>NC_140585.1:816866978-818241528 GCF_964204655.1 Triturus cristatus | reverse complement strand
CGACCTTGTTCGACTCCGGCTGCTCCTCCGAATCCGTGTTCGACGCCGGCTCCGTCGGAGTCGTGTGCGGCGCCGCCGACGCCGGTTCTGAGGATTAGATCCAGGCGAGAAGCACAGAGAATTTTGGAGGAGCAGAGGTACCAGGTGGAAGAAATGGAAGAGGGTGAGCTCATGGAGTCAGATGACTTGTTTGAGGAACTAAAAGAGGCCAGTGGCCTTGATTTGTCACCGGAATGGGAGCTTACTCCTCCTACTGATGCTCCCTCTAAGGATGTGGCTCCTTACCACACTGTCATAAGGAAAGCAGCGGAGCTTTTGGACGTGCAGCTCCCAATGGCTGAATTTAAACCCAACATCCTGACTCAGGTTCTTCATTCTCCCTCCACCGTGGTAGAGCCTTCGCTTCCTTTTAATGATGCCATCACTGAGCCAGTCATGGAGGTTAGGCGTAAGCCCTTTTCGGCTCTGGCAGTATCTAAGTCTGTTGCTAGGAGGTACAGGGCGGCTCCAGGAGATCCGGACTTTCTTACATCCCATCCTTCTCCTAAAAGTCTGGTGGTTCAAGTTGCCTGTTCAAATAAGTCTTCTAAGGCTTTTCCACAGATTCCTAGTGATAGGGAGTCGAAAAAGCTCGACCAATCGGCAAAGAAGGTGTTCTCCCCGGCGAGTATGGCCTTAAAGTCCACAAATGCCACCTGTCTCTTGGGCCGTTATATCCACACTCTTATGGATTCTACTAAATAGCTGGCTCCTAAGTTATCTGAGGAGGACAGACAGGATTTTAATGAAGTCCTGTCGAACACACACGCGGCTGCACGACAGGTTATCCAGAGTGGCTTGGACACTGCGGACTCAGTTGCCAGGATCATGGGCTCCTCGGTCGCCACAAAGAGGAGTGCTTGGCTTAAATCTTCAGAGTTCTCTCCTGATGTGCAGGCAATGCTTCTGGACCTGCCTTTGATGGTTTTGGGCTGTTCGGGAAGAAGGCGTATGCAGCCTTGGAAAGGTTCAAGGACAGCAAAGCCACGGCCAAGTCTCTGGGCCTGCAGGCACAGCCTAGAGGTTCCTCTTTTGGAGGTACAGAGGGTTTTGGAGGTTGTCCTTTTGGACCTTCAGGCAGCCTCAGCAGCAGCAACAGCAGCAGCAGCAGCAAAATACCCTGTATAAGAACTACAGGGGCAGGAACAGAGGTCGTGCACCAGGTCGTCAGCTCTCCTCGTCCTCTTCCTCCCTCCCTCCTACCACTGCAAAGCAGCCCTAGATCCAACATTCTGGATCATGTTGGTCCTTTGGGGGCTCGGCTTGCCCATTTTCTACTAGATTGGGAATTGGTCACTACAGGCCTTTGGGTTCTAGGTCTTGTAGAAAATGGTATGCTCTTCCCTTTCGGGATTCCCTCTGAATTACCCTCCTTGCCAAGGTGCTTGCTTGGAGGACCACCTTCTTCTCCTACATGAGGAAGTCCATACATTGTTGAAAAAAGGTGCGATAGATGTGGTTCCAGAGCAGGAAAGGATGCTACTCCCGGTATTTTCTGATTCCAAAGAAGGATGGCAGGCTACGTCCAATCCTGGATCTCAGGATCGTGAACCTTTTTCTGAAGCAGGAGAAGTTCAAGATGCTCACCCTTGTGCAGGTTCTTCAAGCGCTGCAACAGGAGGACTGGATGGTGTCGATCGACTTGCAGGATGCGTATTTTAACATCCCCATCCTGAAGTCGCACAGGAAGTATCTCCATTTTACGGTCGGGTCGCAACATTATCAGTTTGCGGTCCTCCTGTTTGGTCTTACTACTGCACCTCGAGTCTTCACCAAGGTGATGGCAGTGGTGGCAGCCCATCTCAGAAGGTCGGGGATTCCAGTTTTTCCCCTATCTGGACGACTGGCTGATCAAAGTGGAGTCGCCAGAGAAGGTGCTTCATCATCTGCAGGTTACAACTCAGCTGTTGTACAAATTGGGTTTCTCGATAAACGTGCCCAAATCTCACCTGTTGCCCTCTCAGCGCAACCTGTTCATAGGGGCGGTACTGAACACTACTGTGTGTCGAGCATTCCCACCTCCTCAAAGGATTCTCGACATACATGAAATGATTCCTTTGTTTTACAATGTAGCGGTCGTTCCAGTCCTGAAGGTCCTTCGTCTGCTCGGTCTGTTAGCTTCCTGCATTCTGTTGGTCAACCATGCACGCTGGCACATGAGGGCGCTCCAGTGGTGCCTCCGCAGGCAGTGGTATCAGCACAACGGAGATCTCAGGGAGTCTGTGAGGATCTCCGGAGAAGCTGCAGCGGATCTGTCTTGGTGGAGCGTGGAGGGCAATCTGTCTCAAGGAAAGCCCTTCCATCTACCTCCATCGGTGGCCCCAGTGATTACTGATGCATCCACTTTAGGGTGGGGTGCGCATCTGGGAGATCTGGAAATGAAAGGTCTTTGGTCTCCAGAGGAAAGGTTGCTTCACATCAACCTTTTGGAGTTGCGGACGATACGTTTAGCACTCAAGGCCTACCTCCCTTCCCTACGCGGTCAGTCTGTTCAGGTCCTGACGGACAACACTAACCGATGTGGTTTGTCAAAAAGCAGGGAGGAGTGGGGTCGCATTGTCTCTGCAGAGAGGCTCTGCGTCTCTGGTCATGGGTTCAGGATCATTGGATTTGTCTGATGGCAAATCATCTGGCCGGAGTTCTGAACGTGCGTGCAGACAGTCTCAGTTGGTAGTTCTCTGCCGACCACGAGTGGAGGCTCCATCCGGAGGTGGTTCGTCACGTCTTTCGGATGTGGGGAACTCCTCGGGTGGACCTGTTTGCCACTCACGAGAACACTCACTGCCCGTCATTCTGCAGTCTCCATTATCCGATGCAGGGAGCTTTGGGGGACGCGTTTCAGTTGAGATGAGACTCACATCTCCTTTACGCGTTTCCTCCCATACCCTTGAGTCCTCGGGTTCTGAGGAAGATTCGCCAAGACGGGGCCTAAGTCATATTGATCGCCCCGGACTGGCCAAGAAGGGTGTGGTACACAGATCTTCTCCACCTCTCCTCGTGCTCACTGTGAGAAGAGGTCTTCCCTGAGAGGGAGACGGAGCTCCCTCTCAGGGCAGACCTCCTCTCACAGTCGGAGGGGCAGGTTCTACACCCCCACCTCCAGAGCTTACACCTTCATGCCTGGAGATTGAACGGGGCAACCTGAATTCTTTTTCTCTCCCGCCTGACGTTGTAGACGTAAATTTGTCTGCCAGGCGTCATTCCACCAAGTCTATCTATTCCTATAGGTGGTCTAAATTTGTCCCTTGGTGCGGAGAGAAGTCTTTTGACCCTTTGAGGGCTCGTTTATCCAACATCCTTCAGTTTGCTCTCTGTCTTGCTCAGCAAGGTTTTGCTGTAGCTACTGTGAAGGGTTATTTATCGGCTTTGTCGGCATTCCTTTGTTTGCCGTATCAGCCGTCCTTGTTTAAATCACCCATTGTATTACGGTTCATTAAGGGCCTGACCAACAAATTTCCGCCCACTCCATTTATTGTGCCTCAATGGGACTTAAATCTTGTCTTAACTTACTTGATGGGTTCTCCTTTTGAGCCCTTGTACAAGTGTCCCTTAAGGCTATTGTCTTTCAAAACAGTTTTTCTCATTGCCATTACCTCTGCAAGGAGGGTAAGTGAGCTTCAAGCTCAGAGTTCGAAACCCCCGTTCTTGTCCATTCATGTTGAAAGAATGGTACTCCGAAGCAGGGCTGCTTTTCTGCCTAAGGTGGTAACTCCCTTCCATCTGGGGCAATCCATTACCCTTCCTACCTTCTATCCTCCCCCTCACCCTTCCAAGGAGGAGGAGCGGCTTCACCGTTTGGACCCTAAGAGGGCGGTGAGCTTTTTCCTCGATAGAACTAAAGACTTTCGAGTGTATGACCAGCTCTTCGTGGGCTTCGTTGGCTGCAGGAAAGGCAGAGAGGTGCACAAGCGCACCCTTTGCAGATGGATTATCTTGTGCATCAAGATATGTTACTCTTTGGCCGGTAAGGAACCTCCAGAGGGTATAAGGGCTCATTCTACCAGGGCTAAGTCTAGAGGTGTTCCTGTGGAGGACATTTGTAGGGCGGCAACTTGGGCCTCCCTCCACACTTTCGCGAAGCATTACTGCTTAGATTCCGAGGTGAGGAGGGAAGGTCACTTTGCACGTTCCGTCCTTCAGGACTTTTTGGTATAGAAGGGTGGACACCATCCTCCGGGAGTGGGACTGCTGTGGGAATCTTTTCACAAGGTGAGGAATCCACTGGCAGATTGATCTATCAGAAGAACAAGTTACTTACCTTCGGTAATGCTTTTTCTGGTGGATACAGTATCTGCCTGTGGATTCCTCACTGACCCACCCGCCTCCCCGTTGTCCACCCTTGTATACCTACAATAGTGATGATGTGACAAAATGTATCTATTGCTGTCAAAGGAAGTGTGTTATTTATTTTGCTTTCCTGCATTGTCTTCACACTGTGTGTGTTGGTTTGTATATTATGTACTGTTCATACTGTATATATATTGTTGTCAGTCCATCCGTGTGCTTCGAAGGCGCTGAAAAAAGGGCGGAACTGACGTCATTACGCCGACGAGGTCCTCCTATGGATCCAGTGACGTCAGCGGAGCCGTGTGCGGAGCTGTGCTTCTGTGACGTCATCCTCGTCGGCGTGGAGAGCTACAAAAGTTTCCGAATGTTGCTGGCGCAGGGGATATTCACAAGGTGAGGAATCCACAGGCAGATTACTGTATCCACCAGAAAAAGCGTTACCGAAGGTAAGTAACTTGTTCTTTAGGCCTGCAATACTAGGCTCATAAGGCCTGTGACCTGCTGCATTACTCCCTCCTTCATTGTAGACCTTAAAAGGTCTGTTGCTGGTAATATTATACTGCTGGGGCCTAATTCCTATAGTGTCTAATTCCCTCTTACCTGCTGAGTGGCCACCGTCTAACTCATATATGCATATCCTTACTTCACCGGCCTTATGGAAAATTATGGGGACTATTATGAGGAGGAGGAGGTCTCATACTTCCGGTGGACGCCTCCATAATTAAAGAGGTCTTGGATACAATGGACCCTCTGAAGAAGAAACTCCTGGACATGGTTCAATGGTGCCTACAACCCCTCGCTTTTCGAGGTACGACCTTCCTGGGTCATCACCCCCTACCCTCCCCACTCCATCCATCTGAGAACCTGCATAGGCGCCCACAATCCTCGGGGTGAAACTGTTTGCTTTTGCCAGGCTAAAAAAGCGTTCTTGGGAGCCAACCCCTCTACGCTCTCGAACCTGCCTGCTCTATTTGACTCCTCGAACCCGAGCAAGACTGTGCCAGATTCCCCCCCAGGCTTCGGATGGTTCTTTCATGGACTCAGGTGGTGATTCCAACCACAACCGGTCCTGTAAACCGGCCTCCAATCCCCCGCCGGGTCAGGTCCCTCTGTGGAGGAGCCTGGCAGCTCGGATTCAGATCTGTTTGAGAATGAAGAGCTATTCATCCCTGCTCATCCGAGTGGGCTCCAGGCGACAAGTAAGCCAAGTATATGGCTAATAGACTCTGCATGACACTTGACCAAGAGATCAGGAATCTCCTTCGGGCGGAATGCCTCCACCTGTTTTTGGGCGTGAAAATGTCCATCACGCAAGAGATAGACACGTGTATGGGCAATTTTCTGGCCAAATATATCAAGGATCCAAAGAAGGGTATCGACTGCTCCTGGCTGTCGTGCCTCGGACAAGCTCCTGGACGTAACTGGCCCGTTAGTGAACATTTTTTACTTGGCAGAGGATGCCAGGGCGTCCTAAGCCCTGATCTCCCCAAAGGTGCTTTCCAGTTGGGCCCAGCAGGCGATGATATTCCTTGGCAGCGGCAACTGCACCATCTCTACGAAGAGGCGCAGGTCACTGCTCATCAAGATTGACCCCAAGTTAAGGGAATTTGGCGACATCAGCGGCAAGGCAGGTGGCGCAGGGAGAGCTCTTTGAAGACCCATTCCTAAAGGAGCTCCGAAAATTTGCATCAACCTTTAACTCCCTAAACAAAGCCCAGTCAACGATCAAGCTCATTTTCAATGCGCTTGTTTTCTCCGGGGCCGGCCTCGGTAGGGTGTGCTCGGCTGACCGTTCCCAATATTCTGCCTCCGGTAGGGGCCAACCATCCCAGTGAAGACATTGGCAAGACTCCTTGCCCTTTGGGGATTCTACCATACCAGAGGACGGGCACGTCACAGAGGACACCGCAACGGACCCGAGGTGGAGGCACTAATTCGCGGTGATTCTTTCGCTCATTCCCTGTAGTTGTTTAGGGGGTACACTGGCACATTTAATAGACGGATGGCAGGCTCACGTCCGACGCTTGGGTTCTTTAAACGGTACAAGTGTTCCACATACAATGCTTTGGATCCCTATTCCCACCATTGCCTCCCCGTCCTCTCCTTTTGTGCTGATAGGAGGCCACACTTATTCAACGGTAGGTTCAAGAAATCCTAGCCAAAGGGGCAATTTACCCTTCCAACCCACACCCCTCTGGGTTCCTCAGCAATCTGTTTCTGGTCCAGAAGCAGGCCGGGGTCATCATCTGGTGAGCAGTCTCTGGGAATTAAACAATCGGTTGATTTACAGCTAATTCAAGATGGAGGGCATCGACCTCCATCCCCACCTTCTCTGTCCCCAATGACTGGATGGTCTGGCTGGACCTCAAGGACGTTTATCCCACGGTCCTGATCCTCCTGCCGCATCGCCGATTTCTTTAGTTCCAATGTCAAGGGCAAACTTTAAATTTACCTCTTTACCTTTTGGCCTGTCTTTGGCTCCCTGATGTTTCACTACGGTTCGAAAGCCAGTGATAGAATGCTTGAGGGCGTCTGGGGTATGCATGATAGTGTATCTGAATGATATGCTTCTCATGGACCAATGTCCACACGTGCTGTCATGTCATCTAGAGATGGCAGTGAATCTACTTTAGACTCTGGGGTTTGTTGTCAGCCAAAAGAAGTCAAGATTCTCCCCTTCTTGATCTATCACATTCTTGGGGTTCATGATCAATTCGGTAGAGACAACTCCGAACCTTCCCTCAAGGTGATGGCCAAAATATGGCAAGAGGTGAGGAGAACATTGGCGAAACCATAAACCTCCTTCTGCCAGATCGCTATTTTCCAGGGCTCCCTACACTTTCGGGGCCATCAGCTACTGAAAGCATCTCCCCTTCTCCACAGTCTCACCTACTCCCACTACCTCCCCCTTTCAGGCCAAAGAGGAACTTGAGTGGTGGCTTTCTCACATGGAGGCGTAGAATGGGCATGCAATTTTTGGTTCGCAACCGGATCTAGTGATTGAGTCCGATGCAAGCGGTACTGGTTGGGGTTGCTCATTGTGAAGGGTTCACCACCGGCAGAGGATGGTCTGTCGCGGAACAGTCCTTACGTATAAACTGCTTGGAACTGATGGAAGGGTCCTATGCAGTCAAATGTTGGACCAGAGACCAGGCGCAATCTTGTGTTCTTCTGAAGATGTGGCAGCGGTCTGCTCTAATTTCCACTTGGAGGTATGCAGTACAGATCCCTCTCAGATCTGGCCAAAAACATTTGGGAGTGCTGCCTGAAACATCATGTTGTGGTGATGGCGGGTTGGGGTCAGCCAACCAGGTAGCGGATTGGCAATCTCAACATCTCTGGGATTTGAGCCTGTGATAAATATTTTCACCAATGTTTCAGCCCCTGTCCGCCGGTTGGAGCCCATTTACGAACGACTTCTCTGTGTCCAGACTCGACCATCATCTGCCCCGGTACTTCAGTTAGAGACCGAACCCGGTAGCTGTAGCGACCAATGCCTTTCTCCAGGATTAGTCAACGTAACAAGATTAAGCCTTTCCCCCCTTCATCATGATCATGTGGCTGATGGCTTAGGTGCATAGGCAGAGAGCGTATTTGGTAGTGATCACCCTGGTGTGTAAGTCTTAAGTATGGTTTCCAGTTCTGATGGAACTTTACTGGGCTTCTCCAATCTGTCTACACAAACACCTTCATCTCCTGACAATCCCTCCAGGAATTCCCATCATCTGGTTATGAACGGCAACCTCCAACTTAAGGCGTGGAGGATTACAGGTCTCGATGGCAAGTGCCTGGCCTTTCTCAAGATGCAGCAGACCCCCTCTCACGAGCATGGGTTGATGGTACTGTCAAGAGGTATTGATATCCTGGTCTCAATGGATGGGTTGGTGTCTGCAACGGAGTTTGGATCCCGTGGGGGTGGACCATGTCCTTATCCTGAATTTCCCTGCCTCTTTAGCTTCAGATGGACTGGCACATAGATCAGTACATTTAGATCGCCAGTCTCTGCGGGCTATGCCGTGATCGTGAGTTTGCCAGTTAGGGAACATCCCCTAGTAAAGAAATTGCTGCACGGCATGAGATTGTCTCTCCCGCTAGAGGCCAGATACTCCATCATTTGGGGTGTTCATAAAGCCTTAAACCTTCTTTCTTCGTTGCCAAGTAACAGGTACTTCTTTTGCAAACAGTTGTCAACCTAGCTGGCCATTTTCTTTTTGCAAACAGTTGTCAACCTAGCTGGCCATTTTCTTGTGCTTGATCTCCTGCAGAAGGGTATTGGATGTCAGAGCCCTCAACATTAAGGGAAGAGCCTTTACTCCGGTTGGGTTCACATTTCTTGTCGCTCGACGGTTTAAATTTAATTCCTGTTTGATTTCATACCCCACTTTTCCTAAGTTGCCCGTCACATTTCTTGTCCCTTGACGGTCTAAATGTCATTCCCATTTGATTTCATACCCCGCTTTCCCTAAGTTGCCCAGGTTGTGTGTTGTAAGATGCATCAAAGTCTATGAGACCATGACAGAGGAGCTCATGGGGGAGAAGCAACTGTTGATCGCTCTAAGAAAGTCTTTCAAGGCGGTCTCATTACGATCATTGTGAGATGTGTGCGGTGGATAATGCAGGAAGCGGGTATTGATACCAACATTTTTGGGGCACACTCTGCCCGAGGAGCGATGGCCTCAAAGTCCTTTGCTCTTGGGGCTTGCTTGGAGGATATTCTGAATGCAGTGGATTGGTCCTCTGATTCAACCTTTAAAAGGTTTTTTTTTCAAAGCAGTCTCCTCCATTGCGGCTGTGATGGTGGATAAGCTTTAAACTAGCACAATCCTTGCCTCCGGGTTCTTCCATAGAATGAAAAATGTCCTAGATATCGTAAAAGAAGTTTCAATTCTATTAAGGACTCGGAGGCGAGGATTAACCCACCCTCTGATGAATCATGACCTACCCAAGTTATTGTATCTGTTTATGGATGTTTTTTCCATTTCAGTTGTTAATGTTACAGGATGGTTTATTATACTGCAAGTGTTCATGATTTGCTTGTTCTATGCTCTCACTATTGTCTCTAGTGCACTATATTCCGAAGTTATCGTGTGCACGCTAAATTTCCCTGAGGGATTCTCAGGATGGTACAGAGCAGCATGGACTCATGCCGCTGCCGCTGTTGATCTTTGTTCCAGCTGCTTCCGGTGGACTCTCTTTTGTCCTGCTACTGCGGACGCTGGCGGACGCCTGTTACCCTAGACACCAGCCTTGTGTTTTGTCAACAGCCCTCATTAATTAATTATACTTCTGACACCATTGTTGGGACCTGTGATATTTTGTTCACACGCCTCCACGGGACGCCCTAATTCTAGGACGTTGGTTGCTCCGATTACTGCAACCTTTGATGACTGAGCATGTATTCGTTTATCTTGAGGCTCCAGCCAATCCTCGCGGAACCTCCTTGAGGAATTCCTTACCCCTTTGATCCGATACTGACCATGATGCCGATTCCAGCGATTTCCATCCTTGTGCCATCATGCAGCACTTCCATTAAACTGTAGCCTGTTCCTGATGATGACCTGTATTGACATCAGGTCGAAAGGTCGTTGACTCCCTAGCGCAGTGTATCAGGCGCATCTGTGTTTTGGTCTTTTCAATCCTGTGAATTGGTTCCTAGTTATTGTTAAAAGAGTTTGGAGCATTACTAATGTTTTTTGTATATTTTATATCACTGTATTTTTGCGCCGTCCCTCGCTGATTCACACTTGGCACTTTGCGCCGTTCACAGTTTTCACAAGCACAAACTTGCACAAGTGGTGCAGGTTACATGCCATTAAATGTAATACAGTGCTTCTCCCCTCGTTTTCATCTAATTCTGAACATAAAACCGCTCTCAGCAATTCTTGCATAACCACTGATGTCTCCCTGTTTTCTTATCCCCCTTCTGTTTCTCTACAACTATTGTGTGCATATTTAACCTGCCAATAATTGATACCTGTTGAGACATGGTTATGTGTTGCATATGCTTGTCACGCAGGTCTCAACTGGGTTTACGGGTTACCTCTTGTTGTTTTGATGTTTAGGCTCTAAATTTCAGGAACAGAGACCTCCAAACAGGAGCGAAATCTTCAACAGTTGGATTGGTCGCTGGAAGAAAGAGTGCAATAGAAGAGGGACAGCCCTTTTGCAGAGACTTGCAGTGCTTGATTGGTTATGAACTTATTTATTTGTAACTTCATTTTTTCCCTGGGGTTATGGGAAATGAAGTTTCTGTTTACACGTTGATGTGGCTGCTGTATTAATAAACGAAGAAAGTATAGCATAAACCTCACTTCCGAGTCCTTAATAGAATAGAAACTTTCCTTTATGATAGCAGGACATTTTTCAATCTTCACTGTTAAAGCAAGTATTTGTGAACAGGTTTCCTCCAGATCCTTACATTCTCATTCAAGCCTATTCTCGAAAACCTCTAGCAAAATCTTGTTGAGCTGCAAAGGCTAATCATCCATACTGGCCCCAGTGCACAAGAAATGCAGGCTTGCCATCGAAGATACTCCTGGGCCAGATCCTTCATCCGAACCTTCCCCTGTGGCCAAGAAGGTGCTCATTGACAAGGCACAAGAAATGCAGGCTTGCCATCGAAGATACTCCTGGGCCAGATCCTTCATCAGAGTCTTCCCCTATGGCCAAGAAGGTGCTCATCGACAGGGCCACCTCCAGCCAGACCTCCTCCTCCACCACCACTACCACCACCACCCCCTATAATAACCCTTTCCCCAAGCTCCCTGCAGGAGTCACCACATTCATCTTCGATGCCCCTCTCAAACCCCATCTCACTAACGACCCCTGGGAAGACTACGACATAGATTCCCCAGGGAACCCTGACCCTGAGCATATCTAAGTCAGGACTTCTCCACCAGACAACACTCCTACCTACCACAGGGTCAGTCAATGTGTTGCAGCCTACAAGAAGGTAGAAATGAACACCTTTCTGGAGAGGAGAATTTCTTCATAGAGACACTTTATAGGATGGAGCTTTCAATCTAGTTCCTTCACTGGTTAAAGGAAATGCTCAAGGCTGTCCAGAAGATATTCAAGGAGCCAGTGAAATCCTGGGTTTTCGCACCAACTATAGAGAGAAAACATTAACCTTCTCCCTTCTACACTTGTAATTTAGAAGCCATGTCCACTGGACTCCATCATAGTTGCCACTGCCCACAAGCAGCAGCACAAGGTAGCCTGCACACCACTTCCGAGAATGATAATGTCTTTGTAGAAACACTGTCTAGGATGAAGCTTTCACTCCAGTTCCTTCCCATCTTAAAGGGAATGTTCAAGGCTTGCCTGGAGACTTTCAAGGAGCCAGTGAAATGCTAGGTTGTCGCACCAAGGATAGAGAAGGAATATAAACCTTCTCTCTCCAACCCCATGTACATTAGAGGGCATGTCCTTTCCCCCCAGACTCCCTTGTAGTTGCAACCACATGCCAGCAAGCAGCAGCACAAGACATGGTGATGCTCCCCGCTGGATAAGGAGAGTAAGCACGTTAACGCTGCAGGAGAGAGGGTAGCGGTAAGTGCGGAACCCACTGGTACATTGCCAATTCTGTGGGCCTTCTCTTTCGTTATGACAGAACACATTGGGATGAGCTGGAGGATCTACTCCAGCACCTCCACCAGAACAAGGGAGAAGAGGAAACTCATCTCTAATGCCACTATCCGTTGTGCCATGGAAGCAACTAATACTTCAGCTAGAGTTGTTAATACCTCCATTATTGTATGCCGCCACTCCTGGCTGTGCACCTGTGGATTCCAGCAGCATCTCATCAACTTGCCCTTAGATGGAGAACACCTTTTTGGGTCACAAGTTGATGAGATGCTAGGGAAAATGAAGAAGGGTTCAGACACGCCTAAAGCCATGGGTGCCCTTCGGTCACCATCAGCCAAGGTCACCCTTCAGAGGCAGAAGGGTAGAAGCAGTGCAAGGCCACCTCCCCCGACCAATCCCAGTCATGTCAGTGCCATCAGCAGGCTTACCACCAGCAGGGGGGCAGAGATTACCCACTGGGTTCCTTCTGGGGTAACAACTCCAGAGGCGGAGGCACTCACTCCAAAAGTACCTCTACCTCTAAACAGTGACTTGCCTGTCATCTCCCTGACCACATCCTCTGTGGGTGGGGGTGGGGGGGATTTCAGGGGTTTCTTGCCTACTGGAAAGGGATCACCTCCGATCTTTAGGCTCTTTCCATCATAGCGAATGTATATTTCTTCAAGTTCACCTCAACCCCGTCAAACATGCCACTCTGAAAACACACCCTCAACCTGCAAACTTAAACCGCCATCTGCATTCTCCACAGGTTGGCATTTACCTTAAAGGCCACCAAATCTCATTCAGCCCTTATTAGGGGCTAGTTTCAACTCAGTCAGGGGCACAACCTACCCCAGCTAACCAGCGGTACAGGCTTTCCAACACTTATTGTCTCTTTTTCAGCCACATCATCACTTAACTGTCAGGACAGTAATACCTCTCTTAGGTATGATGGAATAGTGCATAGCAATAGTTCCTCAGGCCAGACTACACATGCATCTTCTCCAGCAGTGCCCATCTGTAGGAAAGTGCCCCTTTTTGCATGGTTGCCCCCACCTTTTGCCCAATGTTGATGGAATTTGACTGAGTGTGCCCTAGGTTCCTGCCAACCAGGTACCCAGGGCCTATGTTCTTTTCCTAAACTTGTACTGTTGCAAAACCTAATTGGCAACTCTTTGGCCACATGTATGTCCCTTATAATAGGTACCCTGGGTACCAAGGGCACTGTGACCAATGAGGCCTCTAATAGCTGTAGCACTTATTGTACCAGTCTTAGAGGCCCTGCACCTTTACACACTCACACTGCCATTGCAGGTTGCGTGTCTTGGTGCAGAGCAAAGTGAAGAGTCAACAATCCACTGCCCTGGCATAGGTAAGCCACCCCTCTAGCTGGGTGCACTATACCAGAGGGGAGGGGACAGGGGCATGAGCCCTGTACCCCTACGGTGTCTAAGTCCATTCTTAGACATTGTAAGTGCAGTAATGCCATAAAGAGTATATGGTATAGGAGTTTGTCATTATGAACGCCACAGCACCACAGTGGTCTTCCTGAAAACTGGGAAGGTATCAAACTTTTCAGCACATTAAACCCACACTGATGCCAGTATGGGATTTAGTGAAAAATGCACTCAGAGGGCACCTTAGAGGTAACAACTACATTGTTAACAAAGAGTTTGGACTCTGCTTGTGCTTTACAAGAGCCTTTTATTGCCCTTTAAGGAGGCTTTGACAGATATTTTATTGGGCACCTGGATTAAACCAGGATCTTGCCTTTCAAAAAATCCTCAAAAAAGACATTGTTTGGCCCCAGGAGATCTGGATTTTCTAATTCAACATCCAACTCCAGAAAGCTTAATAGTACATGCTTCAACTAGTCTTACTGATCCCAATGCTTTCCCTACTACTACTCCTGATAGGCAGTCTAAAAAGATGGCGACTTACGCTAAGAAAGCATTCTCTTCAACTAGTTTGGCTCTAACATCAGTCAATACTTGCTGTCTTTTAGGTAGATCGTCCCATGCTTTATAGGATAGATGTGTTAGCTGCTGCCCAGAGGATACTTATAAAATATTACAATATTTAGTTGCTGATGGACAGGATGCGGCAAACCTCCCTATTAAGTCAGGAATAGATACAGCAGGTTATTTAAGTAGAGCAATGGAGAAAAGTGTAGTTATGAGACAATACGCATGGATCTGCTAAGTTGGATATTCTACGACTGTTCAACATTCGTTTGTGAATATGTCTTTTGAAGGCTCTAGATTGTGCAGGAAAAAGGTAGACACAGCCCATGAAAGTTCAAGGAGAGCAAGGCCACAGCACGTTCCTCAAGTTTAGCACCTCCAGCTCGCCAGCTCCCTCAGCAGAGGCGGACCTTTCGAGGTTTCTGGAGAGGCTACCTGCAGTGACAGAGTGGGTACACGCCTCAATTGCAACAGACTACCCAGTCTTTTCGAGGACGTAGTCATGGAGCCAGTAAACAAAGCTCAGACCTCAGAGCAACGTTCTACCCTATCACCAGCCTCCCTTCAGCAGCCGCTTTAAAGCTGCTCTGTGTTAAACCTTGTGTCCCACGATCGTCCGGTTGGAGGTCGAATCACCTACTATCCCCTTGGTGGCAAATAACATCATGTCAATGGATACTCCAGATTGTGGCACAAGGTTATTCCCTACCTTTCAGTAATTTCCTGTGGACATCCCACCACCACCACAACATCTACCGGAGGACCACTTGTCAGTTCTTCAAGTAGAATTTCACATTGCCTTGGCCAAAGGAGCAACAGAGAGAGAGTTCCGGTTTCAGAACTCTGAGATGGTTGTAACTCATGTTATTTTCCAGCATTGAAAAAGGGCAGGGGTCTTCGTCCCATTTTAGATCTTTGTCCTTTGAACGTCTGTTTAAGAATGGTCAAGTTCAAGATGCTCACCCTAGCTCAACTTCTTTCTGCCATGAGACCAGAAGACAGGATGGTAGCGTTAGCTTTGCGGGATGTGTACTTTCACATCCCCATCCTGCAATCTCACAAACATTTTCAGTTGTCCGTCCTCCCCTTTGGACTGACCAGTCTTCCTGTACCTCAACAACTGGTTATTGATGGTGAGCTCGACTCAAAAAGTTGTGAGCAATCTCCAGACAACGCGTGACCTCTTGACCTCGTAGAGTTTTACCATCAACGTCCTGAAGTGATACCAGACTCCTTCGCAGAGGCTCCCTTTCCTCTGAGCTATCCTAGATGTGGTGTTGTTTCGAACTATACTGCTGGATCAATAAATCCAGGACATTTGGGCAATGATCCAGATGATTCAGCCTGTAGCCTTGGTCTCAGTGAGAGCAGCTCTGAGACTTCTACGTCTCCTGACTCCTGCATCTTGTGAATCATGCCAGGTGGCACAACCAGACTCTGCAGTGGAATTTAAAGTCTCAGTGGGATCAACACCAAGGAAATCTGTCAAATTCCATTCAAGTGAAAACTGAAAAAGATCTGCAGTAGTGTCTACTAACCTGCAGATGGACCAATGGCAGATCTCTCTCTCTGCCCCATCCAGAACTAACAGTGGTGACAGATGCACTGTTATTGGGTTGTGGAGGACATCTGGGTGAGATGGAGATCAGAGGACTCTGGTCTCTGGCAGAAGCTTGTCTTCAAATCTGTCTGTTGGAGACTCCGAAAGCGATTTGGCTTTAAAAGCTTTCCTTCCAAAGCCTTCCAAAGATCAAAGGGGAACGAGTACAGGTACTCACAGAAAACTCGACCACCATGTGATATTGCATCAAACCCTGTGTAGAAGGGTTGTGTGTTCTGTGCTTGGAAGCTCTATTTCTGTGGAAGCAGATGAACGATCAGGGCATATTTTCCAATTGTCCAACACCTGGCGGTACCTTTAAACGTCAGAGTGGCCAAACTCAGATGGTGTTGTCTAGCGGAATACAAATGGCATTTATACTCAAGGTGGCAAAGGTCACCTTTCAACAAAGGGGAACCTTTGCTCGATCTATTTGCCACTGCTGAGAATGCACAGTGTCCAGAGTTTTGCATGTTGGAGTACCCAAGGAAGTCCTCCTTGGAAAAAGCCTTTCACCTATATTGAGGCTTGGGACTCCTGTATGCCTATCTGCCTCTACCTCTTCTGCCCAGGGTACTCACGTAGATCAAGAGTGACTGGGCCCAAGTCATTCTCGTGGCGAGGAGAGAGTGGTACCCGGCACTTCTAGCCATGAGCATATTTCCTTCAATCCGGCTGCCCCTTCGGGAGGATCTCCTGTTGCAGTAGCAAGGCCAAGTCTTGCATTGGAACCTACGCTACCAACACCTTCATGCATAGAGATTGAGCAGCAGAACCTGTACCATACTATGTTCCTCCTGAGGTGGTTGGTGTAATGCTGGAGGCCAGGCGTCTTTCCACAAAAACTATTTATGGTAGGCTCTAGGAGAAGATTGTGGTGTGGTGCTCATCCCGTCTTATCCAACCCTTATAAGCTTCCCTTTCTGATATTCTCATGTTCTGTTTGTCATTAACCCAGCACAGCCTTGCTGTGACCACAGTTAAGGGTTATTTAGCTGCTCTTTCGGCCTTTTTACGTTTTATGGATCAACCATCTCTTTTTAAATCACCTGCTGTGATTCACTTCTTGAAATTTGTCACAAATCCTCGCCATAGATTTATTTTGTTAAGGTTTAGCCTCAACCTTATTCAGGGCTTTAAGTGGGCCGGGTCTCACCGGGTCTGAGCACCAGCAGTGTTTTTTAAGGGGGGCTCGATACGGGTCTCTATCGGGCTCTGTTTTGTGCCCTGGCACAGGCGGTCCGTTTTTTTTCCGGACTGCAGTGACACTAGGCACATCGATGTGCGTGTGGTGAGTGTTGTAGAGGAAGGGAGATCCTTTAAAGAGAGTCATTTTCTCTCTGGATTTCCCTTCTCTTTTTGAAACTCAGGAGCAGCAACATAATTGTGGTGTCACCAGGGCTTTAAGTGGAAGTTTTTTCAATATTATATACAAGCCATAGTTGCTGCTTATTTATCTTATGCAACTAGGAACCATTGACAAAGCTAGTAGTCCTGACTTGTAGGTATGATGTGACTTGTTGTATCATATATCTGGACGCAATGACAGGAACAGCAAAATACAAGTCGGGCGGCATACTGTGCTAAACACAGATTTTTAGCTTACGTGTTATTAAGCCACACCCTTAATTACATTGACCACGCCCCTTCGAGAGACCCCTTAGTTTTTTCATCTTACTTAAAGCCCTGACCTTATTACTTGGACTTTCTTGCTGACACATACTCTATTAACGATCTCCCATGTTGCCCATGTGACGATGCATCACTTCACAATGATTTTCACATTCTCTTTTTTTGTAAATTTTATCGTAATCATCGTGAGAACATCTTTATCCCAATTATGCACAAATTTAATTTCAGGCAATGCTGCTCAGCTTTATACTTCCTATGAATGTTGCCAGACCCCTTAACCTGTTTCTGTGTCGCCTCTTTCTTGTGTCTATCGCTGAAAACTAGGAAAAACGTTTATATGAACTTTTATGATAAATAATGCATTAATCGATTAAAGTAATTGAACTGAAATTTAACTGCATTGATCCATATGTTTCTTCTTGCCCCATATTAATGCCACAGTGAGACTTGAATTTAGTTTTAACCCATCTAATGTGCTTGCCCTTTGAGCCTATGCACAGTTGCCATTTATGGTTGCAGACTCTGAAGACAGTGTTCTTAATAGCCATTACATCGGCTAGGGGAGTAAGTGAAGTTTCTTCATCTGCCCTCCCACCTTCCTGTTCTGTGGAGGGGTCTCATGAAAATCTGTAGATGATATGGTTCCAATACTAAAAGTCAGCACACAAAATTGTTTGAATGATAGTTTCTTAAAACCCCACATCTATTCAGCGGCGGCTCCTCCGCTAAGGCGGAGGAGCGGCACCCCACTGTTTTGAAGCAGTGAAAGAAAGGAAAAATAAAATGATAATAACTTGATGTTATTATCATTTTATTTGTTCCTGCTTTAGTAGCGCGGGGCGGAGCTGCTCTGCTCACAGAGCAAGGCAGGGGAGGAGTGGTGAGCACACTGAAGTACCAATGACGCTTTGGCCAGCCGTCTCGGGCCGGCCAAACAGACATGCACACTTGGCATATTCTCCATCCAGGCTGCAATACAGCCTGGGTGGAGAACACGCCCAGGCCCCCAATCATAATGCTGAATTGCCGCGTTGTGATTGGCTTAGGGGAGCCCGGCTGCTTCCTGTTCGGCCGACATGGACGAGTGACTACTTCCTTGGATAGATGCGGATTTATAAAGTGCTCTATCCCCCCACGGGTATCTTGGTGCTGAGATTACCTTAAGATCCAATGGAACACATAAGCTACCATACCAGATGGAGTTTCCATACGCGGTGACTAGGCTCCATTATACCCTAGGGAAGAGCCAAGTTTTAAGCTTTTTTCTGAAGTGATGAAGATCTTCTGTTTGTCTAAGGTCGACCGGGAGTTCATTCCATAGCCGCGCAGCTACAGAGCTAAATGCTCTGCGTCCGAGCCTGGTCTTTCTGAATCTGGGTTTTTTCCCCAGCTTGGCTGCTAATGAACGAAGGGTTCTGGTAGGGGTATACCAGGTAAGTTTACTCTGCAGTGGTCTAGGTCCCATACCATGTAATGCCTTGAAAACTATGCAGAGAGATTTAAACTGTATTCTTTGCATGATTGGCAGCCAGTGAAGGTCTGTAAGAGCCAAAGAAGCGGATGCCCTACGCTGTCTCTTCAGAGCTAATTTGGCAGACATTATCTGAACTTTTTGAAGCTTCTTTATTAAAGAGTTCGGAGCACTCAGTAGCAGAGCGTTACAGTAGTCTAACCGACTCAGGATAACTCCTCTCACCACCAGTGCTCTAGCTGAAATTGGTAGCATAGGAAGTATTTTCCGTAATGCTCTAATGAGAAAAAAGCTGGTTCCAACTGTTTTGTTCACTTGGGTATCTGGTCTTAGGTTATCATCAAACATCACCCCCAGATTGCACACTGTCTTAGAGGGAATCAGTGGTTTTTCTGTGGGGGTTGGCCAAAAATTGGCCAGGAGTGGGCGGGAGACTGTATTTGCCGTACAGTACAGAATTTCTGTCTTATCTCCGTTGAACAGTAGGGAGTTGTCTCTGAGCCGCCTTGCAGTTCTTTTAATTTTTATTTTTATTTTTTTCATGGTCAGTCCTACATTGCAATTATACACATTTTATATGCTCATAATTATGATGGCAAAGCATACAGTGAGTTTGTACATTAACATGTGACGACGTACTGTCTTGATTGACACTGAATTTACAGTTCTGATCGCTTACACACTTTTTTTTTTTTTTTTTAACATCTGTTTTTATTAATTTTGTCGTTTTTCCAAACACCAATACAGACATTCGGTACATTAGCATACAGGCTCCCCGTGTATAACAGCAGTGCATAGCACACCTAAGAGATACATAAATTAGGTCGCAGCTTGAAGAACTCCACCCAGTTGCATTGAACCCCTAAAGGAGGCATAAATTTCAAACATTGATATGTGCAGTCCTGTATTCCCCCACGTGGGCTCGCCAGGATATCCCAATGAGTCCCACAGCCAGATCCGCAATTACTGTCCAGAAACAATAAGGAAACAAACATAAAGAACCTCAACCACCTCAAAAGTAGATCAGCTCCAGTGTGTCCATTGCCGTCCCTGCCCCCTGTGTAGTCCCCCTATCCCCCCGTTGCATGTAGTGACGAAGCTGCAGCACATATTCACGCGTTCGTGTGCGTTGCCCCCTCTCGCTCATTGCGGGTGCGTGTTGTGTGTGTGGAACCCTACAGGGTCACGCTGGTGGATCGTCTGTTGCCCGACGGGACATCAACTCCCCCCCCCCCTTGCTCATCCCCCCCATCCCCCTCCGCAGCATGTCTGAGGGCCTGGAGCATCCCCTCCCACTGGGCGGCTATGGGCGTCTTCCTCAACCCTAGTGTCTCCTCCCGCCTGATAGCAGTTCCCTCCGCCCCGGCCCATGCAGCAAGTGAGCGCTCCCATGCCCGTGGATGGGGCGGGTCCTGTGCCTTCCACCGCCTGGTTCTAATCGCTTACACACTTAACAGAGAAATATTACACCATATTCACAGGAAAGAGGTGATCAAAGGCCTTAGGTCCGGCAGCTGGTATATACATGCTGTTAGACCTGCCAGCCCTTGGCTGTCCCCTCCTCATTTTTTTTCTTCCTTTTCTTCCTTTTCACCCTTTCGCCCTCTAATTTTTCTGTCCATTAGTTTTTTAGTGTTGACGTAGAGGCTCTGGGTGCCCCATTTTCACTAACTGAGGGTGAGGCGCAAGGTGCTTCACTAAAATGGAGGGAGGGAGAGAGTTCCTTCACAAAATGGTGGACTAAACTGTCACCTCAGAACCTGGGCCATAGACTGTCATGAGGGGTTCCAGAACCTTCTGGACCACTCTGGCCGGTCAGGGCCCAGGTTATAAATAGAGGTGAGGTGCGTCGGCCATTTTAGAGGAAGAAGCTGTGCTGTGAGGTAGTCAGGAGTAAGGCACCTGAGTGGGGAGGTGGATGCGCTAGAGAGGGAAATGGACAGTTCTTGGGGTCTGCTTTTTCTTTCCCCTCAGCTGATACCACCCTCGACCTCTTGACCTGACCCTGCCCCCGGCCACTAACTCTGGGGTCACATTAACCCTATGCGCTCTTGTTCAGTCAGGACCCCTGAAGGGAGACAGGGTAAAGAGTCACCAACCTTGGCCACACCCTCCACATCCCTGTCATTGCCTGGAACGCTGGAGTAATCTAGGAATAGTGACTGATCACAGCTCTTGACTGAACGGGAAGGTGATCTTCGCCATAGACCCAGGAAATTGGAGGACCGATTCGATTGCCCCCCCCCCCCTTAATTTTGGCCACCCCTGTACTGAAACCCCGTCAAGAATCACTCACCGCCGCAGCCCAGGGGTAGAAGATCGTCCTACTGTCACCTGGGGGGGCCGTGAGGAAGACTGGGGCCCCATAGTGCCCGGATACGATCGCGCGGCATAGCCAGAAGTGAGAGGAAGCCACCGCAGGGGAAGGGAAGCCTGCATCACCCAGATCACATGCAGGGGGCGGACTGTGGAGTGCCACCCCCGCCGCGGCCCGACTGTGGGAGAAGGCCGCGCCCCTGAGTAGAAGGCTGCGTCAGGCCTTGAAGCCACGATCCTCCGATCACATGCAGGGGGCGGACTGTGGAGCACCGCTCCCGCCGATGCCGATTGTGTGAGGAGGCCGCACCCCCGCAGGCCGCGCTGCTTCTGGTGGCTGCGGGCGCGCCTCCCGGCAGTCACTGGGAGTGTGAGCGCCTAGTCTTAGTGATCGTTGTGGGGCCCAGGAACGACTCCACGTCGGCGTTGCCACCCCCCAGGACGCCATCAGAGAGTGGAGCATGCCGATGAGTGGGGCTCTGAGGAGTGAGTCCTCAACCGCCTGGAGAATCCCACAAGAGGTCCGTAATTAGGGAAACCCTTGGGGGAGGAGGGCGGAAGGCGGGAGTGGCCCTGGATTTGCCCCTCCGCCCGGGGAGATCCCTCCCGGAGCATGTTGAGCCCCCCACTGCCCCCCCAGCAAAAAGAACTCGGCTCCTGGTCTCTTCAAGCATCTACTGAGGAAGACGTGGTACTTTAATAGTAAGCCGGGCATTTTGGGGGTATTCCGGAGTGTGATAAACGAGTGCCAGTTTGCATCCTGACAGACCCGTGATTTAGACTGTAAAGACCCGCTATGTGTCGTGAGCAGATACAAGAATATATTAAGCATCAAAGTATTAGAGCATTGTGAGTGCCAAGAATAGCGCTTAAGGTAACAACCCGATTTCTAGCGCTTTGTGAGTTTCAAGTATAGCGCTTAATATAATGACCTAATTAGAAACACATTGGGAACTCTTCATGCAGTGCAGTGCTTAATGTGTTGACCTGATTTGAAGCGCAATGTGAATGTTAGGTACAGCGCTTAAAGTAATCACCTGATTTCCAGTGCAATGTGAATGTTAGGTACAGCGCTTAAAGTAATCACCTGATTTCCAGTGCAATGTGAATGTTATGTGGAGCGCTTCGTTTGGTGACTTTGTTCAACGCGCTATTGAGTTTACTGCGCTGGATCAGGTCACCAAGGGGTGCGCTTAAGTTCTTGCCGGTCTGAAGTAGAAAAGCACTGCTAATTTGGACAAAATTATATGTTTTGAATCTGAAATGTATTGGATAAGAATTGATTAACTTCACCTGATAAGGAAAGATAAAACATATCTACCTTTTCTAAGTATTTGGTGTAGCGTCATTTTTAGTGGTGGAGCGCTGGAGTGCGAAGTGAGTGTGATGCAAGCACGACATGTAACTCTGGAGTAAGCCTTTCTACCTGAGCCAAGCTACCCTAGGACTCTAGATCCAACACATGCATATAGATCTTTCCCCCCACCCGCCTAAAGGATTGGATGAGTCTCACCCCCTCTACATCGCAACATGCCTGAGAGCCGGACAACGTTCTCAATCAGTCCTCTGTTTGCGTGGAGAGAAGATATTGCACTAGTGGGTTCCAGAATTCTCGTGGTCTAGAGGATTGGGGTATGTCTTCTGCATAAGTGTCCAGCTGAGTTTTACAATACGACATATCCTTGACCCAGTCTGTGTGTTTCGGTGTCAGTTTACTGCCCCTTTTCAGTGCTATTCTTCTTTTTGCCAGTAGTAATGCTACCGCCAGTAGCTTACGTCTACGCGCCAGTTTAGTCTTGTAAATGCCCAGAAGGCATATTAGGGGTGCATTTGGGATACGCTCGCCCAGCATATGTGTGAGAGTGTCAGTGACGTCCTGCCAGTAAGATTGGAGTTTTGTACACGCCCACGCCATATGTAGGAAGTCTGCATAGGGGGAATACACATCTGTGACAGCGGTCAACGGCCCAAAGTCCATATGCATGCAACTGCTTGGGTGTATAGTATACCTGATGTATGAACTTGAAATGCATGATTTTCAGGTTGCAGTTACACGTGAGCAGCTGTAGTTGCATACACCCAAAATCCCAGTCTTCTTTGGGAATGGCTATGCCCAGTGTTGCCTCCCATCTATCTAGGGATTTATTCGCTGCGCGGAATTGTTCATGTTGTGACGCAGTATATAGTTTAGTGACTAGGCGTTGTCGCGTAGCAGATGTCAAAAGTATCTGCAGCGCATTGAGCGTTGGTGGTTCGATCAGGAAGGAAGGGTACAAAGCTTTGATCGCCATACGTAGACGCAGATATGCGAAAATATTTAAGGGAGTTTGAAATGCGCTTAGAGCCGTAGCGCCCTCCAGTATGTATTCCTTGTCAGGGAAGAGATGTCCCATAGTACGGAGTCCCATCTCTTGTAGTTTCTGTGTCATTTTCTGCTCTTGTGTCACCGTGAGTTGTAGATGGTGTCGAAGGGGAAGTTATGGTGCATATGTCGGGAGTTTATGTGCTCGCTTCGCTAGTGTGTG
The DNA here is from genome assembly GCF_964204655.1 of Triturus cristatus. Taxonomy (NCBI): domain Eukaryota; kingdom Metazoa; phylum Chordata; class Amphibia; order Caudata; family Salamandridae; genus Triturus; species Triturus cristatus. The sequence goes on along the minus strand of NC_140585.1, from coordinate 818,218,128 downwards.
CCAGGCCCCCGAGGTGCAGAGCGCTGGGTGTATCTCTGAATTATGGGTGTACTCTCTGGGAGAGGATATAAGTGAAAGGAGTGGGGTGGGGACATTGCAGTTCTTTTCATACACTCATGGAACCAAGTGATACTGATTGATTCCCTTCCACTGAGAATATGATTTGTGTATCATCTACATAATTTGTCACTTAAATTCCATAAAATTTGATAATTGGGATTAGTGGGCTTAAGTATATGTTAAATAGAATTGGGCTAATCGCAGAGCCCGGGGGGACACTGTGCTGGATAGGACTTTATTTGGATAGAAAGGGAGGTAGAGCCACTGCCTGTTGTCTATCAGATAGATATGATTGAAACCAATTCAGTGCCATTCCCTCTATCCCAATATCCATAAATCTATTCAGAAGGACTTTGTGGTTAACCGTGTCGAATGCAGCGGACATATCTAATAGCACCAGTATAACTGATTGGCCTGTGTCTGCTCGCATTCTGAGTTCATCCAGGCCTCTTACTAAGGCAGTATCTGTTCCATGGGCTGGACGAAAACCAAATTGCACATCTTCTAACTTTTGGTTAACTTCTAAAAATTGTGAAAGAGTTTTTCTGATTAACCACTCAAGAATGTTTACCAGGTAGGGCAGAAGGGAAATGGGTCTATAATTAGATAGGTATAGGGGGTCGAGCGTAGTTTTCTTCAACAAGGGTGTCACCATTGCCTGTTTCCAATATACCGGCACTACTCCATTGCTCAGTGATTGGCAACAGATTTGATGGAGCTGTGGAAATAGTTCCTCCTTGAATTCTCTCCACACCCTATGTGGAAGAGGGTCCATTGGGGACCTGGATGAGACGCTCAGAGCCAATTTATTAAAATCTTCTTCAGTAGGAAGCTGGAAGTGATCCAGAATTGACGGCTTGTCATTGTCTACTCCCTCCACCTGCTTTGCAGGTGGCATCGGCTCAGGTAATCCAATATCACCATTTATTTTATTCTCCTTGTTCATTCCCAGACCACTAATAATTTTAGCGATATTCTCCTCGAAATAGACTACCAGACCATCACATAGATCTTGGGTCGCATTGATCTTGTTTTTTATGCAGTCAGGTTTGGAGAGGCCGCTCACTATTTTAAATAAAGCTCTGGCACTTTTAGTCGCCTTTAGAATGGTGTTTGCATAATACTCAGCTTTTGCTTTGGCAATTGTCCCTTTATATTCGCCCAATACTGCCTTCAAAAATATTTTGTCCTCTTCCTCATAGAGTTTCCTCCACTTTCGTTCTGTTCATTTACAACCCTTCTTTAGCTTTTTTAGCACCTAATTATACCAGGAGGCTGATAATTTATACTTATTTTTTAGATCTTTCATTGGAGCCAACTGATCAAGTGAATGGTTTATCTGGACACAGAATTTCAGATAATTTTCCTCCACTGAATTACTGTCATCGAATGAGTTGTTCTCTGTAAATACAGGGGATTGATTATTTTCAACAGTTTGTTTCATTCCCTCCCACATCGTTTGTTTTTCATAGGAACAGTTTTTTTTTTTTTGTTCTGGGATTCAATACTGAAAATTGGATTGAGGAAGTGATCAGTCCAACATAGAGGCAGTGTATTTTCCACCTCTACATCCTTAGTATCTGCAAATATTAAGTCTAGTGCATGGCCTCCCTGATGTGTTAGGTCCAGCACTAGCTGTTGCAGATTAAGGTTCTAGCATGCTTGAAGTAGATCTTTCAAGGTGGGCCTAGATTCCCATTTTCCCAAAGATTATAATCTCCCAGAATGATCATTCAGGAGTGAGTAAGTGACATATTATAGAAAATGTCAATTAGTGCTTGTAGCCGAGGGCTCATTGAGCCAGGGGTTCTATAACAAACTATGCCAATACGCAATTGTCCTTTATTATCCTTAAGGGAGAACCCGAAGAGTTCAATGTTCTCCACTTCATCAATATCCATAGGAGCACAATTCCATCTGTCCTTATAGATAACACCTAACCCCCCTCCTCTTCCAGTGAGGTGTGGTTTGTGAAAAGCTTTATAACCTGGAGGACATGCCAGCCCCAGCTCGACCTCTGAGTCAGGGTGTGTCAATGTTTCAGTTAAGAATAGCACATCCAAATTGTGAAATTCTAACATGAGATATATCTCCTGATGATGTTTTACCAGGGACCTGACATTACTTAGGCCACATTTGAGTTTATCTACTATGCTTTTATCAGGGGTTGCACTCACTTACCTCAATTCTATATATTTAGAACCTGGACCCCCCGCTCACCTATTGACAAAAGCTGCTCCTTTGAGTAACGATAATTGACTTTCCCCGTTGGGCAGTGTCCCTAACCGACAGCATGGCTAGCACTGCGCACGGCAGGTGCGCGGAATGTTGAAAGGATGGATAGTAGTCACGAGGTAAACCAAAGTAGAGGTTTATTGGTAAGTTACAGGATGGTAGTTACAAGTAGATGAGTTAGTTCCAAGCTGATTCAAGGCCCCACCAGGAGCTGCATCTTTGCTGCTCAGCCCGCTCTCTCTAACTGTCATTCCTCCAGTCCACCAGGCACACCAACATTCTACACAGTCATCAGGCATTCCAACATTCCAAACACACACTCATGCATACTGGCTGAGCAGCAGGAAATTTAAAGACAACCACGGACGTGCGCAGACGTGCTAGTCTTTGCGTCGCTGCGCGCTCGTGTTTGCATCTCCTTAAGTAGGGAGGGAACCTCCTCTGTGAGAAGAGCTAGAGCGCTGACTAAGATGGCGTGTGCTCGGTGACCCGCTCCTACATGCGGCGTACACCAGCTCACCTTGGTCAGAATTACGAGCAAGTGCAAATTTGAGTGGTTAAAACAGATTTAAAATTATACACACAATTTTAAAAAACAATACAGCTTTTAAAACGCAATTCACTTTCAAGACGTGCTATTACCAAACTATCTAATAATAGCGATGTGTGCAAAGGGCAATCTTACAGAGATAAGTGTCTTTTTTTTAAATTTTTATTTTTTACATCCCTTTACCCTCCTGCCTCGCCACCCCAGATCCGTGCCGGCCGCTACTGCATCTATTGGCATGGGCAGAGTACAGAAAGCAACTGACACCAGTGCAAGCAGGTGATAAATAACCTCATGGCAGCGCGAGGCCGAGTACTACATGGTAACATGACTTCATACTGCAACTCCTGGAGAATATTGCTATACAAAAGTTTTAAGATCTAGTCTGAAGGTATTCAAAGTATGAGGAATTTTTGGTGAAATAGTCTCTACCAGAAAAGGCGTTACCGTAGATCAGTAACTTGTTGTTTTTTTGTCAAATCCTTTTAGTTATGTTTGATTCTAGTGGTGCCTTATCACAAGAGTGTTTACTTTTATAAAAGTAGAATGACATTTCATGCTAATATCTTCTTTGTCCTAGGAATTACTAAAGAACCATGCTTTATTTCAAAGAAAAGAGTTCCTTACTACAATCCACAAATTTCAAAGTCATTGGAGTGGAATGGAGAGCTTGAATCTGAAAGGAATCTAGAAGCACCTTCAGATCTGAAAGCTCCAGAGCACCTTCAATCACAACCTGCACATCGCAAAGACATCCATGGCCAAGAAAATGTGGAGACACCAAAGGCTCCCAGGCTGCCCCATAAAAAATCTCGATCTCACTCTGCAGATTCAAGAATGAAGTATGTGAAAGAAAACAAAACCGAGACGGTGAACAAATTACACAGGACGCACAATAGGAGAGAAAAACACAGCTCAGCAGATAGCAAATTACGAAGTGCTCAGCATGTCAAAGAAAACAATGTACATGCCAATAACATATTTCAAACTCAAGTACTGGAGAAGCAAACAAAAGAGGCAGCTCCATCCGTAGCTCATCCAGAAACTAATGGGGTAAAAAAAGGTTTTTATTTTACTAGATACTAAAGACGATTAGGTGCACATGAAAAACATCTTTTCGTTCCTATATTCAATCTTTGTGTTATTAGTTCCACAGAGCACTGCAGAAGAAAGCAGGTATGAATGTTTTACCTGTAAACAAACCTAACAGGACCTCCGAATACCATAGACAATTTGTATGGAAGAATCCTATGAAGAACTCGCCAATGCTTGCAGCAGAGCAGGTAAGCTGAAAAACCTGCATAGTAAAGATCTAATAAGTGGTAAAGCAAAGGAATCACTATAATATTCCATTACAGGTTAGCAAATATTGAAACTATTGCCTCTGCTACTTAACACTCATGTCAACGTGATTTGCCGATTATTTGAAGATGGGTCAGGAAATGTGAGCGAGTTTCTCAAGGTAAAAGGACTACTTATGAAAGACAAACTGCACATTTTTAGTGCTAGACTTAAAATGCAAGACTAACCCTTTAGTTGCACGACACGTTGTTTTCCATAGAATTCAGTTTTTCAAAAGCTTTATTTACAGTATTTATTTAATCATATTGTTACACCCTGTACATTTCTTCTGGCCCCCTTATACCAAATGCATACCAGCCTATCGTGCTCAGCAGAGAAAATGGAGAGGTGTCCGATTAACACTCTCCCATAGCTTACTTGGAAAGGGACCCATATGTGGACTGTATACAATCCTTCCAGAGACAGACAGGTAGGTTATCGATTAGCTCTTTCCCATTCACCCAAATCAGCAGACAGAAGACACCTGGACCAATTTTATGAGAAGCTTTTATTATAAGTCACCTGAGTTCAGAACATATGTAGAGCAATAGTTGCAAATATGACTCTTTTTGTGGTAACGGCAAAAAATGAAGAACATGAATACTATCAAGAAAAATTGTAATGTGCCAACTCCAATAGAAAGTCAGGCCCTTTAACACCGGGAACTATCAACATCCTTGCTAGCCCGGGATAAGGAGCTTTAGGCACCTTATGAAGGACACCGTCCTCCCAGTCTATCCAGTGATCCCTGCAGGCGTCCTTGTTTTTCTGTTCCTCAAACCATTGTTGAAGACTTTCAAAAGTGGGACTCTGCAGAAGTCACCCTAAAGAGAGTCTCCTCCCTATACCTCTTCTTTTGATTATGTGAACCTGATCCTCTATTTCATGCTCGAAGTCTCTCTGACTCCCCTGATTGTCTTTTTGAGTCCTTATGGCACAAGCACCTTCTCAAGCAGTGACAACATTTAAGCATGAGTATGCAGCCAGTGGTTAATTTTTGCCAGCTGTTGCTGGTGAGCGCAACTGGCACTTATTTGAGGGGACTGGGACTCTTTGAGCGGCCCATCAAAAATGTCATCTACCTCATGGATTTCAGTTTGCGCCTTGACAACGGCGAGTGGGGCAAATATCAGATGGTACCTTTGATTAGCTAGGACCTCTGCCAGCTTGCCTGCTACCTCTTGCTGCCGGCTAATCACTTCAAAGGATGCTTTTGACTTCAAGCTCCAAGAGAAGATACACAGATGCTGTATATGAGTTTAAAAGATGATCCCACATGTGAAGCTACAGAAAACATCACTTTTTCTAAAAGCACAGACTCTTCACTGAAGTAAGAGATGCTACCTATACCTAACAAAAGGGAATGGGAAATATTTGCTTTACACTTTCGTTATTTCACTTTCTACTGCCTAGCATGGGCAGGCTTCCTTTAAAGCACACAGTGCATGCAGATGAAGTGTCAGAGGAATTTGCTCTCACGTGCTCATTCTTTCCTCCCTGCAGCCAGTCAACCTTTCCCACGGAGCTTTGTCTACAATATGAAATACGTTTATTTCATTTTAAGTGTCACTCACGCCTTTTACAGTTTATTATCGTAGCTGGAAGTCCTGTTTAAAGGTGACTATACTGGATGTTAGGTGAAGGGAGGAAGAAAAGGAGATTCGTGTGGCACTACCGGAGAATGACTGGCCAATTTACCGTTGTCACCAGAAGGGGGGGGGGGGTTCCAGTAGCAGGGATTGGGCATTTCTGGAACCCCTATTTGCTCCTGAGATTTTCAGTTTCTGATGGATACATCTTCCAGTGGATTCCTCAACTTGTGAATATCCCCTGCGCCAGCATTCCACGGAACTTTTCTTTCCCAGCACTCCACGTCGACGTGGGCGACGTCACAATGCATCGGCTCCGCACGCGACTCCGTACGACGTCATCGGAGCCATAAGAAGCCCACGTCGGCGTGATGACGTCAGTTCCCTTTTTTCCGCGCCGTCGACGCGCAACGTTTTTTTTTCCAGTGCTCTCTAGCTACTTTGTAGTTTAGCGGTGTTACTGTGTTAAATTCAGTATGTCTTCGACGAGGAAGTCGCGCTTTAAGCCCTGTAGGGAATGTGGAGGCCTGATGTCCATGACGGATCCGCATCAGGACTGCTTATGGTGTCTTTCTTCTGATCATGACATGGAAGAATGCGGTTGCTGTAGGAGTATGAATCCTAAAGCGCTGAAGGAGAGGAAGACCAAGCTCTTCATGAAGAAAATCGGTGAGGAGAAGAGAGGGAGAAAAAAGGAGAAGTCCAGGCGGGAGTCATCGACTTCGAGGTCGTCGAAGTCGAAGAAACACCACAAGAAGACGAAGCATTCTTCTCGGCGTCGGTCCTCGAAGTCCAGGAAGTCGAGGTCGGCTTCGCCCCGTCGACGTCGGAGCAAGGACTTGTCACCTTCTCCTTCTCCTGCTAAGTCTCCGAAATCTCCCTCGCCGAAGCGGGCTCCAGCTCGTTCCCCGACGCCGTCACCGGCTCTGTCCAAGGCTCCGACTCCGGGTCAAGTGGAGTCTGATGTGCCTTTGGATGAGCAAGGACAGGAGGAGGCTGTTCCGGTGCCGGATGACTCTGCGGCTCCGATGGATGGTTCTGCGGAGCCGACGCCGGTGACTCCACAAGGGGATACAGGGACGGTCCCTTATCCCCAATTCCCGGCTCCAGGTACGGATCCCTCAGGATTTCTGAATGCCATGTATGGTATTTTTAATAGGGCATCATTCCCATCCGGAGCACCAACTGGTCCCGTGGGTCCGATGGCGTTTACGCTGGGGGTGCCGCAGCATTACGCTCAGGCCCCTTTTCTGCCCTTTATGCCGATGGCGCTTTCTTGGCAGTTTCCGGCACCGGCTGGGGATCCGACTCGACCTCGGATGGACCGTCAGTCTTCGGAGCCTTCTTCGACGCCGTGGCCGACTCCATCGGCACCGCGTCCGGCGCCGCCGACTCCACCTATGGCGCCTCCGACTCCGGTGCCTTTGGCTCCACCGACGCCCAGTACGACGTCGACGACGCCGGCTCCCCGGATCTGGTCGAGGCGGGAGGCCCAAAGGGTGTTGGAGGAGGGAAGATATCGGGCAGAGATGGAAGAAGGTGAGGTCAACTCTTCTTCGTATGAGTTTGAAGGAATAGAGGAAGCAAGTGGTTTGGATACCACCCCTGAGTGGGAGCATGCTTCTGCAAGGTCTTCTCCTCCACAGGAATTGGCACCCTACCATGTGGTGATTAAGAAGGCCGCAGAGTTGTTGGATCTGCAGCTGCCCTCTGTGGAGTACAAGTCAAACCTGCTTACGGAGGTGTTACACTCTCCGACGTCGGCTTCGGAGCCTTTTTTGCCTTTCAATGAGGCCATCTTGGAGCCAGTGTTGGAGGTGTGGAGGAAACCTCTTTCAGCTCCGGCGGTTTGCAAACAGGTGGCAAGGAGGTACAGAGTTGCACCAGGATACCTGGATTTTTTGTCCACACATCCTTCTCCGGAGAGCCTAGTGGTGCAGGCTTCATGTTCTAAACATGCTTCGGGTGCTTTCCCTCAGTCTCCGGCTGATAGGGAGTCAAAGAAAGTTGATCAGGCGGCCAAGAAGACCTTCTCCTCAGGAAGTATGGCGTTGAAGTCATCTAATGCCACATGCTTGCTGGGGCGTTATGTTCATGCCTTGATGGACTCTATAAAATCTTTGGCCCCTAAGTTGCCTGAGGGGGATAAGTCATCCTTCTTGGAAGTTGTTGCGGACACTCAGGCAGCTGCCAGGCAGGTGATCCAGTCTGGGCTGGATACGGCGGACTCGGTGGCGAGAATTATGGGGTCATCCATCGCCGCAAGGAGACAGGCTTGGCTCCGTTCCTCTGGTTTCTCTGCAGATGTTCAGGCCACGTTGGTGGATCTGCCTTTTGACGGACAGAAGTTGTTTGGGGAGAAGGCAGATTCTGCCCTTCAACGTTTTAAGGACAGTAGGTTGACGGCGAAGTCCTTGGGTCTGCAGGCTCCTGCTAGGGGTTCAACATTTCGAAAGGCTAGGGGATTCGGAAGATCATCCTTTCGTTCCTTCCGAGAACCCCAGCAGCAGCTGCAACAACAGCAGCAGAATCCCCTCTATAGGTCTTATAGAGGGAAGCAAAGGGGTCGGAGAGGTTCTGGACGCAACCCCTCTTCTTCCTCCTCCTCCTCTGCTCCAAATGAGGCTTCAGGGAAGCAGCCCTAGATCCCCCATCCCGGATCATGTAAGACCTGTGGGGGGTCGGGTGTCCTACTTTCTACGGGGTTGGAAATCTGTCACAACCGACCTTTGGGTTTTGAACCTCGTAGAGACTGGGTACGCCCTTCCCTTTCGGGAGTTTCCTCCCCCTTACCCTCCTTGCCAAGGTTATTGCTCGGAAGACCATCTGCTTCTCCTGCAGAAAGAAGTTCTGGCCTTGCTTCAGAAGGGTGCGATGGAGGTGGTTCCGGAGCAGGAAAGGGGTCAGGGATGCTACTCCCGGTATTTTCTGATTCCCAAAAAGGACGGCAGATTGCGTCCGATTCTGGACCTCAGAATTTTGAATTTTTACCTGAGACAGGAGAAATTCAAGATGTTGACCCTTGCGCAGGTTCTTCAAGCGTTGCAGCAAGGAGACTGGATGGTGTCGCTCGACTTGCAGGACGCGTACTTCCATGTCCCGATCCTGAAGTCGCACAGGAAGTATCTCCGTTTTACGGTTGGGTCGCAACACTACCAATTTGCGGTCCTCCCGTTTGGTCTTACTACCGCACCTCGAGTCTTCACAAAGGTGATGGCGGTGGTGGCTGCGCATCTCAGGAGGTCAGGGATCCCGGTTTTACCTTACCTGGACGACTGGCTTCTGAAGGCGTAGTCCCCAGAGATAGTGCAGCATCATCTGCAGGTGACATCTCAGCTGTTATTCGACTTGGGTTTTTCAATCAATGTGCCCAAATCTCACCTGGTGCCCTCTCAACGCAACCTGTTCATAGGGGCAGTACTGGACACTACTGTGTGTCGAGCATTCCCTCCTCCTCAAAGAATTCTCGACATTCAGGAGATGGTCCCTTTATTCCACAGTGGAGCGGTTGTTCCAGTTCTGAAGGTTCTTCGCCTGCTCAGTCTGTTTGCCTCCTGCATTCTGTTGGTCAACCACACACACTGGCACATGAGGGCGCTCCAGTGGTGTCTCTGCAAGCAGTGGTATCAGCACAACGTGGATCTCGGGGAGTCGATCAAGATCTCCGGAGAAGCTGCAGCGGATCTGTCTTGGTGGAGCGTGGAGGGCAATCTGTCTCAAGGAAAGCCCTTCCATCTACCTCCATCGGTGGCCACAGTGATAACGGATGCATCCACTTTAGGGTGGGGTGCGCATCTGGGGGATCTGGAGATCAAAGGACTTTGGTCTCTAAAGGAGAGGTTGCTTCACATCAACCTTTTAGAACTGCGGGCGATCCGTTTGGCGCTCAAGGCCTTCCTCCCTTCCCTTCGCGGTCAGTCGATTCAAGTCCTGACCGACAACACGACCGCGATGTGGTATGTCAACAAGCAGGGAGGAGTGGGGTCTCTTTGTCTATGCAGAGAGGCCTTACGTCTATGGTCCTGGGTTCAGGACCATCGGATTTGTCTGATGGCAAATCATCTGGCCGGGGTGCTGAACGTGCGTGCGGACAGTCTCAGTCGGCAGTTCTCTGCCGACCACGAGTGGAGGCTCCACCCGGAGGTGGTTCGTTACGTCTTTCGGACGTGGGGGACGCCTCGGGTGGACCTGTTTGCCACTTGCGAGAACGCGCACTGCCCGTCATTCTGCAGTCTCCAGTATCCGATGCAGGGGGCGTTGGGGGACGCGTTTCAGTTGAGTTGGAGCTCACGACTCCTTTACGCGTTTCCTCCCATACCCTTGATTCGTCGGGTTCTGAGGAAGATTCGCCAAGACCGGGCCCAAGTCATATTGGTCGCCCCGGATTGGCCAAGAAGGGTGTGGTATACAGATCTTCTCCACCTCTCCTCGTGCCCTCCGCTCCGTCTCCCTCTGAGGGCAGACCTCCTCTCACAGTCGGAGAGGCAGGTTCTACACCCCCACCTCCAGAGCTTACACCTTCATGCCTGGAGATTGAATGGGGCAACCTGAGTTCTTTCTCTCTCCCTCCTGATTCGGTGGATGTTATTTTATCGGCCAGGCGACACTCCACCAAGTCCATTTACTCCTACCGGTGGTCCAAGTTTGTAAAATGGTGTGGCGAGAGATCCATTGAACCTTTAAAAGCCCATCTTTCTGATGTGCTCCAGTTTGCTCTTTCCCTGGCTCAGCAGGGCTGTGCTGTGGCCACGGTCAAGGGCTATCTTTCGGCCTTATCGGCTTTTCTATGCCTTCCAGATCAACCTTCACTTTTTAAATCTCCGGTTGTTCTGAGGTTTATCAAGGGCCTTACAAACATGTTTCCTCCCACTCCCTTTGTAATGCCTCAGTGGGACCTTAATCTTGTTTTAACCTTTCTGATGGGGTCCCAGTTTGAGCCTCTACATAGTTGTCCTTTGAGGCTGTTGTCCTTTAAGGTGGTTTTTCTTGTAGCCATAACCTCGGCAAGGAGGGTGAGTGAGCTTCAAGCTCTTAGTTCTAAACCCCCGTTTTTAACCTTGCATGCTGAAAGGATGGTTCTCAGGACCAGGGCTGCTTTCCTGCCAAAGGTTGTCACTCCGTTTCATTTGGGGCAGTCCATTACTCTCCCTGTTTTCTATCCTCCTCCTCATCCTTCCAAGGAGGAGGAAAGGCTTCATCGCCTGGACCCAAAGAGAGCTGTCAGCTTTTACTTGGACAGAACGAAAGACTTTCGTCTGGACGATCAGCTCTTTGTGGGTTATGTTGGACATTCCAAGGGGAGAGCGGTGCACAAGCGCACGTTGTCGAGATGGATTATCCTTGCCATTAAGATCTGCTACGCCCTGGCTGGTAAGACCCCTCCTGAGGGCATTAGAGCTCATTCAACTAGAGCTAAGTCATCTACATCTGCTTTGGCCCGGGGTGTTCCTGTGGCAGACATTTGTAAAGCCGCGACTTGGGCCTCATCTCTGAGTCCAAGCAATAATGCTTTGCGAAGGTATGGAGGGAGGCCCACTTTGCGCGCTCTGTGTTGCAAGACTTTCTGGTATAGGAAGGTGGACACCCTCCTCCGGGAGTGGGGACTGCTGTGGGAATCTATTAACAAGGTGAGGAATCCACTGGCAGATGTAACAATCAGAAGAACAAGTTACTTACCTTCGGTAACGCTTTTTCTGGTGGATACAGTATCTGCCTGTGGATTCCTCACTGACCCACCCGCCTCCCCGTTGTCCACCTTTGTATACCATGGAATAGGTCTTGTTTGAAATGTTTGTATACTTTCTGGTACATTTGTAGGAAATGCTTGTTTGATTAGCATTCTTTTGTTTTGTATGCTATGTATATGTATTGGTATTCTATATACTGTGTATACTTGGAGTTGAATTGAATTGAATGGAATTGAAGAGACTCTTATATAGCGCATGGCTACTCGAAAGCATCCCAGCGCTCGAACAACAAAACTAACCCAAAGACAATAGAAGCGCCGCTAGCCAGTCCAGATATACACCTCTAATTTCTTGGAAAGAGCCAAGTTTTCAACTTCTGCCGAAACACAAGTAGACTAGGCTCTTGGCGAAAAATCAGAGGGAGAGAATTCCAAAGTTTGGATGCATTCAGTGAAAAAAGACGGCCGCCCACACGGGATCTGTTGATCCGCGGGACTACTGCCAAGTTCTGATCATTAGAGCGGAGGTTTAAGGAGGACTTATAGGGGGTTACCAGATCTCCTAAAATGGGGGGGCCTTTCCCATGGAAGATTTTATGTGCCATACACAATGTTTTAAAGAAGACCCGCTCTTTCACTGGGAGCCAGTGCAGGGATTTTAATGCGGGTCTAACCGAAGTTCGCTGGTTAATCCCCAGTAAGAGTCTTGCCGCCGAATTCTGAACGACTTGAAGTCGTTTGATCGTGAAGGCCGGCGCTCCCAAATAAATGGCATTCCCATAATCTATCCTAGATAAAATCAAAGATTGTACTAGGATTTTTCTGGCCTTTTCTGGCAGTTGTGGGAGAATTTTTCGCGTAGATTTAAGAAGCCCAAACAAGTAGCAGCAGTTTTTCTAGCCTGAGTTCTAAACGTTAGTTCGGAGTCAAGCCAGAATCCAAGACTTTTGATTTCCGGTCTAGGGGTAGGACCCGGCCCCATGCACGAAGGCCAGAGGATTGCATTGTCAAAACTGGCCTGTCGTCCCAACAGCAGCAGCTCTGTTTTCCCACCGTTCAATCTGAGATGGGACCGATCCATCCAACCTGCAACGGCTTCTAAGCAGTTGCGCAGCAACAGCGGAGACTGTGTGAACTGGTTCAGGGAAAACACCAGCTGGGTATCGTCGGCATAACTCACCAACTGGACCCCGAACGGAGCCACTACTTCCGCCAGAGGAGCCATATACATGTTAAACAGTGTGGGGCTAAGGGAAGACCCCTGCGGAACCCCACACTGCAACGGAATAGGGTCAGAGCGATAGTCATCTTCAAAGACCCTAAAAAATCTGTCCCCAAGGAAAGATTCCAGCCACTTAAGAGCCTTGTCCTTAATTCCCATGTTGCTGAGACGGGAGACAAGAATGTGATGGTTAACCGTGTCGAAGGCGGCGCTGAGGTCCAGGAGGATAATAGCAGCGCTGCCACTGGCGTCCAGAATCCTCCTGGCCTCCTCCACCACCCTCAACAAGGCTGTTTCCGTTCCCTGACCTTTCCTGAACCCCGTTTGTGATGAGTGAAGCAGTTTATTTACTTCCAAAAAAGAGGCTAGTTGCATATTGACGAATTTCTCAGTCAATTTGCTAATCCCAGGTAGCAGGGAGATAGGCCGGTAGTTGGAAAAATCCCCTGGATCCAGATTGGGTTTCTTCAACAGAGCCCTGACCATTGCTATCTTCCACTCTCTTGGCACCACAGCTGACTCCATAGAAGCGTTCACCACATTCACAATAGGTTTACTAATAATAGGCAAAACTGCAGTTAAGATATTCATCGGAGCAGGATCAAGCGGAGAACCACTTTTTATGGAATTCAATAGAGGTGGCAGAAGATCCTCCCTAAGAGGAGAAAAGGAGGAGAGCCTTGGGTGGTCCAGATGGTCTTGACTGGCTGCTGACCGTTGAAGGTCCATAGGAACTATAGGAGGGAGCGTATCAATGATCTGTTTGATTTTTGTACTAAAAAAGGTCGCCAGATCTTCACATCGACTACCTGCTTTTTCCGAATCAGGCAGCGGGTCAGGAACTTTCATCAGAGACTTTACAATTCTAAAAATCTCCCTAGGGGCATTAGCGGAGGACTCAATTTTACTAGCAAAAAAAGCTGATTTAGTAGTGATCAGAGCCGTCTTATATTTCTTTAAGGCTGCTTTGTATCTACTTTTCTTTTCACCACTAAACTCTTTCCTCCATTGTCTCTCTTCCCTTTTACACTGTCGTTGGTTCACCTGTTCGCCTCGAAGGCATGGAAAAAATGGGTGGAACTGACGTCATCACGCCGACGTGGGCTTCTTATGGCTCCGATGACGTCGTACGGAGTCGCGTGCGGAGCCGATGCATTGTGATGTCGCCCACGTCGACGTGGAGTGCTGGGAAAGAAAAGTTCCGTGGAATGCTGGCGCAGGGGATATTCACAAGGTGAGGAATCCACAGGCAGACACTGTATCCACCAGAAAAAGCGTTACCGAAGGTAAGTAACTTGTTCTTTTCACTTAGATAGGAGAGTGAAGAGGAGTGCAGCGCTCTGTGAGTGATGCAGGCTTCAATGGGAATCCATTGGAGGGTTAGCAGGGCTGGACATGTGGTCACATTTCTTGAGACCTAACACAAAGTGTGCTGCTGCATGTAGTATTGCTCTCAGTGGGCCTAGATGAACTTACTGGGACTACGAAGATCACTTTTTTCCTGCATAAGTATTGTCAATCAACAAACAGGAAATCAGTATAGTGAAAAATATCAATTTTTGGGACTGCAGTTGTGTTTCGTCGTGACCTCAGTATCCTGTGAAATTATTCTAGTGGAAACATCAATTATGTTGACCTCAGGTTAGACAGGAGGCATTGAAATGAGGAAAGACAAGAGTAGGGGAATCAAAGAAAGACGTTTGTAGGGCAAAGAGAACATAGGAGACACAATGAAGCGAGAAAAGAAACACAGATGAAGCAAGACAGTGAGAGACGGAACATGTGAGAATGCAGAATAGAGTGAGTGGAAGGAGAGGGTTAGAGGTGACCAAGAGGGTAGGGGGTGAAAGGAGAAAGAAGAGGAGAGTAGGAAGAGCTTGAAATCGTGAGAGTGCCGCATCTTTTATACTAAGCCTACAGTATCCAAGACTGACTGTTTATCTAGCATTTTGTTAAGACCGGTATAAGATATGAACTGCTGAGATATATTGTGCAGCCTGTCAAAAACAGTTGAGACTTGAGGCATTTGAGTGAGATGGTTATTTTTCAAATATGTGTACTAATCCAGATTGAAGAATGTGGTGAGGTTCATGGGAACAAGTCTTACTGCCCCATCTTTGCTGCCTGATTCACCGGCAGGAACCAAGGCATAATTTGATGCTGCAATGTGGATCATTTTGAAGCTGTAATGTGCTTTTAAATCTAAACTTGTGCATTATACAATTGCACTAGTCATTTGAAGCCATATCTGTGGAATGTGAAGCAGTACTGTACAACTGAAGTTACACATGTGCACTCCAACACTGTGATACCCAGCAGTTTTCTGGTTATTATATGCATAACTGCAGTTCAAGATGTCCATTGTGCTGGATCACCACACGTGCATGTGAAGTCATTTAATTCACAGGATGTTGCCTAGATCTAAAGTGCTGTAATTTCCTCCAGCGTCATATTATGCAATTTCATTTGGTCCCATTATGGGTCTAAAGTCATATGAAGTAACTTCTGGAGATATCATTATGTTCATTGTTGGTTTAGAAACCTGCACAATATTACCTCTTTTGGTTCACAACGTGTCCTAACAACTTATATTTCTGCCTATGCACTTTGAACCCTGCTGCACCCCGCTAAGCTAAACAAGTACTGTAACTAATATTCATGATGTGCTGCTAATATGCTCTTCCTTCCATTACTGTAACCCACACAGTGTTCTACTAGTGCACTTAAATTTCTGCATTGCTACACCCTGTACTGTTCCAGTACTGCTACATCTTCTCACGAACACCTTTCTTCACAATAATTTTTAATGCCGCAGTAATCATAGGTTCTTGCACCTGTCTACAGGCAAATTTGTTGATGTCTTTTCATTGTTGGATCGTAACCCCAAATATTGACTCACCAGAGTGACATTTTTGTGAACATATCTGAGGCCTTATCTCCATAGATCGATCAGAAAGAGTTAGATGGTAGTTCAATGCCAGATTTCTTGGGTATCCACAAACTATGTGATGTCTATTTGCAATATTTGTATGTAAATGTCTCTTATTAGGCCATCATGAAAATCCCATACAAACAGCCCTCCTCCTAGGCTTACATTTGACCCCATTACCATATGATATCCTTACTAATTCAATACTTGCAGTACTGATACCATAGCACTATGCGTCCAACTTTAAATACAGGCAGCCAGAAGGTGCTTTTAATTCAATTCGATTAACTATTTCTCCAGCATATACAATTATATAAAGTAACTTGACTCACACCCTGAATGAATTGTTTCATTTGTATCTGCTCGTTTGTTCAGTCCTCTGAACAATAAGCTTTATTTAGAGTCTGATAGAGACACATTTTCAGCATAACCTAGATTATGATTTTGGTTAGCTGCCATGAAGTTCTTCTTGGAAATGAATCCATGCAAGATCATCTTGGTTTCTTGCTGCACTGACATTTAGTCCGATGAGTGGAGGAACTGCTTCTACAGAACTTCATTCACTCCTATGAACCTTTTCCTGGTGTATTTCCCTCCTCAGATGATCTATAATAAAAACACCTCTATCCAACCATTCAATTCTGATATAATTCCCCGTGAAACTGAATATCACCATCAGTTCAAAGGATCGCCTCAAGCTCAAGGGCCAAAATTGAGACGGGATTGGGAAGAAAAAGAAAGTCATCTTTATGAACCAGAAGAGACCGCTCCAGAAAAGAAGGTATTTTGACAATATTTGTTTGACTTTTTTACTCAAGTATTTTTCTTTCTGTTTGAATCACTGCTGTAGGGCAATTAAGGCTATTACTCAGTTTTGAAAAACTCTACAAATACCAAACATAACCTGGCAAGACCTTTTGCATCAAAATTCAAATTGACACAGCGAATATCAGACAAAAAAGCTGTCAAAGTATAATGCTTGCAATTATTCTTCACCCCCTTTATAGACCCCGTGCAATGTACGAAGAATAAGCTCTTTGATAAATGTAAAGTCATTGAATTTTCACTGCCTCAACCCTTTACATTTCTGCCTACTCCCCAGTGATTAAGAAATCAAAGAATACCTGGAGAGAATTCAAGGAAATTCCCCTAAACAGAAAGCCTCTATTCATTTCACTGACATGATTTTGGAAACTATAGTTAAAGATCTGATTTATCACTTTGCATCTAATATCTTATTGGAATGAGCTGGCGAATATGCATCTTGTTCTAGGCACATTTTCTGGCATATTTCCTGTAGTAAAGTCTGTCCACTTTCAAAGAAACCCTCAGTTGGTGCAGAGGAACCAAATACATTTAGAAACGTTTTGGGCCATCCGTTTTTAGTGAAGGCAGTCAAAAACTGTGTAGCCTTACAATTGAGACAACACATCTATAACAATGATATCTTGGATGAATTTCAATCAGATTTCAGACCTGGTTGCAGTATGAGGTTGCCTTGCATATCTGGCAATTATTTCTTGAACTTTCAACAACATTTTATCTGATCAGTCATACTTTACCTATTCCTTTCCTCAAAGAGCTTATGGGAAATTTATGAGGTAATTTTCGACTTGTTCTCCCATGCTTAGCTAATCATTCTCAACAGATTAAAAATGGAAGCATCTCCTAGTTCTGTCACTGGTTCAAATGCAGCACCACAGAAATCCATTTTGGTGGTCACTTTCTGTAAAATCCCTTAGTGACATCCTTAGGAATTCAGGCTTTTTGTGCTCCACATATCACTCTCTGCCTCTAGCCCACCTTTTAATTTTGTTACCATATTCTTCTGTACCCTTCTTTCCCTATTTACTATGTGCCTTCACACCTCCTTCTCTCTATTCACCATATCTTCTGAGTCTTTAAATCTGGCAATACTTCCAGCCTCGCCCCTTTTCTCTAGTCCAGTAGTTCTCAAGCTGTCTTCTGAGGACCACTGGGGTCTGCGAGGCCTACTCAGGAAGTCTGTGACTGTTTTACAACATTTTTTTTTGTAATTGATAAATTAAAATGAATAACGTATTTATAATTAAAGAAGCAACATTGAACATTTGAAAACTTTGTCTATCTTTGAATTTGAATTAAACACAATAATTCAATATTTGAGCATTTGTTTATTGTATATTTGCTTTTGTATTTTATGTTTGAGATTCAAATCATAGAATTTGATATGCCAGGGGTTCAAGGCTTTGAATAATGGCTCAGTGTGACTCCCCAGATTCCAGTAATGATTCTGTCATAGAAGTCAAAAGGGTATGAACTGCTGCTCTAGTCCACATTTCCTCTTTTGGTATTTCCTCTTATCCCTCAAGATCCCCCTATCAATGCTGTATACCTAGTTTAAACTCTCCAGTTATATCCCTTGACTTGAAGAAGATATTTGTCCGGGTATCTTATCTACCTTATCCCCTACATCCATTCTCGAAAATTGAGGGCTGCATCTCGCCCTATCCTTTACAAAAATAAATGTGGACTCTTCTGGACAACCTTGAAACTGTGTTTTCATCTCCTTTTCTTAAACATATGTTACCAAATCTCACAACTGCATTTGCAACATATATGTAATACAAGGAATTGCACACCTGAGTTGATTATAAGGTAAAAAGTAATCACACTTAAAAAAAAAAAGTACATTTAAAAATGAACAGACAAAGGGGCTGATTTTGAGGTTGACGGAGAGGGTACCCTCACTCCAAAGAGATGGTCCACCCATCTGATTTACAGACAGACGGACTTTAAGTATGTCAGTGACGCAGACTGCTGCATTTCCATCGCTGACATACTCCTCCGATGGCTTGACTGAGTAGGGACAGTTGGAGGTTTGGCCTTTCGACCCTCTGCCCTATTTAGAGTGGGCAATCAGCTGGCCACTTTACAGTATACCTCACTGCCAGGAAATTGTGGTTAGGGAAGGTAAAAACATTTAAATGACCCCCACATCATGATGTGGGAGGGTCATTAGTTATTAATTTTTCAAAAACAAAATCCTGCTTTGGAATTTTGATTTTGAAAAAAATAATAAGCATGTTAAAAGTTTGACGGGTGGCCCATTCCTGCCGACATTTACAGTAATCAGTAGAGCTGTTAGACAACTCTAAATTTGGTGGGCAGATGACAGTCGGTATGGCGGAAGTAAAGTAATCTGCCATACCAACGGATCTACCTCCACCCACCAAACTCTAAATCAGACCCTAAGTACTATAACCCATGTGCATATTCTCCTATGCCCAAAGCAGCTAACCTGATGTATGTGCCACAAGGATTCCCATGTGGCGATGCATCTATTTATCAACAGGAATAATTGTAGGGGTGTGAATTTTTTACAATTATCTGCTTGTCCACGACACAAGATGCTGCAGAGATCTACTTGTCCCATTTGGTGCAAAGCAATGAGGGTGTCAAATTATGCATGGGATTTTATCAAGGCACCAATTATGCCACCTCTCTGATACACCAGACTCCGAATATGTCAGAGCTCTGCTTATGTCAACTCTTCGAATCTTGGCATTCTCGGAGTATGGAGATGCTATTCTTACATTTTGGTTCTGTTTCGTCCAGGTTTCTGCACACAATAGGTGTTTAAAGATGCCAGCATTTTGGTTATGCAAGACTTTGCATTACAACAGAGCCCTGCTCTCTTTCTTACATTAGGAAGCGTCTTGTGAATGTCAATACCTGGACAGTTACACTCACATCTAGCTCATCCTTGCAAGTTCTTGGCAGAGTCCTAATGTTATGTGCTCAATTATTTTCTAGAGTAAGTTGGATTACATGTTCAGAAAGTTGTTTTGCTCTTGTAAAAGTATTTACTCATTCAAAGAATTTGAACTGAGTAAATCTACAGCAGGAAGTGGGTGTTCCAGGGCTGGAATGCTGCTTGAGTTCTAGCATGTCCTGAAATGTAAATGTTTATGAAAAATCATATATGTCACTTCTCACAAGACAAATGTAAATGTTCCGGAGTTGAAAGAGAATACCTCTGAAAATGGTGGGGTTGCAGGGGAAGGTGGTTCCCCAAAGGTAGAATATTTGCCTGCTGAGATAAGAAAAAAGGGAAATATAACATTTGCAAGTGCTATTCTTTGGTAGAGTTTCCTGTGAAACTCTATATATGTGTATATGCTTAAGCAAGTATGCAGTGCACAAGAGTTTGCTAGGGTTACGCCTGGAACATGTGACTGTGGCATGAGGCATATATCTGGAAAAGTTTTTGTATTCCTGAAAGCCTTAAATCTGCACTCATATGTGAGGTCATAGACCTGCTAGTGCCTCCTTGACTGCCATCCCTACTGTGAAAGAAGAACACAGAACAATTTCGTAGCCTTGTTGCTTAGTATAATAGGAGGTGATGAGTGGACTAATTGAAAGCTGGCTGCGCAGCTGCATCACATCTCCAGCTCTTGATTTGCATCGTAGCAGCTAGGGCTTTACCAGGCTCTGCATATGCTCGTCTTTGTCCATGCCCCTTCACAGTACACATGCCCTCTTATGCGCTCATCACCTGTCACCCTCATCCCAATGCCTGGGCCACCATGCTTGCCACTGTGTTTCCCTGAATCCTCCCTTATGTCCCGCCAGAGACATACTGCGTTCTGTGGGGTGTGTGCACCACCCTATCGCAGCAGGGAGAAACTTTTGCAGCACCACAGGTGAGCACCGGTTTATAATTTATTGTCATAGCTGGAAAGTTGGAGCCGAGGCTAGGCCTGAATACAGAGTGACATTCCTTACTTAGCTGGCAATGGACCAGACCTTTGCCAATGATTACGAGTACATTTCAATAGTAATAAGTAAGAGGAGCTATCAGCCCCATCAGAATTATGAGTTACTCCAGTATTGGAACTTACATAGATTCACATGCTTAAACCAATCCCCGTCGTCAAGATGGGAGTCCTCGGTATATAAAAATAGCAATGCAAAGCTATTACAGACTAGAAACCTGGCCTAGGCCCATTCCAATTTTGTAAGATATCCACCTTTTTTTGTAAATGAGACCAAATAAAATCAACAACCAATCAGATCAGCCTCACCCTCTAAAACCCTCCTGAGAGAACCTCAGACCTTCAGATTTTCTACTGCATGTTGTGCTAGGGAGTCTCCACTGAGCTCTGCTCAGTTATTCCTTATTCTACTACTTTTGAGAGAATTCTTCAGCTATATATTTCCGGATTACTCAACAATCTTGGTCTGTTCTCTATTTATCATGGAAGACCAGGATAAAAAAGGCCTTTTTAGAGCTTGTGCCACCTGCTCTAAAAAGAGGCTTCTGATGGATACATCTGCCAGTGGATTCCTCACCTTGTGAATATCCCCTGCGCCAGCATTCCACGGAACTTTTCTTCCCCAGCATTCCACGTCGACGTGGGCGACGTCACAATACATCGGCTCCGCACGCGACTCCGTACGACGTCATCGGAGCCATAAGAAGCCCACGTCGGCGTGATGACGTCAGTTCCCTTTTTTCCGCGCCGTCGACGCGCAACGGTTTTTTCCCAGTGCTCTCTAGATACTTTGTAATCTAGTGGTGTTTTTTTGTTAAAATCGGTATGTCTTCGACGAGGAAGTCGGGCTTTAAGCCTTGTAGGGAGTGCGGAGGCCTGATGTCCATGACGGATCCGCATCGGAACTGTTTATGGTGTCTCTCCTCTGATCATGACGTGGATGAGTGCGGGTGCTGTAGGAGCATGAATCCTAAAGCGCTGAAGGAGAGGAAGACCAAACTCTTCATGAAGAAGATCGGTGAGGAGAAGAGAGGGAGAAAAAATGAGAAGTCCAGGCGAGAGTCTTCGACTTCGAGGTCGTCGAAGTCGAAGAAGCACCACAAGAAGAGGAAGCATTCTTCTCGGCGTCGGTCCTCGAAGTCTAAGAGGTCGAGGTCGGCTTCGCCTCGTCGACGTCAGAGCAAGGTCTTGTCTCCTTCGCCTTCTCCTGATAAGTCTTCGAAGTCTCCCTCTCCGAAGCGGACTCCAGCTCGTTCCCCGACGCCGTCGCCGGCGCCGTCCAAGGCTTCGACTCCGGGTCGGGTGGAATCTGATGTGCATTTGGATGAGCAGGAGCAGGAAGAGTCTGTTCCGGTGCCTGGTGACTCCGCGGCTCCGGTGGAGGATTCTGAGGAGCCGACGCCGGTGACTCCACAGGAGGATACAGGGGCAGTTCCTTATCCCCAATTCCCGGCTCCAGGTACGGATCCTTCGGGATTTCTGAATGCCATGTATGGCATTTTTCAGAGAGCATCCTTCCCATCCGGAGCACCAGCAGGTCCCGTGGGTCCGATGGCGTTTTCTCTGGGAGTGCCGCAGCAATACGCTCAGGCTCCTTTTCTGCCTTTTATGCCGATGGCGCCTTCTTGGCAGTTTCCGGCGCCGGTTGGGAATCCGGCTCGACCTCGGATGGATTGTCAATCTTCGGAGCCTTCTCTGACGCCGAGGCCGACTCCATCGACGCCGCATCCGGCGCCGCCGACTCCACATGTGGCGCCTCCGACGCCGGTGCCTTTGGCTCCACCGACGCCGCGTACGACGTCGACGACGCCGGCTCCCCGGATCCGATCGAGGCGGGAGGCCCAAAGGGTTTTGGAGGAGGAAAGATATCGGGCTGAGGTGGAAGAAGGTGAAGTCGACTCTTCTTCGGATGAGTTTGGAGGTATAGAGGTAGCAAGTGGTTTGGATACCACCCCGGAGTGGGAGCATGCTTCTGCAAGGTCTTCTCCACCACAGGAATTGGCGCCCTACCACGTTGTGATCAAGAAGGCCGCGGAGTTGTTAGATCTGCAGCTGCCCTCTGTGGAATACAAGTCCAATCTGCTTACAGAGGTGTTGCACTCTCCGACGTCGGCTTCGGAGCCTTTGTTACCTTTCAATGAGGCTCTCTTGGAACCAGTGTTGGAGGTGTGGAAGAAGCCTCTATCAGCTCCGGCAGTTTGCAGACAGGTGGCAAGGAGGTACAGGGTTGCGCCAGGAGACCCGGATTTTTTATCCACGCATCCTTCTCCGGAGAGCCTAGTGGTGCAGGCTTCATGTTCTAAACATGCTTCGGGTGCTTTCCCCCAATCTCCTGCTGATAGGGAGTCAAAGAAAGTTGATCAGGTGGCCAAAAAGACATTCTCCTCAGGAAGTATGGCGTTGAAGTCATCAAATGCCACATGCTTGCTGGGGCGTTATGTTCATGCCCTGATGGACTCTATAAAAACTTTGGCCCCTAAGTTACCTGAGGGGGATAAGTCGTCCTTCATGGAGGTTGTGGCGGACACTCAGGCAGCTGCCAGGCAGGTGATCCAGTCTGGGCTGGATACGGCGGACTCTGTGGCGAAGGTTATGGGGTCGTCCATTGCCGCAAGAAGACAGGCTTGGCTCCGTTCCTCAGGTTTTTCTGCAGATGTCCAGGCCACGCTGGTAGATCTGCCCTTTGATGGACAAAAGTTGTTTGGGGAGAAGGCAGATTCTGCCCTTCAACGTTTTAAGGACAGTAGGTTGACGGCGAAGTCCTTGGGTCTGCAGGCTCCTGCTAAAGGTTCAACTTTCCGTAAGGCTAGGGGATTCGGAAGATCATCCTTTCGCTCCTTCCGACAGCCACAACAGCAGCAGCAACAACAGCAGCAGAATCCCCTCTATCGCTCCTATAGAGGGAAGCAAAGGGGTCGGAGAGGTTCTGGTCGCAACCCCTCTTCTTCCTCCTCCTCCTCTGCTCCAAATGAGGCTTCAGGGAAGCAGCCCTAGATCCCCCATCCTGGATCATGTAAGGCCTGTGGGGGGTCGGGTGTCCTACTTTCTACGGGGTTGGAAATCTGTTACAACCGACCTTTGGGTTTTGAACCTCGTAGAGACTGGGTACGCCCTTCCCTTTCGGGAGTTTCCTCCCCCTTACCCTCCTTGCCAAGGTTATTGCTCGGAGGACCACCTGCTTCTCCTGCAGAAAGAAGTTCTAGCCTTGTTTCAGAAGGGCGCAATAGAGGTGGTTCCGGAGCAGGAAAGAGGTCAGGGATGCTACTCCCGGTATTTCCTGATCCCCAAGAAGGACGGCAGATTGCGTCCGATTCTGGACCTCAGAATCTTGAATTTTTACCTGAAACAGGAGAAGTTCAAGATGCTGACCCTTGCGCAGGTTCTTCAAGCGTTGCAGCAAGGAGACTGGATGGTGTCGCTCGACTTGCAGGACGCGTACTTCCATGTCCCAATCCTGAAGTCGCACAGGAAGTATCTCCGTTTTACGGTTGGGTCGCAACATTATCAGTTTGCGGTCCTCCCGTTTGGTCTTACTACTGCACCTCGAGTCTTCACAAAGGGGATGGCAGTGGTGGCTGCTCATCTCAGGAGGTCGGGGATTCCGGTTTTTCCCTACCTGGACGACTGGCTTCTGAAGGCAGAGTCCCCGGAGATGGTGCAGCGTCATCTGCAGGTGACAGCTCATCTGTTGTTCGACTTGGGTTTTTCGATCAATGTGCCCAAATCTCACCTGGTGCCCTCTCAACGCAACCTGTTTATAGGGGCAGTACTGGACACTACTGTGTGTCGAGCATTCCCTCCTCCTCAAAGGATTCTCGACATTCAGGAGATGGTCCCTTTATTCCACAGTGGAGCAGTTGTTCCAGTTCTGAAGGTCCTTCGCCTGCTCGGTCTGTTCGCTTCCTGCATTCTGTTGGTCAACCATGCACGCTGGCACATGAGGGCGCTCCAGTGGTGCCTCCGCAAGCAGTGGTATCAGCACAACGGGGATCTCAGGGAGTCGATCAAGATCTCCGGAGAAGCTGCAGCGGATCTGTCTTGGTGGAGCGTGGAGGGCAATCTGTCCCAAGGAAAGCCTTTCCATCTACCTCCATCGGTGGCCACAGTGATAACGGATGCCTCCACCCTAGGGTGGGGAGCTCATCTGGGGGATCTGGAGATCAAGGGTCTTTGGTCTCCAGAGGAAAGGTTGCTTCATATCAACCTTCTGGAATTGCGGGCGATTCGTTTGGCACTCAAGGCCTTCCTCCCTTCCCTTCGCGGTCAGTCAGTTCAAGTCCTGACGGACAACACGACCGCGATGTGGTATATAAACAAACAGGGAGGAGTGGGGTCTCTTTGTCTCTGCAGAGAGGCCTTACGACTATGGTCCTGGGCTCAGGACCATCAGATTTGTCTGATGGCAAATCATCTGGCCGGGGTGCTGAACGTGCGTGCGGACAGTCTCAGTCGGCAGTTCTCCGCCGACCACGAGTGGAGGCTCCATCCGGAGGTGGTTCGTCACGTCTTTCGGACGTGGGGGACACCTCGGGTGGACCTGTTTGCCACCCGAGAGAACGCGCACTGTCCGTCATTCTGCAGTCTCCAATATCCGATGCAGGGGGCGTTGGGGGACGCGTTTCAGTTGAGTTGGGGCTCACGACTCCTTTACGCGTTTCCTCCCATACCCTTGATTCCTCGGGTTCTGAGGAAGATTCGCCAAGACCGGGCCCAAGTCATATTGGTCGCCCCGGATTGGCCAAGAAGGGTGTGGTATACAGATCTTCTCCACCTCTCCTCGTGCCCTCCGCTCCGTCTCCCTCTGAGGGCAGACCTCCTCTCGCAGTCGGAGGGGCAAGTTCTACACCCCCACCTCCAGAGCTTACACCTTCATGCCTGGAGATTGAACGGGGCAACCTGAGTTCCTTCTCTCTCCCACCTGATGTGGTGGACGTTATTTTATCGGCCAGGCGACACTCCACCAAGTCCATATACTCCTACAGGTGGTCTAAGTTTGTAAAGTGGTGTGGAGAGAGATCCATTGACCCTTTAAAGGCTCATCTTTCTGATGTGCTTCAGTTTGCTCTTTCCTTGGCTCAGCAGGGCTGTGCAGTGGCCACGGTCAAGGGCTACCTTTCGGCCTTATCGGCATTTCTGTGCCTTCCAGATCAACCTTCGTTATTTAAATCTCCGGTTGTTCTGAGGTTCATCAAGGGCCTTACAAACATGTTTCCTCCCACTCCATTTGTAATGCCTCAGTGGGACCTTAATCTTGTCTTAACCTTTTTAATGGGGTCCCCATTTGAGCCTCTTCATAATTGTCCTTTGAGGCTGTTGTCCTTTAAGGTGGTTTTTCTTGTAGCCATAACCTCGGCAAGGAGGGTGAGTGAGCTTCAAGCTCTTAGTTCCAAACCTCCTTTTCTTACCTTACATGCTGAAAGGATGGTTCTCAGGACCAGGGCTGCTTTCCTGCCAAAAGTTGTTACTCCTTTCCATTTGGGGCAGTCTATTACCCTCCCTGTTTTTTATCCACCCCCTCATCCTTCCAAAGAAGAAGAAAGACTCCATCGCCTTGACCCGAAGAGGGCTATGAGTTTTTATTTGGACAGGACCAAGGACTTTCGTATTGATGACCAGCTTTTTATTGGCTACGTTGGTCGTTCTAAAGGTAAAGCGGTGCACAAGCGCACGCTGTCAAGATGGATTATACTGACCATCAAGATCTGCTACGCCCTGGCTGGTAAGACTCCTCCTGAGGGTATTCGTGCTCACTCTACTAGAGCTAAGTCTTCAACATCTGCTCTGGCCCGGGGTGTTCCTGTGGCAGATATTTGTAAGGCCGCGACTTGGGCCTCCCTCCATACTTTCGCAAAGCATTATTGCTTGGACTCTGAGATGAGGAGGGAGGGCCACTTCGCGCGCTCTGTCTTGCAAGACTTTCTGGTATAGAAAGGTGGACACCCTCCTCCGGGAGTGGGGACTGCTGTGGGAATCTATTCACAAGGTGAGGAATCCACTGGCAGATGTATCCATCAGAAGAACAAGTTACTTACCTTCGGTAACGCTTTTTCTGGTGGATACAGTATCTGCCTGTGGATTCCTCACTGACCCACCCGCCTCCCCGTTGTCCACCTTTGTATACCATGAAAGAGGTCTTGTTGGAACGTTTTGATGCTTTCTGTACATTTGTAGGTAATGCATGTTTGGTTAGCATTCCTTTGTTTTTGTATGCTATGTATATATATTGGTATGCTATATACTGGGTATACTTGGAGTTGTCGTTGGTTCACCTGTTCGCCTCGAAGGCACGGAAAAAATGGGTGGAACTGACGTCATCACGCCGACGTGGGCTTCTTATGGCTCCGATGACGTCGTACGGAGTCGCGTGCGGAGCCGATGTATTGTGACGTCGCCCACGTCGACGTGGAATGCTGGGGAAGAAAAGTTCCGTGGAATGCTGGCGCAGGGGATATTCACAAGGTGAGGAATCTACAGGCAGATACTGTATCCACCAGAAAAAGCGTTACCGAAGGTAAGTAACTTGTTCTTTATGTAGATGACCCTCATAAAGATTGCATATACTGCTTGTATCCAGACCACAAGACCAAGGACTGCAAGTTATGTTGTACCTTTTCTACTAAAACCCTGAGGGATCATGAGTAACGTCTCCTTACCTGGCTCCAGAAGCTATAATCCAGAAGAGATCCAGTCTCCAGTGACGACAGTGATGAGGCCTCATCTGCTTCGTCTTCTAGAAGATCTGACCCTACTTCTTCTGAGGAGCACCCTCAAAAAGCCTCTAAAAAGACCTCCCAGGGGTCTAACAGGCTCAGTCCAACTAAATCTCCTCACTGAGGTGAAAAGGAGAGGAAAGGACTTAAAACAGGAGAAAGTGGTGTGAGGAAGTCTAGCTCTGTTCCTCCTCCTTCTCCTCCTGAGGGAAGTAAAGTGTTAAAAAAAACCCTCCTCAGAAAAAAAAAGTTACCTCCGTCGATAAGGCAGTCGAAACCATCGACGAAGAAACCGTCATCGACATCGTCGATGCGGAGTGACAAGGGCTACTCTCTTCAACTTTCGTCAGTTCCGATGCTGGGATCGTCGCTGAGAGCTTTGATGGTGTAGACTAAGGCAGTTCCAACTCCATCGATGACGAAGGCAACAACGGCAGTGAAGTCGAAGCTGTCGACAAGAACGACGACGGCGACAAGAACGACGGTGACAAGAACGACGACCGTGACAACAGCGGCAGCTCCGATGACGACAGCGCTGTCAATGGCAATATCTACATCGTCAACGGGAGTAAAAAATTCTGCAGAGAAAGACAGAAAGCGTCATGTGACTCTTAAAGTCACTTCACTCAACAAGGTGATCCCTCTACTACCCTCTCACCTCCTGGAAGAGGAGGACTCGGATGATGACAGTCCTTTCAGATATGCCCATAACCCTTTCGGAACTTCACGTTAAGTACCAGAAGGAGGATTCTGAAGAGGGATATGAAGGGGAACAGGACTATGATCCTCCCCAGGACTACCATAGAGGAAAGCAAGAGGAGATGGTCTGTATCCCGTCCTCGGTGATTTCAGACTGCAAATTGAGATTTCCAACACCATCTTCTGCTCCGGAACAGGGCTGTGTTCCCACTGGACCAACCTCGGTGCCTTCCACCCCCCGGGTGACACCACCACGGCTGCAATTAATAGAGGATCCTCCCCCAACTACTCTTTTTATCCAACAAGATATCTCGGATGATGAACAAGGGGACACAGATCTCCCAGACCCGCAGGGGGAGTGAGATGAATATATTATCCCTACTCCTTCTTCCCCTTCATCGGTTCCTGTGAATTCTCCGCCGGGGGACATAGGTGTCTTCCACAATCTGCTGGAAAGGGCAGCCAAGAGGTTTGATCTGCCCATGCCTTCGGTGCAGACAGACTGTTTCCTATATGACTTTAAGGAACCCTATAAGAAAACGGTAAGAAACATTCCCATTGTTAATCATGTATGGGTAGAGGGTCTTAAAGTCATGAAGACCCCAGCCATGGTGGTCCCGGTGCATCCTTGATTGGAAAAGAAATATAAAGCCCCAGAGGATAGCCCGGCCTGCCTAGTGAGTCAGCCGAAACCGGACTCAGTCATATCACAGGCAGCGCAGCGAAAGTCGAAAAATCCGGCAGCTGCTCTAACTACACCTCCGGACAAAGAAGTCAGACGTCTGGACAATGCGGGCAAGATATTCTCCTCTATGCCAGGCCTACTGGTCGAAGCAGCTAACGCTTAAGCGATTCTTGGCTGCTACGACCGCCAGATGTGGTGTGATCTATCTCCTTACCTAGACCAACTACCTGAAGACAGTAAAACCGAAGCAAGAAAGATCCTCCGGGAAGGAGAGAGGGCCTCTTCTGAGGTCATATATTGTGCAGTGGATATTTGCTACAACTGCTTTTTGTTCCCTGGCGGGAGCAGCGGTCCTACATCGCCAGGGTTGGCTTCGAGCAACCTCGTTTAGATCAGAGGTTCAGAAGGAAATATTAGCCCTTCCATTTGATGGAGAAGTGTTCTTCAGAAAACATGTGGATGACTGACGCTCTCCAAGACATAAAAAAGGACACAGACGCGGCAAAGTCGCTGGGGACGCTTTAATACCGCAAAGTTCCTTTTTCAAGGAGCAAGGGTTAGAGGGCTTCCTTCATACAGAGGAGGGTACTAACAATATTGATACTCCTCTTGTACACCTGCCACACAGTCTTACCGTCCGCAGTACAATTAGCGACAAGGTCAGTCAGCGACCTATTCAAAATCGTACCCCAGAGGCAGAGCAGGACGTCAGGGAAAGGATTCTTCCAGATGTCAATAGCGGCTTGCAGGCTCTGGCTACTGTTCCTGGCCTCTACAGGTGGTTGATGAGGGGAAGGATTTCTCTCTACTTCCAAAATTGGCAACAAATAACATCAGATCGTTGGGTGCTCAGCATAGTTCAATTTGGCCATACGTTGCAGTTTGTTCATCCTCCTCCAAACACCCCTCATCACACCCACGTAACAAAACATCTCCGTGTCCTGCGCCTAGACGTCCAACAAATGGTTCAGAAAGTGGCAATAGAACTGGTCCTTTATCCCAAAGAGGAAAGGGATTCTTCCCTCGGTTCTTTCTGGTTTGAAAGACTGTCGAAAAGTGGTGCCCTATCCTAGATCTCATAAAGCAGTCGTTCCGAATGATCTCATACAGGATTAACTTCGACTTCTAAATTTGGGAGCTTTCATGGCCATTTTGAACCTAGAGGACGCATATTTTCACGTCCCTATTCATCCATCGCACAGGAAGTTCCTTCGCTTTACAGTAGCAAAGAGACACTGTCAATTCAAAGTCCTCCCATTCAGCCTCAGATCGGCACCAAGAACCTTTATGAAAATTCTGACTCTGGTAGCGGTTTTCTTCAGAAGACAACAGCACCAGGTGTTCCCCCTACCTAGACGACTAGTTGCTAAATGGCCCTTCCAAAACCTCAGCTAGGAATTCAGTGACAGCCTGTACAAGGCTGTTCAAGAGTCTAGTTCTTACCCTCAACAGGGAAAAGTCAAACTTCATTTTTATGGGAGCCATGTTGGACACATCCCTGAACAGGGCATTTCCGTCCCTCAAAAGGAAAACCAAACTTATGTCAATGGCCCGTCTACTTCTAAAAAGAAGGTCACTTTCAGTTCGCCTCTACAAGTCCCTTCTGGAATCCATTTTGTCCTGCATTCCTCTGATACCCCACTTCAGACTACAAATGCATCCTCTCCAGGAGCAACTGAACTTACAGTGGCATCAGGTGCAGGGGTCGTTCGAGGACATGCTCATGGTCACTACACCAATGAGAGAAGCTGCTTCATGGTGAATTCACAAGGAGAACATTTCCCAGGGTCTCTCCTTCTTGGTCACCCCAGCTCCTCAGATAAATACAACCGATGCATCCCTGGAGGGTTGGGAGCGGTCTTATATGACCTTCAGATAAGTGGTCGATGGCAACAGCATCATCGTCTTTTGCACATCAATCTGCTAGAACAATTCGCCTAGCCCTACAGGCGTTTCCCCAGAGGATAAAAAATTAATCAGTACTGATAAGAACAGATAATACCACTGCCATGCATTATGTCAACAAACAGGGCGGCACGAGATCCCGTCGGTTGTCTGTGGAAGCTCAAGGTATCTGGGAATGGGGATCCTACTTGGGGTTTCACTGAAAGCGGAGCATCTTCCAGGAAATCTCAACGAGATGGCAGATACGCTATGCAGGCTAAAGTCAGTCTGCCACGAGTGGGAGATGGATCAGAGGACACTGGACGACATCTTCCGACTATGGGGCAGACCGTCCATAGAACTGTTTGTGACATCGGAAAACAGGAAATGCCGATACTTCGCCAGCTGGCATCACCATCCGGGATTCTGGGGGAGTGCATTTTCGATGGCATGGTCAGGCGCCTTTGTCTATGCTTTTCCCCCATTCCTCTTCTCCCAAGGCTTCTCAGGAAGTTAAAGGCGGAACCCTGCAAAATGATTCTCATAGCTTCGTCCTGGCCTCGCCAGTACTGGTGCACGGAGCTTCTTTTTCGGTCAGTGGAGCAACCGATTCCCTTGGATCCTATCCCGTCATTGCTGACGATGTCCCAGGGCCAAGTACTGCATCCGGATCCCAAATCCCTGCAATTATTAGCATGACTCCTGAGCACAGAGAGTTTCTCGACCTGAAGCTGTCCGCAGAATGTAGAGACATCCTTTCCCAAGCTCGTGCTCAGAGTACAAACAAGACATATTGCATGAACTGGAAGAGGTTTTGTCACTGGTGCCAAGAATCGGGAGTTCATCCATTCTCTTCTTCGGCTCATTAAATCCTTCCTTACATCCTTTCTTTGGCAAAAGCGGGCCTGGCTCATGAGTCTATTAAGGTTCACTCCGCGGCCATCTCTCGTTTCAGAAGAACATCTTTAGGCCCTTCTATTTGGTCAGCAAGAATAATTAAACAATTTATGAAGGGGCTTTTTTGAGTCTTCCGTCCGATTAAGCCTCCTCCACCACTGTGGCACCTTATCGTGGTCTTGGTTCAGCTCATGAAACATCCCTCCGAGCCTATCCATAAGGCAGACTTAAAATTCTTGTCATGGAAGGTGGCTCTTCTTCCGGCTCTTAAATCGGCTAGAAGGGTTAGCGAATTGCAGGCACTCACTATCCCGGAGCCTTTTCTTCAGTTCAAGAATGACACAGAAGTACTCCGCACTAACCCTAAGTTCATCCCTAAGGTGCCCTCGGATTTTCATTGAAACGAACCTTTGGTTCTTAAGACTTTTTCCCTCTACCTACAACTCTGGCTGAGAGATCACTTAATTCACTAGACATTCAGCATTGCTTAAAATTCTATCTCCAAAAAACTAAACACTTTAGAAAGTCACCTCAGCTCTTTGTGGCTTACAGTGCTCCTCATAAGGGTTTTCCCCTTTCTAAACAAGGAATTGCACGTTTGATTTCCAGCCCTATCCAGTATTGTCATCAATTAGCTGGAAAGCCCATACAGGGGAAAATCCGTGATCACTCCACGAGGGCAGTCTCTTCCTCTACAACCCTCTTTGCTGGGGTACCTATCCAGGACATCTGCAGAGCAGCCTCCTGGAAGAGTATCCATACCTTTACCAGACCTCACTGCTTGGATTCTTCGACACGCAGTGACACTGCAGTGGGCCAAGCAGTCCTGAGCAACCTGTTTCAGTAGAGGTGAGCTTTCCCTCTCATCCCTCCTTCCTTGTCTTTCCTAAGATCCTCGCACATTATTTGATAAATGTATTGTTTCTGGATATATTTTATCTGCAGATAAGGTTTGATGATGGCTTTTGTTTTTATTACTACTTCTTTGAATTTTCCGTTGGATTAGGCTTAATATAGTCTTGATACATTGAGAAGTCAAAATTGAGGAAATGTTTTCCTTTCTCTAATCTTTTCTGTGCATTATTTACAGTTGTTCAAGATAATAAGAACAAAAAATGTGCTCATGACTGCTAGCTACTCTGATTCAAGCATGTGAATCTATGAAAGTTCCAATACTGGAGTAAGAAAACAATTTACTTACCTGTGACTTTAGTTCTCCTGTATTGGAAACATTCATAGATTCACATGCAGCCCACCCTCCTCCCCTGGGAAAGCTCGACCTTCTGCATCTTTATTGTTATCCTATGGCACTACAGCTACGATAATCTGAAGGTCTGAGGTTCTCTCAGGAGGGTTCTAGAGGGTGAGGCTGATCTTATTGGTTGTTGATTTTATTTGGTCTTTTTTACAAAAAGAGGTGGATATATTAAGAAAACTGGAATGGGCCTAGGCCTGGTTTCTAGTTTGTAATAGCTTTGAATTGCTATTTTTATATACCGGGGACTCGCATCTCAATGATGGGGAATGATTCAGCGCGGGGACACACTAGTGAGTGTAACCAGGCGCTTTATAAGCTCAATTATTATTTATTATTATTATGATTCAAGCATGTGAATCTATGAAAGTTTCCAATACTGGAGACCTAAAGTTACAGGTAAGTAACTTGTTTTATTTGGTTTTTTCACATGGAGATTTTGGCTGCTTCAAATCTCTATGTGAAACTGTGTGGGAAAATGTAAGAATTTGATTGGAAGCCCTGATTGCTGCATGTTATCCCCCAAAACATGAATACATTGTATTCCCAAGTTACCGTAACCTAGGGTAACAGTAAAGGAAATTACCAGCAATTTTATTTGGCCCTTTGTCTTCATGGTACCCAGCTGGAGGACAGAAAGAGAGGTCCAGTAAGGCGAACCATGAGCACCGTAGAAGTAGACAGCTGAAAGTGAGGAAAAGGGGGCCTATTGCCCAGGTAATCCTGGAAGCAGAACAAAGGAGTCACAGGGATGCCAGATCCAACCAATGTCCACATGGAGTGAGGTCTGAAGACCTCAACAGGCATACAATTTGAAACCACCCAAGAGTAATCACAGCATGAACACAAAGACAGATCTGGAGAATAAACAAAGTGTCAATTGCCAAACACCAGCAAGGTTCACAAAAGTTGTGGATATTATATCTCCAAGAACACATATCACTTCACAAGGGAGGATTCAAAGCATGAGAGTCAAGAGAGAGTTGAAGGTTTAACACTGACAGAGGTCAGCTGACTGGGCCAAGCATCGGCCACACAAAACGAAATCTGGGGTGTCACTGATCGCCCAACATAAAACTCATCACAGGAACTAATCTCAGCATGAGAGCAAGTCAGTGCTGGAGACTAAATTGTGTGTAACCTCCACTGTTGCAATAAGCAGTAACCATGCATTGGAATGCCTGGGGATTTCAGAAAGTACATACCATGAAACTCATTTCATAGTAGTTATGAAAGGAGAACAAAGAGAGGGTTGGATATTGTATCAGTATCCTCGCAACGTGTTATTATAAATCTCAAACAGCACAGAAAAAGATAGAACTCTGGACTAAAGGTCCTTGACAACATGTGTGGCTTCACATTTAAGGGATCCCAGAATATGCAAACTATCACAAGAAGAGCAAAAAAAGAGCGTGGGGACTAAGTTGCTATAGTTTAGTTGACCTGGTTCAGTGCACCACACAGGTTGAAATCTGTGAAACTCAGAGCGTCCACAACATTCAAATATGTGACAGAAAAGTAACAATATTGTATTGTTAAAGCTCTGCAACATTTGCACAAAAGGGGCTTTGGATTCTCACAGACTGCCTGCCATATGAACTTTCCATGGCAAAGCCATACTGACTTGAGATAAAATGCAGAATGGATGTCCAAGAAGAGTATAAGGGCAGCAATGATAAATCAGTGACACACACAAAAAGAACAGCCTGGGGAAGTTAAAGATTTTGCAGCATTCATACTCATTGAAGGAAGGTAGTCCTACTGTGGGACAAAAGACCTAGATGAAGAAAAAGATTTTCTAGGGCTGAGCCTGACTATTCTGCAACATCTACCCAAACGGCAGCATGCAAATCTTGGGGGATGATGAAACACAGACATTTCAGGAAGATTGTGAGTCAATACAGAGCTGAAGACTAATTAGGGTATTTGGTCTGTTGTCAGACCTCAGGAACATTGACACTATGCAAAACTTGGTGATCGCAGAATGCCATATGTAAAATTCATTCGAGTGGAGTAAATGTAACTTTTCTGCAAAAATGAAAGCCTGCTAAGCTTTAAGAAAAGGATGACCTTTAAAAAAAAAAACATTTGAGGCCACATAATAATTCCCATGGCATTATAATTAAGGGGGAGTAATCAGCAACCAAAGTGTGGAGACTAGGCAGTTCAAGGTATTTTCAGCCTTGACAGTGTAAACTCCATCAAGCACATCAATTTTTGGCCATTCACAAAGAGCTCCTAGCCTTTCCCACCCTAGACCCCCATCTGTGATGTAGACAGGGCAAGGGCTGGAGTAAATCCCTTTTCAGGTTGGGCGGGAGGTTGGAACTCCTCTAAACATTTTCTATGTTCTTGAAAAGGGTTTCTCCCCAAGACAATGCTGATAAAACAATTGGGTGGCTATGTTTGTATCCCTACTAACAAATAAGATACTTGCATGTAATCAAGAAGCAGTCTAGTAGAGTGGCAATATCGCCAAATTGTTACATTTTACAAATGTGTGCATCTTATTATTTTGTAAACATTTTCGGCAGTCCAAGCTGAGCTTTCAGTTTACTATATTGCCTCATAGCTCTCAACCTAACAGTAAAAGGTTTGCATTATTGCATTAACGAATGATATATTCTACGTAGAACATTTTGTATCTTTGAATGCATGTCTTGCTGTAGCAGCAGAGGATTCCTATTTTACCTGACTATTAAGTGACATGTTAAACTAGCTCCTCATGGGCTTGTGCATTGTCTAGCAATGAAGATTTGTTGTCCTTGAACTCAGATAATATGTCCAGCAGAATCGGCTGTAGGAATTTAACACCACTATATAGCTTGCAATGGACCTATAGACTTCCTTTGGATAGTGTATCTACCCTGACAAGCCTGTTCAGTGGCTGACTAGCATGTAGATGGGCATCAAATTAAGTCTTCTTTTTCATTGGACACTGCCTCCTCGTACATTCTTCTTACAGAGGTTTAGGCCTGCCAGGTCCCCAGTTTTCACAACGCCCAGAGGCAATTGTTTCTTTGTACACCTAACTCCTTGCATGGGAGAGGCCCTTCACCAACCTGATGTCATAACCATCTGAATTCCATCCTTTGTTTTTGGTTGTCAGCCCACCCTCTCTGAGCTAACCCAGGTCTCCTCACTGCTATGAGTCCGGCCTCAAAAAATCATAATAATGTTACTAGACCTGCAGGTTTAGTAACTTGAATAATCTACTCCACCCAAGTAATATACTTGACCCGTAAACGTCTCTCAAATTGTGTGATCCCAAGCAAATATTTTTATTTTACAGTGCCGCCTTTTACTTCTTTATCACAAATCAGAGCACCTTCAAATATGTGAGTTTAGAATTTCTGCTGTACAAAACAAACTGTTTTGTTTGAATAAATAGACTAGACGTTTGCTGCATGTATAATAAGAATCTACCCACATGTAGGGTACACATGATCTCTGACTTGCCTCACAGTTCACTAATAACATTGCCATTAGGGCAGGAGTGTTTCTCAGTTCATTTTTAAAACTCACTGTTAACAAATATATTACTGAAGTCTGAAGTGGTTGCGCACTATCATTTACAGATAGTAACGTTCCTATTGAAATGGCCAAACACTTTCCCATTAACATGCAGTTTTAGTGATAAAACTATATAGTGTATAACAATAATGATTAATAAACAGTTGAGACTTGATGCATTTAATTGAGATAGGTATTTTTCAAATATATGTGCAAATCTCCATTGAAGAATGTGGTGGGGTTCATGGGAACAAGTCTTGCCCCATCTTTGCAGCCTGATTCACCGACAGGAACCGAGGCATAATTTGATGCTGCAATGTGGATCATTGTGAAGCTGTCATGTGCTTTTAAGTCTAAACTTGTTCATTGTACAGTGGTACTAGTCATTTGAAGCCATGTCTGTGGAATGTGAAGCAGTACTGGACAACTGTTGTTGCACATGTGCACTCCAACGCTATGATGAGCAGCAGTTTTCTGGTGATAATATGCATTACTGCAGTTCAAGATGTCCATTGTGCTTTAACACCACACATGCATGTGATGTCATTTATTTAATAGAATGTTGTTTAGATCTAATGAACTGTTATGTCTTCCAGCGTCATACGATGAAATTTCATGTGATCCCATTATAGGGTCTAAAGTCTTATGAAGTAACTTCTGGAGATATCATTATGCTCATTGGTGATTTAGAAACCTGAAAGATCTTACCTCTTTTGGGTCAGAACATATACTAACAACCCACATTTCTATGCACTTTGAACCCTGCTGCACCCCCTCTAAGCTAAGCAAGTACTGTGACCAATTCCCAGCTCTGCCAATTTGCCTTATTCATGATGTGTTGCTAATATGCTCTTCCTTCCGTTAATGTAACCTGCACACTGTTCACTAGTGCATTTTAATTTCTGAATAGCTGCACCCTGTACTGTTCTAGTACCGCTACCTCTCCTCATACACACCTTTCTGAACATAGTTTTCATTGCCACAGAAATCATAGGATCTTGCACCTGTCTATAGGCAAATAGCTTGATGTCTTTCTATTGCTGTTTCATAACTCTAAAATTGACTCACCAGAGTAACATTCTTGAGAACATACCTGAGGCCTTATCTTCATAGATCGATCAATGCTAGATTGCTAGGGAATCCACAAACTATGTGAGTTCTGTTTGGAATATTTATATGTAAATGTCTCTTATGTGGCCATCATGAAAATCACATAGAAACAGCCCTCCTGGGCCTACATTTGACCTCATTACTATATAATGTCCATACTATTGCAATACTTGCAGTACTGATAGTTTAGCACTATGCATCCAACTTTAAATACAAGCAGTCAGAAGGTGCATTTGTTTCGATTCGATTAACTATTTCTCCAGCATATACAATGTATAAAGTAACTTGAGCCACGAGCTGAATGAATGATTTCATTTGCATCTGCTTGTTTGTTTTGTTGTCTGAACGATAGGCTTTATTTAGAGTCAGTGAAACTCAAAATTTCAACATAACCTAGATAAGATTTGGGCTAGGTGCCATGGAGTTCTTCTTGAAAATTAATCGATGCAAGATCATCTCAGTTTCTTGCTGCACTGACATTTAGTCCGTTGAGTGGAGGTACTGCTTCTACAAAACTTCATTGACTCCTCTGAACCTTTTCTTGGTGTATTTCCCTCCTCAGATGATCTATAATAAAAATACATCTATACAACCATTCAGTTCTGATATAATTCCTCGTGAAACTGAATATCACCATCAGTTCAAAGGATCGCCTCAAGCTCAAGGGCCAAAATTGAGACGGGATTGGGAAGAAAAAGAAAGTCGTCTTCATGAACCAGAGGAGATCTCTCCAGAAAAGAAGGTATTTTGCCAATATTTGTTTTGAATTTTTACTCCATTATTTTTCTTTCTGTTTGAATCACTAGCACAATCCCTCTGAAGGGCTAATTAAGGCTATACTCAGTTTTTAAAAACTCTACAAATACCAAAATCATCAAAATTCAAATTGACACAGCAAATATCGGACCAAAAAGCTGTCCAATTATAATGCTTGCAATTAATCTTCATCCCCTTTAAATACAGCCATGCAATGTTTGAAGAATATGCTCTTTGATAAATTTGATAAATTTAAACCCATTGAAATACCTCAACCCTTCAAATTTCAGGCCTCTCCCCCAGTAAATAGGAAATAAAAGAATACCTAGTGAGAATTCAGGGACATTTCCCTAAATGCAAAGCCTCTACTAATTTCACTGACATTATCTTGTCAACTATAGCTAAAGATCTGATTTATCACCTTGCATTTGATCTCTTTTTAGAATGAGCTGGCGAATAGGTATCTTGTTCTTGGCACATTTTCTGGCATATTTCCTGTAGTAAAGTCTGACCACTTTCGAAGAAACCCTCAGTTGGTGCAGAGAATCCAAATATATTTAGAAAGGTTTTGGGCCATCCCTTTTTAGTGAAGGCAGTCAAAAACTGTATAGCCATGCAATTGAGACAACACATCTATAACAATGATCTCTTTGATGAATTTCAATCAGATTTCAGACCAGGTTGCAGTACGAGGCTGCCTTGCCAGAGGTTTTATATATCACCTTTTGTACATGAGACACATATTTCTTGAACTGTCAACAACATTTTATCTGATCAGTCATACCTTATGTATTTCTTTCTTCAAAGACCTTATGGTAATTTATGAGGTAGTTTTTGACATATTCTCCCATGCTTAACTAATCACTATCAAGATGCCAATGCTGATATACGATTCACACTTTTTTATCCTGGTGCATTGACTTGAAACAATGTCACCTCCACAACCTCTTTTTCCGTTAGAATTATTCAGAATTTATTCAAAGATTCACATATGTCAATTATAACCAAAAGATTTTTTTACATTTAAAATGTTTTCTTTCCTTTTCATACCAAACTGCCTTCTCCCACAAACAACACTATTCAAAACATCCTAAACAGTTCCAAATCATTCTCTTTCACACCACACCCGCTTCACACTCTCACCTGCTTCACACTCTCAACCAATCCTTTCTAACACTCCTACTCTCACTCAACTAACAATCCAGCAATCCAACAAACAACCCCACTTTAAATCATTCGAATTAGAACCACTACAAAAACAAATCCAATAAACACATGGGCCAAACAAGACAATATTTAAAAATTACAAAAATGTTCAACTTCTAAAACAGTAATTCTTGCACTTGGTCTGGCCACCACAAGGTCTACGCGTTTCGAACCCCCCAGAATCCGGGGTTCTCCTCAGGACCAGATAACTGGAAAACAAAAAACTCAATCTTAATTTTATGCCATACTGGCATGTATGCCACCTTCCTCTAAAAGCCCTCCTCTCCAGGAGTGCGCTTACCTTAGTTCTTGTGGCAAGTTCAGACGATCTCTGCTGCACTATATTCCAAAAGTCAGAGCAACCATCCTATGGATGAAAAATGAAATCACAATCAAAAAACCTGATCCCAGACTGAATTAGTCCCAGTCAAAGAGTCTGAACTGAAAACGTGAAAGTCTCTTACATGTTTTGCGGTAGTCGGTCGGGGGCCGAGAGCCGTTTTCTCTCAAGTGTGTGGTGAAGTCTCAGGCGAGGGTCTTAAAACAAATCTGGGGAACAGGAGGAAAATTCCTTATTAGTTTGGGGGAGAAGGAGTAACTATCAAATTAATAAGAAACAAAAGAGGGTATGACCTGCCTATTGAAAATATGTGTAAATCCAACACCGTTTATTCATGCGAGCCTCGGTTGGCTTGTTCTGGGAGAAAATAGGGTTGAAAAAATGAATTTTAGTCTGATGGAGATGCACTGTCTGCAATCTACTGTGTCAACGTTCTGCCATAATTCCAACAAGTTAAAGAAGGTTATCCATCAAAATTGGCACTTGATAAAGAATTTGGACCAGTCTTTGGCTTCTGATAGAGGCTATGGCGAGTTTGGTGGCCCTCCTCCCCCATGCTTGGTTGCGGGCTGGTGTCTTTCCGGAGAATGTTCAGGAGCGTCTTGTGGATTTACCTTTTGATGGGACTTTATTAATTCACACCCATGCGGACTCCGCTATTCAGAGACTCCTTGCGGGGCTCCGTTCCCCTCCCCCTCCGTAAGCTTCGGTTGATCCTTCCTCCGGCGTCTTCTGGGAGTCGCTTATCCCTCCTTTCTCTTGGGACCTTATGTTTTGGTAGGCCCGTTGTGTGCTGTGTGCGGCTTGGACTGCCTTCACGGTCCTTCAGTTGACCCCTCTATTCTTTTGGCTGTTGGTTCAGCCCTTTAGCTTGTAATGAGTGTTTTTTGCTGTTAAGTGCAGCTGTATAGGTCCTCAGGTTGGACCCTTTGTGTCTTATTCTTGACCTCTGCTGCAGGTTGCCCTAAGAGGTGTTTGGCTGATTTGTAAGCTACCTGTGGTGTTTCCCACAGGTCTTTTATGTTCTTGTCCTCTGCTGTGGGTTTCCCTAAGAGGTGTTTCCCTGTTTTTGTTCAGGGACGATTCATACCCTAGGTGGGGTATTTGTTGGCTATTGTATAGCCCTGTCTTAAGCTAGGCGGGCGTGGATGCCTTCT
This sequence comes from Triturus cristatus, assembly GCF_964204655.1. Lineage (NCBI taxonomy): Eukaryota > Metazoa > Chordata > Amphibia > Caudata > Salamandridae > Triturus > Triturus cristatus. The sequence continues at coordinate 818,177,547 of NC_140585.1, read as the reverse complement.
CAGGTTCCTTGCTTTTTCCTGGCGTCACGGTATACCGCTTAGTGCGGTCTTTCTCTTTCTTTTTCTTCCGCCCTTGCGCAGCTTGCGCTGCTCCAGGTTTTGTCTTGCTCAGTCTCCGAGGGTGTTTCTATCCGTCTTCCATAGGGTCCCTTCCCTCTTCGCCTCTAGATCGCCGGACCGACCTTTGTCGTGCTGATTCTGGCGTCGTGTCTCGGTGTTTTCACCTAGTTCTCCGCCGTTTCGACCGGGGCCTGTCTGCCTTGTGTTTCGAGGGGACTGGTTCTCCTGGTGCTCTCCTGTGTTCTGGTTGCCGGCTTTTGTTCGGTACTGCCTGTTTCTGTTTCTCTTCTGGCCTGCCCCGCTTCTATTCGGGGGCTGGTGGTGCTCCTCGTCTTGTGCTCGACTTGTTCTGAGCTGCTGCTACATGGTATTGTCAGCTGTCTGCTGCACGCTCCTGGTAGTTTTGGTTCCCCTCCGTGGGCCTCGCCGTGTCAGCGTGTGCCCCTGTCTCTTGCTTGTTGGAGCTTGCGTGTCTGTGTCCTCTTTGTCACGTCTGCGCTTCTCGGCTGTGGTACCGTTCAGGCCTTGTTCCCTGCTTTGGGATAGACACCCATTCAGCTGTCCCCTTCGCTGTGTGTGTGTTCTCCTGCCTCCGATCCATCTCTTCTCCTTGGATTTTGAGGTGGTTCTTTTCTTTCTTTGTTACTCGCCTGGTGCCGTTTGTCCCTCTGGGTTTTCCGGCAGACGCCTTTTGCCCCTCGTGTAGGCTTGTGGTATCCTGGCCTTTCCTTCTCCTTGTTCTTGCTTGCTTTTGCTTGGTAGGGGCTGGGCCGTTCTTCCTGTCCCACGACACATCCCCTGTTGGGGCCCTGTGTTCTTCCAAGCTGGTGAGGTTCTCTCGCAGACCCTCCTCCCCTCTGGGTATAGCTCGGGTATCTATTTTACGTTAAGGTATCTGCGGCTAGTGGTCTCTATCAGATGTACAAGTTACTCACCTTCGGTAACGATATATCTGGTAGAGACGATTCTAGACGCAGATTCCTTCACGGCCCGCCCTCCCTCCCCGTTCTGCGAGGACGCTTCTGCTGGTCTTCTGCACTCTCCTCCCTCCAGGTGGCTTTATCTTCTGCGGGTGCCCTCTTTTTCCCTGGCGGAATGCTTCGTTCTGTTTATTTGTTCCACTCTACTTTGTGGTAATTGGGCGGTAGGTTCATGGGTACTTTTGCATCCCTGCACCCTGGTTTGCCAGTGTGGGGCCTACTTCTACTCTTCTCCTCCTTTTTCATTGCTCTGGGGGTTTTGACTCCTCTGCAGTCCTCTGGGTCGGGGGTTCTTGTCTGTGCCTCAGCCTTTTGCTCTTTCCAGGGGATACGACGCTCCTTGAGGGTATTGTCTTGGGGTACTTTGTCGTTACTCCTTGTTGTCCTTCACTGTTTTAGATTGTGTTTGCAGTCTCTCTGTCGTCTGCCACGGCATTTTTCACATGTTTTTCTACCTCGAGGGAGGATGTCGTCTTTGCTTTCCGGAGTTGCTTCTCGGAGCGGTGCTCTCCTCTTTCCCTTCCATGCTTTTCAGTAGTGTGGTGCTGGCACTGTCCCTACTGGTGCTGTTCCTCACCATTGGTTCCTTCCCCTTCTGTTTCTCGGATTTTTTGCACACTGTTACCATACTCTCACAGTTTTGTTTGTGATGGCTCCTCGTTGCGGCGCAGAAAAATTCTCAGAAGAAAACTGACATCAGCGTGCCGGGGTGGGACTTGTGTGACCTCGTTGGCATCGCGTTCGCGGACTGCGTCAGGGCGAGGTCGCTTGGTGCCACCCCCGGCGCGCAGAGATGCTTTGGCGGAATTTTCCGGATCCAGTCTCACGCCTGGGGATAATTCTACGTTTAGGAATCTGCGGCTAGAATCATCTCTACCAGAAACATCGTTACCGAAGGTAAGTAGCTTGTACTTCAGCTCCACTATTTGGTTTTAAGAAAGATAGGAGCATTGCCAATCCTGTCGTCAGAGCAGCATTACCAAGACCAAGAACTAGTACACTACTGGATTTTATAGGGCTGCCACCAGTATCTGGACATCACAAATGCGGCACATGCGTGTGTTGTGAGACCACGTTAGAGGGGAAGAACTAAGGTAAGCGCACTACTGGAGAGGAGGGCTTTTGGAGGAAGGGGGCATACATGCCAGTATGGCATAAAATTAAGATTGAGTTTTTTGTTTTCCAGCTTTCTGGTCCTGAGGAGAACCCCGGATTCTGGGGGGCTCGGAACACGCAGACCTTGTGGTGGTCAAACCAAGTGCAAGAATTACTGTTTTAGAAATTGAACATTTTTGTAATTTTGAAACATTGTCTTGTTTGGCCCATGTGTTTATTGGATTTGTTTTTGTAGTGGGTCTAATTCAAATGATTTAAAGTGGGTGTGGTAGTCTATAGTCCCTAACGGGGTGGCGGGTCCGCAAATAAGCCGTCTACTACCACTGTATTGATTCTGCCTTTATTTTCAACTCGTTTGGAAGGGTTGGCAAAGGAGAACCAAGTATAATCAGGAGTTATTTCCTCACAGTCACAGGTATCATAAGAAAACAAAACAGTCTTTGTCCGAGGGGTCTTCCTTGTGGGTGCGGTCTTTTAGGGGATACGTCGCCTTCAATGTTCCGTAGTCCGCCACTTGAGGGGCTCGGTGGTTGAAGGGAGGAAAGAAAAGAAAAGAAAACAGGTCTGAGTCACTGCTACTCTCCGTATTCGCTGTGTGCTACCATCACCGAAGGAGCGTGTAGGGAGGGAAGTGCGGGAGTCGGGGAGGGTCTCACCCTGTTCTGGTGCCTCACTGCCCTTCACAACCTCCCCACCAACCCCACCCAGAAGGTCCCCGGAGAGCCACTTGCCTCGAGCCACGGCCCGTTCCCCGGACCGCGGCGCTGGGACCCGGGGCGTCTTCTCCTCCCTGCAGCCCACCGGGTTTGTTCGCCGTAAAGACCTCGATGTTTCTCCTGGGTCCGCCGTTTTCCGACTCGCCGTCCTGCACTCCTCTCGTCCGCCGATCTCCTCCGCTCGTCGCTGCTCCTTCCTGTACTCTCCTCGTCCGCCGTTCTCCTACGCTTCTCTCTCCTTCTTCCGTGGTCTCTCCTCTTTTCAGCCGGCCTGCTTCCCCTTCCGTTGTTGGCTCCTCCCCCAAGGTTGGTGCGAACGCTAGACCGTCTCCTGCTTCCGGAGCGGAGCCCAGCGGCACAGCCCCGCTCCACTTCCGGTCCGTCTCGTGCTCACAGTGGGGTTGTTTGTTGGATTGCTGGATTGTTAGTTGAGTGAGAGTAGGAGTGTTAGGAAAGGATTGGTTGAGAGTGTGACGCGGGTGTGGTGTGAAAGAGAATGCTTTGGAACTGTTTAGGATGTTTTGAATAGTGTTGTTTGTGGGAGAAGGTAGTTTGGTATGAAAAGAAAAGAAAACATTTTAAATGTAAAAAAATCTTTTGGTTATAATTGACATATGTGAATCTTTGAATACATTCTGAATAATTCTAACGGAAAAAGAGGTTGTGGAGGTGACATTGTTTCAAGTCAATGCACCAGGATAAAAAAGTGTGAATCGTATATCAGCATTGGTATCTTGTTGTTTCTTGTTCTAATAGGGCTCAGCTTTGCTGATTGGAGCCTAAACCCATTCTAGTTCCTTAACAGGAGCATTATCATTATCAGGAGCCTAAAAATGGAAGCATCTCATAGTTCTGTCACTGATTCAAATGCCGTACCAGAGAGATCCGTTTTGTCGGCCACTTTCTGTAAAGTCCCTTATTGGCATCCTTAGGAATTCTGCAAGTTGGTACTCCACATATCGCTCTCTGCCTCTATCCACACCTTTTGAAAACGTTTCCCGTATTTCTTGTGTACCTTTCTTTCCCTACTTATTATGTGCCTTCACGCCTCCTTCTCTGTATTCACCAAATCTTCTTAGTATTTAAATCTGACAGTATGTTCACCCTCGCCCCTTTTCTCCAGTCCAGTGGTTCTCATGCTGTGGTCTGAGGATTAATGGGGGTTTGCAAGGCCTACTCAGGAGGTCTGTGACTGTTTTACAAAATTAAATAATTTTAACATTAATAAATTTTAAAAAGTATATACACTTAAAGAAGCAAAATTTTAAACTTTGTCTGATTTTGAATTAAAGACAATATATCTGAAAGAAACACGTTAGTTAGATTCCTTACCTTAGAATATCCCCAGGCGTCAGGCAGGATCCGGAAAGATTTTTCGTCAGCAATACCCTTGCGCGTCGCTAGGCGTCGTCTGTGGCTCCTCGTCCGTCGTTGGCGTCGTGATCGCCGGGATGACGTCGTCGGAGTACTTAGACGCCGCCCTCGCGCGCTGACGTTAGTTCTTTTTTCCGCGCCAGTAAGGGCAGATAAGGAAAGAGCATACCCTTTAGTCACTTTTTGACTAAACTTTTTGGACTTTTTTGGTTCATCTTTCGAGTCGACCTCGACTCCTGGTGCTGGTAGGGATGCCCGGTTTCAAGTCGTGCGACGCCTGTAACCGACTGATGTCGGTTACGGATCACCACCGTCGATGTCTCTACTGCCTTGGGGCCAACCATGATGCCGAGTCGGGCCCCGACTGCCTGGCTGAGATCCACACATTTCTCCGGGGATGTCCAGAGCACCCTCATGGACATGCCCTTCGATGGCTGTCGCCCTTTTGGCGACAAAGCGGATAGTGCACTGGAGCGCTTTAAGGACTCCAGGGCTACGGCCAAGTCCTTGGGCCTCTCGGCACGCGCCCGCAAGCTTCCGCTTTTCGCCCCTTTCACCCCCAACCGTCCGTCTAGCCACAGGCCGCAGAACTAACCTTAACGCGGTCGCAGACATAGATTCCGCTGAGGCAGAGCAGGGGGACAGAGAGCCGGTCAGCCCACATCTGCCCCCGCAGCATCTGCCTCAAAGCCTTCCTAGTCCGACCTTTCAGGCCCATTCCACGCCAGTGGGAGGCAGAGTTCACCATCACCTGCTCCACTGGCATACCATCGCGTCGGACAGGTGGGTGCTGCAAATCGCCTTCCCTTCGAGGTGACCCCTCCAGCCATGCCACCGCAGTACCACCGCATGTCATGGGATCACTTGCAACTTCTGCAGGAGGAAGTTACGGCCCTCTTGGCCAAGGGGGCCATCGAGCGCGTTCCTGGCCCAGAAGTAGGTTGGGGTTGTTACTCCCACTATTTTCTGGTTCCCAAGAAGGGCAAAGGGGGCCTACACCCTATCTTGGACCTCAGGAGTGTCAAGACCTTCCTCCCGAAGGAGAAGTTCAAGATGCTCACCTTAGCTCAGGTTCTGGCTGCCCTAGTCCCTGGAGACTGGATGGTAGCGTTGGAATTGCAGGACGAATATTTCCACATATCCGTCCTGCCGGCCCACCGGCGTTACCTGCGGTTCACGGTAGGCCACGAGCACTTTCAGTTTACCGTGCTCCCCTTCGGCCTCACCAGTGCCCCTCGGGTGTTCACAAAAGTGATGGCGGTGGTCGCAGCTCATCTGCACAGATTAGGGGTTCCAGTCTTACCCTATGTCGACGACTGGTTGTTGAAGGCGGGCTCGCCCCAGGCAGTCGTCTCCCACCTCCAGTCTACGGCCGACCTCCTGCATTTGCTGGGGTTCTCCATCAACGTGCCAAAGTCGCATCTGAGACCCTCCCAGAAGCTTCTTTTCATCGGAGCGGTTCTGGACTCGATGCTGTTTCGGGTCTATCCTCCGGAACAGCGGGTTCGGGATATTCAGGCTCTGATTCCGATCTTTCAACCTTTATCCAGCGTTTCGGTCAGGTTGGTGCTGCGGCTGCTAGCCTCCTGAATCCTGCTGGTACATCACGCCAGGTGGCAGATGCGGGCTCTGCAGTGGGACCTGAAGTTCCAGTGGGCTCAACATCGGGGCAACCTGTTCGACCTCGTCCTGATCTCGGAGGGCACTGCAAGACAGTTGCAGTGGTGGCTCACGGACCGCGATTGGGTCAGTGGCAGATCCCTCTCCCTACCCCAGCCGGAGCATGTGGTGGTGACAGATGCGTCCCTCCTGGGATGGGAGGGCCACATGGGAGAGGCAGAGATCAGAGGCCTCTGGTCTCCGGCGGAATCCTGGCTCCATATCAACCTATTGGAGCTGCGGGTGATCTGGCTTGCACTGAAGGCATTCCTTCCCTCTGTTCGGGGAAGTATAGTGCAGGTGTTCACGAACAACACCACCGCCATGTGGTATTGCAACAAACTGGGCGGGGTCGTGGACCCTTTGTCAGGAAGGAGGCTCTGCGCCTCTGGACATGGCTGGAACATCAGGGCATCACCCTGGTGGTTCAACACCTGGCGGGCTCTCTGAACGCCAGGGCGGACAAACTCAGCCGCCGGTGCATGATGGATCACGAATGGCGTCTGAACGTGGACGTGGCGCAAGGTCTCTTTCGGCAGTGGGGAGAGCCTTGGTTAGATCTATTCGCCACCGAAGAGAACGCGCAATGTCATCAGTTCTGCGCGTTGAAATTTCCAAGGCGGCACTCGCTCGGAGACGCCTTTCGTCGCGAGTGGAGTTGCGGTCTGTTGTACACCTTTCCGTCTATACCACTTTTGCCCAGAGTGCTTATTGGGCCTAACGTCCTTGAGGTAGCTTGGCTCAGGTCAAAAGGCTTTTATCCCAATCCGGCACATCGTGTTTGCATCACACCTTAACGCCACACCACTTAAAAATGACACTACACCGGATAATTATAAAGTTTACCAGAAGTCTTTATCTTTCCTTCTTAAACGTGGTTACTCAGGTTCACATAACAGGGTAAAACATTACAGTGCATTTAATTTGACAGTACCATTCCCTTCTTTACTTTTCTACAGCCGCTACTTAAACACCCCCTAGATTCCCATCCTGCCTTGACTCAGGAGCGCTAAGTTAAATCCTTCCAGAGAGCGCTCCGCACAGCATTTACATATTCCACAATTTCAGAGAATCATTTAGTCTACACGGTGTTCTTCTGACAGATGGTTTCCCTAACGGCTATACTTTCTGACTCTTATACTGTCACCAATAATCAATCTATTACATTTAGGTGCTAAGCTGGAGATTTACTCTGCTGCTGGCAATCAATCGGTTACCTCTAAGCAGTTTACATGTAGATTACTTACTCCCTAGAAAATAATCCATTACATTTTAGCATTATACATGAACTTTTGCTGTTACTGGAGATTAAACTGCTATTTCCAGCGCTATACTTGAGATCCTTATTACGCAGACTTCAGTCTCACGTGTGGTTATGTCAATGTACCAGTATTATTAGCCTAGAACCTGGCTTCCCCAGGGACCGGCAATTGGGTATGACAGGACATCATCTGTCCGTAACTGCCTACTCTCTTGTGCCCTCCTGGGCTCTCCCCCCTTCTTTCTATGCCCAGCTTACTGTGTAATCACGTTGTCCTCCGCTCGGGAAGTTCAGCAGGACCTGGAGCTGAGTTCCCCCTTCTTCGGGACTGACGGGGCTCACTGCGCCGGCAAAGAGATCTCTTTAAAGGGGAGGAGTGCGAAAAACAAGGCACACCCACCGATCACCTCCCCCAAGGACTACCCTGTTGGTAGATCTCCTCCGCTGGTGAAAGCCTTGCTCTGACGCTCCCCACAGCCGCGGGTCTCACTCCCCAGCGGACTCCGCAGGACAGGCGCTGTCTCGGATTAAATCCGTGTCTGCTGGAAGGCGCGCCCACAGCCACCAGAAGCAGCGCGGCTTGCGGGGGCGCGGCATTCCACTTCTACCGGCAACAGTGGGGCGGCGCTTCGGCCCCTCTCACGTGACCCGAGGACGGCGGCTTCAAGGCCTGTCACGTCCCTCTCTCCCTGCGGATGATTCTCCTCACCCGGACAGCGGCGTCGCTTGCTCACCAGTCACTCACATGAAGCCCCTTCACAGAACTCTCGGCAACAGCGAGCCACCTCCAGAGGATAACAGGCAACCCTCCGATCTCTGGGTGGCGGCGGTGATCGTTCCAGGTAGAGACTCGTGGAAAGAAAGGGGGGGGGACTGAACTTAAGGGTGCCAGGATTTCTCCGTTGCAGATGATTGGGATAACAAAGCTCTCTTATTTACTGGGCGTGGACATCTCCTCTTCAGTCAGGGATGATGGATAATCGCTAAGGCCAGTCTGATTCAACATCCCAGGCACAACATGGATGAGGGAAAGGTAGTCCCAGACAGCGATTCTTCCCCTGGTCCTCTTTCAGGGATACTGACTACATGAGAGCCCCCAGGGTAACGATGACCATCTGAAAGAAACACGTTAGTTAGATTCCTCACCTTAGAATATCCCCAGGCGTCAGACTGGATCCGGAAGATTTTTCGTCAGCAATACCCCTTGCACGTCGCTAGGCGTCGTCTGCGGCTCCGCGTCCGTCGTCGGCGTCGTGCGCCGGAATGACGTCGTCGGAGTACTTAGACGCCGCCCTCGCGCGCTGACGTCAGTTCTTCTTTTTTCCGCGCCAGTAAGCGCAGATCCGGGAGAGCTACCCCTTTAGTCAATTTTTGACTAACTTTTTTGATCCTTTTTGATCTTGTCTCGACTCCGGTGCCGGTAGGATGCCTGGTTTTAAAGCCTGTGCTGACTGTAGCCGCTTGATGTCGGTTACGGACCATCACCGCCGGTGCCTTTACTGCTTGGGCCTCGACCACGACGCGGAGTCGTGTTCGGACTGCAAGGCCCTGACCTCGAAGGCTAGACGGGAGCGGTCCCGTAAGCTTCTCGAGATTCGCCACACGGCTCCGCGCGCCTCTCGATCCCGGTCCAGGAGGAGGTCCAAGGATCGGTCACGGAGCCGCAGCCGACGTCACCATCGGTCGTCGGGATCCAAGTCTTCGGGTAAGTCGAAGCATTCCAAGAAGTCCAAGAGGCGACACCGTTCTTCGGACTCCCCTCGCCGGTCGCACGACTCGGCCGAGGGTCAGGGTGGTTCCACCCCCGCGGCTCCGGCGGAGCCGCAGGCGCCGCGCAAGTCCCCATACCCACCGGTCCCTGGGACTGACGCGATGCCGGCGGAAGTCAGCGCCTTCCTCTCGGCCATGAGGAGCCTGGCTCCGCCGTCGACGCCCGCTGGCGCGCCTTCGGGCCCCGCGGACCCGACTGGGTTGCCTTGCCTGCCGGTGGCTCCGGCCCCGGCGCCGTTGACGGCTCCGGCCTCGACGCCGCAGGCGCCCGAGGGACCCGTTCCCGAGTCCCCGCCTACGCCGGTCGACCTCGTGACGCCTCCTCCGCCGGCGTCGACACCGGTACCACCCCCGACGTCGACTCCGCTCGACGTTGAGCCCCAGTTCAGCCCCACTCCGGGCCCGGCGCCGATACGGCGTCGATGGACGCCGCGTTCGGCGCCGCTGGAGACACATTATGTCTATCGCCCGGCTCCGCTCCTTCCTCCTGTATACCAGGAATCGGATGATGGGGACAACTGGGAGGGATCCGAGGATCCTATGGCCCTTCAGGCTCAAATGTCACAGGACTGGGCAGATGAACTGGGGGAGGCCAGTGGCCTGGATACCTCTCCGGACACTGGATTCGTCTCTCCTCCGACTGTGGCTTCGGAGGACTGACTGACTGAGTTATTTATTAAGCGCACTTATGCCGAGGCGTCTTGGCGCTATGATAGAAGGGACGAGGTGGAACTAGATTAAGAATTGGTGAACAACCAGGTCTTCAAGGCCTTTCTGAACGGGATCATGTTAGTTCCCAATCGAAGTGCTGTTGGTAAAGTGTTCCAAAGTTTTGCTGCTTGGAACGAAAAGGCCCTGCCTCCCCATCGCGACCTCTTAAAATTTTGAGGGGCAAACTAGGCCCATGGTAGAAGATCTGAGTGTGCGAGAGGGGGCATAGGTAGGAAATAGGGATTTCATGTCGTCAGCCCCTCCTCCATGTACAGCCTTATGCACTAGACATAAAGTCTTAAACTGGATCCTGTTACGAACAGGAAGCCAATGGAGTCTCCTCATGTAGGAAGATGTGGGATGATGCTTCGGGAGATCAAGCAGGACTCTGACAGCCGCATTTTGCAGGGATTGAAGCTTAGAAAGCTGACGCTCCCCTATCCCGGCATACAATGCATTGCAGTAGTCTATACGGGAGAGGACTAGGGCCCCCACTACTGTTTTCCGCAAGGTAAACGGGATAAAAGGTAGGACCTTCCGGAGTATTTTAATCATGAGGAAACAGGCCGAGGTCACCTGATTGACTTGGAACGTCAGTGAAAGGTCTTTGTCCATCAGGAAACCTAGGTTCTTTACTTTGGGTGCGGGGACTGGACAGATGCCCGCTTCAGATGGCCACCAAAGATGGTTCCAGATGGACGGCTTGTGGCCAAATTCTATCACCTCCGTCTTCTCAGTGTTAAGTTTTAGGAAGTTCAGGCTCATCCAGCTCATCACTCTGGATAGACAGGTTCTAAATTTCTCCGCTGTAACTTCGACACTTTGTGACAGGGACACTACTAATTGTGTGTCGTCAGCGTAAGAAACCAGGTTTAACCCATGATCCTTTATTAATTTAGCTAGTGGGGTAACATAAAGATTAAACAATGTGGGGGATAATGCTGATCCTTGAGGCACACCACAAGGAAGAAGAAGTTCTTCAGACTGGAGACCATCCCAGTGGATCTGTTGATATCTGGACTCGAGAAAAGATTGGAGGAGCGCCAGAGCAGAATCCTTTATGCCTAGCTGGATCAATCTGTCATGTAGAACTGCATGATTGACGGTGTCAAACGCCGCCGTTAGGTCTAGTAAGACAAGAGTGGCCCTGCCCCCACTGTCCATGGCTCTACGAATTTCCTCTGTAGCCATTATTAAGGCAGATTCAGTGGAGTGGCGCGGTCTGAAACCGTGTTGTGTGGTGTCCAAGGCGCTGCTAGTATCGATGAATTGCATTAGCTCCTGATTGATCACTTTTTCTAAAACTTTGGCGGGCAAAGGAAGACAGGATATAGGGCGATAATGTTTGGTGACCTGGGGGTCAAGTGCAGGCTTCTTAAGAATCGGCCTTATACACGCCTTTTTCCAGGTTGAAGGAAAGACACCTGAGCTAATGATCTCGTTTAGCAGGGGAGTCAGAGATGCGCTTATCACCGTAGGGGCCAAGTGATAAATGCGAGGAGGGCAGGGATCTAGAGGAGAGCCAGATTTAATGTGGAGTAATATGTCACTGACCTGTTCCTCACTGAGAGGAGAGAATTGGGACAGGCTGTTGGGCGGTGTGAGAAGCTCCAAGGGCTGACCTATGTTATTCCCAGGAGCAGATTGTAGCTCCTGGAGTTCCTTATAGACATCTTGAATCTTGCGTTGAAAGAAAAGGGCAAGATTATCAATGAATTTTTGGTCAGGACAGAAAGTAGAATCGTTGGGACTCCTAGATAGCAATGTCACTATTTTGAAAAGTTCCTTCGACGAACTATTAGCCTCTTGAATTTTGTTAGTGAAGTATGTGACTTTGGCTTGTTTTATTAAGGACTTGTACATATCCAGAGTACGAGGAGGGCGCTGCTTTCTCTGTGGTGCTGCGCAAGGCGGCCGCAGCCCTTGGGCTCGAGCTGCCTGCCGTGGCTGTGAGGACTAACGTCCTTACTGAAGTGCTTCAGTCTGCAGCAAGCTCCACTGAGCCTCTGCTGCAATTCAATGAGGCCCTCATTGACGTTCTGCAGGGCACCTGGTCCAAGCCCTCCACAGTTCCTCCTGTGGACAGGAACGTCGCCAGGCGCCACCGCCCTGCTCCGGGCGACCCCAGTTTTCTACCCCTGAGAGCCTGGTTATCCAGGCCTCTACCTCCCAATCCTTCTGGATTCCAAGAGACTAGAACAGTTTGGAAAGAAGCTGTTCTCCTCCCTTAGTTTGGGCCTGCGCTCTTTGAACACCGCCTGTCTCTTGGACCGTTATTCCCACTCTCTGTGGGATGCGGTGGAGGACGTGCTGCCCCTGTGTCCGGAGGAGGTCCGGACACGACTTACCCAGGCTCTGGCCGATGGGAGGGATGCAGCGCGACATGCTATCCGATGTGGGCTTGACACTACGAACTCGCTGGGTAGGGCCATTTCTACCACAGTGGCGCTTCGACGTCACGCCTGGCTGCGGTCCACGTCATTTTCGGGCGATGTCCAGAGCACTCTCATGGACATGCCCTTTGATGGCACTCGCCTCTTTGGCGAGAAAGCGGACAGTGCGCTGAATCGCTTTAAGGACTCCCGGGCTACGGCCAAGTCCTTGGGCCTCTCGGCCCCTCGGTCGCAAACTTCCGCCTTTCGCCACTACTTTCTGGTTCCCAAGAAGGGCAAAGGGGGCCTACGCCCTATCTTGGACCTCCGGTACGTCAATGCCTTCCTCCGGAAGGAGAGGTTCAAGATGTTAACTTTGGCTCAGGTTCTAGCTGCCCTAGACCCCGGAGACTGGATGGTAGCGTTGGACTTGCAGGACGCATATTTCCACATCCCCGTCCTGCCGGCCCACCGGCGTTACCTGCGGTTCACGGTGGGCCAAGAGCACTTTCAGTTTACCGTGCTCCCCTTCGGCCTCACCAGTGCCCCTCGGGTGTTCACGAAAGTGATGGCGGTGGTCGCAGCTCATCTGCGCAGATCAGGGGTTCCAGTCTTCCCCTATCTCGACGACTGGTTGTTGAAGGCGGGCTCGCCCCAGACAGTCGTCTCCCACCTCCAGACTACGGCGGATCTCCTGCATTTGCTGGGATTTTCCATCAACGTGCCGAAGTCACACCTGAGTCCCTCTCAGAAGCTCCTCTTCATCAGAGCGGTTCTCGATTCGGCGCAGTTCCGGGTCCATCCACCGGAACAGCGGGTCCGGGATATACAGGCCCTGATTCCCATCTTTCGGCCTCTATCCTGGGTTTCGGTCAGGCTAGTGTTGCGGCTTCTGGGGCTGATGGCCTCCTGCATCCTACTAGTGCATCACGCCAGGCGGCGCATGCGGGCTCTGCAGTGGGACCTGAAGTTTCAGTGGGCCCAGCATCATGGCAACCTGTCCGACCATGTCTTGATCTCGGAGGGCACTGCACAGCAGTTGCAGTGGTGGCTCACGGACCGCGATTGGGTCAAGGGCAAGGGCCTCTCCCTTCCCCAACCGGAGCATGTCGTAGTGACGGATGCGTCCCTCCTGGGATGGGGTGGCCATATGGGAGAGGCCTCTGGTCTCCGGCGGAGTCTCGTCTCCACATCAACCTGTTGGAGTTGAGAGCGATCCGACTTGCACTGAAAGCCTTCCTTCCCTCTGTCAGGGGAAGTGTCGTGCAGGTGTTCACGGACAACACCACCGCCATGTGGTATTGCAACAAACAGGGCGGGGTGGGGTCGTGGACCCTTTGTCAGGAGGCTCTGCGCCTCTGGACATGGCTGGAACACCAGGGCGTTACCCTAGTGGTTCAACATCTGGCGGGCTCTCTGAACGCCAGAGCAGACGAACTCAGCCGCCGGTGCATGATGGATCACGAATGGCGTCTGAACTCCGAAGTGGCGCAAGGTCTCTTTCAGCAGTGGGGAGAGCCTTGGTTAGATCTATTCGCCACCGAAGAGAACGCGCAATGTCAGCAGTTCTGCGCGTTGGAATTTCCAAGGCGGCACTCGCTCGGCGACGCTTTTCGTCACGAGTGGAGTTGCGGTCTGTTGTACGCCTTTCTGCCTATACCACTTCTGCCCAGAGTGCTGAAGAAGATCAGGCGCGACCGGGCCCAAGTCATCTTGGTGGCTCCGGACTGGGCACGAAGGTACTGGTATCCCGAGCTACTCAGTATGTTGACTGATCCTCCGATCCTTCGGGAGGATCTTCTGTCGCAGCAGCAGGGGACGGTCCTCCACCCGAACCTGTCCAGCCTCCACCTCCATGCGTGGAGATTGAGCGGCGGCAGTTGATGCCATTTGACTTGCCTCCTGAAGTCTGTGATATCATTCTGGCAGCCAGGCGTCCCTCCACAAAGACGGTATACGCCTGCCGGTGGAACAAATTTGTGGCATGGTGCACAGCAAAGGCTGTGGATCCCCTTTCCGCCCCTCTTTCTGAGGTTCTGCTGTTTCTTCTTTCTTTGGCCCGGCAGGGCTCTGCCCTGGGCACCCTGAAAGGTTATCTTGCTGCCATCTCTGCCTTCTTGCGGCTTCCTGATCAGCCTTCTCTTTTCAAGTCCCCTGTAGTTACACGCTTTCTAAAAGGCATTACTCACACGTTCCCTCCTGTCCCTTTTGTAATGCCTCAGTGGGACTTGAATCTTGTTCTCACATTTCTAATGTGCGCTCCCTTTGAGCCTCTTCATAATTGTCCTCTTCGTCTGCTGACGCTTAAGACTGCTTTTCTGGTAGCCATCACCTCGGCTAGACGGGTGAGTGAGCTACAGGCTTTATCTTCAAAGCCTCCCTTTCTCTCTGTTCATCCGGACAAGATTGTCCTTCGGCCTCGTCCCTCCTTTCTTCCGAAAGTGGTGACTCCATTTCATCTTGGGCAGTCTGTCACCTTGCCCACCTTCTTTCCGCCTCCGCATCCTTCCAAAGAGGAAGAGAGGCTCCACCGTCTGGACCCAAAACGTGCGCTCTCCTTTTATCTGGACCGCACAAAGCAGTTCCGGGTGGACGACCAACTTTTCGTTGGATACGTGGGTGCTAAGAAGGGGAAAGCTGAGCACAAACGGACCATCTCTCGGTGGGTCGTTTTGTGCATCAAAATTTTTTATTCCTTGGCGAAAAAGGACCCTCCTGTTGGGCTGCGCGCCCATTCTACTCGGGCCACAGCGGCTACTACTGCTTTGGGACAGGGTGTCCCTTTGCAGGACATCTGTCAGGCGGCGACGTGGGCTTCGCTACACACGTTTGCCAGGCATTATTGCCTTGACAGCCAAGTCCGGAGGGATGGCTTCTTTGGCCGTTCTGTCCTCCAGGACTTTCTGGTGTGATCTTGGTTCGCAGACCCACCACCGGGGATGGTATTGCTTGGGTATCTATTCTAAGGTGAGGAATCTAACTAACGTGTTTCTTTCAGATGAACAAGTTACTTACCTTCGGTAACGATGTATCTGTAAGAAACATTAGTTAGTTAGATTCCTCACCGACCCACCCATCCTCCCCGTTCTGCGAACTGACATCTAGGGTTAAGGTTATCCTTTTCAGGCCCCTAGATTTTATTTTTGGCACCAGTGTCGGTCTTTGCATGGCTCTGCGTTCCTGGCGCGGAAAGCTATGTACAAGAACTGACATCAGCGCGCGAGGGCGGCGTCTAAGTACTCCGACGACGTCATTCCGGCGCACGACGCCGACGACGGACGCGGAGCCGCAGACGACGCCTAGCGACGCGCAAGGGGTATTGCTGACGAAAAATCTTCCGGATCCAGTCTGACGCCTAGGGATATTCTAAGGTGAGGAATCTAACTAACTAATGTTTCTTACAGATACATCGTTACCGAAGGTAAGTAACTTGTTCTTCAAAGTCATTGGCTGCGTTCAGGGACCGGTCAGAAGGTTGAGGGTGGTGTCAACTGATAAGGGAAGTCGCGCAGACCCTAAGACCTGTCCATTCCCTATCTAGCGCAGCCACCTCCCCACTCAGGTGCCTTACTCCTGATTACCTCACAGCTCAACTAACTCCTAAAATGGCCGCCCGCCCTCACCTCTATTTATCACCTGGGGCCTGACTGGCCAGAGTGGCCCAGAAGGTTCCGGAACCTCTCATGGCAGTCTATGGCCCAGGTGCTGAGGTGACAGTTGGAATCACCATTTTGTGAGACTAACCTCCCTCTTCCTGATTCTTCAGTGAAGCACCTTGCGCCTCTCCCTCAGCTAGTGAGAATGGGGCGCCCAGAGCCTCTACATCAACACCCAAAAAGTAGTTAGTGGACAGAAAAAATGAGAAGGAAAAGGGGAAGAAAAAAAATAAAAAGAGGAGGGAACAGCCAAAAGGGCTGGCAGGTCTAACAGTGCCGAAGAAGATCAGGCGTGACCGGGCCCAAATCATCCTTGTGGCTCCGGATTGGGCACGAAGGTACTGGTATCCCGAGCTACTCAGTCTGTCCATCAATTCCCCGATTCGACTGCCTCTTCAGGAGGACCTTCTGTCGCATCAGCAGGGGATGGTCCTCCACCCGAACCTGTCCAGCCTCCACCTCCATGCGTGGAGATTGAGCGGCGACAGTTGATGCCATTTGACTTGCCTCCTGAAGTCTGTGATGTCATTCTGGCAGCCAGGTGTTCCTCCACTAAAACGGTATACGCCTGCAGGTGGAACACATTTGTGGCATGGTGCACAGCAAAGGCTGTGGATCCCCTTTCCGCCCCTCTCTCTGAAGTTTTCCTCTTTCTTCTTTCCCTGGCCCAGCAGGGCTCTGCTCTGGGCACCCTCAAGGGATATCTTTCAGCTGTTTCTGCCTTCTTGCGGCTTCCTGATCAGCCTTCTCTTTTCAAGTCCCCTGTTGTTGCTAGATTCTTTAATGGCATTACTCACATGTTTCCTCCTGTCCCTTTCGTAATGACTCAGTGGGACTTGAATCTGGTGTTAACCTATCTGATGTGCGCTCTTTTTCAGCCACTTCATAGTTGTCCTCTTCGTCTTCTGACTCTTAAGACTGCTTTCCTGGTTGCCATCACCTCTGCCAGAAGAGTGAGTGAGCTCCAGGCTCTCTCTTCAAAACCTCCTTTCCTCTCTGTCCATCCGGACAAGGTTGTTCTAAGGACTCGTCCTTCCTTTCTCCCTAAGGTGGTTACTGCCTTTCACATCGGCCAGTCTGTTACATTGCTCACCTTCTTTCCGCCTCCGCATTCTTCGAAAGAGAAAGAGAAGCTCCACCGTCTGGACCCTAAACATGCGCTCTCCTTCTAACTGGACCGCACCAAACAGTTCTGGGTGGACGACCAACTCTTCGTTGGCTACGTGGGCGCTAAGAGGGGCAGGCGGTGCAAAAGCGAACCATCTCTTGGTGGGTCGTTTTGTGCATTAAGATCTGTTATTCCTTGGCTAAGAAGGAACCTCCTGTGTGGCTGAGGGCCCATTCCACTCGAGCCACAGCGGCTACTACTGCCCTGGCACGGGGGGTCCCTCTGCAGTACATTTGTCAGGCAGCAACGTGGGCCTCACTGCACACGTTTGCTAAGCATTACTGCCTGGACAGCCAAGTCCGGAGAGACGGCTTCTTTGGCCGTTCCGTTCTCCAGGACTTCCTGGTGTGATCTTGGTTCGCAGACCCACCACCGGGGTTGGTATTGCTGGGGTATCTATTCTAAGGTAAGGAATCTAACTAACGTGTTTCTTTCAGATGAACAAGTTACTTACCTTCGGTAACAATATATTTGTAAGAAACATTAGTTAGTTAGATTATTTACCGCCCCACCCATCCTCCCCATTCTGTGAACTGATATCTAGGGTTAGGGTCATCCCTTTCAGGGCCCTAGATTCATGGCACCAGTGTCGGTTTCTTGCATGGCTCTGTGTTCCTGGCGCAGAAAACTATGTACAAGAACTGACGACAGCGCGCGAGAGCGGCGTCTAAGTACTCCGACGACATCATCCCGGCGATCACGACGCCGACGACGGACGCGGAGCCGCAGACGACGCCTAGCGACGTGTAAGGGTATTGCTGACGAAAAATCTTTCCAGATCCAGCCTGACGCCTGGGGCTATTCTAATAAAACAACAATGTCTCAACCAGTAATTACAAAGGCAGTTTAAAGTGAATGCATAAATCATGAAGGAAGGGAAACAGGAGACCAAGATAAGAAAAAAGCATTATTATTATGCAAATAGTTATCACAGCACTGCTTTCAGGCAGACTTCTGATCATGCCCTTCAAGGTTTTGTTAAACCTCTCCACCAGACCATTGGTCTGGGGGTGGTAAGGAGTTGTGAACCGGTAGGTCACTCCACACTCCTTCCACATGGCCCGCATGTACGCTGACATGAAGTTGGTCCCCCTGTCGGACACAACTTCCTTGGGAAAACCCACTCGGGTAAAGATTCCCATCAGGGCCCTAGCCACAACAGGTGCTGTTATGGTCCTCAGAGGTATTGCCTCTGGGTACCGTGTGGCATGATCCACCAGGATAAACCTGTGACCAGCTGATGTTGGCGGATCTAACGGACCCACAATGTCGATGCCCACCCTTTCAAAGGGGGTGCTAACGACAGGAAGTGGTTCCAGGGGAGCTTTCAGCTTCACCCCTGTTTTCCCACTGGCTTGGCAAGACACACATGTCCGGCAGTAGGTATCGGACGACACTTTCATCTGAGGCCAATAAAAGTGTGGGACAAGACGGGCGAAGGTCTTGTCTTGCCCCAGGTGTCCTGCCAATGGTATCTCGTGAGCCAACTCCAGAAGGAAGGCTCGATAACGTTGAGGAACTACCAAGGCTCGTGATGATCCGTGTAGGGGTGCCTTGGGTTCACTGTAGAGGAGGCCATCCTCCCAGTAAACACTGTAGTTCCCTTCAACGTTCCCTGCTGCCTGGGCTTCGGCCTGTCGCCTCAGCCCCTCAAGGGTAGGGCACTCCCTCTGGCCCTGGCAGAATTCCTCCCTGGACGGGCCTCCCTCCACGTGCCACTCGGCCGGGATGGGTAGGTCCTCCAGGTTGGTAACGTCCCCCACCGCAGACTCCTGGTCCACCACCTCCGGTGGCCTATCCGTCCTACGGGGTGGGGACGCCGAGGCAGGCTCCTCCTGTCCTCGGTTCTTCCCTTGACTGGCAGCTGGCTGGGCCTTTGTTCCAGGCTCCAGCCGAAATGAACTCCCTCTTCGGGTAGTCGCGGACCTTGTGCTAACACAGGCCCAATCAGGTGTACCCAGCATCTCGGTGTGAGTCCAGTATTCCACCTCCTTCCAAGCGTTGTGCTCCATGTCATTCCCCAGCAGACAATCGACTGGCACGGCAGGGCTTACGGCAACTCGAAGTGAACCTGCAACCCCCCCCCATTCAAAGGGAACCTCGGCCACTGGATAGTGGCCGGTTCTGCCGTCAGCCATCGCGGCTGGGTGGAGTACATCGGGAATTACCTGCTCTGGAGACACCAGTTGGCTACGCACCATAGTCATACTGGCTCCTGTGTCTCTCAGAGCCTCCCCTCTTTGGCCGTTGATGGTGACCCACTGCCCATACTTTGCGGTATTTGCGGGCACCTGGATCTTAGGCACCATCTCCCGTTCTCCCAGGGACACTAAAGTGACACCCGCCCACTCCCTTCCCTTAGTTAAGGGCATCTCCTCCCCGAGCACTACACTAGCTACTCCGGGGGTCTTTCCTCCAATGGGAGGGGGTGGTCGTTTCAAGCACTTCGGATCTCCTTTATAGTGTCCAACGCCACCGCACTCATAGCAATGGACAACCCTTGGCTGCTGACTCTGGCCAGGATTAGGGTTTCTGGGTGGGTTAGCCCTAGGGGTGAATCCTGTTCCCTTCCCTTGGAAGTTATTTTGGGGGCCTTTGGAGAACTCCTTCTTCTTTTCCCCTCCCTCTTTCTTCTGGGGGGCGCCCTGTCCGGCCTTTTGAGTATCCCCTCCAGTCCCCCTTGTGGACACCCGGGTACTAGCCCAAATGTCCGCCTCCTCAGCAAGCTTCCGGGGACTGGTCAGCTTGCTATCCACCAGGTGTTGCCGCAGTTCAGGGAAACATTTATCGAGCAGGTGTTCCTTCAGTACTAGGTCAAACAACCCCTCGTAGTTCCTCACTTCGCTGCCCTGAATCCAACCCTCTAGTGCCTTCTTTGCATAGTCCAGGAAGTCCACCCAATTCTGTGTGCCCAGTTTGTGACTACCCCTGAACTTCTGCCTGTACTTTTCGGGTGTTAGTCCAAACTTTCTTATGAGCGCCAGTTTCATGGTGGGGTAGTGGGTCTGCTCATCCTCTTCGAGGGCCAATAAAGCATCCCTACCAGCTGGAGGCATGTACTTGTACAATCCCCCTCCCCAGTACTTCTCTGGAACCCCATGGGCCCTCAACGAGACCTCATAGGCCGCTAGCCACTTGGCGATATCATCACCCACCCCATAGCTAGCTACTATGTCCTTTGGCAGGTAGGGTTTGGGTTCCCTGGTGTACTCTCGTTCTTGGTCTTTGCTGCCACCGTTAGGTACAGGGTGTGCCCCGATTCTCAGGATCTGAAGATCTATTTCTTTCAGCCTTATCTCATGAGCCATCCTCTGTTCCTCCTTCTCTTTTTCCAGCCTTGCTAAGTCCCATGTGAGCTGCCTTTTCTCCCTCCGGTCTGTTAACTCCACTTCAGACAAGCCACCGCTAGAGGCACTGCTGCCCTTCCTGGAAAGTGTCCTGGGCCCCGCTGACAGGTTCCCCACCTCAGGTTGGTACATCTCAGCCCCCTCGGTGTCAGGCTCTCCATCCCTGTCTTCCTCCTCAGCCTTGCTTTCCCGTCGTGCCTCCCCCCAAGCCCTTAAGCTGGTTTGGAGTGCACCCTTCTTTGCTCCTGGGGGACAATACACCCCCTCCCGCTGGCAAAACTCCCTGAGTTGGGCCACAGTGTACGTTTCTAGATTTTCTAGTACAAACTCCATCTCGCCCACTCAGGTTAGAGGACAGGTTTTGTGCAGTAACTATGCAGGGGGGTACCTTTAATAATACCTCCTCCCACCACCAGAGTAAATTTGGAAAAAACAAAAACCCACAATTAGGAAGGCCGCTTTGAGAAAACTCCCGGTGTAGGCCTATGGACTACCCACAGTTATTGTTGAGTATACGTAGGCACAGCTCAATCCCACCACTGAACACCAATTAATGTTGGAAAACACACTCCCACTCTGGAAGGATGGTGGTGTTCTTCCGGACACACTGTGGTAGCTTGGCTCGAGTGGTCAGGAATCAGGCTCCGTGCTAAGCATACGACATACCCAAACAATAACCATGCGAGCATCCGTTCCAAAAATGACTCTACACCGTAAAAATTATGAAAATATCTTTCTTTATCTTCTTTTTCTCTTAGTTGCTGATTGGATAAATAAATAACAATCACAATATACAAACTTTTTAGATAGTGCAGGTCAAATAAATACTGGCTTAATGATTCAATAAATAGGGGTGATCATAAATAATGAAGGCATAAATATAAGTGCAATACATACAGGCAATTAAATATTCTGAGGCAATAAATACTGTAAACCAATAAATATTGTGCATCAATAAATACTGTGGACCAATAAATACAGTGAAGCAATAAATAGGTTAAATACAATAAATACAGTGCCCCTAATAAATACCTAAAATCTGACAGTGACACTCATAGAATCAGATCACATTTGAATTCCTAAGGGCTGATTTGGCCCAGGCACAGCTTGTGGGGATGTGGAAGGCTTGAGGGTGTCTACTCCCTGGCTTGGACAAGGCTGAGGCCTAAACTGAGGTAGATCAAGGGGGGAATACCAGAGACCTGGCTCTCTCCCTCCACACAACCTCTCTAGATTAGTCCCAGCTCACCCCTGGCACAGTCAGGTTGGTTCCAGCACCTCCCTAGCCCCTTAGAGCAGTCTCTCAGGTCTCCACAGGGCCTTAGGCGCCCTCTACTCCACTTACTGCCCTTTTTCTGATGCTCCGACGCCGCTGGAGTCGTGTCGACGCCGTGAGGCGGTTCCAGTTCGATGTCGGCGGCCTCGGCACAATGTCAGTTCCTGACGACGACGGTAGGCGGTTCTGGTTTCGATGTCGGCGGCCTCGGTTCGATCTCGACCTCCGATTCGATGGCGTCGGGCAGTCTTTACTCGATGTCGACTTCGGGCGGCTCCGGTCCGATGGCGACCTCAACTTCGATGACGTCGGCCGGCCTTGACTCGATGTCGGCGGCTCCGGAGTGCGATCCTCACTCCCGACCTCCGGTGCTCCTCTCCTTAGGTTTCCGGCGACTCCGGAGTGCGACCTCCACTCCCGACCTCCGGCACGATTCTCTCAGGTTCCGGCGACTCCGGAGTGCGATCCTCACTCCCGACCTCCGGTACACCTCACCTCGGTCTCCGACGACTCCGGAGGGCGGACTTCACTCCTCCGATGACGCCGCTCACTCGACCTCGGGTGACTTCCTCCTCGACCTCTGGTACTCCTCACGACCTCTGACGGCGCCCTCTCTCGACCTCTGGCGGCTCCGGGTACGACGTCTGCTTTTCCAGTCAGCGCCGCTTCTCCACCTCGGGCTCCAGGTCTCAGGCTACTCGACGTCGGACTCCAGGGAAACCAGTTTCCAGGTCAGGATCTTGCTGTTCTCTGTTTCTAAGGCCTGTTCCTGCTGTCCAGGTCCTTAGGATGGTTTTTCTTACTTCTTCCCACACAGGGCTCCAGGCTGGGCTCAGTCAGTAGGGACTAGTATCAAGGGTGGGTTTATGGACCCCAATCTCGGCACAAGTTTCCACCCCTGCTGCCTCACTCCTTCCTCCTTCAGGTTTCTGCTGCTCACTCTTCACCAGTCAGGTGCCAACTGCCAGCTCCAACTGCCAACTCTCTGTCTTAGCTTCCCAACATTCTAAACCGCCTCCAACTGTCACAGGGTTCTGGAAGGTTCTGGAAGGTGCTGGTAGGTTCCAGTGGATGCTGGTGATGTCACAGATGGCCACCATTTTGTGCTCCAGGCCCTCAGACAGAAGTTTCAGGGGTAGGTAAAATGGCTCCCTGAATCTGCAGCAACACTAAAAAAAATCTCGTGGTTCCCAAAAAGGAAAAATTCAAACAGGGTTTGAGGCAAAAGTGGGACAAAATAAATAATGATGAGGAGGGACCACCCAAAGGGCTGACAGGTCTAACAGTGTCTATCTGGACCTCACAGTCATTTGGGAGACGCGGGGGCGGTCCGTGGAACAGGTATAATACAGACTTGTCCCAGTTGATGGCATAGCCAGATACAGAGCCATATACAGCGCATATGTTAAGTAGTGCATGAAGTGACCTCGTGGGTGAGGCTATATATAATAACACATCATCCGCATACAAGGAAATGCGATCTTCCCAGTCCTCCCTCCATTTCAACCCTCGAACCATGGGGTCCCATCGTATCCACGCCGCCAGCGGCTCTAGAACCAACGCAAACAACAAGGGTGATAATGAGCAGGCCTGTCTTGTACCTTTCCCCAGGGTGAATTCTCTCGATATGTGACCATTAGCGACTACGTGCTCCACCGGCTCCGTATAGAGTAAACGTATCCATGAGCAGAACTTCGGCCCGAATCCCAAATGTTGAAGAACCACGAAGAGGAAGGCCCACTCCACCGAATCAAATGCCATCCGCGCATCCAAGGATAGGACCGCAGCGTCTTTCTGAATAGTGTGTTTCCCACCTATTACGCTCTGGAGGCGTCTAAGATTCAGGGCTGTGTTCCTACCAGGCATAAAGCCAGATTGGTCCAGGTGTATCAATATACGGAGATGGGGAGTAAGTCTGAGTGACAGTGTTTTAGCTAAGATTTTCCCTTCGGCATTGATTAAGGAGATAGGGTGATAGGACTTGCAGTCCTCCGCCGATTTCCCAGGCTTATGGATGGCTACAATGGTTGTTAGCCGCTGGTCTCTAGGGAGTGTCCCTATTTCGCGACTGGCTTCGAACATTTGTAGCAAATATGGGGCTATCTTGTCCGCTATGTGTTTGTATAATTCCATCTGGATTACATTAGGACCCGTGGTTTTGCCAGATTGTATTTTGGAAATAGCCAGTTTGAGTTCATCAACTGTAATGTCTGCTTCTAGAGTTTCGGCATCTTGAGGCGTGAGCCGCGGCATATGAATATCATGAAGGAATGCGAGCGCTTCTTGTACAGTGGTGTTATTTGTGGAAGTGTATACTTGCTCATAGTGTCGTGCCAGTGTGTCAACTATGTGTTGCGGGTCGGACGTGAGTGCACCGTCTTCAGTTCTAATCTGCGCTAACCATTTACGCGCCCGTTCTTTCTTGTCGAGCCAGGCAAGGAGTTTACCTGCTTTGTCTCCTGACTCAAAGATCCGATGTTGGACCGCCTGCAAATGAGAGTGAGCGGCAGCCTCGAGGTGTTCTTTATATTTTATTTATTTATTTATTTAGAAAGTTTTATAGAGCGCGAACAAGATCCTTGCGGATATCAGAGCGCTTTACATAACAGCAGCCTGTAAGAAGAACAAAAAACAGAGATAAGCAAGTGAACAAACATATAAAAACCATGATGAGGGCAAATATAGTGGTATAGAGGAATTACAACATGGTGCTGTCACATAAGACAGGAACTAGCGAACTCAGTTCTGAAGGGAAAGAGCTCAAGTAAATTTTGCCATGAGAAGCGCTTTGACTTCTTTTTTGAAAGCGGCGGAGGAGGCATTCCGTCTGGTTTCGGGGGGAAGAGTGTTCCAAATTTTGGGCGCCATCCCAGAGAAGGATCGATTATATGTTTTCTTTTTGTTGAACCTTTGAGGTTTCAGTAAAAGGTTTTCGGCACTCCTGGAAGTCCGTAGACCACCAGAGATTGTAAGTTTCTGCGCGAGGTAGCTGGGAGAGTTGTGGTGTAAGGCTTTATGAGTCATGCACGCCACTTTTAGGTGGATTCTAGCTTCAAATGGAAGCCAATTCAAGGATTTTAAGTCAGGGGTGATGTGTGCAGTTCTTTTCGTGCCAGTGATGAGTCTTGCCGCAGCGTTGATAGACGCTCTTAAGGGTGCTGTTGCGGCTTTTGGTAGTCCACACAGGGAGACGCTTCCGTAATCCACACAAGGGAGAACTAGCGCTTGTACTGCCAACTTGAGGTCCTCGATTGGCAGGAAGGGTTTCAGCTTCCTTAGGGTACTTATCTGGAAATTAGCTCTCTTTGTGGCGTTACTGATGTGTTTTTGCATCATGAGATTGTTGTCGAGAGTGATCCCCAAGGATTTTGCAGAATCCACGATAGTTGGTTGTACGTTGAACGCGTAGAGTTGTTTGATCAGGTCATGCATTAGAGGGATCTTGGCCGGTGGTGCTATGAGGAGGAATTCTGTTTTTAATGCGTTGAGTTTGAGATGATTTTCTGATAACCAAGACTGGGTGATCATGAGTGTGGAGTTGAGCAAATTAATGTCCTCTATGGAGTTGATCTTGAGGTATAGTTGTGTGTCGTCTGCATACATATGAAATTGAACATTGGATGTTTGCAGGATTTCAGTGAGCGGTTCCATGAACAGGTTGAATAAGGACGGTGAGAGTGCGGACCCTTGCGGCACCCCAAGAGATACAGGGGAGGCATTGGAGAGCGCGTTGTTAACCTTGAATTTTTGGGAACGGTTATGCAGGAAGGATGTAAACCATTTTAGCACTGTGCCAGACAGACCCATCCTATGCTCCAGGAGATCTAATAGTTTCTGGTGTTTGACCGTATCAAAGGCTGATGAGAGGTCTAGTAAGATGAGTAAGCACGAACCATTCTGGTCAAGGATTTGTAGCGCATCATCAAGAATGTGTGTCATGGCCGATTCAGTGCTGTGACCCGCTCTGAAGCCTGATTGGTGTTTATTTAGTAGGTTGAAGTGATCTATGTGATTGGTCAGTTGTCCGTTTACACATTTTTCCAGCAATTTGGCCAAAGTGGGGATATTGGAAATGGGACGGTAGTTGTTGAGGTCAGAGGGGTCCGCAGTGAGTTTCTTTAGGATAGGTGAGACTTGGCCTACTTTGGGGGAGTCCGGGATGCAGCCTTGTTGGAGTGAGCTGTTAATGATTTTGGTCCAGAGTGGAAGGAGCCACGGTGAAAGGGCTTTGACTGCATTAGCCGGGAGGGGGTCAGTGAAATGATTGGCCGGTTTCAGGTTGTTGAGAATCTTGCCTAGGTCGTCTTCAGTGTAAGTCTCAAAGGAAGACCAGGCTGCCTTGTTTTTGGGGAAGGCCTTAGGGGGGAAAGGCATGGGATGGGTGTAAATAACGGGGTGATTACCGTATGAGTAGCAGTGTGTAGTGGGCTGTCATTAAGGAGGTCCTTTATGAGGTTGTCGGTCTTCAGATTGAAGAAGGTGGAGAATTCTTGACAGTTAGGTTGTGGGCGATCTAGGTCTCGGGCCCGTTGGGGAGCTTCCTTGGATTGACTTTTGACAAGTTCGAAGAGCTTTTTTGGCCGGTTTTTAGCTTGGTCAAGTTGGTGTCTGAAGAAGTCAGCTTTAGTGCGTTTAATTTTTTTGTAGTATGCATTTCTCTTTTTCCTAAGGAGTTTGAGGTGGAGAGCCGATGGGACTGCTCTCCAGTTGCGTTCTGAGGATCTGAGGGCTCTTCGATCTTCATTAAGTAGAGCGTTGTACCAGGGCTTGGAATCTTTAATGGTAGCTCTCTTAAGTTGCAGTGGGGCGGCCTCATTTATTATCGAGGTCATGGCGTCGAGATAGTGATTCGTGAGAAAATGGACGTCAGAGGTGTTTACAGGGGGCTGGAGCAGGTTATAGCTGGAGGCGGGTAGTGAGTTGGGGTTGATTTTTTTCAAGTCTCGTTTCCAGATCTTTGGTTTTGTGGGTTGCGATGAGTTGAGTTTAAAGGTTTCTTTGATGTGAAAGGCAATAATGTGATGGTCAGACCAGTCGCATGGGTGGATCGAGTCCACCTGGATGACGTCAGCTTTGGAGATAATGAGATCAAGGGTTGATCCTTTAATGTGAGTAGGACTACTGCAGGATTGGGTGAAGGCTAGATCATCCAGGAAGTTTTTGAAACTGTTGACCCCTGAGTCATTAATGTCATTCCAATGGAGATTGAAGTCACCTAGGAATATTTGGGTAATTTGCCGCCCGTTGTTAGAGGAGATCAAATCCATGAGGTGTTCGATGAAAAGGAGGTTGTCTCCTGCGGGATGGTAGATGATGTGGAATGAGCAAACAGGTTTGCCCTTGCAGCAAATGTTTAGGCATAAGTATTCGCAAGATGTGAAAAATGGCGAAATGGCTCTGTTTATGGTGATGCTGCTGCGATGTATACAAGCTATGCCGCCCCCTATCTTGTCCGATCTATCGAGTCTAATGATGTCGTAGTTAGGAGGGACGAGGATGTCGAGTAGTGGTGTGGATGAATCTGTTAGCCAGGTTTCCGTAAGAAATAGGATGTCAAGCTCCTGGGAGATGATGAGGTCAGCTATGTCGGCAGCATGTCTGGAGGCTGATCGGCAGTTAAGAAGAGTGCATTTCAGATGGGGTGCAGAGAGGGAAGAAGAGGGATCTGGAGGTACAAGGATTCTTCTAAGGTTATTAGCACATACTCCTCTGTTGTTGTGTGTGGCGGGTTTGCGAGGGTTGAGGGGGATAGTCGGGATGGTAGTCTGAGAGGATGGAAGGGAGTTGGGGAGGTGGGGTCGTAAGAGTGCAGAAGAGAGAGAAGATCGCTCTCCGAGAGTAAATTGGTGGTGCGCATCGGGCGTGTACGAGTGTTGTGGGAGGGAACTGTTTTCCAACATGGAGGGGGCATTTTAGAGGCAGGTGGAATGGGGTCCAAGTGCCCGTGTGACTTATATGACTTAGATGGTGTGAAGCGCTGTGAATGTCTCGACAGCATCATCTTGAACGAATGTAACTCCGCTTTAATTTGGTGCAAGGTGATCATAATTTCGTCTATTCTGGGGTCTGATGCGGATGAGTGAGATGTAGGAGGGTGTGTTGTGTCAGTCGGAGGCTTAGTGGGGGGTTGTAGGGTTGTGGATGCTGCCAGTTGTACAGGAATGAGGAAAGGATGGAAGGTGGTTTGTTCAGAAAGGAGCGTAGTAGCCAAAAGGGGGGGAGGTGAGACATTATTATCACGCAGTCTCTGTGGAGGGGGGGGACAACGTTGAGGAGAGTAGGTGTCAGGTGAGGCCGGGTCATGCGATAGGGAGGTGGCTGAAGGGAACGAGTCAGAGGGATAAAGATTGTATGGCGGGAGAGGAGCGGAGGGCTCCAGAGGAATGGATTCCTCCTCTGAGAGGGGCGCATAGGTTGGAGCAGTCGTGCCGGGCCGTAGGGTTAGTGGGTCAGGTGCAGTGTCGGGGGGGGTATGGAGGGGAGGGGTGCTCGTGGGGGAGGGAGAGCTATAAGGCGATGGTGTTGGAGGTGGCTGGGGAGTAAGTGGGGTAGGGGAGATAGAGGCACCAGGTGTTGAGGGTGAGGTTAAGTGCTGAGTGTGGGAGAGGGGGGTAGGTTGAGTGGGGGAAGGACTGGAACCAGGCGGAGATGGTGAGAGGTTATAAGTAGGGATGGGGGGGTTAATCCAGTCTGAGTTGCCACGGTCGGGGGGAGGAGAGGGCAGCTGTGATATAGACACACGGTTTTTAATGGTGGGGAAGATGGTATCTAAGAGTTTAAGATTATGATCCGAGGCCTGAATGAGGATGGTGCCGTTATTGTAGATAGTGATGGACGCTGTCGCATGAAATAGTTGGGAGGGGGAAATAACGAAGGCAGTCCCGTGTGCAGTTTTCCTAGTAGAGGAGATCGTGAGAGAGGCTAGGAATGCTTTTCTCCATTGGGCTCTTCTCTTAGTGTGGAAAATGAGATCTGTGGTAGTGATTCCAGTTCGAGGTGAGAAATAAGGGTCCGCGAAGAGCGTTTCAGGGTGAAGTTTAATAAAATTATGTTTGAAGCGCTTGGAAGATTGTTTAGAAAGGTTAGGGGGATAGATGATGCAATCTTGTGTTTTAATCATCTCCTTTTCTTGAACATCTTTTACCAAATCTCACAACTGCATTTGCAACATACATGTAACACAAGGAATTGCACATCTGGGTTGATTATAACATAGTTATATAAGGTAAAAATAAATAACATTAAAACAAAAAAGTAAGTAAAAAAGATGAACAAAGGGGTTGATTTTGAGGTTGATGCAGAAGGTGCCCTCACTTTAAAGAGGTCAGCCCATCTGATTTACAGCCAGACAGACCTTAAGTATGTGAGTGTCGCAGACTACTCCATCTTCGTCACTTAAATACTCCTCCGGTGGCTTGACTGAGTAGGGGCTGTTGGAGTTTTAGCCTTTCGACCACCTGCTCGATTTAGAGTGGGCAATCTTATGGGCAGTTTTTCCTTTCCCACACTGCCAGGAAATTGTGGCGGCTAGGGACAGTAAAAACATTTAAATGACCCTCCACACTATATGTGGGGTGTTCATTAGTTTTTATTTTTTGAAAAACAAAATCCTGCTTTAGAATTTTGATTTTGAAAAACCATGTTAAAGGTTTGATGGGCGGCCCATTACAGCCAATGTTTAGAGTAGTCAGTAGAGCTGTGTGACAACTTCACATTTGGTGGGCAGAGGACCCTCTGTATGGCGGAAATAAAGCTGTCTGCCAAACCAATTGACCTACCTCCACCCACTTAACTCTAAATCAGATCCCTAAATACTATATCCCTATATTTTTTAATTATCTTCCCGTCCAGGGCACATGATGCTGTAGAAATCTACTTGTCCCATTTGGTGCAAAGCATGTGATTTATCAAGACACTGATTATGCCACTTCTCTGATACACCAGACTCCAAATATGCCAGGGCTCTGCTTATGTCAAATCTTCCAATCTTGACATTCTCTGTGTATGAAGAGGCTAGTCTTATATTTTTGTTCTGTTTCGTTCAGCTTTCTGATCATAATAGAGGTTTAAAGATGCCAGTGTTTTCCTTATGCAAGATTTTGGATTACAACAGAACCCTGTTCTCTTTCTTACATTATCTTCATAGGAAGTATCTTGTGAATGCCAATAGCTGGACAGTTGGACTTGTAAAAGTATTGACTGTTTCAAAGAAGTTGAAATGAGATAGATGTCACTTCTCACAAGGCGGGTGTAAAATATTTTCCATAGTAGTAAGAGAATATCTCTGAAAAGAGTAAGGGCCCGATTCACAGAATTAACTTAAGACAAAATCCTAAACTTACTACCATTTTGGTATTCACAGAAGGCACTTACTCATTTTGGTATTCACAGAAGGCACTTACTCATTTCGGTATTCACAGAAGTTAGGAGTCCTAAGTTTAGGACTCCTAAATGCCTTCTGTGAATACCGAAAGTCTTAAAATTAGGATTTCTCGCAGTTTAGTAGTAGTATAGTTAGGACTCCTAACTTTAGGACTCCTAAATGCCTTCTGTGAAAACCGAAAGTCTTAAAATTAGGATTTTTCTCAATTTAGTAGTAGTAAAGTTAGGACTCCTAACTTTAGGACTCCTAAATGCCTTCTGTGAATACCGAAAGCCTTAAAATTAGGATGTTTCTCAGTTTAGTAGTAGTATAGTTAGGACTCCTAACTTTAGGACTCCTACATGCCTTCTCTGAATACCAAAAGTCTTAAAATTAGGATTGTTCTCAATTTAGTAGTAGTAAAGTTAGGAGTCCTAACTTTAGGACTCCTAAACTGGGAAAAATCCTAATTTTAAGACTTTTGGTATTCACAGAAGGCATTTAGGAGTCCTAAAGTTAGGACTCCTAACTTCTGTGAATACCGAAGTGAGTAAGTGTCTTCTGTGAATACCAAAATGAGTAAGTGCCTTCTGTGAATACGAAAATGGTAGTAAGTTTAGGATTTTGTCTTAAGTTAGTTCTGTGAATCGAGCCCTAAGGGTTCAGGGGAAGATGATGCTACACAGGTAGAATGGTTCCCTGTGGAGAGAAAAAAAAGGAAAGATAACATTTGCAAGTGCACTTGTGTGTTAGAATTTTCTGTGAGGCTTTATATATGTGTTTTTGCTTTTGCGAATATGTAATGCCCAAGAGTTTGCTAGGGTTATGCCTGGAAAATGCAACTGTATCAGGATTCCAGGCATAGATCTGGAAACGTTTCAGAACAAAAGCACAGGTGCACCACACAACAGAACTTGATCAATAAGGACAGTTATAAAGTCCATATCCAGAAAAGAGAGTTCTTCAATTTTTTCTTTTTATTCCATTTCCATTTCACATAGATAAAACACAGAGTTCAGGTCTAATGACTCAACACACAGTACAGCCGACGCATTACGTCCTAGTGCAGGACTTCTTCAGGGCACTAGATGATGGTGGAGTCAAATACTTCCATGAGCTAAAAGGTCATAAGATTCCCTGCTAGTGAGCGCTTTCCCGTCCGGTATGTTATTATATCAAGAATTAGAGCCGTCTATATAAAGGCCACGACCAAATAATGACTAAAAGGCACGTCCCACAATGGTGATGTCGAACACCGCCAGGTTATGTTGCGATGGCGTTCAAAGCAAATCCTGTAGGAGTTTATCTTCAGATTATCACGCGAAAGCCTAGAAGTAAGAGAGGTAACACCACTTAATGAGGGATAGGCTTGTGCAATAAGTAACACCGCTGGACCTATAATACATACGAGCAGAGGGGACGTCCTATTGCAAAACAACTCTTAAGTTGCAAACCAAGTAGGCAGGAAACCAACAGCCGAGATAAGACTGTCACGGTCAACGGGAGCGCTGGTGAACGTATCAGCAACCGAGATCGGGAAACGTTTCTGTATTCCTGAACAAGTTAAATCTGCATTCCAATGTGAGGTTATAGACCTTCTAGTGCCTCCTTGACCCCCATCCCTGACAATTTCCTAGCCTTGTTGCTTAGTATAATAAGAGGAGAGCAGCAGTGGTGAGTGGACTAATTAAAAGCTGGCTGTGCAGCTGCATCACACCTCCAGCTCTTGATTTGCATCGTAGCACCTAGAGCTTTACCAGGCTCAGCATATGCGCATCTTTGTCCATTCCCCTTTACTTTGCACATGCCCTCATATGTGCTCACCACCTGTCACCCTCATCCCAGTGCCTGAACCGGGCTCGCCACTGTGTTTCCCTGAATCCTCCCTTACGTCCTGCCAGAGACATACCTCGTCCTGTGGGGTGTGTGCACCAGCCCATTGCAGCAGGTAGAAACATTTGCAGCACCACAGGTGAGCATCGGTTTATAATTTATTCCCATAGTTGGAAAGTTTGAGTCCGAGTCTAGACCTGAATGCAGTGTGATGTTCCTTACTTAACTGGCAATGGACAAGCCATCTGCCATTGATTACAGGGCCATTTTAGTAGTATTAAGAGGAGCTATCAGACCCATCAGAATTATGAGTTTTCATTTTTTACAGGGAGATTTTGGCTGCTTCAAATCTCTGTGTAAAACTGTGTGGCAAAATGCAAGAATCTGCATGGAAACACTGATTGCTGCATGTTATTGCCCCAAAGCATTAATCCCTTGTATTCCCAAGTTACCAGGACCTAGGGTAACAGTAAAGGAAATTACCAGCAATTTTCAGCAGCAGCGCCTCTGTTATGATGGGTGGCGACACCCACCCAAAACGGCAGGAAAGGAAAAATGAGATGTCACTTGTTTTAGTTCCACTTTCCTGCCGAGTCTTGGGGGCGGTGCATGGGGGATTGACAGCACTTAGGGGAGTGGTAGTGCACTCCCTTCACTACGCATGAAGGTTTGGCCATCGGTCTCAGGCCAAATGTGAGAGCAGCTTCAGGATTGGCCACAGGGCATTCTGGGAGTCTGTGCCAAAGAAGAGAAGGCAAGGAGTGCGACTCGTGCGGCTGAAGGTACGTTTAAAAATAAAAATATTTGTATTTTTTATTTTGCCCCCCTCCCTTCACGACCCCTATGCCCTCTCTCACCCCACCCACCTGCCTCTCCACTTGTCACAAACACCAGCCGCTACTGGCAATTTTATTTGGCCCTTTGTCTTCATGGTACCCAGCTGCAGGACAGAAAGAGAGGTTCAGTTTGGCAAACCCTGAATACCTGTCAGTAGACAGCTGAAAGTGAGGAAAAGGAGGCCTGTGGCCCATGTAATTCTGGAAGGAGGATAAAGGAGCCACAGAGCTGCCAGATCCGACCAATGTTCACATAGAGTGAGGCCTGAAACCTCAACAAGCATACAACTTGAAACTCATCACCCAGGAGTAATGACAGCGTGACACCAAAGACAGATCTGCAGAATAAACAAAGTGTCAGCTGCCAAAGATCAGCAAGATTCACAAAAGTTGCCGGTGAGAGATCTCCAAGAACACATATGACTTCACAAGGGAGGAATAAAAGCATGAGAGCGAAGACATTGTTGAAGGTTGAACAGGGGCAGAGGCCATCTAACAGAGCTCAGCATCTGCCACACAAAGGGAAATCTGGGATGTCACAGAGCATCCAACATAAAACTCATCACAAGAACTAATCTCAGCATGAGAGCAAGTTAGAGCTGGAGACTAAGTTGTGTGTTACCTCCACTGTCGCAATAAGTAGTAGCACTGCAGCGGAATGCCTAGGATCTCAGAGAGTACATACCATGAAACTCATTTCATGGTAGTTCTAGTAGAAGAAATACAGGACTGGAGATTGTATCAGCATCCTCGCAAGGCGTTATTATGAATCTCAAACGGCACAGAAATAGATAAAACTGGGGGCTAATGGTCTTTGACAAGATGTGCAGCCTTGCATTTAGGGGATCCCAGAATATACAAACTATCACAAGAAGAGCAAAGAGAAAGCATGGAGACTTAAGCTGCTATAGTTTAGTTGACCTGTTTCACTGTACCACACAAGTTGAAATCTGTGAAACTCAGGGAGTTCAGAACATTCAAACATGTGACAGAAAAGTAACAATGCTGTATCGTTAACACCCTCCACAAAAGGGGCTTGGGATTCTCACAGACTGCCTGTTGATGAACTTACCATAGCGAAGCAATCCTAGCTTGAGATCAAATGCAGAATGGAGTTCAAGAAGAGTATATGGGCAGCCAAGACAAATCAGTGACACACACACACAAAAAGCACAGGCTGGAGAAGTTAAAAATTTTGCAGCATTTGAAGGGAGATAATCCTACTGTGAGACAAAAGACAGAAAGGAAGAAAAATATTTTCTAGGGCTGAACCTGGTTACTCTGCAACATCTACCTAAATGGCAGCCTGTAAATCCTGAGGGATGGTGTTGTCACAGCTCAGGAACGTTGGCACTATGGGAGACTTGGAGATCGCAGAGTGCCAGCTGTAAAACTCATTCCAGTGGAGAAAATGTAGCTTCGAGGAAAAAAGAGGGCCTGATTAACAAAGATATTTGCATGAAAATTGGCTGAACAGACAACTCCTGGGCTTTAAGACAAGGGTGACCTTGCAATAGAAATCCATTTGATCCCACATAATACCCTCAGCAATATAATTAAGGAGTAAACAGCAACCAAAGTATGGAAACTAGGCAGTTCCAGGTACTTTCAGCCTTGACAGTGTGAACACAATCAGGAACATCAATTTATGCCAATTCACGAACGTCTCCTAACCTTTCCCACTCTAGAAGCCATCTGTGATGTAGACCGGGCAAAGGCTGGAGTAAATCCCTTTTCAGGTTGGGTAGGGGTTTGGGACTCCTTTAAACATTTTGTATGTTACTCAA
Source organism: Triturus cristatus (assembly GCF_964204655.1). Taxonomy (NCBI): domain Eukaryota; kingdom Metazoa; phylum Chordata; class Amphibia; order Caudata; family Salamandridae; genus Triturus; species Triturus cristatus. Next base: position 818,143,263 of record NC_140585.1, on the reverse strand, counting down.
AAGGGTTTCTTGCCAGGAAAATGCTGAGAAAACAATTGGGGGGCTACGTTTGTATCTCTACCAACAAATAAGATACTTGCATATAATCAAGGAGCATTCTAGGAGAGTGGCAATATGGGCCAAATTGTTTCATTTTACAAATGAGTACATCTTATTATTTTGTAAACATTGTCGGCAGTCCAAGCTGAGCTTTCAGTTTACTATATTGCCTTATAGTACTCAACCTAACAGTAAAAGATTTGTATTAATGAATGATATATTCTACGTAGAACATCTTGTATGTCTGAATGCATGTCTTGCTGTAGCCGCAGAGGATTCCTGTTTTACCTGACTATTAAGTGACATGTTAAACTCGCTCCCCATTGTCTAGCAATGAAGATTTGTTGTCCTTGAACCCAAATAAGATGTCCAGCAGAATCAGCTGTAGGAATTTAACACCGCTGTATACCTTGCACTGGACCTCTAGACTTCCTTTGGATAGTGGATCTACCCAGACAAGACAGTTCAATGGCTGACTAGCATGTAGATGGGCATCAAATTAAGTTTTCTTATTCGTTGGACATTGCCTTCAACATATTTGCGACTGAGGTATTGGCCTGCCAGGTCCCCAGTTTTCACTACGTCCAAAGGCAATTGTTTCTCCTTTTTACACTTAACTCCTTGCATGGGAGAGGCCCTTCACCAATCAGACGTCATAACCATCTGAATTCTGTCCCTTTTTTTCTGATTTCTCAGCCCACCTTCTGTGAGTTAACCTAGGTCCCCTCACTGCTATGTGCCAGGTCTCGAAAAATCATAAAATTGTTACTAGACCTGTAGGTCTAGTAACTTTAATAGTCTACTCCTCCTACCAATAATGTACTTGACCCATAAACGGCTTTCAAATAGTTTATTCCCTGGCAAATGTTTTATTTTTTTGAGCCACCTTTTTTTTCTTTATCACATATGGGAGCACTTTCAAATATGTGAGTTCAGCGTTTCTGCTGTACATAAAAACTCTTTTGTTTGGTTAAATACACTAGACGTTTGCTCCACGTATAATAAAAATCTACCCACATACAGGGTACACATGATCTCTGACTTGCCTCTCAGTTCATCAAAAACCATTGCCATCGGGGCAGGAGTGTTTCTCAGTATATTTAAAAAAACTCACTTTTAATAAATATTTTACTAAAGTCTAAAGTGGTAGCGCACTGTCATTTACAGACAGTAACTTTCCTACTGAAATGGCCAAACACTTTCCCATTAACATGCAGTTTTACTGATAAAACTATATAGTGTATAACAATAATCTGTGAAAAATGGATATCAGCAAACGTTTTTATCATTTGCACATCGCCAATTAGTGTTCTGATTTGTTGTCATCCTATTACAATTATTTTTTCATCAAACAGAATTACAAAAAATGGTCTCTCATAACTACTGAAATACATTTTGAAATGTTTGTACAGTTCACTTACTAGCACATTAAATGTTGTGTGATAGAATAATAAAACTGACACCCTACAGCCTTTCATTTCATACTCTTTGTACATCATGGCAGACAGTTCACTTTATAAACTTGTGGAACTCTGCAGTCAGAGAAAGAAAAGTAGTTGTAAGAAGATGTAAACTGACTTCTGACCTGGACACCCTATCGGGTGATTAGCCGTGCTTTATAAATCCTGATTGATTGATTGACCTCTGTCTCTATACACAGAATAAATGTGACAAGATAAAAACATGATTTAAAGACATTTTTATTGCTCCTTTATTTTTTGAGTGAACGTAACACCTGTTATATGTCGGATTGCGAGACTGTCAAGTAGGCCCTAAATATAGCTGTGCCTGATAAAATCAGACTCATTATAACGAGTGGGTGAATAGATTAGTGGACCTGGCTTACCTTATTTTGTGAGTTTTACAGACCCAGTTTGCCATCCACCAGTGCAGTTTTGTGACTGAACATATTATTTTGGTGACATTGTGTAAGATTCATATAGACATTGTAAGATCAAGCCAACAGACAGTGCAAGCTAGATGATGCGCTGCCTGGTCGCAAAGGACTGAATTTGAGCTTAATAAGAACTTACAGGTGCTTACAGCCCACCCATTGATTACCCTTGGTTGCTTCTTATTCAATGGTTTTTCTTGTCCCAGCGTGTCCACCTTGTGTTTGTGTCCCCCTGGTGCATCGTCTTTTACCATCTCCCTGATTGGCTGTCTTCTTCCTTCCATGGCGCACTTTTATGAAACTACTTTTTTTTGTTTTGCTTAATAATATTGACTGCTATGATGCCGCCATACCCATTGACACTCCTCCCATTCACCTAGTCTCCACCAGGCTCACCTTCACTCCACTTGGCCATCCTGGTCCCACTGCTTCCTGCCTTAGTTCCCTTACACTTATTCTACTGGCGTTCTTCGATGTCTGCGGTTCCAATATGGTATCAGTCCGTACCACTCTGTACAGCTACTGCTGCATTTTGCTTCTCAACTTCCCTATAAAATCATTGAAAAGCATTTAAACTCCCAGCTGTCTAACCACCTGGTAATCAACCACATCCTTGATGCAAATTAATCTGAATTTTGTTGAGGCAAATTAATTCAAAAGTGGTCCTTACTTTGAGTGCTTCAGGAAAAGTCAAATGGTAAAATACTACGATACCTTTTCCAGCAAGGTTGCAAACAGTCGTCACAGACCACTGGCCATTGAAGTGGAAGAATTAAAAGCAAATATTTGAGTAGCCTATTGCACAGGTCTTTGGCATCATAAAGGCTGCCTGCGGTAAGGCCCCATCAATTCATGGTACATATAGACCTTGCATCTTTCATTTAATTTTCAGTCTTCATATAACAGTAAAAATCTGACCAATTATCATTGAAGTAATCTCTTTTCATTTAAACTGTCCAGTATTCACTAATGTATTTTCCAGGCATCATGATGTTTAACTTTTCATTGAAGCCTTCATAGGAACTCAATCTTCTTAGGTGATGCTGGCTATGAGTGCTGCAGAACAAATCAAATGATAAAATGCCCATTTAGCTGCTCTTACAGTAAATGAGTAATCCATCACTGCAGACCACTGACCCCAAAAGCCTTACGTTTCAGAGGCACATAGGCATATTGTGGTAGTAGTTAAAAAAAGCAGAACATTTCCCAGGAACTCCTTGTCACTACTGGTGCCGAGGGGCAACCATGTTTCTCTTCCAGGGGATACTCATCAATAGTCATGAGCACTGAATAATACCTGCCCACATGCGGGACCCCAAAGCATATTTAAAAATACATATATATCTGTATGTTTAGACAAACAAGTACAAAGTGCTTCCAAAACATACATATATACATGTACACATACATAAACATGCAGCCTGTTATAGTTCCAATAGGCTAATATGCCAAAATTACATGGATTTCCCATAGAATGAAAATAATTCTACATATAAATATTGTAATAGAGAACATACGCTCCAATAGTGTTCCAAGACAGCTCTTAATTTTCAGAGAAAGAAACAGGTAGTAGCAAGCAATTAGCACATTGGCTGCATACATGAAGAAAACATCACAGTATTATAAAAAACTGGCACCTTGCTTTTAAGGCTTTCAAGAACCTGGACATCATGCCTTTAAGACCTCCAGGAGCCCCCTGCTCCCATCATGCACCACAGGTGACAGTCAGGTCAGTTCTTTTTTTAGCTCCTTTCTGTGAGGATCCTGGAGCTTGAGCTCGTCAGTTTTTGATTATTTCTAGTCAGAAATTGGTTTATTTCATCTTTATTCAACATTGTTGACTGCTGATAACTGTTTTCAGTTATTTTCTGACACATTTAAGAACAATTTTCGGTCACAAATGCCAGCTTTATTCAACAAATGTCCTTCCTGTGGGAAGAAAATGGCAAAATCAGACCCTCACTCTGTGTGCATCGTGTGTTTGCCATCTTCACACAACCCAGAGAAATGCTATTACTGCCAGCAATTCTCCAGAAGAACTCTGCGTGACAGAGAGAAGATTAGAATTCATGCCTTGCTGGAGACAAGAAAAGGACATTTTAAACGTGGCATTGAGAGCAATGCTGCCTTCAAAGAGCCGTCCTCTCAAGAAAAACACAGAAAACGGCGTCGATCCACTTCCCCAGCGTCAAAAAGGAAGCAGATTCCTGATTGTTTGCCGTCGGAGTCGAGATCGACGTCGAAAAAGCAAGTAAGGCATGCAACAACATTGAGGGACAGATCGCCGTTGAAGCGACCAGAACCTCTGTCGCCGAAAAGTAAGTCGACGTCGAGGCATACTACTTTGGGCTCGAAGTATGTTGGTCCTGAGAGACCTAAGACGACGACGAAGGTCAGCGTTGAGAGGTTCGGCGGTGAAGACACCGCCGCAAGCCTCCAGGCGGTCTGCATGGAGGACTCCGTCGCCGTCATGACTATCGCCGCCAAAGAGGTCACCGTCACAGAAAATCCATAGCTGGTCGATGTCGAGGACTCCATCACAGTCCCATGGACAGTCTATGTCGAACAGACTGACGTCGATGACATCCTTGCACAGACAAGAGTCCTCAAGTTTTTCCCCGCAGGAGCGGTCGATGTTGAAGGCAGCTCATTCCGTGTCGTCGGCGAGACATCAAGGGAGAAAAACCCTGCGGTCACTTCAGGAGAAGTGCCAGAAAGGCCAAGGTCGACGCCGAGGACCATACGTTCGACGTCGAAGGAAGAGTCATCATTTTTTTTGTTTTTAAACAAATTTTATTGAGGTATAAAAACATAGCCACAGTGAAGAACCTAACTAGGGCTGTAAATGTACAAATTTAAAATCAAAATCAGCACTTAGCAGGATACTACATTTCCACATTGCATCATCATTCGCCGGTAAACAAAGAGAAAAAGAACCCCCTCCTGACGTGGGGTAATGTGATCAGAAATGGGGTTAATCGCCCGTAGCCCACCCTCCGTCCTGCAGTAAGAGTCAGTGAGATCTACTAGTTGGTATCTCTCCGGCCATCATCTATATCATGTAACTCTAACAAAGCCCCCTCCCCCCCAACCTTAACTAACCCCTCCTCCCTCCCCCACCCCAGGCATGCCTCTGAGTTAATAAAGTTTTTGCTGCTAGATCTGTGGACAGGACAGTGATGTTCCGTGGCCTATATATTCCAGACCTCAAGTTTCAGTGTCAGGGACAGATGTTCTCCCAGGGTCGCCCCGTCCTATCTGCGCTCTGCTCCCTAGTCGATCAGTGCCTCCCAACATCAGTTGTCTGCTGCTGGATCCCCTCGTTCTGGAGTGCCATCAGTGTCGCCAGTTGAGTGTTTTACCAGCTCCACCAGCGCCACCCACGCATGCGCCATCTCCGGGGATTTGTCACTCCCAGTTCGGCTGGCCATTCGCAATCTACAGTTCCCCTCCGCTTCCGCCCATTTCACTAACTCCCTAGACCATTGCGCTAAGTTGGGGCCATTCTTTGCCCTCCAGTGGCTGGTGATCTCCCTCTGGGCCAAGACCAGCCCCAGGTCTATAAACTTGCTGGTGACTTTGGTCCTGGCAGTATGTGGGAACCAATGCAACAAACAACTGCTCGGTGTCAGTGCTACCCCTCTCTCCGTTGCCACCACTAGCACAGACGTCACCCCCCTCCAGTACTCTCCCAGATGTGGGCAGCCCCAAAACATGTGGAGGAACCCTGGCCCCTCTAGGTTACACAGTTGACACGCTGTTGAAACCCCGAAGTATTCATTCACCTTACCTGGGGTGAGGTACACCCTATGCAACATGTAAAAGTGGATTAGCTGGAAGCGGGCATTCCTAGAACACTTCCAGGCCCATTCTACCAATTCCCCCTACTGCTTCTTCTTAATGGGTTCACCCAAATCCTCTTCCAACTTGAGACGCAGGGCCATCAGGGGCTGTCTCAAGCTGTGGGTAATCCTCCTGTAGAGGCACGTGACCGCCTTAATCGTTCCCGCCGCCGTTACTACATATTGGCAGGCCAGTGAGGTCTGAGGTTCCGCCATCCCTTCCCACCTTCGAGGGAAGGGTCAGCATCCCCTGGCATTAACATCATATAGATTACACCGGAGGGATCTCCGGTTCTGGAAGAGAAGACTCCTGTCAATCTTTCCCCAAGATGGCTAGTGAGCATACGACACTTCAAGGTTCCACACAGAAGTCCGAGCTCGGATTTCTCCAGAATATTCTCTCCCTCCAGAGTCTCAGGTGGACCTCCTCCTACTGCATCCATGAGGGCTTCTCCACGCAGGTCCCCGAGAAGGGCTAGGTCTCCATCAGCTCGACGCTCACGATCCAGGACACGGGGCGATCAGGATCTCGTCCTTCTTCCTCACCAAAAAGGAGACAAAGGTCACCGTCATGGTCCACGTCCTCAAGGTTTTCCATTAGAGCCTATTCTCCAACTCTGTCTGCGACGCCTTTATGAAGTGTTCCCAATTGCCGATATAGGGACTTTTAATAAGGTTCTATGCTGGGGTGCCAGAAAACTCAACATTAATATGTTGGCACCGACAGTCTCTACATCTGTCATTTTTGAAACCCTGCATCACATATCCTCGTCAAAACCTTTGCACCTTTTAGTTCTAGGTCTGCTAAAACCAGCGATGCAGACTTTTCTGATTCCGGCTGTGAGAAGTTGCCCTGATATATGATGTCACTAGTTCTAGTGTACAGCTTGTATCAATCCAAACAACCCTTATGGTGATTGGTTGTAAAGTCAACCTTATAGACCAGCTATCCTAGTGGTAGCATGGACAAGAGCAGTCTTAGGCTAAACTCTGTATGGCATGTGACGCCAGCTGTTATACTATTACAATCCCTTGAATACCAAATGAAAGGACACCTCACCAAGTATATATAAAGTTAGAATGTATTTATTCTAGCATATACCCTCAGCACTCTTTATGAGGTCAGAGGTCTAAGTACAAACAATTTCTTAAGTAGCATACGTTAAGTTACACAGGAAAATACAGTTAGGCCCAGGGGCCATGCAAACCATATACTAAGAAAGTTGTATAAGTACCACGTCACAAACAGGGAGTAGGCCTAGGGCCTAGGGAATCGCTGGGGCTACTCTACCCTACCAATAGTTAGGAAGTGGGAGGCCCACGGGAAGCGTGTGCAGTGTGGAAACACACACGCAGGTTACATTACAGTCAATGGGAATGTAACAGTTAGAAATAGGAAGAATAAGGACACTTCCGAAGTAACTAGGAGGAAGCAACTAAAGACTTAGACACTTGGATAGTCAATATCCACTGGAGCACCGGAGTACTCGCGTTACCTCACCCACCGGAGACGGGTGCATAGGTGTGAAGATGTGTCTGGTGTCGTCGCTGGATCCTATGGATGCCTGAAGAACAGATGCTGGCAGGCGGCCAGGAGGAAGATGTCCGGTGGATCCAAGGATGGATCTTGAAGGAGGAACACCTGCAAGCAGAGGGGACAAAGTCTGGGGCACTAGCCAGTGACCGTGTGGAACCAGGAAGGAACCAGGCGATGTCGTGCAGAACACAGGTGATGTCTTGAAGCTTGTCTCTGCAGCTGCGTGGACCAGGAGGTGTCGAGGACGACCAGAACCAGGGTACGAGCTGTCCCACGAAGGATCTTGCTGATGGCGGAGTCGACGTCCCGATTGGAGTCAACAAGCCTTGGCAAAGACAACCCACGCGGAAAGGGAAATTCGCTCCAGGTGCAGACCAGGAAGGTCTGGGGTGCTTCTCTTTCACAGGGAAGCAAGGACCAGTCTGGAGGAGCCAAACCAGCGGTGGAAAGTTAAAGGTTCGTTGTCACGGAGGCTACTAGCCAACGGGCCAGCAACCGGACAGACGCGTCGAGCAGGAAAATGCAGAAGGGCCCCACGCAGAACTCGTGGAGTGTGGAGGGCTGATCTTCGGTGCAGATGGTGCTCGGGGTTGGGGCTTCTCAATCCCCAGAGCACAACTTTGAGGATGCCTCAGAAGCTGCGCCGGAAGCTACTCGCCAATTTTCCCAGGTAGCCGGTCCCACGTCTCTCGTCGCCTCCACGGATCTCAGCTCGGCTGTGGATGTGGATCAGGGTCGGAGAAGTCTGGAAGTCAAGGTGCTGGTCGGGCTCTGCAGTCGGTTCCTCGTAGAACTTTGGGCAAAGCAAACGGCAGGTTGCTTGTTGGTGCCTGTTTGCACAGGGTGGCCACTCCTTGGCCACAAGGGAGATTCTTCAGTCCTCTTGTCGTCGAATGTCGAAGGTCCAGAGTTTCGTGTCTAGTTTCAGTTCAGGATAGTCCAAAGTCCTAGGGACTCAGCTCCCACTCTTATACTAATCTGGGGGGCTGGGTTACCTGCTAGGTCCCTCCTATGGGTGGGACCAGGGAGGGGGGTGGTAACACCCCCTTCCCTTTGTCCAGTTTCACACCAGGGCTGAGGCTGGAGTGCCCTAGCACCGGTTTTAACCGGTCTATGCATGGGACACCTTGTGTGCCCCAGGCAGTGTCTTGTTTCTTTCATCCCTCCCTGCCCCAATACACTAAGTCCTGTCTGGGGCGGTGCTAGCACCTCCCCAGCCAGGAAACCTATTGTCCAAGCCTCCCTCGCTGGAAGGACTCCCAGCAGCAGGAGGTCAGACTTGTGTCTGTGGCAGCAGCATCCATTTTGTGATGCTGGGGCACTGGTTAACTTTAACCGGGTAAGTAGGATTTCAACATGTCTTCTCCCTCTAGAAGGGGGGAATGCTATCCTCATTGCCAGAAATGGTGTGGGGGTAGTTGTCCAAAGTGTTAGACACCTTACACGACATGTTTTGATAAAGCCAAACCATAGTTACCATAACCGCAAGGATTATAAGGCACTTTAAGAGTATATGGTGGGCGATATCATAGAACAGCTATAAGGACATGGTTCCGAAAGCTGCAGACAGGCTCAGCTCATGCTAGAGCACCATCTCACATGTTACCAATTACTCTGCCTCCAGGATTGTTAAGGCCTGCCATAGGAGTGGCTGACAGGTTACCCATGTGTCTATATATGAGGTAGGTATAGGGATACTACACCTAAGGCAGGGGTGATTACACGACCTTGCCCCAGCTGAGTGATCAGCCAGTTGTGTCATGATGGGAGGCCAGCCAGGGGTGGCATAATACATGCTGCAGCCCCTGGTAGGCCTAGGGTACACCTATGCCCTGGGTACCTAAGGTACACTGTACAGGGCCCAATAAGGTGATCCTTACCAATTGGGTTATGCACCTAAAGTGCATAGTATGAATTTAGAGAGAGAACAGCTGGGCTGTGGGTCTGATTAGCAGGCCCACAGCCACATCTAAGTCGAAAACCAGTAAAGCAAAAGCAAAAAGTGGGGGTGACCATAGGAAGCAGACCCTACTCTCCTACACCGGCTACCGTGGGTTCAGCTCCCCCACGTATTTACAAGAAGTACAAGACCCCAGATAAGGATCAACTTTTCCTTTGATCGAATCCCCCTCCAGACTCAGCCATAGTGGCGGCAGCCAGAAAGGCACATTCAGTGACAACCTCCTCCTCAGTTCCCCCGGAAAAAGACAGTAAAAACATGGACTCTCTGGGCAATAGAATGTGTAACACTTCTGAATCAATGATGAAGGTGGCTAGTGCTTCCGCTATCCTGGGGAGGTATGACAGATCACTCTGGGACTCCTTGTCACGGTTCACAGAAAAGCTGCCAAATGAAGATCGGCAAGATTTTCAAGAAATCCTGAAAGAAGGTGGCTTTGTGGTAAACCATGTTATTAGTGCAGCGGCAGACGCATCAGATCTGGCTGCCCATGGCATCTGCTCTAGACGCACAGCCTGGCTGCGTCTCACAGGGCTGATACCAGATGGACAGCAAAGAATTGTGAATCTCTCTTTCAATGGCTCCTCTCTTTGGAACTCATGCGGATGATAAGATGTCCAAAATGAAAACCGAGTTGGACACTCTAAAAGCCGTTGGATTGGAAAAGCGAAAGAAATTTCGACAGAAGTTCCGTCCCTACGACCAGAGCTCCTTCCAGCAGAGGGTTCAAACCCCTCACTGGTCCACTCAGCATCAAAATCAACCGAGGTCTCACTACCACCAGAGAAGGCCTGGGAGAGGAAGGGGAGCTTAATATATGTTTATTTGGCCTGCTCTGCGTTTGTTTTTCTTTTTCATAAACAAACTCCCACACCTGTATTCTGTTTCACAAAAAGGAAAAGACAGTTTCCTTGACTTAGAGAAGTTTCTCCCTGCTAATGAGGGTAAGTGTGAGTTAGTCAGGACCGTTTCCACCATGCCTCAGAATGCAGAACCACACAGGAAAAGTGAGTGAACGTCACTTAGCTATACACAGGAAGGGACGGCATCTATGTGACCATGGACACGGTTGCAAACCAGATGATCATTCAGGTCAAGAATTTCTGCCAACAGAGCTAGCTGAAGCTCTGCCAGCGGAAACCCAATGGTGGCCCCAACTCTTAATGAGATGGTGGAACCACATGGTTGCCAGTGGGGCATCCTGCCATTTGTTGGCAGATGCCGCATATCTGACAATCTCTAAATCGCCACCTTAGCCTTAAATTTATTAGCCGAAACCAAATAGTAGATTTGCAGCATTGCAGCACATTGCTATACAGTTGCACCCACAGACTGGCGTTCATTGGAGTACAACAAATGAGAAGAATGTAGTGCGCCCCCACATCTGGCAAGAGCAGTTAACAATCACCCCATTTCTCCTCCAGACTCTCCCCAAAAGGATCCCAGTGACTACACTACCAGAGGCCTTGGTCACATTCTTCGTTACCTGTAACCAGATACTGTCTACACTATCAGTGGCCATAGCTGCATTCTGCGTTTCCTGTAACCAAAATTCTGTCTGTAACTAGAAGAGCTTATTTGTGACTCATGATTTCTTCTTTCTTGTTTTGACGGATTTTGAAACCTTGTACAATTACAGAAACCTATAATGGGACTAATTAGCCAATTGTTATAATTATTTGTTATGTGGTTACAGATTTTTGGATTGTACAACTGCTGATAATTCATTATGCACATAAATGTTTTAACCTGGTTTATCTTATATCCTTTCCTTAGAATAAAAAGGAAGAGCTGAAACCAGAGGACAACTCGGCAAAGGAAAATACTCCTACTTTAGTACAGAAGCAAGCTAATCAGAAAAAGAAATTAAAGGAGCATTATCTACAACTTGCACACAGGGGATCCCGGTAGGCACATTGTTGTCATTTTAGTGATATGGACATTGGAAGAGTTTACAATATATTTGGATAGAAGATAGTGTTTAGTTTGTGCTGGTGGTTGACCAAGAGCAAGTGGGATACGTGGGAAGAGATAGATAACAAAACAGTGACAAAAGGAGAAAGGAGGGATGTTAAAGATCATGCAAGAATGACCTAAAGAGAAAGGTACAGGGTGGTGAATGAAAGAGTCATGATTTATAATCAAAACTAGGCAACCTTAGTACTAGCAACCACGGCATTCAACAATGCTGGCTATTGGTTACTAAGAAAATCTTGGGTTCCTTACACTTTGTTTATTTTACAGATTAAACACAGAGGCATGGTTCGTAGAGTGTTTTGGAAAGGATTGCTGATTTACAAAGTTGAATTAATTCCAGTGTGTTTGATTTGTGTCGAGGTTAGAAGTAAATTATTTGTTATTTAAATTGCTATGGTCTCGTTTGGAGGTACTGCCTGAATGGGTGACAATGTATGAGTGGAAATTTGCTTTGCAAAAGTGGAAATCAGAACAACGGTTCTACTGCCTTGACTGATTTCTTTTGTAGCTCCAAAAATGGCCTGTTGTAGTTGCTCATCCATTTTGTTTGGCCAAGAAGGTTGATGATGGTACAGCCATGGGGCTGAGAAACACTGTGTGTTCTATGTCTTGATGTACAAGTACCACTATTTGTCTCCATATCACAGTAGTTAATTTGCATAGAAACAAGCCGCTTACTTATACAGATCTGTTCTATAGTTTGTTTCTGTTTGCTTGACAGTCTTGTGTTTTGGTTATAGAGAATGACACTGTATAGAAGTTGACGGTTCACATATTAACAGCACCACAGGTTCGCAGGTGATTCTGGGTAGGGAATCCTTGGGAGATCCATTCAAGCCATACCTCCATGGGCTCCCCAGAGTGTCAAGTTTTCAGAAATGTGTGGGTTTGCTAGGTTTTCCTTAGATGGCCTCGAGTCTGGGGCCAAAAAACCTGGTGTCCCCTGCAAAACCACGTTGTTTTATGATAAGTCATTTTGAAGTCTCCGCAATATGTTTTGGGCCCTTGCCTGTCATGGTTACTTGACCCACCCACACAAGTGAGGTACCATTGTTATCGGGAGACCTGGGGGAATGCTGGGTGGTAGGAAATTTGTGTCATCCCTGTGATCCTACAACTTTCCCACAAGGAAATGTGAGAAAAATTAGATTTTTTCAGCTAAATTTGAGGTTTGCATGGGGGTCTGGGTAGGGAAACGTTGGGGTATCCATGCAAGCCATATGTCCCTGGACTCCCCAGGGTGTCTAGTTTTCAGAAATGTGTGGGTTTGGTAGATTTCCCTAGATGGCCGTTGAGCCTGGGGCATAAAACCCAGGTGCCCCTTCCCCTTGCAAAACCAGTTTGTTTTGTCAAAGGCAATTTTGATGTCCACAATACGTTTTGGGCCCTTGCCTGTCGTGGGTACTTGACGCACCCACACGAGTGGGGAACCATTTTTATCAGGAGACTTTGGAGAATGCGGGGTGGGTGGAAGTTTGTGGACCCGCGCAGATTTCAGAACTGTACATCACAGAAATGTGGAATAAATGTGTTTTTTGTTACAAAGTTTGGGGTTTGGGAGGGATTCTGGGTAACACAACCTGGTGAGAACCACACAAGTCACCCATCCTGGAATCCCGTGGGTGTATAGTTTTCTAAAATGTATAGGTTTGCTAGGTTTCCCCAGGTTCCGGCAGAGCAGCTAGGCATTTTGCAAAAAAGGGTCGGTTTTCACTGTAAAAATGTAGTGTGTCCACGTTGTGTTTTGGGCCGCTTTCTGTCGCGGGCACAAGACCTACCCACACATGTGAGGTACCATCTTTATCGGAAGACTTTGGGGGATGCAGGGTGGGTGGAATTTTGTGGATCCACGCAGATTCCAGAACTTTCCACCACAGAAATGTGAGGAAAATGTTTTTTGTTTTACAAAGTTTGAGGTTTGCAAGGGATTCTGGGTAACAGAAGCTGGTGAGAGCCACACACGTCACCCCCTCCAGGATTTCCCTGGGTGTCTAGTTTTAAAAAATGTATAGGTTTGCTAGGTTTCCCTAGGGGCCAACAGAGTTAGGGTTCAAAATCTATAGCTAGGCACTTTGCAAAAGAAGGGTCAGTTTTCTCTGTAAAAATGTGGTGTGTCCATGTTGCGTTTTGGGCCGTTTCCTGTCGCAGGCACTAGGCATACCCACACAAGTGAGGTGCCATTTTTATGGGAAGACTTTGGGGAATGCGGGGTGGGTGGAATTGTGTGGGTCCACACAGATTCCTGAAGTTTCCATCACAGAAATGTGAGGAAAATGTGTTTTTTTAAACAAAATTTCAGGTTTGCAAGGCATTCTGGGTACCAGAACCTGGTAAGAGCCTCACAAGTCACCCCATCCTGGATTCCCCTTTGTGTCTAGTTTTCAAAAATATATAGGTTTGCTAGGTTTCCCTAGGTGCCGGCAGAGCTAGGGTTCAAAATTCCACAGCTAGGCACTTTGAAAAAAAAGGGTCAGTTTTCACTGTAAAAATGTGGTGTGTCCACATTGCTTTTTAGTCCTTGTTTCTTGTTGCGGGCACTAGGCCTAACCATACAAGTGACTTAGGGGAACACAGAATTGTAGAGCAACTGTTATTGCCTATTGGCTTTCGATGCATTTCTGCCTTCCAAATGTAAGACAAATGTGGAAAAAGAAGTCACTTTGAAAAATGTCCTATAATTCACATGCTAGTATGGGTACCCACAATTTCAGAGATGTGCAAATAGCTACTGTTTCTAAATTCTATATTTTGTTGCCATTTTGGAAATACATAGGTGTCTTTGATACCTATTTTTCAATCTTTTATATTTTACCAAATGAATTGCTATATATCCAGTACAAAATAAAAAACCATTGCAAGACGCTGCTCAGTTATTGGCTGTGGGTTCCTCAGGTTCTTGGTGATCCTGAAAGTCCTATATATCCCCACAACCAGAAAGATCCAGCAGATGTAATAGTATATTGCTTTTAAAAACCTGTCATACTCAGAAGCAGTTACAGGTTAAAACGTTGGCACAAATGGCTGTTTTTTTTCAACTTATTTTAAATGTTTCTTATTTTTAACAGTTAGTTTCTATTAAACAACCTTGAAGTCTCTACACAAATGCACCCTTGCTGAATTCAGAATTTTGTCTACTTTTCTGAAATGTATAGCTTTCCAGGATCTGTTATTGCTTCATACCCATTTCTACCACTAACTGAAAGGATTTTGCAAGTACACAAAATAGCAAAAATAGGTAGTCCCAGTAAAATACTAAAACTGAGTAAAAAGGTTTGGTTTTCTGACAAAAGTCTGTCAGTCCCCGAAAACTGGGAATAGGCTGATTTCAGCACCACAAACACTTTGTTGATACCATTTGCAGGGGAAAAAACAGATGCTTTCTTCTGCAGCACTTTTTTCCCATGTTTCCCCCCAAAAACAAACTTTTGCTGTATTTTGGCTAATTTCTGGGTTTCCTCTAGGGGAATCTCCAAACTCTGGGTACCTTTACAATTCCCATGATGTTGGAAGAAAAGGACGCAAATTTGGTGTAGATACTTTATGTGGGCAAAAAGCTACATGGGCATAAGCGCAAAGTACCCCAAGCCAAAAAAAGGCTTTGCATGGGGAGGGAAGGGGGCCTAGCAGCGAAGGGGTTAATAGTACAATGAAAATGGGTATCCTGCAGTGCAGATCTTATATAAGTGCTGTGCAAGACAGCGTGAAGATTTCATACAACAGTAATTACTTTGCCATTTCTTATGAAAGTGCAAGTATGTAAGTTGGGAGGCAAATAAAGGAAGCTGTACCTGTCAGTGAAATTCATTTATCAGTCGAATCCCACCAAGGACGTATGAGCAAACACGCTTCCAATAGCCATGAGTTTACAAGAACAGCTGTGGTTGTCAGTGCGGTTGAGAAATGTACTTATTATTTTGCACAAAAAGAACGAGAGAAATCCATCCGTAACCAATGCAAGAGGAAATAGAAAAGCGTAGGGACTGCCCTGCTGGGCTCTTGACGATCCTGACCGGACGGCCGAGTCTCTCAGTGCAATGAAGATGAATCATCCACACGATGCTGCAGCTCAGGAACAAAATCGGCCATCAATCAAAGAACGCCCTCCTGGGCTATAGGAACTTGACAGTACAGCTGTGCCTGTCAGCAGAACGAAAAGGGCAGACGACTGCTGAAATGCACACCCACAAACCTTCAACCCAATGCTGGTGAGAAAGGCAGGACGGTTGAACCTGTCAGTGGTGGTGATCGGCTGATGTACCCTCTCCTACCGACAGCAATGTCCGTATTCGCCTCACGGGGATGTGGTAAACCGGACAACATGCAGGAGACCTCCAAAGAATGTAGGCTCACATGGAAACCCCAGGATAACGCTGGTGTTCTTACCATGATGGCTGCGCAGTTTCCTGGCAGAAGAGGCAACTCTTCATGAAATGCTACGGCTCCCCCAGAACCACTTGGACGATACCGCACAATTAAGCAGCAGCCACAAGCACCTCCCCACTATATTTTAGTAAGCTGGAAAAGTTTCAGTATGGGGTGCACACCGTGTAGAGTCTCTGGGGATGGGCTGGTACACCGTAAATTTTGGCAACCGCAGTAAAGAAAGTCCAGCACAATATCGGAGATGTAACAATTAAGACAAAGTACGATCGTAGGAAGAAAATGAAGCACTCTCACCGTGAATGATGAACTATATAGTACTGCTGCCACTAGAGAGTGGCTCTCCTGTTGTCCTTGAAGTACAGTTGAAGGTGGTGGTTTAGCTGTCCCCACACAACGGATCGTCGCCAGTGTTTTGAAGATTGGCACTGTATAAAAGTTGAAGGTTCTTTATTCATTTCTTAACACCACCACAGGTTCCAGCCAGCTGCAGTCAGCTGTGGAAATTTCAGATGGCAGTTCTAAGGGACACATTTCAAAGGGGATAGGGCAGGAGGGGGGAAGGGAATATACCAATAAATAAAATATAATAGTTTCTTCTTTGGACGAGATACAACTAGTCTCATATTAGTAATCGGGTTTAATAAACCTCATTCACCGTTTTTATAACAACATTTTTTTGATGGTGTGTGCTGCCTATTAATTAGTCTAATGCCGATTCTATAGCACTAGATAGTCCACTGATTCACATTTGAGTTTATATCTATGTAAAAACCTCTTTTTTGAGTACAAGGTATTTTTAGTTTCTTTTTTATTAGCTTATTTTTCTCTAACTTTGTGTCTCAAGAAAACTTCTAAGTATACACCTTTTGTGTCCTCTCAGATTTTCCTTAAACCTATTATTCTATAAGTACATTTTGGAGTTTGGGCTTAAAGTCTTTCAGAATGCAGGCTGCTCTTAAATGGAGTGGCCCTCTAGTTGAGCTCCGGCACTTCCGGACCTTCTTAAACTCGGGGAACGCCTTGAAACATGGCAGTTCTTTATGTAACAGTGTCTGCTGACTTGCTCTTCAAGTTATTCTTATACGATATCTCTAAGCAACTTCCAGTGAGTGTATGACTAATTCCTTTTAAATAAATTTAAATAATCACCAGTTACAAAAAGGTCAGCTGTCAGTGCAGCCCGAGATGCAACATGAACCCAAATTCCTTTCTTTTGTTGTGAAAATAGACAGTCTGTGACCACTCTATTCTATATGCACTTCGTTTTTTTGCACACTCCTTTTCTTTAATGTTCTTTTAATTTTCACATTTTTTCTGTTCTTCTCCCTTAAACATAAACTTTCTTCTTATTGTTAAGATAACTTTTCTTTGTTTTTTCAGTTCCTTATCAATGATTTATATTTTCCCGTCATCCACATTTATTGGAAACATGCCCACACAAATTGGCAACACAACTTGTGTTTTCTAATTAGCCAATTGGCCAATCATACAGACCACTTAAAAAACAGTGTGCTAAATAAAAAATAAAGCAGGAATGACGCCCCAGTATAAAAACACGATAACATAGGTACTACCCTCCTCCTTTAAGGACCTTTGTAGACTGCACTATCATGCCCAGCCAGGTTTCAATTAGGTATTTTTTGGCTTACCCAGTAATCTGGTTCAATGCTGATGAACATTTTGACTTTGAGTTGAGAGACATTTTGACGTTGGGAGGCTCCTCTTTTCACAGGGTGCATTTATGTTGAGTAAAGCTGAGTTGCCATCTTCTCCCAAGGTAAGGAAGAGGATCTTACCCACTTCTCCATCTCATGTGGCTTCGGCAGATGCTGTTCTAGAAATAGGATGATGTGCAATCTTTGCTCCACAGAGGCTTGAGCCTCCTTCAGAAGCACTGTTCAATCAAGCCCACCAGAAATTATCGGGGCTCATGAAGTTTCATGAAGTTACAAATGTGGCCAGGAAAGACCTCTTTCCTGGCCTTTCTCACAAGAAAGTTAGATAAACTAATCTGGACAGGGGATCTCTTCCTAGAATTCAAGATGTGAATTTGTAAGTCTGCTACTTGGTGATCAATCCTTATCTTTGCTAAACATTATTGTCCGGATTTGGACTCTAAGACACTTTAGTGAGTTCAGGCTTATCATCATAACTTATTTGCCTAAACTGTTCGGTCAGTGGCATTGATTGTGCTTTTAGCTTGTGGTTAGCTTGCTGTTCTGTTGTGCATTTTATGACTATCCCATGTTTTTTTTGTAGGTTTTTTGAGTTTTTAAACAAAACAAACTGAAATGTAGCAACTACCATGTCACACCGTAATCAAAGACGTTACAGCAGCGTACCTAAATATGTCTAGTGACAAAATATTAACAATCAACACCTCCCTCTCTCATTTACGGACTAACCCGCTTGCCTCAGTCGTGGTGCCCTGCGGGCATGTAGGAGGTAGTCAATATGTACCAGGTCCAGTGCGTCGTTTTGAGACAGACTCAGATTATCTATGGATTACGGGTAGTTCTAGTATGCTCCTGTGAGTCACTGTCAGTCTTATCCATGCCCCCACCCTTGGTTGCAAGGTACGTTTTGTACAGTCCCCAAAAGTGTTTAGGTCTACTTTGTGGTGGGAGAAGGTCACTAAAGTTTTCAGTTTGTGTGCTACAATACAGCATATCCCGTGTCCTCTGGGCCATAGTGGGGGGCAGGCCCCTCAACCAACAAATGGCCACCCTGCGTTTGGCTAATAACAATCTCATGTCCACCAGCCGGCGCACTCCTTTAGGTATCTGCTTGGAGTAGCCTAGTAATGCTATTGAAAGCTCCAGTGTGAGTGTCAGCTCAGCTACCCGCCCAAGTTCCTCAAAAAACAGTACCCAGAAGTTTGATATCCCCGGGCATGATCAGGCCAGGTGTAGGAAATCTGCTGTCTGCGCTTTGCATCGCTCACAGGTCGGTTCCTCTCGCAAGCCGTATCTATGCAATCTCTCTGGGGTGTAATATGTCCTATTGAGATACTTGAAGTGAATCAGTCTATGTCTCCCATTTAGCAAGACTCGCTTCGTGTTAGTGCAGCATTAAGTCCACATTTTGTCATCTATGTCCTGAGCCAAGTCGCACTGCCATGCTAATCTTGCTTAGTGTAGTGAAGTTCCCTAAAGGACATGGATAGCTGGTAAATTTTGGACACTAGTCTGGAAGGCGATTTCGCCGTAATAACGTAGGTCAAGGCCGGTAACTCGGGGGGTTCTAGCAAGTGGTCTCCTAAAATAGTCAGCAACGCGTGTCGCGTTCTGTGGAATTGGAACTGAGTAAGGACAGTGGGTGCAACATTCCCCGCCTCAATGTCCCCCCAATTCTTTGTGATACCATCGTCCAATAGTTCTCCCACGGTCCGCACCCCTAGCGAATTCAGCGCTCGCGTAACCCCTTTCTCCCTACACGGGGGAGCCAACGGCACCAATTGAGCGACACAGACGGTGAGTAGAGTATAGCACCCACCTGTAATTGAAGTAGGTGGTGCCAAGCGTGCGTAGTCGCATTGATTGAGTCTAAAATCCCTGTCCTTCGGTCAACAGTCGCAAACATCAAAGCTGGCAGTGCGTGTGGGGCAGCTACCACTGTTTCTATACGGAGATGTGGGATGTCCGGAGAACCATGTATCCAGTAAGCATGCGCGCTCTGCGCTGCTCTGTAATATAAGTAAAAGTTGGGCGCGCCTAGGCCACCCATATAGTACGGTAGGACCTGCCATTTGACTCGCGCCTGTTTGCCCGCCCATGCTAACTTCACCATCAGCATCGTAAGCCGCCGGAGGAAGGAGCGCGGGAGAACCATGAGAATATTTGAGAATAGAAACAGGTAACGAGGCAGTACCACCATTTTCATAATAGAGACTCTGCCCAGCAGGGTCAGGGGTAGTTTAATCCAACTGTCCACATCGTCCTCCAATTTATTAATAGCTACTCCATAGGTTTCTCTGAACACTACATCTGAGTAAGTGTGCACCCTAATACCTAAGTATTTCACCGCTTCTGTTGACCACTGCAGCAGGTAGTCTGGCTCAAACAGTGTCGTGGTAGGTGTTAGTTGAAATATGATAGATTTCGGCCAGTTAACCTGTAGACCAGAAACCGCACCAAAATGCACTACTTCACGCAGGACCGGAGAAAGGTTATTTTCAGGGTCTCTCCCATATAAAAATGTGTATCGTCTGCGTACGTGGAAACTATTAATTCATAGTCCGGGAACCTAATGCCTTTGTGTCTATGGTATTCTCTGAGCGCACAGGCTAAAGGTTCGGCCACCAGGGCACATTTTTATTTTTTTAGTTTGCTTTTGGCAGTGTTTACTGTATTATTGGTAAATATGTTAGTTTAAAAAGCCATGCCTATTTATACATGTCTTATATTTAGGTAGAAACACAAGCCTTTTGAAGAGTTGTGTTTCAGTACCTTGCACATATGCATCATTTCATATCCCTTCCCGCCAAACATGGCCCGTACAGCTGCACTCAGGCACTGTTCGAATATTGCTGTACAACTTTAGCATTCTTTAATTAAATATGCTAATACAAGCATTTTCAGGGGATGGCTTCATTAAATCAGGTAAAATTCTATTTGTCCTGTCACTTCAACACAATTACTCTTACTATGCTCAATGAGTACAGTATTGCCTATGCTCTGGATAAGTGGAATCTTAACCTTAGAACTGAACTAGTTCCTAGGGATTCTAACTTAAACTCCTGGATCATTAACACACTTGTTGTCATTGTCCCAGCAACAAAAAACACGTGTCTCTTTAGTCTAAGCCTTCATATCCTTGTACATTAAGGGACTAGGAATGTCCAAGTGTGCATTCAAAGTTCTCACGAGTTTGACATTGTTCGATCTATTGTATAATGGTCGAAACATCAATATTCTCAAGCTAATAGAAATAAAAAAAAGAGAATATTAAGATTGCTGATATGCTATATCTCTCCTTTCTTGTAGCTAATGTGAGCAGTATCTCCAGGAGAAACTTTGACATTGTCGAGAAATTTTCCTGGCCCACTTCTAGCACTGCCTCTCTATGGCTTATTCATGGATATGCGAGACTCCAGCTAAGCCAGCTTTATGTCTAGAGTAGAGGTACTGGTTCTGAACCTTCTACTGTACCATTACCTAATTCCGAGCTTGACACAGAAGGCCTACTTGAATGAATTCACCACAGTATATTGGGGGACATGGAGTGGGCCATTCTATTCGTCAAGAAAGTTCTTCTGTTCGCCCATTCCCCGTTTGATTGCACGTTTAGCTACTGTAGCTATCACTTCTAATCTCTGCTATAGCTATCGCTGCCCTTCACACCATGACTCTAAAGATTCTTATCTCTAAATTGGGTGAGGCCAATCTTGGGTGAGACTTTTGTCTTTTCTGACTGGGCAATTGCAAGCTGTTCATAGCTCAACCTTATGTTATTCAGTCTTTAAACAGTCCTGCATTTTATGTACCTTTTTGTGCTATTTAGATGATACTCAGCTCATAGTAAGCGTGGATGGTGATTCAGATTTTGCCCAAGTAAATGTTCCAAATTATCTGGTTGCACTGGCTTAACAGGCACCTCCTAAACGTAACTCATGGAGGTTTTGCATCCTTGAACTGGTCTTTTGGCTATCTTCATTATATATCCGCACTACCTCGAATCATCTGGCCTTCATATAGCCGTTAAAATGATGGCTGTTTCAGTAGTATTGTACAGTGCTTAATCTCTGTTTTGTTTTAGTTAATGTTATTGCTATGTTTTGTCATCACCGTCAAGGCGCCTTTACAGATGTTTGCATACTTTACAAAAACACTATCTTAACATAACTGTGCTTCATTGGTCTTTCATTTGAAAGCACATTGGAAAGATAAAAAATAAACTGCAAGGGAAGGGTGAAGGCATAAGTGGACTAAATGGAAGAGACTGGTTACAGAAGCACCAGCTGTACATAACAAATAATTGGAGGGAGAAACACTCCCCTCACATTCTGTAAACATTGTAACTAAGAGCCATGGACTAGATGTACTAACATTGGGGATAGTAATTTCCAGAGTGCGATTTTCTGCAAATCACAATTAGGAAATCGCTATTCCAAATGCACAATACTTGTTTTATTTTTAAATTAGTGATTCCTAATGGGTCGCAAATCGACCTACCTGATAAATACTAATGAAGTAGATCACAGTTTGCGAACCATTAGGAATGATAGCCATCACAGGGATGGTGGCCTACTGGGATCAGCAGACCACCATGTCTGTGATTGCTTTTAAATAAAGCAGTGTTTTTTGTTTAATGCAGCCCATTTTCCATAAAGAAAAACAGAATGCTTAAACAAAAATAAAAAAATTAAAGGATTAACCGTAGGACCACTGCCTGTCCTTAAAAAAACTTTTTTTTACATTCTCAGACGGGGCCTCATCCCTTTTGTGAATGTTTTACCACCTCCTTTAAGGAGGAGGTAAAACATTAATATTTTGTGATCACAATTTCTGACCATAGATTCCTTACGTTAGAATAATCCCAGGTGTCTGACTGTATCTGGAAATGTTTCGTGAGCAGAACCCCTGTGCACCGGTAGGTGGCGTAATTTGTCTCCGCTTGGCATCGTTGCTGTCATCTGCGCCGGAAGTGATGTTCTCAGTGCCTGTATAGGTGCCATCCTAGGTGCATTGATGTCCGTTCTTTTCTTTCTGTGCCAGTCAGAGCAGATACCCCTTAGCCATTTTTTTACTAAGCTTTTTTTGACATTTTTTCAAAGTCTTTTTTGAGGTCTTACCTCCTGATGTGGCAGAAATGTCATCAAAGAAGGCCGATTTCAAGCCCTACAGTGCCTGTCAACGACAGATGTCGGTGATGGACCCGCACCTTGTTTGCCTATGGTGCCTTGAAGGCGACCATGACCCAAAGGCCTGTCCCTACTCCTGTACCATTCATCTGAAGGCCTTGAGCGAGCGATCCCTCAAGCGCCTAGTGCCTTGAGCTGCACCACTGGAGGTCCTGGTCGAGAGGAAGGTACCAGGAGTGGTTACGGAGTCCGAGGTCATCCCCCCACTCCAAATCATTGAGCCTTTCGGCTAAGTCTAGGTCTCTCAAAAAGAAGAACAAGTCAAAGCGTGCTTTGACTTCACCTCGTCCATTGGCTGACAAGATGATGGAGCATCCCTCGAGGCCTGGCTCCGTGGTTGAGCTAGTGCCTGAGCGGACTCTGCGCCTTTCCTGCATTTCTCAGGAGCCGCAGGGACCCCAACTCAAATTTAGGAGGTTTATGAGGCCATGCACCTCATATTTGCGCTGCCCATTCCCTCTGGTGGGCCTTTGGGCACTGCAGGTTTGGGAGGGGCCCCTTCTGGATCCACGCCAGTGGCTTCTGAGCCAGTCTTGCCCCAAAAATCTGCAGATGGATCCGGATTGGTGCTAGTCATGCCTTCTTGAACTTCCTTGGCGCCGGCCCCGGGGCCGATGCTCCTGGCACCCTCCGGTTGTGCCATAACCATTCTCATGCCTAACTCCGACACAGAGCTGGAGGGGCATCGTCTGACGCTAGCGCGATTGAACCAATGCCTTCCAGGTCAGAGCCTGAGCCCCATTCATATGAGCTAGGACTTTGGGAAGAATGGAAGAGGTCACTGAACCATGAAGAATGCCAGCCTTATGACTGCTTGGATTGATGTGAGGATCTGAGGGAAGCCAGCGGACAATTCTCCAGTCCTATCTCCCCCTATCATGGCTATGGAGGAGGGAGCATGATTCGCAATGGTGGTGCGGAGAGCGGCTGAGGTCCTGGACCTTAGCTTGCCCTCTGTGGCAGTCATGACTAAAGTCTTGACGGAAGCGCTACAGCTGTGAGCATCCCTTTCCAAACCACTTCTCCCATTTAATGAAGCACCTACTGATGTGCTTGAGACCTGTCCAAGCCCACCACAGGGGCTCCTGTGAACAGAACATTTGCCCGTTGCCACCGCCCCACTCCAGAGGACCCAACATTTTTCACGGGACATCCTAGCTCAGAGAGCTTGATGGTCCAAGCTGTAGGAAGGTGGATATCTGACTATGGTTACCCCCAACTTTTTGCCTAGTGTCTAGCTGGTTTTTCTTCTTAGTTGGCCTGAGATCCTGCCATTCAGGGTCTCAGGCTGTCTGCTCTCTCTTTAAAATGGACTCCATGTACCCTAGGTACATTCCCAATTGGTAAGGATCACCTTATTGGACCCTGTACAGTGTACCCTAGGTACCCAGGGCATAGGTGTACCCTAGGCCTCCCAGGGGCTGCAGCATGTATTATGCCACCCCTGGTCTGGCCTTCCAATCAGACACAACTGGCTGATCACTCAGCTGGGGCAAGGTCGTGTAATCACCCCTTGCTTAGATATAGTATATCTATATCTACCTTATATATAGACACATGTGTACCTATCAGCCACTCCTATGGCAGGCCTTAACAGTCCTGGAGGCAGAGTGCTTGGTAACATGTGAGATGGTGCTCTAGCATGAGCTGAGCCTGTCTGCAGCTTTCGGAACCATGTCCTTATAGCTGTTCTATGATATAGCCTACCATATACTCTTAAAGTGCCTTATAATCTTAAACGGTTATGGTAACTATGGTTTGGCTTTATCAAAACATGTCGTGTAAGGTGTCTAACACTTTGGAATAATACCCCCATCCCATTTCTGGGGATGAGGATATTATCCCTCCCTTCTAGAGGGAGAAGACATGTTGTAACCTACTTACCCGGTTAAAGTTAACCAGAGCCCCAGCATCGAAAAATGGATGCTGCTGCCACAGACACGAGTCTGACATCCTGCTGCTGGGAGTGATCCCGGCAAGGGAGGCTTGGACAATAGGTTTCCTGCCTTGGGAGGTGCTAGCACCACCCCAGACAGGCCTTAGTGTATTGGGGCAGGGAGGGATGAATAGAATGAGACATGCCTGGGGCACACAAGGTGTCCCGTGCATAGTCCAGTTCAAACCGGTGCTGGGGCACTCCAGCCCCAGTCCTGGCGCGAAACTGGACAAAGGGAAGGGGGTGTAACCACCCCCCTCCCAGGTCCCACCCATAAGGCGTGACCTAGCAGGTAACCCAGCCCCCCAGATTTGGATAAGAGTGGTAGCTGGGCCCCAGGAGATTAGATTATCCTGAACCTGCAACTTGAACAGAAACTCTGGACCTTCGAAATTCGACGAAAGAAGAAGACTGAAGAATCTCCCTTGTGGCCAAGGAGTGGCTACCCTGTGCAAACAGGCACCATCAAGAGACTACCCTTTGCTTTGCTGAAGTTCTACGAGGGACCGACGGCAGAGCCCGACCAGAGCCTTGACTTCCAGACTTCTCCGACGCTGATCCACATCCACAGCCGTGCTGAGATCCGTGGAGGCGACGAGAGACATGGGACCGACTACCTGGGAAAAGTTGCTAGTATCTTCAAGCGCAGCTTCTGAGGCACCCTCGAAGTAGTGCACCGGGGATTGAGAAGCCCCAACCCCAAGCACCATCTGCACCGAAGATCAGCCCCCCACACTCCACGAGTCCTGCGTGGGGCCCTTCTGCATTTTCCTGCTTGCCGCGTCTGTCCGGTTGCTTGCCCGCTGGCTAGTGGCCTTTGAGACGACGCACCCTGAAATCTTCAGCACTGGTTTGGCTCCTCCAGACTGGCTCCCGCTTCTCTGCAAAGAAGAAGCACCCCAGACCTTCCTGGTCTGCACCAGAAGCAAGTCCTCCGTTCTTCGTGGGTTCCGCTTGCCAAGGCTTGGTGAGTCCTAGTCCAACTTCGACG
The DNA here is from genome assembly GCF_964204655.1 of Triturus cristatus. Classification (NCBI taxonomy): domain Eukaryota; kingdom Metazoa; phylum Chordata; class Amphibia; order Caudata; family Salamandridae; genus Triturus; species Triturus cristatus. The sequence goes on along the minus strand of NC_140585.1, from coordinate 818,117,842 downwards.
CCGCCGACAGCAAGAGCCTTCGTGGGACAGCTCGCCTCCTGGTCCTGGTCGTCCTCGACGTTCCCTGGTCCTCGTGGCTGCAGCGACAAGCTTCACCTTCACCTGCAATCTTCACGACATCGCCTGGTTCCTTCCTGGTTCCACGTGGTCACTGGCTAGTGACCTTGACTCTGTCCCTTCTGCTTGCAGGTCTCCTCTCTTCTTGATCCCAGCCTTGGGATCCACCGGACACTCTTCACTGACTGCCTGTCAGCAACTTTCCTTCAGGCATCCATAGAAGTTCACGACGAAACCCGACGCAAGTTCACACCTATGCACCCGCAGCCTGTGGGCTAGGTAACTTGGGTACTTCGGTGCTCACAAGGGTATTGACTATCCTAGGGTCTAGTTTCCGAGTCTCGACTTTCTAGCTATACCAGAAGTGTCCTAAAACTGTTTATTTCTAACTGCTAGTAATTCTATCGACTTTTACGCATTACGCGTGAGTGTTTCCACTCTGCACCTGAATCCTGTGGGCCTCCCACTTCCTAACTGTTGCTAGTGTAGTGTAGCCCCAGCGATTCCCTAGGCCTAGGCCTATCCTATTTCCGTGACAGTGGTCCTTATACCACTTACTTAGTATATGGTTTGCGTGGCCCCTAGGGCCTAACTGTATTACTTACCTGTGTGACTTAATGTATACTTGAATAAGACTGTGTTGTACTTACCTCTAATCTCATAAAGAGTGCTGAGGGTTTGACTAGAATAAATACACTTTATTTTATATATATATCTGTTGTGGTGTCCTTTCATTTGGTATTCAAGGGATTATATATGGTATCACAGCTGGCTTCACATGCCATTCAGAGTTTAGCCTAAGACTGCTCTTGTCCATGCTACCACTAGGATAGCTGGTCTATAAGTTTGACTTTACAACCAATCACCATAAGGGTATTTGGACTGATATAAGGTGTACACTAGAACTAGTGACATCATACATCAGGCCAACTTCTCACACAAGCCTCCACTTCACTAGTAAATCTTGGCGCATTTCCAACAGCCGTGCCGGATCGGGAATCCAAGAGGCTGAACAATTTAGACAAGAAAATGTTTTCTTTCACCAGCCTGGTATTGCGGTCTGTGAACACCGCATGTCTTTTGGGGTGCTATTCTTGCGCTCAGTGGGATACGGTTGTGAGGGTGCTGCATCTGGTCGCGGAAGATGCCTGGCCCATGCTCTCTCAAGCTGCTTCAGACAGTGGATACAGCTAAGTTCACCATTAGATGTAGACTAGCCACCACCGACCCAGTAGACAGAGCGATTTCATCGACGGTAGCCCAATGACCCCACACCACTGGCTTTTCTGGGGATGTCCAGTTATCACTCATGGACATGCCCTTTGAAGGCTTCCGTCTCTTCGGATATGAGGCGGATTTGGCTCTGGGGCACTTTAAGGACAGCAGGGCTACAGCCAGGTCCTTGGGCCTTTCTAGAGCCCCTTGTCACTTGTATTTTTACCCACCCAGCCACCACAGTGTGCAAGCTTTCCAGCGTTTCCTTGGACGTGGTTCCTACCTGCCCCGTGGGTTGGCTAGGCAGGGGTTTGATCAGCCTGCCCCCTCCCCCAGCAACCACAGCCTCCAAACCCTCCTTGGCAGCCTATTTACCATCATGGGCACCCACTGGGCAGCAGGATTCGCTATCACCTGCCCCACTAGCAGTTCATAACTTCAGACAGGTGAGTTTTGCAGATTGTACGGACGGGCTAATCCCTCGCCTTCAGAACTACCCTTCTCACCATATCACCTACTTACAACATACCTCACTCCTCGTGTATTACATGAAATATACCCGGACCGAGCAGACTCTTGCTTAGGTCTTGTCTGCCCTGGACCCAGTAGACTGGATGGTAGCGTTGGACTTGCAGAACGCATATTTCCGCATTCATGTCCTACCTGCCTACAAACGTTACCTGTGGTTCACGGTGGGCCACAAGATTTTTCATTTCTCTGTGCTTCCATTTGGCTTCACCAGCGCCCCTTGGGTGTTCACCAAGGTGATGACGGGGGTTGCGGCTCATCTGCAGAGATCAAGGGTTCCAGTCTTCCCTTATCTCGACGACTTGCTGTTAAAGGCAGGCTCTCCCCAGGCTGTTGTCTCCCACCTCCAGACTACGGCAGACCTCCACATTCGCTCAGGTTCACTATCATTGTACCAAAGTCACACCTGACTCCCGCTGGGACCCTCTCTTACATGGGAGCTGTTCTGGACACGGTGCAGTTTCGGGACTAGTCCAGAGTATTCAGGCTATGATCAGCTAGACTACGTGCTAATGGCTCTATTATCCTATGCACTATCTTTGGTAGGCATGGATCTTGAGTGGAGCCAGATTTGATGGTTGGAATTGGTTTCCAAAGTTGCTCTGCTGATGGCGTCTCAAAGTTATTGAGCCTGATGCTCTTTAAATCTGAATTGAAATGCTGTGTTAAGGTTTGAGTAGTCGAGTCGCTAATGGTAAAGTGGTGAAAAATATTCGTGACCTTCTCTTGAAAGAAGCGTGCTATTGAGTCACAAAATTCTTGACTATTGGTTGCAGCATTATTTGTTGGGGGCACTGTCAATTTTTTTAAGACTTGAAAGACTGTTTTGTTAGCATCATAGGCCAATTTAATTTGCTCTGTATAGTAGGTGGATTTTGCAGCTATAAAAGCTGTTTATGTTCAGCTATTTTTGATCTATAATTATCCGTCAATTCAAGCTCATCGTTTTTGCGCCACTTCCATTCTAGCCTAAGGCACTCATGTCTAGAGGTTTTAAGAGTCTCACCGTACCATGGTTGTGGTGTCTTTTTAATTATAGGCTTTCATTTAATAGGGGTCATAGTGTCCAGGGTGCCACTCATCCAATTAGTAAAGTTCTCCACTATCTTTAAAAAAAAAAAAAATCTTTAATGACATTTACATGAGAAACCACTCTTCAAAACAGACACATTATATCAAGTACAGCGTTCTTAGTTTCAGTCGAAAAGGATATCCAATCATGTAACATAAGGCATTATCATTACTCTGTTGAACTTTTGATTATTGTTCTCAGATCCCAGGTTTCGTTCTCAGTCTTTCAATCATTGGTAACATTAACTATAAACGTATCCCCCTCTTATCCCAACCCCCCTTATCCCTCCCCCGGTCATGGGTGATAACGTTGCGTACAAGACTCGGAGACCATCTTATTATTGGTTGCCTCAGCTAGCTGTGTTATTCTCTACCGAATGGGAAATCAGGGGTAGACGTGTTATTTCAACCTCCATCTGAGTGGAACTCAGGGAAAGTGCCTCCCTTTCCGAATGACCTGTCTCCGTGGTCAATTCTGTGATCATTAAGTACCAAACCCTCGCATCTTCCTCAAGCTTGTTGTCCCTCCTGACCTTCATTCGCACTACGTCCGCTTTGGCCTATTCTATCATATCTCTAATCCATTTCTCGGACCTGGTCACTTCTGGACTCAGCCAGTGAAATGCAATTTGGCGCTTTGCCAAGATGAGACCCAGCTGTATAAATCTCCTAGTGAATTTCTTATTTTTGGGTGTGGGTAATAACCCCAATACCACCCCTTTAATAGTGGCCAGTATAATCCATCTCGTGACAGTCTGCAGGGTATCTATAACATCCCCCCAATAGTGGGCTAGTCTAGGACAGTCCCATAACATATGGATAAAGTGTGCATTCGAGTGTCCACATCTAGGGCATGAGTCTGCTCGGTCCGGGTATATTTTATGTAATACACGAGGAGTGAGGTATGTCTGGTGTACCACATTATATTGAGTTAAAGTTAATATGAAGCTTGCATTAGAACTTATCTGCTCAACCCCCTCATGTACTTTCCGCCATTGTGTGTCTGTTAGAGGCTCCCATATTACATCATGCCACTTTGTATATATTGGAAGGGGAGCAGCCGGGGTGTCCTCCCTTAATGCACTGTACATGTGAGAGACAAACCTTCTCCCCCCCCCCTCCCCAAAGTGGTCACCTTCTGCATTGTTATTGTGACGTGTGGTTCCTGTAGGAACGCTGGCCATAGTTTTCTGGCCACTGCCGAGATCTTCGCGTACTGCAGGAACTGTCGCTACCCAACTGAAAGGTGTCATCCGCTTCCTCTCGTGTCACAAACTGCTGGGCAACGTATAGGTCCCCCATCACAAGACAGCCTCCCTCTTTCCATTTGTGAACATTCATGGTAGGCCCTATCTGTTTAAAGGGCATGACCGCCCACAGCGGAGCCTCCAGGGCATATGGTGTTAATGTAGCCGGGGAGCCTCTAGCCCCCCCACCCCAGTGTCTCTGCAGGGTGCTCAACTTTATCCTCTTCCGTTTGGGCCCCCATAGTAACTCTATGATCAAGCAATCAAGCTGTGAGAAAATCTTTTGTGGAGCCAATTACAGGGAATTCTGCAGTGTGTACAAACATCGCGGCAAGACAACCATTTTAATCAATGCCTCCTTCCCCATTAACGATATTGGGAGCTCCTTCCAAAAAGCCACCGAACATCTGATACCATCAATCCTTTTTCCTGTGTTTTCGGTTAAATATGTCGTGCTGGTATGTGTCAGCGTAATCCCCAGATATCGTGCCCCCTCTGGAACCCATCTCATTCCAATAACTGAGAGCTCATTCTCAGGCTTCCCTATGAAGCCCCTATGGGAAACAACTTTGATTTCCTCGGGTTGAGGCGTAGGCCTGACCGCATACCAAACCATTCCAGTTCCGCAATAAGCACCGGAACTGCTTCCTCAGGCCGACGCAGATATACCAACGTATCATTGGCATACATAGAGACCACGTTGAGTGTTTCCCCTAGTCTAATCCCCCATCTCTCCATTTTTGTTCGTAAAGTAATGGCCAAGGGCTCCATTGCAATGGCAAACAAGAGCGGGGACAAGGGACACCCGTGCCAAGTGCCTCTTGTCAAACCAAAACTTTCTGAGACTTGCCCTCGTATACGAACCCTTACGGATGGTCTGTTATATATGAGCCTTATCCATGCTATAAATGACTGTCCCACCCCATTCCTTCCAACACTGCCCACATATAATCCCACTCCACAGAGTCAAAAGCATGTTGAATATCTAATAGGCCCAACCTCCAATTCTCGGACTCTAAACTCGGTGCATGCCAAACATGAGCTAAGCGCCTTAAATTATGAAGGGTATTCCGCTTAGGGATAAACCCCGCCTGGTCTGGATGGATCAATTGAGACATATACGGGAGTAGCCGGGCTGCCAGTATGCTACTCAGATTTTGGCATCTACATTAAGGAGCAAAATTGGCCTATAGGAGCTAGCCAAGAGGGGGTTTCTATCCGATTTAGGAAGCATAGATACGATTGCCTCTGACATTGAGTTTGGTAGCGTTTTACTGTCTAGGGCCTCTTTGAACACTTCCAACAGGCGATCCACCAGTAAAGTCTCATATTTCTGGTAAAACTCAGCCGAGAGCCCATCTCCCCCCCTGACATTTCTCCATCTTTAATCTCCGTATAGATGCATGGATTTCCTCCCTGGAGATCGGCGCCCCAATAGCTTCCACCTTATTGAGTGTGGGAAGCACCACTCTGGCCAAAAACTCCTGTAACCCCCCGGGACAACGCGCTGGGCACACAAGCACGTGGATTTCAATTGTGATGCAAATTCCTTCAGTATCGCATCCTGTGTCTGCAGAAGGACCCCGTCAGTAGTCTGTAATTGTAATATGTGCGTATGTTCCTATTCAGTTTTTAGTAGCCTTGCGAGCAGCGCCCCCGACAACTTCCCCCTTCATATGTAGTTCTTACCTATACGTTGTATATGGGAATTTTTCCAACCTAGACCAAGCATCCAGCAGCTCCCCACGCACCTCAGCCAAGTGTTCATGTGCCTCATGCAGAGTGCCTTCCAGCCCTCAATTGGTGTTTAAGTGTCGAGATGTCCTTCTCGAATTGTTGCTTCACCCCCTAGGAGGTCTTCATACACACCCCTCTCACCACCACCTTCATGGCCTCCCATTCGATTGATCTAGTGGAGGCCGACCCCCAAATCTCTTGGAAATAATTTTGCAGGGTCTCTGATACCACTGCAGCATAAGGCGGATCTATTAGCGCTTCCACCCTGAGTCTCCAGAGCGGAATGGCCAGACGACCAGGCCCGCTCCGTAAGATAAGCAGTAGGGGTGCCTAATCCGAGATGTAGCGGGGAAGGTACGAAACACTCTCCCTTTCCGCCGATAATCCCGGTGTAAGACAGCAGTGGTCAATACGACTAAACTTATTGGCCGCAGGGGTGTAACAGGAGAACACTTTCGTTGTTGGATTCCTTGCCCTCCACTCGTCCTTAAGTTGTAAACCATGCATCAAGTGGTCTATTGATCGGAACATGCATGGCTTAGTCTGAGCCCTTGGTGGATCTCTAGAATCGCGTCAAAGACACAATTAAGATCTCCTAGGAGGACAACCTCGGCCCCTGTGTATGGTATTGCTGCTTTGAGAATGGCCGGGAAAAAGTCAGGACAGTCCACATTCAGCGCATATACATTGACAATACAGAAATCTTTACCCTCCCATTTTCCATGTAGGATAACATATCTTCCTTCGGGATCTAATACATGACTCATATACTGAAATGGGACTCTGGGGGCCTCCCAGATCATAGACCCTCTTGCAAATCCCGGGTAGGAAGTAGCATACATCTGCCCTCTCCATTTCCTACGTATGCTCGCAATTGTACCCCCCAAAACAGGGGTGTGGAATTTAATAAAACTTGTCCGTGGGGCAGGTTGCTTCATAAATCTACTTGTCCTGTAACAAAATCCACTTATACCTTTTGTGCCATGTAATGCAGTGACAAAATATGGCAGCAATCTCATTATAAAAGAGCTCTAAAATAGCCTCTCTGATTATGCCAGGACTCCTTCCATAGTAGGGTTTGAATACTAGCAATTCCCTTATGCTGCTACATTTCTGCAGATCTACAGACTGGGGCTGTAGGTAATGGTAAGGAGCTGTTCCAGGGTTGGAATGCCCGTTTGTGTCTGTTCAAGCCTATTAACTTGCATGTTTTAAGGGTTTTCACCAACTCTTCTCTAATTTTTTCCCATACTGATAAAGGCTGGAAATTTATTCATGACAATGGCAGACAAAAAAACGTCTCACAGGGTTGGGAAAAAAGTGGTTGGAGGGAAAGTGAACTTCCAAAGACTCAGGTTTTTGCATGAGCAAACTACACCTGCATATTTGCTCATGCTAAAATGCAGTTCACAAATATTTTCTAGGAGTACTATTTCTTGGCCTACTTCTGTAAAGTCTTGTGAATTCACGAAAGCTGTATATTTACACTTAATGCAAGGAGATGGATGCGCTTTTGAGACTTTATTTAATAATTGGCCCCCTAATTAGGTCTGGTGTTACCTAAAGCCTGTTGTGTTTATTAAAACTCTATCTCTGTCTATCGGCTAGCTTCACTGTGAGTGACAGCGTTCTGTTCTTTGACAAGGATCATATCGACACACAGTCGTTTTGTTCAGCGCCAGGAACTACTGTGGCAATGTGTGCTTCTTAGAACCAAACCCATTTTTGCTTTGTCAATGTTTGTTATGATGGTGAGGGCCCGGCAGCTCCCACACTAATAAGGTTTTACACAAACCATCCCAAAACAAGTCACGCATTGGCAAATCCAAAAGGCTGACCAACAATTACGTACCTACTGGCTTCACCAATGCTTGTTTATTTTTGTTTCCCATAATCTTATTCAAACTGATTTGATATTATAAATATTTTTAGGAAATACTATCATACATCCACACATTTTACTAAATGATGCTGCAAAGAGATGGTACCTAAAATTTGACAGTAGTTTAGCGAAATGTTTTTGCCTTTTGTTTAGTGAACATTTTATTTTGAAAGCAAAGAATCCTCAATCTTGCTTTCAAGCTTCCGCAAATATTTGCATCTAATCAGAGAGCATTCTGGGAGCATTATACTTAGACTCATATTGCTAAACATTGAAAACATGCATACACATTTTTGTACTGGAACCACTGTCAGTAGTGCAGTTTGAGCTTACAACATTTACACTTATACCCTAATAATAAAGGCTTTGCGTTAATGAACCATAAATACAAGTTTGAACAGCATTAACACTAATAGTACCTTAACTGCAGGCAGTGCCTTTCCCTGATCTGTACTGTAAAGTGGCATCCACAGGGTTTGTGCTGTAGGGGGTTGGGCCTACTGCCCTAAGGACAAAGTACACATGAAAACTTGTTGCCCTTGACCGCAAACAATATGTCGTGGGCATCAGGTAATAGGATTCCACATCCCTGCCACCATACATGGGTTTCCTGTAATCCTTCAATCCCAACTTTGTACCCTTTTAGAAAGGCAAAAACTCTTAGTCTTTTCTCCAAACCCGCCATTCCCCTGATATTCCAACTAAGCAGTTTCAAAATCTGTGTCGCCATTATTGCCTGTTTGTGTGATCAGTTGTGCTAGGTGAACTCCGCCTTGCTCGTCCCATTTCTCCCACCACAGCATGCCCTGCCCAATAGCTAATCCCCCCCTGACCGTATACAACCCCCGTACCCATAAGAAAGACATAACTAGAGCTGTCCCGTTTCCCTCCCCTCCCCATGGGCAGTCGTGCAGGTTCCCCTGCTAGCAATGAATCAAGTGCAAAATTCGACACATATCGCCCTAACCCTCCCATCCCAAACCCTTCAACTTGTCTTTTAGACCATAAGATACCAAGCTGCAGCTGCAGCTCCGGCTCTAGCCCGAGCCCAAATTTAGCCCTGAGAAATTCTGTAAGATTGAGTGCTGTGCAAGAGCTCTGAACCCAACCAAGGCGCAAGATTGCTCTCCAGCGACCTTCGTAGGGTCAACTGTAATGGGAAGCGTCGCTGCCCCGCGGCTTCCCACATCCATTACATTATTCAAATAGTGTAAAAAGTCCTTATTAATGAGTCGCTTATATTCCTCAACAGCCTACCAGTCGATGTATAACTAGTACCACAGTTGTGCTGATTCTCCAACAGTAGCACTTATCTGCACTTCCGTTCCGTCGTACCTAGGCACCATCATTCAAATCCACTCCCCTGCTCTCTGATGTTCATTTCCAGGTTTTGGGTCCCCATAATAGATTCCGGAACAGTCTCAGTGTTGGATGTGTGCAATGTGCCATCCTGAAGAACTTTGATACGGCCGGGACCCTTCTGTGAGTCCATCCGTTGCTGTCTTTGTGATCGTCTACGGTCATACATTGTATCCGGCTCAGCGTGACTTCCAGAGGACTCCGTAAATTATACCAACCGTCGCCCTCTTTGTCCTCTGGCATCCAGCTATTCTGTAGCGTCCCCTGCTGAGTAAAAGAATAGGGTACATCCTTCATTTTCTACCCTCAATTTCGCGGGAAACATAAGGCTGTGCTTCAAGTTCAGCTCTCACAGCCTTCGCTTGACCACTACGAACGTCTTTCGTTGATCTTTACTCTGCATATAGTCGGGATTGATGGATATGGGGTGACCTTCGTAAAGGAATTGTCCTCGGTTTCGCGACATCTGCAGAAGGAAGTCCCTGTCTCTGTAATTAAACAGCTTGACAATAATGGCCCTCGGTTGAGCCCCTGGCCTGGGAGGCGGAACCAGCGCCCTGTGTGCACGTTCGATGTTAAAAGAATTTGAGAGGGTTTTGGGAGCGATCACCTTGGTAAGCCAATCTTCCAGTAATAACTCTGTGGAGGGGCCTTCTGTTTTTTCGGGAAATCCCACAAAACGTAAATTATTGCTATGCGATCTTCCCTCTGAGTCGTCTGCCCTCTCATCCAATTTTATCGCCTGCCGTTTTAGATCGACCACTGGAGTGGTGAGGGTTTTGACCTCGGATTGTAACGTAGCCACGTCTTTTTCAGTACTGGCCACTCAGTCCGACACTTTTCGCAGATCAGCCCGGAGCAAGTTAACATCGATAGCCACTGAGTCAATCCTATTGACCATGTCTTTCCTGGTCATTTGAATGGCTTGGATCACGTCCACCAACATGGGGAGACCCACTTCATTTCCACCTGGAGGCACTTGGTCACCCCACGTGTTGTCATCACGTTGTTCCGGTCCCTGCACCAGTGGCTGTGCATAATTAGAGATCTTATTCGTTTGTGGCTTGGGGATCCTATCCTTCCCCATGGTTGTCGTCAACCGAGTCGCGCTCCCCTCTCAAAAGGATATTCTGTGCTGCCCTAGATTCCCGGAGCGTGGATCACCTACTCTGTCCAGTGGCGATAAAAGTGCCCACCAGACATCCGAAGGACCTTGCTAACTCACTGCGTCATAATTTCTCCAGTTGGGCCGGTCATGCCCTCACTATCCTGCGAGCCGCACCAGCGCCCCCCTAGACCCAGGAGCGTAGCCGTATCTCCTGTAATGTATCCTGAGTACTCTCTGAAATCCAAGGAGCCCCTCTGTGCTGCCGGCATCCTGCTGTATAGGCAAAGGGGACAACTGCCACAGCACCCTCGACACCGAGGCACTAGTCACGCTGCAGAGTATCTTATGTTACTGGATTAGGCACACAGTTCAAGGCCCCACCTTTATCCTCGCCGACTCCAATCAGCCACCCATGTTGTTTGGCCAAGCACCGACAATTCCTTTAATGTATTTCAGCTCCCCGCATTTATACACGCATGCAGCAGTTCCGTAATTCGGACCACAGCCCAGCCGTCTCTAAGCCGGGCCCCGCTGCTGCTGCTGCTGCCGGTTGCTACCAGGTACGCTTGCTCGCGTCCCCAGGGACCCGCTATTACCAGTGCGGGAACCAAGAAACACAGCTTCACATCTGTCCAGGCCTGGAGAGCCCCCTGCACTCTTCTACACTGGCCCTCCGCTCCCGCTGTGCCTCTACTGCGTACCTCTGTCCTTCTCAGCGGCGCCCAGGGTCAGTCATGGCTCCGGACGGAGTCCTCCGCTCCTCAAGAATTTCCTAGGTTGCCTGGAGCTCCGGGCACAGTCCCGGGGCAGCCGACAGGCACTCCACTATTTCTAGGCTGTCCAGTCGAGCCTCAGGCATCTCAGGCGTCCCCGTTCCAGCCGTCAGCACCGACCCAAAATGGCGCCTCACGTCGTCCGAGGCCTCTTCGTCCCCGTTTTGACCTTGCACCATCACCACCGTTATCCCCTTGTCTCGGACGCCTCGGGCATGTATCAGCGCCGCCTTGGACTGCAAATCTGCCGGTCGTTGAGGACTGCATTAGTCAGGATATTGATATATTGCGGGCCGCCGCGAGGAGCTCGGAACAAACGCGCCTACACAGCCATGTTCTTAAGCCACGCCCCCCCAAAGTTCTCCGCTATCTTTCCTACAGTGTCAACTGGTTCCGGAGATGAGGACAGGAGTAGAGAGTTATAGTCTCAAGCTTGGATTTTGTGCCAGGCTCTGTTAGAAGATATTGGATTCGCACGTGCCCATATTAATTTGTCCTGGGATGATACCTGCCAGTTTACTGCATAGTGATCTGTCCAGGTTAAAGGGACAGATTTTGGATCACCGATATTGGGGTTAGTGGAGAAGATCCCATCGAGTATGTGTCCTGCACAATGGTTAGGTCCCCTCGTTATTAGCGAAAGTCCAAAACCATTCAAAGAATCTATGAGCTTGATAGCGTTGAGTTCTGAGCTGTTTTCCAAATGGAAGCTGAAATCGCCCAGTACAGAAAAGTTAGAATTTAAAATGGGCGATTCATGGAAGGAACAGAGTCTGACCCCCAAAGCTAGCTCTAGGTCCCGTGGGGCGGTATACCAACAAACCATTTAAAGATTGCGTTTGAGAGAGCTCTAAGGTGAACAACAGAGCTTCAAAGCCATCCCCTAAGGCTGGGGTAAAAACCACTTGTAAGTGGTTGTGAGAAAGTGCCCTCTTTCTTGCATGGTATGCCCCCACTTTTTGCTAAATTGCTGAATGTACTTTGACTGAGTGTACCCTGGACTCCTGCCAATCAGGTGCCCAGGGCCTATGTTCCTTCCTTAAAACACACAAACTCTAAATTGGCAAACCCTGGCCACATGTCAGCCCCTAGTAAATGGTACCCTAGGTACCCAGGGCCTTGTGACCAGGGGAGACCCCTAAGGGCTGCAGCACTCATTGTGCCACCCTTAGGGGCCCTGTACCCTTACACACACACACTGCCTTTGCAGGCTGAGTGTCTGTGTGCAGGACAAAATAAAGAGTCGACATGGCACACATCTCTGTGTGCCATGCCCAACACCCACACTGCCAAGGCATATGTCAGTCACCCCTCTGGCTGGGTGCCTTATGCCCATGGTGTGGGCACAGGAGCAGGAGCCCTGTGCCCCTACAGTACCCAGGTCCATTCCCGGGCACTGTAAGTGCAGTGCTGCCATTTAAGAGTACATGGTGCTGAGAGCTCGTCAAACACGAGCTCCACAGCACCATAATGGCAACACTAAAGACTGGGAAGCTTGGTATCAAACTTCTCAGCACATTAAACCCACACTGATGCCAGTGTGAGATTTAATGTACCAAGCACCCCAGAGGGCATCTTAGAGATGCCCTCCTACAACTAACCTACAATCCACGTCTGATCTGAGGCTGCCCAGGCTGCCACACAGCAGACACATTGCTGGACCCCTGGGTGGGAGAGCCCCTGCTCTCCCGGGCCTGCAACAATGCACATCCTGGGTGAGGTGATAGATCTCCTCCCCCAGGATGAGCAAAGGGAAGCTTCAAAGGCCTGCCTCCTCTAGGAGTTTCCCCAGGCCACTGCAACCCCCCACTCTGGCGGGAAGCTTGGCCGGAAACCCCATACAAGGACAGGGATGTGCCAGCCTGCCCACCCCACCCCTCAGGTGGGGGAGGCGAGGTGAAGCACATCTCCGGGCTCTCGCCATCTTGAAGATGGGAGGCCCTACCCTATCAGGATTAGGCTACTGCCCCCCTCCCACAGGAGAGGGGCAGGATAGGGGGTGTACCAACCCCAGGACAAGGACCCATTGGTCCCTGGCCTTCACCTACCTGTAACGCCCCTAAATCTAGTATTTAGGGGCACCCTGAACCTTCCTTCCCCAGATTCCAGATTCCGAAACTACAAGAAGAGCGAGAAGAAAAGAAGACCTGCCCTGCAGCTGCAAAGGAGAGGGAGACACCAACTGCTTTGGCCCCAGCCCTACCGGCCTGTCGACCTCGGACTTGCTCCTGCTCCAAACCCGGCATCTCTTGTGGCCAGCAACCTCAGAAACCCCGGAGGACCTGGCTACCTTTGAACTCTGATCCCCTGGGACTCCCATGAGTAGAGGCTCTACTCAGAACCGACCTTTCACCCCTGGCAGCAGCCCGGAACCGCGATCCCAGCCCACTCTGCACCCGCCAAGCCTGGCCGATGCCGGAGTGAACTAAACCCACGAGGACGACCCCACGGCGACTGTGACCCCGAGTCCGGCACCCAAGGACCCCCCTCGACTATCCTGAAGAAGCTTGCAGCCTCGGAACAGAGTGCCACCCCAACCGCGATCAACAAGAGGGTAAGATTTCCGACGTCAAAAGGCACCCCTGCACCCGGCGTCCCACGGCCCTCTGTGCCCAATCCCGGAGTACCTACCTATCCTTCAACTACCCAACTTACCCCTCGAAGTGGTGGTGGCACCTGAAGAGTCCTCGTCCCCGAGCCTGCAGTCTTTTTCCAAACCGGAGATTTCCCATAGAAACCAATTGAGCGCCCGACGGCTCAAAAGCACCCTGCACCCAGCCGCCCGAGTGGCCCTGGCAGTGAAAACTCTACTCTAACCTACTTCCCCACTTGCCCTGAGTAAGTGACCAGGAGCCCAGCTCCCACAGCCGCGTGGCTTGCCCGACAGCAGCCACCAACCCAGGCCCCCCTATCCCTCGTAGGATAACATTGGGCCTAACTCTCTCTGCACCCGGCCGTCCTGAAACCGCTGAGGGTGAACTGACTGTACCTACCTGACACTGGGGGACCCCTGAGTCTATGCCCAGAACTTCAACTCTGCCAGTCGAGTACTTACCCTTAAACTGCTAACTTCATTTTCCTCATAGGGTAACATTGACTGGCTTTTTCTTGGAAATTCTTCTAAGTGTGAACTTTTCAAAACTCAAAATATTCACCAAAAATCAGCCGAGTACCAAAAACGAATTTACTCACCTGCTCTTAGGTGAACTCCCAGTGCTGGATCTTGGTGCCCAGCACTGACTCTGAAAAGTACCCACAACTATACTTACCTTTAACTCCTTTTTAGGAAACCATTGACTTCTTTTCTGTGAAATTTCTTCTAAGTGTTGATTTCTGCAATTTCTAAATATTCCTCAAAAATCGTATAACATCTGAAAACGTAATTACTTACCTGTTTTGGATAAATGTCCCAGTACTGAGTCTAGACACCCAGTACTGGATTACAAAAGTAACGATAACCTACTGTACCTGTAACCTACATTTCCTTCCATAGGGAATCATTGATTGTTTGCTCTGAAATATTTTCTAAGTGCTCACTTTTGAAATAGCTAAATATTAGTTAAAAATCTTTACAGTACCAAAGTCGACTTTCAACAGCTGATTCTGAGAACTGACCCAGGACTGGATCTAGGATCCAAGCCTGGAATTACAAAAGTAATCTACAAAGTAATCTGTTGCATATAATTTGAATTTATCATTGAGCTCAATGTATTGTGTTTAGAAATAGAGTTGCCTACTGCAACTATTTGTAACTGTTTACTAGAAAGTCAATTGCGTATACAAAAGTATTTTTATGAAACATCTCCTGTCGAGAAAGTATATTTTAATTCCAAGTGTTGGTTCTAAAATAAAACAAGCATATATTTTTTATATACAAACCATTGGCCTAGAGTTCAGTTATTGAGTGTGTGGAACTATTTGCTGACTGAGTGTGTACAACAAATGCTTTACACGTCCTCTGATACTGCCTTACTGCTCGACCAGGCTACCACTTTGGAGAGTAAGGTTATATCTAACTTTAACCTCTGTTAAACCCTTGGGGTCTGTGGACTCTGTACACCCTGTACCTATTAAGGAACAGTATATACAGAGCCACTTTCTCACAGTGGTTGTGATAGAGCACCACAAACTCTCACCCTTTTTTCCTTTGTTTGCCTAGACCTAACATATCATAGCCTGGGGGGTTGGGGGTAGCGGCAATAATCTCTGGCCCCGAGTTTTGATCTGCCCAGGTTTCTGTGATAAACACCAAATCTGCTTGATGGGTCAGAACAAAGTCATGAAATTTGACATGATGTTTAACTAAAGATCTTGTATTCAATAATATACAGTGAAGCTTGGAGTGAACACGAGCTAACATTATTAGATTTGTATCACGGGCCCTCTGTACCCTGAAAGTATTCTAAGGGTTTAAACATCAGGCATATGTCTTCGCAGTTATGACAGACTGTTTTAGTGGAATCAGTTTGTGTGGTAGGGCATATTTTAGTACATTGGGGAGACTTACCACAGGGTCTGAGAGCAAGCAGTGCCTCTCTCGAGTAGGCCAACCTCCGTGTCTGGCCTGAATCCAAACCGCCAGGGGCTTAAGGGCACTGGGCACAGTCCAGGTGTGGACGGGTAGAAGTGTTGTTGAGTGTCTCATAAGGGGGCGTGACCAGGAGAGTTGCAAGCACCATGCACATGCGAGCAATATTTGAAAACAGGTGAGGGCACATAAGTATGCAACCCTGGTCCAGCAACCTCTGACCTCTACTGCAGGCTTCCCTGCTCCAGGGGACTACTGGTAAAGGAAAGTTTAAAATAAAATGGTAAAAATTCAAAACATAAATTAATTAAAATCACTAAAACGGGCCAAAGCCCTTCTATAAGATGGCTCTAAATCCAGAGCCAGGCAACTCCGAATAAGGGTACCTTACAAGGAAAACAAAGCAGCACCAAGCCTTGTCTCGAGGTGATAACCCCTCGAGGTGATAACCCCTGCTCACCCACTTGGTAGCTTGGCACGAGCAGACAGGCTCGTCCCAAAGGCAACGTGTAAAGTATTTGCACCCAGACACACAGTAACACAGTGAATTTCGGATTTGTTTTTAATCATCATGTGTATGGTAGGATATTTCATGTATTAAGTGAATGTAAATATTCAATTTGTATACAACATTCAAAATTGCACAAGCACTTTATAATATTTGATTTTTGCATGGAATACAACTGGGTTTACTACTTAAATAGTTTTTCTACCTATTTGCAAACATGATATAAAATACAAAGATTCACAAATATATACATATTCATGTATACAATTGTTTTATTGTAGCAAATGATTTTTTCAAGGCTTTGAGTGATTTAGAACTTTTTAAATTTTCTTTCCATTTTATAGTCCATGCTTGTTTCTTTTACAGGATTGTTGATTTAAATCCCTAAGGCTTTCCATGTTAGGGGCCTTTGACCAACAGTGGGGTTTCATTTCTACAGTTTTGTAAAAAGTAAAAATTAATATTTGAGGTGAAAAGGGTATCTTTTATTGTTGTTTGTTTACTGACACCCTGCCATGAACTAGGGTGACTCATTTGTGTTTTGTGGCCAGAACTATAACAGACATCTCTTGGCAGGTCAGAACTCCCAGCAGGGGAGTTCAGGGATGCTGGTGGTGAAGTCTTTGTGTCCCTGAGACGTCAGAATAGGAGGCAAGCACACGCAGGCCATTGGAGATACTTCACAAGCAGGTTCACAGCAAAGTTCCAGGCTGTGTCCTCTCCTTTGCAGAAACAGCAACTGCAGAACAACCCAGCAAAGCAACACATATCAAAGGGGCAGTTTCCTCCTCACAGCTCCTTAGCCCTTCAGGCAGAGGTTCCTCCTGATTCCAAAAGTAATTTAAAGTTCTGGGGTTTTAGGTCTAATATTTATACCCCGTTTTCTCTTTGTAGCCTTTGTTTCTGAGGCCCTGAGCTCAGTACAAACCGGTTAAGTCCTCCCTGGTCCAGCTTGACCCTTGGGGCTTTAGACAGCATTGCGCTGAGGAGACACAGCCTATTCTGGTGCTTGTGAAAACTCCTTCCACCACTCTAAATGCAGAAAGGTCTGTTCAGCCTGGCTATGAGTCACCCAGGAAAGGCAGGATACACTTCAACCCCCTTGTGACTGTCTTGAGTGAATGCACATCCCCAGCTCCTGTCACTCCAAAACCCGACGGCGAATACGCAAAGCAAGGGAAACGTAAAGCAAGAGAAAGCCCACTTTCTAAAAGTCGCATTTTCAAACACACAATTTAAAAACCACCTTTACTAAAAGGTGCGTTACTAAATTCTCAGTTCAGTGAGCCTAACCTCCATTTCTCTATCCTGTCCCAATAGAAAGTTACACTTGTAAGATGTTACAAGGCAGTTCCCGTGATAACCTATGGGACAAACACCCTTTCAGTAGTAAAAAACGAAATGCACAGAATGTCACTATCAGTACATGTAAAACACACCAGCACATGGACTACCTTTCACATGCATAGTACCCAGCCCATGGGATACCGTGGTCCTACCTGAAGGGTGCTTTACTTGTAAGAAAACTGAAGGTTAGGGCCTGGCAAGTGGGTACACTTGCCGGGTTTACAAGGCAGTTTAAAACTGCATGCACAGACACTGCAGTGGCCGGTCTGAGACACATTTACAGGGCTACTCATGTGGGTGGCACAAACAGTGCTGCAAGCCCACTAGTAGCACTTGATTTACAGGCCCTGGCACACTTGGTGCACTTTACTAGGGACTTACCAGTAAATCAAGTATGCCAATCATGGATGATCAATTGTAATTCAATTTACACAGCGAGCATATGCACTTTAACACTGATCAGCAGTGGTAAAGTACCCAGAGTCCTATAGCCAACATAAATAGGGTCCGAAAAAAGGAGGCAAAAAGCAAAATGTATGGGGGTAAACCTACAAAAGGGCCAGGTCTAAGAAAGAGGACCATCAAACGGTGGATCATACTCGGTGTTAAAATCTGCTACCCATTGCCTTAGAAGCAACCCCCTGAGGGTTTGTATGCCAATTCCACCAGATATAAGGCTGCTACCAATGCGTTAGCTCGTGAACTTCTGGTCCTGGACAACTGCCAGGCACCAACGTGGGCTTCCCTGCACACAGTTACCAAACACTACTGCATGGACAGTCAGGTCCTTAGAGATGGGCATTTAGCCCTTTTCCTACTGTAGGACATCCTTGTGTGAAATAGGGCCTCAGACCCATCTCTAGGGCGGTATTACTTGAACATCTATTCTAAGGTAAGGAATCTGTGGCTAGAAGTCCCTTTCAGATGAAAAAGTTGCTTACCTTCAGTAACTCCTTATCTGGTAGAAACTGTATCTAGCCGTAGATTCCTTACTGACCCATCTTTCCTCTCTGCTCAGCGAACTCATTTCTAGGGACAAAACTTTCCTCTGGGCCCAAGTTTTCCACACCAGTGGTCCGTGTACTTTGTGGCTCTGCTCTTCTGGCGTGGAAAGTTGCATAAAGTAATAGACAGCGCGCCTAGGTGGCACCTATATAGGCACCACAAACGTCACTTTTGCCACGTACGACGCGAACAACGCCAACTCCAGGCACACAGGAGTACTGCTCACAAAAAATATCCAGATCCAGTCCTATACCGTGGGATAATTCAAAGGTAAAGAATCTGCAGCTAGATAGAGTCTCTACCAGATGAGGTGTTACCAAAGGTAAGTAGCTTTTTAATTTGGTGTCAAAACTTTAATATGTGCCACTGCGTTTCAGTATTTGAAAAGGATGCCCTAAACACGCCCCTTCCATAAACCGAATGGGAATTGGGTCACAAACGCATTTGCGATTCAGTGACAAGTTACTAAATTGCAATTTGAAGATTGTACATTTAAAGAGGCCTCTTTGCGGTCGCAAATGACCCTATTATATGAATCGAGCCGTTTGCGACCACAAAAATGCTTAGTACATCTGGCCTCAAATGTACACGTGTGATCGGAAACCAGTCAGTGGTTTGGCATGCAGAAATACTTTACGAACCCGTATGGATTGTGCAAACTGACTGATGTACTAATTAGTTACATCGTGAAATTTATAATCTCAGTGAGTCACAAATATCCTTGCTTCATTAACATTTATGGTTAAGGAGTCCTTTTGTAACTATTTGTTAAAGGTTTTGCATGTGGGGATGGAGGCCTGCGATGGACAGCAGACATCCATCCTCAAATTTGCATTCACTTTGTACATACATGTTTTTTAAAGCAGCCTCTGTCCACTAGGTTGTGGTTGCAAGCCAATGTACATTCTATTTCCATGCAGTAGGAGCTGGATTGTTCGCCTTTCATTGGCAACATGTATTTTGCGAGTTGGAAAGTCTATACCGACACACACTATGTCCTTTATACATTACAAATAGCATTTTTGTAGAATTCTTGTAATTTTGCAAACTGCAGGCTTTGCAACCACATTCAATTTTAAATGTTCACATACAAAGACCTTTTCTAACTCCCCATGTGAGCTGTGGTAGATTTTGCCTCTGAAAATATTCATTGTTAATAATAAGTGGAAGAAAATACTAATTTTATAACTTTTTTGTTGCATACAAGGAAGGTGAAAACTGAATACTCGGAAAGCTTTGTGTCGCCAGGAGAGTACAGATATCGAAATGGGTCTTGGGTCCGTGTCAAGCAGCAAGTTCCTGATCATGTAAGTGTTCTTTTATTTTGAAAGCCTGGGTCTTTGTAAAGTAATGGTATAGTTAGGTCCCTATCATATTAGCTATCTTTGCATTTTACAATAGCATGCCATAAATTACACTAAAGAGGAAACGTTGTGACAGCTTCAGGAAACTACTACAAAACACAACACTGAAGCTTGTACTGTGTTCTTGAGGTGTATGGCAATTTTTTCGATAGGCCATTGTTGCCATCTTCATTGTCATTCTGATGCATGTTTAAAACAGACTGCTTGTTTTCTTTCCTTACATTTCTGTAGGTAAAATCTTCCAAAGCATGCATACTAAAAAAGATCCTGAGAGTAGAGGGACATGCTGAAATAAGTACACAGCTATTGGTTCCTGTGGTTCTTACCTTTTTCTCAGGCAATTAATTATAATCTTGTTGGACCAATGCAAATCAGAAATACAGATTCCCATAGTATCAGTATATCTTGGTGCGGGACTTGCTATGTAATAATATTAGCATTATTTTGTACATTTTTGTCATACTCTTCTCCCACCCACCTGCTTGTCTTTTGCCTGTGCTTAAATGCAGAACTAGAAAATTGTTCTCTATAAATAAACCTTTCTCTTTACATTTCTTTTAGAGTTTTGTAATGAGCAAGAATTCTTTTACCTTTCATCTTCACCCATTTATCTGTTCAGCACCATGCACCTCACAAGGATTCTTTTTGTTGACCTAGCAGGCAGAATACAGGGATTAGCCTTTCTGCTGCTTCCTTCCTATTGGAACGTCTATTTGATTTGTCTCTGTTTCCCCACTGATGTGTTTGTTTTGTGCATGTTTTAATTATTTATTTGAAATTCACAGAACTGACTACGCTCCTCTGTCATAGTATTTAACACATTCTTAGCGACTGACCTTTATAACACTCACATTTCATGTCTATGTCCAGTCAGTCTTTTGTGTGCTAAAGTTAATTCATATGTCACTGAGAAATGATTTGATGTCATGTCCAAGAAGGGTCTGTTGTCTAATGAGGCTTGAGACTTTGTTGCACACCAGAAGCTACTGAGTTTGTGTACAAGGGTTTCAGGACAGGGCGCATTCACTGAGTTGTCAACGCTTGTTGGTACTGTAAAGAAGGTCATCTCTTTCCATTCAATTACCTTAGGAACCCATTTAGGAGGGGAGGCATTCTGGTGCATGCACGTGCATGTATATCACAAAGGCATAATGCGTGGATTCATGCAGTTACAGGGAAAAAGGATTTAACTCAGAAATACTATTGATATTGATTACTTTGCCCCTGTTCTTGAAGTGGGGGTGTGGTAAATAAAATAAATATTACCGGACTGAATTTCATGCGGAATCTTAAATTAAAGTAAATAGCTCAAAATAACAAGAGGCAGAATCCGTGGTATAAGAGGTTTTCTAATGGGCTTTATTCCATTCAAAATGGCCGACTCGAGTCGCGGCCCTCAGGTTCCGTCACCACGAAGGTTCAGGAAGTGAAGTACAATAATTTATTAACAGACATGTATTTTATAATAAGTACATTACAATGAAACGAATGTAGAAGGCGTAACATTTGATAAGAAAAATGACGTGACAGTGACATAATCGAAACTAGGCGTAATAAGGAATAAAAGAAACATGATTGGTTAGAATTATCAGACATAGGTGGATCTATAAGATAATACTTGGCATAGATGCGCGCGCGGCAGCATGACGTGTAATTGACGTGCAACTAGGGGGTGAAGGGGACTTGACATTTAACTCTACATGTGGAGACGAGAAGTCTGGGGTCAAGTCAACCTAATCCCAAATCATATCTAACATCCTATGTTTAAAGAACTATGTTATCCACAAGGAAGAGACTCTCGGACAGAATCTATTCTATACTGACTGTGTGCGTGTACAAGCGTCTAAGTGTCTATATGAGATGCGAGGGGATGGGAATATTCCATGATGACAGGGCTATGAATTACTTGCATGAGGGCAGAGAAACCGGGCCTTTTGCTTGGTAACTGGAGGAATGTTTACTTAAGCTACTAGGCAGGAATGCATCGGCTGAGGGGGAAGCAGATAATTCGAAGGTGAAATACAGCTCTTGGCAGAGAATAGGCTGATGTCAGGCTTCGTGGGCCGCGCAGAGAATGAGACAAAGTTCATGGTCACAGATGCAAGCTCAAGCTGAAGCTGTCAGAGGCAGAGAGCAGGGAAAGGCTTTGAGGACAGAATCGGGCCTACTCGCCTGAACTGTAAAAATGAAGTAACTTAGCCATATAAAGTCGGTGGCCTTTCATACTTAGGAATCAAATATCCAGCCCATTGATGGCGGATCTGACAGAGAACATGTTGACGGTAGACACACATATGTTTGCGTCTTAGAAACTGGAACTGGAGGGAACATACATGTACTTGTAACATGCATATAGAACCGTTGGGGTCCAAGATAGGGGACATAACTGATCAGGAAAATCCACATTTCCACATTCCCTCCTTGTCCCCTTCTTGCCCTTCACGAGACATCAATCTTCATCATTCCTTCGATTTGCTCATGGAGCATCATTTCTTCTTCCTTCTTCTTCCGGTATTTTGAACGAGAACTGTGATGTGGAATGCATGATGTGGCACACAGACCACAAATCGCTGGTCCACATTGTAGGCATAAACAACAACTGAAGAGCATAAGAAGGCCAATACCTAGGAAGGATAGAACTCTCCATCCCCAGGCTGATATCACACTCCAAAACCACCCGGACCACGTCCAAGTGCCTGGATTCTCGTGTATCTGGCTTACAATCTTATGAAGGCGTGTTATAGCTTTATATACAGATGGCGAATTTTCTGGTATGAATATGCAGCAGCTGGATCCGATGACCCTGCAAGCTCCGCCCCTATCGGCCAGGATGACGTCAAGGACAAGACGATTCTGGAGAACAACAATTCTCATCACTGATTGTTCCTCTGTCAGATTGCCTAGGGCGGCTATAGTCTCGTTTACTACAGCTTCAAGAGTCTTGGTGAGTCTACGTATCAGCTTGCTATTTGATATAGTACCTATATAGGGAAAGATACCTTTATTGAAATCTACATACTTGTCCCATGCTGTCTCAGTATAATCGACAACTGGGAGATCTCTTTGCTCTCTATTGTGTACTAAATGAACATTTCGATAATAATCAGGGGGAGCTAGGAAAACAGGTGGCAAAAGGAATGCGATGTAACAGGTACCATCCCAATCTAGAGGCAGACGCATATATGCCGTCTGACCACATATGAAGTAAGAATGGCGAGAAGCTCTAAATGAAGATTTACCTTGATCACTATATTCTACTGTAGTAACGCATTGGCTATGGCCCATATGTATGGAACCAACTTTTCTTACACATAATTCACCCTTAACTGGAAATACTGACATAGTGGGCAAAATTAGTTCAACTTCGGATTTGACATTCAGAATCATAAGATTAGGCGTAAAATTACCTAATTTATACACTTCATTTTCTAAATCAGTTCCTGTTCTACTGAGGTGACCCTCCTTATTAGGGTGACAGACTTTGAATAAAACTAGATTCAGATTTCCCCATATCCAATGTTGTTGATAAACTGCTGTGTCTGGGTCTATGGAATTTAATAAACTAAACCATGCTCCACAGGAGCCATTGTGTGTGAATGGATGTGGAAAGAAAGGCAGAACTCCTTTGTTATTCTGATAGGGAGGGAGTCGGCCACACACCCAACAATTGGTCGCATTACTAGTCTGATGGGAATGATGTAACATACTAATGAATGTGTTATTGCGCAGCGCAAGTCTATAAGATAATTCATGTGGCGGTAGGTCACTAAAAGAATGTTCATCAGTTATATTGAAAACACGTTTAGAAACAGGATAATACATATGCAACAATATACTTGCAGTAACTATTAAAAAACTCAAGGAAGACAAAATTAATAAAGTCATAATACAGTGGTTACGCAGTAATTTACAATAAGCATGTCGTTTCATTATGATTCTGGACTCTACATGATTCAGACCTAAGGGGTACATGTCGGGACAGATTCAACCGCTTCACCTTGGAGAGGACTTAAACAATCAAATCGTCCGACAGTTTAGATCTGGACCTGAGTTTCTGTTTATAGAGTTCGGTGCTACTGGCCTCAGCCAAAGGTAGCTTTGAGTCAATGGGGGAAGACACACGGGCAGTACTGTCTGTGTCAGGAGGAAGTCCATGAAATTTTTTGACGTGACTCGAATGAATCCACCCTTTTCGTCCCTCGATCTTCACGGCTGTTCTTGTGGTCAACAGGACCAACTTGGGTGCTTTCCACCTGGGCTCCAATTGACTTTTCCTGTCGAAGTTTCTCACAAAGACAAGATTACCCGGAACAACGTCATGGGGTTTCGCCTCAGTGTTGTCGGGAAAGGCTGCAGCTACCTGTGAACGAGAAGATTGTAGTGCAGACATCAAGGAAGCCAGGTAATCTGTCAGCATATTACAGTCAACATCAGTTATTTTACGTGGTATAGGCGTCCCCCACATATTCGGGGGTCTACCAAAGATCACCTCATACGGGGATAGCCCTGTTCTAGAGTGTGCTACCATTCTCATGTAAAAGAGTGCAACTGGTAATGCTACTATCCAGTCGACACCTTTCTCTCTACATATTTTGGACAGTCTGATTTTCAGTGTCTGGTTATGTCTTTCTACGAGACCTGCTGCCTCAGGGTGTCGGACACAGTGGAATTTCCACTGATATCCCAACAAGAGTGAGACATGTTTCATTAATTCGGATGAGAAAGGCTGACCGTTATCTGAATATACAACACGTGGTAAACCGTACCGTGGGAAGAATTCTCGAACTAGCTGTTTGGCAGTAGTCGGGGCAGTGTAATCTGATACGGGATACGCCTCTGTCCAACGGGAGAGAGCGCAGACAACTACGAGGACATATTTGAATCCTCGACAACGTTCCATCTGAATATAATCCATCTGGAGGACTTCAAAAGGATGGTCAGGAGGCTGAAATCCACCCTGCTCTACGGGAACACTCTTTCCTGGATTAAACTGACAACATATCATACAGGTACGAACTTTTTGTTTAGCTGCTGCTCGTAAATGTTTGTTGAACCAAATGTGCTGAATGCTGTCTAGCATAGCCTTCTCTCCTAAATGCGCTGGACTGTGAACTGTAGCTATAATGGCTTGAACCATGGAATCAGGGAGAAACCATACAGATTTCTCCTTCGTCATCCATCCTTGATCTGTCTGGATCCCTCCTAGTTCAGTCCACTTCTTTATTTCTTCTGCTGTGGCATGTGTCTGTATGTCAATTACGTCAAGTGTGGGATCCTTAATTGTCATACACTGTGTTGGTGTCTGAACTATTGGCTTTGTCATGTCTAATGTGCGATTCTGAGCAGTCTGTTTAGCTGTTCTGTCAGCTAAATCATTGCCTTGAGAAATGGTATCAGTAACCTTCGTGTGTGCTTTACATTTCATAATTGATATAGCAGTGGGTAGATGTATTGCGTCTAACAAGGCATGAATGAGGGGTCCGTGCTGAATGTGGGCACCATGGGACGTTAGATAACCTCTCTCTCGCCACAGCACGCCGAAGTCGTGTACAACTCCGAATGCATAACGTGAGTCAGTGTATACATTAACTTTTTTATTTGTGGCTTGAATACAGGCTTGCGTTAGAGCAATAAGTTCTGCTGCTTGGGCTGACAGAGTATCTATACAATGTGTCTCAATAACTTCAGTGTCTGTTGTGACTGCATACGCGGCCACTAAATCTCCTGTACTTGCTCTCATGCATGATCCGTCTACATACAACGTCAGGTCTGGATCTAACAATGGAACGTCTGTCAAGTCTTGTCTAGGTTTCGTCTTTATTTCAATGATTTCAACACAATCATGAGCTAGTGGGTCTGTTCCAATTACAGGTAATAGTGTAGCAGGATTCAATGTATTACACCGTCGGATCTCTATGTGTGGTTGAAACAATGTTAGTTCATAACCGGTAAGTCTTGCTATGGTCAAGTGTTGTGTTTGTGTTCGGTTCACAAGAACCTCTACTGCATGTGGTACTTGTACTGTCAATGGGTGTCCTAATACTATGGCATCGCTTTGTCTGATTGCTAAAGCTGTCGCTGCCACTGATTTCAGGCATGCAGGCAAAGCCTGAGCTACGGGATCTAATGTACTGGAAAAATAAGCACATGGCTTGCGTGATCCTGCTTGATCCTGAGTGAGTACTGACAAGGCAGTACCTTCGCGTTCTGTAACAAAGAGTGTAAAAGGTTTGCTATAACATGGTGTTGCTAAAACAGGTGCTTGACATAAAGCTTCCTTTAGGCTTTCAAAAGCTTGTGTATGTTCCTGAGTCCAAGGGAGAACAGTCGATGTGGCTGCCTCCTGTGTGGTTAACTGAATGAGTGGTTTTGCTAGAAATGCGTACTGAGGGATCCACTGCCTACAATATGAAGTGAGGCCTATGAAAGCCCGCACCTCCTTTTGTGTCTGGGGTATTGACATGTTAGCAATTAACTGGATGCGATCTGGTGTAAGCTGCCTTCCCTCCTTGGACAGCGAGTGACCAAGATAAATAACTCGCTGAACACAGAATTGCAGCTTAGAAGGGGACACCTTGTGCCCCTTGTCGGCTAGGAAATGTAAAACTGTCAGAGAAGCTTTTTCACATTCTGGCTCGCTTCTCGCGGTGATCAGCAGATCATCGACATATTGAAGCAGTGCAGTATTGACTGGCATGTGTATACTGTCAAGTTCTCGTTTCAATGCTTGGCTGTAGATGCTGGGGCTTTCTGTAAATCCTTGGGGAGCGCGTGAGAATTTAAAGCTGCGCCCATTTAAACTGAATCCGAACAAGTATTGGCTTTCCGGATCTATTGGGACGCTGAAAAAGGCATTCTTGAGATCAATTACAGTAAAAAATGTTGCTTCGGAATCAATTGCTGTCAACAATGATGATATATCAGGGACCACAGGGAATTGTGGTACAATACACTTGTTTAGTTCACGCAAATCAATAACCAATCGGTACACTGGTGGAGCAGTAGGATCAGTTCGTTTAAGAATCGGAATTATCGGTGAATTACATACATTGGAGTCTGTTTCTACAACTACTCCCTGGGCAATTAGCTCATCAATGATTTTCAACAAAGCCACTACAGCATCATGCGGTAACTTGTATTGTCGCATTCGTGGTAGTACCACTCCTGCTTTCAATGTAACTCGATAGGGTGTAATGTTCATGCAGCCAACATCCGTAGGGCCTTGTGCCCATAGATGTACTGGTAAAATCTGTAGTCGGGGATCCATGTCTCTAGACACATAGTGACCTTTAAAATCACGCAAAAACAACCTTACTCCTTCCGGAGAACAACATATTATGGCTCCTAGTGCTTTCAGAGTCTTAATTCCTAACAAATTTTCTGGGCATGATTTAGTAAGCAATAAATCTGTAGTTCGTGTCAAAGGTCCTATCGTAAGTGGTAGAGGCTGTGATACTTCATTAACAATAGGTTTTCCTGAAAAACCAAGGGAAACATTTTGAGAGCCTGAGAGGGGTGCCCCTGGAACTTCACTACGTTTTATGGTTGTTCGACTTGCCCCTGTATCGAGTAAGAATTTTCTATCTTGACCTAATAATTCACTATGTACATAAGGTCCTTCTTGATCTACCGGAATCTCGATAAGCGGTAAGTCAACTTCCCTCTCTAGGCTGGTTCATGCGTAACGCTGATACTCAGGGTATTCATACTGTGCAGTCTGATACATTTGTTGTGTTGTAGTTTGTGTGGCAGTAGCAGGCAACGGTGGTGCAGCTGGCACAAACTGTATGGGTTGCTGTGAGGCTGGCATAGACTGTTGCTGAACTGGCACGGACTGTCCATGCTGCATAGCTCCTTGTTCATTCTGATCTTGTCTAACTAATCGTGGTCTCTCTTTTGTAATACCTGTAGCTATATTACGTTTCAGGACTTGACAATCATGTACATAATGGCCTAGTTGTTTACAGTAATTGCAGGTTCCTTTTACAGGAACTGCAGAATCACCAGAATGTGTCACACCCTTTTTGTGACCATCTGCTGGTACTGTCTGAGAAACTAGCATTTTCATTTTTGTATCCTTCATGCGTCTATGCTCGTGTTCTTGTTCATCCCTAATTCTATTGTGATGATACTGTAACATTTGTAGCATTTGCGACGGAGTGTTACTTTGCCAGGTACTCTCGAATTTCAATATTCTATTCTTCACTGGAGGCAATGCATTTTCCACTAATTTTGTCACAAATAGATGTGGATATGAGTCACTACTTGCTTTTATACCACTATTTATACCAAAACATTTTTCAAATCGAGCATAATAATCGCTTGTGTCTTCATCTTGCTTTTGTTTACAGGCTGTGATTGCACCCCAATCTTCCTTTTTTGTAGTTAATAAACGTGGCAGTACCTGTACTAGTAAACCTGGTAATAGTTTAACTTTATCCCCGAGCCCTGAACCTGCAGCTCGGCCCCTTTCTTCCTCTGCTAATGCTGTCCAGTCTATCTTTTGGTCTCCCACTTCCCACTCTTTTTCTTTCAGTTTTTCATATATGCCCGCAGGCAAAAGCACCTTTAATATCGTCATAATATCAGGAAAGGTGTACTCTCCCATCAGTAACATGTCTTTAATTTCTCGGTGGAAACCCGCTGGGTCTTTGTCATGACTAGGTACTACTTTTTTCATTTCTAACAATTCCATTTTTGATATGGGTGTGTAAACAAATACACGGTGAAACTCATTGTCTTCGCCTTTTATTGGGTGCACTTCCCGTAAAGGATTTTGTCTATCCATGTAGTACGGTGCTCTTTCTCTGGGGGGCAAGGAGAGAGAATCCGGACTTACAAAAAGGACATACTGCTTACGTGACACTAATATCTCTTTAATTAGCTTGTTACTAGAACCTCTCCATCTGTTCGTGAGTAGTTCCGTTAATATATCAGGTAAAGGACCAGGGTCAGCATGTTGGCTCTTATATAATATGAGGAGTTGCTGAATCATATAGATTCCAGCTAAACGTTGTTCATCTGTACTGAGGTTGAGAAACGTGTGTGCTACGGTCTCATCACCGTATTTTTCAGGACTAACAATCCAGTGAACGGCTGATCTGGCTAATTCTTGCTCATCCATGGAATCGAGGAGGTGGTAACCTCTTCGTTCTCGTAGTATTTTATCTGCGGCTTGAAACGAATGTTCAGGAGATTTCAGATTTATTACAGGCGTCGGATACGTTCTGCTATTATTTGGACATACAGAGTGTATTGGATCAGAAAAACATCTAGTATTTTCACAAGATCTTCCTCTGCCTACATAGGCTATTGTCTCTGACTGTCTTGCGGAATTCCCTGATTCGGACACTTCATCTTGCTCAAACTCATCTGTTCCCAATCTCTCTTCATGAATACGCTCTATTTCTTTACGTATTTTTCGGCACATGGCTATTATACAATTTTGCTTATCGTGTCTCCCTTCTGATATATTCTGACTCCATCTTGTAAGAATAAGCATTGCATTCCGGTCTACCCCCGGACGATCTTGATTTCTGATCACACAGTTTATGAGGAAACGTAACAGTTCCCCCTGTATCTCTACTTTCTGGAATTCCATAGCTCTGTTAATACATCCTGGATCTCGTCCTGTTTGAACAAAATGATATATGTTATCTAGATGCGTAGTCATCCCTGGTAACCTTGCTAAATACTCTGCGGCTCGCCTGATACGTAATGATGCCAGGACCATTTCGTCCTCTTTACCAACCACTGGGTCATATCTACAATTTACAAGGAGTTCCTTAAGCGTACGTTCATTTACGAACTTAGGTGTACGTGAATGTGCTGACTCTTGAAAAACAAGTTTATTTATTCTAGGTGGTGTGAAAGTACTGCTAGCACCTCCCGTGGCCCCATCTGGGGCGTCGGGTGTGAATGGATTCGTTGAACGTGACACAGCAACTATGGGTGTCGATACCCCTGTAGAGTCGACTGCGGAGACAGATGCGGAAACAGATGTGCTTGCCGAAGCTTGTATCGGAACTTGCTGTTGCACGGGGACAGATACCTGATCCTGACGTTGAACCCCTCCGCCAGACGGTCTATGTGGTGCAGCGTTAGCATACTCGGGAGCTGCGTCATCTAGATATGAGGAAAGAAAAACATCTTCTGCGGTTCTGGGATGCCCCTTTGGATGTACCTTAATTGGAAATAATGGGGGTGGCAAGTCTTTTGGCACCTCCGTAACAGCCTTAGGTAGTCCTTCGGCTAGAAGGGGATACATACCATTCATAAGAGCATTTCTTTGTCTATTCACTTGTTCTGATTTCACTCGGATACCTTCCTCAATTAATAGATTTTCTTGAACTTTATTTGAACTTTCTTTACTCCTCTCTTCTTGTCTACGTGCTTTTTCTGTTCGTCTATGAGATTCTTTACGCCATAACTCAACAGCGTCTTTCTGTGACTGTCTGACCTTTCTTTTCCATAACTCTTCCTCCACTTTCATGATGCACTCTGCATCCCAGGTTCCCGCTATGGGCCACCTTTGACTTTCCGGTAATCCTTTGGTATAATCTACCCATAGATCAAGAAACAATATGGCGTCTAAGCCATGTTTATGATACATGAAATGTCCTGGAGTGTCTCTAGGAGGAATAGGGACTGCTTCTTCAAGCACCCCTTTTCTGGTAGTAATCTGTCTTAACTTCGAGAAGAGCGGCATATTGACAACTGATCTGATACTTACTCTTGAACTTGCTTAATACGAGAAACACAATAATGAACAGTGAACAATGAACAGTCATTCATACCACAATATGCAAGACATTTTCTGAATACTTTAAACATTAAACATTAAACATTATAACAATGATCGACAATGATGACAGTCTGCTTAACTAATCACCACGCTGAATTCTTGACAATAACTGAATACTTCGGAATACTTGATATACTGCTAAACAGTACATATACACTGCTAAACAGTGCAGACCGGATTTGTGTACCCAAATCCGTCTTGACCGGCACAACCTATGTGCGCGTCAACACGCCTCCTCGGCGATGGTACTCACCGAGTAGCTCCTTGAAACGGAAGGCCTCAGAGAATGGACAGGACTCGATAACTGCGGACATCGGACCCTCTGCACGTCGGGATTTCGGAAAACCTGGTGGGCCTCTGTATACCTCGGATCTTGCTCTCTCAGCTAGGCTCTGGTCGGGATACTTCGCACTTCTCACCGCCTCGTCTGGGTTGATCGCAGCCTCAGTCGCCCCCGCTTGACCGGAGGGAGCTTACAGGAAATCCTGCTGGTACGCGTTTATGGTCCGTCCAGCTGTGGCAGGAGACCGGGCCTGCAACGCACCGCCGGCGCGTGAGATGAGAAAGTGTCCCTATTCGGGCGCCATTTTGTGGTAAATAAAATAAATATTACCGGACTGAATTTCATGCGGAATCTTAAATTAAAGTAAATAGCTCAAAATAACAAGAGGCAGAATCCGTGGTATAAGAGGTTTTCTAATGGGCTTTATTCCATTCAAAATGGCCGACTCGAGTCGCGGCCCTCAGGTTCCGTCACCACGAAGGTTCAGGAAGTGAAGTACAATAATTTATTAACAGACATGTATTTTATAATAAGTACATTACAATGAAACGAATGTAGAAGGCGTAACATTTGATAAGAAAAATGACGTGACAGTGACATAATCGAAACTAGGCGTAATAAGGAATAAAAGAAACATGATTGGTTAGAATTATCAGACATAGGTGGATCTATAAGATAATACTTGGCATAGATGCGCGCGCGGCAGCATGACGTGTAATTGACGTGCAACTAGGGGGTGAAGGGGACTTGACATTTAACTCTACATGTGGAGACGAGAAGTCTGGGGTCAAGTCAACCTAATCCCAAATCATATCTAACATCCTATGTTTAAAGAACTATGTTATCCACAAGGAAGAGACTCTCGGACAGAATCTATTCTATACTGACTGTGTGCGTGTACAAGCGTCTAAGTGTCTATATGAGATGCGAGGGGATGGGAATATTCCATGATGACAGGGCTATGAATTACTTGCATGAGGGCAGAGAAACCGGGCCTTTTGCTTGGTAACTGGAGGAATGTTTACTTAAGCTACTAGGCAGGAATGCATCGGCTGAGGGGGAAGCAGATAATTCGAAGGTGAAATACAGCTCTTGGCAGAGAATAGGCTGATGTCAGGCTTCGTGGGCCGCGCAGAGAATGAGACAAAGTTCATGGTCACAGATGCAAGCTCAAGCTGAAGCTGTCAGAGGCAGAGAGCAGGGAAAGGCTTTGAGGACAGAATCGGGCCTACTCGCCTGAACTGTAAAAATGAAGTAACTTAGCCATATAAAGTCGGTGGCCTTTCATACTTAGGAATCAAATATCCAGCCCATTGATGGCGGATCTGACAGAGAACATGTTGACGGTAGACACACATATGTTTGCGTCTTAGAAACTGGAACTGGAGGGAACATACATGTACTTGTAACATGCATATAGAACCGTTGGGGTCCAAGATAGGGGACATAACTGATCAGGAAAATCCACATTTCCACAGGGGTCCCAGGGCCGATAGCAAGAGCTCCTAACACCCTATAAAATGATCCTCCTTTAAGGAATTTTTTTGCAGTACCTCAGGTTCAAGTTTTCATCACGCCATGGAGAGAGACAGATGAATGACTGTTGCACTTAAAGACAAGTCAATTCAGGACTGTAGGTACTTGTTGTAAGCTCAACATTTGTATATTTGGGCCTCTTAATTTGCAATTTTTCTTTTATGCAATCTTTAGTTTTATACAGGATTGGCATTAAGCTATACACTAAGGTATCAAGAAAGCTTCTATACAACAATGCATGCCTAGATATGTACTCTATGAAGATAATTATTGGACCTGGTTATAAGACCCAACTCCTCGCTCTTTCAGGAAGCCCACTGTCCCAACACCATATTTTTAGTGGATGGCAAAGTCCTCCCAATTTATTCTTAACCCTGTTCTAATCAAGCATTGAGCCTGTTGGTAGCTTTAGGAGAAGCTGCCAATTTTTAATTTTGGGGGGCAATAATTGTAGATATCTAATAAATGTTCCTCCACTGTCTGTGTGGAGAAACCCATCTATAACTTAACAAACTTTCACTGAACTTTGTTCTCCTCTAATACTTCTGAGACACCACTCCAGTAATCTTGAAGAGCTGAGCACGTGGGAAATGTTTGTAGGTCCATTTTTAGCAGTTGGAAAGCATTGAACTTCAAAGTTAATCCCAAAAATCCCATCAGTTACTGGGACAGCTGAAATGTTCACAAGGGACAGGTCTCTTTTCAGTTTGTGAAGATGAGTGAGGCATTGGCACCCCATTGACCAGTTCTGTGGCAGAGCATCCTGGAAGTTAATTAGCATTTATTAACAAGAAAAAAACTGTCACAAATCCAACCGAAAGTGATATAAAATCCAAGGGCAGTGTCATCCAAACATATATCCAAGGTGGGACCAGATAAGTGTGTTTCAGCCATGAAATCATCTGTTCCCACATGATAACCAGAAGCCATGAAAAGAAAACACAGTCCCGTGTAGGTGGGATTGCCAAAAGTGTTGGTAGAAGAATCATCTATTCCTAGGTAGATAATTGGTAGAGTCCATGAGGGGTGGATCAGTAAGACTGCAGGAGACGCTGCAGTAAGTACAGTACTCACTTCTGTCATATGGCTGGCATTTGTAGTGGTATTAGGAAGTAACTGAAGTTCCTTCTCTCCCCCCCAGCTGGGGAGAAACAGTTTCGGTGTTGCTCACAAGCTGTAGAGGAATTTCCTGTATGGAAGCAAGAAGAGTTGGGGAACTACAAATGGCTCCTCGTGGCCTATTGTTTGGAATCGGCTATACAAAATAACTTGATGTGATCAATGGAGACCAAATGATTGTCTTTAGAATCAGCAATCCGTGGCAGTATTACAGTTCTTGTACCTTGAATGCCAAGGACTGGCACCGATGCATGGTATAATGGGCCAAACCCCTTCTTTACCGCAACCCTTTCTTGAACGAAATTTCCATTTTGCTGGTTCCAGCCGGAAGGTGCTGACTGCTCTTTGATTAAGTTAGAGGCAGACATTTTCAATTGTTCGTTTGATTGGCCATCATGGACTTGTAGCCAATCTTGAAGACAGTGGAATTATCACTTACGTCAAAGGGCATGGCTGCGGCCACGATGTCTGGACCATCAAAGGTCTGTAACATACCTTTTTATGCCAACAAGGGCCTCATGTGGGATCCGGCTACCCAGAGATCATTAGGGAGATTATTAAGTGCTCTTTATAACTCATATATGTGATGGATCCAGCTACACCCTGTACCTAGTACTCTAGCTGTTAAGGCTTACTTTAACATGGTTCATCCTTTCCACTACCAAATTTTCCTTGGGTCGGTATGGGAAGAATAATGCACCCCTGCACCCAGGGAAGCCATGGTATCCCTGTGAGCATTAAAGGCGAAAGCAGGGTCTTGGTCTGAGTGGAATGTAGTGCATGCATATGTTCTGATAAAGACTTGAAAATCTTTAATAACAGTGTGAGCGTCAGCTGAATGTTGCGGCCAGACGCAGAGGAACCTTGAGCAAGAATCAACTGTAAGTAGGATAGGTTTAAATGCCCCATCCGAATTAGAAGGACCACAATGGTCCAAATAAGTTCAGCTGAAAGGTTTGTTGGATTTGTCTGCGGTGGGCGTGCCACTGTAGAATGTTTAATTTGTTGACAAATATCACAAAAAAGTGCATATTTCTTGGCCTGTTTATATAAGCTATGCCACCAATAGCATTGCTGTAGTAACAGAACTGTGGCTGCCACACCTGCATGTGCAGAAGCAATACCTTGTAGCGCAACTATCGCTAAGGCGAGCCTGCGGTCTAGGTTTAGAATAAATTGATCACCAACCTTTGGAATTGTAACAAAGGGAACATTTTGTTTGCGTATATTATATGACTATTTTACCAGAAAACCCCTAGACAAAGGGGTGCCTTTGTGTGTAACATTAATGGCAGCCACTATATCATAATCTACCCTCATAAGAACGAGTAATCGCAGCAACTGTTGCAGTTGCTACTGCAGATTTGGCTGCTTCATCTGCCTAAGAATTCTGATGGAGACTGAGGGGAAACATGGCAGCCGCCGCAGCTCTGCTCGGGCCGTTAATGATTTATTTTTTATTTTTGAAGGTGTGTGCTGATATGGGTCTCGGAACCCAACTTCATTGAAAATCGTCTACCCTCCCCCCCTCCCTTTCTGCCCTGCCTCGGGGGCTTCTTTTCTCTCACCCGTGTCAGGAGCTCAGCCAGCGCGGTGTGCGCGGCGTACGGAGGGATCTGTATGGCCCCGGATCTCAGGGGCACTCCGGCGACGCCGTATCCATTCCCGCGGTGGGAGGAAGCTTCTCGCGAGTGGAGACGAGGCGGTGCTGCCTGTAACCGGAACCGGGTTGCAGGCGGCAGAGTCAGCACAGCCAGCGCTGGAATCTACACAAGTGCCTGGGCTGGAGGTAGTAAACCTGAAACAAATCAAGAGACTGCCAACCAGGTAGGCGGTATAAATGCCAATTGGTTCAGCAGGTTGGCAGTGATCACCTGGAGAGGAGGGAAGGGTGAGTTGGATGAGGTTGGCAATCCCAAAGAGTGTGTCACTGTCCATGTGCTTGGGAAACTTGAAATTTCTCGTATGTTTAAACAAAGGATGGGAGAAGCAGGCTTGATTTATCTTTCGTGTATGGAGACAAGTGGGACACAGATTGCAGCCACTGTGCCCCCCATACGTCCTATAACCTCCCCAGTAGTTAATAGATACACTCTGCGGGCTAGAGCCGTCCACTCTACCTCTAATACCGCTATTACCCACTCTATCCTCCCCCTCAGAATTTCCCCCCGATCTCAGAAGTTAGAACTTCAATTAGACCGTATAACCATAAAGGGGAGAACGTAGATACCAGTGCTGTCGCAGAAGGAAGTAGAGGCAGAGGTAGGGGTAAGAGGGTACTCGCCTCCAAGGTAAAGATAACTCCTTCGCTGAAGACATTCTATAAGGTGATGTCTTCTTCGACTACTAGGAACCCCAAAAAGGGAAGGTCACAATCGGGCACCCTGGGCACCTCCGGGGGGTGATACCAGCAGTTTGTGTGAAGAAGTTCAGGTGGGTCTTATTCAGAATAAGGTACCTGACACGCCTGTTATGCCAAACATCACACAGAATGACACTGTTCAACGAATGCCCTGAAAGTGTCTATGGGTAGTCATGAGGGCGCCTCATTTACGATTCATCCTGCAGTAGCGCTAACAAATAGTTTTTCTCCTCTGGTACCTCAAGATGAACAAGAAGAGCAACAAAGGACCGCAGAAGAGTCTGTTGAGATGGGAGCCCGGTCCAGATCATTGGCAGATATACTATTGGCTCTCACAGATGAAATGGCCAGTAGATTCTCGGAGATGGCAAGTAGATTTACTGTTTCAGAGGCCAATCAGGCTGCGATACAATCATCCTGTGTGGACTTAGCCCAAAAACTAGAGGATGTCTCTCTGAGAACTGAAGCATTAGAGTCTGAGGTACCTAAAATCAAAGAGGCTCTGAATAGCACCATGGCAGACATGACAAAGTTAGTAGCCCAGAATAAAGAGATGAGAGACGACATTGAGCGCCTGGAGAATCACTCGAGGAAAAATAACCTGAGGCTTATTAATATTCCAGAAGCACTAGAAGGAACAGACATGAAGGGGTTTGTAATTTCTTTAATGAAGAACTCCCCCAACGTTGACCTTGTGAAGGAGATACAGCGTGTACACTGTGATCCATTCAAGAGGAACTTGGCTAAGCAGAAGCCCAGGAAGATTCTGGTCAATTTTTTGACATATAATGTGAAAGAAGAAATTTTGTCTCTGGCTCTCAGAGGGGGAACATTAACTTCTAAGGCCTCCCCAACCCCCTTCTCCTTTTTAATAAGATCGGACATATCCCACATCACTTCATTCAAGAAGGTTCAGCACCGTTCAAAAATAGTCAATAAATGTTCAAAGAAATGTTCAAGACGTCAGTCATTTTCTTGAGAAGATTCTCTTTTTTTATTGTGCAATCACATGGAAATGAAGAGTCATATTCACATTTGACATGAAGGATCTTAGCCGACGCGTTTCGTCTCTTACAAGGAGACTTCTTCAGGGCTTTCTTTTAACATTTGACTGATGCAGACTGCAAGTTATTTGAAAATAGAGCCAGTAATCCAGGTTTTTCACGCAATTCAAGGACAATCCACCAAATGAGTATCTGAAAGGGTATGATAGCCCGTGTCTTCTGGTCTCGTTCTTTACAATGGAGGATATCCCACATCACGGCAACAAGGCAGTGGGAATTGGGGAGGAGATTGGAAGAACTGAATAGTCTGGGGGCTAAGGCTCAATTGAGATTCCCTGCGGCACTGCGAGTAATGTGGAACAACCACATGTACCAATATTGTACAGTGGAAGAGGTGGATGCTCTTATTGTTAAGATCAAGAATGGGGGAGGAGTATAAGGAGGGGCGGTTTAGGGAGGGACTCATCAGCGAGAGAATAGTTTTGATTTTTAAGTAAACTTTACTCATTTTGTTTTTTTTTGTAAGTTTCTGAGCGGGATGAGGCCAAACAAGCTTTGCCTATTAGTAGGTAGGGTTTCCCATGGGGTGAGGGGTTCACTGGGTGGGTGGGGGGAGGGAGGGCGGGAGCACGGGGTGGGGAGCAGTGGGTTAAAAATGAAAACAATATATATCCTCATTCTCTTGTTAATATTAGACCGTTATCCACGGGAAGTGAAACCAAATGGCAGGCACAAGTAGGATGATTAGTGAGGTAAAATGTATCTCATGGAATGTCAATGGCTTAAGGTGCCCACGTAGACAAAGATTGGTATTAAAATATTTGGAGCTTTCCCCTGCCCAGATTTGCATTATTCAGCTATGTAGAATCCTGTAGTATATTCGCAAAGTGCCCTTGGGTGAAATATTTCTGTCCTTCTGAACAGACAATTCATAGTAAGGGAGTGGCAATATTGATAAAACGGGGGGCAGGGTGTACTATAAAATCAGTCCAGTCTGAATATTCTGGGAGGTGGATAGTGGCCGTGTTGGATTTCGGAGGGCAAGAGGTGACTTGCGCCTCGTTTTATGGTCCTAATATAGACCATCCGACCTATATTTGTAGATTACAATCTAATTTAATGAAAGTTGTCACCCCATTAATAATCGGAGGAGACTTTAATGTTCTCTTTGACCCTCAGAAAGATAGGTCTGATCAGAGGTATTACACAGGGGCTCTAAGAGTCCTTAGAGCCATGAAAAACATGCTGCGTGACCTGGGATTAGTGGATGCCTGGAGGGCAAAAAGGGGTGACATACACAGATTCACATTTTATAGCAAGAAACATGGCCATTCCTCAAGAATAGACTATGTCTTAATTGATAGGCCCAGTATAGATAACTTGATGGATATATCAGTCATGTCTAGTCACCTATCAGATCATGCCCCGTGCTGTTTTCCTACTCTCGGAAAAGTCATAATTTACAACATAGGTGGACGTTGAAAAGATCGATGTTGGCTGACCCCGAGATAGAGAGGACATTAAAGCAGCCACGCTGGATTATTTTTCTACGAATATTGGTTCGACCTCTTTAAATTTCGTGTGGGATGCCTTTAAGGCCTACTTGAGGGGCATGTTGCATAGCCGTATTTGTTTTAGGAATAGGGTGGAAGCACGGGAAATGCAGAATATCGAGGGGAAAATCCGACAGTTAGAGCAGGAGAGAGATCTGATCAATCAAGGGAACTCTGGTAGGTTTGCACAAGTCTTGAGTGACCTCGAGAGTGCTCGGCAGGAGTATAGGGGAAGGCTGGATCAAAAGTGCAGAGCCCAATGGATGAGTAAAAACATGCAGAATTTTGAGTACGGTGAAAAGGCAGGAGCACTATTGGCTTGGAAAGCTAGAGTTGAACGTTCACAAAATTGTATCAATTAATTAATTATAAATAAGGATTGGAAGAAGTCAAGTAATATAGAGGACATGCAGGCCTGTCTTCTTTCCCTATTCTCTGAGCTCTATAAGAAGGAAGTGGTCCCTAGTCCTGAGCGCCTGCAAGCCTGGTTGAAAAGTAAATCTCTGTCTAGGTTAACAGTAGACAGCAGTAAGATTTAGTTGCTCCAATTACTGAGGAAGAGATTAAAGTACAAATGAATAAATGTAAGAACAATAAGGCTGCGGGCACAGACGCGCTTTCAAGCGAGGTTCATAAGATGCTGTTAGACGAGTTGGTCCCAGTATTATATGAGTTTTTAATTCAGTATATAGCACAACAGGAAGGGCCCCAGGGACATGGAAGGAAGCTACCATTGTACTTATTTTAAAACCGGGGAAGGACCCCCTAAAGGCAGATTCGTATCGACCAATATCCCTGCTGAATGCTGATTATAAAATCTTTATGGGTATTCTGGCAGGGAGACTGGCTAAGTTTGCTCCTAGCCTAATTAATGACTATCAAAAGGGGTTTGTACCTGGAAGGTACATTGAGGAGCAAACACAACAGCTAATAGGCAATAAAGACTTGGCTGTGGCTAGGTCGGACCCCTTGGCCGTAGTCGCTTTAGACGCGGCCAAGGCTTTTGACAGAGTTTGCTGGATGTACCTGTGGGAAGTTCTTAGGCAGATGGGTTTTGGACCAATCTTTGTTCAGACCATGATAAATTGTTATCAGGGGGCCTCGGCAAAGATCTTGTTGAAAGGCTTGGTAATAGCGAGCTTTAATATCCAAAGAGGAACAAGACAGGGCTGTCCCATCTCACCCCTGCTGTTTGATATTTATATTGAGCCATTGGCGCAAGCCATAAGACTAGATTACTCAATTACCCCCTTTAAATCACTACAATATAGTAGCAAGCTGGCCCTTTACGCCGATGATCTGCTGTTATACACAAATAATCAGGAGGAGACGATACCAAGAGTTGAAGCACTGCTAATTGATTTTGGCACATTATCAGGCTATCTTGTTAATACCTCTAAAACAGAGGTAATGTGTTGGAACATTGATGGTTGGGAGGGACAGGCAAGTGAAGAATTAAAATATCTAGGTGTTACCATTGTTAAAAATCTGGACAAAATTCCTCAGATCAATCTTACTAGGACTAGTAATGAGATAGACCGTATATTTGCCAGGTGGAGAAATCTCCCACTGACAATATATGGTAGGGTCAACCTGGTGAAGATGGTCATTTTGCCCAAATTGACATATCTCTTTAATACAATTCCTCTGGTCTTTGCCAGCAAGGGTATTGATAAAATTCAAAGCAAGATCGGAATCTTCATCTGGGCCAATAAGGGAGCCAGATTGTCCTGGAAAAAGCTAAGACGCAGGCTTGTTAGGGGGGGTTGGCCCTCCCTGACATTAGGTGGTACTTTATAGCTTTCCAGTTCAAAAGTATTAGGATGCTACTTGTAAAGCCGGGGGAGTCATCTTGGGGGACATTATTGGGTGAAATGGTCATGACAGAGGGTGGCTGTGGGGAGGAGAGCTTTTTGTATAAGTTTGGGGCGCTAAGGTTTTTCAAGCGAGTGAGCCTGAAGGTACTTAGGGCTGCCTTGGATATATGGGTCAAGGTGAGACACAGATGGGGGATTGGGTATTACTCTGATTTTTCCCCTATCTGGGATTCACCGGGAACTCCGATCTGCCTGAAGGATAGCCTTGCAGTTCCTATAAAAAGTGCAGGTATCACAATTTGGTCAGATCTGATTTCAGAGGAGGGGGTTCATCCTTGGGAGGTATTGAGGGCCAGGGTTGGAAGTGATTTCTCCAGGTTTAAATACTTGCAGCTGACCTCTTGGTTTAACGCGGAAAAAGGGGATCTAAGTGGTGACTGGGAAACAGAGCATCTCCTGCAGACTTCCAATCGCAAAAAGAAAGAAGTTTCCCTCTGGTATGGAAAACTTATGGATGCTGATGATAAAGAACTGCCTCCGCAACATGCAGTTTGGAACCAGTCTTCCCTTGATTTGATTGCAGTAGACCTTTATGAACCCTCTTTGAAACTTCTGTATAAATATGTTAAACCGGCCAGCTTAAAAAAAAATCACTTCTATGTGGTAAATAGACTCTATTATACACCTGCTAAAATTGCCAGGTTTGCTCCCTCATCCTCCCCCAAGTGTCCAAGATGCAATGCCCCGAGTGCCAATGATATACACATCTTTTTTGAGTGCCCTGTCCTTAGAAGATATTGGAGAGAAGTGGGAGATGCCCTCTGTGACATTTTTAACTTTAACATCAGGATGAATATCTCTTTGGTAACCTTTGGAGGTGATGGAATACCTGGGAATAACTTATCGCAGTTACAGAGGGGATTGCTGTTAAACCTGGTACTATTAGCCCAACGTGAGATATGCATGAAGGGGAAAGATCCGGGCCCTCCGAGGGGTGAGGACTGGCACAAGGCTGCATTCGCTATGTCTCGTTTGGATCGGGGAGGAGGCAGGGAAAGTGAGATGAACATCTGGCGACTCCTACTGTCCTGGGGCCTGAACTTGAGATTGAAATAACTTGTACCTGGTGTCCCCCCTCCCGTCCCTCCCCCTCTCCCCTCTCTGTCCTATGATTACACCAAGCCTACATCAATGGGGCTGGTCTGGTCAGACCTAAGCGAAAACAGTGGCCGCAGGGTGCATAGAACAGAATGACGGCCTCCTCTGTTAATGCTTATTGGTGAGATGAGGATAAAAAATAAAATAAAAAATTCTGATGGATACATCTGCCAGTGGATTCCTCACCTTGTGAATATCCCCTGCGCCAGCAACATTCAGAATTTTTTCGTAGCTCTCCACGCCGACGAGGATGATGTCACAGAAGCACGGCTCCGCCCACGGCTCCGCTGACGTCACTGGATCCATAAGAAGACCTCGTCGGCGTGATGACGTCAGTTCCCTTATTTCCGCGCCTTCAGCGCTAACGGTTTTCTGGGACTCTCCGTAGCTTGTTTAGTTACTTTGTTTTTCTGGATTGTTTCTGGTCCTCTCTTGTTTCTTCCTGAAGATGTCGTCGAGGAAGTCGGGGTTTAAGCCCTGTAGAGAGTGCGGAAAACATATGTCCATCATGGATCTGCACGAAGATTGTGTCTGGTGCCTATTGTTGGATCACGACGTCGAGGGGTACTCTAACCGCCGCAAGATGAACCCTAAGGCTTTAAAGGAGAGAGAGGCCAAGCTGTTCATCGCGAAGATGAGGAAGGAGAAGAGAGGTCGAAGGCGATCGAGGTCGAGGTCGGGTTTGAAGTCGACGTCGGGTCATGCTTCAAGATCACAGAAGCATAAGAAGAAGAAGAGGCATGGATCTCGATGCCGTTCGGATAAGGAGACGGCTCCGAAATCGACTTCGCCAGTTCCTCGATGTCGTAAGGACTATGTTTCACCTTCTCCTTCGGCCTCGAATCCGATCCCTTCATCTCCAGGTCCAGCTCGACCTCGTTCGACTCAGGTTGTGCCTCCGGATCCGTGTTCGACGCCGGCTCCGGCGCCGTCGGAGTCGTGTGCGGCGCCGCCGACGCCGTTTCCCAGGATGAGGTCCAGGCGTGAGGCGCAGAGGATTTTGGAGGAGCAGAGATATCAGGCAGAAGAAATGGAAGAGGGTGAACTTCAGGAGTCGGATGACTTTTTTGAAGAATTAAAGGAGGCAAGTGGCCTTGATATGTCCCCAGAATGGGAGCTATCTCCTCCATCAGATGCTCCCTCTAAGGATGTGGTTCCTTACCACACAGTCATAAGGAAGGCAGCGGAGCTCTTAGACATGCAGCTCACAACGGCTGAAATCTGAAAGAAACACGTTAGTTAGATTCCTCACCTTAGAATATCCCCAGGCGTCAGGCTGGATCCGGAAAGATTTTTGTAGCAATACCCCTTGCGCGTCGCTAGGCGTCGTCTGCGGCACTGCGTCCGTCGTTGGCGCCGTGCGCCGGAATGACGTCGTCGGAGTACTTAGACGCCGCCCTC
Source organism: Triturus cristatus (assembly GCF_964204655.1). Lineage (NCBI taxonomy): Eukaryota > Metazoa > Chordata > Amphibia > Caudata > Salamandridae > Triturus > Triturus cristatus. The sequence goes on along the minus strand of NC_140585.1, from coordinate 818,075,076 downwards.
GCGCGCTGACGTCAGTTCTTCTTTTTTCCGCACCAAACAGCGCCGATCTGGGAAGTGCTTACCCCTTAGTCAATTTTTAACTAAACTTTTTGACTCTTTTTGGTCTTCTGTCGACTCGACGCTAGTGCCGGTAGGATGCCTGGATTTAAAGCCTGTGACTCCTGTCATCGACTGATGTCGGTGACGGACCACCATCGCCGGTGCCGTTACTGCCTGGGGGCCGACCACGACGCGGAGTCGTGCCCCAATTGTCAGGCCTTGACCTCAAAGGCTAGGCGGGAGCGGTCCCGTAAGCTTCTCGAGCTTCGGCACTCGGCTCCGCGCCGCTCACGGTCCCGGTCCAGGAGGAGGTCCAAGGACCGGTTGCGGAGCCGCAGTCACCATCATCGCTCGTTGGGCTCGAAGTCTTCGGGTAAGTCGAAGCAATCAAAGAAGTTCAAGAGGCGACACCGCTCTTCGGACTCCCCTCGCCGGTCGCGCGACTCGGTCAGGGTGGTCCCACCCCCGCGGCTCCGTCGGAGCCGCAGGAGCCGCGTCCGTCTCCATACCCGCTGGTCCCTGGGACTGACCAACTCCGGCGGAGGTCAGTGCCTTCCTCTCGGCCATGAGGGGCCTGGCTCCGCCGTCGACGCCCCGCGGGCTCGACTGGGCGACCTCGCGTGCCGGCGGCTCCGGCCCCGGCGCCGACGACGACTTCGGTCCCGACGCCACAGGTCCCAGAGGGATCCTGGACCTCACAACGCCTCCTCCGCCGGCGCCGACACCGGTTCCACCTCCGGCGCCGTCTCCGGACGACGCCGTTCCCCGGTTTAGCCCCTGTCCGGACCCGACGCCGGCACAGCGCCACCTGGCGCCGCACCCGACGCCGATGGATGAGTGTTCAATCTACCATCCGGCTCCGATCGTTCCTCCTGTTTATCAGGAATCGGATGACGGGGGAGACTGGGAGGGGTCTGAGGACCCTATGGCCCTCCAGGGTCAACTTTCACAGGACTGGGCAAACGAACTGGGGGATGCCAGTGGTCTGGACACTTCGCCGGATGCTGGCTTCATCTCTCCTCCGACTGTGGCTTCGTAGGAAGGTGCAGCTTCTTCAGTGGTGCTGCGCAAGGCGGCCGAAGCCCTGGGGCTCGAGTTGCCTGCTGTGGCCGTGAGGACTAATATCCTCACAGAGGTGCTTCAACCGTCAGCAAGCTCCACAGAGCCTCTGCTGCAGTTCAATGAGGCCCTCATCGACGTTCAGCAGGGCGGTTGGTCCAAGCCCTCCACAGTTCCTCCTGTGGATTGGAACGTAGCCCGGCGCCACCGCCCTGCTCCGGGCGACCCCAGTTTCCTGTCCCAACACCCCACCCCCGAGAGCCTGGTTATCCAGGCCTCCACTTCCCAATCCTCCTTCCCGTACGCTCCTCCGGATCGGGAATCCAAGAGGCTGGAACAGTTCGGAAAGAAACTGTTCTCTTCCCTGAGTTTGCGCCTGCGGTCTTTGAACACCGCTTGCCTCTTGGACCGTTTCTCCCACTCTCTGTGTGATGCGGTAGAGGACGTGCTGCCACTGTGTCCGGAGGAGGCCCAGACACGTCTCTCCCAGGCACTTGCTGACGGGCGAGATGCAGCGCGACATGCCATACGGTGTGGACTTGACACCACGGGCGCTGGGTAGGGCGATTTCCACCACGGTGGCGCTCCGGCGCCACGCCTGGCTGAGGTCCACGTCTTGTTCGGGGGATGTCCAGAGTACCCTCATGGATATGCCCTTTGATGGCGCTCGCCTTTTTTGTGAGAAGGCGGATAGTGCGCTGGCTCGTTTTAAGGACTCCCGGGCTATGGCCACGTCCTGGGATCTCTCGGCCCCACGGCCGCACACTTCCGCCTTTCGCCCCTTTCATGGCCAAGGAAGGGGCGGCTCCTCACGTCCGCCTAACCACTGGCCGCAGAACCAACCTGCACGCGGACGTGGGTTCCGCCGTGGTGGTTCTAGAGGACAACGCGGTCAGTCCACATCCACCCCGGCAGCATCCGCCTCAAAGCCCTCCTAGTCCGAGCTTTCAGGCCCATTCCACGCCAGTGGGCGGCAGAGTTCGCCATCACCTGCTCCACTGGCGTTCCATCACTTCGGACAGGTGGGTGCTGCAAATCGTCCGAAGGGGCTACTCCATCCCCTTCGAAACGACCCATCCAGCCATGCCACCGCAGTGCCACCGTATATCGGAGGATGACTTGAATGTTCTGCGGGAGGAAGTTACGGCCCTCTTGGCCAAAGAGGCCGTCGAGCGCGTTCCTGGTCCAGAAGTAAGCCGTGGTTGCTATTCCCACTACTTTCTGGTTACCAAGAAGGGCAAAGGGGGCCTACGCCCTATCTTGGACCTCAGGAGCGTCAAAACTTTCCTCCGGAAGGAACGGTTCAAGATGCTAACTTTAGCTTAGGTTCTGGCTGCCCTCAACCCTGGAGACTGGATGGTAGCGTTGGACTTGCAGGACGCCTATTTTCACATCCTCGTCCTGCCGGCCCACCGGCGTTATCTGCGGTTCACGATGGGTCAGGAGCACTTTCAGTTCACCGTGCTCCCCTTCGGCCTCACCAGTGCCCCTCGGGTGTTCACGAAAGTGATGGCGGTGGTCGAAGCTCATCTGCGCAGATCGGGGGTTCCAGTCTTCCCCTATCTCGACGACTGGCTGTTGAAGGCGGGCTCGCCCCAGCAAGTCATCTCCCACCTCCAGACTACGGCCGACCTCCTACATTTGCTGGGGTTCTCCATCAACGTGCCGAAGTCACACCTGAGTCCCTCCCTGAAGCTCCTCTTCATAGGAGCGGTTCTCGATTCGGCGCAGTTCCGGGCTTATCCTCCGTAACAGCGGGTCCGGGATATTCAGGTTCTGATTCCCATCTTTCGGCCTCTATCCTGGGTTTCGGTCAGATTGGTGCTGCGGCTTCTGGGGCTTATGGCCTCCTGCATCCTGTTGGTGCATTACGCCAGGTGGTGAATGCGGGCTCTGCAGTGAGACCTGAAGTTTCAGTGGGCCCAGCATCGAGGCAACCTGTCCGACCATGTCTTGATCTCGGAGGGCACTGCGAAACAGTTGCAGTGGTGGCTCATGGACCGCGATTGGGTCAGCGGCAGATGCCTCTCCCTACCCCAACCGGAGCACGTAGTATTGACGGACGCTTCCCTCCTGGGATGGGGGGGCCACATGGGAGAGGCGGAGATCAGTGGACTCTGGTCTCCGGCGGAGGCTCAACTCCATATCAACCTTTTGGAGCTGAGAGCGATCCGGCTTGCACTGAAAGCCTTCCTTCCCTCTGTCCGGGGAAGTGTCATGCAGGTGTTCACGGACAACACCACCGCCATGTGGTATTGCAACAAACAGGGCGGGGTGGGGTCGTGGACCCTTTGTCAGGAGGCTCTGCGCCTCTGGATATGGCTGGAACACCAGGGCATCACCCTGGTGGTTCAACATCTGGCGGGCTCTCTGAACGCCAGAGCAGACGAACTCAGCCGCCGGTGCATGATGGATCACGAATGGCGTCTGAACTCGGACGTGGCGCAAGGTCTCTTTCTGCAGTGGGGAGAGCCTTGGTTAGATCTATTCGCCACCGAAGAGAACGCGCAATGTCTGCAGTTCTGCGCGTTGGAATTTCCAAGGCAGCACTCGCTCGGAGGCGCTTTTCGTCGCGAGTGGAGTTGCGGTCTGTTGTACGCCTTTCCGCCTATACCACTTCGACCCAGAGTGCTGAAGAAGATCAGGCGCGACCGGGCCCAAGTTATCTTAGTTGCTCCGGATTGGGCACAAAGGTTCTGGTATCCCGAGCTACTCAGTATGTCAATCGATCCCCTGATATGACTGCCTGTTCAGGAGGACCTTCTGTCGCAGCAGCAGGGGACGGTCCTCCACCCGAACCTGTCCAGCCTCCACCTCCATGCGTGGAGATTGAGCGGCGGCAGTTGGTGCCATTTGACTTGCCTCCTGAAGTCTGTGATGTCATTCTGGCAGCCAGGCGTCCCTCCACAAAGACGGTATACGCCTGCCGGTGGAACAAATTTGTGGCATGGTGCACAGCAAAGGCTGTGGATCCCCTTTCTGCCCCTCTTTCTGAGGTTCTACTCTTTCTTCTTTCTTTGGCCCAGCAGCCCTCTGCTTTGGGCACCTTGAAAGGTTATCTTGCTGCAATCTCTGCCTTCTTACGGCTTCCTGATCAGCCTTCTCTTTTCAAGTCCCCTGTTGTTTCCCGTTTTCTCAAAGGCATTACTCACATGTTCCCTCCTGTCCCCTTCGTAATGCCTCAGTGGGACTTGAATCTTGTTCTGACTTTTCTGATGTGCGCTCCTTTTGAGCCTCTTCACAATTGTCCCATTCGTCTTCTGACCCTGAAAACTGCTTTCCTGGTAGCTATCACCTCGGCTAGACGGTTGAGTGAGCTCCAAGCACTGTCATCTAAGCCTCCCTTTCTTTCTGTTCATCCGGACAAGGTTGACCTCCGGCCTCGTCCTTCTTTTCTACCGAAAGTGGTGACCCCCTTTCACATCGGGCAATCTGTCACGTTGCCCACCTTCTTCCCGCCTCCGCATCCTTCAAAAGAGGAAGAGAGGCTCCACCGCCTGGACCCAAAACAGGCGCTGTCCTTTTATTTGGACCGCACCAAACAGTTCCGGAGCTAAGAAGGGAAAAGCGGTACATAAACGGACCATCTCACGGTGTGTCTTGTTGTGTATTAAACTTTGTTACTCCTTGGCAAAAAAGGACCCTCCTGTTGGGTTGAGGGCCCATTCCACCCGGGCCACAGCGGCTACTACTACCCTGGGTCGGGGAGTTCCCTTGCGGGACATCTGTCAGGCGGCGACGTGGGCTTCACTGCACACGTTTGCCAAGCACTATTGCCTGGACAGCCAAGTCCGGAGAGATGGCTACTTTGGCCGTTCTGTTCTCCAGGACTTTCTGGTGTGATCTTGCTTTGCAGACCCACCACCGGGGTTGGTATTGCTGGGGTATCTATTCTAAGGTGAGGAATCTAACTAACGTGTTTCTTTCAGATGAACAAGTTACTTACCTTCGGTAACGATGTATCTGTAAGAAACATTAGTTAGTTAGATTCCTCACCGACCCACCCTTCCTCCCCGTTCTGCGAACTGACATCTAGGGTTAAGGCTATCCTTTTCAGGGCCCTAGATTTTTTGGCACCAGTGTCGGTCTCTTGCATGGCTCTGCGTTCCTGGTGCGGAAAGCTATGTACAAGAACTGACGTCAGCGCACGAGGGCGGTGTCTAAGTACTCCGACGACGTCATTCCGGCGCACAACGCCAACGACGGACGCGGAGCCGCAGACGACGCCTAGCGACGCGCAAGGGGTATTGCTACAAAAATCTTTCCGGATCCATCCTGACACCTGGGGATATTCTAAGGTAAGGAATCTAACTAACTAATGTTTCTTACAGATACATTGTTACCGAAGGTAAGTAACTTGTTCTTTAAGTCCAACATCTTGACGGAGGTTCTTCATTCCCCCTCCACTGTGGTAGAACCTTTGCTTCCTTTTAATAATGCCATCACTGAGCCAGTTATGGAGGTTTGGCATAAGCCCTTTTCGGCTCCGGAAGTGTCTAAGTCTGTTGCTAGGAGCTACAGGGCGGTTCCAGGAGATCCAGACTTTCTAACATCCCATCCTTCTCCTGAGAGTCTGGTGGTTCAATCTGCCTGTTTGAAAAAGTCTTCAGGGGTTTTTCCTCAAGTTCCTAGCAATAGAGAGTCTAAGAAGCTCGACCAGTCGGCCAAGAAGGTGTTCTCCTCGGCAAGTATGGCCTTGAAGTCAACAAATGCCACTTGCCTTTTGGGCCGTTACATCCACGCCCTGATGGATTCTGCAAAACAGCTGGCTCCTAAGTTATCAGAGAAGGACAGGCAGAATTTTAATGAGGTCTTGTTGGACACTCAAGCAGCTGCACAACAGGTTATACAGAGTAGTTTGGACACTGCGGACTCTGTTGCCAGGATCATGGGCTCTTCGGTTGCCACAAGGAGAAGTGCTTGGCTTAAGTCGTCGGAGTTCTCCCGGATGTGCAGGCAACACCTCTAGATCTTCCATTTGATGGTTCTGGACTGTTTGGGAAGAAAGCAGATGCAGCCTTGGAGAAGTTCAAGGACAGTAAAGCCACGGCTAAGTCTCTGGGCCTGCAGGCTCGGTCTAGAGGTTCCTCATTCAAAAGGTACAGAGGTTTTGGGAGGTCGTCCTTTCGGACCTACAGGCAACCTCAGCAGCAGCAGCAAAATACCCTGTATAAGACCTACAGGGGCAGGAACAGAGGTCGTGCACGAGGTCGTCAGCTCTCCTCCTCCTCTTCCTCCCTCCCTCCTACCACTGCAAAACAGCCCTAGATCCGCTATTCTGGATCATGTTGGTCCTGTGGGGGGTCGGCTTACCCCTTTTTGGGAATCGGTCCCTTCAGTCCTTTGGGTTCTAAATCTTGTGGAAAATGGGTATGCTCTTCCCTTTCGGGAATTCCCTCCAAATGACCCTCCTTGCCAAGGAGCTTGCTCGGAGGACCACCTTCTTCTCCTGCAGGAGGAAATCCTAACTCTACTGAAAAAAGGTGCGATAGAGGTGGTTCCAGAGCGGAAAAGGGGTCAGGGATGCTACTCCTGGTATTTCCTGATTCCTAAGAAGGATGGCAGGCTACGTCCAATCCTGGATCTCAGGATCGTGAATCTTTTTCTGAAGCAGGAGAAGTTCAAGATGCTCACCTTTGCGCATGTTCTTCAAGCGCTGCAACAGGAGGACTGGATGGTGTCCGTCGACTTGCAGGATCCATATTTCCACATCCCTAATCGAACAAGAAATTGGAAGGTGCACTCAGTCCGAAGTCAATGAGGCAGCGTGAATCAGTTATTCCATACTAAAAGTCCTTTTATTCAATAAATCTCTCAGAACTGGCACACAGCCAACGCTTTTCGTTCCCGATTCTTTGCCAGATGGAACTTTGTCAGGGCTGTAACATTATAGACAAAGGACAACATAAATATGACATTACACAAAGATAACAAAATGGAATAAACAAATATACATATATAAATAGTGTTAGATGACCCAAAAGACTCTACAATAACAAAAAAAAAATCTTTTTTTCCTCTTCAAAGAACATGAAATAGTACAAATACCATATAGAACAAAGGTGAAAAAGCAATTCTCAAAATAATAATCTTTCACATAAATATATGTGACTCAAGAATAGAGTATACCACATGTTTCACAGAGCAAACATAACAGCTACAGTTCCTGACTCTAAAAGAATGGCTTCTCAAGAAGTGATTTTACCTATCCACACTTCTCCAAGTAAGGTATCCCTCCCGTGCTAAAAAGAGAAATTTGATTATGGAGATGAGGAGGGAGATTGAGAGGATGATGTTATGTTTGGTGTGGCACGCAGTCCATCAGACCTTCTGATAAAGTGCCAGGATGATGAGGATGAGGAGTACGTTTACTATCCTCAGGACCCCAACCAAGATAGGCAAAGAGAACAAATCATTCAAATACCTGTTTCACTAGTATCAAATCTACAACATATGGTGGAAGATTACTACAGCAAATTACCTCCTTCAGAGCCAGCGTCTTCAGTTCCACAAACTGCCATCACGCAGCCTTCCTTGGTAATTAGATCTCCTCTTCCTTTTTCTCCACCACCTGTAGCAAATCAAGCACAGGATCAGGAAAATCATACCACTGATGATGATGATGATGATGATGATGCGAGAGAGGAGGGCGAACTGGACGACGTATCACTACCTAACGAGTGGGCCGACTACCTACTACAAACGCCGTAGTCCAGCCGTGATGTCACTAAGGCCTGGACCACAAGCTTCTGGGTGTCATGAGGAAGCATCCACGTAATCTTCCTCAGCCACCTGATAATAGTAGTGCAGGTGGCTGCGACTTTAATCACATGTTGTCTCATGGATAGCTGATTGTCAAAGAGGACCCCGAGGTTGCGAGCTGTAGTTGCCGGGACCGGCAAAGGACCCATTTGCTGAGGCCAATGTTGAGGGCCCCAGAGAGCGGAGTCAGGCCCAAACAGGAGCAACTCCGTTTTATCTCCGTTCAGCTTCAATTTGTTAGTCATCATCCAATTGGCAATGTCCGTGAGCCCTGAACTAAGAGAGGAACAAGGGGAGTGTTGATTAGCAGAGAGAGAGAAGATGATTTGAGTATCATCTGCATACGAAAAAATAGATAGTCCAGACTGTACAGCAAGAAAAGCAAGAGGTCTAATGTAAAGATTGAAAAACAAAGGACTAAGAATAGAGCCCTGGGGGACACCGTGCGGAACATTATGAACAGAGGACACCGAAGAAGGAGAAAAAACCTGAAAAGTGCGGTCCGAAAGAAAATTGGAAATCCAAGCAAGTGCGGAGCCAGAGATCCCAACAGACCTCAGGGCAGAAAGGAGGATGGTATGAGAGACGGTGTCAAAAGCGGCACTCAAATCCAAAAGGATGAGTGCCACCGTCTCTCCTCTATCCACCTGACGTCTGATTGTCTCCGTAACTCCCAGAAGGGTGGACTCAGTAGAAAAGCCCGCCCGAAAGCCAGATTGGGAAAAGTGAAGAACGTTCGCCGACTCAATGTGAGTAGTTAGATGACGATTAACGTGCTTCTCAGCACCTTCGAGAGGCCGGGAAGTAAGGAGATAGGTCGGAAATTGGATGGGTTACTAGGGTCAGCGTTAGCTTTTTTCAAAAGTGGAGCAACCATCGCATGCTTCCAGACATTAGGGACAATAGCTTCAGTGAGAGAAGCATTCAGAAGAGCCAAAATGCAGTCAAGTGAAGCGGGGGCTAGAGAACAAAGAATCTGTGGGGGCATGGGATCTAAAGGAGAACCAGATTTGATCTCTGCCAACAATTTCTGGAAGACGGGCATAGGAATGAGGTCCCACTTATCTAAGAGGGGAAGTGAAGACTGAGCCAGATCATCCAGAAGAAGTGGTTGGTCATAATTCTGTGTGGGTGAGCTGGATGAAGGTGGGGCAGATAGTGGGGCTCCAAAACCCGCGTAGATGTTATCAATTTTCTGCATAAAGAAGTCGGCCAGGGAATTGCGTTGAATGCAATCCAAACAGGGGGCTTTAGGAGCACAGGCCATACCTGATAGTTCCTGGACTGCCTTAAAAAGAGCTTTGGGGCGATTCTGGGCTTTCAATATAGTGTTGTTAACATGATTGGCCCTGGCAATTTTACAAAGAGCGTGATATTTGTGGAGTGCAGTTTTATAATTTTCTTTGTCTGCAGGAGAATAGTTTGATCTCCAAATACGCTCCAGTCTTTTGCAGCGGGACTTTTCCATTTTTAATTGTTCGTTGAACCAGGGGGCAGGGGAGTGCAGAAAATTTTGCTTACATTTGCGTGCTGGAAGGCAGAGATCGAGCGCAGAAGTAAGCCAGGTGCTAATTGTCACAACATCATCCGTGGGGATGTTAAGAAGTTGAGGCATGGTCTTTAAAAGGGAATTATTAAGGTGCTCCAAATTGAGTTTTTGCCAATTCCTACGGATTCTAGGGGGATGAGTATTGTCAGAAAGGCAAGTAGCACCCGCCATTTTAATACAGAACTCTACGATAAAATGGTCTGACCAAATAATAGGTCTAGAGGGTAGACAAGTTACAGTGTCCAAATTAGTGAAAATTGGATCAAGAAGATTACCGCCTTTATGAGTTGGGCCAGAATTAAGCAGACTTAAATTAAGAGCAGCAAGATCCTGTATAAGGTGAACGCTAATAGAACATAGGGTATCATTAAGATGGATATTGAGGTCACCTAACAACATAAAATTGGTAGATTCCAACAAAAGGGGAGCAATGAGCTCAGGAAAGGTAGCTGCCCAAGCGGCAGCCGCACCAGGTGGACGATACAAAAGGACACCGGACAAAGTAAAATTAGGGGATAATAACAATTTAAAACTGCCAGCTTCACAATTGGGGATGTCCAGGTCTTCCCATTTACAGGAGTAACACCTCTTGTAAATAATAGCGATGCCACCACCTACCCCAGACGTTCTATTACGTCCCACAAAGGTGTATTCATCGGGGAGAGCAGTAGCAATATCAGGGCCGAAGCTATCATTAAGCCAGGTCTCAGTTAAAAACAGGGCTAGGACTAGATAATGTAAGGAGATCAAATATGTCCCTTTTGTGTTTGGGCAAAGATCTACAATTTAGGTTAATAAAACTAAGATCAGGAACAAGGTCGGAGGGGTATGCTGTCACTGAAGAGGGAGTAGCCTTCCAAAAGGAGGCAGAGGCGATACACAACTCCGAGGGGAGGGATGTAAGAGCTAGGGCACATGAAGGGCAGACCAAAGGGACATTGTTACAGCATAATCGAGAGCATTGAGGCCCTAAAGGCACTTGGAGGCTATACAGAACAGAACGTGAATACGTAAGTTTAGGGATCAAAGAACCAGAAGAAGGAGGGGTGACCCTGGGTCCCGTCAGGGCGCGGACGGGCGCAGACGGGCTTGCCTTTGGCGCGCCCGCTGCGCGTGTCCGCTGCGCGTTTGCACCATGCCCACTTTAGTAGCGTCAGGGAAGCAGACACTAGACTGCTCCCTGCGCTACCCCCAAGATGGCGGTCGGGTAGATGGAAAAGGTACTGGGGAGCGGGAACGGGGGAAGAACCTTCCACAAGATGAAATGCGAGCAAGCTCAAGGTAATGTAGCAGCTGAGTGAGTAATTAAAATAGTTCTTCAAGAATACAATAAAATCCGAAAACACGATTTTAAAATGATTAAAGGCACGTAAACAGTACAGTACAACCACTCTGCACCCCCTCCAAGCTCAAAGATATTCAGCTAGCGCAAAGCGACAGACTCCCGGCTCAAGCCTCAGGAGTTACGTCATTAGAAAGAAATCGGGGGAATGGCGTCCCATGTTGGACCTTCGTGGCCTCAACAAATATCTGAAAAAGCAATCCTTCTGTATGTTATCTGTTCAGGAGGTGCTTCAATTAGTAAGTCAAGAAGATTACATGACTAACTTAGACCTTCAGGACGCCTATTTTCATATCCCCATTCTCCCTAAGCACAGGAAATTCTTACTCTTCAAAGTGGCTGGCATGGATTATCAATTCCAAGTTCTACCTTTTGGCCTTCGTTCAGCACCCCGAGGGTTCACCAAGGTTCTGGCACCTGTAGCGGCCCACCTACGACAGGCAGGAATTCAAATCTTCCCTTGCCTGGACGATTGTCTCATGAAGGTGAAATCCTTGGCAGTGGCAAACAATCATACTCCGAGATGTCTCTCTCTCTTCCAGTCCTTTGGTCTCTCCTTTAACCTTCCAAAGTCTCAGCTAATTCCCTCAAGAGTAAGAAGTTTTTTTAAAGGCAACCTTAGACAGTCATCAGGCGAAGGTCTTCGCCTCGCATGAAAGACAAGAGAAGATTTGTAAACTGGGCTATACTCCTTGTAAAAAGGTCCACTTCAGTTCGGAAGTACAAATCGCTTCTGGGGATGTTGTCCTCCTGCATTCCACTCATTCCCAACTGCCGCTTGTGGATGAGGCCCTTACAAGAAGAACTAGACAGTCAGTGGCTACAAATCTCAGGGTCCTTCGAGGATATTATAAAGATAACACCTCAGATGAAGGAAACGCGCTTCAATGGTGGACCCACATCCCGAACATAGCCACGGGCCAGTTGTTCCTGGTAGATCCTCCGAATTACATAATTACGACTGATGCATCCCTCGAAGAGTGAGCAGCACATCTGGAAGGGCTGCCAGTAAAGGGCAACTGTCCTTACACATCACTCTATTGGAGTTAAACGCAATATTCCTGGCCCTGTAATCCTTTCTCACAAAAAATTCAGGAGCATCAGTCTTAATTCGGACATACAATACAACAAGTATGCAAGGAGGGACAAGATCAACTACGCTATTCCTACAGGCCCAGCAAATTTGGGATTGGACAATTCAGCACCAGATAACGTTAATAGCAGAACATGTTCCAGGCAAATATCCTGGCAAATTCCTTGAGCAGGTCAATTACAGCCAACCACGAATGGGAACTCCACCAACCGATGCTGGATCGCATCTTTCTGTTGTGGGGCAAACCAAAGTTAGACCTATTTGCGTCTGAACCCCAAATGCCGATTCTTTGCCAGCTGGCTACCCCAACAGGGATCGTGCGGGAATGCGTTTTTGATAAATTGGTCAAAGATTTATGCTTATGCTTTTCCTCCTATTTCTTTGATCCCAAGAGTGCTACGGAAGGTGAGGAAGTCACCTTGCCGAATAATACTCATAGCACCCAGGTGGCCTCGCCAGTTCTGTTTCACAGAGCTTCTACTCCTACTAGAGTGCAAACCCAAGTTGTTACATACAATACAGAACTTGCTAACAACGAATCATGGCCAAGTCTGCCATCTGGACCCAACATCGCTACGATTGTCGACTTGGCTCCTGAGCACTGAGTTCGCCAACCTAACCATCCCTGCTGACTGTCGGGAAGTCCTTGCAAATGCTAGAGCGCCGTCCACTGTCAAAACCTACAAGTTTAAACGGAAGAGATTCTGCCATTGGTGTGCAGGTTCAGAAGTACATCCTATTCAATCTCCGCCAGAACAGTGATTACCTTTCTTCCTGCAACTGGCTAAATCTGGCCTCTCTCATTCATCCATTAGGTTTTCCTTACCATAATCTCCAGATTTTGATGGCATAATGGGTCACAGTCGCTTTGGTCATCAAGAATTATAAAACAATTTCTTAAAGGATTGTTTAGAATGTTCCCTCCAATTAGGCGTCCTCCTCCACCTTGTCATCTCAACGTTGTATTGGCAGAACTTATGAAGAGCCAATTCATAGAGCAGATCTCAAATACATTACATGAATCCTCTCTTCTACTGGCTCTTATGTCAGCCAGAGGATTAAGCGACATACATGATTTCACTGTTTGTCATCCTTTCCTTCCATTTACAAAGGACTCGTACCAATCCTACCTTTATTCTTAAGGTACCATCGGAATTTCATTTAAATGAACCAGTCATATTGAAAACCTTTTTTCCAAATCCGCAAACACCAGCGGAAAGATATTTGTATTCCTTGAATAAGAGGTGTATACAATTCTACTTACAGAAGACCACTAGCATCTGCAAGACTAATCAGTTTTTCGTGGGTTATGGTAAAATCCGAAAGGGAAATCCTGTTTCTAAACAAACGATAGCACGTTGGATATCATCAGTGATACAGTTTTGCCATCAGCAAGCAGGCAAACCTTTATCTTCGACAGTGAAAGCTCACTCTACGAGAGCTGTCTCCTCTTCCATGGCTCTCTTGGCCGGTGTGCCTATACAGCCGATCAGCAGAGCAGCAACCTGGTCCAGCAGGCACACGTTTACCAGGCATTACTGTCTGGAAGCTACAAGCAATGCGTACACAGGTGTGGGACAAGCGTTTCGCCGTAATCTTTTTCAATAAGGTGAGCCTCTCTTCTTCCCACCTTCCTTTATGTTTTGTCTATTGCTTTTATTCTGTTGATATATGAATTAAGTTTGTTGTATCATGTATTCATTTTGATGTACAATTGTATATTTAAATACATATATGCGTGCAAATGTCTATATATATTTTTTAACAAACACTTAATTTTGCACTTAATTTATGGACACAAAAAAACAAATAAATAATTTTGGATGTGATCACATAGGACATGACTTAGATTTATCCTTATACTTAGATTTTATGTATTTATTTATTTATATGGTTTTATATACTTAAATATGAAATACGTTTAACCACTATTTAAGATACTATCAGGCACATGCATCAATGTAAAAACCGGTCACAAACGGGCAGATTCTCAGAATCTGCCCCTTTGCGACTGGTATTTTTGCATTTGGGATGCATCATCCCAAATGCAAAAATCGCAATTCAAGGAATCTCTAAATTGCGATTCCTTAAATTGCGATTGCATTTAAGGAATCCCAAATTGAGATTCCTTAAATGCAGTGCATGAAAGTGAAAAAATTCGCGATTTCGCTAATAGGGGGAGCAAATTACCATGAAGTTGAACTTCATGGTAATTTGCAAAAACTTTGAAAAATGCACTTTTGTGCATTTTTCAAAGTTTCATGTTGCGCACACACATGCCCTTAGAGCATGTGTGTGTGCAACATATGTGCACAGATCAATTGCAGGGGTGCAATAGGGTGTCATTTTGACACCCTTGCACCCTTGAAATTGCATGAGCAATTTGCGAGTACCTACTGGTACTTGCAAATTGCTCATGCAATCTACTATTCATTCCTAAAGGCCTGGAGGCCCATAGGAATGAATGGGACGGCATTCCTTAATTGCGACTCGCAATTTGCGAGTCGCAATTAAGGAATTTGTAGGAATCGCTATTTTTATAGCGATTCCTACATGCATAGGCTTTTGCAATTCCTTAATTGCGATTCCTTAAAAATCGCAATTAAGGAATCGCAAAAGTCTTTATTGATGCATGTGCCAGTATATTGGTTATTTAATGGATGTATTTATACAGCTATTGTGTATTCAAGTACATAAGCATTTAATTATTTATCTATTTATTTGCAAATTTGTACACAGAGGTATGCACCCAAATGTGGTAAAATGAACAATATGAAATCAATTTCTAAGATATCAGGTCTAATGTCAATATGAACTAATGTTAGTCCTATCTTTGTGATCAGCACTCGCTTTTATTTAGCACTGATGTCTTTAAGATTTAAACACGTGGTTTACACACACACAAAAAAAAAACAGGAAATAGAAAAAAAGTGTAACCTTTAAAAAGCAATACTAATGGTTGATGTGCGTCATGTGATCAAGTCCCCAGGGAGGGACGAAACGCGTAATGGCTGCCGTTTTGTTTGTGAGATGATTTGAATAAACAGAGCGGAATTTCAAGAATTACGTGGTCTGTGCTCTTTTCGTCCGCTTACCAGAGGAGAGGTGCGGCAGTGGAAGAGTGTTTTGCGCTATATATATATATATATATATATATATATATATATATATATATATATATATATATATATATATATGTATATACCACACCAAAACAACTTCCAAAAGAAGATGCACGCACTCCGGTCTGTAGGTATGGGGCTGATTTAATGACGTTACAGGTCACCCACGATCCTGCAAAAGAGAGAGATGCGTTTTGCCTGGCTTTATCAATCTGACTGGCGCCAACATTTCACAGGTATAAATAGCCCTTCCCCCCCTTCAATCATTGGTAGACATAGAAAACAGATTCTGCCAGAAAAATTGCTGGTGAATAACTAATGAAATTAACCCAGCTCAAATCTTACATGTATAAGCAATTCGATGATATACACAAATATTGGCATAATGCGCAATTTACATATGTATATATGTATATATATATATATATATATATATATATATATATGTATATGTGTGTGTGTGTGTGTGTGTATTTGGGATGCATGTTCTGCGTACAGGTTTACGTACGTTTTTTCTACTGCATGCCGTATATCAGCATACATAGCTATAATGCAACTGCTATCTATTCGATTCAAGCATGTGAATCTATAAAAGATACCCCAATACTGGAGAACAAAATGAGATACTTACCTGTAAACTGTGGTTCTCCAGTATTGGTATCTTTCATAGATTCACATGCAACCCACCCTCCTCCCCATAGAGGCTCTCCTAGTTTATTTTATATTCATATATTGCACTTGTGCTCGAAAATCAGAGAACCTGGAGCCTCTGTGGAGAGGGTTCTAGAGGGTGCTGTCAC
This sequence comes from Triturus cristatus, assembly GCF_964204655.1. Lineage (NCBI taxonomy): Eukaryota > Metazoa > Chordata > Amphibia > Caudata > Salamandridae > Triturus > Triturus cristatus. The sequence goes on along the minus strand of NC_140585.1, from coordinate 818,059,310 downwards.
CTGATTCACTGGAGTTTGGACCATTCCTAATGACTAGGACGAGATGTTAAAGTGATTTTTTTTCTCTATTATCTTTAATGGTAAGGTCATTCCTTACTGCTTTTTATGTACTGTGGGACTCCCACTTCGATGACAGGGAATGATTCAAGCATGTGAATCTATGAAAGATACCAATACAGGAGTACCACAGTTTACATGTAAGTAACTTATTCTCTTCACGTTCAAGGTCCTCCCCAAGCAGGAATCTCAGTAAAATTTACATTTTAAAGAGCAGGTTTGAGGTTTCGTAAATTCAATAAAGGCCACCTATTATCCATATTTTATTCTTGTTGATGCATTTGCACTGCTCCCACAAGTCAATCTTGGGATTCTAATTTAATTTTTTTACTCCAATTTCAAAGAACTTCACATTTACAGAGCATTAAAAAAAATCTATTTTAAAAATTGCTTCTTTATATACTCTTTATTAATCTGTTAATATTATTTAATTTTCTAAGCTGTCGCAGATCCCCTGAGAAGGCGTTGCGGACCTCCACATGTCCCCTGACCACAGGTTATGAGCTGCAGGCCTAGACAGTCTCCTTATTCACCCTAACATCCTTCAAAGTCCTGCTCTTTACATTCCATTTCCTACTTCTAGAGAGGAAGACGTGGGATACCCGCTCAAATATATGTGGACTGCAGTTTTCGCTCCCATGTTTCCTGAGTGGGGAACACCCAACTCTATTTTTCAAACTCATCATGGGCCTTAGTGCAGCGCAGCCCTATCCTTGAATCCCTCCAGAATGTTGTTGGGTCTCTGCTCTCACTTATATCTGCGTCCAGGCAGGTTTTTACATCTAATACGCTGTCACTGTCATGAGCCATGGGATGTTGTTGGGGATCCATTCCACGAGCAAGGTAATGTGTGGGGAATCTATTTTAGACCGGGAAGTAGGGTGGCAGTTGAACCGGGAGCTGGGCGAGTGGCGGAGACCTGATTTCTGTCCTGCTGTTAATCAATAAATCTTTTGACACTATCGATCAAACAGTGATTATGACTGATGTCAGTCAAAAAGGCCTGGAGGCAGTGCTCATCCAACGTAGAAAGGTAAGGGATGAGGTAGTTGCATTTGCTTCCAGAAGTCTGAGGGAGGTGAAGCAACCTATTCAGCCATAGTGTGAGAATCACTGGCCTGTTGGTGGGGCATATTATATTTTAAGCCATATTTGTGGGGTTCAAAGTTCACAGTACGGGTAGATCATAAACAGTTGGTACAACTGTTTACCGCTAAGGGTGTTGAATGAGCAACTCCCAGGTTTGCCAAATGGGTGAACAGGCTTCAACAGGTTTCAAATTGAATATGTTCAAGGGACTCAAAATTTATAAGCAGATTGCTTCTCTAGGTTACATGGAGATAATAATGATGAATTGGAAGAGGACATGATGGAGGAAGATACTGACTTTTTGTGCAGTGTGGAGAGCCATTCTGAAGGTGCCATATCTGAACAAGAATGGAGAGATGCATGTGAGTCTGATCAGGAAATCAAGGATTTTATGCAAGGCATAAGTCTGCTATGGTCTAAGTGGATGTTTTGTAAACGACTGATGTATTTAAATTAACACGTTAATTTCCCCACCCTCTTTATGTGCCATCGCCGTAGTTTCAGGGCCATAGTTTATTGTCTAATAACTATGGGTTTTGTACAGTTTATATTATACTGCTCATATATTTTTTTCTTGCATGTAATCCTTAGCAAATCGTCTTTAGAAACTTATTGTGTGCTAAATTCTGAAGTCTGTTTCTGTATTCCTCCCATTAGGGTTCTCAAAATGCCTTTGGTGCTTTGTGGTATGCAGAGGTTGGTTGTACCAGAAATCTTTTTACACTTGGACCACACTTCCATCTGTGAAGGATTGGCCGTCCCATTCTTTCATGTATGGTCCCTGTCTTTTTTTGTCCTGCCTGTTTAGATATTTAATTTTCATATGTGGTATGTTGCTGTTTTGAAGCCTTTGTTTGATACCAACGTCTACTGCCCTCTTGGTTTGTGCTGTAATTCTTCTGTTTTGAACGAGGCTGTGTTGCATGTTTTCACGCGTATGACCTAATTGTTGCACTTTGACTTACGCTTATTAGTTCGAAGAGCATTTGCGGCATATGCTGTATAAACTCCTTTTGTCTCTCATGTACAGATGAAAGAGCTTCGAACCCAAGCAGAAGCGCATAGGCACAGGGTGCATGGAACCCACTTCTCTCGGGATCATCTGAACCAGATACTGTCTCACAGCAATATATTTTGGGATGCTGCATCTAGCTCGAGCACAGACGACACGCTTAGCACCAACATTAAAGCACTGGACCTCGCAGGGTAGGCTTTTATTAAGAATTTATTACACACTTATAACTCTAATAGAGTAAATGGCCTCCATGTTCATGTTCACAAGTTGGTATTCCTGATATTCGCAGTGGAGTTAAAAACCAAAGAATGCTCACAGCTTGAAAGATTTTGCATTGCAGTTAGGTAGTCAGTTAGCACAAATTCCGGTTGCACCATGCGCCAAATCCCTGAAGAAGCAATAACCTCTTGTTCAGATGTTTTGTTGGCCATGTGACAGTTCAATACAAGCAAATAAAGAACAAGGGAATATAGATAACTGAATGCATCTTGCATACTTTTATTTTCTTCAAAGGTGTGTCATGCGTTTGCCCAGAGCTTTTTTAAAACCTGTACATCTTGTGGAAAAAAAACTTTGCAAACATTGTTCCTCGGGATGCAGTATATGAAATATGAATGTAAGGTCATACATTTTGAAAATATAAATATTTAAATATATGTTGCAAATCTGGGTTAAACATTTGGAATACATACGTTACATTCCATATGTTTGTTTCTATATTAATAAGATTAATAGTATGGTATCATCTGGGGCATCATGTGTGCGTCTAAGAGCATTGCACTTGAGGCCAAGTTATGGTTGATTTGTTAACCTTAGCTAGCAAATTTCAGTCATTTTTTTATTTTAATATCCATTTTTGTAGTAAACAGAGGAGAACGGTATTAACAGGTAAGACATTATAATAACATCATACAGTGCAAATTCTACATCACATCAGTGGTAAATTGATAATCTGGTAGTTGAACATCAAACACCACGTCTATTGGGAGCATTTGGAACAGCGTAGAGGTGTTTAATTAACCGTGAGAAACACATCTGATAGAGACTTCTAGCCACAGATTCCTTACCATAGAATATTCCTCAGGTGTCAGACTGGTCCTGCAAATTCTTGAGTAGTACCTCTGTGCACCAGAAGGTGGTGCTGATCAGCTCTGCATCTGCATCCTAGGCATCGGTCACACCAGATGTGACATAACTATATAGGCGTCACCCCAGCACGATGCCATCAGTGCTTTTCCTTCCGTGCCATCAGCACTGATCTTGAAGAGTTTCCTCAGTCATTTCTTTACTGCTCTTTTCAACTTTTTGTCACACTTTTTTGCTCCCAGTGTGCCTTAGGGATGGGCCCTAAGAAACCTTTGCTTTTTAAGCCTTGTGGAGCCTGTCACAGACAGAAGCCTGTGATGGGCCTCCACCTGGTTTGCTTATGTTGCCTGGAGCTGGACCAGGACTCCAAGGCCTGGTCTGACTGCCATTCGATGAACCCCAAAGTGATCCTGGAGCATGTGTTGAAGATCCTAGTCGCTCGGCACTGGATAACTCTGTACTACTCCAGGTCCTGGTCACGTGGAAGATCTCAGGCCTGCTCTCGGAGTCGTTCCCATCGGTCATCATTGAGGTCAAAATCTTTATCGGGTAAGTCCCACAATTGAAGAAGAAGAAGACCAAGAAGTCAAAGTGTTCTTCGACTTCACCGCGCCGGTCCAAGCCACCAGAAGAGGCACAGGAACAACGCCACAGGTCACACTTCCTCCGCTGAGCCTGTGTCCACTCCATACCTCCTAGAATTTCTCATAGCCAGAGCATCCCTCAACCAATTGAAGGAATTCTATGAGGCTATGCACCTCATCGTAGAGCAAGCCGACCCCTCTGGAGTGCCTACAAGCCCCATGGGTTTGGAAGGTACCTGGACTGGATATCAGCTGGCGGGTTTGCCCGTACTACCAGATGGGCCCTTTAGATTGGTTTCTCAACCTCCACCAGAGTCCGGTCCACTGGTGCTGTGCCTGGCAACCCGAGTTCATTGTCATTCCAAACCCCGACACAAAGCGGACCAGCGTAGTCCAAAGTCTACTCCAGCGCTGAACTGACCAGGTTCAGAGGCAGTGCCTACATTATCTGACAAGCCATGTACTGGATATGCTTGGTGTGGATCTGATGCTTCTTATGAATATCCTGACCCCCTTAAGAAAACCTTGGTTGAGGATGACTGGTATGAAGAACTGGCTGATGCCAGTGGTATGGACACCTTGTCGGACACTGGCCTGATCTCACCACCTAGTGTGGCTATGAAGGAAGGAGCTTCTTTTGCCGTGGTGGTGCAGAGGTGCTCCAAATTGTTCAGCAGGGTTACATCCTTCTGTTCAAAGAAACCCTACCACCCATGCCACTGGCCTCAGTTTGTCTGACAGAGAATCATCTGTCCATGTTGCTTCGGGAAAGGCAGCCTCTTTTGGCTAAAGAGGCCATTAAGAGGGTGCCGATATCAGTAGTAGGTTGTGTATGCTACTACCGCTACTTTCTGGTGCCAAAGAAGGACAGAGACCTACTCCTTATTTTAGATCTGCACCCTCTCAACTTCTTCCTGAAAAAGGAGAAATCCAAAATTGACTAGAGACTAGATGACAGCGCTGAATTTGCAACATCTGTATGCCGTCCTGGCAGTACACAGACGTTACCTGTGGTTCACAGTAGGCAACAAGCACTTTCAGTTCACTGTACTCCTCTTTGACCTTACCTGTGCCCCGTCTGCTGTTCACAAAAGTGAGGGTGGTAGTTGCAGCACATCTGCAAAGGTCAGGAGTTTCAATGACTGGCTGTTGAAGATGGTCTTGTCCCAGGCAGTCGTCGTCCACCTCCAAACTACAGAAGACATGCTGCATTTGCCGATGTTCATTATAGCATGCCAAAGTCACTCCTGACTCCCTCTCTGATGCTCCCTTTTATCTGAGCCATTCACATTTTGTTTCGAGTGGGGCTCAGGACTCCAGTACGCTTTCACGCCGATACCAGTCCTGCCCCGAATTCTGAAGATCAGGACGAACTGGGCCCAAGTCCTCCTTGTGGCTCTGGGGAGGGCACATAGAGTATGGTATCCCAAACTCCTGAGCATGAGCATCGGTCCCCCTATCAATCTGCCCCATCAGGAGGATCTCCTGTTGCAGCAACAAGCCAGGATTCTGCACTCGAACATGCGCACGCTCCACCTTCATGCGTGGAGATTTAGTGGTGGCAGTTGAATCTTCGATTTCCTTTCCAATGTCTTTGAGGGCATTTTGGCAGTTAGACCGCTCTCCACAAAGATTTTATACTCCTGCCTCTGGGGCAAGTTTGTGGCTTGGTGCACTGAAAAACATGTTGACCCTCTTTCTGCACCCTTATCCGGAGTGTTACTGTTGTTTTGTCTTTAGCCTGTCAAACACTTGCTTTGAGGTATAATTAAGGGATATGTTTTGGCCGTTCTGCTTTTTTGTATTTGCTGGATCAACCCTCCCTGTTCCTGTTGTCACATGTAGCGGCACATTTTCTAAAAGGTCTTCAACTCTTGTTCCCTTCAAAGCCTTTAGTTATGGTCCAATGTCACCTTAATTTGCTGCTGACCTCCCTGTAGCCATGCATGTGCAATCTTCACTTCCATGCTTGGTGCCAACAACTGCTGACTGCTTCCTACCTCCCTCCTGAGGTTGTAGATGTAATCTTGGCAGCCCCTTGCCGAATTCTGTATATGCCTTCCATTGTGACACATCTCTGGTTTGGTGCAGTACTCAAAAGATTGACTCACTTAAAGCCAGGTTATCTGAACTATTTATTTTTGTATTGTCTCTAGCCCAGCAAGGACTTCCTCTGAGCACAATTAAGGGGCACCTGTCAACTCCTTTGGCTTTTTTGCGGTTGCTGGATCAGCTCTTTCTGTACAAATCACCCATTGTAATTTATTTTTGAAGGGTTTGCAATATTTGTTTCCACCTGCTTTCTTTATCATTACCCAGTGGGACCTTAAGTTGCTCCTCAGCTCCTTGATGTGTGCTCTTTATGAACCACTTCATAGCCGTCTACTCATCACCATAATATCGGCGTGGCTGGTGAGTGAGATGGAAACCCTGTCTGTCAACACATCCTAGTCTATTTTCTTCCCAAACAGGTTGGTCCCGAGAACCCAAGCTTCCTGTCTTCCAAAAGTGGTGACTCATTTTCACATCAGGTAAAACATCACCATATCTGTGTTGTTCGCTGTGAGAAAGTCATCCTTTTTGCCCTGTTTACCCCCATTGTTTTGACTGGTTCTGGTGGTAACTGACTCTGACTGTGCCCTGTGCTCTGCTACCCAGATCATTGGCCAGTTCTCTGATTGAAAAGGTACATGGTAATTTTGTATAATTACAATTGGCAATGACAGACCCCTGTAAATCCCTAGTATATAATAAGACAAGGGGGATTAAAACTACCTATAAGTCCCAAGTACATAATAGGGCTGGGGAGTTTAGAGGTGCATTAGATTTTATACACTGAAGTGTACACTGCTGTGTTGCGTGCTGTCATTTTTATAGGCAGGCTTAAATTTGCAGACTGTCTTTAAATGTAAATTACACACAAATTCGACTTTGGTGGTACATGTACTTCCCAAGTGGTAATTTACCTTATTTTTAAATATAGGTCAACCCTAAAGTCTCTCCTAGGTGCCTCAGGGGTGGGGTGCCATGTAACAATAAGCAGGGACATCAGAAAATATGTTTTATATGCCCTGGTGAGAGAAAAACAGCCTATTTAGTTTCCCCCATTGTAGATTATTAGCTTCACGGGCTAACATTAATAATAATAATACAGCCATTTATAGACTGCGAACAGCTACTTCGATAGAGATGTCCAGGCGCTATAGCAACAAGTGGCACACATGAGTCACACAGCAGCCAAGGCTCCTGGAAAGTTAGTCTAGGCTAAAAAGCCATGTTTTGGCTGCTTTCCTGAATTGCGATTCAGAAACAATATGGCGCAAAACATTTGGCAGGGAGTTCCATAACATGGATGCCCCGACCGTAAAAGATCTGCCACCCAACCGAGCTTTCCTAACTCGTGGGGTGCAGAGCAGATTCTGAGAATTAGACCTCAGTAGGCGCATAGCCGTTGTTTCAAGTAGCTGGGGCAAGTACCATGGATTGACCGGAAAGCTAGGGTTAGGGCCTGAAATTTGATTTTTTGGGCTACCGGCAGCCAATGCATTTCCTTACTATGTGGAGAGATATGATGCCGAAATAGAACACGTCTGATCAATATCGCAGCCGTATTTTGAACCATTTGGTGTTTTTTAACACGGTAGGCCGGAAAGCCCAAGTAGAGGCCATTCGCATAGTCCAGCCGAGAAGTCACTGTGGCATGGAATTGGAATCGTTTATTTCTGTGCAAATATTGCTAGGAATGAGCTAAATATCATTCAAAGACTTAAAAGATTGGTAATGAAAAAACCAACTTGCCACTGTTGAAGTTATCATAACTGGTACAAAAAATAAGTTATACAACTTTCTTTTCTGTAAGCCAAAATCCAGCCTCTCCTGATTGGTCAGCCTTAACAGGCGTAGCCAAGCTGCTTTGATGAGGTGATAAGTGGCCACATACAGCAGAGGTTATTTAATGGGGGAGAGCTCTGCAGCTGGGTAAATCAAACTGAGTTTCAGAGTTAGAGCAGGATAGTAAGTAATGCTGGACCTACCCCCTTTAATCCTGTCCCCCCAGGCCAGATGGCAGGCGCGGAATGAAATTTGCGAAAGGTGTGGGAGGGGAGTGTTAATGGAAAATCAGCCACTCTAGTAGAGCGAAGCAGGGCAAGGCAGTACTGTAAAGGACCAGCTCTTGGTGGATTGTGCTCTGCATTACAGTCACACACTATAAAAAAAAACAGCTCCTTGGAAGTTTTCTGGCTCATTTCACCAGGGCCAAAGCTGTTGTTACTGGATTGGCATGCAGAGTGCCTGTTCTGGACATTTGCTCTGTTGCTGAGTGGGCATCACGTCATACACTCACAAAAGCACTATTGCCTGGACAACCAGGTACATTGCCAGGAGCGCTTTGTCTGCTTGATCTAGCAGGATGTTTTGGTCTGAGCACCTGCAGAACACAGATTCCTCACTGGCCCTCCCCTTCTCCCTGTTAAAAAGGTCATAAGTGTAGCAGTCTGCACACCTGTCAAAGCCAATTATCTGTTGGGCTCTGCATCTCGGAGCATATACAGCCCAGAAAGCAACTGATGTCGGCGGGGGTGAGTGATGCCTATATGCAGTTCTGTGAGTCACTTCCGGAATGGAATGGTGTTGGCATGGAGCCGCAAGCCACAGACCAGCACACAGAGATACTACTTGAGACGTTTCCAGACCAGTCTGATGCCTGGGGAATATTCAGAAAGTGAGGAATCTGGGTTTAGATAGAGCTTATAACCGAAAGAATGAGCTGTACCACTGAGCTGGGATGAGCTCACTGAGGACTTTCGTGCCCAGCTCAAAGACGACACATTCGCCCTGTAGAGGTGCATTGGTAAGCCGCTAATGCAGCGCTGTCCCATCACCCGGGCTGATGTATATATATTAATGGGCAAACAAAAAAAGACAAACCACATTGGAGGAAACCAAATCATGGAAAAACTATTTTAAAGAAATAAAAGTAAATAGAACATTTAAGGAAACATTTAAAGGAAAGATAACTTTAAGGGAAAATCCAAAATTACATTAAATTTGGGTTGAGATTAGGACTAGTGAGGGGTTTTTGGGTTCAGGGATAGGTAATGTTTAGTGGTGATGAGGGGTTTTTAGGGGCCATAAATGGGTGCTGTTCAGGCATAGAAAGGATTTTCAGGGTTCAGAGATGGATGGAGTTTAGACGTGGTGAAGGTTTTTTTTTTGTATCAGGAATAGTTAAAGTTTAGTGTTGGTGAGGGTTTTTTAGGGATTGCAGCTGAGTGGAATTTAGGGATGGTGAAGTGTTTAAGGGTTCAGGGATGGGTGGAGTGTAGGGGTATTGAGGATTTTTTAGGGTTCTTAGATAGAAGTGATAAAGAGTTTTTAGTATTCAGAATTGGGTGGAATTTATGGTGGTGAGGGTGTGGGATGAGTGGCAGTTAGATGTAGAAAGGAGTTTTTAGGGTTTAGGGATGGGGAGAGTTTTGGGGTAATGAGGGCTTTTAGGGGTTATGGATGGGTGTGTTTAAGGGTGATGAGGTTTTTTATGATTCAGGGATGGATGAAGCTTAGAGGTAGTGAGGGGTTTTAGAGTTCATGAATGGGTGGAGTGTAGGGGAAGAAAGAGCTTTTAGGGTTCAGGGATGGGTCCAGTTTAAGGATCAAGGACGGGTGTACTTTAGGTGTAGACAAGATGCCTTTCTTTCAACCTGAAACTCCACGCTGTTTGGAGCTATGCAATTGTTTTATGTAGGAGGCAAACACAAGGAGAAGATGGACGGAGCGGTGAAACTTTTCAGACACTCACCCCCAGTCACAGATCTAGGTTGAATCCATCATCCTTCTTTAGCTCACTTTGTCACTTTGTATGTAAAAGGCAACAAAAATACATTAAAAAAATAAATTATAATAGTCATATGATTTATATACCTTTTTTAGCTCACTTTGCCACCCTAGTTCAGACCCAGCCATATACAAATCAGTCTTGACCCTGTTCCTCATGGGAACAGTCCAGCCCGAACTGCTAAGCCAGCTCTTCCCTGGACCGGAAACAAGCATCTTGGGACCGGATTCTGGTTTACACCCATCATCGGCCAGGCTAGCTTGAATCCAGTGGTAAAGTGAGCAAGGTACCCACGTCTGGGCATACCCTGCCAACTTAGGGCAAACAAAGCAAACACAAGGAGATTCTGGACAAAGCTGTGACATTTTTCATACACACACCCCCAGTCACAGATCTAGGTTGAATCCATCATCCTTCTTTAGCTCACTTTGTCACTTCGTATGTAAAAGACAACAAAAATACATTTAAGAAATAAATTACAATATTCATCTGATTTATATACATTCTTTAGCTCACTTTGCCACCCTAGTTCAGACCCAGCCATATGCAAATCAGTCTTGACCCTGTTCCTCATGGGAACAGTCCAGCCTGAACTGCCAAGCCAGGTCTTCCCTGGACCGGAAACAAGCATCCTGGGACCGGATTCTGGGTTACACCCATCATCAGCCAGGTTAGCTTGAATCCAGTGGCAAAGTGAGCAAGGTACCCACGTCTGGGCATACCCTGCCAACTTAGGGCAACCAAATCAAACACAAGGAGATGATAGACAGAGCGCTGAAACTTTTCAGACACTCATCACCAGTCACAGATCTGAGTTGAATCCATCATTGTTCTTTAGCTCACTTGATCACTTCGTATGTAAAAGACAACAAAAAGGAATAAAAAAAAAATTACAATATTCATACAATTTATTTACCTATATATTAGACATGTATATTTAAAAAAAAATTTTTTTACACATATATAAAATAGTTTTGGCGGTGATGTAATGACCCATAAGGAAACAACTTATTTTCATCATATAAAAATCCTGGTTATACATAATTTTAATCACTACACAAACCTGTGAAAGTCTGTCACATTCACATATTATCCTGCTTTGAGCTCTGCCATTAGCAATAGTTCTCCAGCAAGCCAAATATTTTGGTTATAAAAATACATAAATGTATGTGCAGTCACAGGTCACATCACAACAGCCGCTAGTTATACTCCCGATAACAACCTTAATTTATAGAAGAATATTTTGCTTTGTTTAAAGGCAGGTTGGGAGTAAATAATCACTGTCATGGACTATAATGAAGATATGCTTTCAAGGTTACTGCTGGTTCATTGATTCACTACAAAGTTTGGTTTCTTATGCTTTATTACCAATGCAAAGATTCTTACCATGCATCAAAATATTTTGGGAAAGGGGCAAAACTATATTTCTCTCTCGCTTTCCCCCAGCTGTATATTTTCTTTGGTTCTCTCCTATACATTAAAATGCCATATTACTTCATTGAGTGGGGGGTATGACACACATTCAATTTTAACTGAACAAATGTTATTCTACTGTACAAAACCTTCATGTCCAGAATCCAAAAGAGTAGAAATATCTATAGTCCAGAAAGATGATGACAATGGGACTGTGTATTTACATGCCCAAGCTTAATGATGTTTTATGAATTATATTCAGAAGTAATCACAATATAAGTTACTGTGGTATGCTGGTGGAACTGATTGTGCCTATAAGGAAGCACTACAGGTCATGTGGGAGTACTTTCTAGTATTCACTGATTGTGCCTGGTACATACATAGGAATGCCTTGTATATGAAATTAAATTACCCCAGCCTTACATTATAAGGATATTGCAAGTCACTGAGCAGTTCCACATTGAGGCAGAAGGTTGATTTTTTTTATAAGGTTATGGAACTCTGAGGTGGCTTGGAATATCCTTATCATGTACGGCAGGGGGTACTTAATTCCCCAAATCATGGTCACACTATCACCTTTCCCACAAACCACTCGAATCAAGGGGGTATCTCATTCATTTGAAAAAGCATGTTTGTAAAAATGAACAATGAAAATAGAATCTTTAGTGTACAATTAAACACATTAAAAAGTTGTTCGATATTTGTTGCAAAAGCTATTAGAAGCTGTTTCATACAAGTTAGTGTTTAAAAAAAAGGCACAGTAGATACATGCAGAAAGATTCAAACGTTTTTTTAAATAATTTCCTCAAGAGTGCAAAAAACAAACATTGCCATAAATATCTCCTTTCTACTTGTAAATGTAAAGATGAAGAACAGCAAAAGAAAGAAAAGCAACATTTCCTTTTTGTTCTTTAGATAGCTGCTTCGATTATGCTCCGTGACTTGACCTGCCTTTTTCCTCGGCTACTGGATCAGGCAGCAGGCATTATGACGTCAGAACTCAACTGTAATAATAATTTATTACAGTTCAGTTATGACGCTATTTCTTTATAATCGGCAACTGGGTGTAGCACAAGTCGCCAATTGTAAAGAAATTAGAGATGGGTTTTTATACAGGGATTGCAAAATCCCATGATTTATACAGCTAACCAGCTGGTCACAATGAATCAGCTTCACAGAGCAATAAATATGTCTGTCTTTGGCCAATGTGAGTACATATTCTAAGTAAGTTACTGCGCTGCATTTCCGATCAGTGGTAACTTCATCATTTCCATACACTCTAGGATATTTCCATGATTCGAGTCATATACAGTGGTTAAAAAACGTTAATTCGGGGCGCGTCCAAGATGGTGGCGTGGTAGGACGCAGAATCGCGTCCCAACGGCACTGCCGATACTTTGCTTTGGCCTATCGCCTCTTCCCTGGAGTCATCAGACCGCGTAAAGGTCGGGAGTGGCGCTGACATACTGAGGCGCTGCCCTGGGATAAATAGCGCTCCTGTAAATATGTCAGCGGCGGCCCTGGAGCGCTAGGGAAGTGAGGGCCTCGGCAGCCTCGTGGGCGGCAACGGCAGCGACCCCGGCCTGAGCCGGGAGAGAAGATCCGAGAAGGTGTTCATGCGGCGAGGAGTCACGGCGGCCACCGGAGGCGGCAAGCAAGATCCTGGTGAGGGGCGGCGGAGCACCCGGTGTCGGCCGGGGAGTACAGAGCTGTCCGCGATTCCCGCCGGCTGCTCATGGCCCCGAAGAATTGACTCCGGCTGCATTCTAAGTGGGGGCCTTTGGCTCGCCGGGTGGTGGGATTAGCAAGGAGCCTCCTGAGACCCGCCTGGTGAGGATGCGGTTGATCGGCGTGGCCTCCCCTGCTTTGCTGTCCCGGGGGTGGCGCTGCTCGACATGGCCCGTGTCGGTTTGGAGGGCCTAGTCTGAGGCCTAGCGGTCTGCAGACCGGTGGACGGTGTGCACATCCAGTGGACCCTTCGTCGTAAGGTGCGGACAATGGGGAGTGACTGCAGTGAGCCCCCAGAGCCGCCGCCTTGAGTGGAGCGCTGCGTCGACTGCCCCGCCAACCTGTGCGAAGCGGCCTGGGCCCGAGTGCCATATAATGAAGGAATCTACAACCAACTATTGTCTGGGGAGGCAGCGGAGTGGCACCCCGGTGAGTCAGACTACTGCGGCCTCCTGCAACTGTGGAGTGCCTTGCGCTGCCCCCCGGGGGTGGTGACTGGCGGAGTGCCCTGGCAACCTCCGGGGAGGGGTTGAGGTGAGACCTCTTCGGTCCGTGGGTTGGCGGACGGGGGTACACATAGCACGCGTGGTCCCCCAGGGATCCTCTGCAGATAGTGCACTGACAGGCCTACATTGGGTTGCGCAGCCCCCGCTCCACTGTGAGGCACCAGAAGAGTTATAATCGTAGACGTGGGGCCCGCTACGCTGCGCAGTTTCCCTATCACACCTACCGCAGTGTTTGGGGCTAGAGCGGACTACGGGATACCAACGGTTGGCGATCCGTGCCATGGCGACGGCACGTACGAGGAAGGAGAAGTCACTGAAGGAGCTCTTACTCCTACTGAAGCAGCCAGGTCAAGCCTAGACATTGGGCGAGAAGGCTCCAGGGGCGATGAAGGGTGACTACTCGCCAGCAACTAAGGCATTCATGGTGGAGCTTTTCGCTGCCATAAAAGATGATATCCAGGACCTCCGTAACCAGCTCACAGCAAACTTGAAAGAAGTGCGTCGCAATGTTGATGAAATCGGTGAGAGAGTGGCAACCCTCAAGCAACACGACCTCGGCAGGGATGAAGAGCTCCATCACTTGCAACAGGATATGCTGCGCCTACAAGAGCAGAACATTGATCTTCAGGCCCGCGCCAAGGATTTGGAAAATCGATCCAGGGTAACAATGTGCAGATTAGAGGCGTACCGTGAAAAGAGGAAGGAGACGACCTACAAGCCTACATCGGGGCTCTTTTCAAGCACATCTTGGGCGAAGACGGAGAGGAAGCAATTCAAATGGACAGAGTTCATAGAGTGGGGCTCCCCCGGGGTAACAAAGCACCCCCTCCCGACATACTCGCATGTGTGCACGACTTTCAACTGAAGGAGCGTATCATCCGGAAAGTGAGCGAGGCCCACCCTATACAGTTCCGGGGTTACAATCCTGCCATATATCAAGACTTGGCAGCTTCCACACTCCTCAAGTGCCATGAGTTCAGGGTGGTGACCACACATCTTCGTGGGCATCCCTTCCGCCTCATTTTTAAGTATGGGGTCAAGCTGCTGCAGATTCGCTCCCTTACCGACGCGCTGGAGATCCTTGGCCTCGAGGGAGTGGGGCCACCTGAGGAGGGAGAAAGGTCTAGGGCATCGTGCTCCCGCCGCACCGGGGGATGGCAGCGAGTGGGAAAGGTGTCTCCCGTCAAGAAGCCCGATCAGGCCACGAGAGACAGAGAACGGGAGGCGGTCATTGCCACCTTATCACAAACGTCAGAGCATCCAGCCACTCTGTGAGATGTGTTAATGATGGCTCCGGAATAAGCACACAGGGGAGTGCCGGGGGATGGCATGGACAGCCTATGGACCTCTCGGACAGCCTCTCCACATGTAGGCGGCAGCGTCTCGGGCCCACATTGGTCTGGGACGTTGTATCGGCCACGTCCCATTAGATTCTCCTTACTCTGACAGACTTTAGTCATGTTACCTTTTTGGTATTTTTCTTGTTTTCTGGGCTTGGGTTTGGTTCTCTCCTCAGTGAGTTCTTTTACTGCAACCACGCATATTGGCCACGCGCATGGGGCCCTCTTATGCCTTCATTTCATTGCAAGACAGCGCGTGCCCCCGCATAGCTCTCGTAATCCCTTCCGTCCCCTCTGGATCTTAAAATAGTCAGTCTTAATGCCAGAAGCCTTAACAACCCAGTCAAACGGAGGGCGGTCTTGTCCTTATTGGAACACTCAGGGGAAGAGATTTGCCTTATCCAAAAAACTTGTCTCCTACAAGCTGGCACCCATCGTATGCGGCATAGTCACTTTCCCCAAGAGGAGTAGCCGTCCTGGTGGCCAAACACGCTCGTGCGTGTGCGATTCCTTTTGTGCTACGCGATTGGCCTTTGCGTGCATCTTTTTATAAAACACTGCACGCAATTGGCCAAAGGCGGGCACATTGCTCTGCCCATGACCTATTGGTGTCTATTACGCGCTTGGTGCGTGTAATAGACACCAATAGGCCATGGCTCGCACCACTCGCGGGCTTCTTTGTTTTTTTTTCAAGCGGAACTGAAAGCGAACGCTTTCCCTGCCGCTTGTTATTCGAATGTACATGCCATAGCCCGAAGATACCAATGCTGAGCGGAGGGGGCAGGCCACTGTGCTGGGTATGCTCCGGGGACAGAGTGTAGTTTGGAACAGACATTGGGTTTCCGTTGGTAATTACACATCCTTTGCTTAATTACATAGCAACGGACTCCAAATATTATCCAGATTCCGGTTTGCGGAAGAAGAGTACACTTTCAGTCAATGGCCTTTTTCCTTACTGATGAAAGCACCCACTTTTCCACGTTGTTCCTGCGTCATAAACAGGTCTCCCCAACAGCATAGGTACGTGCCTCTCGGCACCCCAAAGGGCTTAGATCATTCAGCACCACAACGAGAGGACAGAGGTCTCAGCTCCCCAGTGCCAAGTGCAGAGGGTCACACAGGCCCTGGGTGGCGTCCACATGGACTGTGTAACCTGGGCGTACGTCTCACACGAAACAAAGACGGGCATCGAAAGAAAGTGATGGCGGGGCAGACACTCGGGTACAAGGGCCCGCGAGGCAAAATGCTAAGAAGGGGCACAAACAGTTCCCTTTATAGGGGGTGCACTGCCTCTTAGATTCATTGTATCCGAAGCAGACTCTTACTGATATTGGAAAGCGGTGATGTTTCTGGTTTTAGCTCTTTGCAAACTTGAATGACTGACTGACTACCCAGCCTCTTCCATCGTGCCTGAAATGGTTAATGCTCGTTTAAAGATTGCTGTTGCCAAAAGACAAGTGATGCTTGTAGGAAGGTGGATATCTGACTATGGTTACCCCCAACTTTTTGCCTAGTGTCTAGCTGGTTTTTCGACTTAGTTGGCCTGAGATCCTGCCATTCAGGGTCTCAGGCTGTCTGCTCTCTCTTTAAAATGGACTCCATGTACCCTAGGTACATTCCCAATTGGTAAGGATCACCTTATTGGACCCTGTACAGTGTACCCTAGGTACCCAGGGCATAGGTGTACCCTAGGCCTCCCAGGGGCTGCAGCATGTATTATGCCACCCCTGGTCTGGCCTTCCAATCAGACACAACTGGCTGATCACTCAGCTGGGGCAAGGTCGTGTAATCACCCCTTGCTTAGATATAGTATACCTATATCTACCCTTATATATAGACACATGTGTACCTATCAGCCACTCCTATGGCAGGCCTTAACAATCCTGGAGGCAGAGTGCTTGGTAACATGTGAGATGGTGCTCTAGCATGAGCTGAGCCTGTCTGCAGCTTTCGGAACCATGTCCTTATAGCTGTTCTATGATATAGCCTACCATATACTCTTAGAGTGCCTTATAATCTTAAACGGTTATGGTAACTATGGTTTGGCTTTATCAAAACATGTCGTGTAAGGTGTCTAACACTTTGGAATAATACCCCCATACCATTTCTGGTGATGAGGATATTATTCCTCCCTTCTAGAGGGAGAGACATGTTAAAGTCCTACTTTGCTGTTTAACTCTCACCAAAGCCTCAGCATCACAAAATGGATGCTGCTGCCACGGACACGAGTCTGACCTCCTGCTGCTGGGAGCCCTCCCAGCCAGGGAGGCCTGGACAATAGGTTTCCTGCTTGGGGAGGTGCTAGCACCTCCCCAGACAGACTTTAGTGTATTGGGGCAGGGAGGGCTGAAAGGAATGAAACATGCCTGGGGCACACAAGGTGCTCCATGCATAGTCCAGTTCAAACCGGTGCTGGGGCACTCCAGCCCCAGTCCTGGCGCGAAACTGGACAAAGGGAAGGGGGTGTAACTACCCCCCTCCCAGGTCCCACCCATAAGGCGTGACCTAGCAGGCAACCCAGCCCCCCAGATTAGTATAAGTGTGGTAGCTGGGCCCCAGGAGACTAGATTATCCTGAACCTGCAACTTGAACAGAAACTCTGGACCTTCGACATTCGACGAAAGAAGAAGACTGAAGAATCTCCCTTGTGGCCAAGGAGTGGCTACCCTGTGCAAACAGGCACCATCAAGAGACTTACCCTTTGCTTTGCTGAAGTTCTACGAGGGACCGACTGCAGAGCCCGACCAGAGCCTTGACTTCCAGACTTCTCCGACCCTGATCCATATCCACAGCCGAGCTGAGATCCGTGGAGGCGACGAGAGTCGTGGGACCGGCTACCTGGGAAAAGTGGCGAGTATCTTCCAGCGCAGCTTCTGAGGTACCCACGAAGTTGTGCACCGGGGATTGAGAAGCCTCAACCCCAAGCACCATCTGCACCGAAGATCAGCCCCCCACACTCCACGAGTCCTGCGTGGGGCCCTTCTGCATTTTTCTGCTTGCCGCGTCTGTCCGGTTGCTTGCCCGTTGGCTAGCGGCCTTTGCGACGACACACCTTTAAATCTTCACTGCTGGTTTGGCTCCTCCAGACTGGCTCCCGCTTCTTTGCAAAAGAGAAGCACCCCAGACCAGAAGCAAGTCCTCCATTCTTCGTGGGTTCCGCTTGCCAAGGCTTGGTGAGTCCTAGTTCGACTTCGACGCCGCCGACAGCAAGAGCCTTCGTGGGACCGCTCGCCTCCTGGTCCTGGTCGTCCTCGACGTCTCCTGGTACCCGTGGCTGCTGCGACAAGCTTCACCTCTTCGCCTGCAATCTTCACGACTTCGCCTGGTTCCTTCCTGGTTCCACGTGGTCACTGGCTAGTGACCTTGACTCTGTCCCTTCTGCTTGCAGGTACCCTTCCTTCTTGATCCCGGCCTTGGGATCCACCGGACACTCTGCACTGACTGCCTGTCAGCAACTTTCCTTCAGGCATCCATAGAAGTCCACGACGAAACCCGACGCAAGTTCACACCTATGCACCCGCAGCCCGTGGGCTAGGTAACTTGGGTACTTCGGTGCTCACAAGGGTAGTGACTATCCTAGGGTCTAGTTTCCGAGTCTCGACTTCCTAGTTGCTCCAGAAGTGTCCTAAAACTGCTTATTTCAGAACTGTACTATTTCTATTGACTATACGCATTACGCGTGAGTGTTTCCACCCTGCACCTGAATCCCATGGGCCTCCCACTTCCTAACTGTTGGTATTGTAGTGTAGCCCCAGCGATTCCCTAGGCCTAGGCCTATTCTATTTCCGTGACAGTGGTCCTTATACCACTTCTTTAGTATATGGTTTGCGTGGCCCCTAGGGCCTAACTGTATTACTTACCTGTGTGACTTAATGTATGCTTAAATAAGACTGTGTTGTACTTACCTCGAATCTCATAAAGAGTGCTGAGGGTTTGACTAGAATAAATACACTTTATTTTATATATATATCTGTTGTGGTGTCCATTCATTTGGTATTCAAGCGATTATATATGGTATCACAGCTGGCTTCACATGCCATTCAGAGTTTAGCCTAAGACTGCTCTTGTCCATGCTACCACTAGGATAGCTGGTCTATAAGGTTGACTTTACAACCAATCACCATAAGGGTTGTTTGGACTGATATAAGGTGTACACTAGAACTAGTGACATCATACATCAGGCCAACTTCTCATATTGGTGGCAGCGGTGGGATCTGAGCTTGCTGTTGTAATACCATTGTAATCTTGAGATACTAAATTGAAAGATCACACAGATATTGTTTAGGTACCTATAACATAGATTATAAATACTTAAGTCCTACTGGACTTAGTTGTTGTGGGTTGAAGGGCCTAGCACACCCTGACTACAACTACTAGAGAGGTTTAGTAGATACAACTAGTGTAGGTAGGTGCACACACCACACCCTCACTAGAATCATGTCCCTGAATGGAGCTCACACTGATACTCCCTCAGGAGAGGAGAATCCTGGACAGATTCCCTCTAGATATGATGCATTCACTTTCCAGGAGATGAGACAACTGTGTACCTCCAGGAGATTAAAACAGGGTTCCAACCCTACCCGTAGACAGCTAGTGGAGCTTCTGGAGGCCTATGATGCTGAAAGAGCTGCCAAGTATGGTGCCATAGCTGTAGATAAGGGCCTCCCCTCCACAGAAGAGACCCCTGACTTAACTGATACAGATGAGTTAGAAGAGACCTCAGAGGAAGAGGGAGGTAGCAAGACCCCAGTCAGAAGACTTAGTGGACGCTCTGCTCGAGACCTGCCTGCTGCCCTGATCACCTACCTGCCGTGAGGGGAACGGCTAGTTCAGCGGGGGTACCTCTTTGTTTTTGTCTTCGCCCTGCTTGCGGACGCCTCCGCCACCGCCGTGAGGGGAACGGCACACCGGAACTCCATTTCCCGGCATCCCTGGTGAGCGGCGCTTGCGGTGACGACACCTGGCAGCGCCGGACCACTACTTAGGCCGCCAGGTGTCACCGCAGTGCGGGACGCGCGCGGGCGAAGCCCGGGCCAAGGGCGGGCCCGTCCTTGACTGTCACTGCCTGGACCTGACTGGACTGGGCCACCCCCCTAAGATTTCTACGTGTGCGTCATCAGGAAAGGTAGATTTGTACATTGAGTTGGCTCTGGTGACACGAGTAGTGTGTACTGCATATGTTTATTGAGGCTAGTGATCCTTTTGCCTCGTTATTTGAAAAGCAGTACTGTGACTCAACATTCGGATCACCGTTATACTATATTGTCAATACTGTCTTGGGATTGCATTTTTTGAAAGGGGTGTATACAGTGCATGATGGCAGGCAAGGGGAAGCGTTTGGGAGGAGGTGGGTCTGTGTCTGGCACCTTGGACCATTTTATTAATAGAGCAGTTTCGGTTTTAGAACATGAACTAGCAATTACTGAGCGCCGGTTATGCGCCGAGCTAATTCAAGCTAGGCGCTCGTCATTAGGAATGCTTGCCTTAGCAAAATCCCCTAAGGACTCAGTATTGCAGGTCGTGGGAGATGTTGTGCAGCAGCGGGATATAGTGGACAGTACCATTACATCATCCGACCGAAATGATACAATTGATGCCCTGAGAGAGGTTCCCCCCGTAGTCACTAGTGCTTCGATTCACTCTCAACCCGTCTCTATTCACCCACAGACAAGAGCCCACAAAAAGGGTGTTAATAGTGCTGCTTTTAAGAGGAAGAGAGATGGGCTAACTCAGGGTGGGAGACAGGCTAAGCACTCTAACATTACGATTTGCCCACCATTGGAGACTGGCGTGGTTCAGCTTGTCGATAACTCTCCATTGGATGAGATTTCTAATAGGCACTTGGACCAGCCCCAACATAGTGATTTGATGCCCCAGATCGAACAAGCAGTCCGTTCCCTATTATTGCCACTTCTGGAAAGGGTAAAGGTGGTCTCTGACAAAGTTGATCGACTTGAGCAAACTATTCTAGATAATTGTTGCTCATTAAAAAATGTTATTAAATTAGCCACCAAGGATAGTGTTAATCCCATTAAGGTGAACCCTATCCTTTCTGCTCCGTCACTTTCTCCTCCCATCACTGATATACCTCCTATAGCTAATTCTAGGGTAATCCTCCCTAGAACTTCGACAACAGACATCACCAGCACTCAAGGTGGTAGTCATGACAGGGTTGGCTTAACCCCTTCAGTGCCCATGACGAGCTGGACTCGTCATGGGCCGCGGTGGCGCTGTGCCCATGACGAGTCCAGCTCGTCATAGACCCCGCCCGCTAATGCAACGGCCGGCACTGGGCGGGGAAAGGGGCGGGCACTGAAGGGGTTAAGGGATTTATCTGGAATTAAATCTGCTAGTAGGAGTTCACATAAAGGTTCAAATACAGACCCTGGGGACAGAACAACTAAATCCTCTAATATTTGTATCCACCTACCCCCTGATTCTATTCCTTATGTTGTTGTTTTGTCCGGTGTCCCGGAATTGAAAATTGACACAGAGGAATCTTATCAACAACTCAAAAATAAAGTTATTTTCTGGCTTAATCAAAAGAGACCTATTCCAAACTTTTTGGACGGGAAGATTCTCTTTACCAGAAGAGTTAGCTGGGTGGGCCCCAGACCAAAAAATGTCCAAGGGGATTGCAATATCATTAATTTTAAGGACAGTCGAGTGGTGCGCTTTATTTGTGATCATCCACCTAGTTGGGATAGGTCGGAAATAAGGGTTCATGATTTAAGGTACTTTTATAATCCTTATCCTAACACCCCTGGAAGCCTTGGTCAAATCCAGGAAAGAAGTGGAATCAACCCAAATCTTGTTACATTCCCCACTGAGCATACTGATAACATATACCATCTGGAAGCCTTAGCCTGACCGGGCTTGGAGGGGTCTTCTTCTAGCATGTCTCCCTCACTAAACAATTTGAGAGCTAGATCTGAGGGAAAGGGAGCAGTAGTTAGTGAGTCGCATGAGTTAATCCAAAAAAATACCTGCAAAATTCTAAACTGGAACATTGCTGGCATTAGACTCAAAAGCCAGGACGAGCTATGGGTGGGTTATGTTGTGTCCCATGATATTATTGCATTGCAGGAAACCTGGGACACAGCAAATAACCTTTTTTTGGACGGTTATGTTCATTTTTATATTCCAGCCACACCTAGTTTGGCGGGGAGGGCAAAGGGGGGCCTTGCTTTGTTGGTTTCTTTGAACCTGAAAGGATCTGCTAAACAGGTAGATTCTGGCTCCCAACATTGCTTAGCTGTAGAACTAGTGGTGGCAAATTCCCCTTCTTTGCTTTTGATTAATTTTTATAACTCCAAAGATAGTGTCAGCTTAAATCACCATCTAGAATCTCTGGGGGAGGTTCTGGAGAAATACAGGGCGTCACATAATAGTTTTGAGGTCATCCTAATGGGTGATCTAAATATCCATCCTTGCAGCCTAGGTTGTATTTTGGATGATGAGGAGGGATCTTCCTATTCATCATCCACACATTTTGAACATACCAAACAAGGTGAGGCCTTGGAGAGCCTATTGGCTTCCTCAGACCTCTCTGAACCTGGTTGCTGCGCGGAAGGTCAGAGACCGTGTACTTTTAAAGGTCCTGACTCAGGTTCAGTCATCGATTACATTTTTGTTTCTTCTTTGATTTTTCCCTTGATTTTAAATTACAGGGTGGAGGACTCCGCATTTAGTGACCATAACCCCGTGATAGCCGAGGTCGCCACGGAAGGGTTCTTGGTCTTTAAAGACTCTAGCAACCTGGGAACCAGAGCCCTGGTAGTAAAAGACCAGGGCAGGAGGTTAAAATGGGCTCAGGTGTCCCCGATTTCTTTTTTTCAAGAAGTTCTGTCTAAGGTTGAACCAGAGATGGGTATATGCTTAGCCCATGTTAACACCAACTCTAGTATAGTTGAGGCTTTTACTACCATTTGCCTACATATAAATGCGGCCCTCTTGGTTAAATCCAAGTTAGGCTGCTATACAGGCAAAAAATGGTTTGATACCAATTGTACCAAGGCTCATTCTGCCCTTCTGAAGGCAACAAAGGGTAAACCGAGAAACAGACCTCTGATTACATCTCTGAGGAAACAGTATAAATTGGCCATTAAAGCTCGTAAAAACGAGATTCAGGAAGAAGCCTGGAATAATTTACTGTCACCGGATACCTTGCGGGATCGCTCCAAATTTTGGGGAGTGATAAACCACTCTTTTTTTTCCGGTAGCGAGAATCAGGCCATGGATTGTAGTATTCCTGACGAGCAGTGGTTAGCCCATTTTGAAAAAATGTATAGTTCTGTCTCGCCTGGGAATTTAGAGGGGCTGTTACCCTTGAACCAGGTCGGTCCAGTTTCGGCCTTCAAGGAGGAGGACGTAGAAAAAGCCATCCTAGAGACATCTAAGAGTAAGGCGCCAGGCCCTGACGGCGTTCCTGCAGACCTATATAGGTCTGCTCCTAAATTGTGGGCCAAAATACTAACAAATGTCTTTAATGCCGCTAGATATAAGAATATCCCCGAGTCTTGGGCAATATCTACAATCATCCCAATTTTTGTCAAAATTGTGGAGTATTCTCCTGGATATCGGGGTTGATCCCCCTCTGGTTGGATTTTTGGCAGATCTCCATCGTGGCTTATTAGCCTCGGTGAGAGTTACCCAGGGGGGGAAGGTGCACCAGCTGCTTTAAGTCAGAGAGGGGCGTTAGGCAGGGGTGCATATTGGCTCCTCTCCTTTTCACACTTTATATAAATGCCCTGGACTCAGCCCTGGCCAATGCAGTGGTGGATGTACCACGTGTAGGAGACACCAAGATCCCAGTTCTCCTATACGCGGATGACGCCGTGCTTTTGGCGCGTTCAGGGGTGGCTCTTGACAGACTATTGGCCTCTTTCGGTGACTTTATGACATCATTAGACCTGAAAAGTAATACTCAAAAATAACAGGTCATGGTCACTGGCCAGGCCAGTAGGAAAAAGAAATCTAAATCCTTTTTTTGTTTAGGCCATGAGGTCAAAAGGGTCCCAATTTTTACTTATTTAGGGGTCATTTTTGACGAGAAAGGCACGTGGGGCCCGCAACATAAACTAAAAGGCAATTCGATGGCAAGATCCCCCGCAGCCATACTTGGCTTTGCCAAACGGCTGGGAGCCCGCCCCCTGGAGGCCATTTTGAAAGTTTATAAAGCTAAATCTTTGGCAATAGCCACTTATGGCTCTGCCATATGGGGCTATACTAATAATGACACCATCCAGAGGGTGGAAAACAAGTTTTTAAGATCCTTGCTGTCTGTTCCCCAGTCCACACCCACTTTTACAACACACTCAGAATTGGGCTTGGGGTTTGTTGTCGACTTAATCAAAGTGGCACCTGTTATATGTTGGTTAAAAACTTGGCTTAACCAAGAAATTCTTTTAACCCATCTAATACTTAAGGATTGCCTTGCCCTGGATAGAGCCCATACAATTCCATGGCTAGTATATGTTAAAAAGATGTTGGTCACAGTAGGTAGACCAGAGTTATTTAATTCCCCTGACTGTATTAATAAGAAGGACATCATGGGGATCAAGACCGCACTATTGACACGATTTATGGCCGAGAGGGAGGACACAGAATTAAAAAAGCCGATAGTGAGAAGGAACTACGGGTTAATTACCGTTCCTGGTCTCGAACCCTACCTGGCATTTGTAACCAGCCCACTTCACAGGTCTCTCCTAATCAAATTCCGTTTAAACTTGATACATTTTGTGCTAGGTTTTTATCCCACATGGGCCACCCCTGATAATGCTACCCCATGTGATTGTGATAATTTTTCTTGCCAAGACACACTACATTTTATTATGTTTTGTGAACATTTTGCACAGATTAGCACAAAATACTTGTTACCTTTACTTAAAGGGGCTGGCTATGTTCAGGTTCGGCCAGCGCTTCTGTTCTTGCAACTCCTGCCCAATATTACTATTGCTTTTTATGTAGCAAATTTTTTAGTCGCAGCTGTTCGCATCAGTAAGAAGCGTGTCAGAGTGCGGCCTACTCCTAACATAATTGAGGTGGTTGTGACGGACGGTGGTCTTTAGTTATGGAGTATCCTATCCCTGTTAGTTTTTTAGATGGAAATCTTATCTTTATATCCTATTTATTCTTTTTAACTTAGAATTGAACCTATGAAATATGTTCTCTTCAAATTTTTAAATTCTGACAATGCTATTTATAACCAGATTTGTAATTGATGTATTCCTGTCCTGTATTTTATGCAATGTGACTATCTGTTTGTTTTGTCTCTTTTTATGATCTTTAATCGATCGAATAAAAGTAATTGACTGACTGACTGACTGACTTAGTCAGGCTAACTTAAGCTTGCATGGGAGCTTCCCTTACAGGCCCCCCAAGTAATCTTAAAAAGAGAGATAGAAGGGGTAGATCTCCCTCAGGGGACTCTCTCCACTCCTATCACTCAAGAAGCGCCAATGCTTCATCCCACAGGGGGATGACTTCCCCCCAGAGGAGAGAGCCTCAGTCCAGAATGAGGGAAGCCAATCTGAGGATTGAAAGGGAAGAACTTGCCCTTGCCAAAGAGAAGCTTGCTCTGGCCAGAGAGCAAAAATTGTGTGGGTCAGAACCCACTGGTGGCAGCAACATTCCTAGAGATAGGGATAGGTCTTATGACCATAGAAACCTAAGCAAGATAGTCCCTCCATACAAGAATGGGGATGACATCCACAAGTGGATGACTGCTTTGGAGACTGCCTGCAAAGTACAGCAGGTACCCCAGAGTCAGTGGGCAGCTATCTTGTGGCTCTCCTTTTCTGACAAAGGTAGAGACAAGCTCCTCACAGTTAGTGATGAGGATGCTGACAATTACAAAGTCCTGAAGAGTGCTCTGATAGATGGGTTTGGCTTAACCACTGAGCAATATAGGTTGTTGTTCAGAGACACCCAGAAGACACAGACACAGGACTGGTCTGATTTTGTGGATTGTGCCACTAAGGCTTTGGAAGGTTGGTTAACTGGCAGCAAGGTGCAGGAGTATACAGGATTGTACAACTTGATTATGAGGGAGCAGATCCTTAATAATTGTCAAAACCAGCTTCTCCATCAACACCTGGTAGACTCAGATTTGACCTCTCCCGAAGAATTGGGAAAGAGGGCAGATAAATGGGTCAGAACCAGGATTAGGCCTAAAAATCAGGGTGGTGACCAAAAGAAAGATACCACCAAGCCTCAAGAGAAGGGTGGGGATAAAACAAAAGAGAAATCTTCCTCAGGGCCCCAAAACTCCACACAGGGTGGTGGGTCCCAAGCTCCCTCCTCTACCACAGTTAAAAAGCCTTACTGCCATGAGTGTAACACTCCTGGGCATTGGAAAACTGACAGCAGTTGCCCAAAGGCTAAAAACAAAACTGTTCCTCCAACTACTCCTGTCACACCACCTATTACTGTCAGCAGTAATCCCCCAGGTGGTGGGAGTGCCCCCAAAAATTTGGTTGTGTTTTCTTGGGGAACACAGGGGGACCCTGGCTTAGCCAATTCCCCTACAGCAGCTACTCTTGTCTGTGATGGTGGCATGGGGTTTGCCAACTTCACTGCCTGTCCCAACACTCTGGGTAGGTACAGACAGGAGCCCTACATCAATGGTAGAAAAGCTTAGGCCTACAGAGACACTGGAGCTAGCATCACTATGGTGGCCCATAGGCTAGTTCCCTCTGAGCAGCTTTTGCCTGGTTTCTCATACCAGGTAACTAACATTGATGGCAAACAGAACAGTCATCCCATGGCAGAGGTATGTCTCAGCTGGGGAGGTGTCACTGGCCCTAAAAGGGTGGCAGTGTCTCCAACCTTGCCTGTGGACTGCTTACTGGGGAATGACTTAGAACTCTCAGCTTGGGCTGGAGTTGAACAAGACACCCATTCTAAAATGGTAGGCCTTTCACAAAAGGGTAGTGGGGTTGTGCCAGCCACAATCCCTGTCCAAGTAGATTTCCTCCCTGAAAAGGTTGGAAGGGCAGTGGTAGCCACAGCCCAGGCAAAGACAGACTTCCCTGTAGAGATTGGCAGAGCTGTGACAGTCACAGCTCAAACCCAAACTGAGTGCCTCCCTGAAAAGGTTGGCAGGACTGTAATGGTCTCAGTCCATACTCAGACTGACATAGGTGTAGTGAAGCCTGAAACTATGGATCACTCCACACAGACAGAGAGTAGTGGGGAGGAAGAAAAGTCTCCCTCTCCCCAGACATTAGGAAACGGTCAGCCTCCTCAGGGATCGGACCTCACCCCTTGTGAAGGAACTGCCCCAGAGGTAGCCAGGCCTGGCCTGGCAGAGCCTCTGATGTCAGTGGCCCCTTCCAAGGTGGGACCCAGTCTGGTGCAGGTAGCCTGCCTCTCTCTACCCTGCCTCAGTCAGCCCAGGGCTGCAGAGGTCAGGGAGGCCAGTGGACCCCAAGAGGGCCCCTTTCCACAAGAACCCCCCCATCAAAAGAATGAGGATTGCCTGGCTAGTAGCCCTAGCCAGGTGATGGTTAAAAACATTCCTGAGGGATCCCCTTTACAGGTAGTTTGGCACCTCCCCCAGAGGGATTCTGTTGGGCACAGGCAAACATGGGACCTTAGGGCCCCAAACCTGACCTGTCCCTCCAGTAAGCCCACAAAAGGGACCCAGCCTCCAGCTTTAGGTAGCCAGAGGCTGACCCTGAGAGCACAGTGCAACTCAGTGAAAGAAAGAAAGGCATCCATGGTGGAGGATGATTGGAGGAAGCTGAGGCCTCACTTTGAGGACACTCACTTCAGTACTCAATCTCAACACCAGCCTTTTACTTTGCAAAGACATACCAAAGGTAGAGATTCCCTATGGTGGAGACCCTATGATACCTTTAGGGTGAGGGATTGCTTAGTGGACCATGAGACAGGGGGTAACCATGCCAGTGCTGGTTCTTCCTTATATGGCCACTTAGGCAATAGAGGCTTACCTTGTCAAGGCCAGCCTTATCTCCTTTCCTTTGGGGGGGGGGGGTTGTGTAGGAAGGTGGATATCTGACTATGGGTACCCCCAGCTTTTTGCCTAGTGTCTAGCTGGTTTTTCGACTTAGTTGGCCTGAGATCCTGCCATTCAGGGTCTCAGGCTGTCTGCTCTCTCTTTAAAATGGACTCTATGTACCCTAGGTACATTCCCAATTGGTAAGGATCACCTTATTGGACCCTGTACAGTGTACCCTAGGTACCCAGGGCATAGGTGTACCCTAGGCCTCCCAGGGGCTGCAGCATGTATTATGCCACCCCTGGTCTGGCCTTCTAATCAGACACAACTGGCTGATCACTCAGCTGGGGCAAGGTCGTGTAATCACCCCTTGCTTAGATATAGTATACCTATATCTACCCTTATATATAGACACATGTGTACCTATCAGCCACTCCTATGGCAGGCCTTAACAATCCTGGAGGCAGAGTGCTTGGTAAAATGTGAGATGGTGCTCTAGCATGAGCTAAGCCTGTCTGCAGCTTTCGGAACCATGTCCTTATAGCTGTTCTATGATATAGCCTACCATATACTCTTAAAGTGCCTTATAATCTTAAACGGTTATGGTAACTATGGTTTGGCTTTATCAAAACATGTCGTGTAAGGTGTCTAACACTTTGGAATAATACCCCCATCCCATTTCTGGTGATGAGGATATTATTCCTCTCTTCTAGAGGGAGAGACATGTTAAAATCCTACTTTGCTGTTTAACTCTCACCAAAGCCTCAGCATCACAAAATGGATGCTGCTGCCACAGACACGAGTCTGACCTCCTGCTGCTGGGAGCCCTCCCAGCCAGGGAGGCCTACAATAGGTTTCCTGCTTGGGGAGGTGCTAGCACCTCCCCAGACAGACTTTAGTTATTGGGGCAGGGAGGGCTGAAAGGAATGAGACATGCCTGGGGCACACAAAGTGCTCCATGCATAGTCCAGTTCAAACCGGTGCTGGGGCACTCCAGCCCCAGTCCTGGCGCGAAACTGGACAAAGGGAAGGGGGTGTAACTACCCCCCTCCCAGGTCCCACCCATAAGGCGTGACCTAGCAGGCAACCCAGCCCCCCAGATTAGTATAAGTGTGGTAGCTGGGCCCCAGGAGACTAGATTATCCTGAACCTGCAACTTGAACAGAAACTCTGGACCTTCGACATTCGACGAAAGAAGAAGACTGAAGAATCTCCCTTGTGGCCAAGGAGTGGCTACCCTGTGCAAACAGGCACCATCAAGAGACTTACCCTTTGCTTTGCTGAAGTTCTACGAGGGACCGACTGCAGAGCCCGACCAGAGCCTTGACTTCCAGACTTCTCCGACCCTGATCCACATCCACAGCCGAGCTGAGATCCGTGGAGGCGACGAGAGACGTGGGACCGGCTACCTGGGAAAAGTGGCGAGTATCTTCCAGCGCAGCTTCTGAGGTACCCTCGAAGTTGTGCACCGGGGATTGAGAAGCCCCAACCCCAAGCCCCATCTGCACCGAAGATCAGCCCCCCACACTCCACGAGTCCTGCGTGTGGCCCTTCTGCATTTTCCTGCTTACCGCGTCTGTCCGGTTGCTTGCCCGTTGGCTAGCGGCCTTTGCGACGACACACCTTTAAATCTTCACTGCTGGTTTGGCTCCTCCAGACTGGCTCCCGCTTCTTTGCAAAAGAGAAGCACCCCAGACCTTCCTGGTCTGCACCAGAAGCAAGTCCTCCATTCTTCGTGGGTTCCGCTTGCCAAGGCTTGGTGAGTCCTAGTTCGACTTCGACGCCGCCGACAGCAAGAGCCTTCGTGGGACAGCTCTCCTCCTGGTCCTGGTCGTCCTTGACGTCTCCTGGTACCCGTGGCTGCTGCGACAAGCTTCACCTCTTCGCCTGCAATCTTCACGACTTCGCCTGGTTCCTTCCTGGTTCCACGTGGTCACTGGCTAGTGACCTTGACTCTGTCCCTTCTGCTTGCAGGTACCCTTTCTTCTTGATCCCGGCCTTGGGATCCACCGGACACTCTGCACTGACTGCCTGTCAGCAACTTTCCTTCAGGCATCCATAGAAGTCCACGACGAAACCCGACGCAAGTTCACACCTATGCACCCGCAGCCCGTGGGCTAGGTAACTTGGGTACTTCGGTGCTCACAAGGGTAGTGACTATCCTAGGGTCTAGTTTCCGAGTCGCGACTTCCTAGTTGCTCCAGAAGTGTCCTAAAACTGCTTATTTCAGAACTGTACTATTTCTATCGACTATTCGCATTACGCGTGAATGTTTCCACTCTGCACCTGAATCCCGTGGGCCTCCCACTTCCTAACTGTTGGTAGTGTAGTGTAGCCCCAGCGATTCCCTAGGCCTAGACCTATTCTATTTCCGTGACAGTGGTCCTTAAAGCACTTCTTTAGTATATGGTTTGCGTGGCCCCTAGGGCCTAACTGTATTACTTACCTGTGTGACTTAATGTATGCTTAAATAAGACTGTGTTGTACTTACCTCGAATATCATAAAGAGTGCTGAGGGTTTGACTAGAATAAATACACTTTATTTTATATATATATATCTGTTGTGGTGTCCTTTCATTTGGTATTCAAGTGATTATATATGGTATCACAGCTGGCTTCACATGCCATTCAGAGTTTAGCCTAAGACTGCTCTTGTCCATGCTACCACTAGGATAGCTGGTCTATAAGGTTGACTGTACAACCAATCACCATAAGGGTTGTTTGGACTGATATAAGGTGACATCATACATCAGGCCAACTTCTCACAATGCTATTCTAATTTTAATCACCTCCAATTGCACATGGCCGCTTTATATAATGCTACCCCCAGGGGTTTGTCAAGGCTGTTGAATTTCAGTCCTATAAGAAATAAATCTTGGTTATTGGACCAATGAGTTTTTATATACTTGTCTGTTATTATCTATTTTTAATATTTTTACTTAAAATTGTTTTATTATCTGTGCAAATAAGGATGTGGTAATGTTTTAAATATTTTGTATCGTGCTTTTATGGCTGCTTTTTGCCGCCAAAATAAAGTATTATCGTATGGTATGCGATATTGTACACTGTGACTTGAGTTGCGTCACATATATGCAGCGCTCTGAAACCCTCACAAGTTATGTCAGCGCTTTATAAAACATCTAACCATATCCAAGCTGACAAACGTCTTGAGGTTCAAGTGCGTTTTATGTTCCATAGCGCTCATCTTGCTCCGCTGACGGAGCACTGAAAGTTTATTAAACCAAACAACGGGCTCTGCCCTCTCTCCTTCGGAGTAGCTTTTGGACTCGAAGAGATCTTTCCTAAATAATCAGGCAGACCTCCCGTCTTTGCCCCCTTGGCTGTTCTGTCCTTGTTGAAAAGCCACGTTCTGCTGATTAGTAGACACCGTTTTCTCCTTTCGGGAGGAGTGTTTGTGATTTCCTGTTGTTCGTTCCTTGGCACAAAGGGAATGATCTAGGTCTACAGGCACGTTTACGCTTTTTTCAAATGTACACGCATTGCTCTCTTGACTTGTGCAAGGAGTTAGTAATGTAAGTAAGTTCCTTTGGCGTAGGCACATACCCTATTTTATATCTTATTTGAATGGAGTTTAAACTGCCACAAGAGGACACCATTTCTCTACTATGTCTACCCTGTAAGTTTCGCTCTGCCATTGCAGGAGGGCCTTCTACTACGAATTTGGATCAATTTGTTAAATTAATCGCCTTCTCGGGCACCAGTCTTGCTAGACCACGTGCGCCGACCTCCGCTCTTCTTTCCTAAAAAGAACTCGTTAAACAGGCATACACTGAAGGGAACAGAAAAGAACTGTAGATTTAGTGCCCTGAAGTAACCGAAAACGGGACTCCCAAACTTTTCAAAAACTTCCAAACTAAATAGACCAAGTATCGGCAAAACCAGTAGGTCTTTTAGTTTATCTTTTCGCTTTGGCAATCAAATGGGTGGGTTGTGGGGTGGGTAACAGGATGACATTAAAAAGTGCTATAAGCAGCCGGCGCTGGCCGCTTTTAGGTCCAGATTGACATAGACACAGGGTGGTGGGAGGGGGGCGACTATACGGACACCGGGAAGGAGAAACGGGAATGTAGGATAAATTAAATAAGTTAATAAACAACCATTGAAAATGCAATAGGTCTCGCATTTGATTAAGTTAAAGCCATTTGCTTTGCTAATGGTATTGTATAGCAAAGCAAATGGCTTTAACTTATTGAAAGGCGAGACCTATTGCATTTTTAATGCTTGTTTAACTATTCCCTCCACAGAATTTCGTGAACTGACTTGCCTGCAATACCTCTGTATCCTGAAATTAGTTCCAGATACCACTGCGACCACCCCATAAGAGTGTGCCCTGTCAGCCTTTGCTTCCCTCTGGACATGCGGACCCCACTGTTGCACCGAGGCCCTTGAGTAAATGTTGTAAATGTTGTAAGCTTGTAAAGCGCACAGCTGCCCACCAACGGGGGCGTCCCGGCGCTGTGGACCGCTGGGGAACCCGTCCTGGCTATCCCTGTGAGATGGTCCCTTTCTGGGTATCTCCAAGGTGAAACCAGGCATCCCCGGCGTCTGTGGGGGGCCGTTGTAGAGATGAGGCAAGCTTAATGCCCAGAGTTGCCGAGTGTGTTCCTGGTTAGAGTAGGTACCGAGGCGAGAATTATCAAGTCCATTTTGACCCTGGTCCACGACCCTGCCGCGTGAGTAGACGCACGTGCATCTTCTTGCTTCAAAACTCACTGAGGAGAAGGTATGGGGTTTGGATGGGGTTTTTGAACTTCTTTCCACATTATTTCTCAGTTTAGTTTATTGTTTAAACATGGAACGCCTTCCAGAGCCTACGGACCTTAGTGGGTCATTTCTTCAGGGACATGGACTCATTGCATCCTGAGTGCCTTGCTCGCCTGCTTATGACTTTACTTGACAGTTCATGTCCCTCCCCCTTTTTTTTCAGACGCGGCCGGCCCGGATGGCTTGTAGGCGGCATGCTGTGTTTAAGTTGGAAGTGTCTGCTTTGAATTTTGCCTTGCTGATATACCTGAGCCGTAGCAAGCCGGCACGCTGTGTTGTAGGCGCTATGCTTTTGTATCTCTGATGGTGTTCTTTCAATAAAAACAGATTTAATACTAAAAATCGTCCATTCATTTTTTTAGTTAGTTGAGGTTTTTATTAGGTGGTCAAATCTCTAACTTTTTTAATCGCCCCCAAATGGTTAAAAGGTTTGGCCAAGGGTTTACCCAGGATTTCCTTTAAGGCTTTATGGAGGGCATGTTTGCCCTATGGGTCTCAAGGTTTAAAAGACCAAAATTATAGGGCTGTACTGCACAAATTAGCATCTTTGTCATTCTTAGATCAGAGTGTTTCCATTTGCTCTAAAGTGCAAGGTTATTGCTCGAGCAATATGTAACAAAAAGGCAGATGTTATGTTTCCTGCATCACAAGTTTCTTTTGATTTAACAACAGCAAAATTGTGAATATATGTTCAAATTATTAACCATCTTGAATATTCAGTAATTGCTGTACGTTTTGTATTGAAGTCTTCTGGTGTTTGATTTTAGGATGCTAATATGCTATCTCACTTTATAATGATCTCTTGACTGTGTTCCAGCTGAAGATTTTTTTTCACAATACCTCAAGAAGTACTTTGTCAAATTATTTTGCGGGAATAAAGCAGACATGTTGCTTTTGATTCTATGACCCTACTTACACTCTATTTGTATTCTGGCACTTACCAAATGTGTATATGTTCCCATCTAACAACTCATAGTTGTTTTCTTTCACTTACCAAAGACATGATGTACATTTAGAGCTGAAGGTCATCTTTCTGGAATCAGGCTGATCAATTTTTGAGTTTTTGAGCCATGTTTTAACCACTCAAATTACTTTCTGGAGTAGAAGCACAAACTTAGGTCACAGAACACCTCTCTGTTTTCTTAATACAAACTCAACAGTATACATTAGTGTAGGTTTCTTTCAAACAGTGGGATTTTACTTTTGTTGTACATTAAATGCTCTTCTGTAATTGCCTGTCATGATCCCCCTTAAGGATGCCCAATGGGTAGTGGCAAAATCACTTGACATATTTCTTGTTTCTTGCTCTTTAGAGTCCATAGGGCATCATCCAAACCCCATA
The DNA here is from genome assembly GCF_964204655.1 of Triturus cristatus. NCBI lineage: Eukaryota > Metazoa > Chordata > Amphibia > Caudata > Salamandridae > Triturus > Triturus cristatus. The sequence continues at coordinate 818,025,565 of NC_140585.1, read as the reverse complement.
GAGGGTTGAAGTCTGATGTTTCAGTGTCTGCTGAAAAAAGGGCATCTGCTGAAAAAGAGCAGAGGAACAAAGAAGCTAGAGGAATGGATCTTGCAGATGATCCCGCCATCCCAGTCAGGAGGAAGCTAGTTTGGGAGGAAGACATTAGTGGTGAGCAGATAACGCCGATAGTTGAAGAGAATGAGAATGAGGAGGAAGAAGATGACAATGAAGAATTCACCAGTGAGCCAGTGCAGAGATTGAAAGAGGGCAAAAGAGATTTGAGAACAAATCATAGAAAGATAAGGTAAGATCTGTAAATGCATGGCTTGCAAAAGGTGTTGCGTAGACTGAGTCTTTGGTTCAGCTCTACAAGGTTTGTTTTCACATCAACGGGTGACATGAGTGAACTTAGTTCAATGCACGAACTCTTGAATGTGAAAGATTGGTTTTTGTAGCCCCGGAGAACCCCACCCAATATAAAGTTGAAGTGGTGTCAACGCTTTTGGGTTAATAAAAGCCCCTAAACAGAAATCCAGGGACGCAGTGGTGATTGGGTCAAACCTTTTTTTTGTTTTTCTCAATGACACATACACAAACTGCACTAAAAAGACATACTTCAACTAAAAAGCATTTTTATTTAAACAGATTTGCCCTATTGCTTAGCACATCTAAAATAACCTCACAATATAATTAAATTAGCTCAAATGCATGTTGCAAATAAATAAGCATAAAATGAACATTTCAGCCATGTTTAAAATGTCATCTAAAAAACTAACACCCTAAAACCTCCTTCTGTGCACTATGCTAGGAGCGCATGGAGTAGTATAACTTGCTTCTAGAGTTTCCTAGGTAGAAACAGCGAACTGCATATCTGTTCGAGAAAAGTGCTGCAATTGTCAAACGTCAGGGAGGCCAAGTACCCTGCGAAGGGTAAACACAACTCGCATCAGCTCCTCTCCTCCTGGACTTGGATGCTCAATATCAGTTTTCAGTAGAAAGTACAATATTGCATTATCTCTGGTAGTCAAGATTGTCTTGGGCAGTATCTTGCATGGATATCCATGGTGAAGGAGATATCCTGATAAGTGGCCAAGTTGCTGCCCTTTTATATTAATCGTATCTAAGATGGAATTTCCAACATCACCGTAGGAATGTCTGGCATAACCAATGGGCACTATGATGCTAGTCTTGGATGCATTCTTATAAACAAATAAGGTAAAAATATGACAGTTCAGACTACACTGTTTTGGTTATTATTCTTATTTTACCTTGAAATAGAGATAGCAAGGAACTTGTTCCATACTGAAGTCGCATCATGTGTCTTATCAATGTTATTGTCTGAGTGATTTGACACGTTTACGGGTTCTTAGAAAGATAGGAACAAACAACACCTGCGTCAATGCAGACATGTTGATGGGTCTGTAAAAATTAGAGAAAAAGTGAGTCTCAGATTGCTCAAACTGGAGTCGGACCATGTGGTCTTTACGCCATCCATGGCTTGTATGTCTGAATCAAGACATCATATGGGTTGAGAGATATGTAGGAATTTATCTAATTGATAAGGAGATCCATGCTCAGGGAGCATGAAGATATAAAATTCAATAACCTCAAAATATATGTTATATACAAATAAAGCATAAAATTAGTATACAAAATGTAAGTTAAAAAAAGCATCATTAAATAAAATAGCAAGAAGACATGCAATAAGCTATGTATTAATTTGTTTCTTAAGCCTAGCATGTTTCAAGTATGAAAACATTGGAAGATGTGAAAAGCATTATATCAGTTAAGAGGAATGAGTGCTAGCGATAAAACAGATGAGTCATGATATTTAATATGCCAATTAAAAATTATACAGAAATATACGTTAAAACCAAAGCGTAAAAATAGTCAGTTGAAAATCTTCCACTTCACTGTACAGTCTCTGTGGTAAATTTAGAATCTTGTGCGTGTTTCTGCTTGAATCACCTCGTCAGATCAGGATAAAGATGATAATAACACAATCGAGGAGCAGTAGAATGGTTAACGACCAATGAGCAGTAGAATGGTCAGAATTCCTCCACAGAGATTGGATAACAACGAGTGAAAAAATTATGGCATCAGTCTAAACAGTGCTTTAAATCCAGTCACCAGACCAGATCCATTGTTCTTAAAAAGATGCACAATGCCAGTTGGTGTTGACAATTTAAATATTATATGCACTATATCAGCAAAATGAATTTGAAATTGTGCGTGTTGCAGCCTCTTAATCTCCTAAGCATTTCTGGCTGTTTGCAAACTGTACGTATCTGCTGCAGAAGTCAGAGACTTCATTTTGTAGTCACATGGCAACTAATTTGCTAATTTTGTCAATATACATATGCCTCTCATATTAGTACTAGGCCAAGGGGCGTTTTTGATTCCATGTTGAGGCGGTGGATACAAGGTTCTTCCACAACGCTGTATTGTTTTAGAAACGTAATCAATTATAATTGATCTGATTTCAAACCTTATTAAGTAATAAGTAGCATCAAATAGGAATGATTGTACAGTACTTCATGGTGCATGGGGTTAGATGTAGCAGGAGTAACTAATAAAACACAACATTAACGCAGACATCAAAGCACTACACATTCCATGCAAGAAAAAGGTATCACATAGAAGGGAATATCCTACAGCTGGAGGTGCTGATAAACACAGGATCGGCTTCATTCAAGGACATGTAAGAAAAAGGAAACTTTCATGAATGGAACAATGTGAATTGTGCATTGTTTTTAACCAGTCTAATAAGTTATGATTCTGGCAATCATGAAAATGGAAAGTTGTAACTGGTAGGGAAATGCTGTGTATTAGCCATGTACTGGATGGTCAATAACTGAAATGGTACTTCTTCCACCTGTCCAGTACTCAGCAGTGTATGTGGACTATTTTATTTAGTATTTTTTTTTTTTTAAGTTCAAATTATAAGGCTCGAAAATTACTGTTTTGTTTAGAAGTTGCCAAGTCATAACACCTGATCTGAGTGTTTCTAATGCCCAATTTTGTTGTGTAATAGCTCTTAAATGAGCCTGGGCATGTTGTAACAAACCTAAGTCTCATTTGAGGTGACCTAATGCTGAGGACAGGATGTTGTTTAGTGAGTACACTCTTAGAAAGTGTAGGCATGCTATTATCAATAACTTTAAAAACTGTTTGCAGGTTTTCTTGATCTATCTGCCTAATTTTTTCTGTAGCTTCTTTTTCTAAGTATTCCATTCATTATAAATTACATACATTTCTTTTCCTAAGAATCATTTATTTCTAATGGTATGTAGTTCCAGAAGGAAGTCAGAAAAATACATGTTTTCTTTGATTGAGAATAAATGTTCTTTCACAGCCGAAAAACTGGAATGTGCTAACCAGCATTGGCACAGCTTGCCCACACTAAATGTGCTAACTATTACAGGTGTATGTTTGCTATAGCGCGGATCAGGGCAATTAGCTTTAGGGCGTGGGATGTTGGAAAGAAAACAACACTTACTGGTATTAAAATCATATGCCCATTAGACCAAACCTTCAGGAGGGAAATGGGTAGAACTAACTGTTCCATTCAGGACCATTTCATTTATAACCAAATCAAAAATGTTCATTTGTGATTGCCAATTGTTAAGAGAGTCAAATTAACTTTTGGTATCTTTTGAGATCTTTTATCTTAACAAATCCTAGACAGGGATCTGCTGGTTGTTTTGGTCAGAAAAATAATTTCTTTAGGAATAATTCAGGTTCAAAATAAGGCTTATTTGCCTTAAATTTGCCAAACGTTTGTTCTCCAAATGCTTCTCTCATCTCCATTTTCTTTCCAATACTCATATCTTTGAATGGCCAAATTCTGACTGAATTAATTTGAATAAACCAGCTTGTAATGGTGATTAGAGTCTTCTGAAGTCATTGTTGACTTTGCTAAAAATTTGAAGCTGACATTTCTTCAGGAAGTTTGGGTGCCTATTAGGAGGTGGAGGTACACAATGCTCCATTGTGTGTAGTTGTATATGTACCCCAGGAGTCTCGGCTGGCTCAGAATGGAGTCGGATCTTGAGGTCTTCACGTCAAAGGCAAAAAAAAACTTTGGTTGGTAATGTTGGAGCAGTGGGGTCCATAAATTCCACAGTCAGCTGATCCAGTGACCCCTACTTCAGATAAACTTTGGTGAGTAAAACTACGATGGTCAATAGCATTTTGTTTAGCGCTACAAATACACTGACGTGTGTACCGATTTTGTTCATAAATTGCCGAATAAAACACTTTTACAGAAAAGTCCAATTCACAGAAGCATCTTCTCTGGCTCCATACAAAGCAAGATGACTCTTCTGTCGTTCTCCGAAGCTATAAAAACAGTTTCCTAAATCCTGATTTTGGGAGAAGGTCGCTGACTGCCAGCTCATGTCTTTGTAATGATGTGTCTGGTGTTATTGAATGCTGATATTACAAAAACCTTCTTCTGGGCCAAAGATATGTGCATTTTGCGGCAGGCTGGACAGTGATCCACTTTGTGTTTTTGCAGATATAGCTCACCATTGCCCCCCAGGCCCTCGCCAGACCCACAGTATGCTCCTGAGAGGAGCATGAGGGAGCTGAAGAAGGGGAAATTGTGGATCTTGACCGTGAGTTTGAAGGCTTACAAGAGGCAAGTGGTTTGGATACCTCCCCTGAGTGGGAATGGGTGTCACCTAAAGGTTTACCACCTCCTGTGGTAACTTCCTATCATGTGGTAATTCGCAAAGCTGCGGAGTTGTTGCAGTTACCACTTCCCTCAGCTGAACTGAAGTCTAACTTCCTCACTGAGGTTCTCCATTCATCAGCTTCTGGATTGGAGCTATTGTTGCCCTTCAGTGAGCCTCTAATGCAGCCTATTTTGGAAGTCTGGCAGAAGCCAATGTCCTTTGCAGCATTCTCTAGGACAGTAGCTAGAAGTTATAAAGTGGCTCCTGGGTATCCGTCTTTTTTGTCCTCCCTTCCTTCGCCAGAAAACCTAGGCTTCTTGATCTCCTAAATGATCAGCAGGGTATTTTTTAACCACTCCTGCTGATAAAGAATCTAAAAGAATGGAGCAGTCGGCCAAGAAGATCTTTTCGTCAGGAAGTATGGCCTTAAAGTCCACAAATTCCACTTGTCTTTTGGGATGCTACATTCATGCCCTCATGGATTTAGCTAAAGAGGTTGTCTCGAAATTGCCTACAGAGATTCAGGGGCACATTTCTGAGCTTTTGATGGATGCTCAGGCAGCTGCCCATCAAGTAATTCAATCTGGGCTTGACACTGCAGACTCTGTAGCAAGGGCAATGGGGTCTTCAGTGGCTATGAGAAGGCATGCCTGGTTTAGGCGATCAGGTTTTTCGCCATATGTTCAGGCTACATTGCTGTACTTGCTCTTTGATGGGTCTCTCTTGTTTGGAGCCAAGGCGGACTCTGCGCTGCACGTTTTTAGGGCAGCAAGGCAACTGCAAGATCCTTAGGTCTTCAGACCATCCCAGGGACAATAGACAGTTCTGTAGGTCTCGAGGCTTTTCTAAGAACCTGTCCTTTCGGGGGAAACAATAACAGCAGCAGACAAATCCTCTGTAGAAATCCTACAGGGGAAGGGGCAGAGGTCGCCTCAGGGTTCTGCCCGACAACATGTCTCCTTCTCATCTTCTGCCTCTCCAACCATTTTTGCAGTAATGCATCTTAAAGCATGCTTTCCACATGGGGGACGGATGACCTATTTTCTACCTCATTGGAGGACTATCACTACAGACCTCTGGGTTTTGAGCATTGTAGAGAATGAGTATTCCCTACCCTTCCAGAAGTTACGCCTCCTTTTCCTCCCCGACAAGGCCTTTGCTCGGAAGAGCACCTTCTGTTTCTATAGCCGGAAGTTCGAGCATTGCTTCAAAAGAGTTCGGTAATTCCTGACTGCCAAAAAGGATGGTCATGTACAGCCGATTCTCGACCTTAGGATTTTAAATTTTTACCTCAAACAGGAGAAATTCAAAATGTTGACCATAGCACAGGTTCTTCTTGCGCTGGAGAATGAAGACTGGATGGTGTCGATTGATTTACAGGATGGGCATTTTCACAATCCGATTCTGAAATCACATCCGAAATATCGGTGTTTTATGGTGGGGACTCAGCATTATCAGTTTGCGGTACATCTGCTCAATCTGACTTCCATACCTCGGGTCTTCACAAGGGGGAAGGCAGTGGGGGCAATACATCCCAAAAGGTAAGGGATTCCTGTGTTTCCCTATCTAGATGACTGGCTGCTCAAAGCAAAGTTGCTAGAGATGGTGTTGTGTCATTTGCAGTTGACAACGCAGATGTTGTTCCGCTTGCGGTTTTCAATAAATATTCCCAAATCCCACCTTGTGCCCTCTCAGTGAAACCTGTTCATAGGGGCATTCTCTTCCAGGGGATACTCATCAATAGTCATAAGCAGTGAATTATCCCCGCCCACATGCGGGATCCCGGAGCATATAGCAATATATATATATATATGTATATCTATATATATATATCTATATATATATCTATATATATATATATATATGTATGTATATATATATGTATATATATATATATATTCACTCGAACTTCGAAGGCTTGCGCAAACTTTTCTTCAAATATATATATACATACATATATACATACATACATACATATATATACAGGTGTATGCCCAGAACATAAAGTAGATAACGACTTTCAACCCCATACACCTACATATGTATGCATACCTCCATATATGTAAATATGCAGACCCATCAAGCAGTCCAAAACAAATAGGGCAAACTGCCAAAATTACATCAGTTTTACTTATATGACAATAAGTCTCTCAAGACTGCTTGTAATAGAGACCATACGCTATAATGGTTTCAAACAAGACTCCTTTATTTTCCCACAATAAGGAAGAACAGGTAATTGCAGGCAGTTTGGCCCATAGGCTGCATAAGAATAACTGTCTTAGTACAGAAAAGACAACTGGCACCTTGCCTTTAAGGCTTACAAGCATCTACGCACTTTTCCTTTAAGAACCTCAAGGAACACTCTGCTCCCAGCATGCCCCACAGGTGACAGTTAGGTCAGTTCTTTTTTTCGGCTCCTTTTGTGAGGATCCTGGAGCTTGAACTCGACAGTTTTCTGACTTTTCTGTCAGGAATTGTTATTTTTCTTGTTTTTTTGCGGTTCTCCTGTGCTGGTTGAAGTTTATCTTCATTTTCTGACAGAAATTCTTCATCTTTTCCTGTCAGAATGGCGTCTCTTTTCCGCAATTGTCCAGCCTGTGGAAAGAAGATGGCCATTTCAGATCCACATTCTGTGTGTATCGCCTGTCTTCCTTCTAGTCACAATATAGACTTGTGTTATCACTGCAAGAAGTTTTCTGCGAGGACTCTACATGATAGAGAGAGGATTCGCCTTCAAGCTGTGCTGGAGAGAGGATTAGCCCGGTTGGAAAGTGGCCTTGGGAGTCAAGAGCCCTCCTCTCATCAGGAACGTCGACGCCAGCATAATTCTGCCTCTTCAGCATCGACGTTACTGCCGTTGAAGAAAAGGCCTACACAGTCTCCGACGTCGAGACGGCGTGAGTCTACGTCGTCGAGAAAGGTTTCGACGTCGAAGCGGACTACCTCGGGCTCGATGTATGTTCAGGATGCGGGTCAATCGATATCTAAGCACCCATCGACATCTAGACACCCATCGACGTCGAGGCATTCCCTGTGTCCACACCGCAGGTCGACGTCGAGAAGTTTGCCGACGGCGAAGAGACCTTGAGACCAGTCGACGTCGAGAGCATTGAAGTTGACGTCGAGGAGGTGAGAGCACTCGCCGTCGAGATCACCACGATGCCATAGACGTTCGACGTCGAGTTCCTCTTTGAAGAAGGTGGGATCGCCGTTGAGGACAGCGAGGTCTTTAACTCCTGCCACGCATCGCCCCACGTCGGGAGAGAAGCATGGGTTGACGTCAAAGGAGATGCATACGTCGACGTCGAGGACATCGACATCGAGGGAAAAGAGCCTGCTGCTGCCTCGGAGGAGGGTAAAGCTGCATTTCGTTTGCCCTCAAGGACCTCTTCGTCCCCAGGACTCCATATTTTCCTGGAGGGCTCTTCGGTGATTGGCAAAGAGCATCGGCGTAAAAAGTCTAAAGTCCTCAGTAGCCCGGGTTCGGACTATTCCCGTACCTACTCTCCTTCACGCCTGCCAAGATCTCCGTCACGTACTGAGACTCCACAGAGATCACCACGAAGGTCAAGATCGCCAACGGTGGTGTCTTCTAGAAGAAGAAGTCCACGAAGATCGCGCTCTCCGCGTTCCCGTCATGTCCGTTCAAGGGACTGATCTCACTCTTATCACTCTTCACCGAAGAGAAGGCGCCAGAGGTCTCCCACCTGGTCTTCTTCTTCTACCAGATCCTCGAGGAGAGATTACTCTCCAACTTTCACTTCCACACCTCCATCAAGTGTCTCCAATTGATGATCTCATCACCTTCAATGAGGTACTCTGTAGAGGAGCGAGTAAGCTAAACATTACTATGTCAGTACCTACTGTTTCTTCTTCGGTGATTTTTGAGACTCTCCATCACCTTTCTTCAGTCAGGCCTTTACTGCCTCTTGTCCCTGGCATTATCGAGCTTGCTACGCAGACTTTTCTGACACCAGCTACACTGGGTTCGGTGCCCTCCTGGACAGCAAAGAAATACAATGCTCCTGATCAAGATCCACTATTTCTTCGCTCTTATCCTCCTCCAGATTTCATCATTGTGGCAGCGGCTAGGAAGACGCACTCTTCTGTCTTCCTCCTCGGCACCTCCAGATAGGGACAGCAAATTGATGGACTCTATGGGTAGAAAGATGTGCAACACATCAACATCTTTCATGCAAGTCGCCAGTGCCTCCGCTCTGCTGGGGAGATATGGTAGATCATTGTGGGATTCTTTGGGCGTTTTGCAGACAAACTCCCTAAAGAAGATCAGCAAGATTTTCGGGAAATACTGCAAGAAGGAGGTCTTGTGGCAAATCAGATTATTAGTGCTTCCGCTAATTCGGCTGATCTGGCTGCCCATGGGTACTCCCATGGTATCTGTTCAAGGTGTTCTGCATGGCTACGGTTGACTGGCCTCAAGCCTGAGGTACAGCGGAAGATTACCAATCTACCATTCAATGGGTCTTCTCTCTTCGGTCCGCATGCAGACGATGAAATGGCGAAGATGAAAGCGGAATTGGACACAGTGAAAGCTGTGGGGCTGGAGAAGAAGAAAGAATTTCTCAGGCGTTTTCGCTCCAACGATAAACGCCCATTTCAGCAGAGGGGTCAAACCTCTCAGGGTCTTCAGCAGCAACAGAGGTCTCATTTTCACCCACGAAGACCAGGAAGAGGAAACAATAAGCAGCAGACCTCTACCTCAAAGCAACCATAAAAGCAATGAGGGAGTGCTTCCTCTAAACACGTTGTCCACTCCGGTAGGAGGAAGTATCGCTGGTCATCTGGAGGAGTGGACACATATAACCGACGACAAATGGGTGTTAAATAGTTAAATATTGTCAAGAATGGTTATCTGCAACGATTCAAGACCCCACCGCCATCGATTCCTCCGAGTGGTGGACTCCGCTTGTGTCATCCTATTTTACACGAGGAAGTAAACAATCTTCTGCGAAAGAAAGCCATAGAGTATGTTCCTGTTCATCAGAGGCGCCAGGGGATATACTCTTGATATTTCCTGGTCGAAAAAAGAGGTCCTTCAGTGGAGTACAGACCAATTCTGGACCTACGCATCTTGAACAAAAATATCCGCAAAGAAAAGTTTCGGATGCTTGCTCTGCACCAGATCTTTCCTCATTTACATCAAGGAGACTAGATGCGCTCCATAGATCTGCAGGGCGCCTATTTTCACATTCCAGTGTCCAGAAAACATCGGAAGGTTCTCCGTTTTCAGGTTGCTCGGCGCCATTATCAGTTCCGAGTTCTACCATTCGGACTCAAGTCATCCCCAAGGACTTTTTCAAAGTGCATGGCAGTGGTGGCGGCTTTTCTTTGCAGGCGAAGAATATTTATTTATCCATATCTGGACAACTGGCTTCTGAAGAGTTCCACTCCAGCCCTACTTCATTTGCATCTCTCCTACAGTCTCCAGATTCTGAACAAACTGGGCCTACGAGTCAATTTCAAAAATTCGATTCTCAACCCGACTCAGAACATTCACTACCTAGGATCGTCGCTAAACACCGTGGAGGCAAGCGTGTGTCCTTCGGCGGAGAGATTTTCATCGATCAGGATGAAATGCCAAGAACTCCTACGGTTTTTCCACCCGACGGTCAGACAAGTGTCCTCTCTCCTGGGGTCCATGGCTTCCTGCATTTTCATCGTCCCCAATGCCCGATTGCACATGCATCCCCTGCAGCAGGCTCTAGAAGACCAATGGGTGCAAGCATCAGGCAGTTGGGAGGATCGGATTACTCTTCCCCAGTCTGCCAGGGACTCCATCTGGTGGTGGACAACGAGGCCGCATCTAATGAAAGGTGTTCCCTTCCATCAAGAGACTCCGACTCAGACCATAGTGACGGATGCCTCCCTGCAGGGTTGGGGGCTCATATGGGTCACCTTCAAGTGCAAGGGCTATGGTCGGACACGGAGAGGGGATATCATTTCAACTTACTGGAACTGAGGGCCGTCCAGCTAGCCCTCAATTCCTTCTTCCCGTCTCTTCGATCCAACTCCCTCTTGATTCAAACAGACAACACCACGACATTGCTTTATCTGAACAAGCAGGGAGGCACCAGGTCCAGAATTCTGTCCCAGGAGGCACATGCAATTTGGAAGTGGTTACTGGCAAGACACCTCACCATCACGGCGATTCACGTCCCAGGCGTTCTAAACGTCCAGGCAGACTTCATAAGCAGAGAGTTCGTAGAAGCGCACAACAGGGTGCTAAACTACGGGGTAGCTCAAGACATCTTTCGAAGATGGGGGGTTCCAGACATAGACTTGTTAGCAGACGCAACAAACGCCAAATGCCCCGTCTATACATCCAGGTTTCACCAACCAGGTTCAAGCGGGAATGCTCTATTGATAAGATGGTCTCAGAGCTTACTCTACGCTTTTCCTCCGCTACCTCTCATCCCGGCAGTGATCACCAAGTTCTACAAGACCAACTCCAGGATGATTCTGATCGCTCCGGAGTGGCCGCGCCAATGGTGGTACCCGGACCTTCTACAACTCTCCGAGGTTCCACACCGGAGGTTGCCTTGCCGTCCGGACCTGCGGTCCAAGAGCCAGGGGAGTGTGTTTCATCCCAACCTTCCTTCGCTCAGGCTGACAGCATGGCTCCTGAAGTCTTGCAGTATGGACACCTAGACTTGCTGGCGGACTGTATGAACATCCTTAAGGAAGCTTAGAGACCTTCTACAAGGGCTTCCTACGCTTTCAAGTGGAAGCGCTTCTACATATGGTGTTTGAATAATGGTCATGACCCAGTTAGAGTTCTAGAACAGGTAATTCTGCCATATCTTTTATATCTGGCTAAGTCGGGCCTGCAATTCACATCTATTAAGGTACACTTAGCAGCAATTACGGCATATAGAAAATCACCTACGCATGGGTCTTTTTTCAAGATGCCAGTGGTGAAACATTTTCTTGAAGGGTTAAAAAAGGTGTATCCACCAGTACAAGCCCCTTCTCCTCAGTGGGAGCTCAATGTGGTCCTTACCAAACTGATGGGAGCACCTTTTGAACCAATACACAAGTCCTCCCTGCAGCACTTGTCTTGGAAAGTAGCCTTCTTGGTGGCTATTACGTCTGCTCGTAGAGTCAGCGAGTTGCAAGCATTGTGTTGTAAGGAACCCTATACTGTTTTTCATTCAAATAGGGTAGTTCTAAGGACTCATCCTAGTTTTCTGCCTAAGGTTGTCTCAGATTTCCACATTAACCAGGGAATCACTTTACCTACTTTTTTCTCTAATCCTTCTACTCCCCCTGAAAGGGCCTTACACTCCTTAGATCTTAAGAGAGTTTTGAAGTTTTATCTGGACAAGACTAAAAATATAAGAAAGACGGACCGACTATTTGTCAATTACGGTCTTATTAATACTGGTTTAGCAGCTTCTAAGAGGTCCATTTCAAGGTGGATAGTCTCCTGCTTTTCTTTGGCCTATCAGTTGGCTAATAAATCTCTTCAGGAAAAGCCTAAAGCACATTCAACCAGAGGAAAGGCCTCTACTACGGCCCTCCTCAGAAACATTCCCATAGCAGAAATCTGCAAAGCAGCTACATGGCGGGCTGTTCATAATTTTTCTCGCCATTACTGCTTAGATTCAGATGCTCAGGCAGATGCTCTAGTAGGTCGGGCATCTCTGAGAAATCTGTTTGGTTGATTGTCTTTTTTCAACTATATCGCTGTCCTTTTATTTCTAGTGCTGAATTACTCGTCCGCGAAGTGTGGGGTATGGGCTTGCCATTCTATTCACTGCTTATGACTATTGATGAGTATTTCCTGGATGAGAAGGATAAGTTACTTACCTGTAATCCTAGTTCTCTTCCAGGGGTATACTCATCAAAGTCATAAGCACCCCTCCCGCCTCCCCGGACGAGCAATATGAGTACAAGATTTAAACTGTTTCAGTACGCCTTTACAAAAAGAACTGACCTAACTATCACCAGTGGGGCATGCTGGGAGCAGAGTGTTCCTTGAGGTTCTTAAAGGCAAAGTGCGTAGATGCTTGTAAGCCTTAAAGGCAAGGTGCCAGTTGTCTTTTCTGTACTAAGACAGTTATTCTTATGCAGCCTATGGGCCAAACTGCCTGCAATTACCTGTTCTTCCTTATTTTTTGAAAATAAAGGAGTCTTGTTTGAAACCATTATAGCGTATGGTCTCTATTACAAGCAGTCTTGAGAGACTTATTGTTATATAAGTAAAACTCATGTAATTTTGGCGGTTTGCCCTATTTGTTTTGGACTGTTTGATGGGGCTGCATATTTACATATATGGAGATGTGCATACATATGTAGGTGTATGGAGTTCAAAGTCTTTATCTACTTTATGTCTGGGCATACTCCTGTATATGTGTGTACATATATGTATGTATGTGTATATATATATAAATGTATGTATGTGTATATATGTATGTATGAGTATATATATATATATATATTGCTATATGCTCTGGGATCCCGCACGTGGGCGGGGATAATTCACTGCTTATGACTTTGATGAGTATACCCCTGAAAGAGAACTAGGATTACAGGTAAGTAATTTATCCTACTGGACACTATAGTGAGTTGTACCTTCCCGCCTCCACAGAAGATTCAGGACAACTATGCTATGGTTCCACTGTTTGAAAATGGAGCGTTTGTTCCAGTCCTGAAGGTTTTGTTCCTGCTTGGTCTGTTTCCTTCCTGCATTTTGTTGATCAACCATGCATGCTGGCATATGGGAGTCATCCAGTGGTGCCTCTGCAGCAGTTGTTTCAACACATGGAGATCTCAAGGGGTCGGTCAAAGGCATTGCTGTGGATCTGCAATGGTGGATTGTGCCAGTCAACCTGTCTCAAGGGAAGCCGTTTCACCCTCCTTTTCCCATGGCCCCAGTGATAACTGATGCTTCCACTCTAGGGTGGGGAGCTCATCTGGGGAATCTGGAGGTCAAGGGTCTTTGATCTCCCGAAGCAAGATTGTTTCACATCAATCTTTTGGAATTGCGGGCAATGCGTTTGGCTTTCAAGGCCTTCCTCCCTTCCCTTCACGGTTGGTCGGTTCAGGTCTTAACGGACAACACTACCGCAATGTGGTATATCAACAAGCAGGGAGGAGTAGGGTTGTATTTTCTATACAGAGAACCTCTGTGACTCTGGTCATGAGTTCAGACCATTAGATTTGTGTTATCGCAAACCATCTGACCAGGGTACTGAATATGCATGCAGCCATATTCAGCCGATCACGAGGGGCGTCTCCATCCAGAGGTAGTACTTCACATTTTCAGGATGTGGGGGTTTTCTTAGTTGGACCTGTTTGCCACCCACGAGAATGTGCACTGCTCATCATTCTACAGTCTCCAGTATTCGACGCAGTGAGCATTGGGGGTAACTTTTCAGTTGGATTGGGGCTCACAACTTCTTTACGCATTTCCACCCATATCCTTGATTCCTCGAGTTCTGAGGAAGATTCGCCAAGAGCTGGCCCATGTCACATTTGCTCTACCTTCTCCTGCTCAAGCTTGGCTCAACAGCAGGAGGGAAAAATCGTGTCTGTGGCCGGCAGCAGCACCAGCTTTCTATAAGACCCTAAAAAGGCTGTTACCGGGAATACAGGGGGGCACCCTATGGGAGCCCCCAGTACATGGGATCCTACATCCAACACTGGAATCGATGTTGGGGTAGGATTCCAACATGTTTGATGCCAAATGTGACCGATTTCAGTGCAGCCAATATATAATTAGACATCTCATAATTGACACGATGCCCACCATATGTATTAAATGGCTGACCGCACTTACAAAGCCTGGAGAATCGACTCTGCGGTTTGTACGGGATGTCCTGCTCATTTTGGGGCACCCTCACACTTATAACCAAGCACCCTGCCCTCAGGACTGAAGGGCCTGCCATAGGGGTTTTAAATGTAGTGACCTAAGATGTAAGAAAACTTATATCTGTGTTGAGAGGTGCAAGCACCAACTCACAAAGGCTGCAATGGTAGGCTTGTAGTCACAGTTTAAGTGGTCTCCCATGTGTGGCACAATACATGCTGCAGCCCAGGGGGAATCCCTGGTGTACCTATGCCTTTGGTACCTCAGTACCATATACTAGGGACTTATAAGGGTACACCAGTAGCCAATTGGGAAGGTACCAAAGTACTTACCACTGTCAAATTTAGGGAGCAAGCACAGTGACTGGGGTCCTGATTAGCAGGCTCCCAGTCAGACTAGATATAAAACAGAGCAGCACCAGCAAAAAGTTTGGGTAACCATGCTAGAAGGATCTTACCTTCCCACCGGGAGAGAAAACAAAGTTCGGCATACTTTGTGGAATTGACATAACCAACTCGCTGGGTAGAGCGATTTCATTGTTGGGGGCCATTCGGCGCTGCGCCTGGCTGAGCACCACTGGCTTTTCAAGGAATATCCAAGCCTTGCTTATGGACATGCCCTTTGATGGCTCTTATTTTTTTGGCACAAAGGCTGATTCAGTGCTGCAGCACTTTGAAGATAAAAGAGCTACGGCCAGGTCCTTGGGCTTCTCCATGGTCCCTTGTCAACCTCGTTCCACCTTTTGCCCCTTTTGTGGTCACAAAAGTGATATCCCACCACGTCCATACCCTCCCAGCCTTTTGGTGGCCGATAATGTGGGTCAGGTAGCCAGAGGCCTGTCCAAAACCTGGAAGCTGCAGTATCCAAACCCATTTAGTTTGCCCTCCAACCATCACGGGCTTCCAGTGGGTGGGGGGTCAGGATCACCTCCGCCATTGGAGATAAATAACATCAGACTGTTGGGTTTTACAGATTGTCCATAGGGGTTACTTCACCCCCTTTGTGACCACTCTTCTACCCATGCCAGTCACGACCGGCTAAAGGAGGACCACCTTTCCTTGCTCCAACTGGAAGTGCTGTCTCTCTTGGCTACAGGAGCCATTGAGAGGGTGCCAAAATCTGAAATAGGTCTTGGTTGCTTTTCCCGCTACTTTCTGGTGCCCAAAAAGGATGAAGGCCTTTGTCCTATTCTAGATTTACACTTTCTCAGGCTCTTCAAGAAAAAGGAGAAAATCAAGTGCTTACGCTCACCCAAGTCCTGTCTGCCCTGGATCCGGGAGACAGGATGGTAGTGTTGGACTTGCAGGACGTATATTTCTATATCCCGTCCTGCCTGCTCACTGACATTACCTGCGGTCCACGGTGGGCATTGTCAGTTCGCTGTGCTCCCTTTTGGCCTTACCAGTGCCCCTTGGGTGTTTACCAATGTGATGGCGGTTGTTACAGCTCATCTGCAGAGGTCAGAGGTTCCAGTCTTCCCATACTTCGACAATTAACTATTGAAGACTGCCTTGCCACAGGCAGTCGTCTCCCACCTCCAGACTATGGCAAATCTTCTGCACTCGCTGGGGTTTACTATCAATGTACTGAAGTCATACCTGACTCCCTTTTAAGATACTCCCTTTCATTGGAGCTGTTGTAGACACAGTGCAGTATTGGGCCTATCCTTTAAGCAGCGAGTCCTGGATATTCAGGCTATGATACTGATGCTTCACCCTCTATCCTGGAAAATGACCCTGAGGTTGTTGGGCCTCATGACCTCCTGCATCCTGTTGACATATGCGTGCTTTGAAGGATGGATCTGAAATCCCAGTGTTCACAGCATCAGGAGAATCTCTCCGAGATGGTCAAGATCTAGGAGGAAATGGCAAACGATTTTAAGTAGTGGCTGACGAACTGCGACTGGGTCTGTGGCAGACACCTCTCCCTTCGCCAACCAGAGCTAAGTGTAGTAACAGGCGCATTTCTTCTGGAATTGGGCGGCCATCTGAAAAGGTGGAGATCAGAGGACACTGATACTGGCGGAATCTGGGCTTCACTTCACTTCAATCTGTTGGACTTTAAGGTGATCCACTTGACATTGAAAGCCTTTCTTCCTTCAATCAAGAAAAGGCTTGTGCAGGTGTTGAGAGACATACCACCACCACTTGTTACTGCAACAAACTGGGCTTGCTGGGGTTGTGGACCTTTTGCCACGAGGCTCTGTGTCTCTGGACATGGCTGGAATGCTAGGGCATGTCCCGGGTGGTTTAACGCTTGGCGGTCTCTCTGAATCTTCAGGTGGACGAACGTATTCAACGTTGCCTAGCAGATCACAAATAGTGTCTACATATGGAGGTGGTGCAAGGTCTCTTTCAAGAATGCACAATATTCACAATTTTGCATACTGGAGTTACTGAGGCGGCTATCGATCAGAGACGCTTTTCATCTTGAGTGGAGCTCTGGTCTACTGTATGCCTGTCCGCCAATACCGCTCCTGCCCAGAATCCTCAAGAAGATCAGGAAAGACCGGTTCAGGAGCTAAGGCTACTTATTGGCCATTTCAGCATTTTTGCGGTTGCTGTTGTAACTTTCATTGTCCAAGTCACCTGTTATGGCTAGGTACCTTAAAGATTTGCGACATATGTTTCCTCCCAGGCCATTCATCATGCCCCAGTGAGACTTAAACCTTAGTCTTACTTTTTTAATGTGTGCGCCCTTTGGACCTCTGCACAATTGTCCTTTTTGGTTACTGACCATCAAGACTGTTTTTCTAGTGGCTAATACATCAGCCAGGAAGGTCAGAGAATTGCAGGCACTCTCAGTACATCCCTCTTTCTATTCCTGAAAAGTACCTCCTTCCTTCTGAAGGTTGTGACTCCTTGCCATGTAGGTCAGAATATCACCCTAACTTCCTTCTTTGCTCTGCGTTAGCCTTCCAACGAGAGGGGGTACGCCACCATCTAGACTCAAAAAGAGCATTGCTGTTCTAGCTTGATCGCACAAGAGAGTTCTGGGTGGAAGATCAACCCTTCATGAGGTATGTAGGGACCAAAAAAGGGACGGCTGTGCAGAAACGGACCATCTCAAGATGGATAGTACTCTGCATAAAGATCTGCTAAGCATTGTCCAAGAAGCATCCCGTCTCCCCACCTCCACCCCGAAGGGTTTGCAAGGTCATTCCAGCCGAGCCAAGGCTGCGACCACTGCGTTAGTCCCTGTCCTGGATATCTGTCAGATGGCAACATGCACATCTCTGCACATGTTTACCAAGCACTACTGCCTTGACAGTCAGGTCCATTGCGGCAGGTATTTTTCCTGTCCGGAACTTCAGGATATTCTGATTTAAATCTGCTATACAGACCCACCTCTGGGAATGCACAGCTTGGCAAGTTACCTGCCTTCAGTAATGCCTTATCTGGTAGACTCTGTCTAGCTGCAGATTCCTTACCTCCCATTCGCTCCACTCTGCGAGCTGATTACAGTGTAAGGGTCACCCTTCTATTGGCCTTAGAATTTCACACCAGCTGTCCAACTTCATTGTGCCTCTATGTTCCTGGCATGGAAAGTCACAAAAGTAACTGACGTCAGTGACGGGTGGCGCCTATAAAGGCTCAGCACTCGTAATTTCCTACGCGGATGGTGCAGAGCTGAACAACGCCACCTGCCGATGTCCAGGGGTACTGCTCAAAAACATCTGGATCCAGTCTGATGCCTGGGTAATATTCTAAGTAAGGAATCCGCAGCTAGTAGAATCTCTACCAGGTAAGGCATCATCGAAGGTAAGTAACTTATGCATTATACACAAACTAGAGAGATAGGGCACCAGATTGATGGAGGAAGAGTAAAGAATCTCAAAGGCTGAAGATGACGTCAGCGCCACAGAAGGGACACTTTTAAACATTTAAACATGGAGAAGGTTATTGTGGCCAAGAGTGAGGACTTGAGAACAAGATCTAAACACAAAAATCTCCTCATACTGGGGATATTGAAATCAACCAACACAGACAAAATAGAGAACTATATTGAAATGCTGCTTCTGTTGGTCTTCGGTTCAGAGGCCTTCTCACAGCTTCTGATGGTGGAGAGGGCACATAGAGCCCTGTCTGCTCGACCTCTTCCTGGAGCTCCCTCCATAATTACATGCCTGCTCAGTTTCATGGATGGAGACATGGCCCTTCGACTGATGACAGAAATGGGAATAAAATCTCCCTCTTTCTTTATTTTATACTAGCATTAAAAGCTAGAAGGAAATCCTCCCTGTGAAGAAACAATTACTTAAATCAAACATCCTGTATGCCATGCTGCATTCTGCTTGACTAAAGAATGTAGCAGATGGTAGGCAACACATTTTGAGCTCGCCTTGGCAAGCTTCAGAATTTATGAAGAATCTGGCTGAAGGAAGCCCATGCAGCAATAACTCACAGAAGCAGGACTGCTTGCAGGTTGTCCTCAGGATCTTGGACAGAAACCTATTTACAGCACTACAGTTCTCTGTAATGGGATGGCGTAACTGACACATCATATGTATTCTGATGCGGTCAGGGTGTCTATGCATGTGCCTCAATCTATTCTTGAGTTGCTGAGATATACATTGCCGTACACACCATGAATACAGAATGCAAATCACTGCCCCTCTGACCTCCCTGCACTCCAAGTGAGGGGTAACTGCTGGTTTTCATGGGTAACACTCCCTTAGGTGTAGTGATTAAACCTAATTTGGGGTTGTTCCAAGGTGGAATGGTTGCTGTTCTTTGGGTTTTCTTTAGAAATGTCCTGGCAGGATTGGGCTGTCAGAGTGGGTGGGGGGAGTTGGGGTTACATAGTTGGTTTATTGTAATTTGTTTGAGGCAAGATAACTGTAACTGCACTACTGTCTGGGGAGGGGCTTACTTTCATCTGACTATACCCGCACACATTGGTGCATGATGTAATAATTCATACCTTACTATGTGGAGAACTTATACAAGTAGCACTTTGAGCTGCTTGACGTGGAATGTACGGAGTCTTAATAATCCCTGGAAGATGCGTCAGGTGCTGGGCTATCTGGACAGCAATCAAATCAGTGTTGGCGTGCTTCAGGAAACACATCTTACCACCAGAACTCTGGTGGGGTTTGCAGCCAGATGGACGGTGCATTGTGTATCCTCATCTTATTCCCCTTATGTTATGGAAGAAAAGCACACCACTACAGATACTAGGTACATACATTAATAAGCATGGCTGCTTTGCGCTGCTCTGGGGTAGACACAGTGGGGTGACAGTCACTATTGACACCTGTTATGCCTGAACACAGATGACCTGATGATCTATGTGACCTTATTGGGCATGCTACTGAGCACAGAACCACAGTCCCTAGTATGGGGAGGAGATTGTAACTGCATTCTGTGAGAAGTCCTCGATAGATCCTTGTTCACAACAGCGGGGAGGACTGCAGCTGTGACCCAATTATGCACCATTGTGGCACAGCATAAACTACTAGATGTGTGGCAGCACAGATAACCGATGAGAAAATAAGGCACTTTTTACTTTATCGGTACATGATATGTGGCCCCGTCCAGATTACTGGCTGACAACACAAGATGTAGGACGCTAGGTAATCAAGGTTAAACACATGGCAAATACACTTTTAGACTACTCGCCAATTCAGCCGCTGCGACCAGTGATGTCTGTGTTGACACTGCTGACTAGGTTTTGGAGACTGGATCTAGAGAACTGGCCAGACAAGGTATTCTCTCGGGAGCTGCAAACTGAAATATTTGAGTTCTTACAGGTTATTGGGGTAAAAAACATGGCCGCGCTCTCTCATCTATTGCAGTGAGCAGCTGGAGATATATGGTGAATTGATAATCCTGGCTGCACCCTTGAAACTTTCTCTCCTAACAAACTCAGATGGACTACCACCTACAGAAATGGTGTGAGGCTTAAAGCATGACGTTATACCTTAACTTACTCATCACTGTACTGAGAAGTATCATCTGCTCCTCCGCCCCACTTCCTCGCTACAACATGGCCCCCACTTGGGTTATTAACTCGGGTCGCACAGCCCTTTTAGTTGGTTGGCATGGACTTCAGTACTTCATGCGACTGGTAATTGAAGGATATGAATGTCAATATGAAAATGATGGATGTAATATCTGTTTAGACTATGCCACTCTATCCAGCACCCTCTGCACTTACCTGACAGAGTTCTACTTTAGTTGTAGTGCTAATGCTGACATTCCTCACTCTTGTCGGTGCCTGCCTCTACATTTCACTTTGACGCAGGTGAAGTCTACTTTCTGCAATATGTGCATGAATAATGTGGCTTGAGATGAGGACATGGGCTAGGAGTAAGGGGGAAAGTGATGCTCTATTAAGCAGAAGCCTCGCTGACCAGAACTTCATTCGGTAACCATCAGGCTGCCCTGAGGGGAGATGTGCTTCGCTAGCAGACCACCCTAACTCCAGGGTGCGTAATTGCAGGGTAGAGAACAGTCTGCTTGTTTTGATGGAAGCATCTATCCTAGTGTCGATAATACACCTGAGTGAAAAGACTTTAGGAAGAGGCCCAACATTTCATTTGCATTGCGGTTTTCTGGATTTTCTTTTCTTTGTCCTCAGTGGCTGTCTGTATCCTGTTCCATATTTGCTCCTGTTTTTGCCAGCCTTATTGATTGTTCTCTTGTGGTAGACCTGCTCCGTTTGGATTGTTTCTTTGTGGGTATTACTAGTGTTAATCTAGCATAATTTATAGGAACACAATTTAATATTTTGGCGAGCAAATTTTCCCCACAATTATCTTTAGTTCAACCCTGAGTGTTAGTGATGTCTTACCACCTTCATTTTACATTATTTGAATGCTTCATTTTTACAAGGTGACTCAGCTTTGCAAGGTCCTCACATTTTGGCAGAAAGCAAGTGTCTCAAGCCTACTAACCTATCACCCCAGCTAAAGCTAGAACTGGAGGTTGGGTGATTTCTGTCTGTGACAGAAATCAGGGTGATTAAGGGCATACCAGATCCAATAAAAACAGAATCGTCATAGTTTAAAAGAGATGTTGTGCATCTTGCCATGAAAGTTTTAGACCAGAAAATGAAACTTAAGCGCAACTGAAGTGAAATGCAAGTGATAAATCTCAACATGAATGTAATTATAGCCTTTATAAGGACCCTTAAGTAGTTTGCAATGGTCAATATAACCTGCAAACGTTTGGTCCACAGGAGCTCCATTAAGGGGATAACTATAGTGCAATTTGGAAAAATTGTGGAAAAATGTTTGATATTTCCAGATTCATATCCCTCCTCAATCAAGATTTTAATTTTTTTTTTGGGAATTGTTTCTGAGAGGCTAGCTGGTGTCATATAATCTCATCTCTTCCCACCTAAACCAGTTGGGCGTTCTAAAGGGTCAGTGCTCTGCTCATAATTCTATACTAATGTGCCTTATTATTAATGCTACCAGATTAGAGATAGAGGTGGCCTTTGAGGGGGTGTTGTAGCCTATTCTCCGTAGCTTTGTTTGTCATTGGTACTCATATCACCAATGTTTCGCTTATTCAGAGGGACTTGTCAACAGTGCCCCTTTTCACTACTACCATTCGTCTTACCTCTGCAACACCTTTCTATTGCACTTAGAGAAAACCTAGGGGTTAAGAGTTAAAAGTGCGGCTTCTAATCACACAATGATCACACAAATCAGTGATTTTATAATGATATTTGTTAGGGATCCTGACAATGCACTCAAGGCCCTTCTCAATATAGGTAGCAGTTACTTGCAGCATCACATTCAGAAGCCGGTTGATTCAGAGTTTGGAGGATACTCCATCCTAAGTATATCAACAACAGAGCCTACTCTGGCTCTGTCAACGACATATTCCTCCGATGGCCCGACGGAGTATAGGCTTTTTGAGCTGACCATCTGACCATATGCCCAATTTAGAGTGGGAGGTTAGGTGGCTTTTGTTTTGCTGTCTGGTGAGGGCCAATAAAAGTTTTAAAAAAATTGTCCCACACACAATGTGAGAAAACTCTTGTGGTGTGGGGATAATGTTTTTCTTTTTTCAAAAACAAACTCCCAAGGAGTTTGTTTTTGAAAAAATAAAACTGTAAACGTTTAATGGACGGCTGTCCTGTTTGACAGAGGCATTCGTCAAACTATTTTAACATTTATTGGACCCTCTGTGATGGTGATTACTGCCAATGTTAAGAGATGTCCGTGGGGCTGACATACATCTCTAGATGCGGGGGATGGGATGACTGTCAGAGCTCCATGGTGATTTATTCGTTTGCCCTGATGAACATTCAACTGTACTCCAAACTCTAAATCAGGCCCTAATTTTCAAAATTCACAGTCTAGATCTAGCCTATCAAAAAAGTCTACCCATACCACAGAAACCCTAATATCTTCCCAAAGCTTTTACCATCATGTCCTTTTAAAAGATCTACAGCCCCAGCATTGCTCTAGATTGAATACTTAAAATGTCATCATCTGTTATGATCTGAAAATTATTTTTGATGATAGAAAAGCAGATTCAAATCCAATTAAATGTTACACTCTTGCACACAATAAATAACCATTGTGACTCCTCCGTAACCAGGAATCCTTAATTTTATTAAATATTATTTTAGACAACCTCTAAGTATCTGACTATAAAAACTGGAAGTTAGCATTATTTGGCCAATGGACATGGATAAAATGTTCAGTCTATTTTGTAATGAAGTTCTACTAAACAATAGTGGTTAAATTCCCTAGCCACTAGAATCCAAAGGCTATACTGAATATCTTTAATTATTGCAATTCTGGCTGAGGGCAAACATTTCCATTCCTAGTGGTTTTTATGTATTTGGAATGCAGGGTCATTCCATATAGACACATATTCATACAGATGAAATGTCTCTTAACTACCAACTAAAAATCGTCTAATCGAGAAAAATATTTTTGTTATGAGCATTTTACTTATATTTTGCAGAGAAGTGCTGCAGTCGGACGATAAAGAAGTCATGTCAGAAGCTTCATCTGTGTCTGAGGGAGAAAACGGACGCCTTCCAACACCAAAGTTGAAATCACTTGGTGGAGCCCAAAGGACACACCATGATCTGACAACACCAGTTGTTGGTAAAAAGACAAAAACATTTTTATGCATTTGGACACAATTGTATTTTTTTCTCTCTGAGTATCAGGGAAGCTTTGTTTAAGTGTTTGAGCTGAAGCATATGCATGCTATATAGGATTCCTTTACTGAATTAGTTTTTAACACTTTTAGGTGGTGCTGTTTTAGTTTCTCCACCCAAGTTGAAATCGCCATTGCCTGATCGCCGTTCGAAAACATCTCCAGAAAGACGCTATTCTCCGCATAAACGTAGCTCAAGGGAAGCTTCCAAAAGAAAGCATAGCAAGGTAAAGGACCTGTTTAACATTGTGTTGGGTGTTGCATTGCTGGACTACCAATGTATGTTTAAATTTTTTCAAAGATAGACGCATCAGTAAATCTTTTGTTAATTAGAATGTACTATATGTCATTTTCTTTAGCACCTTTGCTTTTGTTTTCAAGTCTGCATACAAATTTGGTTAGTCAGAATGCCCTAACATAACTAACAAGTGAGATGAACGTTTCACAGTTCTCTATATCCACAGCCAGCCATACACAATGGGAATATGTTGGTTAGCAGTAGGCCAGAGGAAAGGGAATTGGCATAATAGAAAAACAGTCACTGGGTCATAACTCTGACTCATCACTCTTCTGGGTGCTGGCATCTATTGGGTGTCTAAAGATAAGATTGATATTCTTAATACCTTATGGATGTAGATTATCATCTAACACTTGCTATACCAAATGATATACATCCAGAATATCACTATGCCTCAAGCTCTCTGAGATACATTTGGAACGGTGACATTCCTGGAACTGAAACATAAATAATAAATGTAATTAATAATAATTGGGTTTTGACATAACGTCGATCCCTTCTCTGGTAAAGGATTATCTTATTTTTTGGTAGTACACACTGTCTGGTTCTGATATACATTATTAAACTGTTATATAAAAAAACATTAACCAGGAATATGTATTTCACACTTACACCAATTAATCACTTTCACGAGCACATACCATTGTGTTAAATGCTGTGACAATTTCAGGAAATATATGCTCTTTGGCCGGCTTTGAAGGGTGCGCAACAGAACTGGACAGGCTACATTCTGTATCATTTTGTAAATAAGTATGTTGACTGAGTGTTCCTAGTTCCTTGCAACAGGGAATCATTCTAATGTGTACGACTTCAGTGAATATGACCACTATGTTATGTTAGCAGGTATTTGTAGAGCACATGGCTACTATGCAGAACTAATACTTCAAATAAAGTAA
Organism: Triturus cristatus; assembly: GCF_964204655.1. Lineage (NCBI taxonomy): Eukaryota > Metazoa > Chordata > Amphibia > Caudata > Salamandridae > Triturus > Triturus cristatus. The sequence continues at coordinate 818,000,747 of NC_140585.1, read as the reverse complement.
CTATTTCTTACTGTGAAGAAGGTTATTGATGGTACCATATTGCATTCAATTTCCTTTTTAATTCATCTTTGAAGGCGAGAGACAAGGTGTGGAAATGTGGATTTTCCTGATCAGTTATGTCCCCTATCTTGGACCCCAACGGTTCTATATGCATGTTACAAATGCATGTGTGTCCCCTCCAGTTCCAGTTTCTAAGACGCAAACATATGTGTGTCTACCGTCGATATGCTCTCTGTCAGATCCGCCATCAATGGGCTGGATATTCGATTTCTAAATATGAAAGACCACCGACTTTATATGGCTAAGTTACTCCATTTTTATAGTCCAGGCAAGTAGGCCCGATTCTGTCCTCAAAGCCTTTCCCTGCTCTCTGTCTCTGACAGTTTCAGCTTGAGCTCGCATCTGTATCCATGAACTTTGTCCTACTCTCTGTGCAGCTAACGGTGCCTGCCTCGGCCAGTTTTCGCCTGCCTGCCAAGAAGCTGTATTTCACCTTCGAATTATCTATTTTGCTCTCCAGCCGATGCATTCCTGTCTAGTGATTTAGGTAAACATTTCCTTTAGCTCACAAGCAAAGGACTCAGCCTTTCCGTCCTCCTGCAAGTGATTCATAGCCCTGTTGCCATGGAAAGTTTTCTGCCCCTCGCATCTCATATAGGCACTTAGACGCTTGTACACGCACATACAGTTAGTATAGAATAGATTCTGTCCGAGAGTCCTTCCTTGTGGATAACATAGTTCTCTAAACATAGGATGTTAGATATGATTTGGGATTAGGTTGACTTGACCCCCCAGACTTCTCGTCTCCACATGTAGAGCTAAATGTCAAGTCCCCTTCACCCCCTAGTTGCACGTCAATCACACGTCATACTGCTGCGCGCGCATCTATGTTAAGTATTATCTTATAGATCCACCTATGTATTACATCATAGCCAATCATGTTCCTTCTTACTCATTATTACACCCATTTTCGGCTACGCACACCAAACGTCAATGTCCTTATCGATTGTTACGCCTACTGTATTCACTTCATTGTGATGTATGTATTATAAAAGTTACTGCTTGTCAATAAAGTATTGTACTTCACTTCCTGAACCCTCGTGGTGACGGAACCTGAAGGCCGCGACTCGAGTCGGCCATTTTTTGATGGAATAAAGCCCATTTAGAAAACCTCTTATACCACGGATTCTGCCTCTTGTTATTCTGAGCTATTTTACTTTATTTTAAAGATTCCGTATGAAATTCAGTTTAGGTAAAAAAGAATATTTACCACATAATGGCGCCCGAACAGGGACACTTTCTCATCTCACGCGCCGGCGGTGCGTTGCAGGCCCGGTCTCCTGCCACAACTGGACGGACCATAAACGCGTACCAGCAGGATTTCCTGTAAGCTCCCTCCGGTCAAGCGGGGGCGACTGAGGCTGCGATCAACCCAGACGAGGCGGTGAGAAGTGCGAAGTATCCCGACCAGAGCCTAGCTGAGAGAGCAAGATCCGAGGTATACAGAGGCCCACCAGGTTTCTCGAAATCCCGATGTCCAGAGGGTCCGCTGTCCGCAGTCATCGAGTCCTGTCCATTCTCTGAGGCCTTCCGTTTCAAGGAGCTACTCGGTGAGTACCATCGCCGGGGAGGCGTGTTGACGCGCACATAGGTTGTGCCGGTCAAGACGGATTTGGGTACACAAATCCGGTCTGCACTGTTTAGCAGTGTATATGTACTGTTTAGCAGTATATCAAGTATTCCGAAGTATTCAGTTACTGTCAAGAATTCAGCGTGGTGATTAGTTAGGCAGACTGTCATCATTGTCGGTCATCGTTAAAATATTTAATGTTCAATATTTAAAGTGTTTAAATGTCTTGCATATTGTGGTATGAATGATTGTTCATTGTTCACTGTTCATTATTGTGTTTTTCGTATTAAGTGAATTCAAGAGTAAGTATCAGATCAGTTGTCAATATGCCGCTTTTCTCGAAGTTAAGACAGATTACTACCAGAAAAGGGGTGCTTGAAGAAGCAGTTCCTATTCCTCCTAGGGACACTCCAGGGCATTTTATGTACCATAAGCATGGCTTAGATGCCATATTGTTTCTTGATCTATGGGTAGATTATACCAAGGGATTGCCGGAAAGTCAAAGGTGGCCCGCAGCGGGAACCTGGGATGCAGAGTGCATCATGAAAGTAGAGGAAGAGTTATGGAAAAGAAAGGTCAGACAGTCACAGAAAGACGCTGTTGAGTTATGGCGTAAAGAATCTCATAGACGTACAGAAAAAGCACGTAGACAAGAAGAGAGGAGTAAAGAAAGTTCAAATAAAGTTCAAGAAAATCTATTAATTGAGGAAGGTATCCGAGTGAAATCAGAACAAGTAAATAGACAAAGAAATGCTCTTATGAATGGTATGTATCCCCTTCTAGCCGAAGGACTACCTAAGGCTGTTACAGAGATGCCAAAAGACTTGCCACCCCCATTATTTCCAATTAAGGTACATCAAAAAGGGCATCCCAGAACCGCAGAAGATGTTTTTCTTTCCTCATATCTAGACGATGCAGCTCCCGAGTATGCTAACGCCACACCACATAGACCGTCTGGCGGAGGGGTTCAACGTCAGGATCAGGTATCTGTACCCGTGCAACAGCAAGTCCCGACGCAAGCTTCGGCAAGCACATCTGTTTCCGCATCTGTCTCCGCAGTCGATTCTACAGGGGTGTCGACGCCCATAGTTGCTGTGTCACGTTCGACGAACCCATTCACACCCGACGCCCCAGATGGGGCCACGGGAGGTGCTAGCAGTACCTTTACACCACCCAGAATAAATAAACTTGTTTTTCAAGAGTCAGCGCATTCACGTACACCTAAATTCGTAAGTGAACGTACGCTTAAAGAACTCCTTGTAAATTGTAGATATGACCCGGTGGTTGGTAAAGAGGATGAAATGGTCCTGGCATCATTACGTATCAGGCGAGCCGCAGAGTATTTAGCGAGGTTACCAGGGATGATTACGCATCTAGATAACATATATCATTTTGTTCAAACAGGACGAGATCCAGGATGTATTAACAGAGCTATGGAATTCCAGAAAGTAGAGATACAGGGGGAACTGTTACGTTTCCTCATAAACTGTGTGATCAGAAATCAAGACCGTCCGGGGGTAGACCCGAATGCAATGCTTATTCTTACAAGATGGAGTCAGAATATATCAGAAGGGAGACACGATAAGCAAAATTGTATAATAGCCATGTGCCGAAAAATCCGTAAAGAAATAGAGCGTATTCATGAAGAGAGATTGGGAACAGACAAGTTTGAGCAAGATGAAGTGTCCGAATCAGGGAATTCCGCAAGACAGTCAGAGACCATAGCCTATGTAGGCAGAGGAAGATCCTGTGAAAATACTAGATGTTTTTCTGATCCCATACACTCTGTATGTCCAAATAATAGCAGAACGTATCCGACGCCTGTAATAAATCTGAAGTCTCCTGAACATTAGTTTCAAGCCGCAGATAAAATACTACGAGAACGAAGGGGTTACCACCTCCTCGATTCCATGGATGAGCAAGAATTAGCCAGATCAGCTGTTCACTGGATTGACAGTCCTGAAAAATACGGTGATGAGACTGTAGCACACACGTTTTTTAATCTCAGTACAGATGAACAACGTTTAGCTGGAATCTATATGATTCAGCAACTCCTCATATTATATAAGAGGCAACATGCTGACCCTGGTCCTTTACCTGATATATTAACGGAACTACTCACAAACAGATGGAGAGGTTCTAGTAACAAGCTAATTAAAGAGATATTAGTGTCACGTAAACAGTATGTCCTTTTTGTAAGTCCGGATTCTCTCTCGCTGCCCCACAGAGAAAGAACGCCGTACTATATGGATAGACAAAATCCTTTACGGGAAGTGCACCCAATAAAAGGCGAAGACAATGAGTTTCACCGTGTATTTGTTTACACACCCATATCAAAAATGGAATTATTAGAAATGAAGAAAGTAGTACATAGTCATGATAAAGACCCAGCGGGTTTCCACCGAGAAATTAAAGACATGTTACTAATGGGAGAGTACACCTTTCCTGATATCATGACGATATTAAAGGTGCTTTTGCCTGCTGGCATTTATGAAAAACTGAAAGAAAAAGAGTGGGAAGTGGGAGACCAAAAGATAGACTGGACAGCATTAGCAGAGGAAGAAAGGGCCCGAACTGCAGGTTCAGGGCTCGGGGATAAAGTTAAACTGTTACCAGGTTTACTAGTACAGGTACTGCCACGTTTATTAACTACAAAAAAGGAAGATTGGGGTGCAATCACAGCCTGCAAACAAAAGCAAGATGAAGACACAAGCGATTATTATGCTCGATTTGAAAAATGTTTTGGTATAAATAGTGGTATAAAAGCAAGTAGTGACTCATATCCACATCTATTTGTGACAAAATTAGTGGAAAATGCATTGCCCCCAGTGAAGAATAGAATATTGAAATTCGAGAGTACCTGGCAAAGTAACACTCCGTCGCAAATGCTACAAATGTTACAGTATCATCACAATAGAATTAGGGATGAACAAGAACACGAGCATAGACGCATGAAGGATACAAAAATGAAAATGCTAGTTTCTCAGACAGTACCAGCAGATGGTCACAAAAAGGGGTGTGACACATTCTGGTGATTCTGCAGTTCCTGTAAAAGGAACCTGCAATTACTGTAAACAACTAGGCCATTATGTACACGATTGTCCAGTCCTGAAACGTAATATAGCTACAGGTATTGCAAAAGAGAGACCACGATTAGTTAGACCAGATCAGAATGAACAAGGAGCTATGCAGCATGGACAGTCCATGCCAGTTCAGCAACAGTCCATGCCAGCCTCACAGCAACCCATACAGTTTGTGCCAGCTGCACCACCGTTGCCTGCTACTGCCACACAAACCACAACACGACAAATGTATCAGACTGCACAGTATGAATATCCTGAGTATCAGCGTTACGCATGAACAAGCCTAGAGAGGGAAGTTGACTTACCGCTTATCGAGATTCCTGTAGATCAAGAAGGACCTTATGTACATAGTGAATTATTAGGTCAAGATAGAAAATTCTTACTCGATACAGGGGCAAGTCGAACAACTATAAAACGTAGTGAAGTTCCAGGGGCACCCCTCTCAGGCTCTCAAAATGTTTCCCTTGGTTTTTCAGGAAAACCTATTGTTAATGAAGTATCACAGCCTCTACCACTTACGATAGGACCTTTGACACGAACTACAGATTTACTGCTTACTAAATCATGCCCAGAAAATCTGTTAGGAATTAAAACTCTGAAAGCACTAGGAGCCATAATATGTTGTTCTCCGGAAGGAGTAAGGTTGTTTTTACGTGATTTTAAAGGTCACTATGTGTCTAGGGACATGGATCCCCGACTACAGACTTTACCAGTACATCTATGGGCACAAGGCCCTACGGATGTTGGCTGCATGAACATTACACCATACCGAGTCACATTGAAAGCAGGAGTGGTACTACCACGAATGCGACAATACAAGTTACCGCATGATGCTGTAGTGGCTTTGTTGAAAATCATTGATGAGCTAATTGCCCAGGGAGTAGTTGTAGAAACAGACTCCAATGTATGTAATTCACCGATAATTCCGATTCTTAAACGAACTGATCCTACTGCCCCACCAGTATACCGATTGGTTATTGATTTGCGTGAACTAAACAAGTGCATTGTACCACAATTTCCTGTGGTCCCTGATATATCATCATTATTGACAGCAATTGATTCCGAAGCAACATTCTTTACTGTAATTGATCTCAAGCATGCCTTTTTCAGCGTCCCAATAGATCCGGAAAGCCAATATTTGTTCGGATTCAGTTTAAATGGGCGCAGTTTTAAATTCTCACGCGCTCCCCAAGGATTCACAGAAAGCCCCAGCATTTACAGCCAAGCACTGAAACGAGAACTTGACAGTATCCACATGCCAGTCAATACTGCACTGCTTCAATATGTCGATGATCTGCTGATCACCGCGAGAAGCGGACCTGAATGTGAAAAGGCTTCTCTGACAGTTTTACATTTTCTAGCCGACAAGGGGCACAAGGTGTCTCCTTCTAAGCTGCAATTCTGTGTCCAGCGAGTTATTTATCTTGGTCACTCGCTGTCCAAGGAGGGAAGGCAGCTTACACCAGATCGCATCCAGTTAATTGCTAACATGTCAATACCCCAGACACAAAAGGAGGTGCGGGCTTTCATAGGCCTCACTTCATATTGTAGGCAGTGGATCCCTCAGTACGCGTTTCTAGCAAAACCACTCATTCAGTTAACCACACAGGAGGCAGCCACATCGACTGTTCTCCCTTGGACTCAGGAACATACACAAGCTTTTGAAAGCCTAAAGGAAGCTTTATGTCAAGCACCTGTTTTAGCAACACCATGTTATAGCAAACATTTTACACTCTTTGTCACAGAACGCGAAGGTACTGCCTTGTCAGTACTCACTCAGGATCAAGCAGGATCACGCAAGCCATGTGCTTATTTTTCCAGTACATTAGATCCCGTAGCTCAGGCTTTGCCTGCATGCCTGAAATCAGTGGCAGCGACAGCTTTAGCAATCAGACAAAGCGATGCCATAGTGTTAGGACATCCATTGACAGTACAAGTACCACATGCAGTAGAGGTTCTTGTGAACCGAACACAAACACAACACTTGACCATAGCAAGACTTACCGGTTATGAACTGACATTGTTTCAACCACACATAGAGATCCGACGGTGTAATACATTGAATCCTGCTACACTATTACCTGTAATTGGAACAGACCCACTAGCTCATGATTGTGTTGAAATCATTGAAATAAAGACGAAACCTAGACAAGACTTGACAGACGTTCCATTGTTAGATCCAGACCTGACGTTGTATGTAGACGGATCGTGCATGAGAACAAGTACAGGAGATTTAGTGGCCGCGTATGCAGTCACAACAGACACTGAAGTTATTGAGACAAATTGTATAGATACTTTGTCAGCCCAAGCAGCAGAACTTATTGCTCTAACGCAAGCCTGTATTCAAGCCACAAATAAGAAAGTTAATGTATACACTGACTCACGTTATGCATTCGGAGTTGTACACGACTTCGGCGTGCTGTGGCGAGAGAGAGGTTATTTAACCTCCCATGGTGCCCACATTCAGCACGGACCCCTCATTCATGCCTTGTTAGACGCAATACATCTACCCACTGCTATATCGATTATGAAATGTAAAGCACACACGAAGGTTACTGATATCATTTCTCAAGGCAATGATTTAGCTGACAGAACAGCTAAACAGACTGCTCAGAATCGCACATTAGACATGACAAAGCCAATAGTTCAGGCACCAACACAATGTATGACAATTAAGGATCCCGCACTTGACGTAATTGACATACAGACACATGCTACTGCAGAAGAATTAAAGAAATGGACTGAACTAGGAGGGATCCAGACAGATCAGGGATGGATGACGAAGGAGAAATCTGTATGGTTTCTTCCTGACTCTATGGTCCAAGCCATTATAGCTACAATTCACAGCCCGGCGCATTTAGGAGAAAAAGCTATGCTAGATAGTATTCAACACATTTGGTTCAATAAACATTTACGAGCAGCAGCTAAACAAAAGGTCCGTACCTGTATAATATGTTGTCAGTTCAACCCGGGAAAAAGTGTTCCCGTAGAACAGGGTGGATTCCAGACTCCTGATCATCCTTTTGAAGTGCTCCAAATGGATTATATCCAGATGGAACGATGTCGAGGATTCAAATATGTTCTTGTAGTTGTCTGCGCCCTCTCCCGATGGACTGAGGCGTACCCCGTATCAGATTACACGGCCCCGACTACTGCCAAACAGTTAGTTCGAGAATTCTTCCCACGGTACGGGCTACCACGTGTTGTATATTCAGATAACGGCCAGCCTTTCTCATCCGAATTAATGAAACATGTCTCACTTTTGTTGGGATATCAGTGGAAATTCCACTGTGTCCGACACCCCGAGGCAGCAGGTCTCGTGGAACGACATAATCAAATTTTGAAAATCAGATTGTCTAAAATATGTAAGGAGAAAGGTGTTGACTGGATAGTAGCCTTACCAGTTGCACTATTTTACATGAGAATGGTAGCACACTCTCGAACAGGGCTATCCCCGTATGAGGTGATCTTCGGAAGGCCACCAAATATGTGGGGGACGCCTGTACCACGTAAAATAACTGATGTAAATTGTAATATGCTGACAGATTACCTGGCTTCCTTGATGTCTGCACTACAATCTTGTCGTTCACAGGTAGCTGCAGCTTTTCCTGACAACACTGAGGTGAAACCCCATGACGTTGCTCCGGGGGATCTGGTATTTGTGAGGAATTTCGATCGGAAAACCCAATTGGAGCCCAGGTGGAAAGAACCGAAGCTAGTCCTGCTGACCACAAGAACAGCCGTGAAAGTTGAGGGGCACAAGGGATGGGTACACTCCAGCCACGTTAAGAAATTTCATGGACTATCCTCGGATATACACACTGTGTCCTGCACTCCCTCACAGACTGATTCAAAACTTCCCTTTGTTGAAATGAATGATTCTCAGAACTATAAATTAAAACTTAGGCCCAAACAGTCGAGCAATTTGATTGTTTAAGTCCTCTCCAAGGTGAAGCGGTTGAATTGTCTCTGACATGTATCCCTTGGACCTAAGTAGAGAAAATACCAGAGAAATGTTGAAACGACAGGCGTATTGTAAATCACTGCGTAGCTACTGTGTGAGGACATTATTAATTCTGTTTTTATTGAGTGTTTTAATAATCATTACGAGTGTGATTTTGCACATATATCATCCTATTTCTAGACATGTTTATAATATTACTGCTGAACATTCTTTTAGTGACCTACCGCCACATGAATTATCTTATAGACTTGCGCTGCGCAATAACACCTTCATTAGTATGTTACATCATTCCCATCAGACTAGTAATGCCACCAATTGTTGGGTGTGTGGCCGACTCCCTCCCTATCAGAATAACAAAGGAGTTCTGCCTTTCTTTCCACATCCATTCACACACAATGGCTCCTGTGGAGCATGGTTTAGTTTATTAAATTCCATAGACCCAGACACAGCCGTTTATCAACAACATTGGATATGGGGAAATCTGAATCTAGTTTTATTCAAAGTCTGTCACCCTAATAAGGAGGGTCACCCCAGTAGAACAGGAACTGATTTAGAAAATGAAGTGTATAAATTAGGTAATTTTACGCCTAATCTTATGATTTTGAATGTCAAATCCGAAGTTGAACTAATTCTGCCCACTATGTCTGTATTTCCAGTTAAGGGTGAATTATGTGTGAGAAAAGTTGGTTCCATACATATGGGCCATAGCAAATGCGTTACTACAGTAGAATATAGTGATCAAGGTAAATCTTCATTTAGAGCTTCTCGCCATTCTTACTTTATATGTGGTCAGACGGCATATATGCGTCTGCCTCTAGATTGGGATGGTACCTGTTACATAGCATTCCTTTTGCCACCTGTTTTCCTAGCTCCCCCTGATTATTATCGAAATGTTCATTTAGTACACAAAAGAGAGCGTAGAGATCTCCCAGTTGTCGATTATACTGAGACGGCATGGGACAAGTATGTAGATTTCAATAAAGGTATCTTTCCCTATATAGGTACCATATCAAATAGTAAGCTGATACGCAGACTCACCAAGACTCTTGAAGCTGTAGTAAACGAGACTATAGCCGCCCTAGGCAATCTGACAGAGGAACAATCAGTGATGAGAATTGTTGTTCTCCAGAATCGTCTTGTCCTTGACGTCATCCTGGCCGATAGGGGCGGAGCTTGCAGGGTCATCGGATCCAGCTGCTGCATATTCATACCAGAAAATTCGCCATCTGTATATAAAGCTATAACACGCCTTCATAAGATTGTAAGCCAGATACACGAAAATCCAGGCACTTGGACGTGGTCCGGGTGGTTTTGGAGTGTGATATCAGCCTGGGGATGGAGAGTTCTATCCTTCCTAGGTATTGGCCTTCTTATGCTCTTCAGTTGTTGTTTATGCCTACAATGTGGACCAGCGATTTGTGGTCTGTGTGCCACATCATGCATTCCATATCACAGTTCTCGTTCAAAATGCCGGAAGAAGAAGGAAGAAGAAATGATGCTCCATGAGCAAATCGATGGAATGATGAAGATTGATATCTCTTGAAGGGCAAGTAGGGGACAAGGAGGGAATGTGGAAATGTGGATTTTCCTGATCAGTTATGTCCCCTATCTTGGACCCCAACGGTTCTATATGCATGTTACAAATGCATGTGTGTCCCCTCCAGTTCCAGTTTCTAAGACGCAAACATATGTGTGTCTACCGTCGATATGCTCTCTGTCAGATCCGCCATCAATGGGCTGGATATTCGATTTCTAAATATGAAAGACCACCGACTTTATATGGCTAAGTTACTCCATTTTTATAGTCCAGGCAAGTAGGCCCGATTCTGTCCTCAAAGCCTTTCCCTGCTCTCTGTCTCTGACAGTTTCAGCTTGAGCTCGCATCTGTATCCATGAACTTTGTCCTACTCTCTGTGCAGCTAACGGTGCCTGCCTCGGCCAGTTTTCGCCTGCCTGCCAAGAAGCTGTATTTCACCTTCGAATTATCTATTTTGCTCTCCAGCCGATGCATTCCTGTCTAGTGATTTAGGTAAACATTTCCTTTAGCTCACAAGCAAAGGACTCAGCCTTTCCGTCCTCCTGCAAGTGATTCATAGCCCTGTTGCCATGGAAAGTTTTCTGCCCCTCGCATCTCATATAGGCACTTAGACGCTTGTACACGCACATACAGTTAGTATAGAATAGATTCTGTCCGAGAGTCCTTCCTTGTGGATAACATAGTTCTCTAAACATAGGATGTTAGATATGATTTGGGATTAGGTTGACTTGACCCCCCAGACTTCTCGTCTCCACATGTAGAGCTAAATGTCAAGTCCCCTTCACCCCCTAGTTGCACGTCAATCACACGTCATACTGCTGCGCGCGCATCTATGTTAAGTATTATCTTATAGATCCACCTATGTATTACATCATAGCCAATCATGTTCCTTCTTACTCATTATTACACCCATTTTCGGCTACGCACACCAAACGTCAATGTCCTTATCGATTGTTACGCCTACTGTATTCACTTCATTGTGATGTATGTATTATAAAAGTTACTGCTTGTCAATAAAGTATTGTACTTCACTTCCTGAACCCTCGTGGTGACGGAACCTGAAGGCCGCGACTCGAGTCGGCCATTTTTTGATGGAATAAAGCCCATTTAGAAAACCTCTTATACCACGGATTCTGCCTCTTGTTATTCTGAGCTATTTTACTTTATTTTAAAGATTCCGTATGAAATTCAGTTTAGGTAAAAAAGAATATTTACCACAAAGGAACAGTGTACCTGCCTGAGAACTGAAAGTCAGAGAGTGTTGGGAAGAAACCATAATACTGCATGGTATTGAGCCTTCATCAGACTGGGGCTGGAACTTACCCCCATTTATGAGGCTAATACTCTTGTAGTTAGGATATAATATGAGCAGTATAGCAGATATCCACAGACGGATGTTGTGCAGGTGTTGCAATTTGAAGGGTAAAAACTGTTTTATATATATGTATTGTATGATATCTTGCACAGCCAATGAGACCATAAAACATTATTGTTAGGACTGAAGTATATTGAGGAAATAATAAAAACTGGGGGTGGGGAAGAGGGTGCATGGAGTGGGTAGGTTTGGATGGACATATATTTTTCTGTTGGCAACAAAAGTTAAGATACTCAGTGTTGTCTATGTGATGCCCATGCAGGAGGAACTTGATGAGCGTCCATTTGATTGATTTTCTAATGCAACAGTAGTGAAAGCCAGATTAATAGGCATGTATAGCAGAGAGGACACAAATGTACCTGATAGCAATGATTTATGTGTTTAGTTATCAGACAGGATGACAGGATGGCAACTAAACTGCCCTCCATCAGCTCAGGACACCAAATGCACTTTTGTTTCCTACAGTTGATATGAAAATGCTAAATTATAGCAACATGATTGTGCACTGATTCCTCTAGACCACTCAGCAGCATTCACCACAGTCATCCAGTCTGTCCTCTTTCCTGAGTGAATTGTGATGGAATTCAAAAACTGACTCAAATCTGATTGCTGTTTCCCTCTCAGATTGACCCTATATAGTCTGCTTCCTTCCTTTGTGCACAAAGCCAGTCCTCCCACTCAGTTGAGTCTCTTCTGAGTTCATTGCTCTTCCTTCTGTTACAATATGTATGTGAGGCCGTGGATGTTCATAATCTGTCCCCGAAATTCACAGTTTATAGAAAGATCCTGATCCGACAGCCAGCTAAGATGTCAGAGTAGAAGGCCCAGTCACAGAACTTCGCTCCACACTCAGGGAGATGTACCACCCAAGGGTCTCTGTTGCAATCATTAATGACAACATGCAATGTTCAGCATAGGTTAAGCCTCATTTTGCAATAACAATCAAAGTCATAGTCTTCTTGCACCTCAATTTATAATTCAATAATTTAGACCCAGGGGAAACAGGGAGGAAGGGATAGGATAGGGAGAAACATTGTGCTGGTACTGGAATGTCCCCTGTATAGTATACAGGCATGTTGTCCCACCCTGAGTGCCTGACTGCATGCACATGTGGTACTCTGACTTTTATTTTGTTGCTGGTGTGGCGGTCTAGAGCTCCCCCTGCTTATGTGATGTTATGGACTACCCTGTGACCTGGAAGGGTGGACCAAGTGTGCCCTCTATATGGGAAGGGGACTACTCTCCCTGTCTTTGATCAATACTGTGACCAGACCGTTTTATCTGTGTCACTTGGAGTGAGACCTACTAGCCCCACTTGTGTAAAGTTCAGGTGTTATGTGTATGCCCAAAACCTTGTGCGAGCATCCTGTGAGTACGTGTGTGTTGTGCATGTAGCACTAATTAGTAATGGGGGGAGGGATTGTGTGTGTGTGCACGCATGAGTACTGAATCTGGTAGGATCCATTTTGGATGCCCCTAGGCTAGCATAGCACAAGATAAAGAGTGAGGAGTGATTTCTGAGGCACTGGAAATGCATTGCCTGCACTGCTGTGGCTGGCGTGAGGAGATCCAGACACTGGAGTGAGAAGGATTGATAAAGGGTCACGTTTATAAGTCCCTTAAGGCCTTTTGTTAGCAAGGTGCTGCTGATTAGTTGCCTTAAATACTGCCATATGGTAGGTGGTAGTGGTGATGGGCGGAAATGCAGTTCTAAGATTAGGATATTTGTAGGTCAGACCTGCCCTTTTGTTTGTCCCTCATTACTATTTGTGTTTGGCTGCTGAAAGCCAGGTACAGAAACTTCACGCCTCACCATGCCTGTGTCGTGGGAGATGCCGTATGGTGACAAACCTAGTGCTCCTTTTTTTGAGAAGCATCACACCACACAAAGGCTGTGGCTTGCTAATAGCCTGATAACCACCTCAAACTAGAGTTTGATACAGTGGATCCACATTCCAAAGTATGAAAAAGGTGTATTTAAATGGAACCCAAACATCTCCTCATGTTGTTCCAGTTCCATGAACTGCTATAAAACCAGAGCAGATGTCTGCTTAAATCCTGACTCCCAGAAGCGAAGGGACATCATCTGAAGTCTGTATTTTCTGCTGGAAAAGGTAAGAGTCTGCCTGCCATCCCTTGAAGCCAGCCTGCTGAGAGAGGTATAGGGCCTGCCTGGCCCTGCAGTAGGAAAGGCTGTCCAGGAAGAGAGAGGCGAAGCGTGTCCCTGGGAGTAAGACTTGCTAACAGTTGAACTTAGTGTGCATTTGGCAGTGGGGAAACTAAGGACTGCACATGAGCATGATTTATACCTTATGTGAATATTAAAAGGGGGGAGACCAACCAGAGAATGAATGAGTAGGTGTAGCGCCACAAAGGAGAATCGCATGCTGGGACACTGCCTTGTATAACAGTTGGATTGTGTAGTATTTAGAAGTGCTTTGTGATTAAAAGTGTTTTCATTTTCATAAAATACAAGCACTGGGCAGGAAATTGAAGTTCCAGTATTGGGGTGTCTTTCATAGATTCACATGCTTGAATATTCCCCGTCGTCGAAGTTGGAGTCCCACTGTACATAACATAGCAATGTAGTAATAACATAAGCCAATATAGGCATAAAAGAAAGTAAAACCATAGAGTTTTTATGGATAGACAACTTGTCACTTCTATAACATATTACTGTCATTATGCTTTAGTCCAAATTACAACCAATCAGGCGTCCGCACCCTCTTAGAATGTTCTCCTCAGAGGCTCAGGCCCTCCGATTTTCTACCGCACGTCGTGTGAAGGGAGTCTCCCTGAGCTAAGTTCAGTTTTCTTCTAATTTCTTCTCAGAAAGCTAGCTTTATGCAGTCTACTACCAAAAAATCCCTCTTCAGACCTTGTGGAAACTGTGGTAAGCAGAGACTTCATTCTGAAGACCCTCATAAAAAATGCATCTATTGCCTATATCCTGAACATCAGGTAAATGATTGTAAAATATGTAGAACCTTCTCTTAGAAGACTCTAAAGGACAGAGAAGGGCGTCTCCTTCTGTGGCTACAGAAGTTGAGGACTTCAGAGAACCACCCTCTCTCAGATGTGGAGAGTGTGTCATCAATCAAGACATCTTCATCCTTGAAAAGGACCAGTGAGTATCAAAAGGTTTTTCCAAAACCTAAACTGGTGAAGAAACATCATGTGGATAAGCCCACTATCCAACCTTCAACTTCAAAAGGGGTGATTTCTTCCCCTCTGAGTCTTTCTGCACCTTCTACGCCCCCAAGATCTGATTCTCAGGCGTCAAAGACTCCCATCTGCGCAGTTTTGGTTGATTGTTGAATGCTGGGCTTGGACACCCTGTCCTGCCTCCATGAGAAGCCTGTGACACCTTAGCCCCGGTACCCTTAGAGTCAGTTGCTGAAAGGGTTGATTCTAATCCAGTTTGCCAAGCCATAGTAGGACAGGCCCCAGACCTTATTAGCAAACACATTGATGCTCAGTAGATCCTGTTGCCCTGTGGCGGCCTCCCAAAACTGAGTATGACACATTACAATACCACCATCTAGAAGGGAACAAATACAATAAATATATATATTAGCAAAACCAATGTGGTATTTCTAGATGTAGAGCTCATTGACAATCAGGACAAATTAGACACAAAACTACATAGAAAACCCACGGCAGGGAATGCCATCCTCCATGCAAAAAGTGCACACCCAAAACACTTAGTGCAAAGCATTCCATATGGGGAGTTACTGCGCATTAAACGCATCTGCAGTAATGACAAAGATTTGGAGAAAGCACAATTGGAATGCTTAACCAGATTTAGAGAACGAGGCTACAGCAAAACTTGTTTAGTTAAAGCACTAAACAAAAGTAATTTGAAAACAAGGGAAAATTTGCTAAAACAAAAAGTAGAAGCAAGCAAATTAGATACACCACACAGTAAATTTAGATTTATTTTGGAATACAATCAGCACGAGTCATCAATACGCAAAATTATCAACAAAAATTGGTATCTGATTAAACAGGATCCAATAATAGGTGAATCAATTTCCAAAAAACCCTCCATAACATACAGAAGAAATACCTCAATGAAAGATACCTTGGTGAACAATGATCCCTGTGGCCTTACAGCCAAGGGGTCATGGTTAGGTCAAAGAACCGGATTTTACAAATGTAAAACATGTAAGGCTTGTCAGTTTGGAGTAACTACCACCGAATATTCAACTCCTTTCGGTGGACCAAACAGACAGATCACAAAGGCCTTAAATTGTAAAACCGAATTTGTGATTTATGTGTTGGAATGTCCTTGCAGACTGAGATATATCGGCAGTACCATCTTGCAAGGACATAAGCGAATACTCCAACATATACGGGCCATCAAAAATCATGACCAGGCTTATCCTGTGGCCCGTCATTTTCATGAGCAGCATGATGGTGATCCAAAGGATCTTAAATATTTCCTATTGGATTCAGACTCCAAAAACAAGCGAGGGGGTAACAGGGAAAGGACCCTTCGTATCTTGGAAATGAATTATATTCTAAATCTAGATACCAAACAACCGAATGGGTTAAATAGCTCTGATGAATTACATGCCAGTTTGTAACAATATATATGGTCCATCAGCATAATTACCGAATGAGCCACAAGAAGGAATTTTTAGAAGTACATCTTGTAATATTCAAAATGAAATATTAATAATAAACAAAAATGAGAAACTGCGATAATCACAGGATACAGCCTCTGTAACAAATATATTGGCAATTCGAACCATTATAAAGTTACCATTAATTTCGAGACCAATCAACCTACTAAATTCTCCCTTTCCAAGTGAATTGTTTTTAATCACTTTTTTTTTAGATTAATTTTAGGCACTTAGCACTTTTTTTACAAGCACTCGATTTTTGCACATTAATGGGTGTTGAATATACAATATACACAACAAAAAATGTTAAAAATAAATCTTTTAGCAAGTAAAGACACTAGACATCGTTTTGAGTCCAGTTCCAGACATAGGTGGGTAGATTACCAATGCATTGATTAAACAATATCCTTCAAATGTACCAGTATTGGTAATCTAACGTATGTAAATGATTAAAACCCAATAATCCAACCGGATCAGCCTATACTCTGCATAAACACTAATATAGTAAATAAAAGAGCATTTGGGCAGACCAACTGATTAGGGATTTATCCTATTATATAAATTTCGTGCATGCATCTATTTATTAAATTTTATTTAGTAATGCAATGTATTTAATCACCATATAATATTGTTTTTACTATATTTTTATAGGTGTATTTTAAATATGAATTGTGTAGTATTTGTATATAATTATGTATTTAACTATTTATCTATTTATTTGCAAATTTGCACACAATGACTTGCACCTAATTGTTATCCACAGAACAAAGTTTGAATCTGAATTTAAATGATTTAAATATTGACGACAACAAATATCAGGTCTATGTTGATGTCTTCTACTTGCTTTTAAAAAATGTTGTTATTAACAACTTAAAGAAAACAAATTAGACGGTGTTTGCACACGAAACACAACCACAATACATAAAGTTAATGTATTGGAGGAAAAAAAAGAGGGAAAAAATGAAGGAGGGAAAAACAAACTTTGAAAAAAAGTGTGTAACCTATAAAAAGCATTCCTATAGGTAAATGCGTGTCATGTGATCAAGTCCCCAGGGAGGGACGAAACGCGCAATGGCTGCCGTTTCTGTTTGTGTAACCATGAAATAAACTGAGCGGTATTTTGAAAGGATTTTGTGGTCCGTGCTCTTTATATCCAGTATCCAGTATCCAGGAAATGTGGTGAAAGAGTATTGAAGCGATATATATATATATATATATATATATATATCTATATATATATATATATATATATATAAATATATATATATTAAATGTCTTTTCTGTGTTTCTGTCAACTGTGGAATACTGTGCTTTGGATAAACAGTTGACAGTATATTACAGACACAACTTTAGCTTCCAGAGACATTTGACCTTCAGCATGAGCCATACTGGACTCCAGGCAGCAATGTTGAGGAGGTGAAAATGACCAGCAAGAAGGGAAGTCTTTGCACAGGTAGCAGTAAGTGAGGCTAAAAAGGAAGAAACCTGCAAGGGAATGGCAAAATAACAAAGTGTGCTTTTGGAAGGAAGGTTGGTGATTTATTGGACGAATATGAGAAAACCAAGAAAACACATAGTTACCAGCCAACTTGATGCTGTGACTGCTTCTTCTTTTATACCAGGTCTGCGATTTCTGACCTGGAAATTCCTACATTGGTACCCAGTTGCCTTCATTGATTGGAAAACCTTAACCTGAGGACACAAGAAATTCGCCATTACGGTCTATGATGAACACCAATCACTGCCCCAACTGGGAAACTGGCCATCACAGATGCCATGTTTTGTTGATTTATTCCTTTTACCTTTCTGACTTTCATGCCAGGATCTCCTTGCAATGAGACTGTGGCATTCTTTTCTGGTTTAGGATCAGTGGCAGCTGGTGAAATTTTAAAGTGGTGCGGCGTAGAACTTGTGGTGGAGCGCACTGTGGTGAGCAAAGAGTAGGCAAATGGTGCATTTTCAAGCAAATTTGAGAAAGCAGGAAGATTAATAAAGTATTTGTGAAAGTGCCAAACCTGTATCAGGGCTTTCCGCTCCAAAACAGATTGAAGAGAGTTTATGTACCTACTACACATCCTGGTAACCTGAGTGCTTGTTGAACCCTCTCTGCCCCGTTACTCTGATCTCTTGCTCATGGCTAGTCCACCGTCCACCTTTTCTTTATGCTCTAATACCACAATAGAGCAGGCCTACACCGACTGGAAACAAAGTACGTCAAATTATTTTTCTAATCTCCTTCTACTTTGTAAAGCACCCTGCAATCTGATTCATCATGAAAACTTTGCACTTCTCTTTGCACATGGGAGAAGGTGTGACCTAGCTAAAGCTGCTGAATATGCAACTAGGGAACCAAGTATGAATACAACCCCATTTCAGCAGCTTGTTATTGTGGACAAATTATGTAATCTTCCCGTGCCTGAAAACTTGTAACAGCTATCATGCAGTATGTATGCTTTACAGAGGTGCGTGCCAGGAGAGCAGTGCCGAGCTTCAGAAACATAACTTTACTTGAAGATATAATTCGATTCCTATCTACAAGAATTGTTATGTTTCTGAAGCTAGGCCCTGCTCTGCTTGCACGCACCTCTGAAAAGCATACACGCACACGCTGCGTGCCAGTTGGGCCCAGCTTCACAAATATTACTTTTCTTGTACATAAAATTTCTATCTACAAGAAGTTATGTTTCTGAAGCAAGGCCTGCTGGCAAGCAGTGTGTATGCTTTTCAGCGGTGTGCAGCGTGCCAGCAGAGCAGGGCCTAGCTTCAGAAACATTACTTTTCTTGTAGGTAGAAATGTTTCTGAACCTAGTTCGTGCTGGCACTCACCTCTTGGCTGGGTGCCAGCAGGGCCCAGCTCCAGAAACATTTCTGAGTGTCTGCATCAGTCTGCATTCCCGCTATATAAACACTAACACTCTTTGAAGTGCAGAGTCACTCTGCACTTCAAAGAGTGTTAATTTTTATATAGCGGGAACGCGACCCGAACATATTGGTGCGGCAGGCTTTACATAAGCGAGCCAGTCAGTACACAATAGGAGCATGTTGCACCACACGAGGATACCGGAGAGCACAGCAAACCCAAAGGAGTGCAACAAATCACAACACACCACAAAACCACATAACACAATAAAAGCCCAACATACCCTCAGCGCACCTGCTGCTCTTGGATGCACCAGAACGAGAGTGCTGGAGCCAAGGAGCCAGTGAGGAGCAGAGCTGTGTTCACAGGGAGAGCGGAGCTGTGAGGTCGCACAGGGAACAGACTGCCGCACAAATCTTATGCGAGCTAGGCCCGAATTACAAGGCAACCCCAAACAAACCGTGTCCTGGGCTGCCCTGCCGGTGGAGGCGGGTTCTAGAGCCGGGTGGATGGGGCTGGCTGCACCGTGCAGGAGTGTGCACACCTAAATGTGTCACATTCACATATGTAAAACAAGGGCCCTCGAACAGTCACCGACGCGGGCGGCAGGGATCACTTCTATGTTTAAAGAGCTTTGGAACATCTAGAACACTGCAATTAATTTCCGGATGGGCATGCATGACTGCAGGACACCTTAAATAAAACTTAACTCACCTTTCCTGTGTCCCGCGTTTTCTGAGCACCGGCTCCGGCTGCTCCCGCCTCCCGTTTAACCAAGGCAGCCTCCATCCCCTAAGGCAAGCCAATCACAACGCTGCAAGGGCAGCGTTGTGATTGGTGAGGCGCAGCAGAGAGCGCCCCAGCCGCACCATTTTCTCTATGTAGGCTGCATGTAGCAGCCTACATAGAGAAAAAGGGGGAGTGCGCATGACTAAACAGTCACTACCCACAACAGTGGGTAAGCCACCCCCCCCCCCCACCTGCGAGCAGCACCGCCCTCCCACAACCACGCACTCCAGGCACTTCTGCTTTCTCGCAGTGCGAGAAGCAGAAACATAAAATGGTAGTTTTTACCATTTTATGTTTCTGCTTCTCGCACTGCGAGAAAGCAGCGAGGCGACGCCCCCACGCCCCTATGGAGAAGCCGCCACTGTATTAGGATATTTATCTCCCTGGGACCCCATGTCTACTGAATATCTTGTGACTTTTCTGTGTCATCTTCCTGTCCTAACTGTTTTCTCCATTTTATCCGGTTCTTACGTAACAAATTGAGCACCACACTCTTTATTTGTCACATTCACTCCAATGTTCCATCCCCATTAGACACGCTGTCTTGGTGGGTCTCGTTGGTTTACCACATTCCTTTATGATAACTCTGCTAGTTTAAGACCTGGTATTCTCTAGGTCAGGTAATAACAGGGTAGGTCGGAGTGTAGCTTGCCTGGCTCCAAGATAGTGGCTCCTTAGAGTTTCTCCGCGAGCCTGGCTTACTATCCGGCATAATCCTGGCCCCCATCGAAACTTTTTTTTGCCCATAACTCATTTGGTTTATCCCCTACGTATACGACATCTAGAGCTACTGTTAAATTTCGGCTGAAAATAAAACCTGAACGTCGGAAACATTGCGGACCCTAGGGTGGCAGCAGGTGTGCCCTAGTTTCCAGGAGTGTTGATGGGTTGCCGGAGGCGCAGACACAGTGGAGTGGTGGAACCAATACTGCAGCAGTGAGCGAGGGATTTCGGAGTGCTATGGTAGAGATCGTCGTTTGCTGGCTCTGGGAGCGTGACCCTGTGGGGGCACTTGGCCTACCTGAGAGCGTGACCGTATAGCCGTATGGTGTTGCTGCAGCATGAATAGGCCTGTGATGTGCTGCGCAGACACAGCGTTATTACACTGCAAGACCCTGGGCAGAGGTAAGGAGGAGCCGACTGATCCGTTGTGGAGAGGCCTGGATTGCAGCCTTTGTACCATCAGATATGTGTCCGTTCGTGCTGTGCCACCAGCGTCTGAGTATGCTACCTCACCCTTCAATCCCCATAGAGACATTCTAGAGCCACCTCTAGCACTTTCTGCACTGTAGTGGCTGCTGACCCCCCGCTGGGAATAAGTCTGCTGGGAAGATCTTACTATTGGCGCTGACCTGCGGCCTTCGGGACCCACATGGTTGATGATCTGTGCTGGCTAGAGTTCTGCACCTACTGGCTGCTTTGCTCCACTTGCTGCACTGGCCATGGAAGGGGCAAGTCATCTAAACTTCAATTTGAGCAGAGTAAAACACCGAGGCACAAAGAGGCTACTGTCGACGCAACGGATTCGGGCTCAGAGTCAACGGATCCCATTCTGGATTCGGAATTAAAACAGATCCTGGCGGCGATGCAGCGCTGCCTGTCAAAAATTAATGGGAACATTGATGCCCTCTCTCTCTTAGGATGGACAGAATGTCCGAAAGATTAGATAAACATGCATTGCAAATGGATACTGTGGAAAGAAGAGTATCTGATGGACATAATACCTGCACATACCTGACTGGATAAACTGCTTCATACGCCCCAAGCCAAAGCAGAGGTTTTGTAATCTCACTCTAGGCTTAACAACATAAGGGTTGTGGTCTTGGCGGAATCAACAAACATTAATAATATTGAACAGCATGTGGAGCACCTCCTCCTAACATTGCTTGGCAAAGACACATTTTCAAATGTCTTGGTTGTGGAGCGCGCTCATCGCTTGCTGGCCCCTAGGCTGGTTATGGGGGCCAACCCCGTCCAATAATTGTGTGGCTCCTTTACATGACACGCACACCCAGATAGATTACTGGTTAATATTCAAAGACGTAGCAACAAGGGTTCGGAGATGTGAGCCACTGCAGTGCACTTACTCTGACCACACGCCCATACTACTCGACGTGGAAAATGGGAGGACAGAGGGCCACCCGTTTACATGGCGATTTCCCCACTATTCCCTTATAGACCAAATATTCAATACAGAATTGGCGTCCGCTATAGAAGACTTCTTCACTCACAATGTGGGATCAGTAGAGAGTTTGGCCACGATTTGCGAGACAGTTAAAGTCTTCATAAGAGGCATTACAGTTTCTATACATTCATGAGTCTTACGATCTATAAGAAGTAGGCTTGCTCTTCTAGAAAAGGAACTAATGGCCCTAGAAATTAGACATTGGGATACAGGTAATAATTACTTTTTGGAGAATCTCAGAACTACAATAACTGAGTGTCAAGAGACAGCCAACAGTGAGGTGATCCACATGGGTAAATACGCTACAGCCAGTGGTTATACTGAGGGTGAACAACCCAGGGCGACCCTAGCGGCACTCATGCGACGCAGGCGTGATCTCAGCAGGAATATGACTATATTAGATGAGCAAGGAGAGGTGGTGCTAGACGAGGCTTTAGCTGGCAGGTTTTAGAGTTACTATGCAGATCTATATAGCTCGAAAGATTCCCCAGACGATACAGTAATGTCAGAAAATATCTGGAACTTATCGCCATGACGTGGCTCGCCAACGAACATAGGGAGCACCTGATGGCCCCTCTGACTTCAGTTGAAATAAAAGCAGCATTAACTAGCATGCAGGCGGCTCTCCTGGTGACTCTCCTGAAACCCGATAAGGATGCCAATCTGTGCGATTCCTGCAGGCCCCTTTCAATCATTAATATCGACGCAAAGATCTTGGCAAAGATGATTGCCAATAGACTCCTGCCGCTGGTCCTTCCTGACCAATCGGGATTCGTATCCGCCAGATCAACCTCGCACAACCTGGGTATGGCGTTCACCACTCTTCACTACTTTGACCCAGACTTTCAGGCAGTGGCAGTGGCAGTGCTGCTTGACACAGCAAAAGCATTTGATTCCCTTGAGTGGGACTACATGTTCACTGTGCTGACTAGGATAGGTCTTCCCCAGTTCTTCTTAGAGTGAATCAGAGTGCTCTACACGGAGCCGGTCGCCCGGGTGCGTGTTAATGGTTGGGTGTTGTCGACTTTCCTCATTGAAAGAGGTACGCGGCAGGGGGGCCCCTTGTCGCCTATGTTATTTGCGTTGGCACTGGAGCCTCTTGCTTGTAAGTTACACCAGCGGCATACGGCGGCTGCATTGTGTTTTCGGCAGCAACCACTCGTGGTTTCACTGTACGCCTTCGACATGCTACTGTACGTGCGCAAGCCTGCTACTTTACAGCCAGAACTGCTTCGCGAATATGTCAAATTTGAAAGATACTCGGGCCTCGGGATTAATTGGGCCGAAATCGACAGTGTTCCCATTAACGGCTGTTACGAGGGAGGTGGGGCTCGACTTCCCACTGACGTGGACTCAGGACCCGGTGAAATATCTGGGGATATGGCTGTATAGAGATCCTGATCAGATCATTTCGATTAACTAATGTCGAGTTATTGCACAGATCACTGATCAGGCGGACCGGTGGGCTTGGTTACCTCTTTCGCTTGCAGATCGGATTGCGGTGCTCAAAATGTCTATCTTGCCCAGACTTCTCTATCTATTCGTGAATATTCCCATTCGGTTAAACACCTCGCTGTTTAAAACGCTTCAGTCGGCTTTGCTAACATTTGTTTGGGGGGGCAAAAAGCCCAGATGCAGTTGGGATGTGCTTGTATAGCCATTTGATCGGGGCGTTTTGAGGCATCTGATATGTGACTGTATTACCTGTGTGCGCAGGCCCAATTTGCACACTTTTAGCACTTTCCACATCGATTCCAACCCCACACAGCCATAGAGGCAGATGCAGTTCTTCCAATGCCACTTGTGGCGGCGACACTCTCGGGAGGTGGTGGAGGCCCTAGAACCGAAATCAATCCTGTGCAGTGTACCGCATGGGCCTGGAGGGCTCTAGCAAAACGGGCACCGCTTCCCTACCTCTATTCACCGATGTTGCTGCTGGCTGCGCACCCAGACATTTCAGTGGCACAGGAGCTGTCCGCGCTGAAAGCAGCTGGGATTACACAGATGGGGGACCTGTACAAGCGGGGACAGTTTCGCTCGCTGCAGGATGTACAGGGCGGTCGGGCCACTGGCTTGATGTTGGGATTCACCTATGTGCGAGTGTGGCAGGTGGTTAGAGCCATCTACCCTGACTTTCCGACTGAACCTAAAACACTGCTGGCACTGCAGGCGGTGCTGGCAGGGGAACAACGCGGGCCTGATAACCAAGCTCTATGAGGGAGCCAGGGGAATACCCCTCATATCGTAAATGGAATGTGGCGCTGGGATCCCCACACTCGCTTGAACAATGGAAATTCTGCTGTGCATTAACAGGTTGCCTCACGGCGAATTGTAATCTATGCATCATCCACTTAAAAGTACTTGCACCAGTTATACTATACCCAGCTGCAACTACAGAGGTTTGGTTTGCGTGATAATGCATGTGATGGGGACAGGCCGATGCTGCTTTTCTACATTTGGCGTGGCAGTGTGCAGGGATATTTGCATTGTGGTCCAGGGTGGTGGGCGTCCTTACGGATGTTGTGATGGAATCCGTGCGATGTGCCCCCGAGGTCTGTCTGTTGGGAAACGTGCAGTGTCTTAAGCCTTGCAACCGGCGCCTATTCCCGGTCTCGACTCTGCTGGCTAAAAGGGCGGTGGCGCAGTGTTGGGGAGCAAAAACCATTCCTACTGTTAAAAAATGGATTCACAAATTAATATATTGCAGAGATCAGCTCGATACCTATGTGGAGGAGCTTCTCGAGGCCTAAAGATTTTTGGGCCCCATTCACTGCATATTTGTTGGGCCAACCTGTAAATCATTACAGTTATATGCTGTTACTCCAGTATTGGAGCCTTTCATAGATTCACATGCCTGAATCATTCCCCGTCGTCGAGACGGGAGTCTCCGGTACATAAAAAAGCATTGCTTAGTATCATAGTGTGAGAAGTTGGCCTGGTATATGATGTTCACTAGTTAAAGTGACCACCTTGTACCATGCCAAGCAACCCTTATGGTGTGGTTGTAAGTCAACCTTTTCGGACTAGCTGCCCTAGTGGTAGCGTAGGCTAAGCAGTCTTTGAGGCTAAACTTGTTAAAGCGTGTTAAGCAGGCTGTTTTACCACATGTAAACCCCCTTTATACCAATGAAAGGACACCACACAGATATATATTCAAAATATATATGTATTTATTACTCAAAGTATCCCCTAGACTCTTTATGAGCACAGGAGCACAAATCGTTAAACAAGAAAGTATTACAATACACAGAAGTTGCACTTTATATGGATCGGCCCTGGTGGCCGATCAAACCATATACTAAAATAGTGGTATAAGTACCACGAACAGGAAAGGGAAAAGGCCTAGGGCCTCTAGAATCGCTGGGCCTACAAGGAGCTAACTTCAGTTAGTGACCAGGAGGTCCACGGGTCGCGTGTGCAGTGAGGAAAGTTACACGCGGGCTCCCATAGGTTTTCAATGGGTGCGTAAAAGTTCAAAAGTTACTGCTAGAAGGGTCTTCTGGAGGGACTACAAACTTAAGACTTAAAACACAGACACTAGAGATGTTTCTCTACACTTGGGCACCGGAGTGCCAGCTTTACCTCAAGCCTGGCTGAAGACGGCTGAAATGCCAGAAACCGGTCTTACCTGGATTTTAACTGCGCTGGGATCGCGCACGCTGCCCCCCACTTGCATCTTAAAACATTGCATTGGCGAATAACTCACCGCTTCTAGAGCGGGCCCCGGATCACCTAGGACGCCATATTCGGTGAGGAAGCGCCGTTTTTCGGCGCCATCTTCGTCAGTAGCGCTCTAGCGCTCACGCGCTTGGGAGGAGAGCCTTCATAAGCCAAAGACTCAGGTGGGTTTAGCCTGGAACAAGGTGCCCCCTAGGGTATTGTCGCGCTGTATAGCACTGCAGCAGGACAGTAGCGCACTGCGCTAGCGAAATACATTTTTTAAAACAATTATTCCTCATTTTGGTATTTGGGTTGAATATAATTTATTTTACCTGGATTTTAACTGCGCTGGGATCGCGCACGCTGCCCCCCACTTGCATCTTAAAACATCGCATTGGCGAATAACTCACCGCTTCTAGAGCGGGCCCCGGATCACCTAGGACGCCATATTCGGTGAGGAAGCGCCGTTTTTCGGCGCCATCTTCGTCAGTAGCGCTCTAGCGCTCACGCGCTTGGGAGGAGAGCCTTCATAAGCCACAGACTCAGGTGGGTTTAGCCTGGAACAAGGTGCCCCCTAGGGTATTGCCGCGCTGTATAGCACTGCAGCAGGACAGTAGCGCGCTGCGCTAGCAAAATACATTTTTTAAAACAATTATTCCTCATTTTGGTATTTGGGTTGAATATAATTTATTTTACCTGGATTTTAACTGCGCTGGGATCGCGCACGCTGCCCCCACTTGCATCTTAAAACATCGCATTGGCGAATAACTCACCGCTTCTAGAGCGGGCCCCGGATCACCTAGGACGCCATATTCGGTGAGGAAGCGCCGTTTTTCGGCGCCATCTTCGTCAGTAGCGCTCTAGCGCTCACGCGCTTGGGAGGAGAGCCTTCATAAGCAGGTCATGAGGACGCGCAGCGGTAATGCGCAGCGGGAGCGCCTGATGAGCGCCGGAGGAGCGCCAGAGGAAAGCCCGTTTGCGCCTGTTCGCGCACGATCGGGCCTCGGGCCTAGACACTCTGCTCAGGTAAGAGTCTATACTCGTGATGACCTTCTAGCATTCAAGGGATCTACCATTCCCCGATGCTTACATACGCTAGATCTGACGAAAGGCCACCGAGCATGTAATCATTGCCCTTTTCAAGCATCGAAACAGGTTTTCGAGGAGTCTAAACAGACTACAATCTTGAGGATGGCCTTACTTAACTGTCGATCCCTGCCTGGACATAAGGAGGAAATTTCACTCTTAATCACCCTCGGAGATCTTGACGCCCTGTTTCTTGTGGAGACTTGGCTGGGGGAACATTCTGGCCCAGATCTGGTCGAGGCACTACCCCCAGGATACATAGTACAGCATAAAGACCGTCCAGGGAGGGTAGGAGGAGGGATTGCAATTATCCATAGGGAGAGTATAAGTTGTCGACTACAGGACACCAGGATTCAGGGATGTGAAAGCACACATTTCATCCTCCACCCCTCATGTGAGAGCTCGGTAGCAGGGATGTTGATCTATCGACCACCAGGCCCCCTCGGCGCATTTCACGAAAGCCTGCTGGAGGCAGTGATAGGAGGTGTCTGCACGGTCACGAATTTCCTGCTATTAGGAGATTTCAACCTCCATTTTAACAAGCTAGGAAATAGGGCAGCGAAAGACTTAGAAAAAGATTTAGAGAGCTATAACCTTAATCTTAAGGTTCGGCGCCCTACGCACAAGTCAGGAAATACCCTCGACCCCATTTTTACTAATATGGCGAATATAACAGTCCTGGAGCCTTATCCTGTCCCCTGGTCGGATCACTCGGTGATTTCTTTTCACTGGAGAATTTCCAGGATGACTACTACCACTTCCTCAAACAGAAGACTAATAAGAGCTTGGACAAAACTTGACATGGACGAATGGAAGGGACTGTTAGAAAGTACTAAGCCACTGGACAATCCTAATTTGGAAGGGGCTGTCAATAGTTTTAATCAGTGGATTACCCAATCCCTAGATAAGCTTTTACCGAAAAAACCCTCAACAATCAGGAAGGGAGAGCGGAAACATCCATGGTTCACATCAGACTTAAGATCACTAAAACAAGAATGCAAAAGGGCAGAACGCCACTGGCGGAAGGATTTTAGCGTGGAAAGGAAGATTAGTTACAAAGCCACACTGAAGAAATACAAAACTACTCTTACTACCACTAAAACTGCATTTTTTGCGAATAAAATCGAATCCGCCGCCAATGCCCCTAGGGAAATGTTTAAGATTGTAAAGCTCCTGACGAAAATCCCAGACCCCCCGTAAAAGCAGATGAGCAGGACACAAGATGTGACGATATGGCGAACTACTTTCAGACTAAAATACTTAAAATTCTTGAGACGATCCCGGTATTGGACCCGGCCTCACATCATCGGGTACCTCCTTCGGAGGAAAGAACTGATTGTCCAACACTCTCTGAGTTTGCCCCCCTCACGGAAGAGCATCTCCCCTCTCTGATGAGGAGTATAAAAAGTGGATCTCCACGAGATCCAGCTCCCATGGCAATACTCAACCAGGCACTTCCAACCATCAGTAAACCGGTAATTAAGATGGTCAACACCTCTCTGGAATCGGCTACGGTACCAAAGGTATGGAAGGTGGCCATGGTGAGATCCCTGATTAAAAAGCCGAACCTCGACCCAGGAGACCTGGCGAATTATCGCCCGGTATCCTTGTTACCTGGGATGGGGAAACTAACCGAAAAATTGATAAACACCCAATTGGCGGCATTTCTGGAGAAATACAAGCTTCTCCATCCATCCCAGACGGGGTTCAGGAAGGGACAAGGCACTGAGACAGCATTGTTGAGGGTGGTAGAAGAGGCCAGAGGGATTTTGGATGCAGGTGGCAGCGCGGCCATTATCCTTCTGGACCTCAGCGCCGCCTTCGACACGGTAAGTCATCACCTGTTGCTGGCGCGACTTCGAAATATCGGGGTAACCGGGAAAGCCTTGGAATGGCTGAGATCCTTTCTTGAGGAAAGATATTTTCAGGTGTTTGAAGGGAACAACTGCTCTCGCCTGCTTCCGCTACAGTGTGGGGTACCACAGGGGTCGTCCCTCAGCCCCACACTGTTTAATGTCTACATGGCCCCGTTGGCGGAATTAGTAGCTCCGTTTGGCATCCAGCTAATAAGCTACGCGGACGACACCCAGCTGGTGTTTTCCCTGCAGCAAATAGATGCCCCCCCGAACAACCTGGCTAATTGTTTGGAGGTGGTGGTAAATTGGATGAATTCGTCTCAGCTCAGACTTAACAGGGGAAAAACTGAGCTGATGCTCTTAGGAAAGCAGGATATTCCCGAATGTCTAGCTTGGCCGGCGTGTATGGGTGCCATACCACCGCCCAAGCCGGAAATAAAGAGTTTAGGCTTCTGGCTTGACAACGCTTTGTCCTTCGATACGCAGGCCAGAAAGACGTCTGCAGTTTGTCATGGGATACTTAAATCTCTGCGCAAAATCTTGCCCCAACTTCCTGAAAAAGCAAGGAAGACCGTAGTTCAGTCCTTGGTTTTATCACGAATTGACTACGGGAATGCCATATATCTTGGGGCACCGGTATCCACTTTTAAGACCTTAGAAGTGACGCAGAATTATGCTGCCAGAATTCTGACGGGAACTAGTCGGTATATGTCGGTGAAGCCAGCTTTAAGATCACTCCAATGGCTCCCGGTGAGGGAACGGGTGCGATTTAAATCCCTATGCATCACTTACAAGATCATGCATGGAGAAGGCCCTTCCATTTTGGAAAATTTGATAAGTCCCTACAAGCCCCAACTTAACCTCCGTTCAAGTGAACACAACCTGGCAATCATTCCCAGAATAAAACGAGCCCGCTCGGGCGGGCGGCTCTTTTCTCTGCAAGCAGCAAGAGAATGGAATGCCCTCCCATGTAATCTGAGGCAGGAACAGACCTTCCTTCAGTTCAGGAAGAAACTTAAAACCTTTTTATTCCCTAGAAACTAGCTCGTAGTAGTAATGCAGATCGGATCAGCCCAGGGTTACTGTTTGCCAAGAGCGCTGGGATGCCTACGGGTAGCCATGCGCTATATAAGTGATTTTACAATTACAATTACAATTTTACAATTACAATTACAATTACAATTACCTCACCCACAGGAAGCGGGTGCATAGGTCTCGAAGTGCGTCGGGTTTCGTCTATCTGTTCAATGGAGCCTGATGACAAAGATGCTGCCGGCGGTCGGTCCAGAAGAGATGCGGTGGATCCAAGGGTGGATCGGAGTTGTAGAAGACCTGTAAGCAGAGGGGACAGTGTTCACAGTCACTAGCCAGTGACCAGCGTGGCACCAGGTAGGTACCAGGCGATGTCGGGTGCAAACAGGTGATGAGGCGTAGCTTGTCTCCGCAGCCACGTGGTCCCTGAAGGTCGACGACGTCCAGGAGTTGGTTCACGAGCTGTCCCATGCAGGCTCTCGCTGTCGGCGGTGTCGGCGACTCGAAAGAAGCAAACAAGCCTTGGCAAAGGCAGGAGTCGTGGAAAATGAAGAAAGCTTCTAACTCTGACCAGCAAGGTCAGAGGGGCTGCTCCTTTGGAGGGAAGCAGGGGCCAGTCTGGAGCAACCAGACCAGCGTCGTAGTTTTCAAAGTTCGTCGCCAAGATGGCCACTAGCCAACAGGCCAGGGTCCGGTTAGGCGGGTCGAGTTGCAAAGTGCAGAGGGGCCCCACGCAGATCGTGGAGATGCTGGAGGGCTCACCTTTGGTGCAGATGCTGCTCGGAGGTTGGGCTTCTCAGGACCCAAAGCACAACTTGGAGGGAGCCTCTGTTGTCGCGCTTGCAGCTTGTCGTGGGTCTTTCAAGATGGCTGGCTCCACGTGTCTCGGTGCCTCCACGGGTTCCTTCTTTGCAGGGACTGTGGATCGGGCTGTGAGAGGTCTGGAGGTCCAGGTCTTGTCGGGCTCTGGGCTCGGGCTCCGGCAGGAGGCAGCGGCAAAGCAGACGTCGAGTAGCTGGTTGGTGCTTGCGTTAGCAAGATGGTCACTCCCTGACCATAGGGGAGATTTCCTTCTGTCCTCTGTGCAGCAGAGCGTCGAAGCTCCCGTCTTCTTCTTTGTAGTAAGTTGATTCCAGGATGTCTGAAGTATTAGGACACAGCTCCTACCTTTAAGCGGATTCTAGGGGCCGGACTACCTGCTAGGTCCCTCCCTAGGGGTGGGACCAGGAAGGGGGGTGGTTACACCCCCAATCCTTTGTCCAGCTCGCCCCAGGTCCGGGGCTGGTGTGCCCCAGGACCGGTTTGAACTGGCATATGCACCGAGGCTCCTTGTGAGCCTCAGGCATGTCTGATTCCATTCAAGCCCTACCTGACCAATACACAAAATCCTGTCTGGGGTGGTGCTCGCACCTCCCCTGGCAGGAAACCCTTTGTCCACGTCTCCCAAGCTGGAAGGACTCCCAGCAGCAGGAGGGCAGACTTGTGTCTGTGGTGGCAGCGTCCATTTTGTGGAGCTGAGGCTATGTCTGATTTTACCCGGGTATCAGGTACTGTACATGTCGTGTCCCTCTAGAAGGGTGGAATGCTAACCCCGTCGCCAGAATTGGCGAGGGGTTAGTATTCCAATTCGTATGACACCTTACTCGACATGTTTTGATAAAGCCAAACCAAAGATAGCATTTAACCGCGAGGTTCATAATGCACTTAAGAGTATATGGTATGGCGATATCTGGAAACGGTAGAAGGAAGTTGTTCCGACCACTGCAGACAGGCTCAGCTCATGCCAGAGCACCATCTCACATGGAACCAAGCACTCTGCCTTCAGGATTGTTAAGGCCTGCCATAGGAGTGACTTATAGGTTAACATGTGTCCCATTTAAGGTTAGGTATAGGTATACTACACCTAAGTAAGAGGTGGTTACACCAACTTACCCCAGCTGAGTGATCAGCCAGTTGTGTCAAATTGTTAGGCCAGGCCAGGGGTGGCACAATACATGCTTCAGCCCCTGGTAGGCCTTAGATACACCAATGCCCTGGGTACCTAGTGTACACTGGTACAGGGGCTCACAGGGTGATCCAATCAATTGGGTATGTACCTAGGGTACATGGAGTCCATTTTAAAGAGAGAACAGCCAGGCTGAGATCCTGAATGGCAGGATCTCAGGCCAACTAAGTCGAAAAACAAGCTAGACACTAGGCAAAAAAAATGGGGGTAACCATAGTCAGATATGCACCTTCCTACACAACCCCCCCCCCCCCAAACGAAGGGAGATAAGGCTGACCTTGACCAGGTAAGCCTATATTGCCTAAGTGGCCATATAAGGAAGAACCAGCACTGGCATGGTTACCCCCTGTCTCATGGTCCACTAAACAATCCCTCACCCTAAAGGTATCATAGGGTCTCCACCATAGGGAATCTCTACCTTTGGTGTGTCTTTGCAGAGTAAAAGGCTGGTGTTGAGATGGAGTACTGAAGTGAGTGTCCTCAAAGTGAGGCCTCCGCTTCCTCCAATCATCCTCCACCATGGATGCCTTTCTTTCCTTAACTGAGTTGCACTGTGCTCTCAGGGTCAGCCTCTGGCTACCTAAAGCTGGAGGCTGGGTCCCTTTTGTGGGCTTACTGGAGGGACAGGTCAGGTTTGGGGCCCTGAGGTCCCAGGTTTGCCTGTGCCCAACAGAATCCCTCTGGGGGAGGTCCCTAACTACCTGTAAAGGGGATCCCTCAGGAATGTGTTTAACCATCACCTGGCTAGGGCTACTAGCCAGGCAACCCTCATTCTTTTGATGGGGGGGGTTCTTGTGGACAGGGTCCCTCTTGGGGGCCACTGGCCTCCCTGACCTCTGCAGCCCTGGGCTGACTGAGGCAGGGTAGAGAGAGGCAGGCTACCTGCACCAGACTGGGTCCCACATTGGAAAGGTCCACTGACATCAGAGGCTCTGCCAGGCCAGGCCTGGCTACCTCTGGGGCAGTTCCTTCACAAGGGGTGGGGTCAGATCCCTGAGGAGGCTGACCTTTTCCTAATGTCTGGGGAGAGGGAGACTTTTCTTCCTCCCCACTACTCTCTGTTTGTGTGGAGTGATCCATAGTTTCAGGCTTCACTACACCTATGTCAGTCTGAGTATGGACTGAGACCATTACAGTCCTGCCCACCTTGTCAGGGGGGCACTCAGTTTGGGTTTGAGCTGTGACTGTCACAGCTCTGCCAGTCTCTACAGGGAAGTCTGTCTTTGCCTGGGCTGTGGCTACCACTGCCCTTCCAACCTTTTCAGGGAGGAAATCTACTTGGACAGGGGTTGTGACTGGCACAACCCCACTACCCTTGTGTGAAAGGCCTACCATTTTAGAATGGGTGTCTTGTTCAACTCCAGCCCAAGCTGAGAGTTCTAAGTCATTCCCCAGTAAGCAGTCTACAGGCAAGGTTGGGGACACTGCCACCCTTTTAGGGCCAGTGACACCTCCCCAGCTGAGACACACCTCTGCCATGGGATGACTGTTCTGTTTGCCATCAATGTTAGTTACCTGGTAGGAGCAACCAGGCAAAAGCTGCTCAGAGGGAACTAGCCAATGGGCCACCATAGTGATGCTAGCTCCAGTGTCTCTGTAGGCCTCAGCTTTTGTACCATTGATGTAGGGCTCCTGTCTGTACCTACCCAAAGTGTTGGGACAGGCAGTGAAGTTGGCAAACCCCATGCCACCATCACAGACAAGAGTAGTTGCTGTAGGGGAATTGTCTAAGCCAGGGTCCCCCTGTGTTCTCCAAGTAAACCCACCCAAATTTTTGGGGGCACTCCCACCACCTGGGGGATTACTGCTGACAGTAATAGGTGGTGTGACAGGAGTAGTTGGAGGAACAGTTTTGTTTTTAGCCTTTGGGCAACTGCTGTCAGTTTTCCAATGCCCAGGAATTTTACATTCATGGCAGTAAGGCTTTTTACCTGTGGTAGAGGAGGGAGCTTGGGACCCACCACCCTGTGTGGAGTTTTGGGGCCCTGAGGAAGATTTCTCTTTTGCTTTATCCCCACCCTTCTCTTGAGGTTTGGTGGTATCTTTCTTTTGGTCACCACCCTGATTCTTAGGCCTGATCCTGGTCCTGACCCATTTATCTGCCCTCTTTCCCAATTCTTGGGGAGAGGTCAAATCTGAGTCTACCAGGTGTTGATGGAGGAGCTGGTTTTGACAGTTACTTAAAATCTGTTCTCTCATCATCAAATTGTACAATCCTGTATAATCTGAAACCTTACTTCCCAGCAACCAACCCTCCAAAGCCTTAGTGGCACATTCAACATATTCAGACCAGTCCTGAGTCTGTGCCTTCTGGGTATCTCTGAACAGTAACCTGTACTGTTCATTGGTTAAGCCTAACCCATCAACCAGGACACTCTTCAGGGCTCTGTAGTTTCTGACATCCTCCTCCCTAACAGTGAGGAGTCTATCTCTGCCTCTACCTTCAAAGGAGAGCCATAAGATTGCTGCCCACTGGTCTTCAGGAACCTGCT
Organism: Triturus cristatus; assembly: GCF_964204655.1. Classification (NCBI taxonomy): domain Eukaryota; kingdom Metazoa; phylum Chordata; class Amphibia; order Caudata; family Salamandridae; genus Triturus; species Triturus cristatus. Next base: position 817,966,565 of record NC_140585.1, on the reverse strand, counting down.
GCACTTTGCAGGCTCTCTCAAGAGCAGTCATCCACTTGTGGATATCATCCCCACTTTTGTAGGGGGGCACAACCTTGGACAGGTTCCTATTATCAAAGACCCTATCTGTGTCCCTAGGGACAATGCTGCCACCAGTGGGTATAGACCCACTCTCTCTAGGTTGCCTAGCTTTGTTCAGTTTCTCTTCCATCAGGGCTACTTCTAGCTCCTGTCTCCTGATCCTCAGCTGAGCTTCCTTCATTCTGGCCTCATGCTCCCTCCTCTGAGGGCTGGTCATCCTCCTTCTGGAGTGACCTTGAGAGCCTCTAGAGGCATGAGAAGCATTAGAGTCACCTGAGTGATTCCTCTGCCTCCCAAACCCCTGGTTAAGTCCACTAGGGAGATCCGATGGGGTGACCCCATTGTCAGTCCCAAGTAGCCTTAAGTTAGCTGGGCCACGTATAACACTTGGCACTGGGCTAGTTCTCCCTTCACCCCCACTACTATCTGTATCAGTACCCTTATCACTTTCATCCTCTGTAGTATGATTCTCATCTAAGGGGTGACTATTGGAAAGGGGTACCTCAGTAGCATCTTCAGAAGGGGGGCCACCTGTTCCAGTCCCTAAGGGGCCTAACTGGGAGGTTTTCTTGAGAGCTCTCTGATCTTCATCAGCTTGTAAGAGTTCTCTGAGTTCAGCAGAGGTAGGGTTCCTGGGCTGTTTAAGGCCCCTGATATTTGCCAACTGCCTGAGCTCATTTTGATTTAGGGTAGCAAAGATGGTTGGTGCCCTCTGGGGGTCACTCTCGACAGAGATGGGTACATTGGACCCCTCTGCCCCAGCCATTGCTCTTAAGTGTGGGTGGATGTGTTGCAACTATCTAGTAGTTGTAGTCAGGGTGTGCTACTCCCTTTGCTCTACAACAACTAAGTTCAGTAGAACTTAAGTATATCTAATCTTGTTTTATATGTACCTACAGGTACCTATGTGATCTTTCAATTGGTAACAAAGAGATTACAATGGTAAAACACAGCAAGCTCAAATCCAACCGCTGCTCACCAATGTGAGGAGTTGGCCTGGTATATGATGTTCACTAGTTAAAGTGACCACCTTGTACCATGCCAAGCAACCCTTATAGGGTGGTTGTAAGTCAACCTTTTCGGACTAGCTGCCCTAGTGGTAGCGTAGGCTAAGCAGTCTTTGAGGCTAAACTCGTTAAAGCGTGTTAAGCAGGCTGTTTTACCACATGTAACCCCCCTTTATACCAATGAAAGGACACCACACAGATATATATTCAAAATATATATGTATTTATTACTCAAAGTATCCCCTAGACTCTTTATGAGCACAGGAGCACAAATCGTTAAACAAGAAAGTATTACAATATACAGAAGTTGCACTTTATATGGATAGGCCCTGGTGGCCGATCAAACCATATACTAAAATAGTGGCATAAGTACCACGAACAGGAAAGGGAAAAGGCCTAGGGCCTCTAGAATCGCTGGGCCTACAAGGAGCTAACTTCAGTTAGTGACCAGGAGGTCCACGGGTCGCGTGTGCAGTGAGGAAAGTTACACGCGGGCTCCCATAGGTTTTCAATGGGTGCGTAAAAGTTCAAAAGTTACTGCTAGAAGGGTCTTCTGGAGGGACTACGAACTTAAGACTTAAAACACAGACACTAGAGATGTTTCTCTACACTTGGGCACCGGAGTGCCAGCTTTACCTCACCCACAGGAAGCGGGTGCATAGGTCTCGAAGTGCGTCGGGTTTCGTCTATCTGTTCAATGGAGCCTGATGACAAAGATGCTGCAGGCGGTCGGTCCAGAAGAGATGCGGTGGATCCAAGGGTGGATCGGAGTTGTAGAAGACCTGTAAGCAGAGGGGACAGTGTTCACAGTCACTAGCCAGTGTTCAAGTTCAAATAACTTTATTCGATTGTAAACCTTACAATCATAAAAGCACAATTCATAAACATACAATTAAAATCAGACCATCCATTTCATTTATACAGCAGAAATTTACATAATCAATATAAGACAAAAATAACAGGCAGAACAAAGCATGTTTAAGAATATAAATAGTTATGACAAGGTTAAAAAGAAAATTAAAAATACATAACAACAATAACAGCGTAATTAACCCTCCATACTTTTCCTGAAGGTAATTGCTAATTTCAAAAAGCTGCATACAAATAAGGTGCAGTCACAATTCAGGAGTTGAAGGTAATAAAGTGCTGGTTTGATCTGTGTGAGTTTCAGTTCTTTCAGGCATGGTATTAAAAATAGCCTCCGAGGTACTATATAATAAGGACAAATAAATAAAAAATGTGCCAGATCTTGCGGAGACTTCCCGTCGCAGCCGCAAGCTGGCAACACTTGGCCTCGATGGGCCCCACTCGGAACCGCTAGTAGGTAATGAAACAAGTCAAAACGGAACCTTGTTAATAGGTAACGTTCGTAGCTAGACATAGGCCATGATAAATACGGTTCCATTTGTAGACAGGTTTTAAGTAAGACATGTTTTCTAACACTGTCTTTCTGGAACTCAACCTCTTCCCGGGCAAAATTCCTGGTTATCATAAATGTATTTTTCACAAAAAGGGCATCTGTTTTAGTAATGGAATTTGGGGTTAGAAACAGGTCCGGCCGACCTATTTCAGTAAAACAGTCTCTAATGTACTTCAACCACGGAACCTTAAGCCTACCATCCCATGTTAAAGCTTCTTTTAATATATCATGGGTGAGAGGTATGTCATTAATTAGCCAGCAGTTCAACCAGCATAATAGGGGGTTTGCTGCTATTCTATCGCTAAGGTGGGGCACACCTAACTCCTCGTGTACCGAGAAGTTTCCGGTTCCCCTTGGGATCCTCAGTATCTTCTTCAGAAAATTATTTTCTGTAACCTCCAGGTCTCGCTTCTGGCTGTAGCCCCAGAGCTCGCTTCCATAGCAAGCAACGGCAACACTTTTAGCCTGGTAGCCACCGGACTATTGCCCATTTTTCTCGCGAAGCCAAGTATGGCTGCGTTAACGCGGGTTACCTCGCCCTTCTTCTTTAGAACGGCAGGGCCCCAAGATAATTGGTGATCAAGAAGAACCCCGAGGTATGAAAAGGTTTTGGTAGTTGGAATTTTTTCCCCATTCATGTTGAAGAAATTAGGTTTTCGCGACCCTAGGCCTATCTTCATAGCATAGGACTTAGAATTGTTAATACTTAGGCCTCGAGACTCCATAAAATCAAAGAAAGAATTTAAAAGTGTCTGAAGGCCAATTGCTGTCCTTGAAATAAGGACAGCATCGTCCGCGTATAGCAGAACTGGAATGCCTTTTCTGCCTACAAAGGGGTAATCCGCTCCAGTTCTTAACAAGTATTCCTCCAACTCGTTAATATACAGGTTGAAGAGGAAAGGAGCCAGGATACACCCCTGTCGAACACCCCGATTAATTCTGATATCCCCCGTCACTTTTAGGTCTTGGGTATATCGGACATTTGCTCTTGTGTCGGAGTGCAAGTCAGCCAGTAAATTAATTAAATTCTGCTCAACGCCCATCTTTAACAAAATGTCCCATAGTTTGCCTCTGTCCACACAATCGAATGCGGACGATAAGTCCATAAAAGCCATATGGATGGTTCCCTGACGGGCCAGGGTGTATTTACCTATAATCAAATACAAGTTCAGACACTGAGTTACTGTCGAGTGACCAGGTCTGAAGCCGTATTGTATTGGGGATATAACTTTATTCTCATTTGCCCATGCTGTTAACCTATTCAGAATTACGCCCCCTACCACTTTGGCTACAGAATTAATTAAAGATATTGGCCTGTAACATAACGGGCTGCTACGATCGCCCTTTTTAAACACGGGTACAATAGTAGAGAGCCCCCACGACTTTGGACATCCGTGGGCCACAGCTGCATTTATTACTGCCGTGAGCACAGGGGCCCATAATGAGGTACAAGATTTAAAAAGATCCGGGGGCAAGCCATCCGGACCTGGAGCCTTATTTCCGGTTAACCCTTGAATGCTCTTTTCTACTTCATTTACTGAAAAACACAAAGAATTCTCTTTAGAAGTTAAAAAATCATTTTCTGCCTGTTGTTCATTGCTTTTAAAAATTACGCTGAAATGAGAGACCCAATCCTCCTCAGGGATATTTGTACCAAGTGCAGTGTCACTGGGAATATCGAACAGGGGTTTATTAACAATTTCCCAGAATTTACTGCTATTGCCCAGGACTGATGGGTCAAGCAGAGACTCCCAGGTACAAGCCTTAATTTCATTTTTCCTCTTGACAAGTGATTTCTTATAAATCAATCGCAGGTTTTTAATTTGACCTGGATCTCTAGGTTTAATTTTTAACGCCTTTTTCAGATCTCTGCTTGCTTTAGAACATGTATGGTCAAACCATTTAGGATTATTTCTGGCATGTCCCTTCACTGGAACTAGTAGCATGGATCCTACTGAAGACACCACAACCTCAAAAATAGCTAAAATTTGCTCAGTTGACGTAAATGGTAACACACAAACCGCAAGTTCCTCACCACATGACTTATTAATTTCAGTGTATAGGTTTTCATGATTTACCAAATGCCATTTCAGTCGGCGTTTGCCATTTATACATTTTAAAATTCCTCGGTCTTCACAATTCATTCGCTGTTCAAAAACCCCTCCACCCAATCTAATGGTTAGGGGATTATGATCACTGTAGATATTCATTTGAATGGTGAATCCAGAAGCCTGATTAACAAGGTCGGCAGATAACAATAAATGGTCAATTAAAGATCCCTGACCTGATCCTTTAAATGTTGGAACATCAAAGACCTTGGACTCAGGCACCATGGACATGGCTACAGATAAATTATTTTCACTCAGCAGATCGTTAAGACAAAGTCCACGCCTAGAGTGGTCAAAATGGAAACCATTCATACTATTACACCCCAGGGATCCCATAGAGGTAACTCGTGGATTTCCACATGGGTGTACATTAAAATCACCTGCAATCAATAAGTTACGTGACAGTGTACCTGCTCCTTCTCTCAACATCTCTTTCAGAGGCAGTATATTACATTCCCCTTGACTGTTTATAGCAATATAAAAATTAATTAGTGTCAGGGCATGTTTCCCTCTCTTCAATTCGAGCACTTGGATATTCCGATTTACATGATACCGGTTACTTATTTGGCAGGAAAGTGCCAGATTAATAAAAATAGCAAGGCCCCCCTTAGCTCTTCCACTAGTTGAGGGGGCTGCTGGACTAAAAAAGCTTTGGTAGCCCTCAATGAAAACATTATTATCTTCCATCCATGTCTCTTGAAAGCATATAACTGCATATTTCTTGACAAATGTCAACCAGGCAGAATCACATATTTTATCAACCAAACCTGCTACATTCCAGGACACTAAACTCGCATTACATACATCACCGTGGTCTATTCCAGTGGCGGCTTCTGTAGTTATAGGTTTTGGAAGCCAATTTTGTTCTATGTGTGTGTCTCCCATATTTACTATTGTAGAGGAACTTGGTTCTATATGGACTGGTGGAAGAATAAGGGCCTCGGGCAGATCATGCAATATACTAATGTGCTCGTATGATACGGAACTATCCGTTAGAGAGTCTGCATCTGGTTCTATCTGGTTATTAATAACTAATTCATCAGTTAAAAGGGGAACAATTGCTGCTTGTGTAGACCTAATTTCCCCATGCCCAAAGTTATTTTGTATGTAACCAGTGTATGTTGGATGGGCTGGAGCAGCATGTAGTCAGTCAACCCCCTCCAAACCATCCTGCTCATGAAAAACATCAAACCTATTTGAAGTAGGTACATTGTAGTAGGTGTTAGGGTATTTTGGTTGGGGGTGATCACGATAATGATACAACCCATGTGGGGCCTCCCATCTATCATGATAGGTTACTGGGTGGTTAACCTGTCTGGCCTCCCAGGATGTATCTCTCCTATACTGTCTTTGATCTCCTGCAGTATAATGACCATAGTTCCTTGATGTTACTCCATTATGATCATAAGTTTTCTCCTGCTCTAAAGTGGGGTATAGATACACGTTGTTTAAACTGTGAGCACTTGAGGGATAGAAATAACTTAGATACATGGTACGGATCAAGCTATTAATCAGGCCAACCTTCCATCTAGTTATGTGCCTTGCTACACGATTATCCTTGAAGTTGACAACAATACAGTCACCCTCGATGGATTTAAATCTATGACCCACCCAATCAACCCTTCTGACATTTGTTATTTTACCACTAATGTGGGGAGGGATCGGTCTATGAGCGGTTAACCAGTGGCTCACTTTATTTTTCAGATCCCCATAACTCTCTATCTTGCCCACTTCTAATTGCAGTACACCTATCATTACTATAGTGTATAGGTGAGATTCAGGAGGGAGATTAATGTGAATGGGTTTTTTAAATTGTGTCAACTTGGGTGTTTGCACTGGACGTGTGGCAATGGCTGTATTTTCTATTAATATAGGCCTTTCAGGCTCAGCCTGGTCATCAAGTGAGGCAAGGAGTAAACCTTCTGCAGCCCATTCACTCTCATCGCTACCAGTTATGGGACTATCTGGGGTAGTGGGCAAGGTCAACGCTACTATTGGTTCATTATTTGCACATATGGGCGTGTTTAGATCGATGTGATCTATGACGCCCAAGGGAGAAGTAGATGCCAAATTAGAACAATCAATTTCTGCGTTATTCTTGGATCGTGTTAATTTGATTTTGTTTGCCATTAGCCAGTAAAAAACTGTCCTGTGTAGGTGCAGTAAGAATTTTTAACATGCTCATAGTATCCTTTTTTTGAGACTTCTCAAACTTCACTAAAGTTTGCTCTAAACCAATGATTTTTTCACTAATGTGCTGTAAAAGTGATCTGACTAGCTGTGCCATTTCTGTCAAATATAATTTATCTAAGGTACTTGCACTTTCAGTCTGACATGTCTGGTCTGTATAAGTTTTGGTGTTCTCTGGCTGTGTTTCATTGGGTAAAAATACGCCCTGATTTGTAGAAGTGGTAATCATATTAGGTGTTCTGATGAGTGGTTTAGCCAATCTAAAATTTAACCAAACATCCTTTGCTGAGGGCTTATGATTACCCAGGGGTCTGTATGTTTTCCTTACAATAGATTTGGTTTTTTTCCCAAAACGCCGTTTCATCTTTTTTGGGGAGAGCGGTTTATCAGCTACTATTTTATTTGCAAGGGGTGATCTTTCAGCAAATACTTCCCCTGAGGAATGTGATGACATAGTTCCTGGTTGAAGCAGACACAAATTATCCCCAGAATTAGAGACAAACAAAGGGCTTCTTTCTATACTATTTAATAAAATGGGTGAGCCTAGTGATGCATTTTTCCTACTACTTTTGCCACTAGGTAACCCTGAAAAGGATTGCAGCAAAAGTGATTCCTCCATATTAATAGAGGACTCCACAGTGTTATTATTAGCAGTGGTGTGCATTAAGAGATTGGGAAAACACATATTTGGGGTCAGTGAAAGACGCTTCTCTGTATTTTGTATTGCATCTGCAACTACACCTATGGTCTTTTGTAGCATCAGGTCTATGGCTGTCAGTGACGGTAATGGTGTAGATGGAACAGTTTTGTTTCTAGTCGACGATCTTGTGGCGACGGAGATCTTTCTTGCTTTAGTCATCATGTATAATGAGTCCGAGGAGACAACTATAACGCTAAATGTTTGTAGGACTACGGTTGAGATCTATAACAAACCTCACATGCAATATTACAACCAACCGAAACACTGGTACTGTCGATATATGTGTTTACCCAGAATGGCGGAGATGTTAAGGGAGTGGCCCGTCCCGTCATCTTCTGTCCCCTGAGGGCCACAGAGGGCCCGCCCTTTGCCCGGGCTTAGCCCGGCGGAGACCGCGCGCGAGACCGCGACGTGGGGAGTGAGTCCAAATTTAAAGCGCCTCCAGGCGCGGGCGACGTGAACGTTGCTTCTGGGATGTTGGGGGCCGGGGAGCCTGGGAACTGTAGTTTCCTCCTCCTCCTCGCTCCTCACAGCGGCCACGCGATGGAAAACGCGGCGGCGGGAGGGAGGAAGCGCCGAGGACAGCGACCACAGCACCGCGCTAATGGACCCAGGGTAAGATTCAGCAGGGGCAAGCAAACAATCGGGCTAGGCAGAACCGTGAGGCTGCACAACATGGAATAATGCGCTTGCTCACCCGACCCTCTTCCAAAAATCGTGACATGGCTGTATTTATGTGACCATAAAGTTACAGGACGCCTGGTCATCAATTCTAGCACGCACTCACTGACACTTGACGCACTCCTGCTAGTGCACTCGCACCACGGCTGAGTGCACTCACTCTTCACAGTGGTCCTACGCGCGTTCTTACCGGGGAACTAGCCAGTGACCAGCGTGGCACCAGGTAGGTACCAGGCGATGTCGGGTGCAAACAGGTGATGAGGCGTAGCTTGTCTCCGCAGCCACGTGGTCCCTGAAGGTCAACGACGTCCAGGAGTCGGTTCACGAGCTGTCCCACGCAGGCTCTCGATGTCGGCGACTCGAAAGAAGCAAACAAGCCTTGGCAAAGGCAGGAGTCGTGGAAAATGAAGAAAGCTTCTAACTCTGACCAGCAAGGTCAGAGGGGCTGCTCCTTTGGAGGAAGCAGGGGCCAGTCTGGAGCAACCAGACCAGTGTCATAGTTTTCAAAGTTCGTCGCCAAGATGGCCACTAGCCAACGGGCCAGGGTTCGGTTAGGCGCGTCGAGTTGCAAAGTGCAGAGGGGCCCCACGCAGATCGTGGAGGTGCTGGAGGGCTCACCTTTGATGCAGATGCTGCTCAGAGGTTGGGCTTCTCAGGACCCAAAGCACAACTTGGAGGGAGCCTCTGTTGTCGCGCTTGCAGCTTGTCGTGGGTCTTTCAAGATGGCTGGCTCCACGTGCCTCGATGCCTCCACGGGTTCCTTCTTTGCAGGGACTGTGGATCGGGCTGTGAGAGGTCTGGAGGTCCAGGTCTTGTCGGGCTCTGGGCTCGGGCTCCGGCAGGGGGCGGCGGCAAAGCAGACGTTGAGTAGCTGGTTGGTTCTTGCGTTAGCAAGATGGTCACTCCCTGACCATAGGGGAGATTTTCTTCTGTACTCTGTGCAGCAGAGCGTCGAAGTTCCCGTCTTCTTCTTTGTAGTAAGTTGATTCCAGGATGTCTGAAGTCTTAGGACACAGCTCCTACCTTTAAGCGGATTCTAGGGGCCGGACTACCTGCTAGGTCCCTCCCTAGGGGTGGGACCAGGAAGGGGGGTGGTTACACCCCCAATCCTTTGTCCAGCTCGCCCCAGGTCCGGGGCTGGTGTGCCCCAAGACCGGTTTGAAATGGCATATGCACCGAGGCTCCTTGTGAGCCTCAGGCATGTCTGATTCCATTCAAGCCCTACCTGACCAATACACAAAATCCTGTCTGGGGTGGTGCTCGCACCTCCCCTGGCAGGAAACCCTTTGTCCACGTCTCCCAAGCTGGAAGGACTCCCAGCAGCAGGAGGGCAGACTTGTGTCTGTGGTGGCAGCGTCCATTTTGTGGAGCTGAGGCTATGTCTGATTTTACCCGGGTTTCAGGTACTGTACATGTCGTGTCCCTCTAGAAGGGTGGAATGCTAACCCCGTGGCCAGAATTGGCGAGGGGTTAGTATTCCAATTCGTATGACACCTTGCTCGACATGTTTTGATAAAGCCAAACCAAAGATAGCATTTAACCGCGAGGTTCATAATGCACTTAAGAGTATATGGTATGGCGATATCTGGAAACGGTAGAAGGAAGTTGTTCCGACCACTGCAGACAGGCTCAGCTCATGCCAGAGCACCATCTCACATGGAACCAAGCACTCTGCCTTCAGGATTGTTAAGGCCTGCCATAGGAGTGACTTATAGGTTAACATGTGTCCCATTTAAGGTTAGGTATAGGTATACTACACCTAAGTAAGAGGTGGTTACACCAACTTACCCCAGCTGAGTGACCAGCCAGTTGTGTCAAATTGTTAGGCCAGGCCAGGGGTGGCACAATACATGCTTCAGCCCCTGGTAGGCCTTAGATACACCAATGCCCTGGGTACCTAGTGTACACTGGTACAGGGGCTCACAGGGTGATCCAACCAATTGGGTATGTACCTAGGGTACATGGAGTCCATTTTAAAGAGAGAACTGCCAGGCTGAGATCCTGAATGGCAGGATCTCAGGCCAACTAAGTCGAAAAACCAGCTAGACACTAGGCAAAAAAAATGGGGGTAACCATAGTCAGATATCCACCTTCCTACACATAGCAAACAGAAAAAAAGGCCTAGGCCCATTTTCCTTTGCAACCCATAACCTTCGTTATGTAAAAAAGGACTAAACTTGTCCCTGAACCAATCAGAGCCTCTAACCCTCTAGAACACTCCTGAGAGAACCTTCTGCCCTAAGATTTTCTACCGCACGTTGTGTGCTAGGGAGTCTCATTTGAGCTCTGCTCAAATTCTACAGTTGGTTCTAGATTGAGGAGATTTTTTTCAACTGAAATTTCTACATCATCTTGGAGAATGGCTGATAAGGAAAAGAAAGGCTTGTTTAGGGCCTGTGCCACCTGTTCGAAGAAGAGATTATATACTCATAAAGACTGTATATACTGCCTTTACCCACACCACCAGGCGAAGGAGTGTAAGGTATGTCGCACCTTTTCTAATAAGACTCTGAGGGATCGTGAAGGCAGACTGTTAATTTGGCTCCAAAAACTTAAAACCAGGAAGGACGTCGTGTCTAGTGACAGTGATGTGGCGTCATCTGTTTCAAGGAGATCTCAGAAGAGAGGCAGATCTCCTCAGGCTCATACCTCAGGGGAGAAACCTGAGAAGGCTCTTAAAAAGACCACTTCTGGGTCTTCAGAGCGCAGTCCCTCAAAATCTCCTAAAACTAAAGAAAAGGAGAGCAAGGGTCATGCTTCAGGGGTGAAACAGTCAAAGAAAACAAGTTCTGAGCCTTCAAAATCACCCCTTAAAATTAAACATATGCTTAAAAAACCAGCGTCTACTTCACCTGAGGAGAAGTTAGAAAAATCTACATCGTCGACGGGATCATCGACGAAGAGAGTAGCGTCGTCGACGAAGAAGAGTGAAGTAAAAGTCATTATTAAACCTATCCTCTCGTCGACGATGGCCTCGTCGACGGCAGTGTCGACGACGAGAGCGTCGACGACAATGACGACGACCACAACTACATCGTCAACGGCACCGTCGACGACGGTGTCAACTGCATCGTCGACGGCGACAACGACGACGATGTCTACAGCGTCGACGACGGTGTCGTCGGCGGTTACTATGGCAATCTCGTCGACGGGCTCGTCGACGAGGGAAAAAACCCCAGAAAAGCGGGATTTTGCCAGGAAAAGAAGGATTACTCCGGATATTACGTCTCCTAGTAAGGTAACGCCTCTGGTTCCATCTCATTTATTGGAGGAGGAGGAGGATTCGCAGGAGGATGATAATGAGGGTCCGTTTGGCTATGCAAGTAGCCCCTCTCAGTTACATGTTGAATGTCAGGAGGATGACTGGGAGGATGAGTATGGGGGTTATCAGGACCGGCCCCGACAACATGATCAGGAAGAGATGGTGAATGTTCCAGCTTCTCTTCTGACGGATTTGCAGTTCATGTTGGATGATTACAAGAAAAGGCATACTTTGCCTCAGTCTATCCAAAGGATGCCAGTGGCTCCGGCGCTCTCTCTTCCATGTACACCAGTGCGAAGACAGGAGGTACCGGTTCCGAGGCCAATATCACCTTTGCCGCAGCCGGTTCTGGACACATCTGAGGATGAAGAGCAAGAGGAAGGGGAGATAACAGATCCTAGTAAGGAATGGGATGAGTATTTGATTCCGTCCCCTTCATCACCAAGACCTGTGGACTCCCCACCGGAGGACATTGGAGGGTTCCATAACCTGATGGAAAGAGCCGCGCAGAGATTTGCGCTCAATATGTCATCAGATAAAGCAGAATGCTTTTTGTATGATTTCAAAGAACCGTTTCGCAAGACGGTTAGATCTCTTCCAATTGTGAGTCATCTATGGGAGGAAGGTCTCAAAGTGATGGAGACGCCGGCAACGGTTACGCCAGTGCTTGCTAGGCTGGACAAAAAATACAAAGCGCCTTCCGATGCTCCGGCTTGCTTATTAGGTCACCCCAAACCGGACTCGGGTATAACTCAGGCGGCGCAGCAAAAGTCGAGGAATCCGTCTGCTCCAATTTCGACTCCACCGGAAAGAGAGGGTAGGCGCTTGGATAATGCAGGGAAAAGGTTTTCATCCATGTCTGCTATTCTGGTCAAAGCAGCAAATGCCCTAGCCATCCTGGGCAGGTATGATAGGCAGATGTGGTGCGACCTATTACCATACATTGATAGCATACCGGAAGCGGACAGACAAGAGGCCAGGAAAATCCTCCAGGAAGGTGAAAGGACTTCGGCTGAAGTCATAGATTGTGCAATGGACATTGCGACCACGGCCTTCAGATCCCTGGGAGGAGCGGCTGTTTTACGCAGACAAGGATGGTTGAAAGCAACATCGTTTAGGCCGGAAGTCCAGAATAAGATCTTGGATCTTCCGTTCAATGGGGAAGATCTGTTCGGAAAGCATGTGGATGAGGCCTTACAGAGTATCAAGAAGGATACGGAAACAGCGAAATCTCTGGGAACATTACAGTATAGAAAAGTTCCTTTTCGTGGCTCACAAGGTAGGGGCCGACTTTCTTATAGAGGAGGTTATCAACAAGGCAGCTATTCTTCCTACTCCACATCATCTCAACCATATCGTCAACAATATTCACAGAGACAGACAGGAGGTTTCACAAAATCTACTCCTAGAGGTCGAGGAGGTCGCCAAGGGAAAGACACCACCCGAAGACAATGACATTCTGGTGACACTTACTCCTCATATGTCGCATATTCCCCTGGGTGGAAGAATTTCCTATCATCATCAAAATTGGCAGCAGATAACGACGGACCAATGGGTCCTCCACATAATACAATTCGGTCATACTCTAGAGTTTCTAGAAATCCCCCCTTGTTCACCTCCAAGATTTCAAGAGGTCAAGTATTTATACCAGATGCGTCAAGAAATTCGGACAATGCTCCGAAAGGGAGCAATAGAACCGGTACCGAATTCCCAGAAAGGAAGGGGATTTTATTCCCGTTTTTTTCTGATCAAGAAAAACATTCTTCAATGGCGCCCCATTTTGGATCTCAGGTCCCTAAATGCTTACCTCAAGGATCAGACCTTCAGAATGATCTCCCTCCAGGATATTCGGCTGCTGTTAAACCCAGGGGATTATATGACCAAACTGGACTTACGGGATGCGTATTTCCATATCCCAATCCATCCTTCACACTGGCAGTACCTTCGGTTCGTGGTGTCTGAAGATCATTACCAATTCAAGGTGCTTCCTTTTGGTCTGAAATCGGCCCGAGGATTTTTACAAAATGCCTGGCTCCAATGGCAACGGTTCTAAGGAGACAGAAACACCAAGTGTTTCCTTACCTCGACGACTGGCTAGTCAAGGCTCCATCGAAAGCGTCAGCCCAGTTATCAACAGATGCTTGCATAGAACTATTTGCCAGATTAGGCCTCACTCTAAACGAGGAGAAGTCAACTCTGCAACCGTCGAGAAGTATAACTTTCTTGGGAGCAATTCTGGATACGGAGGAAAACAGAGCGTTCCCCTCCGAGGAGAGACAGCGGGGAATAATATCTCTATCCCAGGCGTTTATAAAAAGAAGGTCTCTTTCAGTACGCAAGTACAAGTCATTGCTGGGAACGATGTCATCTTGCATTCCCCTCATACCTTGCTGCAGGCTACGGATGCGTCCGTTACAAGAGCAGTTGGATCTTCAGTGGCATCAGGCGACAGGATCCTTCGAGGATATAATCAAAGTAACGCCGATCATGATCCACGCGGCGACATGGTGGACCCGAAAACGAAACATCTCGCAGGGTCTTTCTTTCCTGACTCAGCCAGCTCCACTGGTGATCACGACGGATGCGTCCTTAGAAGGATGGGGAGCATTCCTTCAGGATCTGCAGGTCAGCGGTCGTTGGAAAGCGGACGAACAACAATTGCATATCAACCTTTTGGAGCTCAGAGCCGTCCGCTTAGCATTATTGGCGTTCCTGCCAAGGATTCAAGGTGCAGCCGTGTTGGTAAGAACAGACACACAACAGCAATGCACTACTTGAACAAACAGGGAGGAACAAGATCACTCTCCCTGTCTCGGGAAGCCCAGTGGATATGGGAATGGGCTCTACGACACGAAGTATCCATTACAGCGGAACATCTTCCAGGGGACCAGAACACCAAAGCGGATACTCTAAGCAGACTAAAGTCTGTCTGTCACGATTGGGAAATCGACAACAGGATTTTGAACATCATCTTCCAGAAATGGGGAACTCCAACAGTAGATCTGTTTGCGACAAGAGAGAACAGAAAATGCCGGTTCTTCGCAAGCTGGCTTCCCCAACGGGGATCTTGGGGGAATGCGTTTTTGATGGCATGGTCAGGCATCTTTGCCTACGCCTTTCCTCCAATTCCCCTCCTGCCACGGGTTCTTATGAAGATCAAGAAAGAACCATGCAGGTTAATCCTGATAGCTCTGTGGTGGCCCAGACAGCATTGGTTTGCGGAACTTCTTCTACTGTCAGAGGAGCGCCCGATTTGCCTGCAGCCGATACCATCTCTGCTGACAATGTTCCAGGGGGAAGTTCTGCATCCGGATCCGAAATCTCTGCATTTAGCTGCCTGGCTCCTGAATACTGTGAATTTCAGCATCTGAATATCCCTACGGAGTGCAGGGAGATTCTATCTAGAGCCAGAGCGGATAGTACAAACAAGACGTATCGGATGAAGTGGAAAAGGTTCTGTTTATGGTGCAGAAGGTCTAACATTCAACCGCTGCTATCAAAAGCTCACGAGATTATTCCATACCTCTTGCTTTTGGCTAAGTCTGGTTTGGCTCATGCATCTATAAAGGTACACCTAGCTGCAATGTCACGCTTTAGAAGAACGGCCTCTGGTCCATCTCTGTGGTCTGCTAGAGTCATCAAGCAATTTATGAAAGGTCTGTTCCGAGTTTTCCCTCCAATAAAACCGCCACCACCTCTCTGGCAATTGAACGTCGTTCTTTCCCAGTTGATGAAGCAGCCCTTTGAGCCAATTCACAGGGCGGAACTGAAATTTCTTTCCTGGAAAGTTGCGCTTCTCATTGCGCTCACTTCAGCCAGGAGAGTGGGAGAAATTCAGGCTCTCACGATCCAAGAGCGTTTCTTGCAGTTCAAGGAGGACAGGATAATACTCAGGACTAATCCAAGATTCATCCCTAAGGTTCCAACTGACTTTCATTTGAACGAACCTTTAATTCTCAAAAGATCCACAACCATCAACAGCGGCGGAAAGAGCTCTCCACTCGCTGGATGTCCAACGTTGTTTGAAATTCTATTTGCAGAAAACTAAGCCTTTCCGCAAGTCTTCACAGCTTTTTGTGGCCTACAGCGTACCCAGAAAGGGTTTCCCTTTGTCAAAGCGAGGAATTGCCAGATGGATATCAAGTGCCATAGGGTATTGTTATCAGGCAGCTGGCCGACCTTTGAATGCACGAGTCCGTGCACATTCTACAAGAGCAGTCTCCACCTCTACTGCTCTATTTGCAGGAGTACCGATCCAGGATATCTGCAGGGCGGCGACCTGGACGAGTACACACATCTTCACCAGGCATTACTGCTTGGATGCAGCCACAGAGAGAGATGTGGCGGTGGGAGAAGCGGTGCTGAGGAACCTTATCCAGTAACGGTGAGCCTTCTTTACCATCCCTCCTTCCTTTGTTATGTACGTTGGCACATTTTATTGTTGTTTATTGTATTACCATTTGCAAAGAATTTTTGATATGTGGAATTTGGTTTACAGATACCATTTTTATCACACTGTATATGTTTCCTGGATTCACTTTCTAGGTAACAAAAAATGTGCATTTATTTACTGCTCGCTATTCTGATTCAGGCATGTGAATCTATGAAAGGCTCCAATACTGGAGTAAGAAAACAAGTTACTTACCTGTAACTGTAGTTCTCCAGTATTGGACCTTTCATAGATTCACATACAACCCACCCTCCTCCCCTGAGAGGCTCACCTCGGATTTAGCACAAAGAGTGTTATGGCACAAGTGCACGAAAATCTGAGGGCAGAAGGTTCTCTCAGGAGTGTTCTAGAGGGTGAGAGGCTCTGATTGGTTCAGGGACAAGTTTAGTCCTTTTTTACATAACGAAGGTTATGGGTTGCAAAGGAAAATGGGCCTAGGCCTTTTTTTCTGTTTGCTATGATACTAAGCAATGCTTTTTTATGTACCGGAGACTCCCGTCTCGACGACGGGGAATGATTCAGGCATGTGAATCTATGAAAGGTCCAATACTGGAGAACTACAGTTACAGGTAAGTAACTTGTTTTCTTTTGTGCTTTGGCAATGTTTGTCGGAATTAGGACTCCCTACATGTTGTGCCACTCACTAGTGTTTGTGAAGCCTAGGATTCAACCACTGAATAATGTAATTTACTGTGCCGCGAGGGGAGGGGGTGGGAGGAGGTTTTTCTGCGGGATTTGTTCTGAGTTTTTGTATTCTCCTTGCGGAACTGTCACTGTCCACATATCAACGGAAAAAAATATGCTTGCGACATTATGTGTTACGCTGATATTGATGGTCCCCGATTTGGGTCTCAATGTATTGCTGCTGCAAGTTATCCAATAAATAAATGTAAAAAAAAAAGGAAAAAAAACCTAGCATGCAGGCCGGTAAAGCCCCGGGATCAGATAGCCTCACGGTCGCCTTTTATAAGGCATTTCAAGATCTTTTAATACTGCACCTAATCACCCTCTTCGAGGAAATGATGGAGGAAGATACAGTGCCCCCCACGATGCGTGAATCTATGATGGTTACTCTATTAAAACTGGGCAAAGATCCAACAGATTGTGCCTCACACAGGCCCCTTTCCCTACTGAATGTAAACACTAAATTATATGCAAAGATTCTGGCCAACAGACTTGCGCCGTTGCTACCGGGGTGATTGGGCATGAACAGTCCGGGTTTGTCCCAGGCCGGAGCATTACATCCAATCTTCGCACTATTTTCGCAACTATACCGCAAATCATCCCTGAGAGCAAGGCCGCCGCTGTCTTCTTGGATTCAGAAAAGTCCTTCGACTCCATCGAGTGGGCCTTCATGCGCATGGTACTCCAGCGCAAAGGGATTGGAGAGGTATTTTTGGCCTTAGTGGACACTCTCTATAGGAACACCGTAGCCAGAGTATGACTTAGTAACATAGTCTCACCACAGCTATGGATATCCAGGGGCAACAGGCAGGGATGCCCCTTGTCATAATTGCGATACACCTTGATAGCTGAGCCACTAGCTTGTGCTATACGCAAGTACCACGGTCACAGAGGCATTTGCTTTCCTGACTACAACCTCAATTTCTCCACATACGCAGATTACATACTATTATATATACAAGATCCTGAAGAAAATCTTGCAATCGTATTGAGAGAAGTGGTGAAATATGGAACCCTTTCAGGCCTCCGCGTCAACTGACGAAAATCCGTAGTGTTCCAGTTAACTCCTGCAATGCACACAGTACCTCTCGAGTTCCCTCTGAACTGGGCTACAGACCCCATAGTGGCCATCAGAGATAACTATGGAAAATCTCTACATAAACTTGAAGACAATATCAACCACTGGATAAAACTCCCACTATCCTTAGTCCGATGCATTGCCATTATGAAAATGGTAGTCCTGCCCAGATTTCTTTTCCGTTTTCAGAACATCCTGATCCTATTGGGACGATTCTTTTTCACCCCTCTTCGGTCAGTCCTGATTGAACTGGCATGGGCCGGTAAACAACCAAGAGCCAAGTGGGGGACACTCACCTTGCTTTATGACATGGGGTCTCATTTCCCCAGATCTAGAACTGTATTATAAAACAGCACAACGCTCATTTTCTCATTATTGGATTCACGGCCCTCCAGAGCTCCCTATTTAGAGAAAGAGATGTGGCTGTCCCCCACGGTCTACACCCAGACATTATTCTCTCCGCTGAAGAGACTGTACAGATGCTTCGACACCTTAAACACCACTGTTCATGCCTGGTGGAGCCTACTAGTGGAGCAGCCAGGCTCATTATACTCACCCCATACTCCGTTAGATTTGGTGTGCATGGCTCAAGCTCTGGCGGAAGCGTGGGGTAGTCATGGCTTTAAGGAAACTGAAGGCGTCTGTGATGGGAGACCTGTTTATCGCTGGTGCTGCAAAGAGTTGAGAAGTGCTTAGGGCAGTCGGAAGCACCAACAATCATGACGCGGTTTAACTTCTTTAGAGTCAAACATGAGTTGCGCGCTATTCCAGGCGAGGATATGTTTGCGCCCCAGATATGCCAGCACTATCCTGCATAATGAAGTAGGAGGAGCCTATTAAGATAGTCACCAGACTCTACGCTGCTGCACAAGAAGCACGCAGGCCACTAATGACAAAGGCCAGACATGAGTGGCAAAGGGAGCTGGGCATAAATACTGACGACAGAAGCTGGAGATACTGCTGTGAGTTGATTAGAAATGTATCACAAAATGGACGACACAGAATAATACATTTAAAATAAATAAATAGGACCTATTATACTCTAGAGATGCTTCACAGATATGGGCTTCAGAACACAGCAGCAGGCCATAGATGCACAGAGCAGACAGCAAACTTCATACATGTTGCCTGGAGCTGCCCTGGGGTGTATGTCTCCTGGGAGGCAATATTTTAGGAACTAGAACGCATAGCGAACATTACATTAGGGGTGTACCCATTTATGGCGCTATTGGGATACACAAAAAATATTGGAAAAGCACACCGTAAACTGATCTCAATGGGGCTACTGTTAGCTAAGTGTCAAGTAGCTATGCGATGGGCTAAAGGCCCAGTACCCACAGTGGAAGCATGGCACAAAGACATGACCTATTGCAACACCCAGTCAGAGGTATATAATGAACTGCTCCCACTGCGGAGCCGACCCAAAAATATTTAGGGAAGTTACCGCACATACTTAATAGGGAAGTAGACGAGTTAAGTGGAGGGTGGAGGCGCCCAAGAAGCAAAGTATAGGCTGACGCTGACACAATATAGACAGATGCCCTATGACAGCTCACAGAGGAGATAGAATCTAATAACTGAGTCCTAGCTCTGCTATAAATATACAGGCTGGCCAACTGGAATTAGCGGGCAACAAAACAATAAAACTCACTGTGTGAAGCAGTCAAAACAACTTATGTTAAACACTTCAAAGTAAAGTATTATAACTAGATGTCCATACCAGAAAACACAGGCATGAACTTGTAATGCATTGATGTGTAGCAGTGGTATATAAATTAACAATGACCAGGCAACTGTAGTGTATATGTTTATTTTCGCCAATAAAAATAATATTTAAAAAAAATTGTGCTGCTCCTCAATTACAGAGATCGTGATTCCGCCCTCAGACAGGCAAGGGAGTTAAAGGTTCTGCAAAACGAGTGCATGGAGGTGTCCATATTTCCAGACTTTGCAGAGCAAGTGCAGGAAGCCTTTGACCAGTTATTTTCAGTTAAGAGGAAGCTACGTGAATTGCAACTGGAATACAGCATGCTGTACCCCGCAAAGTTATGTATGCTGTCTGAAGGAAAATCTAATTTTTTCACCGACCCTAGACAAGTTTTCCAGTTCCTTAAGTACAGGGAAGGCACCCGCTCTTGTAGGGGCTTCCTTAGAGCCTCGCCTAGGTGGGATGCTGATTCTTCAGATACGGAAGAACAATGAACTTGTCAGTGCTAGGCTTGGTAGACTGTAAACCTGCTGTGTTGGATGGGCTGGTGTTCTCCGGCGGGGGCACTGTGCGTCTTTACTCAACGATTTCAGAATTTGGTGAGATTGTTCCTATACTTTACTTGGTTGAGCATCTAGGGTGAAGAGTATTAGACAATCTCTGGGGCTTTAAGTTACTACTCCTCGGTGCAAAACAGAACATAATGCACATACTTCTCATTTCATGTCTTGGATGGGGCACTTAGACATTGCAGTCGGATCTTGTAGGGATCTTTTTCGATTAGTGATCGGTGCGTGGTTTATTTATTATGTTAAATGATTTGGGCCAGGCCACCTGCAGAGATGCATGGCCGGTAACATTCACCCCCTTGTGTTCTCCACAATATGTTGTGTTTTGTGTTTTTTCTTTGGGCATTGATTGGGTGGGCAAGGGTGGGATTGATATCTACTATGCCCAGTGTGAGGTGGTATAGAGTGGGAGGGTCTGCCCCGTCCGTGCGTGAGCAGCGTTTGCAGAAGGTGGGATGTGGGAGGTTCGGAGCGGTCGTTATCCCACGCTCATAGGGAGTGGTGTATAAGCAGGGCATGTAGCAGGAGGAAGCCCTGCGGTACCTCGTAGGCATCTACTAGCTCCTTGAATGTTTGTAATTGTGGGTCTACTTACATGTCTCCCCATGTATCTAACCCCCTCTCCTTCCAGGGCCCCAGTTCTGGACGTTCATGGAAGGTAAACGTGCCCGTGAGTACCTCTAGGAGCAGGCCAGGGGCATATGGCGCGGCCCGGTCCTTGAGCAGCACATATCTGGACCAGCTCCACCTAACAGCTGCCATTAGAATGTTATCTTGGTGTTTCTGGGTCAAAGTAGTTGTGCCCAGGACAGGTCCACCGTGGTCAACTCGATGAGGGTACTCTTGTCCAGCCATCTCATTGACCATTGCAGTTGTGCTGCGGCATAGTATCGCTCATAGTTAGGGGCGGCAGGTATAATTTGTGAAGAGCTACCATGGCCCTAGAGTTCCCCCATATCAGGGAAACTAAGCATTCCAGCTCCTTGGAAAATTTCCGGGGCAGGCGGTGGGGAAGTGTGTAAATGAAGTACAAAAGGCACAGGAGTACCAGCATCTTGGAAATAGCCACCCTTCCCATGGGAGACAAGGGGAGGCATAGCCAGAACGGGAGAGTCGAGCCAGCCCTGGTGGTGGCCCAACCTAGGTTACCGTCAATAGTGTCCTCCCCTGAATGATAGACCTGGACCCCCAAGTATTTAAAAGTATCAAAAGCCCATGCCAACGGTGTGTTTGGTGCTGCCCATCACTGTACTGGTAACATAGGAGTCATCGGAAACACCACCAATTTTGACCAGTTGACTCAGAGTCCGGAGACCCGTGCATGTTCATTTAAGAGATCCATTATCAAATGCAGTACCTCAGTGCGGCCACACCGATAGGTTAATGCGTCGTCCGCTTACAGTGACATTGTGTCCCACTGGCAATCGACGTGTAGGCCCCAGTCTGTGACCCAGTGGCGGTTTATGCCTAAGGGCGTTGGGGCTCCGCCCCTTTACTCTCACCTCCGGTCAGCCATCAGCCATTCTCTTTACTATGGGTTTAAAAAAAACATTGTGCACACACTGCTTGCAGCTTGCCAGTCAGTGAAAGCTATTTTCTGAACGCGCTGCCTATGGCAGGACCACAACCAAATGTATTTGCCGGTCAGAGGATCCCACAGCCCTGAGGGTTGTGAGGTCACCAGCTTGGCAAATACATTGCCTAAAAGACCAGTCTCCACCCCCTCAAGACTTGTGTGCAAAATTGGCCCCGGGCGTTTTTTTTTAAGCCCTGTAACACTGGGGCTGCACGTCAGTCAGGGAGTGGAGGGGAGGGTCACATCACCCTTTCCCAACTCGTTACTGGGGGCTGCCCTGTGACGAGTTGGGAAAGGGTTTGGCAGGCTGCTGGCAGGCGGGAAGCAGAGACATCGACTCTGCGCAGTCTGTCATCAGGACTTCTGAAGACCACTGCAGACTCGAGTTTTCTGCTTACTGCGCTGTTGTTGATGGCAGGAGCGTGATTTGACGCCGTTATTAGAGCTCCGGGTGGTCCCTGTGTTGAGCACTGGCCGGCAAGATCTATAGATCGCCCAAGCGGTGCGTGCAAATAGCGTTTTAAACCTCCTCCCACCCCCATTTTTCTATCACCGGCTGCCCTCGAGATAATTTGGGCCACAAATCACAATTTCCTGCAGTTTAAAACTGTAATTTTGAACACCCCATTCATGCAGTCATGGATGTCAACGTCACGCCTGTCTTCCCACTCAAGCGCCGGAAAATTACTGCAGTATTTTCACAAGGCTGAAGAGCGCAGAGCCTGTCTGTTTTGGTTTTTAGCACTCCCATGGGTCAAGGATGAGTGCTCATGCTCCTGTCCCTCTGGCAATCATTTACCAAAAGTTCTGGAAAGCGTGGTTTATTTTATACATTTTTTATTGAGCAGTGCCAAATGGAAGAAAAAGACATGACTTCAAAGCATATAAGCAATCCATCAGAGACTATCAACAAAAAACATCCCAGACCTTTAAGAACTTCTTTGTTGCCCCCACCCGTTTAGCATAAGCTTCCTCGAAGCTTTTTGTTCGATTCATTTTACACATCCATTTCTCAAATAGTGGTATCGTCTCGGATTTCCAATTTTGTAAAATCAATGAACGAGCGACTAACATCATAATTACAAGGAAATGAGCATGAGAATCTGAAAAAAACATATCCTTAGTACTTATGCCGAACATAACGATTTCTGGAGAAGGTTTACACAATTGTCCTGTCGCTTCACTAAAATAAGAAAATATTTGCTCCCAGAAAACACATAACTTTGGACAAGAATAAAGAATATGATACCATCCGCCACCTAGTGAGAAATCACAACGAAAAGATTTATTTGATACCTCTGGATAGATTTTGTTTAAGGCTTCAGGAGTGTAATAAAGCATCCAATTTGCCAAGAATGCCATTCTTTTATATTTGGCAGCACGCAAAGCCTTATTACCAAAAATTGAAATTCTTTGCCAATCTTGGAAGGAAAAAGCACAATTTGTATTGATTTTAATTTTTTCCAAAATCTTAGATACCAAAGGGGATTCATCCTGATGATTCAATATACGGTACCAATTAACTACGCTGGTTAGTCTTGCGACATAAAGTGCCGAAGCAATATTACTGGGAGAAGTACCAAGGACTATATTATATTTTTTCAAAAAGTTAATTATTTGAATATATTCAAAAAAAGAAAGTCTATTCGAGCCAGAGGATCTCGCCTGGGCTTCCTCCCAAGTAATTGCCCTCCCTTGAATGCCTAATTTACTCAGAATCCCCAATCCGGATTCATTCCATTTTCTCATTTGTGTCGAATGCATATATAATCCTAACTCGCGGCATTCAATCAATTTAAGTGAAAAATAACCAGAAAACCTCTTTGTTTACAAAACAAACATAAACGATTAGAAAAATCAATTAGAGTCTTATAACGGGTTCTTTTGGGCAATTTTGAAGTTTTCAAAAAGTTCGGAAGTTGTATACCAGCTTCTTGAGTCATTAAACTAACAAAAAAGTTGTCGAGCGAATAGGGTTTGGATAGAATAAATGTCATGTAGTCACATAGTGCCGCTTCGTCATATAAACGAATATTCGGTAAAGAAAGTCCTCCCATATTAACCCCTTCGGTGCTCATGACGGAATGGTTCCGTCATGACCCACGGTTGAGCTGTGCTCATGACGGAACCATTCCGTCATGACCCCGCCCGCGCAAGATTCCGCCAGCACAGCGGCGGAATCTGCGCAGCATGGAAGGGGTTAATATCAAGTTGTACAAATAGAAGCTGAACTCTAAGATTCTTTTTGTTCCATATAAAACTTCTAATCATAGTATCAATTTGTTTAAAGAAACTAACGTTAAGTTTAATCGGGACATTAATAAATAAAAAAAACAAGAGAGGTAGAATAGACATTTTAATTAAAGCTATTCGATCCACCAAAGTAAGAGGAAGATTGGACCATTTAGCCAAAAGATTAGCGATCTTATCGCAGGTTGCTTCATAATTATTTTTTAATAAATCTCTGTAGTGTGTTGTAACGAAAATCCCAAAATATCTAACTGGGTCGATTTTCAACGCCTGGGATTTTAATTCTTCAGGTAGACAATGTACCCCCGTATTTAACATCAAAATCTCAGTTTTAGTGGTATTTATTTTATACCCTCCGATTTGTTCGAACTTTTGAAATTCTGCGAGAGTAGATTGAATATTTAATTTTTCCGGATCTAAATAAAGAATAGCGTCGTCTGCGAACATTTTTATTTTAGTCATCCCTGCAATAGGGGCTCTAATATTCCTATTTGAACGTAAACTAATTGCTAAAGGTTCTATAAAAAAAGTAAACAAAAGAGGTGACAAGGGGCATCCCTGCCTAGTTCCACGATTAATTTTAACCGTGCCTGCTTCACCCCCATTGATTATAATCAGTGCCTGAGCTTCCGAATAAATATTTTTAAAAGCGTGGTTTGAATAGAAAAATAAAGAAACGTTCAAAGACACCCCACGCATCCCATTAAGGAAATCACAGCATTTCACAGGAGTTAGTGCACAATGAAAGGAGCACTTGTGTTACTGTTAGTTCTATCTGTCGGCCAAGCAGACCCCAGAGGTAAGACTCCAAACATATAAACAAATAGTCATCATATGTCTTTAACCCCTTGGCTGCGGCAGGAATTCTGCCGCAGCGCTGGGGGGGGGGGGGTTGGGGGCAGCGCGAGCCACTCCGTCATGAGTCACGGTTGAGCTGTGCTCATGACGGAGTGGTTCCGTCATGACTCCGCCCACGGCGCTAATCGCCCGCACAGGCGGGGAATTAGCGCCGCGTGGGAGGAGCGGCCACCAACGGCCGCGGCATGACGGAACCACTCCGTCATGAGCACAGCGCAACCGTGGCTCATGACGGAGTGGTTCCGTCATGAGCGGGGAAGGGGTTAAGTTCCGGCTTCATAATATGGTTGTATGTACAGAGCACCCTTGGTGCAAATCCCAGCTGATGGAGGTTGCAGATTAGAGCTGATTTGTAATGTCAATAATTGTCTAATTAGTTGATGTGTAAAGGTGCCTATTGGTTTCAGCTTTTTATTATTAACAGGAACTTTTTTGAAATGCATTCACACGTGATAGTTTTTTTCCGTATTTAGAAAAGGGACTGGGTTGTAAAGGACCCTCTACAGTGGTATAGAATGTGCGAATATTCTGTACCTGGTGCTAAAACTGTATTGATTGTCACCCAGATTTTTTAATAGAAATCCTCTGACAAATGAAGTCATGTTTATTTATGTTTTTCATCGCTGGCTGCCAAATAGAAGTTCGCTCAAGACGGATTTGCCTTTTCTCTCGGAGGAGGAAAGAGTTTTATGATCAGGACATTTAGGCCTAATGATAGCCATGGTTTATGGGCTGGCTGAACGAATAACATTGAAGTGGTGGCGCAGACACGTCATCTGCACGGGCGAAGAGCTCTGCTTAATAAAAGTATCAGTGAATGAATCCGAACCGCTCTATTTTTCCTTAGGCCATATTTTCGATTGCAGGTCCCTTCTTGCCTTTATACCGAATCCTGTCAACAAAGAGAGAGCACAGCGGCAGCAATGTGTAGTGTGTTTAGGAATTTAAAAGTGCCCAAAAGCCATCACTAAATTGTACATGTGCAACACACGTATAACACATTTCGTGCTGTTTTACAATAAACTAAAAGTGTTTAGTTATTATCCATTCACATTAAATTCGCAGTGCCTCAGATTCACACCCCCTAAGAAAAGAGCAAATGTTTAAAATGTTATCATGCTGCTTAAGTTTTAAACATGGATGACAAATGAAACCCATAACGGCATAAAGTTGGTGCCTTCGCTGTGCATAAATTTGTTTTCAAAATCCAGGACTCAGATCAAAAGTGACCTGCCTCTGAGAGCTCGCTGCCTTCCTTGCTTGTCCCAGAATGCTCTAGTGCAGGTGCGTTTGCGAGGGGCTGTTACTGCCAGTGCAATGCACAGGTGAGACGTTCCATTACTTATTTCCCCATACACCTTTTCTCCTACAATTACAGTGGTCAGGCCCTTTGGGAGGTCATTATAGTCCTATTCAGTGGGAAATGCCAGCTCTCTCGCCCTGGTAGCATTTTGTCGCCCTCATAACTGCTCAGAGCTATGGAACAGCGCAGCATTGTTAGGTAATTAGTAAGAAATGTCTCTTGGAGGAAACATTTCTTAACTTATTCATAATTCAGGCGTTCTCCTGGAGTGAAACTACAGCTGGTGGTTTGTGCGCCTGTCACATCAGGGGAGCTGCATCGCATTATCAGCTCGAGTGAACCCCCGTGTTGTTCATTATGTGCCCACTAGAAGCTCTAAAAGTTTGTTTCCCTGACATGTGGTGTGAAGGTGAATAAAGTAATGAAGCATGTTGTTTGCTTCCGGCAGTCAGTGCACACTGCATGCGCTGGCACTGATCTCCTTTGTGTGGGAAATTTCCGTAATCTCACTTTTGTGTTCTTACTGAGACCTAGAAGAGAAAAAGCAGTGATTAATTTGGAACACACATAGGTGTCGGTGCCCAAAATGGTTCTAAGGAGGCCGCCATCCACTTTTAACCCCTGGTGTGGCCCACATTCAATTGGATTTGTTTCAAGCCTCAATCAAACCTGACAGCCTCATGAACGCCTTTTTATCAGCAATAACCTCTTAGTCCACAAAGGCATGTGGCCATCCATCAAGACATGAAATAAATCAGAAGAAAACCTGCTACCTGCAAGGCTGTCTCTGCAGAACAAGAATCCCATGCAATATGAAACCATACCTAGAGGTTATGTCAACGAGATAAGAAGCTGTAAAGCTGAGCTTTCGCATGTAAATCAGGACTTTGTGACTATGTTGTGTATAAGTGTATGTCTGATATGTAAACTCACTGATCACAGATGTCACTGCCTTATTGATGGCCCTGCATTGGCCACCAGCCAGACACAGGATCCAGTTTAAGACCTGCTGTATCCGCATTAAGGTCCTGAATGGTATGGCTACCTGCTTTGTGGATAGGAGAGTCAAGAAATACATCCCTAATCAGATTGGTAACGAAAAGTAAAGGAGGCTGTAACTTCTCGTTACAAGTTCCTGTCCTATGGAACTCTCTCCCAGATCACTTATGCCACAAAAGGCGATATGAGGCCATTTGGAGAGGGTCACGGCCTGGCTTCGGCCGGATCACTAGTGTTGCCTCCTTCAGAGTGGGCAGCAATGCACCCCTCTCAAAGGCTTCGGCTTACATGCTGGCTAACCGAGGTGCTAGTTGTGTGGAGTAGGTAGAACAAAACTCAGACGGGCAGCCGTCTGTCCCCGGCGTCTTACCAGTCGCCAGCTGTCCAATTGCTTCTGTGATCTCATCTACTGCGATGGGGTCTTCTAGGGATTCGTAGTGTGGTGGTATAATCTGAGGGAGTTGTATCTCTGTAAGGAAGTCCTGGATGAAAGTAGGGTCATGCATGGCTGGTGCTGTGTACAGAGCTGTGTAATATTCATAAAAGGACTGATTAATGGGCTTCCTGTGTGTTCACAAGAGTCCCGGCAGAGGTGTATATGGCAGTGATGGGAGGTTGGGAAGTATCGGACCTCAGTAGCCACGCAAGCAGTTTGCCTGCCTTGTCTCCCTCCTTGTGCCTGCGTGCTAAATATGTCTTGTAGTCTATCACGCAGAGGTCATCCATTGCGCTCTTGTACGCAAGGCGAGCCTGAGCTAGGGAGGGACCGACCCTTGGGTCAGTGGGAATATGCTGCTCTCTTCTCTGTATCTCAGACTCATGAGTGTGGAGCACAGCGGTCAGTGACTTTCGGGCGCCGTACGTGGTCTTGATGGCGTGTCCACGGCGGACAGCCTTAAAGGCGTCCCATTCCACCCCTGCTGACGAGGCAGTGCCAGCATTCATTGAGAAATACGAATCAATGGAGTCTGAAAGGGTGGCACGGTAGAATGAATCAGCAAGCGCGGCACACGGCAGTAGCCAGGTCGAGATCTCAGGTAGCCTCGCACCTCAGGACAAACTCAATTGTAGCGGGTTATGATCGGAGAGCGCACTTGACAAATAATCTACTGCAGTATACTGTGTAGGGCATTGTCCGAGCAAAATATGATGTCTATCCGGGTGTATAAGTCATATAATGCCGAGTAGTACGAATAGGTGCACGCCAGGGGGTGCTTGCTGCACCATAGGTCATGCACCTCCATGTTGAGCACCCACTCCCTCATATGTTGTGCCAGTTTGATGGACTGTGTTCCAAGGAGAGGGGGGCGGGAGCAGTCCAGATCAAGGTCTCGTACCCCATTAAAATCACCGCCTCAGTACATGGGGACCGTGGGATCCATGAGTAAGGATGGCGTGAGTGTTTGCAGGAAGGAGGATTGGCCTGAGTTCGGGGCATACAGAGACACCAATGCCAATGGGGACCTACTCAGTAGGAAATCAATCCCGAAGGAACTCCCGAAGGAACTACTGCTCGTATTGTGTTTTTAATTGTACAGCACGTTTCCTGACTTACCACTCACGTGTAGCTCGCTCCTAGCGCTACCACGCCTTAGTCCCAGCTGGTCATTGCCACGTTCCACCACGGCTTGTGCCGATTGTAGTGGAGGGCTCATTCCGACCAATAGCAGGACATCCCCTGAGAGGAACGCACTTCCGGGGACGGTAGAGGTGGGCCTTTCTCTCGCTTACAGTACTTCAAAGAAGCCTGGCTCTGACGCACGGCGGACGCGCGTTTATGGTGAGGCGCTAGCTACGCTGTCAGTGTTCTCTGCTCCCTATTCGCCGCTAAACTGTTTCTGAAACTGCACAGTATATTGTTTTTAAAAATCACTCCCGAAGGAACTACTGCTCGTATTGTGTTTTTAATTGTACAGCACGCTTCCTGACTTACCACTCACGTGTAGCTCGCTCCTAGCGCTACCACGCCGTAGTCCCAGCTGGTCATTGCCCCGTTCCACCACGGCTTGTGCCTATTGTAGTGGAGGGCTCATTCCGACCAATAGCCGGACGTCCCCTGAGAGGAACACACTTCCGGGGAAGGTAGAGGCGGGCCTTTCTCCCGCTTACAGTACTTAAAAAAAGCCTGGCTCTGACGCGCCGCTGGTGCGCCAAAGGTGCAGCTAAGGCAAGCCCGTCTGCACCCGTCCGCGATCGGCCCGCGATCAGCGCCAGCCACGCTGCCCATGTTCAAACAAACACGTGTATTATGCTATCTGAAGCTCAAATACTTGCGCTGAACCCACCCACTTGCCATAGGCCAATATGCTATGACCCCTTTATATTGGAACATGGGTCCCGTAAGGTGGAATTCAAGTGTAAGTCCTGTTCTTTCAAATTAGATAAGAAAATATTGGGAAGACAGGGCAAAATCCTAGAAAAAGCTTCATCCTCAGAGCCCCTTACTGCGGGCAATAGCTCTACTCTTAAAATAAAAGCTTGCCTAATCAATTGCAGATCCTTCCCTAAACATGTAGATGACATTTCGCTACTACTTGACTCCAATTCCTGGGATCTCATCTTTCTAACAGAAACATGGATGAAAGAGAGTTCTAATCCTGATATCTCAAAGGCGATCCCAGATAACTATAAAATAGTATCAGAAATTCGGAAAGGTGATAGAACAGGAGGTGGACTTGCGGTTATTATCAGGAAGGACTGGGAAATCCTACATAAAAGGGTCGAACATACCGACCTGATAGAAACTCTATCTTTTAATATCACAATTTCCCCTAAGCTCTCCATTGCGGGTATGCTGATCTACAGACCACCCACCTCCAAGCCCGCCGAACTATGGGAACTTTGCGAGCAGTTGGCTGACCTCTCATTAAAATATACCAACTTTTTGGTATTAGGGGATTTCAATGTCCATATGGACAATGACACATGTCCCATAGCTACTCAACTAACAGAGATGCTAATCGGTCTGAACCTCAAACAACTATTCTTTAAACCCACACATAAGGCTGGACACACCTTGGACCTTATTTGTACCAATATCCCCAATTTAATAACCGAAGATCCCATCCCTCTCCTCTGGTCTGACCACTGTCTTGTTCCTTTCTATCTAACTACGTCTATTAACCATAATGCCAATAAATTTGAATACGATACTAAAAGAAACTGGAGGAAAGTTACCCCTGAAGCATTAGGACCTGTACTATTAAACACCCCTCTGCCATTCACTGGAGACCCAAACTGTGACGCTGTAGGTCTTAATCAATGGGTTACAACGGCTCTTGACCAAGTCACTCCTATGAAAACAATGAAACAGTCCAGAAATACACCCTCGGCCCCTTGGTTTACACCTGCACTTCAAGTAGAAAAGAGCAGATGTAAGAAACTTGAACGGCTATGCCGCTCAGCCTACGACCATGAAGCCAAAAACACATATAGAAAGGCAATAAAACAGTTTCACAAACTAAAACGTACCGTGATTAAAGACTACATTACTAACCAAATAAAATCAGCTGACAACTCTTCTAAAGACATTTTTAAAATTGTGCAGGGCCTTCTCAAACCAGAGGCATTGAAAAGTAATATCGTCCCTTCTGCTACACTCTGTGAAAATCTTTCAGCTTTCTTCCAAAAGAAGATTCAGGACATTTATGCAACCTTCCCCGCTAAGGATCCATCTATCATGTCATTGCCCCGCCCATCCTCCACAACAACTTGGTCTGAATTTACCCCCTTTGATCTGGCCACATCTCTCAAACAGTTGGATAAAACTAAATCCGGTTCTCCACTTGACCCCTGCCCACCCAGGTTTTTTAAAATATTAGCACCACTGCTCAATCCGGCCCTAAACCAGCTCTGGAACAGATCGCTGGAAACTGGCATGTATCCATCTAGCTGGAAGACTGCTATCTTTCAACCAATTCTAAAAAAAGGAGAACGCAGACCCCACAATTTTGAACATTTTTAGACCTATTTCCCTCCTGCCAGTACCCGCTAAGATCCTCGAAAAGGAAGTGCAAAATCAGTTATCAACATTCTTCGAATCAAATAATCTTCTCCATGACACCCAATCAGGATTTAGAGCAGGTTACAGCACGGAAACGGCCCTACTTGAGGTAGCAGAAACTGTCAGGGAAACTATGGATAAAGGGAACTGTGCGATGCTGGTGTTATTAGACCTCTCGGCAGCATTCAACACAGTTTCTCATAAGATCCTTCTGGACAGGCTTCAACATTTAGGAGTAACAGGGACCGTCTTGGCTTGGTTCAGCTCCTTCATGGAAGGCCGCACACAAATAATACGGCTACATCCCCACACCTCTGGTTCACGCCCCCTGATATGTGGTGTACCTCAGGGGTCGGCACTTAGCCCAACCCTTTTTAATGTCTATCTTGCCCCCCCCCCGCCACTTTGGTAATGAAACACAAAGTCGATGTTATCTCTTATGCTGATGACCCGCAGCTCGTGTTTTCTTTCACAGCCTGCTCAGAGGCCGTCTTCTCAAACTTTAGGCAGTGTCTCCTGGAAATCGTAACTTGGATGTCAGCCAACTGCCTAAAGCTGAATACAGAAAAAACAGAGGTGTTATTTTTTAACCAGCCCTCTCCCCCACTATCTCATTTCTGGTGGCCTACAGTCTAATCGGCTAGAAATCTAGGCTTTAAACTAGATACCTCCTTGTCATGCAAGACCCAAATAAGCCAAGTCTCTTCTTCCTGCTTTTGGAAAATGAAGGCCCTCCGAAGATTCCTCTACTTTCTACCAATGGATTGTAGAAAAACAATAGTCCATGCAGTAATTACATCACAACTTGATTACGCAAATAGCATGTACCTGGGGCTGCCAGCATACTCACTAAGAAAACTGCAAATGGTTCAGAATGTGGCAGCCAGGCTCATTATAAACATTCCACTCAGACATCGAATTTCCCCCCACTTGCGCAGTCTTCATTGGCTGCCTGTCAAAAGAAGATCTGAATTTAAGGCTCTAACTCTCGCTTACAGAGCACTCAATGTTATTGGCCCACACTACTTAAAAAAGAGAGTTCGTAAATATCACCAGTCTAGAACCCTAAGATCCAACACCTATGAGTACCTCATCATCCCCCGCTTCTCTAAAGCCAGAATTGGAGGACGATCTTTTTCCGTCAAAACTGCAATCCTATGGAACTCCATGCCCGACCATATTAGAAAAGCCAAATCTGAACTAATTTTTCGGAAGGCCTTCAAAACTTGGCTCTTCAGCCTCCCGTTATAAACTAGGGACTGATAACTCTCACAAACTCTGACAAATGATAACTCTAAAACACCTCTCACCGTGTCCGCAAGCGCCGGGACACCCCCGTTGGGGGTAGCTGAGCGCTATACAAGAATAGAAATAAATAAATACATTTCCTTAGTGACAAAGCGGCCCCTGCGCGTCTATTCTAGAGTGTGTGACCTGCAGTGGGGTCTTCGGTGCCACCCAAATGAGCGCGACCCTTGCATACCCCGAGTACGTGGTGCCACAGCATCGTACCTCCCCAGCATTTACGGAGTGATGCACGTGTTTGAGCTGTGATATGTGTCGCTTGTAGCAGCCCAAACGTGATCCCATGACTGTGTAAATATTGGTACACTTTGTGACGTTTAGCACAACCCGCCAATCCCCTCATGTTCCAGGTCAACAAAACATAACCTCCAGTCACCATTTACCTGGGTGTGGAAATCCAATACAGAACAGGCCCCAAGCATCCAACCCCCTTACCCCGCAACCCACCCCCCACGCATAGTGTTAAAAATATACAACCAGCCCACACTCCCCACTCTATGCAGACAAATAAAGAGATCGATATGTTAGAAAAGATTCCCCAACATTCCACCCCAGGCCTGCATGTCAACGGGAAATGGGCCATTCACACTAAATGAGGGTCAAATGGGCAACAAAATATAACAAAGAACAGATAGAAACCAATATATAGTGCTATATCAGCTACTTATCACTCTCTGAGGAGAGCGCAACGGAACTGGTAGACGGTGCCGCGGCTCTTGACTCCACCTGGCATTAAGCGTGCGTGTTCAGATCATCCAGTCTTTTCCGTGAAAGCCTTCATAAGGTTCTGGAATTTTCACCCCAATGCATCTGCGATTTGCGGGGTGGGGGCCGGGCCGTCCCCCGATAGCGCCTCAAGCTGTGAGGAAGAGATAGGTAGCGTCCGATCCATAGTTGTGTCCGAATCCGAGTCCAGTCTTGAGGATGATTCAGGGCTACCTATATGCTCCGCCATTTTGATGCTCTGTGCACGTTCCTGGGCCAACTGTGCCTTTGTTGGACGACGTATCCAACCTATGGGGCTTCACTAGTTTCCAGGTCGGGGGATATTCTGTCGGAAGTGTGGGAGGCCCGTGCGCAAGGCCTTGCTGGTCAATCCAGATCCACGCCTCTTCGGTGTTTTGCAAAATACTGTACCCTCCTTGTGTCGAATGGGAAGGCGTGCGGGGTATTTCAGTGAGTACTGGATGTCCCTTAAGCAATTTTTGACCTCCAGATAGGAGGAGCGGCGGCGCTGCACTGAGAGCGTATAGTCCGGGTAAATACCATGGAGTTGTTGACTTGTCAATGGCCCTGGGCGCGAGTGACCTGTAATATGTGATCTCTGTTGCGGTAGTTGAACAGCCTTACCACCACCGGATCTGAGGAAGGCTCCCAGGCCGGGGGTGGTGGGCTCCCCGGCACCCTGTGCGCACGTTCCATTGAAAAGAACTTCGAGGCCTTACCCTGCAGGATATCTTGAGAAAACCAGTCTTCCAGGTAGAGTTCCATATTGGGGCCCCTTGCTCGTTCGGGGAGGTCCACAATGCACACGTTGTTCCGGCGTGAGCGCCCTTCCTGATCTTTCACGCGTTCTCTCAGATAGTCCACCTACTGTTGGAGGGATTGCAGATGGATGGCCGTCGCAGTCACCGTGGGGCGTAGTTATGCCAATGTGGATTCTGACTCTTCCACCCAGCCCTTTAGCGTCTTATGGTCCTCCCAGAGGCACCCCATGTCGATACTCAGGGAGTCAGTCTTCGTGCCTAGGGTGGTTTTAATGTTGAGTATTGCTGCCACCAGCAGCTCATCAAATCTGTGCGAATGATCATTGCTGTCTCCTAGGGCGGAGGGCCCTGGGTGGTCTGCACTCTTCGTGCCTGGGTGTGCCGGTTCCACATTTGGGGATTGTATCAGGGGCTTCTCTGCTCTGGCCCGAGACCTGGCAGGATTATGGGCTGGATCCCCGCTCCCACCACGAGTGGGTCTCAAGATTGTTCTGGCGCTCCGCCGCGCCTTTTTACCCCAGCAGTTCTCGAAGGGGCGTGGGCAGCAAGCACTGTGTTGGGTGACGTGTAGTCCAGGCGGATTGCCATGTGCGCCTATGGATGGGTGGAGGCCTAGGTCCAGGTCGCCCTGCCCAACACGAAAAGGAAGAAGATGCGAGGTCCAAGGTGCGCCCCGTTGTCCCACAGGGGATGGGTCTCAATAGCTTAACGGGCCTGCGTCGCTTAGGGGGCTCCCCCACCTCAGGGCAGTCTATTGTGAACGCAGGCCGCGCGGTCTAGCGTACCTGCGCCTCAGAGCTGTGTCCCCAGTGTTGCAGCGTGCTCCTGAGGCAGGGTTGTGTGAAGCACAGTCCGGGGCTTCGGTGATGCAGCGGTGATGTCAAAAGCTGTCAGATTCCCCGGTCACCGACAAGGGCTGCAACGCTCATGCAGGCCGAGTGGGCGGTTGCCTGCACCGAGCCGCCGTGTCTGCGTCCGGGGCTGCCGAGCCTCGTGGCCACCGCACCGGAGCACGCAGGATTCAAGCCTCACAGTGGCCCTGCAGGACGTCCAACAGTATGTTTGGGAAACGGTGCGAGAAGCCTTCCGCTGCTGCTCCTGCAAGGGAAAATCAGCCAGTCAAGGTAAGGGCAGGTTTCTGCCGGCAGGCTCAGAGCAGAGATCAGACCAGTGTGACCGCTCTTGCTGCCATCTTGGCCACGCCCCCCTTCCTTACTTGGAACTTGAGGGGTCTAAATGAAATTAGAAAGATTTGGAAGGTAATGGCATATCTTAAGAGACACAATGTAGATGTTGCCATACTGCAGTAGACTTACTTGACTCCGAACAGCAGTATTTTGACGAGGCGCGGGCTCCAAGAGCAGATCAGGTATAACTTTACAAGAAATTATTGCGGATCCTAATGGTATGTTCATTATTGTCCACTGTCACACGGATGAGTTGGTGTTTTACTTGTTGGGATTTATGGTCCCAACCATGACGACCCACACTTTTACCATGCACTTAGGGCACGCCTACTTTAATGCGGCGACTTACCAGAGATCTGGGGGGAGATTTTAATTGTGTCTTAGGTCCCGTCCTTGAACGTTCGTGGGACCCAGCTCGCCGCCCCTTGGCGGCTGCTAGGGCTGTGATTGATATAGCTAACCAATCGAGCTTACTGGAGACGCGGCTGTCGTATTTGTAAAAAGAAATAGATCAACTGGAACTGGATCATTTGGGCTCCGGTGACACACAGATACTGAAAGCCATTAAGGAGAAGTTGGCTGAGTATCATGATACAGCTGACAGTTAAGTCAATCACCTCGGCAAATAAGCTACTCCAAGGGCGTTTGGGGAGGAATAACGCCTGATGCCCTGTTAGCGGCCATTATACACCCCAGAAGGTGAGGCTGGAATCATTATGGAAGTTTTAAATTAAGATGACCTACCACTACATGACATTGAGAGTATTGCTGACAGGTTCCGTAGATACTATGCAGAGTTATATACTTCCCATATCCCACTAGATAGAGAGGCTATTGCAGATTATCTGGAACATGCATGAAATGGCTTACTGCAGACAGAGCATCTTATGGCCCCCCTCGACACCATTGAGATACGCTCTGCTCTTAAAGATATGCATGTTGCTGGTGCACCCAGCATTGATGGCCTCACTGTGGCCTTTAATAAGACCTTCCAAGATTTGCTCATTCCGCACTTGGTCATGCTATAGGAAGAAATGATGGACACTGGAGAGATGCCACCCTCAATGCGGGAAGCCTTGCTCGTAACTCTCTTAAAGCCAGGGAAACTACCAAATGTTTGCTCCTCATACAGGCTCTTGTCACTCCTAAATGTTGACACCAAGATTTTCGCAACAGTCCTTGCGAATAGACTGGCTCCAATTGTCCTGGTAGTGGTCCGTCCGGAGAAGGTGAGATTCATATTAGGTCATAGCCTATCATATAACCTAAGAACGCTGTTTGGTGTCATCCAACAAGCTGATCCAGCAGTGAAGGCTGCAACGTTGTTTTGGGACGCCGAAAAGGCATTTGACTCTGTAGAGTGGACGTGTATGAGGGCTGTTTTCAGGTGGATAGGACTGGGCAACATGATTCTCTGTCTGATTGCTGTCCTCTATGCCTCTCCTGTAGCCGGGTTCATGTGAGTACTTTAGTCACTGCACCCCCTTCTCAATCTCAAGGGGCACCATGCAAGGCTATCCCCTATCTCCTTTGTTATATGCCCTCACTACTGAGCCACTGGCTTGCACCCTTGGGGAGTACCATGGTCACAAAGGATTGCGCTTTCCCGGCTATCGCCTCTCATTTCGACTTGCACTGCTGATACTCTGCTGTATGTACGCGATCCAGAGAGAGATCTCTCTCCTATACTTAGGGAAGGGGTTTGGTTTGGAGGTCTATCAGGCCTCTGTGTGAACTGGGGCAAGTCCATTATTTGTCCATTGACTCCTGCCAGGACCCCTTCGGGTCTGGAGTTCCCTATATAATGGAAAACTGACTATGTGCTACCTCGGCATACAAATTCATACTCACCCAGCAATTGCCGTGTTGAGCAACTATGGGAGAGCAGTACAGCGCTTTGAAGAAGATGTTGACCATTGGATAAAATTGCCCCTTTCTTTAATGGGTCAAGTGGCGTTGATGAAAATGGTGGTCCTCCCCAGATTTCTGTTCTTATTCCAGCACATTCCAATACTTCCGCCTCAATATTTTTTCGTTACACTGCACACTATGATCCTTAAGTTAGCATTGGCCGGCAAGCAGCCTAGAGTTAGATGGGAGGTTCTTACCTTTCCTGTCGACATGGGTGGATTGAACGCGCCAGAGCTTGAACTGTATTACAAAGCGGCGCAGAGCTCACATGCACATTATTGGCTTAATGGACCCCATGGCCTTCCATACCTATACATTGAAAGGGATGCTGCTTACCCACAAACCATACCTCAGACTCTACTTCGTGACCCGGTGAGATGCCACAGTACATTTGACTCCTTAAACTCTACTGTACATGCTTGGCGGTGTCTGCTGGTGCACCAATCCGGTTCCATCCTGTACTCCCCACATATGTAATTATAGTGGTGTTCATGGTGCCCCATGCCGAGGGAGAGAATTGTATTACGGGTCCTACGCACATTAGGTTTAACCAAGTTGGTGTTGTGGCTGGTTAGTAGCCAGTACTCGACATCCGTCATCTGCGCTTACCTATTTTCATATTATAGAGTCTGATATGCACTGTGAGGACTATTAGGGGACGAAGTGCAGGAGCTTCTGGACGTGCCGGCGCTCTCCTCTCTAATTCTTACAGAAGGCCCTGCAAAGTTGTTGTCCAGAATATATGCACACGTGCAGGAATCTAGGAGACCCGCAATGCTGAAGGCTCGCTTAGACTGTCAGAGAGAACTTGAAACAGTCATTAATGTCAAATGTTGCAATATTACTGTGCCCTGACTAAGGGAATGTCCTTCAATGGCAGGCATCGACTATTTCACGGTAAATGTATTAACTGTGTGTACTATACACCGGAGAGACTGCATCACTAAGGGCTACGCAACTCTGCTGACTGCCTGCATTGCCATGAACCAGAAGCTGGTTTTCTTCATGCTGCTTTGCTCTGCCCACCTGTATTAGAATTTTGGGGTACGATTTTCCAGGAGCTGTGTGCTATAACTGTCTCTTCCCTGGAGCCTGACCCGATGCTGGCCCTATTGGGATTCAACAAACAGGTGGACAAGAGTGTCAGGAGACTGGTTGTGATGGGGTTGCTTCTGGCTAAGCACCTGGTAGCAATGCGATGGGCTAGGGGTCCAGCCCCCACCTTGGAAGATTCGCATAAAGATATGGTATATTGTAATACTCAGACTGATAGCTATAGTGATCTACTACCACCTCAGTGCCTCCCCAGAGGTTTTTGGGGCCCATACCAGATGTACTTAGTGGGCAAGGAGACAAGAGAACCAAAGGGAGAGAACAATGTTGGCTCACAGAATATATGATGACTCCTACCTTTCTTGTTGATGTTGGAAAAGGGGGAAACATTCGGAACAGCACAGTATGAACCACGCGTGTTCCGACTACGCTTGCCTTTAACCACGCATATGCCATAACCATGTATATGCATGGTAAAGGCAGTGCGCGGTCTAGCTGGTGGAAGACGGAAGCAGGAAGAAACTGCAGTGAGGTAAGCGGGCTGGGGGTTAGTTTTTAGGACTTGGAGGGGGTTGGGGTAGTTTTTAGGGCTGGGAGGGGGTCTGGGTAGGTTTTAGGGCAGTGAAGGGGTTGGGGTAGTTTAAGGGACAGCTCAGGGAGGCTGGGTAGTGTACCTAAAAGGGACAGGGTTTTAGGCCTTAGGGCAGTGGGAGGGGAATGGGTAGTTGGGTTTGTTTTTAGGGCGGGTGTGGGGGTCGGTGTAGGTTTTAGAGCAATGGAAGGGGCTGGGGTAGTTTGTTTAATTTTT
The DNA here is from genome assembly GCF_964204655.1 of Triturus cristatus. Lineage (NCBI taxonomy): Eukaryota > Metazoa > Chordata > Amphibia > Caudata > Salamandridae > Triturus > Triturus cristatus. Next base: position 817,927,908 of record NC_140585.1, on the reverse strand, counting down.
TTTATTGTTTTGGGGAATAAGAGAAACAAGGCAAAAAGTGGGAATCACATACAAATCTGTAGCCCTACTCATTGTAGGGAATGATATGAAATGTGGCCGAAACAAAACAGCCCCAGAACTCCCCACTCCCCACAGGGACCCCCCTGCCACCTCCTATCTCCCACTCTCCCACCCCACCCACCATGTATAAGATAGGATTGTGTAAGCCACAGCTGCAGCTCATGGGGCTGCCGGTCGGGACTCCGTGAGTCTTAACAGCCGTAAGTACTTAGGACATGTAACTTCTCGGAATTCTGAGGTAAGCATTGATAAAAATGGTTTCCAGAGGTCAGGCAAAGCGGCTCCTTGATTGGAGAGAGAAAAAAAGTTACGTTCCATACCCAGAATGAGCCATATTCGATGTAGCCACCCCAGATGGGTGGGAAGGTGTCCCGACCCCCAATAGGCCAGAATATTCTGAAGGGCCGCTTCCAGTGCAAGACCTATCTGGCGGCCTCTTTGTGATTTAAGGTGAAATGTAAGGGCGTTGGGTAGACCTAGGAGAATGTAGGCTGGGAAGCGCGGAAGCTGTGTTTTGAAATGAGCGTCAATATCATCGAGCACGTGTGTCCAATACACAACTTGAGGGCATTACCATAGTAAGTGTGTCGGGTGCCAGGGGAGCCGCAGTTGTGCCAGCATAAGGGGTCTCAGACAGGGTTCCCTCCTAGAAGTCTTAGGGGAGTGAGGTACCAATACGTAGCGATTTTGGTAGTCGTCTCTATGCTTGCCACATTTCGTGCAGTGTGAGTAAATATCCTCCCATTCCCTTTGCAAGTGTGCGACCTGGTTCTGTCTCCCGTCTCCTCTGACCTGGTGATTCATTAACCGTTGGTGGCGGTCAAAGAAGGCCGTATAATTCGGTTACAAGTTGAGCGTCTGAGGATTTGGATAACAACCACCTCTCAAATGGAGTGAGAAGGCGCTGTGCCTGGGGTCGTACCCCGGGGTGCATCACCCAGTGTCTGATCTGATGGTATCGATAACATTCTGTTTCAAGGAGTTCCTGTTGTAGGCAGAAGTCCTCGAAAGTCAGGGGGCCGGACTCATCAAAGAAGTGTCCTATGGACCTACGCCCTTCCGAAGTCCATTGGGTAACAGTCCCCGAGTCTAGACTGGGGGGGAATCCTTGGTTACCCACTATGGGCGTTAGTGGCAAAAGGAATGTTGTTAAGGGTCTTTTTTTGGCCACTCTATCCCACGCCGCCAGAGGGGCCTGTTGAGAGAAAGAGTCCTTTGGAGCGTGTTGGTCTGGGGAGGAAGGGGATCTTCTACAGAAATTGACCCACAACTGCTCTATCCATAGAAAGCCATTGATTCTCAGATTCGGGGCGTGACCACTCCCCAGCTGTTTTCAGCTGTACTGCCCAGTAATACTCCCGGAGGTTCAGCACACCAAGACCACCCTTCCTCAGGGATCTGTAGCACAAGTCTTGGTGTAAGCAAGGTCGCTTGTCTGCCCGTATGGAATGTTTCACCTTGCGCTACATGGAGTGTATTAAGCATGGGGGAGGTTCAAGCGGGAGGGTTTGGAAGGGAAATAGTATCTTTGCTAATATATTAATCTTTACCGCAGCTACTCGACCTAGCCATGACAGGGTGTACCTCCCCAGCAACGCAAGTCTGTTCGTATTTGGTGGAGTAATATGGTGTACTTCAGAGATATTGTGTGTTGTGTATTCGCAGTGAGTTTTAGGCCGCAGTAGGGTATTGCGGATGGGGCCTACTGTATGGGATACGCATGTTGCAGTTCCGCCAATGTACGATATGTAAGGGATATGTTGAGAGCTTGGGATTTGTGGATATTGACCATCAAGTCTGCCGCCTGGGAGAAATGGTCCAGTTAAGCCATTCAGGCCGGAAGGGAAGTTGGGGGGTCTTCTAGTGGGATGTATGACGTGACAACGCACACTTTTACAACGCATGCACTTACAACGCATTTTTTACAACGCATAATCCATTACAACGCACTACACTTACAACGCATGACACTACAACGCATTTTTAAAAAATACCTTTACAACGCATACCATTACAACGCATAATATTACATTGCATTTAAGGTAAGTATTAGATAGTATAGGGGTAAAAATTACTATTCTAACTCCAGGGGGTGCAACAGTAGGGTAAGTGTTGGATAGTATAGGGGTAAAAATTACTATTCTAACTCCAGGGGGTGCAACAGTAGGGTAAGTGTTGGATAGTATAGGGGTAAAAATTACTATTCTAACTCCAGGGGGTGCAACAGTAGGGTAAGTGTTGGATAGTATAGGGGTAAAAATTACTATTCTAACTCCAGGGGGTGCAACAGTAGGGTAAGTGTTGGATAGTATAGGGGTAAAAATTACTATTCTAACTCCAGGGGGTGAAACAGTAGGGTAAGTGTTGGATAGTATAGGGGTAAAAATTACTATTCTAACTCCAGGGGGTGCAACAGTAGGGTAAGTGTTGGATAGTATAGGGGTAAAAATTACTATTCTAACTCCAGGGGGTGCAACAGTAGGGTAAGTGTTGGATAGTATAGGGGTAAAAATTACTATTCTAACTCCAGGGGGTGCAACAGTAGGGTAAGTGTTGGATAGTATAGGGGTAAAAATTACTATTCTAACTCCAGGGGGTGCAACAGTAGGGTAAGTGTTGGAAAGTGTAGTGTAATATTATGCGTTGTAATGGTAGGCGTTGTAATGGAATGCGTTGTAAAGGTAGTTTTTAAAAATGCGTTGTAGTGTCATGCGTTGTAAGTGTAGTGCGTTGTAATGGATTATGCGTTGTAAAAAATGCGTTGTAAGTGTAGTGCGTTGTAACAGTTGCGTTGTAAAGGTTGTTCCCCCTTCTAGTGTTGCCACCACATCCTCCACATATAAGCTAAACGTGTTTATCTACCTCAAAGCACACCCCGATTGATAAGACGGTTGTCGCGAGTCTTATGGGCCAATGGCTCCATGTATAGAGCGAAGAGAAGGGGGTAAAGTGGCCACCCCCTTCCTCTCTGGATAGGGAAGGGAGTGGAGGTGTAGCCATTTATTTTTACCATTAAGGGTCTAATGTAGCTACTCAAGACTCATTTTATAAATCTAGGAGAGAGGCCGAAATGTCATAAGGTCTCTCTGAAGTAGGGCCAATGTACCCTATTGAATGCTTTTTTTGCATCGATAGAGAGGAGCGTGCGTTCCGTGTTATAGCGCTGTGTTTTATCGATGATGTGGAGTAGTCGCTTTGTATTATCAGTGCAGTGACGGTTGGGTATATAAATCCCGCCTGATCAGGGTGTATCAGGCTGAGGTAGGAGGATAGTCATCATGCTAGGATCCCGGTGAGCAGTTTTAAGTCTACATTAAGAAGAAAGAGTGGCCTGTATGAGGCACACTGGTGCCTGTCCTTACCGGGCTTGCGTATTACGACCACTGAGGCTTCCAGTATAGTTGGTGGAAGTGATGAAGAGGTCCCAATGGAATTGTATACTCTAGTGAGGAGGGGACCAGGATGGAGCAGAAGGTCTTATAAAAGAGGGAGATGAACCCATCTGGGCCTGGGGATTTAACCAATCTCTCTTTTGAGATGGCGGATATCACCTCTATCCTGATAGGGGAATTGAGAGACTCAGCCTGGTCCTGTGTAATTTTAGCGGTGGCCACTTCTCGAACATAATGGGCCCGGGGTGTCCGGGGAACAGTCTTGCACTGCATAGAGTTCTGCGTAGTATTTGTGAAACATTTCGGCTATCTGCTGATCTGTTCCTCTCCCGTCAGGGTAACTACCGATGTGATCTCGGATGCTTGTCTCTGTATTTTCAGTCGATTGCCCAACATATCTCCCGCACCTGTGCCCCCTGTTATAGAAGGTGTGGCAAAATCTAAGCACCCGTACTCCGCCCTATCCAGATCCAGTCCAGACAGTTGGACTTGTGCAGCTTCAAGCTGTGGCCAGATACGGGGGTCACCGGTCCTTTGATGTATACCTGTTTTGTCAATAGGTCATTCTTGTCTCTACAGATCTTGTTATCTGAAGAGGCGATTGCAATAAATTCTCCTTTAATCACCGCCTTCATAGTATCCCAAACGGTAGCTTTGGGGGTCTCAGGAATATTGTTTGCCGCCAAGTAGTCTTGTAGTGTCTCTGAAATCTGTTGGATCACCTCATGGCCAGTGTCACCGCTGAGTGATCTGACAATGTGCTGGTCAGTATGTCTACTTGTTAGGTGTGGAATATGATGCTCTGGGTACCCAAAAAGTAGTTGATTCTCACCTAGGTCTTATGGGAATGGGAGTAAAAGGTGTATTCTCGGGCCGTGGGAGGTGAAGCTGTACCTTGTCTCATTTAGTGTCTGTAGTCCCTCAGAGAGGGCCCCTGATTGCCCCTGACATTGTGGCGGTCTGTCTAGAGCGTTATCAAAGGCCAGGTTGAGGTCGCTCCCCAGTAACAACATTTGGTCAGGTGATGTAGTAATCTCAGTCACTGCCGTACATAGAAAGCCCTCTTGGCCCTCATTTGTGAAGTAGACCGAGCCTATGGTAAGAGTTTGGGAGCCTATCAGAAAGGAGTAGACCAGCAGTCTACCCTTAATTACTGCTTGTTTGAGACCAGTCTTCCCAGGGAAATCAAGGAAACCATTATGGCAACTGATGCGGTTTTAGTGGTCTAGAAGGAAAAGCGTTGGAGCGAAGCCTATGGGTGTCTCCAGGGAGAATTTGGGTTTCCTGGAGGAGGCAAATGTGTGCTGTGGAGTGCTCCAGGTAGGAAAGGACGGCACGTCTTTTAACTGTGTTGTTGATCCCTTTCACGTTCAGTGTGAATATTTTAAGAGTCTGTGCCATTATGACAATCTCTAAATGAATCTATTGGAGTTCGTTGTGTAAGGGAGGGGAAAGTGCGAGAACCAAGGATTAGAGGATAGTCCGCTTGGGGCCAGTGGCTTAGCAATGAGGTTGTCCAGAAGTACGGTCTGGGGGAACTCAGGAGTGGGCCCAACAAACTCAATTCAATACAACAAATAAATAACATTGCACGCAAAACGTTATTTATGTCCAAGGTGGTGAGACCCATGAGAGAGAGGTGGAAGAGATCCACAGTACCCCGTCTCACCCGGGCCCACTCCCATTCTGAAAAGGCCGGAAAAAGACCATAGGAGCCTAAGATCAGCTTAGCGCTGGTGACTTGGTGGGGAAACAAGAATCCATTCATGCCGGACCAGCAGTGTCATCTCCCAGATAAGCTAGGACCGCCCTGCGTTCTCTGGCTATTGTCTCTGGGTCTGGGCGTAGCTGGGCCAAGGCGCGGCCTAATCTCTTCCATTTACGAGTCCCTGAATCTCTTTCCGAGCCGGCAGCTGGTGGAAGGTTCTCTAGGGGGGTCCTCGGTAAGGTTCAGCATTTGGAGAGCCTCCTTCACCAAGCGGATCTGGTGAATCCAGATGGAAGATTAGTCGAAAAAAGTTGACCCCAGGAGTAAGGGACTTTAGTGGAGCGGAGATGAGCCGTGATCGGCCGGAACGCCCTCCTTTTCTGCAGCCTGGCGGCTGTGAGATCTTAAAAGAGAATGGGTTGATGTCTCTGGAACTGGACTGGATGACGGTCTCGAGCTTTTCGGAGGATGCATTCCTTTAGCTGGAAGTCATGGACACAGGTAAGGATGTCAGCGGGGGGTGCGGAGAGGGCCTCTTCGGTCTAGTTTGATCTCTAGTTTGGGAGGAGCTCCCAAGATTGAGCTAAAGACATCTCCCACAAATGATGAGTTGTTTTGACCCTCTGCTCAGCTTGGAATCCCCAGATGCGTATGGTATTTTGTTGGGAGCAATTGTAAGTCTTTGGTGTGTACTTGGAGAACTAGGCGGACCACTTCTTGTTGGAGTTGTTCGATCTCAGTATCTCTAGTCGTGCCCTGTGACTTCAATGTGTCCACCCTATCTCCCAGTGCATCCACATCTTTCCCCACCTATCTCATTTCCTGAGCGAGTTCCTTCTTCATCGTTTGTAAGTCATCCCTGAGGGAGGCAAAAAGCATTTCTTTAGAAGAGCGGTCGAGTGGGGCCTCGGTGTCACCACTATCATTAGGAACTTGCATTTCTGGAAGGGGCGCCGAAGTGTCAGTACTGGAGTTTGGTACCTTAAGGGAGGAGGTCCTTATTGAGCAATCCTTTTTCCCCTTCCTTCTCACCATGTTGAGAGAGGGAGGAGTATGCTCTGCACGTGGGCCGCTGCTTTTCAGGGGTCTCCTAGAACTCCAATGAGGAGGGGTGCGCAGCTCGGTAGGTCTTCCAAGGGCAAGGGTCACTGTCCTCTACCAAGCCTGTCTCCCCCCCTAGGATCGGTCTCTAAGGACCCGGTAGGTAATTTCTTGTCGGAGACTCCTAAGGAAAGAAAGAGAGGTGCCTATGGGGGAGGAGCCCTCGCATAGGTATAGGTAGTCCAGTAGTTTCTTCAAGTGGGGCCCCTCAAGTAGGTGGGCGCACCCCGGGTGTCACAGGATGTCCCAGCCAGACAGGCAGCGCTTTCTGTTGTGGCCACCCCCAATGAACAACAGGGGAGGGAGAGGCCCTGTTGATGCTCCCTGCCTGCACTGGGGCTTGCCAGGTGACAGTCAGGCGGCCGGGCTGGCGAACAGGTCCGGTGCTGTGCTCATAGGGGTGGGGAGGAGGCTCCACTTGTCTGGTGTTTGGGCATCCGCCTTTGTGTCCCAGCCTCTGGGCATGCCACTAAGCACGTTCTGGGATCCTAGACAAAAAGTGCTGTTTCACACGGGCCCTATGGGAGAGGAGGTTCTCCCCCTTCAGGCACTCCCCAGAGCCCTGCCTCCCAGGTCCAGACCACCAGGGGGTGGGGGATGGGGGGTTTAGCACCTGGATCTTTGCTATCACTGGGGGGGGGGCTCACCTTCTCCCCTACTGTGTGGGGGGGTGCAGGGTTAACCTGGTCTGGGGTTTCAATTCTCGGGCCTTCTTCGAAACACGCGTCTGTCTTTGGTGCGAGGGGCGGCCTCGGCAGCAGCCCAGTCTCTGTTTCCCGGGCCTGCCTGTTCCTTCACTGACTCGCTGCTACCAACCTTGGCTTTACTGAGGGGGTGCCTCTCACCATGCTTCAGACGACCGGCATCCTTGGATCCTGGTAACCACAGCCACAGTGTGTCAGTCACTGTGTGAGGTAGCGCAACCCCAGCCGGGTCGGATCGATTGTCCGGCCGCAGTCTGTGCCGGCCTGGAGTCTGGGCTATCCCGGCCTCTTGGGAGCCCGCGGTTTGTCCCTGTATTCGTGCCCTGATGTCCATTCGTGTGGCACCGCCAGTCTCTAGAACGCTAGGTGCCCTCAGGCGTCATCAGGGGTCAATGCCAACCACCACCTCGGGCTCCACCGGTCTCACACAGCGTCAGAGCCGCGCTCGGCCTCAGGCCGCCAGCTTCCACCACGTGATGTGAACGCCTCTCTGCCAGCACCTCTCTGTTTCCCCGTCATCTCAGGTCGCCGCTAGTTCTTCAGAGTGGCTAGCGGAGAGCTATGAGCGGGTCTTCTGGTCCAGAAAAGCAAGGCTTGGGCGGTAGGCCCTGTCAGCAGGACGGAGCGATAAGAAGGCATGTCCTACTCGGTCTCCATCTTGACCACGGAGTAGTTTAAGCGACATTGTTGGGGGGCGGGGTAGTGTACGTAAAGGGGCAGGGTTTTCGGCCTTAGGGCACTGGCAGGGGAATGGGTAGATGGGTAGTTTTTAGGGTGGGGTGTTGGGTAGTTTTAGGGCAAGGAGTTGGGGTAGTTTTTGGGGCAGTAGAAAGCGTTGGAGTAGTTTAAGTGACGGCACGGGAGGCATAGGTCGGGGTAGTGTATGTAAAGGGGCATGGTTTTAGGCCTTAGGGTAGTGGGAAGGGGTAGATGGGGTAGTTCTCAGGGATGGCAGGTTGGGTCAGTTTTAGGGCAGCAGAAAGAGTTGGAGTAGTTTAATGGACAGCGCAGGGTGGGGGGGCAGGGTAGTGGAACCTTAGCGACTCATACCCCTTTGCCATTCATTCCTGTACCACAAAATGTCATGGTAAAGAAATGCGTGGATAAGACGCATTTGTGGTTTGGGCTGCGTGGTAGAGGCACGCGTGGTTGAACCATGTGTGCTTCTATAAGACAACCTGGAAAAGGGAATGTGTATGCCTTGATTGTACCTTGGTAACTCATGGGAACCTATGGCTTCATATTTTATTTGTTTGACAGGGTCGTTACCTCTTAGAACATGTTGCATGTTATGTTATGTTCATTGTTTCGCTTTCGGTTACTCAAACAAACAGCTTTGTTAACAGAACTGTTGTGTACTCAGCCAGACTATATGATTGTTTATATTTTGTCAATAAATAAACTGAAAGAAAAAAAGAAAAATAACAGGGTAGGCCTGTGTCGTTTAGCACTCCTAGTATAGCAAAGTGTGGTGTGAAAGGAAACTCTGTTCCCAAAACATTTAACAATCGCTTGTTCCATGCTGCCAGAACTTCTGTACCTTTCTGCAGGACCAGATGATGTGTAGAAGATAGCCTTTTCAGTTTGGGATTTGAGGCACTCGTTGACTGCTCCATGTTGTATAACCTACCCTTGTTGTAGTAAGCCTTATGCAAGCGTTCCGAATTGCTACCTCCCCGTGATGCCTCATTGCATTTTTGCACTCTGCCTTCTCTAATTTCCCCAAGCCCTGCATCCACAGGCAATTAGAGGAATTGATACCAGTGTGTTATAGATCTGAGATGCAGCCCTTCTATGCAGTTTTTCTGTAAGGACTTTTTCTAGTGGCGATGCCTCGCTTTTCGACTCAGTTCTTCTTGTGTGTGCAAGGCGTGCTTGAGCTGCATGTTTGTAAAATGCTGTGTTTTATGCAGCCAAAGTTGTTCCTAAAGTTGGGAGAGGTCTATAATTTCCTCTGTCCCTAGGATAACTCCCAGTTTGAATAGCCCAATGAGGTCCTACTCTTTGAAGTCCTGGAGTTGTGTGATGTCGGCCATTAATTTTTAACCCATAGTGCTGTCTTCTTGGGATTCACCTAGTGGCTGATTTTGTGCCTCTCTGGCCATTATCCATGTTTTAATGATTGTTCTCGTGGACTGTGAACGAAGCCTCAACCCACCTCCATTGTATTGATAGTGTATATAGGTTTCAGTGCTTATGGACAGTCTCTCTAGCCTGACTACTAGTCTATCATTCAGAGCGAAAGTCCAGAAGTACTTGATATTTGGTAGGGCTATACCTCTTATATACACCATGTTTACAGTGTTGGTATCACTGTTTCTGGCTCTTTCCTATTGCACACCAGTGTACGTATCTCTTCCCTGGCCCTTGAAAGAAGGTCTCTGCAATATAGTATGGAGATTTTTGGGTAATGTACAGAAAGCGGTACAGCAATGTAGGATGCCCGTTCCATCATCAACACTGAAAGTGTACACCAATGTTTTAGTTCCTCCTTGAGTTTCCTGAGGGTTGGAGCCGGGTTTCGTTCAAAGATAGCCCTCGGATCTTGGGATGCCTGTGTTCCCAAGTATCGAAACCTGTCTGTGCACACCTTCATATGAGAAGTTTGTATTCACCCCTCCTAGCAGAGTTCTTTTTAAGCAACGTGAACTTCTGCCAGTGGATGTTATATACCAGTCATTCTTCAGATATCCAGACTGCACCCGAAAACCTAGGGGATGCCCACCTGATATTAGCCACATGTTTGTTGTCTGCCTTTAGTGATACTTTGTCTTCCATGGTTGGTCTCCACCTGAAGCCCTCAAACTTTGGGTCTATCCTGATGCAGGCCAAGGGCTCCACTGCCAGTGCAAAGAGCAGCAGCAAGAGGTATCCTCCCTGCTTCCCCTCTAAAGCTGAAAGGTTATGCTGTCACTCTGTTGACTCCCTTACTTCCGCTGTGGGCTCTGTGTTAAGCAGATTCTCAAATGCCCTATATTCTGGCCCTTGTAAAAAAGCGACAGGAGTTAACCCATATACCACATTGAGAAGTGGGTAGGTATGCAAGAAAGAACAACAATATCTCAACTGGTGTAATTCAAGTAAGACAGTTAAACAGGCATGTCAAATACATTGCAGCAAGGAAGAAGAGAGACTCTTGGGAACAAAAACTATTTGATTGATGGAGGCGTGGCTTGCTGCCGACGGGAATGGCCGCTCAGTAGCGAGGCTCTGAAGCGCCACTCCCGCAATATCCTGAACCTTCGTGCCCCGTGGTCCCGACCCGCGCTGTGAGGTGTCCCCTATGGTCCAGAGGTTCCCGCCGACCCAGCTGTGTAATTTGAAAACGATCGGAGGTGGTGCCGGGACGGGGCTCCGTTCCCCGCGCTCTTGACGATGGTCGGGCTGTGAGATACGTGCCCCGGCTGGACACGGAGACTACGCGAGGCCGCGGCTGCGGCCTGTTTCCCCCGAGTGCGGAGGTTTGAGGTTCGGCGCCTCCAACTTTGCAGAATCTGGGACCGCTCTGTCCTGGGACGTCCCCTGTGGCTTGGGGACTCCAGCTGACCTGCAGGACGGATTGCGCCTGAATTGAGGAGGTGCCGTGGCGGAGCTCCGGGCCCGGTGCTCCTGCCCATATGCTACCTGTGGAGAGCGCCCCCCGACCGGGGAGAGAATAGCGTGGGGCCGTGACTGTGGTTTGTCGCTCCTGGAGGTAGGGTCTTGGAGCTTGGTGCCTACGTAGGTGCTGTGCGAGCGGGCGGAAGTCCCTGCCGCTCAGAGTGTATAGACATTGCTAGCTGCTGTGGGGGCCCTGCCTGGAGAAGGGTGACCCAGCTGCTGCCTGGACGCTGCCTGGCCGGCTCGCTGAGGGGGTCCTCCCCAGAGACGGTATGTCCCGATGACGATCGAGTGACTGCGGTTCCGGCGCGATTGGCGCGCTTGCCCCGGGCAGTGGGGACAGGCCTCCGGCTCCTTTACCCCGGTGGTCTGGTGGGGCACTGATCCATGTTGTCTGGCGAGACCCTGTTGGGGCGAAGACATCCAGGGTATGCCCAACGCCTCCACAGCGCTATTTGAACGCGGCGTGTGGAGACCGACTGGGAGGTCTCCGGTTCCCCGCTCCTGCTGCGTGGTGGGCCTTGGACGCCGGTTGTGATTGGACTACGGGTGGCCTGCGGGATTGGAATGAGGACTTTTCTGGATGATTTGGCACTGGGACAAGTCGCCTGACGACGACACCTGGCTTCCCCGAGCGGGCGGTGACGACTGGAGCGCAATAACAATACAGAGGTGAGCTGGGCGTGCAGAGGACAGGGTCCTGCCCTATCTTTGGTCCATTGCTGGGTGTCTGGGCCTTGGTGGTGTGTCCCCCCGGCTGGGGTGTATCCAGCGAAAGCCGACAGGCCGGGTGGCGTAACCCACTGCAGGCGGCGGGGAGTAGCGGCTGCGCCCAGAGGCTGGGGAGCGCCACCTGAGTTGTGATCATGACATCCGGGCGGAGCAACAGAACGGTGGCGCAGACTAAACTGGAGAAATTTGCATGGCAACACCAGCAGGGCGGTGATCGGGTTGAGGTGCCGGCCTCGGACGGCAAGGTAGAACCGACGAATAAAGACCTTCTGGATGCTATCACTGCTGTCAAGGCGTCCCTTGAAATTCGGATAGATACAGATTCCTTTCCGCGTGGGAGCTGTGGAGAGTGTTACCAAAGAATTATCCAGCGACACTAGCCTTCTCAAGCGTGAGGTCGCAGACCTGCGTACCTCCCACGAAGTATTGGCTTGGCAGTTGGATGACTATGAAGGCAGGATGCGCCGGAATAACATTCGCTTTATTGGTGTCCCGGAACGGGCGGAGGGGCAAGCGGTGGACCTCTTCGTCGAGGACCTGGTCCTCAAACACCTACAGCCCCGAGGGCTTTCAAAGTGTTTTTTGATTGAAAGAGCTCATCGAGTGCCGGGTGGTCGCCCTCGTCCGGGGGCACCCCCTCGACCACTTCTTGCCCGAGTGTTCAATTTCCGTGACCGAGACATTATTCTTCAAACGGCAATGGCGGCTCCACCCGTCACTGTTGAAAACAGCAAAATCACGTTCTTTCCTGATTTTACCCTGAGAGTCCAGAAACAAAGACGTAGCTTCCTGAGGGTAAATAAAGCTCTCCGTGACCAGGAAGTCAAGTACGCAATGATGTTCCCTGCCAAACTGCAGGTGGAGGCCGACGGAAAATCATGGTTCTTTACTCGCCCGGAAGATGCTTGGGACTGGTTGGAGGGCTGGCGCACTGTGGATAAAAAGAAAAAAAAGGGACCATCGGCGGCGGATAAGGCCGAAGATTGGCGCCAGCAGAGGCGTTCTCCTTCACGCTCAGACTCTGATGCCCCAGGTCCAGCTGGGGGACACTAACTCTGGACGTTGGTAAGATGGTATAGTGTTTCGTATTGCTCCATCGGAACTCCTTGAAACGTATCTGGTAGCGGACTAGTAGTCCCATGAAGCTATGATGAAAAGGAGGAGTGTGCCCTGGGATGTGGGGAGTACTCACCCCTCTGGTACGTTGACACTATGGGCCTCTATTGAAGACATTGGGGGGACGACAGACTGGTTTCCACCGTTGTAGAGTGGTTTTCCTCAATGCGCATATATTCGTTAGAACTGTTTCCTATGTAGGCACTGCTGCGGCATATGCCGCTACGATGGGGTTTGTTTAGATGGGCTCGAACAATCCGGGTGGAGCTAAGAGTTTTCTTTACTAGTGGGGATGTGGCGGGTGGGGGGGAAGGATCCTATGCGATGTCAGTTACTATGTTGGCAGTGGGGCAGCGCACGTTTTCTCGAATTGTTTATGGGGGGGGTGACAGGCACTCTGCATGTTGGGGGAGGCGGGCGGTTCTAGTCCCGTTGTGCAGGGAGGCAGGGTGGTGGATTTCTTTTCATGGTTATCGGTTTGTTTGATTTGGTTTGTTTGGGGTGTTGATTTTTATTGTTTTCTTGCAGCAGTGCTAAATGGCATTCTTTATCAATACGTTGTGCGGGGCACTTACCTCCAGGCTCCTGGTCTCAGCTCCTTCATCCTCAGGGAGGGCGATGTGACGAAGAATACTGTATTTAGAGCAGTGGCCGAAGGGCCTCTCTGCAATGGCCACTCCGATCACTCCAGCGTATTATTGTGGGGATCTTATGGCAATGACTCAGGGACTTAGCTTTATGACCTGGAATATCAATGGGCTGGGAGACAAAATTAAACGGGGTATAGTGCTGCAATATATTCATCGGCACCGACTAGACTTGGTGTTGCTCCAAGAAACTCACCTCATAGGTAACTCCTGTAAGGCCCTGGACAGAAAGGGGTATCATATGGTAGCGCACTCTGGCTTTACCTCGGGATCCAGGGGGGTGGGGATCCTCCTACGTAAGGGGTGCCCTTATGTGATTCACACTACACGGACCGAACCACAGGGTAGGTATGTAGCTTGCTCGGGCAGCTGGGAGGGGAGGGGAGGGTCCTCAATGTGCTCTCCGTGTACGCACCGCCGGGCCTTCAGCGCCAGACCCTAGCAGACTTGGTGACGCTCTTGATGACGTTGCCTGAGGGTGCACTGGTAATGGACGGCGACTTCAACTTGCCATAGACCGCACTCCACCCCGACGGGAAGCTCCGCAAGGCTCGCCACTACGAAATTTTACTGATGCGTTTGGGCTGGTAGACATTTGGAGATGGTCACATCCCCGGGATGCACTTTACACTTTCCAATCTGGTGTTTATGGCAGTCACTCACGGCTTGACTACCTGTTCACCCAGGCGCAACAGATTCAGCAATTCACTGAGTCCACGAGCTTAGCACGGGGGATATCTGACCATTCCCCGGTAAAAGCTATCTTCGGAGCCCATCGGGCAAGGCAACCTGGTCCTATTATGATTCAGCCCTGGTTGCTAAAAATCCCACACATTAGAGACTCCTTGCGGCAAGACACGGATCACAATTTTGAAGAAAATACTGGGTCTGTGGCGTCGGCGATAATGCTATGGGGCGCGTATGGGGCAGTTATTAAGGGGCGAGCGTTGTCTATGATAGTGGGACACAGGGCTGAACGTAAGCGACGAGTTAGTGAGTTGGAGGCGGAGATACTACACCTCGAGCGGGAGGTTTCGCATACCCCTCCCCACGAGACCCACCAGGCACTCAATGTTAAGAGACAAGATTATAGGCAATTGCTCTTTGAGGATGCCAACCGACGTGTCCTTGCTACCCGGCACAGAATATATGAGCTGGGTGAGCGCACCGGTAAACTGTTGGCATGGCTGGAACGTAAGGAATTGGCTGCGCGGTGGGTGGGTGCGATCAAAGTGCCGGACGGGGTGCTGATCACTGACCCTCGTAACATTTCCGAAACATTTGCAAAGTACTATGAGCAAATCTATACTCCGTCACAGAACTCGCAAGCTCGGTGGGCGGTAGATCTCCTTGTCACTATTGGAATGCGCTGTGTTTCCCAGCAAGATAAAGTGGCCCTGGAGGCGGATATTTCGGTTGAGGAGACCCAAAAAGCCATTCAGGATATCCGGTCCGGCAAGGCCATGGGCCCCAATGGAATCCCGATAGAACTTCTGAAACCTATGGCTATGAAGCTTGCGCCCCACTTGTTGAACTTGTATAATGAGTGTTATGAGACTGGCATCCTCCCAGCTGATATCCGCACCGCCACCATAGTGGTCATCTGCAAACAAGGTAAACCAGCGGACGAGTGTGCATCGTACCGACCCATTTCCCTGATTACAGTCGAGGCCAAAATTTTGGCCAAACTGCTGGCCAATCGTTTGCTTCCATATCTCACTGCATTGATACATCCTGATCAGTCGTGATTCATGCCTGGCCGTAATACTGCATGTAATTTGCGCCGGGTCCACGGAGCACTGGGCCGTGCTGCAACACTCCAAGAGGAAGCACTTTTACTCGCGCTTGATGCCAAAATGGCATTTGATACGGTGGCTTGGGAGTATCTCTTTGCTGTCCTGTGTGTGGTTGGGACCTCGGCTGATCGGAAGGATCAGACTTCTATATACCCTGCCCACGGCCCACGTGTCAGTTAACAACCACCGTTCGAGCTCCTTCTTCCTATGCCGTGGCACGAGACAGGGTTGTCCATTGTCGCCGCTTCTTTTTGCCTTGGCCCTTGAGCCACTTGCGGTCTGGATCAGGGGTGACCCTGAAATCAGAGGCCTTAAATGGACAGCAGATCATGAAGACAGTAGCTCTTTATATGCGGACGACATTTTGTTGTACCTAGCTTCCCCGGCGCGCTCGATCTTTCGGGTACTTCATTTCTTTCATATTTTTGGGGCCCACTCCGGTTACCAGATCAACTGGTCCAAGTCCCAGATGTACCCCCTCTGGGGTGACCCACCACATAGTCCAAGGGGATACAACATACCGGTGGCATCCCAGGGTTTTCAATACCTCGGCATCTTCATGACATTAGACCCATCCCTATTTCATGAATGAAACCTAGCGGGCCCATTGCAGAGGTTCAAGGCAGATGTGGTCCATTGGAAGACATTGCCCCTCACACTTCTGGGCCGGGCAGCCCTTTTTAAGATGCTTGCCCTCCCACGCTTTCTTTATGCCCTGCAGAATACGCCCATCCCGATTCCTGAATCCTACTTTTTGCAGATCGAGGCAGCAATTAGAGGTTTGTTATGGGATACCGGATCGCCTCGAATCGCAATGCAGAAACTCACAATGGGATGGTATGATGGTTGCCGGACATACGCCTTTACTACCAGGCAGCGCAATTGGTCGCAGTCAACCGGTGGGTGTTCGGATCTCACGATGATCCCAATTTCCGTACTGATCACTGGCTCCTGGGAAAGGGAGGGTATAATAGAGCACTATACTCAAACCATAAAAATCTAGGCTTGACTGGACCTACGGCCCGGACGGTGGAAATCTGGCACGGGCTCCAGCGACACATGGGTTGGTATGGGCGGCTAACTAAGGCCACCCCGCTCTGGGAGCCTGATTACCTGGGGCGTCTGAGCACCTGTGCAGGGTTCGATAAATGGGACCTTATCGGTATCTCAATGGTGGGGGATGTATGGATCAAAGGCAAAAATGCGTCATTCGCGGAGCTTCAGCTCAAATACCAGCTCGCACCGTCAGAGTATTTTCGATATCTCCAAATTAGTCATGCTATCGACGGCACCCTTCCCGCTGGTACCCCCCTTCCAGACTCCTCTCCACTGGAGGACAGGCTGTTGCTGGACCCAATGGACCGCAAGGTTGTCTCCTTGACGTATAAGAAGTTAATTAACAACCGGGCCGACCCAATGCGGAAATTAAGGGGCAGGTGGGAGACAGACTTGGGAGAAATGGCCGACGAGGACTGGACTGAGGCGCTAGCTTCCCCTCGTGAGGTAGCAATGCCGATGCGACTTCGCCTCGTTCAGCTCAAAATTCTGCATCGTGTATATTTTGATGCAAAACTGTTGTATACATTGGGAAGACGACGGGATACGCTCTGCCTACGACACTGTCACCAGATAGGTACATTTCTACACATTCTATGGGCATGCCCCCACATTCAGCAGTACTGGATAGAAATCACCCGACAGATGGCGAGGTCCGTAGATAAGCCCATAGACCCCTCCCCCCAGCTCTGCCTCCTTAATGTGTGGGAGGATACAGACCTCACCCAGGCGGAGCAAGAGTGGTCGGCCATGGGTTGGGCCATTGCAAAAAGGAATATTGCCCAGAAATGGGGGGTAGACACCGCACCGCTGCTGCGCTTTGGGCCACTGATATGGATCAGGCCATGGTGGCGGAGAAAACGGTATACAAAAGTCGAGGCTGCCCGCGGAAATGGGATCACAAGTGGGGACGATGGAACAAATACCGGGGGGACATATGTATTTCTCCTACGGTTGAACTTAGGAGGGATAGACGGGCTATATTGGATAAAATGGGGGCAAGCGCGGTGACCTGAAAGCTTAAGGCTCCCAGACATATGCTGTATATGGGGGGCTCCCCGATCCTAACATGTACATGTGACCACCTTTGTGCTGCTTCACTAATTGATTTGATTCAATGCTTACTGCCCTGAATATATCGCCGGTTGTCTCCAACGCCCTAATGTATACTTTGCCTGTGGAGGTGCTAATTAAGTGCCATGACTGCTGCAATGTTGTGGATTTTGTTTTCAATAAAATTGTTATTAAAAAAAAAAAACTATTTGATTGGAAGGTGCACTAGGCATTGTATATTTAAAACACAATTGAGTACAGTTGTAACAGCACTGTAAGCATGAAATTGCATAGAAACAACCCGAAATTGACCTTGGTGCTAATTGTGTAAGTGACACAACAAGTGGCGACGCAAGTGACAAGGTGTATTCAGCGGAAAATGGCGCAGAGTGAGATTGGTGACTTAATATATACAGTGAATAGTGGTGGTTGCGGTAGTATTTAGATACATTTTAGAATTATGCAAAATCCTTAGCACACAAACAATAATAACATCATATTCTTGAGTATCATGATTCAAGCGGCCACAGTTCCAAAAGAATTTCTGATGCAGACTCGTTCTTGTCAGTTTTCTTGTTGAATTTTTAATAACAGAGACTGTGATTCTGTAGGTCAGCCAATGTCAAATGCCAACACGTGTTTCATCGCTTAGAGAATTACATGCAACTTTTTCAAGGCTGTATTGGCTTCAAAACAACAGATGTGAAGTGGTGATAATTCCAAACCACTATATCCGGCGGCGTGAGAAATAAAATTAGACGGGTATAAATCAGATGCTCAATTGACTTGCACGAAGGCACGTTTCCTCATCTGGAACGGTCCTGTATGTCTCACGCCATCAAACCCTCCGACTGATTGCGACACGGGACCGCTTGCAGCACCGCTTAAAAACAAACAACCCGGTCCTGAAGATGATCCTGAGTTGGATGATCGAAATGTCGTCGACCACTCAGTGCAAATAATAGCGCACTGCATGCTGTGGTTTCCTCAAATGATTGCCTTTAATTCTAAAATGTATCTAAATACTACCGGAACCACGACTATTCACTGTATATATTAAGTCACCAATCTCACTCTGCGCCATTTTCCGCTGAATACACCTTGTCACTTGCGTCGCCACTTGTTGTGTCACTTACGCAATTAGCACCAAGGTCAATTTCGGGTTGTTTCTATGCAATTTCATGCTTACAGTGCTGTTACAACTGTACTCAATTGTGTTTTAAATATACGATGCCTAGTGCACCTTCCAATCAAATAGTTTTTGTTCCCAAGAGCCTCTCTTCTTCCTTGCTGCAATGTATTTGACATGTCTTTATTCTGGCCCAGCGCCATTTGTTTAAGCATCTCTAACAAATAACCCAGTCAATCAGAGTGGAATGACTTTTCATCATTTAAGAATAGTATTATTAAGGGACCCTCCCAATCAACCAGTTTGTCCCCCAATTAGTAAAAAAGCCACAGTATCAGTTGGATGGAGTGTTCCAACCTAGAAGGGTGGATGAGAGAAAACATCCCTCTGATTAGTCTATTTGCACATATTTTAAATGTTTTACCCACTCTGCACTTTGCTTAGAGCGCCTAGTTCAGAAAAAGTCCACAAACCGGAGCAGACTTTTTCCTCTTGTGCGGCTCGCCAATGTTAAGTACGCGAGCGAGGAAAATCATACACTAGACCACCTCCCGGTGAGATTTCTCAAAGTGGGTGGTCGTGGCAGCTCGCTGCCGCTCGCGTTGAGAAACCTGCCGCTCGTGTTGAGGAAGCTGCCACTCAAGAGCATCTACTCGAGCGGCAAACAGAAGCAGCGCCCTCTTGCGCTGCGCGTGGTGCTGTTTGCGCTGATTTTACAGCGCAGGTCAAACTCCTAGTGCTAAAAATGAGCGTGAGCAGTGATACTTATTCAGGCGTTTTTTAAAGCGCGACTACTCGCCTGTAAGGGTCTCAAGACGCTGGGAGAGGGGTGTTAGCAGGTTCTAGTCCATCAAGGGGGGTGGGGGTCTGTTGAAGAGCCAGGTTTTGAGGTTTCTTGCGAAGATGGGGAGCGATGCTGTCTGTCTGAGGTGAAGCGGAAGGGCTTTCCAGGCTCTGGCCGCGAGGAAGGAGAAGGAGTGGCCTTCTGTTCTGGTCTTTCTGGTGCGGGGGACCATAGCGTAGGAGAGCTGGGCTGATCGTAGGGTCCTCTGGGGTGCGTGGAATTTGAGTCGGCTATTCAGGTATGCTGGTCCAGTGTCGTGGAGGGCCTTGTGGGCATGGGTGAGCATCTTGAAGGTGGCTCTAGCTTCGATGGGGAGCCAGTGGAGTGTGCGTAGGTGCTGGGAGATGTGACAGTGTCTTGGTAGTTCGAGGACCAGTCTTGCGGTGGCGTTCTGAATGTTCTGTAGCTTGCGGGTGAGGTTTTTGTTTATTCTGGTGTAGAGTGCGTTGCCGTAGTCGAGTCTGCTGGTGATCAAGGCGTGAGTGATGGTCTTTCTGTGTTTGAGGAGAATCCATTGGAAGGTTTTACGTAGGAGGCGGATGGTGTGGAAGCAGGAGGACGAGACACACTGCACCGCTCGCGTAACTCTGGGGAGTGCGGCAGAGTTTTGTCGGCACTTCGCAGAGTTTCACATAGCAGAACTCCACCCAGGCTTACTTAACACTCAAGGTTTGAACTCACTAACTCACCTTGCAGTTGTTAAGACAATAAGAAAAAAAATTATATGTCAAAATTCTCAAAGGGCAAGTATGAAGGGGTTCAAACGGAGAAAACATCAGATCATATAGAACAAGTTAGGATCCCTCTGAGACATAATGAAGGGAGTGTTAGGATATTTATTTGTAAGCCCCTTAATAAATCTGAAATCTTTAGGATATTTAAACAAGGAATGTTGATAAGGTAAACAGATAAAAGCCGAAAGGGCTGAAAAGTACCCATTAATTGTGGCAACTGCGCAGCCCTGCTAGGCTAAATACACAGCAAAACGCAAAAAATAAGACAAGTTAACCTTTAAAGGATCTTACAAATTATCATCACACTATTTAACAAAAGTAGCCCATCTGCCAGCATAAACTAATTTGGTGGAGTGACTTCTGGACGATTGAATAATATCCACCACATCAGGGGTAATTGAAAAGGAACTTGGGTTGCTCCGTTCAAACTCCAGGCATTTAGATGCAGACATTGCAGGTGGGGTATAAAAAGTTCAGGTCTTCCCCATGAGAGAAACCGAGCAGAGGGCACAAGGAGAGGTGAATGAGCTCTGCATAATACACCCTTTGTGCCAATCCAGGGGAATCAAGATCACTTGGGCGCGGTCAAGGCAAGTCTTCCTCAGCAGCCGAGTAATCATGAGTGTAGGAAAGTAGGACCTGCTTACATGGTTACCCCCACTTTTTGCTGGTGTCAGTAATTTTTTTTGACTAGTTTGACTGGGATCCTGCTAATCAGGACCCCAGTCAGTGTGCTTCCTCCCTAAATTGACCATGGTATGTACTGTTGTGCATCTACAATTGGCTACTGGTGTACTCTTGTACGTCCCTATTGAGGTACCCGGGGCATTGTGCCACCCATGAGAGACCACTCAAACTGTGACTACAGGCCTGCACCTCTCTCAACATATATAAGTTTCCTTATAATTGAGGTCACTACACTTATAACTTATAAGTCACCCCTATGACAGGCCTTTCAGTCCTGAAGGCAGGGTGCTTGGGTTGGTGCCAAGTGTGAGGGTGCCCCTGCATGAGCAGGACACCCCTACAAACCCCGGAGTAGATTCTCCTGACTTTGTGAGTGCAGTCAGCCATTTTAATACATATTGTGGACATCAGCCATTACGAGATGTCTAACTATATAGTGTCTGCACCAAACCCAGTCATGTTTAGTAACAAACATGTTGGAATCATACCCTCACACCGATTCTAGTGTTGGAAGTATGATCCCATGTACGGGTGCTCCCTGTACGTCTGCTTACAGCCTTTAATTGTTTGACAGCAAGCTAGTGCTGCTGTGATCACAGACACAATTCTGCCCTCCTGCTGCTGAGCCAAGCGTGAGCAGGGTAAGGTAGAACAATAGGCTTCCAGGCACCTCCCAAACAGGACTTTGTGTATTGGGCTGAGGTCGTTTGTCAGTGCCATCAGACTGCTTTGAAGGCACATTTGGTGCCCTCCTTGCATACTCCAGTTTGGACCAGTTCCAACTCTTCCCTTAGGGTACTTAAGTACTTATCTGTGAATGAGTCCTCAATTTTGTTGTGGGACAAGACTCAAGACTGACACCATATCGCTCTTCGACCATCTGGACACTTGGACTTCTCAACCATCTGCACATTTGGACTTCGCCTGGTATCTAGACTGCATCAAGGAAGACACCTGCTGCTCCTGGTCTCGCTGTTCTTCAAGTCTTATGCTTCATCTGTGTCTGGGCTTCAATCAGGTGTTCTCCAGAAGAGTTGTGGGCATTAAGGACATCCAAAGAAATCTCCATTGGAGTGAATGAGTAACTTCCCTGCATCCGCAGGCACCGCAATGAAGCTGACCGGTCTGCTGCTCCTGACGTCCTACGGACTTAAAAAGGCTCAGCAACACAGGTGGTGGATCTGCAACTCCCTCGAGGCCTGACCTGTCCTCTCTGCTATTTTGAGGCCAGTATCCCTCTTCAGAACCGCTGGGACCAAACCCCTGTGCACCGCTTCGACCTGCCGTTGCCAAGGCTTGTTTGGTCTTTACTCCAGAGATCTTCAGGCTGCAAGAAGCTCCAGCCTCCAGCATCTCTTCCTGCCAACTACAGCGTCCTCACCTAATCCTCTGCACTGTGGAACTTCCTTCTTGTTGAGGTGCTCGAGATCCTCTTGCGACTCCTGCGCCTTTGGACTGTGGGTCCTCCTGAGGGTCTTCTCCTGCTTCAGTGAGCTTCCCTGCTTGCTCAGGACTGCTCTGATTCTCCTGCGTGTGGTGGGTCCATTGGACCTTGCTGTTCCCAATGTTGCTCCTTCTTCACTTTCCACGCCTGTTGCAGCTGCCAAAGCTTGCTTCTGTCCGTTGGACACCAACCCCCTTGTTCTCGACTTCCGACGTGGGACAGCTCGTGCACAGCTTCTGGTCTTTTTCGACATCGCCTGGTCCCCAAAGTTGCAGCAATAAGGTCACCAGCAACACTTTTGAACCATCTAACAGCGGTGGGCATTGCTCTTCCGTGCCCCCTGCTCACTCTTTCAATAGACTCTATCCTCTCTGTCTACCGGTTCTTAACTTCAAAAATCCACCCTTGGATTCCACTGGACTCCTGCATAGTCTTCTCCAGCGGCATCTTTCTTGAAGTCCTCTATTGTGGTCTACAGCGGTTTCCGCCGTCACTTCACACCTATGCACCGGGCTTCCCTGGTGTAGGTATCCTAGTTCCTGGGGTATCCCCAAGTGGGGTGACTCTCCAACCTTCTGTCTTACACAGTGTTTCTTTAGGGTCCACTGGGAAGTGTCCTTCTTTTCCAAAACTGCAACCGCGTCTTTCCTGTTGACTTCTATTGGGTACGCTGCTGTGTTTTCACTCTGCACACAGCCTCTGTGGCGTTCCTGGGTGTAATTACCTTGGGTGGGTCCTTGTGTCTGCAGCTCCTCTGAGTCTCCTGGTCCAAGTACTGACTTCAGTCGCAGTTCGTATTCCTCTTTCTTAATATATGGTTTGATCTCCCCCTGGAGGCCACTGTATTTTGTGCTATTTACCTTATTTCAATAGAAGTATTATTGTGTATTTGTGTCCCTGGGTAGGAGATATACCAATGTGTTAGTGAGTGTTGTGTGATAAATAGACTTATATTATATTATGCAAAAGTTGGTCGCACACTGCTCGTCACACCAGCAAGTTGCCCCAAAGGACTGTGGTAAATGTAGTGGCGACGGCGGGTACGCCTATGCCACGATGTGTAAAAAGAACAGTATGTGTTGCGTTAGCCATCCCTGGACACGTGTTTCGAGGTAGTTGCCTCTCGTCAGCAGGGAGCAGGTCAGTGTAAAGGGGTGCCGTGTGGACTGCCAAAATGTAATTAAAACAGGTCAAGTACCTCTCATGGCGCGCAGGTGCAGATCCAAGGCTCGTCAGCCCGTTGGCTCAAGGGAGCCGTAATAAATTATGCAAAAGTTGGTCGCACACTGCTCGTCACACCAGCAAGTTGCCCCAAAGGACTGTGGTAAATGTAGTGGCGACGGCGGGTACGCCTATGCCACGATGTGTAAAAAGAACAGTATGTGTTGCGTTAGCCATCCCTGGACATGTGTTTCGAGGTAGTTGCCTCTCGTCAGCAGGGAGCAGGTCAGTGTAAAGGGGTGCCGTGTGGACTGCCAAAATGTAATTAAAACAGGTCAAGTACCTCTCATGACGCGCAGGTGCAGATCCAAGGCTCGTCAGCCCGTTGGCTCAAGGGAGCCGTAATAAATTATGCAAAAGTTGGTCGCACACTGCTCGTCACACCAGCAAGTTGCCCCAAAGGACTGTGGTAAATGTAGTGGCGACGGCGGGTACGCCTATGCCACGATGTGTAAAAAGAACAGTATGTGTTGCGTTAGCCATCCCTGGACACGTGTTTCGAGGTAGTTGCCTCTCGTCAGCAGGGAGCAGGTCAGTGTAAAGGGGTGCTGTGTGAACTGCCAAAATGTAATTAAAACAGGTCAAGTACCTCTCATGGCGCGCAGGTGCAGATCCAAGGCTCGTCAGGCCGTTGGCTCAAGGGAGCCGTAATAAATTATGCAAAAGTTGGTCGCACACTGCTCGTCACACCAGCAAGTTGCCCCAAAGGACTGTGGTAAATGTAGTGGCGACGGCGGGTACGCCTATGCCACGATGTGTAAAAAGAACAGTATGTGTTGCGTTAGCCATCCCTGGACACGTGTTTCGAGGTAGTTGCCTCTCGTCAGCAGGGAGCAGGTCAGTGTAAAGGGGTGCCGTGTGGACTGCCAAAATGTAATTAAAACAGGTCAAGTACCTCTCATGGCGCGCAGGTGCAGATCCAAGGCTCGTCAGCCCGTTGGCTCAAGGGAGCCGTAATAAATTATGCAAAAGTTGGTCGCACACTGCTCGTCACACCAGCAAGTTGCCCCAAAGGATTGTGGTAAATGTAGTGGCGACGGCGGGTACGCCTATGCCACGATGTGTAAAAAGAACAGTATGTGTTGCGTTAGCCATCCCTGGACACGTGTTTCGAGGTAGTTGCCTCTCGTCAGCAGGGAGCAGGTCAGTGTAAAGGGGTGCCGTGTGGACTGCCAAAATGTAATTAAAACAGGTCAAGTACCTCTCATGGCGTGCAGGTGCAGATCCAAGGCTCGTCAGCCCGTTGGCTCAAGGGAGCCGTAATAAATTATGCAAAAGTTGGTCGCACACTGCTCGTCACACCAGCAAGTTGCCCCAAAGGACTGTGGTAAATGTAGTGGCGACGGCGGGTACGCCTATGCCACGATGTGTAAAAAGAACAGTATGTGTTGCGTTAGCCATCCCTGGACACGTGTTTCGAGGTAGTTGCCTCTCGTCAGCAGGGAGCAGGTCAGTGTAAAGGGGTGCCGTGTGGACTGCCAAAATGTAATTAAAACAGGTCAAGTACCTCTCATGGCGCGCAGGTGCAGATCCAAGGCTCGTCAGCCCGTTGGCTCAAGGGAGCCGTAATAAATTATGCCAAAGTTGGTCGCACACTGCTCGTCACACCAGCAAGTTGCCCCAAAGGACTGTGGTAAATGTAGTGGCGACGGCGGGTACGCCTATGCCACGATGTGTAAAAAGAACAGTATGTGTTGCGTTAGCCATCCCTGGACACGTGTTTCGAGGTAGTTGCCTCTCGTCAGCAGGGAGCAGGTCAGTGTAAAGGGGTGCCGTGTGGACTGCCAAAATGTAATTAAAACAGGTCAAGTACCTCTCATGGCGCGCAGGTGCAGATCCAAGGCTCGTCAGCCCGTTGGCTCAAGGGAGCCGTAATAAATTATGCCAAAGTTGGTCGCACACTGCTCGTCACACCAGCAAGTTGCCCCAAAGGACTGTGGTAAATGTAGTGGCGACGGCGGGTACGCCTATGCCACGATGTGTAAAAAGAACAGTATGTGTTGCGTTAGCCATCCCTGGACACGTGTTTCGAGGTAGTTGCCTCTCGTCAGCAGGGAGCAGGTCAGTGTAAAGGGGTGCCGTGTGGACTGCCAAAATGTAATTAAAACAGGTCAAGTACCTCTCATGGCGCGCAGGTGCAGATCCAAGGCTCGTCAGCCCATTGGCTCAAGGGAGCCGTAATAAATTATGCAAAAGTTGGTCGCACACTGCTCGTCACACCAGCAAGTTGCCCCAAAGGACTGTGGTAAATGTAGTGGCGACGGCGGGTACGCCTATGCCACGATGTGTAAAAAGAACAGTATGTGTTGCGTTAGCCATCCCTGGACACGTGTTTCGAGGTAGTTGCCTCTCGTCAGCAGGGAGCAGGTCAGTGTAAAGGGGTGCCGTGTGGACTGCCAAAATGTAATTAAAACAGGTCAAGTACCTCTCATGGCGCGCAGGTGCAGATCCAAGGCTCGTCAGCCCGTTGGCTCAAGGGAGCCGTAATAAATTATGCAAAAGTTGGTCGCACACTGCTCGTCACACCAGCAAGTTGCCCCAAAGGACTGTGGTAAATGTAGTGGCGACGGCGGGTACGCCTATGCCACGATGTGTAAAAAGAACAGTATGTGTTGCGTTAGCCATCCCTGGACACGTGTTTCGAGGTAGTTGCCTCTCGTCAGCAGGGAGCAGGTCAGTGTAAAGGGGTGCCGTGTGGACTGCCAAAATGTAATTAAAACAGGTCAAGTACCTCTCATGGCGCGCAGGTGCAGATCCAAGGCTCGTCAGCCCGTTGGCTCAAGGGAGCCGTAATAAATTATGCAAAAGTTGGTCGCACACTGCTCGTCACACCAGCAAGTTGCCCCAAAGGACTGTGGTAAATGTAGTGGCGACGGCGGGTACGCCTATGCCACGATGTGTAAAAAGAACAGTATGTGTTGCATTAGCCATCCCTGGACACGTGTTTCGAGGTAGTTGCCTCTCGTCAGCAGGGAGCAGGTCAGTGTAAAGGGGTGCCGTGTGGACTGCCAAAATGTAATTAAAACAGGTCAAGTACCTCTCATGGCGCGCAGGTGCAGATCCAAGGCTCGTCAGCCCGTTGGCTCAAGGGAGCCGTAATAAATTATGCCAAAGTTGGTCGCACACTGCTCGTCACACCAGCAAGTTGCCCCAAAGGACTGTGGTAAATGTAGTGGCGACGGCGGGTACGCCTATGCCACGATGTGTAAAAAGAACAGTATGTGTTGCGTTAGCCATCCCTGGACACGTGTTTCGAGGTAGTTGCCTCTCGTCAGCAGGGAGCAGGTCAGTGTAAAGGGGTGCCGTGTGGACTGCCAAAATGTAATTAAAACAGGTCAAGTACCTCTCATAGCGCGCAGGTGCAGATCCAAGGCTCGTCAGCTCGTTGGCTCAAGGGAGCCGTAATAAATTATGCAAAAGTTGGTCGCACACTGCTCGTCACACCAGCAAGTTGCCCCAAAGGACTGTGGTAAATGTAGTGGCGACGGCGGGTACGCCTATGCCACGATGTGTAAAAAGAACAGTATGTGTTGCGTTAGCCATCCCTGGACACGTGTTTCGAGGTAGTTGCCTCTCGTCAGCAGGGAGCAGGTCAGTGTAAAGGGGTGCCGTGTGGACTGCCAAAATGTAATTAAAACAGGTCAAGTACCTCTCATGGCGCGCAGGTGCAGATCCAAGGCTCGTCAGCCCATTGGCTCAAGGGAGCCGTAATAAATTATGCAAAAGTTGGTCGCACACTGCTCGTCACACCAGCAAGTTGCCCCAAAGGACTGTGGTAAATGTAGTGGCGACGGCGGGTACGCCTATGCCACGATGTGTAAAAAGAACAGTATGTGTTGCGTTAGCCATCCCTGGACACGTGTTTCGAGGTAGTTGCCTCTCGTCAGCAGGGAGCAGGTCAGTGTAAAGGGGTGCCGTGTGGACTGCCAAAATGTAATTAAAACAGGTCAAGTACCTCTCATGGCGCGCAGGTGCAGATCCAAGGCTCGTCAGCCCGTTGGCTCAAGGGAGCCGTAATAAATTATGCAAAAGTTGGTCGCACACTGCTCGTCACACCAGCAAGTTGCCCCAAAGGACTGTGGTAAATGTAGTGGCGACGGCGGGTACGCCTATGCCACGATGTGTAAAAAGAACAGTATGTGTTGCGTTAGCCATCCCTGGACACGTGTTTCGAGGTAGTTGCCTCTCGTCAGCAGGGAGCAGGTCAGTGTAAAGGGGTGCCGTGTGGACTGCCAACATGTAATTAAAACAGGTCAAGTACCTCTCATGGCGCGCAGGTGCAGATCCAAGGCTCGTCAGCCCGTTGGCTCAAGGGAGCCGTAATAAATTATGCAAAAGTTGCTCTGTAATTACCTTGGGTGGTTCCTTGTGTCCGCGGCTCCTCTGAGTCTCCTGGTCCAAGTACTGACTTCAGTCGCAGTTCGTATTCCACTTTCTTAATATATGGTTTGATCTCCCCCTGGAGGCCACTGTATTTTGTGCTATTTACCTTATTTCAATAGAAGTATTATTGTGTATTTGTGTCCCTGGGTAGGAGATATACCAATGTGTTAGTGAGTGTTGTGTGATAAATAGACTTATATTATATATACGCTGTGTGGTTCTTTTTAGTTTATCCTACATGATTATCCTCTTAAAACAAGCTGCTTAACACTCCTTCAAGATAATCCTGAAGGCTGTTCTCCACAGCTGCCACTTTCAGAGCTTTCAAAAGGTTATCAAAGACCACTAAAATCACCATCTTGGATTAGTGCAAGGTGCTTCCCTTAAATATGTGTGCACAATATACTAAGCCAGCCTCCTACCAAGGGCATGGGAGGAAATGCGTAAAGAAGCTGGGGGCTCCTGCTCAATTGGAATGCATCCCTCAGTGCTTCCTGCCTTGGATACTGGAGACTGCAGAATGACGGGTAATGCCCATTCTCAAGAGTGGCAAGAGGTCTATCGTATGACTCTGCCGTAGCTGAGAGGTGTATAGTACCACTTCCGGATGGAGACATCACTCATGATCGGTTAAATAAGACCGACTTAGACCGCCTGCGCATACAATGAGAACCCCGGCCAGGTGATTTGCCAACACAAAAATATGATGGTCATGAGCCCAGGATCAGAGTTGTAGAGCTTCTCTGCAGAAAAGAGACAACCCCACTCCTCTCTGTTTGTTGATGTACCACATTGCGGTTGTGTTGTCCGTTAAAACATGGACAGACTGACCGCGAAGAGAAGGGAGGATGGCCTAGAAAGCAAGACGTATCACAGTTCTAACAAATTGGTATGAAACAACTGTTCTGGAGACCGAAGACGTCTGACGTCCAGTTCCTCCAGATTAGTTCCCTACCCTAGGGTTGAGGCATCCATTATGACTGTGGACACTGGAGAAGGATGATGAAACTATTTCCCTTGAGAGAGATTGCTGGTAACACTCCTGCATTGAAGATCCATTGTAGTGTCCCTGGAGATCTTCATATATGCTTATACATCTCCGTTGAGTTGAAACCACTGCTTGTGGAGAGCCCTCGTGCCAGTGTGCATGGGTGACCAACAGTATGGAGGAGGCAAGCAGGCGTAAGACCTTCAGGACTGGGTTAACCGCTCCATCCTGAAACCTCAGATTCATAGTCTGAATACTGTGAATCCCCTGATGAGGTGGGAAGTCTCGATTCACAGTTGTGTCCTGTACTGCCCATATAAGCAGGGTTCGCTGAGAATGAACTAGGCGAGAGGTGGCCTTGTTGATAGAAAAGCCCAGTTCAAACAACTGCTGAGTTGTTACCTGCAGATGATGCAACACCAACTCTGGAGATGTGGCTTTGATAAGCCAGGTATGGGAAAACTGATAGTTGCGACTTTCTGAAATGGGCCGCTATGACCGACCTCACCTTCATGAAGATACGAAGAGTGGAGGTGTGTCCAAACTGAAGGACCGTGAACTGATAGTTTTGGGATCCCACAGTGAAACGAAGATGCTTCTGCGCGACTGCAGAATAGTGATGTGGAAGTAAGCATCCTGCAAGTCGATTGACACCACCCAGTCTTTTTTCTCCAGCGCTAGAAGCACCTGAGCTAGGGTTAGCATCTTGAACGTTTCTAGTTTGAGAAACCAGTTCAAAATCCTGATGTCCAGGAATGGATGTAAACAACCGTCCTTCTTGGGCATCAGAAAATAATGTGAGTAGCACCCCTGACCCAATTCCTGCTCTGGGACCACCTCCACTGTGCCCTTTTGAAGTAGGGAATGGACCTCCTGCTGGAGGAGTCTAAGATGTTCTGCAGAAAGTGAATTTGACTGGGGCAGAAAGGCTTGGGTTAATTATTGGAAGAGTAGGGCATACTCCTTTACCACATTCCTTTACTTGCCACCCAAAGGTCTGATGTTATTGACCTCCACTGGTGTGAGAACTAGGACACCCATCTTCTACCAATAAAGCATGCTCTAGGATAGGAAATGTATGGCTATTTTCCTGAATTGTTAGCAGAGGAGGAAGAGGATGAGGTGGAAGATGGAGGGAGGGGAATGGCCTGCTGTTGACCCCTAGCACACCCACCGAAGTTCTTGTAGAGGAGGTTGGATGATTAATGCTGCTGCTGCTGTTGTTGGCCATCCAATGAAAAACCTCTGCAAAAATCTTGTAACCTTTTGAATTATCTATAATCCCTTGGCTAAGACTGAAGACCCAAGGAACGAGCTGTGGCTTTACTGTCTTTGAGACGTTCTAAAGCAGAGTCTGCCTTAGCTCCGAATAGACAAGAACCGTCAAAATGTAAAGCCAGGAGGGTATTCTGAACGTCCTAAGAGAAACCAGATCCCCTTAACCGTTGGTTAACTATGGGTGCAAATTGAAGTACCGATTGCTCTTTCCACAGAATCTGCTGTGTCCAGACCCAAACGAATTACTCGACAGGCTGCAGCTGGTCCATCACTGAGTAACTCGGAGAAGTGACTGTACATCCTTAGGCAATTTGGGAACAACCAACTGTGCTGAGTCCAGGACAGCATGAATATATCTCCCTAGTAGGTACATAGCATTAGTTGACTTTAGATCCCTGCTCCCAGAATAAAAAATCTTCTTAGCTGAATGTTCCATTTTCTTGGATTTCTTATCCACAGGCGCAGTTGGGAACAAACCTGGTGTCCTATTAGAAGAACATGAGGCTTGGACCATGACACCTCGCCACAATCTCCTTCTTGGGAGTCACGTTCTCCATAGAAATATTGCCCTTCCTCTATTAATCATTGGGCCTCTTTTCTGGATCTATGTATAGGATCCAGAGGAAAGTGATAGGGTTGAAGCATGAACGACATCCGTATCTGAGCCAGCGTTGTCGACAGTGGTGCCAAAGATGTCAGAAGTGGCACCAGAGTCAAAGTTTGAGATGTTGTCAAGGAGTTAGTCCGGGTCAGTGATGTGACTTATGGTATTGGCGACATCTTCAAGGGAGGAAGAACCAAAGGAGTTGGGGTATTCTTCCTATGAACCTCCATTGGTGCCAGAGTTGGCCAGGGGGTCTAGGCATGTCATCATGGGGACATTGTCGTCTTCCCTAAGTTAGCATAAGCTTGCTGCAGACTGTCCGCTGCTTTGCACACGTTACTACATGAGTTTATTTTGTGCTTCTTTTGATATTTTCACATGAGGTTCCTGGGGTTTAATCTGAACATTGTGAACAAGGTCGAAGAACAATGCCCCTTGATGTTCTGTTCTGGTCAGGCCCTGACACCTAGACAAAACATACAGATGCAGCTGTTGTTTGAGAACACGTACTTAGGGATTATCGGAATACACGGATAGGTAGGACACACTTGGAGAGGGACCTTTCCAGGGAGAAGAGCATGACTGCACCTATGATGTAGAACAGCGGTACTCATAGTACGGCCCGCGGGCCACTTGCGGCCCGCAAGACCTTCCCTTGTGGCCCCCGTGGAAAACAACAGCAGTCAGGGACTCGGCGCCATTACTGCTGTTGTAAGTTCTCGGGGCCGCATTTACCGAGGTTAGGTTTTACATATTAATTTAAGTGCATGCGACAGTAGATGGCGCTGTTGCCGCATTCTGTGACAAATTGTAAGTTTATCATCAGCTGAAATTTACTTTTTATGCAAGTTTCTTCTCCCTGAGTTAACAGGCAGGGCTTTTAGTGGGTCAGGTGCTTCAAAGCAGGTGCTGAGACGGGTCGCTATCGGGGCTCAATTTTTGCGTTCAGGGTGAAAAAAATATATATCATCTCGGCAGCAGCACTACTGCTCAGAAAGCCTTTGTCAGTTCAAATCGACTGTTTTCATTCTTTAAGTCTCATCATTTCAGACCTGAAAGCATTTTCATTATAATATACAACAAAGCCATACTTTTTGCTTACTTATCTTATGCAATTAACAACCACTTGGGTCTCCATTTTCGCCCTTAGATAAATCTCAACTCAACTGAAGCACAAAGCATTTGATGTAATTCCAAATAGGCTCATTTAAGTTCTTTCACAGTTTCATCATTTCAGAACTGAAGCATTTTCAACGTTATATATTATATAAAACAAAGCCATAGTTGTTGCTTATTTATCTTATGCAACTAACTATCGGGGTCTCCATTTTCGTCCTCAGGGTGAACAAAAAAAATCTAATCTCAGTAGCAGCATCACTGCTCAAAGATTTTGATGTAATTTCAAATAGACTGGTTTTAGCTCTTTTACAATCTAATCTTTTCAGAACTGAAGCATGTTCAATATTATATTTTATATACAACAAAGCCATAGTTGTTGCTTATTTATCTTATGCAACTAACAACCATTGGCAAAGCCAATAGTCCTGACTTGTTGCAGGTATAATGTTACTGGTTGTATCTGATATATTTGGATCCAATGACAAACAGCTAAATACCAGTAAGGTGGCACACTATGCTAAGCACAGATTTGTGTTTACATATTTTTAAGCCATGCCCTTAATTTTATCGGTAATGGCCCTTTGAGAGAACCCAAGGTTTTTTATCCCACTTAAAGCCCTGTAACAAGGCGATCCGTATCAGTTATGTGTATATATCGCCGTAGTTCGCCCTAAATAATCTATTTTTGGGTTATGTTGCGTGTCTGTTTATAGTAGAGAAATACTGCTATTTAAAGAGAGACTGACTGATAGAGAGAGACTGACTGAGACTGACAGAGAGACTGACTGACTGAGAGAGACTGACTGGCTGAGAGAGAGAGACTGACTGACTGACAGAGAGAGAGAGAGACTGACAGAGAGAGAGAGAGAGAGACTGACTGAGGGAGAGTGACTGATTGAGGGAGAGAGAGACGGATTGAGGGACAGAGAGAGAGACAGACTGAGGGACAGAGAGACTGACAGAGAGAGACTGACTGACTGACTTAGAGAGACTGACGAAGACAGCATATTAGAGCATGTTAGTTAAAATAAATATTTTTAACTTGTTCATGTCTAATTATAAGGGTGTGTCTTGTTACCACGATTCCTGAGAGAGTCAGGAGTGTTGTGTTCTGGGTGTCTAATCACTTGTTCCTCTGTAAGTGACTAGGAGGGCAAGTGAGACACTATAGGTCCTGGCTCATGGGTACTAAGGTGGTAGGATGACTGAGTCCCTCTATGCTAAGGTCCCATAATCCTACGCATAGTTCTGTGTTCGCACAGAATCCCTGCAACCTGGCGCCACCAACGTTTGGTCTGGTACTTATTCATGGGACCCCTGAGTAGCGCTTGTGCGTGTCCACAATACCCCTTTGCCGCTTCCCGAGGACGCCTGAGGCGTGAGGGCTTTGCCTCCTACAGTTGTAGGGTACACCTGTTTCTGTAGGTTTTTCAAGCATGAATTCAAAAAGGTTTCTTTGACCCATTTTGCGCTATCGTTTACTTTGACTTTCAATAATATATGGGACAACTGATCAGAATTCCGGTGCATAGCCGGGCGGCGGTTACACAACAATTGACACCCCGTTACAGGAGCTACCGTTATCATGGTGGTCAAAGCGGATCCAGCGTACCGTTTCGAAGCTTTTTTTATTCCTGGGTTACATTTCCTGCAGTTGATGGAAATTATGATTTTTTTCATGCTTACACGGTCGCTGCTCCACCAGTGGCTTATCGTCCTTACACAATGATTGAAGTTCTGTTGACTTTCTGGGATCATATGATTTGGTTTAATGGCGCCATTCCTCACCCTATCTCTTTTGTTCGTATGGGACACTTATGTATTGATGGGGCGGCTTGGCCGGTTTTGGCTGGTTTTATACCACATCCAAACTATCTAAATGTTACTATAATGGAGCTTTGTCAGCTCTATGCACCAGTGACTCAACTCAATAGACGAGTCATACAATACATTTCTCGTACCATTCAGGTGGTTCCACCTGGAGCTGGTTTTCCGGCACCAGTTCAGGGCTGGGCTCTTGTGATTAGTCCCTTCATGATTAACTCGGTAAAAGGGCAAGTCTCCTCATGATTGTGAGGACCGTCACTTTTGGATAGCACAATAAATTGAACAGATTCAAGCTGTTTTTCCGCACACGAGCCCTGTGGCGAAACACAGGATCCTTACTATGTGTCTGCCAAGTTGTCTGATTCCCCCTCTAGCGGATTGTAACACCGGGGGGACAGTGTTTGCTTTAGTGTATACCCTGTCCTTTGGCACCCCCTCCATGAGCGTTCCGCTGAGCGTTGTAAAACGAGTTCTGGATGAACACGGGACTGGCCCAGCCCTGGATCTCGGGATGAGATTAGTGGGAATGTTCCCTATTGTCTCCGATATGATTCTGGCTAACATTAAAGATGAAGCAGTTTGCTTGCAGGTGCACCAACGCTTAGCGGCGGTGGCGGATGCTGATCGGGAGCGACAGTTGTCGATTATTATTGCGGATGTCTATACATTCCTTGGTCGCAATAATTTGGGAGTCAGACCATTTACACAAGTACAAACTAAACCCCTCTGGACAAGGAGGGTCGTCCACTCTTTCCTAAGAAGGACTTGAACAAAAATTGGCAACAACAGAAGCCTGGGTCCCATGCGGTTTCACCCCCACCGGACTCTTCTGAGCGTAGATATGATTTATGTGACTGCTCTAAAATTAAGACACCTCAGAGGTTCCATGTTCCTGATCCCCGTTCTCCTCGTTCCTTTCAGGAATTATCGGATCAGCAATTTGGCGGAGCCGTATTGCAAACAGGGCAAGTCCACGCAACAAAAGATAAACCGGCAGCACCAGTTTGATGTGAAAGTCAAATAGGAAGAACCACCTATGTATCGTGCCCCTTCTCAGAAGAAAAAGGTTGCTGCATTAACTGCAAAGTATGCCCTAGACTGTGAGAACCCTCCTCCTGGACAGGAGTTGGGCGGTAACTCTCCTCTACAGCGTGGCAGAAGTTACCATAGTTCGGCAGACACTCCACCAGCTTCTGGAGGTGAAAGCAAATGACACTTTCATTACTGTTGAAACCGCGGATACCCGCATAGCCCCCTGATAGAATATCCCAAGCTGAACCTAAAACGCACAATAAATGCAGTCTTTTGGGACAATTTGACTTTTTCTCATGACATTTTGCTTCCGGAGGTTGATTGACCTCCCCCTTTTGTCCTCGCTCCATCTACGGGCGAGGATGTAATTTTACCGTCTTTCTCTCACTATGTCCCAGAGGAGACTAAACAAGCTTATGCTTTGGAGTGGGCTCTGGCCTTAGCTCGTGCTTTGTATCGCAATCCGGTGGGTTGGGATAGGGATTCACCTTTGCATGTAATTCCTGTTCTATCTACACCTCAGCCTCAACCGCAGCATCCCATTAAATGTGATGCTAAAGCGTCCGTTAGTGACATTCTGACACAATTGGAATATCAGGGTGTTATTGAACCCTGTGTTTCGTCAATGAATAATCTTTTTCCAATATTGAAACCGGACGGTTTCTTTTGTATAGTTTTAGACTACAGTCATTTGAACAGTCATGTTCGTACCTTAGCAGTATAGAACACACACAGCTCTGCGTTAGTAAATAACATAGTTCGTAAGAAGTTCAAAACTATGCTAGATATTTCAAATGGATTTTTCTGTCACACTTTGGCTCCTGAAAGCCGTGACTTGACCACATTTAGCGCTCTCTGCAATCAGAGACGCGATGTGAGATTTCCTATGGGGTATAAGAATAGCCCCGGGGTTTTT
The DNA here is from genome assembly GCF_964204655.1 of Triturus cristatus. NCBI lineage: Eukaryota > Metazoa > Chordata > Amphibia > Caudata > Salamandridae > Triturus > Triturus cristatus. The sequence continues at coordinate 817,892,737 of NC_140585.1, read as the reverse complement.
GCTGTATGCATAGTGTTGGTTTTACATGAAATTGACCCAGAGGCATTTTCTTATGTCGATGATATTTACTTAACAGATGATGAATTGAATCTGCATCTTATGCGTGTTTATCGCATAATTACACATTTTTTGGCTTTAGGTTACAAGTTCAACTTTGCAAAATCCCATATTGCCTTTTTGGCAGCTCTTTTTCTCAGTTATGTACTGAATAATGAAGGTAGGGGTTTAGCACCCACCTTTTTGGAGAAATGTGCTCAATTGCAACCTCCATCTACCCTAAAAAAGTTAGTCTTCTTGGGTTTCTTGAAATTTGGCAGGTCTTACATTCCAGATTATGCCCAGCGTATCAAACCACTGTATGCGCTGATACAACCTTCTTTCTTGTTTTCCAGTTGGCTTCTGTAACACTCCGCAGTACTGCGGTCTTTGCCATCTGATTTGCTTGCTACTCAATTTTTGTTGACACGTGATAATACTACGAATTTAGTCATAAGGATTGTACCGGGGACATTAGGTTTCACCTATGTGACTTTTAATGAAGGGGACACGGTTCCCTTCGCTTATAAATCACATTCATATACTCCTGCTGAAATGCGTTTTTCTTTTAACGAAAATATTTTGACGGCAGTGCAGATGCCGATTCTAAAAGAACGCTCTCTGGCACAGGGCAAACGCATTTTAATGGTCTTGCCTGTGCCCGCTTTGGAAGCTGTCACCAAGGCGAGTGTACCCAATTCTAAAGCTCTGCATCCTCTTTGGATAAAATGGGCTAGTTCATTGACATCGACTGATGTCAAGTTCATCTTTGATCCTTCTTTGCAGACACATGAGGTTTTACAGTATGAACATGTTCATCTTCTCCCTTTGTCCCTTCTCCCTCTTGATCAGTATAAATGTATAATTTACACTAATGGCTCTGCACAGCCAAGTATAGGTTCTAAACATGCCTATTCGGCAGCCTGTGCTATTGTGGCAGGCACGATAGTGGACATGATTTTAAATCTTCCCTGGTTCATGTGCAATCCCTTGTACGGCACAAGTGGCAGACTTACGCACTTTACTATTAGCCTTTGAATTTGCTGATCCTAAAGTGCCTACTCTTGTAGTGTGCGATTCCTTCTACTGTGTACAATCCTGTAATGACAACCTAGACTTTTGGGAACAGAATGATTTTTGTGATTCTAAAGGTAGCGCAATAAAGCATAAAACGCTTTGGGTCCGGGTGGCCGCTCTTAAGGAACCTTTGCCACTCACACATGTAATCCATACATTGGGACATCAACGTGTGGGAGCACACGCTGTTGGTAATTCCTTGGCTGATGAAGCAGGCCAATCTGCAGTAGCCACATGTCTAATATCAACTGTTACACGGTCCATTTCTAAGATTAATGATGATATTTTGACTGCTATTGCTGCTACGAAGAAGGGAACACCTTTGCTCAAGGTTTCCCCGCTCGTTATTATTATCACTTGACCACTGACCAAGTTGCATTTGTGAATATTCCCTCTGTTGGTGATCGTTTGATTCCCAACGAGGACCACAGGCTTTCGCTTATTGTGGCTGCACACGAAGGAATGGCTTCTGCGCATGCAGGAGTGAGAGCCACAATTTCTCTTTTACAACAATGTTATTGGTGGCGTGGTTTATATCAACACATTCACAAATATGTTCTAGATTAAATCTTCTACTGTTTCGCGTCCAACACATACTCAACTTTTCATTTCAAATCAGTTGTTAGATTGTATTGATCTCGATCACTCTAGTCATTTGACCTCTGACAATGCTTTCAAATACATTTTGGTTGCAGTGGATTTGTGCACTTGATTCCTCTGGGTTTGGCCGCAGCGCTGTGCTGACACTCGTACTGTTATAAAGAATGTGCATCTCTTTGTAGGTAGATATGCCTGTGGCAACTTCCATTCCGACCAAGGTCCGGCTTTTGCCTCTAAGTCTTACCGTGAATCAGTGGCTTTCTTGTCGCCATATCGGCATGAGGGCAAATCAGTTGTGGAGTGGATGAACCGTGACTTAAAGGAACCTTTAATAGCAAGGGTATTGGGTACGGTCTGGGGCTGGTTAACTCGTCTATATGGGGTACAAAGTGCACTTAATATTCTCCTTAGAAGATCTTTGGGTGGGCGGACTCCGTACTAAATGCTCTTTGGCATTAAGATGTCTGTGCCTGACCTTAATGGTCTAGACGTTGTGGCGGCTGCCACAGCATTTGACGTAGTTAACCATTGTGCTATTTTACAGGATCTACAAAAGAATTGAGATGCTCTAACAAAATCGCATTTGCCCTCGCCGACAGATACAGCAGTCTTAGTCACTGTTTCTGGCTGGCTTCCTAAAGTTAGAGATCTGGTCCGGGAAAAAATTGTGAACAAAAAAGAATTTGGACCCTCCTATCGTGCTCCGGTCCCAGTCTTTAGTCTGAAGGACACTCAAACTGTAATTTTACCTCCACTCCCTGGATGCAAGGATAACCGATTCATTTCCGCAGAACATGTCAAACTACACCTTTGGCCAATTCTCAGTAGTATCCCTAGACCCGTTCCATGCCGGAATGCTTCCCTCCAACAAATGAATGCGGTTTCTCCTGGGTCTCTTCAACACATGGAGGGGGAGCAGGAGTCTTCAATTGACGTATTGCTTGTTTTGCCTTCCATGCCAGTGACTGGGGCACATGAGAAGTCTACCCTGGCAGATGACCCTACGGTTGATATCCCTGACTCTGAACTACATTTGACTTCTAATGACGAACACCCTTCACTGTTTCATCTCAGCTCCAGTGGTTACTTTATTGAACAGGATCATTTTTCATTGGATACATCAATGCTGTCTTCGTCTATTGCTGTGCCCCCTACATGGATTTTTGTCTTCATCTCGTCGTTGACAACTACGTATCTGGTCCCTCCATGGACTTACATCTGGAACGTGTTGTCAGTGGTGTTCCTTTTCATGTGGATTGGTTTCGTGACTGTCTACTTCCTTTTGATTGCTTGCCACTATTTACCTGGACGCTCTACTGGGGAACTGGTTGATGTAGTACTGGCCCCGCATACGTCTTCAAATAAAATGAAAAGAGACCAAACATTAGTTGATATTTCTGCAGTCCCAATCGCAGATGGCATTGTTTGGCACAAAGTGCCTTTCGATGTATATGGTCCGACGGAGACCCTCCAAATTCCATACGTCATCTGTGTTTCTTTGGGAGATGTAGTTTTGCCTGGAATGCATTTAGATGGTTGGGATGCCAGTGCTGTTGATTCTTTGTTTTCTGTTTTATGATAATATACTGTTTTTGATACGGAAGATCTATATTTGAATTCAGCAAATTATGCAGATCTATTTTGTTACCAACATTATGCTCATCGCTTTCTTCACAAATCCAGTACTCAAAGACCCACTTTCAGTTACACACAATGGGAACATTGTCCAACGCCTTCTAAAATAAGTTCCGTTACACAGAAAAAGAAATTTACATATTTTATGGGTTACAATCTTTCTGAACCGCATCATATTATTTTAAATTGAATTTCCCTAGATTGAACAAATATATGCTTACACAGATTAAATGAATGTATTCCTCATCTTTTATAGATGATCTATCACTGAAGGGTTACGATTTTTGGACAGACACTGTTGATTTAAAGTCTATTGGGGCACTAAAGTTTGCAAGTGCAGGGGAGTGAATCCTTGCAACATTCATGTTTAATGCCGTCTCAAATGTTATTTTTGAATCAGACGGTGCAACGGACTACCTGCTTCGATTTAGCCACTGCAAATTCTTTTAATGCTCCTTCTATTTCTTCTCTGGCTCAATATGAGTTGTGGAGCATGAACACCAATTATACTATTGATGACATGACTCGGAGGATACAGAATGGCTTTTAACTCATCAATGATAAATCAAGAGGGTTTTGTATTGTGGCCTACAAATTCCGATGCTTGTCATTTACGTTTTTTGACCATAACTAAGGGTTTTACCCAAATTAGACCTGATCCTCGTTATCCAAATTTGCATACAGTTACCACTGTGAAACACCATCTTTCCCTTTTGTCTGGTGACATTGATTTTTCTGATTTTCTCTTAGGTCTAAAATACCCTCGCACTAAACGTTTTGTGTATGCAGCTTATAATGAGTTTTTGGAAACTTTCACAAATGGAGGCAGAATTACTCTTACGCCAAATTGATCAGGATAATTTGGATAGCGTTCTTGCTGTGGTTGATAACAGTATAAACACACTGTCTTCTCGTATTTATAACATAGACAATAACATGTAATCTGTTAATGATATAGTTCAGAATGAAGTGTCTATCTTGTGTCATGGCCAAAATCAGTTACGTTCTGTTACAGACACTTAAAAATGGAAGAGCACCATGGGATTACCTTAATGCTTCTGCACTGTTTTTACTTTCATTTTGACCGACAAACTAAAAATGATGTCTATGAAGGATGCAACTTACACTATGCTACACATTTACGGTAGCGGAAATAGATTCAGCAGTGTGGTTAATACATGTGGTTAATATATGAGGTTATTTCTTTGCCAATCTCACTTTACAGCTTGTATGAAACATTATCCCGTCGGTAGATATGAACACCTCGGGAGTAGTTTCATACATGAATTGTGGGCCTTGCCTTTCATTTTCCGTTGTCATTCTGCTGAGAATGAAGTTTTTTTTACAGGGAAGGAATGTGACTCCACTGTCGGACACTCCCTAATTTGGAAACAAGTAAAACTCCATGGTGCTTGCAACGTTTGAGGAGGTGCATGTTTTCAATCACCCCTTGGTATTCAAGTTGATCTAAGATCTCCCTGACCTGTTCTTTAGCTTCTTGCTTTATTGGGTACTGCCTTTGTGCAGTAGGTTGATTTTTTAGCTGTATGTTGTGGTGCGGTGAGTCCTCATCCCATCATACATGATTTTTGTATAATGCTGGGGCCTGGGCTACTGCCCATTTCCTGGCATAAGTATTTTTCAGATGAATTGGAATATGGTTGGAGAAGGCTGGCATAATGATGTTCTCGCCATGTGGACACTCCCTGACAAATTTTGGTGGCCAGTCCTTTTCTGCTAGAAGTATATCATAACCCCTTGAAAGTTTCTCCAAAAAGAGTGCTTTCACTTTTCTTGGTATGTCTCCCTCCATCTGGAGTTTTATTTCATATAACTTTTGTGGAATACTAACCCATGTGTCTACAGTCTCTACTGTGATGTACTCATTCAAGTCCACTATCTCCAGAAGTTCCTTCAGGTTCTGGCGAGCAATTGTTACTTCTGCTGCATTGTCCAGCATTGTCTGAGCCCATTCTCCGTTCTTGAGCTGTGTTCTCAGTATTCTCGGCATGTCTGATCTTCAGACCTGCTACCTTCTTTTTTGTGAATTGAGGTTTTGATTTATTTTTCTGAATGTGTTGATCGTCTTTGGACTTCACGCGTTCCTCTTCGTGATCTGACCGTCCTCTTCTTTCTGATGTCTGTGACGATATCTGAAAGGTGCGAGAGGTAAGTGTATCTGTATCTTTATACCTGTCACGTCTTCTTAATTCATCCCTATTCCTGAGGTTATACCTCCTTTCAGAGGGCTTCTTTTGAGGAGACCTACCTCGGGACTGAGAACGTGTCTCTTTTGAATTTCGTTTATTAGTTTCCCACTTCTTTTTTTTGGAAGATGTAGGATCTTGATTAATAGAGTCCTTCTCAGGACCTTCAGACAGTTTTGGCTTCAAAGCTTTTCCACCCAAACCGTCTCTGCCTAATTCTGCATAAGATTTTTCTATTATTCTGGGTAGTTCATGTTGATGTTCTGTTACATCAAATTCCCTTAAGCGTTGGTGGATCGCCACTGATGCTGCCTCCCCTTTAATATTAGATAATATTATTGTTGAGACCTGGTCGAAGTTTTTCAGTAATTTCATGCCTAAATTCAGAGCAGGCTGTCCTGTTTTCGTTTTGAATTTATTTCAGGACATCTGGTATTACTGCAATTGACGGAACACCATGTGTTTTAGTATAGATGGCAGCAAAGACTGTGCCCCAAGTGGTGCAGTCTTCGAGTTGTGGTGTGATCCCCATTGGTAAACACATTGTTAGGATTCTGTGTTTATCATAATGGCTAGTATTTGGAAATACTGCTTCGATTTGAGTATTTTTTTTAGCTGTCCAGAATGGAACTTGTTCACATTTTGTGGGCATTTTACCCATGACTGCGTGTAAAGTCTGTGGAGTAATTTTTAGTGTATACCCCTGTTGGGGGGTTCAATTTGGAATGGTTATTGGTGGTTGGACTGTGAAAGTCCGCATGACATATTGGACAAATTGTCTGTAAATCTTTATTAACTCTTGTAGTTGAGTAAGTAATTCTTCGTCTGACATTTCATCGATGTCAGGATGAGGTGTGTTGCCGGCTAGAATCGGCCATGTTGCTCCTGGTCTACCTAGTGGACCGAGCCTGGTAATATTTTTTGTGATGTTTTAGGGCGCCTTTAAACCAGAGATTATGCTCCTGGTATGTGAGTGCAATTTCAATATCCTCGAAAGGAATATATTCCTCAGGTGGTTCATCTTCTTTAAAGAAGTGAAATAATTTTGTTACTGGATTTGATTCTGGGAATACAATCCATGAATAGAATACCTCTGTCTGAAAGGATTCGTGTGCCTGTATCACGAAAACTGCTCTACCACCTCTTGGTGTTAGGCCGTGTTTTACAAGTTTTAGAGTGATGGCTCTCCTTAAGTTTGGAAGGATGTTTATAACACCTTCATCGGTTTCATTTAAACCTCTAAAATTATAAACTGTTACGACTGGGTCAGTCGCAGCTACACCGTTCTCGGTGTTAGTATCCCCGTTCAGGGACATTGTTTTTGAAAAATGTAGAACAAGTTTCAAGGAAACACAGATAAGGTGCATAATATTTTGGAACACTATATCCTTCAACGTTGAACAAACCAAGCAGCTAATATATAGGATTTCTGTCCTATTCAGCCTTGGTGGATACTTAACCCTACCCACTCCAGACGTCTTATGAAGTATGTGAGTAAGGGTCTCTGAGAAAAGCACAACTGAGTTACTCAGTATCTAGCATTAAATTAGTGCCTTACCAAATGTTGGGTGCCATGTAGTGTAGTTCCTATTTCCCTAATAGGCTCTGCGCATTGGATTAATATACCCTATAGATTTGGCATAGGACTGAGGTCAGTATGCCCCTATAGAGTATATTAAACTTAATTACTTTGTATCAGCTAACTCAGAGGCCACTAGAAACTCCTTGTAAACAAGAAGGGAGTAGTTTCTGGCAACCGCATAAACTGACAACTTTGTTTCTCTTTAGAATCGGAACCCTCTCAGAATCGTAGAAACAACAGCTAATCGTGCATGCTTAGTTTCTTCAGAGTTGCACAGAAAGAATAGACGGGCGTTTCAATAAAAGGATTTTATTGAACAGTCTTGTTTCTCGTGTAAGAGATATGAGCTGTTACAATCGTCAGACTGTATGCAAGATATATTATGTACAGCGTAAACAGTAGAAAGAAATAATACTGCGCTAGCCTTACCTTTTAGCTATGACACATATTATCATATACATAAATAACATAAGCTAAAAATGCGAGTACTCATAAGATTCTTCTCTAACTAGTTCTACCCCAGTGTACCTAACCTAAGTGTAGTACAAGGTAAGAAGCAGGTGATGTATTCTATAGTATGGTATGCTGTAGTCTGGTATGCCAAGTTTGGTATGCCAAGAGTCCCTCTAGGTTCCAGTCAGCTCCATACCTTCAGAATGAGAGAGGTGGGAATCTCTTTCCGGGTCTTGAACTCTAACACCCCGCGAAGAGAGTCAGAACACTGGAAGCTGGATTCTCTGCGAGCAGGGATGACAGCGTCTCTTGTCAGTGCGTCAGGCCGGGACACGGGCTCCTCTAAAGTCGAGGTCTCCTCCTACTTGCTTGGGCAAGAGAAGGTATATTTATACCTGGTAGGTGCCATGGAATGTTAGCATTGACGTAAAGTCGGTCAGAGTAAGACGTCAGGAATGAACCCTTAAGGAATAGCAGTTCATGCATAATAAATGAGTTCTTGGAGAAATCAATAATCCTGTGCTAGGGGAACTCCCTAGAGCTTAAGGGTCTGGTTTCTAAGAACCCATTGTGACGTTGGGGTGGACGGATGTAAGTGACCATGCCTGTATTTGGATAGCATGGCTAATGCCTAAATAAGGACCGGGATCTATATAAGGGAAATGCAAATTGTGCCTATATAAGGATATGTATCAGGAAAACCTATATACCGACACCTAAAGCGGAATACAGCACTATTGCCTATGCCAATGCTTGTTATGCTTATTGTGGCACGTATAGTGCATATTAGAGATGTTAGTAAAAATAAATATTTTTAATGTGTACGTGTTTCTGTCAGGTCTTATTGTGGACAAGAGTATGAATGTGAGCAAAAGGGTGTGTCTTGTAACCGCGATTCCTGATAGAGTCGGGAGTGTTGCGTTCTGGAGTGTCTAATCACCTCTGTAAGTGACTAGGAGGGCAGTGAGACACTATAGCTAGTCGGTCCTGGGTTTATGGGTACTAAGGTCGTAGGATGACTTAGTCCCTCTATACTAAGGTCCCATAATCCTACGCATAGTTCTGTGTTTGCACAGAATCCTTGCAACAGGCCATTGGTATCAATGGCATAAAGAGCGCCTTCTTTTAAGGCGTCAAAACGCCTCCCAGGAAATAAGATAAAGGACTCATCAGGCCTGCAGGCGCACCAGATTGGGGGGGATCACTATATTGAAAATATTGAACATATTGTTCAGAAAATGACTGGTATCCATACATGGAGTTGGAAAGGCTTCCTGTCAGGAGTGGCCCATGCAGGGAACAACGGTGTGGCGGGGTGTGGGGGAGTAGACAGACGCCGACAAGGGAAAATAAAATGTGAAAAAAGAAAAACCCTTACCGTGTGCTAGCCGCATCGCTGAGTTGGGTATGCGGCAAACGCAAGGTAAGTGGTTCCTGTTGGGGTCAACGAACTGGATCTGATGTCGGTGTCATGTCCAGTACTACAGGGGAAGTCAGAAAAGGTGCCGGTAACGAAGGCAATGTCTGCAGTGGCACTGGAGAAGATATTAAGACTCATGCCATCGCTTCTTCTTATGGTTCTCTCGTAGGAAATTTCCATGTATTTTCATAAGCACTGAATAGTTCCACCTGCCTGCAGGGACCCCAGAGTAGTTCTTTAATATATCTTCTTAAATGGAGATTTTCACCTTTCTTCAGGATGGCCTGTAAAGACACGTAAGAAAAAGACAGATAATGCAGCCTATATACCTAGGCCACAACTGCCATATTCTTGATCATGAAGGCAAAAAAAAGGCCAGTACATTGAATATCAGTACAATTTAAGACTCTTTACAAACAGTATAAATCTCCATCACAAACCCCTTTTTAAGATAGAGGTGAGGAAGAGAAGGGAAGAGTAGCCCCACAGGCTGCCATTATAGGACTAAAATAGAGGCAGTGCCTTTAAGACCCTTGAGACCTCCAGTATCCGATCATGCACAGCTGGTGGCAGGTTCTTCAGTTCTTTTTTCCAGCTCTTGCTGACAGGACCCCAAAGCATCGAGCTCGACCTTTTATAGGCTCTCTCTCAACAAAAATTGGTGACAACACTTCTAAAGGACATCTTTTTACAACATCTTTTTGCCTTTTCTGCTGTTTTCTTTGATTCTTTTTACAGAAAGCTGAGGTTTTTTGCCAAACAAAATGCCTTAATTTTTTGATGTGTCCTCACTGTGGCAGGAAAAAGGCCAAAACAGACCCTCATGTGGTCTGCATCACCTGTCTACCTTCTACTCATCTTCCTGGCACTGTGCCATCTGCAGGAGTTTTCCTAGGCCCGCTCTTCGCGACAGAGAAAAGATTTGCCTCCAAGGTAGAGAAGAGAGACCATGCCAGCAAGCTCAGTATGCCAGCGGGACTTCAGAGCGAGGGGAAAGTCAGTCTACCACCTGGGCTCTTCCCTCAGCCTCCACTGGATGTGGAAGGTCTGAGATGTGTTTTTCTGGGAGAAAATGACATCGGTCCCGGTCGATGTCGAGAGGTTCGACGTCAAGGCATGGTGCCGACATGTTCACCGTCCAGGGCTGGCTCTACATCGCAAAGCGTAGGCACTCACTGTTGACTCAACACCACTCAACGTCGAAGGATTACACACTATCGATCCCTCACCGGCGTATGACGTTGAGAAGTACCTTGTTGTCGAGAAGTCCTTGACACTGCGAGGACAGTCAACGTTGAGCACCAAACGTCGACCCGAGAGATCGACATCTAGGAGATTGCCGACGTCGAGGAGACCACAGAGCAAAAACAGGATAAGAATGTATTCTTCATCAGAATCTCACCATTTCAGGGCTTATTCACCTTCTTTGGTTGTAGTTCTGTCTCCCCCTCCACCTGCATCAACTCCTTCACCTATAACACCAGTTCCCATGCCTCGTATGTTCTCACGATCACACCACCACTCACGGCATTATCATCACCCATCTGGGCGCTCTTCTGCTACCTCAAGGAATTCCCATCGCTACCATAGATCACACCAAAGATCAAGATCAAGATCTCATTGGCGCCATACCCGTAATTTCTCTTCTTCTTTTACATGAGACTCTTCACCAACTTTATCAGACTCTCCACCGCCTTGTTTCTCCCTGGTGGATAACATTACCACCTTTCAGGAGGTTCTGGTCTGAGGAGCTTCCAAATTATATATACCAATGTCAGTTCCAGCACTGTCCACATCGATAATCTTCAAGGCACTACATCAGCATATTTCTTCCAGGCCTTTGCTTCCCCTGGTTCTGGGTCTTCTTGAGCCTGTAATGGGCTTCTTCCTAACACCAGCCATTGCTAAGCCTGCGCCATCCAGGCTTCAAAAGAAATACCGGCCTCTGGATCAAGACCCCTTGTTTCTATGCTCTGATCCTCCACGCGACTCTGTTGTGATTTTGGCTGCAAAAGTCACATTCCACCTCACCATCATCTTCTTCACTTCCAGATAAGAAGAGTAGAAAGTTGGAATCCGCAGGTCGAAAGGTCTGCAGTACAGCAGCCATTTCTATGAAGGCAGCCAGTGCTACAGCCCTCTTGGGCAGGTACAACTGAGCCCTTTTTAGATTCCATCCGGCATTTCAATGAGCACCTTCCAAGGGATAAATGGGAGGACTTCCTGGAGATCATTAATGAGGGTGTAATAGTCTCAAATCAAATAATCAGCACAGCAGCGGATTCTTCCCTCCATGCAGCTCATGAATATTGTCATGGAGTGTCGTTGCGGATCCACTTTCTGCTCCGGCTAATATCTCTGAAACCGGAAGCGCAACACCGTGTCCAGCATTTGTCTTTCTCAGGTGATGACGAGAATTAAAACAGACGTGGACATATTAAAAGCTGTGGGTATGGAAAAACCAAGAGAACTGCACAAATTGTTCCGGCCTTATCGCTGGTTTTACTCACAGAGTGTTGAAACCCCTCAGTGGCTTCCAGGAAGATCTCAACAACATCGGGGATCCTACTAGCCACAGCGCAAGCAGACCAGAGTGCACTCTGCCCAACAGCCCACCCAAGGTGGTAAACAAACATGCGTCTCAAAACCATGAGTCCTCCCTTCCCCCTCTTCTGTTATCCACTCCAGTAGGAGGAAGCATTACCTGGAAGAGTGGCAACGCATCACAAAAGAGGCCTGGGTTTTGAATATTGTACAGAATGGGTACTGTCTCACTCCCCCCCCCACTACCATTCCACCGAAGCTGTCCACATTCCATCTTGACCTACTCAGAACGGAATTCAACATCCTATTGCAAAAGAAGGAGGTGGAAGTCGTTCCACACAGTCAATAGGGGGCAGTCATTTATTCTAGGTATTTCCTTGTACTAAAGAAAGATGAACAAGAATTCAGACCCATTCTCGATCTCAAAATCGCCAACAAGTGGATTTTGGAAGGAGAAGTTCCGGATGCTGACTTTACATCAGATTTATCCTTAACTACGCCAGGGAGATTGGCTTTGGTCCATTGACCTTCACAATGCCTACATCTACATTCACATTGCTAGGAGGCATTGAAAATGTCTCAGGTTCGTGGCAGAGTGGGCTAAAGAACGGTGATGGATCAAACCCAGATCTGTTGACTGGGTGTGAGTGTTTGATTGGTTCTGATGCTCCGTCCATCACCACCCCCTTTTGTACCCCTTTATTCGCCATAAGTTGGCAGGGTATGCTCAGATGTTGAGTCCCTTGCTCACTTTGCCACTGGATCAAGCAAGCCTGGCTGAAGACGGCTGAAATGCCAGAAACCGGTCCTAGGAAGCTTGTTTCCGGTCCAGGGAAGGCATGGCTTGGCAGTTTGGGCTGGACTGTTCCCATGAGGCACAGGGTCAGACTGATTTGCATATGGCCATGTCTGAACTGGGGTGGCAGAGTGGGCTAAAGAACGGTGATGGATCAAACCCAGATCTGTTGACTGGGTGTGAGTGTTTGATTGGTTCTGATGCTCCGTCCATCACCACCCGCTTTTGTACCGCTCAGGTTTGTTGTGGGGCACGATCATTACCAGTACACAGTACTACCATTTGGCCTCAAGTCAGCACCCAGAACATTCTCCAAGTGCATGGCCGTGGTAGCAGCCCATCTGAGAAAGCCCCAAATGTTCATCTACCTATATCTAGATGACTGACTTATAAAGGCGTCCACTTTTCAAGAAGCCCAACTACATTTTCAAATGGACTTGTGATCTACTCTATCGCTTGGGTCTTCATGTCAACTTCAACAAATCCACCTCAACACCAGTCTAGAATTTGCATTACTTAGGGACCTCCATCGACCCCATTCACACAAAGATGTGTCCTCCGGAGGAGCGATGCTTATCAATCATTAAGACTCTCCGGAAGGTGCCCCATCCAACAGTAAGGGTAGTCTCATCTCTTCTAGGTTCAATGGCCTCCTGCATTTTTCTCACTCCTAGTGCTTGCCTCCACATGCGACCCCTCTAGGAGTGTCTAGAGGACCAGTGGTATGAACTGACGGACAGCTAGGATGAAAGGATCACTTTTTCTTTTAATGCAACATGGTCTCTCAAGTGATGGACTTCGCCAAACAATCTCTTCCAAGGGATGCTGTTTCACCAATAAGTCCCTTCTCAGACCATTGTGACAGATGCCTCACTACTCGGATGGGAAGCCCACATGAAGCACCTCCAGATTCAAGGCTCATGATCTCAGAAAGAGCTGTCATACCATATCAATCTCCTCGAGCTCCGCACAGTTCATCTAGCGCTCAAGGCTTTTCACCTATCATTCACCACTGACACCCTGCTTGTTCAGACAGACAATACAACCACAATTAACTACCTGAACAAGCAGGGACTCACCAAGTCCAGAGCCTTATCACTAGGCACCCAGACAATTTTGAATTGGCTCTTGGCCACGAACCTGAAGGTAATAGCAACTCACCTCCCAGGCGTCTATAATGTTCAAGCATACGCTCTCAGCAGAGCTCTCGATGAAAACCACAAGTGGGTTGTGCACGAAGAAGTCATTCAAAATATCTTCTGCTTGTGGTGCAGCCCTTCTATCGACCTCTTTGCCACAGCAGAAAACAGAAAATACTGTGACTTCAGGTATTACCATCCAGAGACGCTGGGGAATGGCCCGTGGATCGACTCAGTCAGCACATTTAATTCCACGTATTCCTCTGATCCCAGCGGTCCTGATCAAGCTCTCTAGCGCAAAAGCCAAGATGATCCTCATCGCTCCACATTGGCCACAGCAATGGTGGTTCCCAGACCTTCTTCACCAGTCATTGTGTCCACATCTCAAGCCCCCATGCAGGCCAGACCTATTGACAAAATTCTGAGGCCAGATGATCCACCCCAATCACTCCTCTGAATTTAGATGAATGGCTCCTGAGCTAGTGCAGTACAGACACTTAAACTTGCCACAAGTCTGCATGGAGATCCTCAAAGACGCTAAGCGGCCTTCTACTCGCTCCACTTATGCCTTCATATGGAAGAAATTTTGCATTTGGTGTTCCTCTAAGAACATGAACCTTACTACTTACCAAGAGGATGTGATTTTACCATACCTTCTACTCTTGGCTAAATCTGGCTTGCAGTTCTCTTCCATAAAGGTTCATCTGGCAGCTCCTACTGCCTACAGGAAATGTCGTCACAGTTCTCCTTTTTCCAAATCCCAGTCATAAAAGATTTGTTAGAGGTTTTGAAGAGGGTTTTTCCTCCCATTAGGCATCCTTCGCCACCCTGGGAACTCAATATAGTGCTCTCTTGCCTTTGCAGGATCTTTTTAACTCATCCACAAGGCTTCGCTACAATACCTTACATGGAAGGAAGCTTTTCTGGTAGCGATAACATCAGCTCGCCGTGGTTAGCGAGAAACAAACACTATGTTCTCATGAATCATACACTGTCTTCCATTCTATCAAAGTAGTTATGAGAACTCACCCGAAATTCCTTCCTAAAGTAGCGTCAGACTTCCATGTATATCAGATAATTAATTGCCTTAATTTTTTCAGAATGCCTCTACTCCAGCAGAAAGTTCTCTGCATTCTTTGGACGTTAGGAGGGTTCTAAAATGTTATCTTGACAAGACAAAAGATATCAGCCGAATGGACCAATTGTTTATTAACTATGGTCTGGTCATTACTGGATTAGCTACCAAGCAATCCATCTCCAGATATATAGTTTTATGTATTTTGTTGTGCTACCAAAGAGCTCACTTTGCTGCTTTACTGCACAATATCCTGATCCAGAAATGTGCAAAGCGGCTACTTGGAAATCAGTACATACATTCACCAAGCACTACTGCCTAGACTGATGCAAGAGCAGATGCTCAAGTAGGACAGGGTTACCTCATAAATATATTTGCCTAAGTTCTCTAGAGTACCCTCTGTCTTCTCTACTGCGCTATGTTTTGATGGGCTACTCTATTCAGTGCTTATGACTATACATAGAAATCCCCTACAAGAGAAGCAATAGTTTCTTACCTGTAACGCCTGTTCTTTCGTAGGGTAATTTCCATGATAAGTCATGCCACCCTCCTTCCTCCCCGATGGAACAGACAGAGGTATCTTTGCAATCTTCACATGACATGGCGCATATCGCCTTAAAAAAGAACTGAAGCAACTGCCACCAGCTGGGCATGATAGGATGCTGGTGGTCTCTAGGTTCTTGAAGGCACAACCTCTATTTTAGTCATATAATGTCAGTCTATGGGGCTACTCTGCCCTTCTCTCCCTCATCTCTCCCATAAAAAGGGGTCTGCGGAGAAGATTTATACTGTTTGCAAAGTGTCTTAAATTATACTCATATTTAATGTACTGGCCCTTTTTTGATCACAATGAAGAATCTGGCCATTGTAGCCTAGGTATATAGGCTACATTATCTGTCTCTTTCTTAAGTCTCTTTACAGGCCTTCCTGAAGAAAGGCAAAAATCACCACTTAAGAAGATATATTAAAGAACTGCTCCGGAGTCGCCATATGTGTGGGTGGAACTATTCAGTGCGTATGAATTATCATGGAAATACTCCTACTTGAGAACAGGAGTTACAGGTAAGAAACTATTCCTTCTTCTTGGCCGGCTTCAAAGAAAGGGGTAATGGTGTTCCTGATCGTAGATTAGACTTGCGACGACCCCTTTTCTCATCCCTTGCTCTGGCTGGAAACAACTTTTCCTCTATCTCCTTTAGGGCCTTCCGGGTTCATCCGCTGGCAACTAGAGCAAGAGTCCACATTATGATCTGAACCCAAACACCAAAGACTGATAGCATGAGGGTCAGTAATAAACACCTGACCCTCACAGTCTTTGCAGGGTTTAAAACCTGATTTTCGAGGTGGTGACTTTGTCCAAAATACTGCGCTTTTTATAGGAAAACTAAGTTGAAATTTGACAATTTCTTAATGGAAAGTTTGAAAAAATAGTTTCATATCAAAGGCACGGAAAAAAGGGAACTGCCGTCAGCATGCTGACGGGTGCTCTTTATGGCCCCAGTGATGATGTTGATACCGATGACCCCTGTTGACGTGGGAGAGCTATTCAATTTTTTTTTGTTCAAGCTGGCGCAAGTAGATATTCAAAAGGTGAGGAATCCTTAGGTAGATGTATCAATCATAAGTAGGAGTATGTTTGCACTTTGCTATGTTTCAGACTCCATATGCCTGTCAGGACAAATGTTCAGGCAAATATAGCCAGCAATGTACTCTCTCTTAATCATCCTCATCCTCCTTCTCCGCTACCAATCTGTCTCAGTGTCATTATCATAATAATGGGCCCAACTAGTCAAGTACGCTCTCCTGCAGATTTTGAGGAGCATGTCTCTGGCACCTGGGATGGCAGTTAACCATCATGATCTGATCATGTTTTGCTAATTTGAAATGGGACTACCTTTTTTACTATCACTGCTGCTCCTCTTGGACCTCAACTGTACCATGCATATCATTATAACCTGAACCGATCTATTCGCAGGAATCTACACATGTCCCCAACATATGTGTCTCTGGGAGGAATACTGGGTCTAAGTTTATGTTTTTGAAGGTTTCTCACTGCTCTCTGCTTAATTTGGTGTTAGTCAATTTAATCTGATAGAGACATCTAGCCGCAGAGACCTTAACTTTTGAATTCTCCCCAGTCGCCAGTCTTGATACAGTAGTGTTTTCAGCAGTATCTCTGCACCCCGGGGGACAGCGTCGTATGGCTCAGTGATGACATTGTCCCTGGATATGACGTCAATGGAGCCATGTAAGTCCCCTCCTGTGCGCAGATATCAGTTTCTTATTTTCACGCTACGGCAGATCTGAAGAGGGGTATCTCTGGCTGTTTTTCAGCTCGATGCCCTCTGGGTTTAAGTTGTATGGGTCCTGTGCCTGCAAGATGTCGGGTACGGACCCACATTCTATCTGTAAGTGGTGCTGGGCGAGCACCACAATGCAGACGTGACACCTGTCAGCGCTGAAGCCAAAGGCGCTGCGGGTGCGATGCATGGAGCTTCTGACGGCGCGGTTGTCACGGACCTCCAGTTCACATCATCTGTCTTTCACCCGGGCGAGAGGTCATTTCCAGAAGCCCCACTCTTCTACCCATGGTCAACAACAACATTGCCAGTCTCCGTCGACATCACACGGTAAGCGGCGTGACAGGAGGTCGAAGACTCAGGCCTCTATTGCATCTTCGACATGCAATATGGATCGCAAAGGAGTCTCTCACCCTAGTGCTGAGACTCTCCCTCTGACGTCACTCCCGAGCCTCCCAGTTTTCCCTGGAGCTGGGGTGACCTGGAAGCAGATGCAGGAGTACTACGAGGCTCTCCATCTGATCTTTGGGTCCTCGTCTCCCTCTGGAGCGCCTGCGGGCCCCAAGGAGGTTGTAGCTGCCGCGACTCCAGATATCTGCGCAGATACTGGCTGACTTTTCTCTTCCTTCCCAGGTCGATATCGGCATGGAGTCACCTCAACGCAGGTCGAAGTTGCGTCGATGCCGTTCAGCGTTGTTTATGAAGCCGTATGTAGCGCCGGTCATTGCTGTGGAGGATCCACAAGTCCTGTCAGGGAAGGTTGTGAGGAGATGACCCCCTTGGAGTAGCCAGTTGCCCATTCGGGCTTGGACATCTGGACTGTAGAGTTGGGTGAAGCAAGTGGCCTAGATTTGTCCCCTGCCTCGACCCTTTTCTCATCTCCTGGCCTTGCCTCGGAAACCAGTTCCTCTTTGGCAGAGGTTGTGAGGAGAGTAGCTGAATGTTATGCATCTTACTCTACCTACTGTGGAAAAGACTACAGACCGTCTTATTGAGGTCCTTCACCCCGGTTAGTTGGGGTAGCACTGGTGCTTAGTTTTTGTGAGGCACTTACTGACATTTTGTTGGGGCCTGGGCAAAACCTGAGTCGGGTGTGCCAGTGGACCGCATCAGTGCCCATACATACCGCTCTGCCCCTGGTGACCCCAATTGCCTTCTTCGGCAGCCGACCCACCACAGCTTCGTGGTCCAGACTATTACGGCATCCCCTGAGATGGGGAACCTCCCTCATTCCCTCTTTGAAAAGGAGTCCGGGATACAGGATTCTTGCGAGAAGCAGATTTTGTTTCTCAACTAGTGCGGCTTTACGCTCCACTAATATGACCAGCGTCCTCGGACGCTTTCTCCACGCTTTGTGAGAGTCTTTGAGCCAACTTTTACCCTTGTTCCCCGAGGCTAACAGGGGCAAGTTACATCAGTTGATTGCAGATGGCCATCAGGCAGCCAGACTGCTCATCATGTGTGGAATGGATTCCACTGACTCCATTGGGCGGGTCATGGCATCTGCTGTGGCATTGCACCCACACGCATGGCTCCGGACATCTGGATTTTCAGAAGCTGTCCAGTCAGTCTTGGTTGACATGCCATTTGATGAGGTTTATCTTTTTGGAGCCCAAGCAGATGCTGCTCTACGCAGGTTTCGGGCTAGTCGGTGAGGGTCAGACCTTTAACCTGTCTCCTCCTTTCTTTTTCAATTTGCGTGGAAGGGGATACCCTGTTCTGCGGATTTCACTCCTTTTTGCCTGAGTTGACTCAGTCTGTATGATTTTTACACCACCAATTCCAGTGATGGGCTATGGCTTGTTTTGCTGCTCTTTGCAGACACGCTTTGTTGCGGGGGTTGAGGTTCTGCGAGTCTGTTCAGGCCAGTATAGCCCTTGATGCACTTGTAATATGGCACTTTCTGATGGATACATCTGCCAGTGGATTCCTCACCTTGTGAATATCCCCTGGGCCAGCAACATTCGGAAACTTTTGTAGCAGTCCACGCCGATGAGGTCGAAGACGACGTCACAGAGACACAGCTCCGCACGCGACTCCGCTGACGTCACCGGCTCCATAAGAAGACCTCATCGGCGTGATGACGTCAGTTCCCTTTTTTCCGCGCCGACGACGCCAACGGATTTCGGGACTCGATACTAGTAGCTTTACTTGTTACTTTGTGTATTTTCTGGATTTATCTGTCTTTCTTCGGGAAGATGTCGACAAGGAAGTCGGGTTTCAAGCCCTGTCGAGAATGTGGCAAGCACATGTCTATTACCGACCCACACGAAGATTGTGTTTGGTGTCTTTCATCCGACCACGATGTGGATGGTTGTTCCAGCTGCCGCAAGATGAGCTCGAAGGCTCTTAAAGAAAGAGAGGCGAAGCTCTTCATCGCTCGGATGAAGAAGAAGGAAAAAAGAGGAAGAAGGAAGTCTGGATCCAGGTCGAGGTCGGCGTCCAAATCGACTTCGGGGCATGCTTCGAGAAGTAAGAAGCATAAGAAGAAGAGGAGGCATTCTTCACATCATCACTCCGATAAAGGTTCGGCTCCGAAGTCGAAGTCGCGTACTCGACGTCGGAGAGAGTCAGTGTCTCCTTCTCCAGTCCCGACTTCACCTCCAGCTCCTTCTTCTCCGGTGACTTTGCCGGTTCCGGCTACATCTCCGGTGCCGGTGACATCCCCGACGACGGTTCCATCTCCGGCTCCAGCTTATTCTCTGGCTCCGTCTCCGGCCCCGGTTGAGGATCTTCAAGCTCCGGGTGAGACTGTGATGCCGCTTGTTCAACCGTCGGCGCCGGCAGGCCCGAGTCCGGTGATGCCTGACCAGTATCCTGCATTCCCTGGTCCAGGTCAGGACCCCACGCATTATCTAAATGCCATGTACGGGGTGTTTTCAAGGGCCATGTATACCTCTGGTGCACCTGTGGGTCCGATGGGTACGATGGCTTTTAATTTGGGAGTGCCGCAGGTCTACCCTCAAGCTCCATTCATGCCATTCTTTCCGGCGACGCCGTCTTGGCAGCTACCGGCACCGAGAACATCGACGCCGCTTCCCTCTTCACCGGCGCCGACTCGACTTCGTTCGACGCCGGCTGCTCCTGCGGATCCGCGTTCGGCGCCGGCGCCGTCGGATTCGAACACGGCGCCGCCGACGCCGCTGGTACGGATTCGTTCCAGAAGGGAAGCACAGAGAGTGGTGGATGAGAGAAGATTTCTTTTGGAAGAGGCTGAAGAGGGAGAGTTAGTTGAATCTGATGAGGTGTTTGAAGAGCTAAAGGAGGCAAGTGGACTGGATTTGTCTCCAGAGTGGGAAATCACTCCACCATCAGATGAGCCATCTAAAGATGCAGCGCCGTATCATGCGGTCATCAGAAAAGCTGCGGAGTTGTTGGACCTTCAGTTACCAACCACGGAGTTCAGGTCTAACATTCTTACTGTGGTACTGCATTCGCCTACCGCAGTCTCGGAGCCTTTGTTACCCTTTAATGAGGCCATTATGGACCCTGTGCTAGAGGTATGGCGCAAGCCTTTTTCAGCTCCAGCGGTCTCCAGGGCAGTCGCAAGGAGATATAGAGTGGCTCCAGGGGATCCTGAATTTTTAACTTCGCACCCATCGCCTGAGAGCTTGGTAGTTCAGGCGGCCTGTTCGGGAAGATCAAAGGGGGCCTTTCCTCAGGTTCCAGGAGACAGAGAGGCCAAAAAGGTAGATCAATCGGCCAAAAAGGTCTTTTCATCAGCCAGTATGGCTCTTAAGTCGACAAATGCGACGTGTTTGTTGGGGCGCTATATCCACGCGCTCATGGACTCAGTGAAGAAGTTGGCACCAAAGCTGTCGGAGGAGGATAGGGCCGGCTTCAATGAAGTTCTGACTGATGCCCAGGCGGCTGCACGCCAAGTCATTACAAGTGGACTGGACACAGCAGACTCAGTTGCCAGAGTCATGGGGTCTTCTGTTGCCACCAGGAGGGGTGCATGGCTAAAGTCCTCTGAATTCTCTTCGGATGTGCAGTCGACTTTATTGGACTTGCCTTTTGATGGGTCTGGTTTGTTTGGTAAGAAGGCGGATGCTGCTCTCGAACGTTTCAAGGAGAGTAAGGCTACGGCTAGGTCGCTGGGTCTTCAATCCCAGCCGAGAGGATCTTTCAAAAGATATAGGGGCTTTGGAAGGGCGACTTTTCGCTCTTATAGACCGACCCAGCAACAGCAGCAGCAACAACAGCAAGGTTCGTTGTCCAAGGGATACAGAGGAAGAATCGGGGATCGCTCACGTGGCCGTCAACTCTCCTCCTCCTCTTCCTCTTCCTCAGCCCCTCCCACCACCGCAAAGCAGTCCTAGATTCGACATTCCGGATCATGTTGGTCCTGTGGGGGGCCGGCTTACCCATTTTCTGCAAGATTGGGAATCTGTAACTACAGATCTCTGGGTTCTGGATCTTGTAGAAAATGAGTACGCCCTTACCTTTTGGGAATTCCCTCCAAATTACCCTCCTTGTCAAGGGGCTTGCTCGGAGGACCACCGTCTTCTCCTGCAGGAGGAAGTCCTGAAGTTGTTTCAAAAAGGTGCGATAGAGGTGGTTCCGGAGCAGGAGAGGGGTCAGGGATGCTACTCCCGGTATTTTCTGATTCTGAAAAAGGACGGCAGATTGCGTCCGATACTGGACCTCAGAATCCTGAACTTTTACCTGAAACAGGAGAAGTTCAAGATGCTCACCCTTGCGCAGGTTCTTCAAGCGCTGAATCAGGAGGACTGGATGGTGTCGCTCGACTTGCAGGATGCGTATTTTCACATTCCCATCCTGAAGTCGCACAGGAAGTATCTCCGGTTTACGGTAGGGTCGCAACATTATCAGTTTGCGGTCCTCCCGTTTGGTCTTACTTCGGCACCTCGAGTCTTCACGAAGGTGATGGCAGTGGTGGCAGCTCATCTCAGAAGGTCGGGGGTCTCGGTTTTCCCTTATTTAGACGACTGGCTGATCAAGGCGGAGTCGTCGGAGAAGGTGCTGCGTCATCTGCAGGATACAACTCGGCTGTTGTACAAATTGGGTTTTTCGATCAACGTGCCCAAATCTCACCTGGTGCCCTCTCAGCGCAACCTGTTCATAGGTGCGGTACTGGACACTACTGTTTGTCGAGCATTCCCACCTCTTCAAAGGATTCTCGACATACAGGAAATGATTCCTTTATTTTACAGCGGAGCGGTCGTTCCAGTTCTGAAGGTCCTTCGCCTGCTCGGTCTGTTTGCCTCCTGCATCCTGTTGGTCAACCATGCACGCTGGCACATGAGGGCGCTCCAGTGGTGCCTCCGCAAGCAGTGGTATCAGCACAAAGGGGATCTCAGGGAGTCTGTGAGGATCTCCAGAGAAGCTGCAGCGGATCTATCTTGGTGGAGCGTGGAGGGCAATCTGTCCCAAGGAAAGTCCTTCCATCTACCTCCATCGGTGGCCACGGTGATAACGGATGCATCCACTTTAGGGTGGGGTGCTCATCTGGGGGATCTGGAGATCAAGGGTCTTTGGTCTCCAGAGGAAAGGTTGCTTCAGATCAACCCTCTGGAGTTACGGGCGATACGTTTGGCGCTCAAGGCCTTCCTCCCTTCCCTTCGCGGTCAGTCTGTTCAAGTCCTGACAGACAACACGACCGCGATGTGGTATATAAACAAACAGGGAGGAGTGGGGTCTCTTTGTCTCTGCAGAGAGGCCCTGCGTCTATGGTCCTGGGCTCAGGACCATCAGATTTGTCTGATGGCAAATCATCTGGCCGGGGTTCTTAACGTACGTGCGGACAGTCTCAGTCGGCAGTTCTCCGCCGACCACGAGTGGAGGCTTCATCCGGAGGTGGTTCGTCACGTCTTCCGGATGTGGGGAACTCCTTGGGCGGACCTGTTCGCCACTCACGAGAATGCTCACTGCCCGTTATTCTGCAGTCTCCAGTATCCGATGCAGGGAGCGTTGGGGGACGTGTTTCAGTTGAGTTGGGGCTCACGACTCCTTTACGAGTTTCCTCCCATACCCTTGATTCCTCGGGTTCTGAGGAAGATTTGCCAAGACCGGGCCCAAGTTAATTTGGTCGCCCCAGATTGGCCAAGAAGGGTGTGGCACACAGATCTTCTCCACCTCTCCTCGTGCCCTCCGCTCCGTCTCCCTCTGAGGGCAGACCTCCTCTCGCAGTCGGAGGGGCAGGTTCTACACCCCCACCTCCAGAGCTTACACCTTCATGCCTGGAGATTGAACGGGGCAACCTGAATTCTTTTTCTCTCCGCCAGATGTGGTGGATGTTATTTTATCGGCCAGGCGACACTCCACCAAGTCCATTTACTCATATAGGTGGTCTAAGTTTGTTAAGTGGTGTGGAGAGAGATCCATTGACCCTTTAAAAAAACCATCTTTCTGATGTGCTTTAGTTTGCTCTTTCCCTGGCTCAGCAGGGCTGTGCTGTGGCCACGGTCAAGGGCTATCTTCGGCCTTATCGGCTTTTCTATGTCTTCCTGATCAACCGTCATTATTTAAATCTCCGATTGTACTACTCCTTTTGTAATGCCACAGTGGGACCTTAATCTTGTCTTAACTTTTCTGATGGGGTCCCCGTTTGAGCCTCTTCATAGTTGTCCTCTGAGGCTGTTGTCCTTTAAGACGGTCTTTCTTGTAGCCATAACCTCGGCAAGGAGGGTGAGTGTGCTTCAAGCTCTTAGTTCTAAACCCCCTTTTTTAATATTACATGCTGAAAGGATGGTTCTTAGGACCAGGGCTGCTTTCTTGCCTAAAGTAGTTACTCCGTTTCATTTGGGGCAGTCTATTACTCTCCCTGTTTTTTATCCACCTCCCCATCCTTCCAAAGAGGAGGAAAGGCTTCATCGTCTGGACCCAAAAAGAGCTGTCAGCTTTTACTTGGATAGAACGAAAGACTTTCGTCTGGACGATCAGCTCTTCGTGGGTTATGTTGGACATTCTAAAGGAAGAGCGGTGCACAAGCGCATTTTATCGAGATGGATCATCCTTGCCATCAAGATCTGCTATGCCCTGGCTGGTAAGGTTCCTCCTGAGGGTATTAGGGCTCATTCAACTAGTGCTAAATCATCTACATCTGCTTTGGCCAGGGGTGTTCCTGTAGCAGATATTTGTAAAGCCGCGACTTGGGCCTCCCTCCATACTTTCGCAAAGCATTATTGCTTGGACTCTGAGATGAGGAGGGAGGGCCACTTCGCGCGCTCTGTCTTGCAAGACTTTTTGGTATAGGAAGGTGGACACCCTCCTCCGGGAGTGGGGACTGCTGTGGGAATCTATTCACAAGGTGAGGAATCCACTGGCAGATGTATCCATCAGAAGAACAAGGTACTTACCTTCGGTAACGCTTTTTCTGGTGGATACAGTATCTGCCTGTGGATTCTTCACTGGCCCACCCGCCTCCCCGTTGTCCACCTTTGTATGCCTTAAAAGATGTCTTGTTTGAGATGTTGTTATGCTTTCTGGTACATTGGTAGGAAATGCTTGTTTTATTTAGCTTTCCTTTTGTATATGTTCTATTTATATTTGATTGTATATTGTATACTGTGTATACTTTGAATCTGTCGTTTGGTCCACCTGTGCGCCTCGGAGGCACGGAAAAAATGGGTGGAACTGACGTCATCACGCCGACGTGGCTCTCTTTTGGCTCCGGTGACGTCATACGGAGTCGCAAGCGGAGCCGATGCATTATGACGCCGTCCACGTCTGCGTAGAGAGGTGGGGAAAAAAGTTCAGTGGAATGCTGGCGCAGGGGATATTCACCAGTGAGGAATCCACAAGCAGATACTGTATCCACCAGAAAAAGCGTTACCGAAGGTAAGTAACTTGTGCTTCTCTCTTCATATTTCCCCCTTTGGTGACTCGAGGTCATCTTCAGACTGCGGGCCATGGCTCTTAAGGCCATGCAGGGACGAACCTATGTTTATCTTTGCGGTCCGCCAATGGACATTGGCCGGCGAAATTCCGTGAGTTGTCGGTCCACTCTGGGATACCTGGTGTGTGTGGAACGGTATATATATATATATATATATATATATATATATATATATATTTCCACATTTGTCCAAAAAACGAAGCACACTCGTGTCAGGTTAATTAAGTACAGCAAACCAGAGCCAGCATGTTGCTTCTTTTAATAGATCAGCCCAACGCGTTTCAAATTCAACATCCTTGATCACGGGCAGACAGCATCTGAAACAAAAAATTGTCTTTAGTGACTCTCAATAAATACCCACATGTTTCATTGATAACACACTGGTGAGTAAGTACAGCCTCCATGCATTGTGGGATCAGAAGTCCATGATAAAAATCACCCTACTCATTTGTCATCAAAATGCTTGCAAAATGTTCTTTTTATAAACCATGATAAGTTTGAAGGTCCATCCCTTACTCTGGTATGTCAAATATCGCAACCTGACACTCTGCCAGGCTCATAAGTCGTAAACCCCAGTCCCGCCATTTCAGATGTAGGCGGGGGTGCGCTTCCACCACCGGTCCGCCGTAATATGTACCATTCCACATTTGTCCAAAAAACGAAGCACACTCGTGTCAGGTAAATTAAGTGCAGTAAACCAGAGCCAGCATGTTGCTTCTTTTAATAGATCAGCCCAACGCTTTTCAAATTCAACATCCTTGATCATGGGCAGGCGGCATCTGAAACAAGAAATTGTCTTTAGGGACTCTCAGTAAATACCCACATGTTTCATTGATAACACACTCGTGAGTAAGTACAGCCTCCATGCATTGTGGGATCCGAAGTCCATGCTAAAAATCACCATACTCATTGGTCGTCAAAATACTTGCAAAATGTTCTTTTATAAACCATGATAGGTTTAAAGGTCCATCCGTTACTCTGGTATGCCAAGTATCGCAACCAGACACTCTGCCAGGCTCATAAGTCGTAAAGCCCCAGAACCGCCATTTCAGATGTAGGCGGCAGTGCGTGATATGTACTGTTCCACATTTGTCCAAAAAACGAAGCACATTTGTGTCAGGTAAATTAAGTGCAGCAAACCAGAGCCAGCATGTTGCTTCTTTTAATAGATCAGCCCAACTCGTTTCAAATTCAACATCCTTGATCACAGGCAGACGGTGTCTGAAACAAAAAATTGTCTTTTGGACTCTCAATAAATACCCACGTTTCATTGATAACACACTGGTGTATATATATATATCTTTGGGGCAAGGTTTTATACATCTGACATACTGATGGAAGCCTATACCAGATTCAAAGCTGTTTTAATGTATGATGTAATCTTGATTTGGTCAAGTAAATGTTCTTTATACCAGGGAGGTATTGTTCTTCTCCATTCATGGTGTACAGATTATGTCTTCAGTTTTGTATTGAGGCTCATTCATTTTAATATAATGGGGATGAGTCCTGTGAGTCCTTCTTTATGGATTTTATCAGAGCAGTTCTTCTCTGATATTTCTTGATTGATGTGAAGAATACGGATTACAAGGCTTTTGCCTTATCCTTGACCCTTTTGGTCCACTACGTCTCTTTCCTCCTGGAGGATAGATGATAGTATCTGATAACTCTCAGATGATTATTTTAGGATCTTTTCCACCTTTTCCCTCAGGGCTCGATTTTTTTCGTATTCTGTGATAGTGATCATAGGTACTATTAAGAGCCAAGCTCTTTTCCTACTGTTTCTATGTACATTTAGTCGATTTTTGGTTTTGATCGACTGGTTCTCTTTGAAATCTGTCGTAGGATTAGTATGCAAACCCTCCTCCAGCGGGTATAGCTGTGGTATTTAATTAAAAAATTACAGAATCTGTGGCTAGATGTCTCTATCAGATATACAAGTTACTTACCTTCGGTAACGTAATATCTGGTAGAGACACAGTCTAGCTGCATATTCCTTAATTCTGTGCCCATCCTCCTCGCTCTGCGAAAGACCCATGAGACAAAGGATTATATACCCTGTATCAATGCTGGTTCGTATACTGGTAGTCACTATCTCACGGAATTGTGACTCAACAAACATTTTATTGGTGTTCATGAGTCTTGTATTGGTTTGGTCATGCCTCTCACTTCCATTGGTGAGTGGTCTGTAGAGTGGAGGGTGTTCCCCCTTTTAAGAATGGTTCTGCTTCAGGGTGCAGTGTTTCTCATAGCCTAAGCTTTGTTAATTAATGTGAGTTTTTTACCGTAAACCATTTAGATGGTATTGGCATACCATTTCATGTTGTTTGTAATTATTGTTTTTTAAAGATTTTGATCGTTCTTGGGCACACTGTTTCCACAGCCAGTATCTAGAGTGGCTCTGAGTTCTGGCGCAGAAGTTTTTACTGATATCCGCACTCCGTAGGGGACCTATATGGCTCCATTGAAGTCATATCCGTAGACATTATCACGGAGCCGTACAACACTGTCCGACGGCATGCAGAGGTACTGCTGAAAACATTCCAGATCTAGACTGGCGCATGGGTAGAGTTCAAAAGTTAAGGAATCTCCAGATAGACTGTGTCTTTACCAGATATTAAATTACTGAAGGTAAGTAACTTGTACTTTTTTACCTCATAATGTATAAGGAGCCACTCTTTTCAGTTTTACACTTAGTGTGTCATCGATGCTATTATATTCAGTTTTTTCCTGATAAATCATTATCCTTATCCCTTCCTCCCTCCCATGTAATTATTGTCCCCTCTAAATCTATGTCTAATATCACAATGCCTTTAGAAAATCTGCAGAAAACAATAACAAAGGGAGGGAGTTAAGAGGAATTTAGGTAGAATCTTCCTCCTGTCAAGCTTTTTATAAACAATGTGATTCTACCCTGTAGAAAAAAAGTGCTCCATGAGATGTCATGGGAAGGCACTTTGGGCCTCATGTAGGTAACTAAATTTTACCCGTTCTTAAATACCGAGCCGTACCGAATCGGTAAATTAGAATCGGTAAGTTATATGTAGGTAAAAATTCGGTAACAGTTACCGATTCGGTAACATTCGGTAATCACGAATCGGAATTCACCGAATCGGTAAATACCGAGGTGGTATTTACCGAATCGGAAAATACCGAGGTGGTATTTACCGAATCGGAAAATACCGAGGTGGTATTTACCGAATCGGAAAATACCGAATCGGTATGTACGGATTCGGTAAATAAAATCACATGACTTGACGAAACAGCTAATCCTGTGCAACGACAGCCCACCCAACCAGGAAGTGCCCACACCCAGGCAGGTGTACATAATTAGCCGAAGTGGCCACACCCAGGCAGGTGTACATAATTAGCCGACCCTGGAGAGGCTTGGAGTGCAGAGGAGAGGCAGGGAGCCGTTGCATGTGCGAGCGGGTAAACGAACAGCATGTCCAGCCAGAGAACACAGAAAGACGGAGGGGAAAGGAGGAGGAAGCTGAAATTTAGCCCCAAGGAACTCCAGGTGCTGGTGGAGGAGGTGGTGAAGCAGCACCAGAAGCTGTTTGGAAGGCAATCCCTGCAAGTGCCTGAGGCGGAAAAGCGCAACATATGGCTGGCCATCCAGGCGCAGGTCAATGCTGTGGGAGTGACCCACAGGGACATTGAGGTCCTCAAAAAGCGCTGGTATGACCTGAGGATTGTGACCAAGAGGAAGATGGGCGACATCCAGAAGGAGGCCAGCCAGACCGGAGGTGGAACCAACAGGGCACCTGCCCTC
This sequence comes from Triturus cristatus, assembly GCF_964204655.1. Classification (NCBI taxonomy): domain Eukaryota; kingdom Metazoa; phylum Chordata; class Amphibia; order Caudata; family Salamandridae; genus Triturus; species Triturus cristatus. The sequence goes on along the minus strand of NC_140585.1, from coordinate 817,864,240 downwards.
ACCGAACTGGAGGAGCTGGTGGCGGCCACAATCCAGCAGGAGAGCGTCGTGGGTCTTGGGGACGCCGACAGCTCTGCCAGAGCCGCAACACACCAAGGTAAGACGAAAGCACAGCAATGTAGCCCCCCCTACCCCTATCCCACATCCCCCATTGTGAAACGAGAATCACACTGCAGTCCACACGTGTCAGTGCAGACAGGCAATGCATTCCGGGAGATGTAGTCAGGGCAACACTAACCATGACGTAAATGTTACAGGGCAACAAGGCATGTCACGCACTCGAGGCACAAGGAGACAGAGGACATATTGGAATGTGAAATGTTTTATTGTGACGCTTGCAATGCAGCCCTTCGGGGACACTGAGCCAATGTTGTATTTCTGTCCACAGATGTGACATCATGCAGGACAGGGCATGCTGCAGGAGAGACGGCACACCGGCCACAAGTATCACCTCTAGCCAGCACAAGTACAGACCAGGGAGCAGGCCCACTGGCAGCCGCACCACCAACACAGCCAGCCTCGCCGCACCCAGAGCCAGCATCACCTCACCGAGAGCCAGCATCACCACAACCAGAGCCAGCATCACCACAACCAGAGCCAGCATCGCCACTCATGTTCGAATCACCGGCCACATCTCCGCTTGCAGGTGTGAGAATGAGGAGGCGTCCAGCAGCCAGGCTACGAGCCTTAGACACCTCGTCAGACGACAGCATGGGCCCAGAAGACCGCACCGGGCCCCAGGAAGGGAGCCATGCCACTGTGCCCCACACCTCACAGGCAGCACAGACGGGAGCAAGAGGGCGCCGCAGGTCGCGTGTCCAGAGTCCACCAGCACCCACTGACGGCCATGGTGTCTTCTTGGGTCTCGAGGGCCAAATGTTGAAGCAACAGCGCCTGCAATCAAAGGCAGTCATGTCAGTCCAGAGGCACATGCGGGTGATGAGGACAACTTTAGTCAACATGGACAGTAACATTGGTGGCATGGCTGCGGGCATTCGGGACATGTCCCAGTCAATCCAGCAGTTGTGCAGCAAATTAGATGCTGACATCGAAGCACGGCGCCGGGAACGCCAGAGAAGGGACACTACCAGCAGGGCACTCAACCGTCTGGCAACTGCGACTTCTCTACTGTGCCGGCGCTCTGTGACGATGCAGGAGGGCCTAACACAGTGCTGCAGCGACCTGTCTCGGGGGATGGTGCAGGTGACAAGTGCACCAGGGGTGCTATTGACTAGTCAGGCGTCGACAACTGCTGCAGGGGATGCTGCGGAGAGCATCGACACCAGCAGCAGCATCACACCCCCCGTCCCAGAAGCACGCAGGAGCAGCAGGCGGCTTGGGGTTGGCTCTAGTGAGGATGCACAGGCCGTGCAATCCACCGCTGCAGCGCGTATGCGCAAACATTGATGTAGCCCTGCTTAGCCACTTCCCATTGGGTGACGTAACCCTGGACATACTCCTTGTATAGATGGTATATTGCCAGATTGGCCTGTTCATGTGTTCATGGCGTGGTGCCACATTAAAACTACGTCAGTACTTCTCACAACTCGCTGTGTCCCCTCACTTACTCAGAAATAGTTGCATGTGATCTCTGCCCGTCTCTCTCTCCCATCGATTGCAGTTGGCACTCTAGCTGCGTTGCCCTCTGGCTGGCCTGACTCATCCTCGTTGTCCTCAAAATATGTTAGTTCCACATCTGTACCTTTTTTCGTGGCAAGGTTGTGCAGCATTGCACAAGTGGCAATAATCTTGCAGCAGGTGATGGGTTTGTACTGGCGTGCGCCTCCGCTCTTGTGCAGGCAGCGGAACCTGCTCTTCAGTAGTCCAAACGTGCGCTCCACCACATTGCGTGTTGTTTTATGTGCCACGTTGTATCGTCTCTCACTCTGGGTTGCTGGGTGTAGGTAGGGAGTGAGGATGAATGACCGGCATGCATATGCACTGTCGCCTGGATGAGTAAAAGGGAACCATCAGTAACATGCCTCTATACACTATGATTTGCAGGTTTCAAGGGGCGTCACTGTTACTTACCTAGCAGGTATCCCTCTCCGAATTCTCCGGCACTCAGTCGTGTGTAGATCCCACTATTCTGGAAGATGTAAGAGTCGTGGGTGCTCCCAGGAAACTTTGCAACAATATCTGTGATGATGTTCCCTGCATCACAGATCACCTGCACATTGATGGAGTGGGTGGACTTCCTGTTCCTGTAGATGTGCTCTGTATCAGCTGGTGGACAGATTGGGATGTGTGTACCATCAATACAGCCGATGACATGGGGGAACTGTGCCATGTGATAAAAGTCTGTTTTTGTTTTCTGCAGTGCAGCCTGTGTGTTTGGGAAGCTTATGTAGTGGTGCATTCTCTGCATCATGGCATCCAGGAACTTCCTGAAGAAACGTGACAGGCAACTCTGGGATACCCCACCCACCGCAGCTATCACCACCTGATAACTGCCGGATGCCAACAGATGTAGGCTGCAGAGCACCTGCACATGTGGGGGTATGGCGTGCGCCCTTCTTATTGGCTGGTCCAGGAGTGGGTGAAGGTCCCTGATTAAGTCCATGATGGTTTCGGGGTGTAGCCTGTACCTCTCATGTATCTCGGCATCAGTCAGCTGGAATAGTGTGATGCGCTGTCTGTAGATTTGTTCCTCCCGTCGCCACACCCTCAGTCCTGCTGCCTGTAGACGTAGGCGCCTTGCAATGACGTACATGGCGGCCATGTTGTCCACGCTGTTGCATTTTGGGTTTGCATATATGCATTGTTGATGGTTACCACCTGCTTTCAATCCGTGTTAATTACCGACTCTTATTTACCGATTTTCCTGGATTTCTTAATTACCGAGTGCTCCTACATGTCATTTTAAATTTTACCACTTCATATTTACCACTTCATGTTTACCGAATCGTTAATTATGTATTCGGTAAATCTGATTCGGTATTTTGGAATTCGGTAAATATGAATCGGTATTTACCGCCTCATATTTACCGAAAAGTGGTTTTTGGACTCCTACATCTCACTTGTCTGAATACCGGTCGGTAACGGCATATTTACCGAAAATCGGCCGTTACCGACCGGTATTTGGCTACCTACATGAGGCCCTAAGTGTTTTTAAAATACCCCTCACACACTATGAATCCCATGGTGTCATGCTTCATCATAGGGGTCTTCCCGTCCCTCTATGGGGCGGGGCGTGCTACGACCAGCATGTATGCGGGAGCACTGTTGTTTTGTGAAGGAATAGGCTATGTGTAATTTGGGGGTGAGAGTGGTAGGGTTAGTGAATAGTTAAAAAAAATTAAAAATTCTCTGGCTAGTGGAAAAAACTAATTTATTCAATTCCCTGGCTGAGAATATTAAAATATGTAGGGGATGTACCTCAATCTGATACTCCCTACTGGGTCAACATGTTTCGTAAGCAGTCCCCACTGCTTTACTCATCAGGACCTAAATATGATCCCTACTACACTCAAGAAATACTAGGTTAATAAATCGTATGCCTATTTCTCAGAACCAAACTTCAAAAATTATGCAAGTCTGGAGAAGGTTTGTAAAGGTGCAATGTCCTTTATCGTTTTGAAACGACATAATTCGGTATCTGTAATGATAAAAAAACAAAAATAAGGTAAACAACCTGGTGGTTGTTCATTTAAACACATCACCATACTGTGGAGTCGCCTTTTCTGAACATATTTGATATATTTTTCTTAGCAGAAAGCGTTGTTATTCTGTAAATTCAATAAGAAACAGCCCGAAAATTACGGAACATAATCGCTGATTATTCACACTTGGTTGTGGTATAAAAACACACACACACGTTCGTTACATTCATCTATTGTTGTAATATCAAGAGTGGTGAATCGTTCACCAATGTCAACAAAACTTGTTAATGCCCGATATTTGCAGAACATAATAGCTGGTGTTGGGCACTTGGTTAGGGTGTAGGAACACACTTACACGTTCGTCACACTCATCTTTTGTTGTTACGTAAAATCGTACATTTATGTCGAGAAACATACTAGCCGAAGCGGACTCAACCCTATACATTGTACATGTACGTAATGATGTTTGGGTACATACATTGTTATGAATAATTATCCTGCTTTATGAGCTTGCACCGGAGGGAAGGAAGCCTTGTAATAGTCACTGTATATAAAGTGGAAAAGCATAAAGTGCGTTAGCGTTTATCGATCACGCCATGTGATCACGGCGCTGATCGCTAAAGACTACTGAGCATACCGTGAAAATGCCTCATTTTTAAAGACTTTGGCCTCGGTCTTACTTACATGTCGAAGGTCTCTCCTCACCTCTGTCTGCCTCCGTGCTGCTCCGTGTGGTGCGGTGCAGACACTGGCAATGGGATATTTAACCAGGTTCTCGATTGGATGTTGCCGGAAGAGGCACCCGGTTTGAAAGACTAGTGCGTCGCATATTTTAAAAATGGCTGCTTATTTTCGTCCCAAGCCGGGGCTTTGGAAAAACTCACTTCCTGGTTGAGCGGGAGACCGGGATTGTCTCAGTTTTTTCATAAAAACAAATAAAGCATGATGTTTACTGTTGGAGCGGGAGACCCCGTTTTTTCACAAAATAAATAAAGCATGATGTTTCCTGTTTGAGCAAGAGACCGGGATTGTCCCCGTTTTTTCAAAAGCAAATCAAGCATGATGTTATCCTAATTTAATAACAAAGAAAGATGAAAAAATGAAAAAAACGAAAAAAGAGGGGGGGGTTCTCTTGATTTGTTGTCGTGATTTGAAATGGGTAATCACGAGATGGCTATCAATAGTGGGTAATGACAGGTAGCTATATTTCTTAATGTCAGGATTGTTTTTGTTCAAAAGGAAAAAGACTAGGTCTATGTCCATATTTTAGAGGCTAATTTTACTGGTGTGCTTTTGGAATAGTAGCGTCAATACTGTGAAACACACTTAGTTATGATCTTGACCATAGTTTCTAGGGTCTGGGAGGATCCTGAGTGTTTTTTTTCATTTGATGGGGGCGGTACATATTTACCGATGTCATCTTTTCGTGAACCTTCATGGTGAGGGTATTCCTTCTTTGTTACAGAGCGGTGTCCATCAATGACGCTTCCCCTTAAATAGTGTTATATGAAAAGGTTCCTCGTATTGATAGAAAAATTTAGAAGTCTTCAGACGTGGATGACACGGTTAGAATGGATTTATAGGCTATTTATTATAATTGGCCCCATGGAATTTCATCATTCAATCCTCTGATATTTGTTTTGAGTCGAAACACCCATCCCTGTTCCTTTTCAAGAAGATATTTCTCATTTGGTACTTGTTCAATCACTGTCCAGGTTATGTCTTCTGGTTTATGACCTAGTTCCAGGAAATGTGATGCCATTTTTGTGGTGCCTTTTCTGCACTTAACGTTGCTTTTGTGTTCACCTATCCTTGTTTTCACTGGTCTTGTCGTCATACCTAGATATTCAAGCAGACATGGACATTTGATAAGTACACTACGTTGTTGCTGTTACATGAGGTAAATTTTCTCTGTTCCCACTTTGTACCATTTTGAAAGGTAATTTCTTTGCTTCTTTTAGTAAGTGGGCAGACTTTGCATTTCCCACATGGATGATGTCCATGTATGTTGGCCATTGCTATTGATTGGCATGTAAGTTCATTTTTGCGGGGTCTTGTGTGTATGATCATGTCGCGAATACTTTTCCCTCTTCTGTGGGAGAAAACAGATTTTGGGAGATTTAGACTTCCACTGTTAAGGATGCGCCAATGTTTGTTGATGATCTTGGTGACCTGATTTGAATTAGTGTTGTATGTCGTAATGCAAAATGGTTGTTTTTCATCAGGTTTTGGATTGGTAGGTTCCAGAAGGCTTGCCCTGCAGTTATTCCGTGCCCTTTTGTAGGCTTTTTCTATGACTTGTTTGGGGTATTGTCTTTTCTCAAGTTTCATTTTTAGGTCTTTAGATTGAGTTTTGAAGTCGTTGACTTCTGTGCAATTTCGTCTGAGACGTAGGAATTGTCCATAGGGGAGGTTGTCACGCAGATGTCTAGGGTGAAAACTCTGGTACATTACAAGACAATTTTTTGATGTGGTTTTAAAAAGTGTTGTAGTCACGAGTCTCCCATCTTTTGGTGATATATTAAGGTCAAGGAAGACCAATTCTTTTTTGGAAATGGTACTGGTGAATTTTAAGAAATCGTCTTGGTAATTGAGCCAAGTGATGAAACTGCTTGCGGTGCTTTCATCACCATCCCAGATGATCAATATATCATCTATATATCGTTTCCAGGTGTTGATCTGCTTGTGGAAGGGGTTACTTGGATGTAGAATTTTTGTGGTCTCAAGATGGTATACATAGAGTCCAGCTATGCTAGGAGCAAATGTGCTCCCCATGCTGGTCCCGTGCTTCTGGAGATATAAGGTTTGGTTGTATTAAAAAAAAATTCTCTCTAAGGGCTAAGTTGCAGTATTCCATAACGACATTTCTAGGGGTTTGGTATTCCCATTCCATATCAAATAGGACTTCTTCAATGATGTTTAGGGTCTCAGTGTGGGGGAGACTGGTGTACAGGCTCTCAACATCACAACTAATTAGAAGTTGCTGTTGAGGGTCAAAGGAGAGGTCTTCTAGTAGTACCAGGACATCCTTGGTGTCCTTCAAGTAGGTAGATGTTTTTTGCACCATTGGTCTTAAATATGCATCTGCAAATTTTGAGACCGGTTCTAGGATAGATCCTATCCCTGACACAATGGGAGGACCTGGGGGGTTTTCTAGTCTTTTGTGTATCTTTGGGATGGTGTACAGGTAAGGTGTTATAGGAGAATTTTGGATTAAAAAATCTCCCTCTTTTTTTGTCATCCATCCATGGGCAAGGGCTTCTTCTACCATGCTCATTATCTTCATCTTCATCTTTATCCTTTCTGTTGGATCCTGATTCAGAACTTCATAGTTTCTTTGATCTTGAAGGAGGCGTCTGCATTCTCTGTCATATTGATCCATTGATTGTATGACAGTGGCCCCTCCTTTGTCAGCGGGTTTTATCACCAATTTGTGATTGTTGCTTAGTTCTCGTATCGCTTGTCTTTCATCTCTTGTTATTTTCTGAAAAGTTTGGGTCGTAGTAGGATCTAGGTTTTCCAAATCTTTCATGACTGCTTTCTCAAAAGCAAGCAATTCAATTGGAAGGGTACAATTCGACGATGTAAAGGTTGATTTTGGTTTTAGGCCTGTATCTCCTTCTTGTGTGGTGGATGTCTCTTTTTCTTTGAAGAAGATTTGCAATTTCAATCTCCTCATGAATTCTTGTATCTCTTTGCATAGTAGGAATGTATCCATGATAGATGTCGGCACAAATCCTAGACCTTTCTCCAAAACTGAGATCTGGGCCGTCGTGAGTTCTTCATCAGTTAGGTTCACAACCAGGTTCATTTCTTGCTTGTTGATGCCTTTGTCATGCTCCTGGTTGAGACTCTTACTTGATCTTCTTCTCTTGGTGTCCAATGGACATTGTTCCCTCTCCGATTCCTTCCTCTGTTTCTTCCTTGGCGTGATCCTAAAAAATGAGGCTGATCAAAATAAGGGAAATCTTGAGGAGGATAGCTCCACGGTGGGTATGTCCCTTGGGGGTGTGGGAATGGAGGTGGTCCAAAGAACTGTGGTGGATACATAGGCGGGCCTTGAAAGTGCCCCCATCCCCTGGCTCCTTGTTGGTTGGGGTGTCTGTAATTGTTTCTTGATCCCTGGAATCTAGGGCTCTTGCCTGTACTTGATCCTGAACTGTTGGAACCCGTGTCGGAAGAACACTCATCGGTTGTATCTTGTTGGTTTGCTTTGTAATCGTCTTTGATGTAAGGATACGTCTTTTCATGGCTGAACCGGCTGGTGTCTTTCTTGAGTTTAATGTTGCCTCAAAATAGTTCAAGGTTTTGTTTAGTTCTTCTAGATGTTTTTTCGTGCTATCAGGCGATTTGTAGCTTTTGAGTCGTACTTCTATTGCTTGAATTTCTATTTTGAGTTCTTGTGCCAGTCTGCTTGCTGTCTTTATTATAGTACAATCCAATCTCTCGTGCAATGCCACAATAATAGTGACCAGTCTTTCTTGAATCTCATATCTTGTTGGAAAATATATGGTTCTTTTCGGACCATTAAGCCCTGTGGTGCTGCATTTGCTTTGAGATATTCTGACATGAGTAGGCCATGTAGGGCAGTCTTTATTTGAGTAGTCTCAGTTCTTCTATTTCATCCCAATCATTGTTGCCAATGGAGGGTTCAGTGGTGTTTAGTCCTTCAAAATTACCCAGTGAGGATAAAATATTTTCTATTTATTCATCGGTAAAGGTCAGTCCAGCATTATCCGCCATGTTGTCTGTGTGTGGTGTTTTCTATTCTAACTAACGAAATGGTGTACTCAGATTCCTAATTTGGAAAGAGCGAAGACTAAAGGAGGTGTTTTTTTAAATTAAAACTCCTCAACTTGGTCTTATAAAATTTGGAGAGAGAAAACTCCCACAGCTGTGCACTGTCAATTTTCAGAAAACAATAACAAAGGGAGGGAGTTAAGAGGAATTTAGGTAGAATCTTCCTCCTGTCAAGCTTTTTATAAACAATGTGATTCTACCCTGTAGCAATGAAACTTATTTTTAATTTGTAGTTTTTTTTTTGTGGAAAAAAGTGCTCCATGAGATGTCATGAGAAGGCACTAAGTGTTTTTAAAATACCCCTCACACACTATGAATCCCATGGTGTCATGCTTCATCATAGGGGTCTTCCCGTCCCTCTACGGGGCGGGGCGTGCTACGACCAGCAGGTATGCGGGAGCACTGTTGTTTTGTGAAGGAATAGGCTATGTGTAATGTGGGGGTGAGAGTGGTAGGGTTAGTGAATAGTTGCAAAAAATTAAAATCCCGGTCTCCCGCTCAACCAGGAAGTGAGTTTTTCCAAACCCCCCGAAAATAAGATTTTTTTTTTTTTTTAAACATTTTATTGATTTTGCAAACAATAACAAACCTGATCCACATGTAATCCTATTTTACATCTTAACACCTGAAGGTATTTACTGTTCAACATACAATATACATTGTTTCTGTGCTGTGTCTTTGTGACCATGAACCCTTGTTTATGTTGGCTGTCATCCTGTCCCATATAGCTCCCATCCGTCGGTCACTCTATCCCCACTCCGCTACATAAGCCCTCTCTTATTCACTTACATCCGAAATTGACTCCGCTCGTGGGGGTTCACATATGTTGCCCCTGAATTCGTTCCTTTTTCCCCATATCTTGGACCACTTCTTGGGGCAACCCCTGTGCACATACACCGCTCGCTCCGCCACCATGGCGTTATCCATGTCATTTCTCCAATGTTGGTATGTGGGGGGCATCCCCGAACCCCAGTTCTGCGCAATATTACGTTTAGCAATTGTCATCCCCAGTGTCGCCCATTCCTGTATCCTCAGGTTCAAGTCTGTTGGTTCCCATATGTTAAGGAGGCACCTCTTTGGCTCCGGTGGGACCTCCGCATCCCCCACTCTCGCAATTACCCTCATACCTTTTTCCCAGTAAGGTATAATCTGCAGACATTCCCATATTATATGAAAAAATGTGCCTGGTTGTCCACAGTGTCGCAGGCACAGGCGGTCGGGAGTTCGTCCCAATTTATGCAACAGGATACGTGTGTAGTATATGCGGTGAAGGATCTTTAGCTGTACTAGTTTGAGTTTGGAGGGAATCGCCACTTCTCTCGGTGATGCCAATGCCTCCTGCCACTCCGCTTCGTCCAGTGCACCCACGTCCTCCTGCCAACGGTCCCGTAGGGACACCGTGGGGTCCCGCTGGTTATTTATAATTTTGCGGTAGGTTTGGGAAATGGCCCTTGTGGTCATGTGGTCAGTAATGAGTCTATCCTCCAATGGTGAGGCCTCCGGCAGCTGAGTATTTAGTGGTATTGCTTTTAACAAGGCGTGTCAAATCTGCATGTATCTGAAAGTTTCGGTTGGGGCCATGTCGTACTTTTCTCTCAGTTGTGCAAAGGGAAAGACCCCACCCTTCACCCAAAGGTCTCCTATTTTTGAAATGCCCACAAGATCCCACTGTCTGAACCCTTTGGTGTTGTATAGCTTACCCAGTCGTTGGGTTTCCCAAAGCGGTGTGGCCTGCGTCAGTCTACCCTCCCACCCCAGCGCTCGCTGCGCCATGTGCCATATTTTGACTGTGTGGGCTGTCGGGCCCATGAGATTGTTGTTCCTTGCATTTGTATATGGTGCCCTCAGTATGTGATCAGCCGGCAGAGTGTATCTGTCCAGCCGGAAAGCTGGCTCTGTCTGTGGTGTATGTATCCACTGGTTTATAATCATTAGTTGCGCAGCCCAATAGTACAGTTTTATGTTGGGCAGAGCAATCCCCCCTCATACCAGCTTCGATTTAACTTGTGCATCGCTATACGCGCTGGCTTTCCGTCCCACAATAAAGTAGTGACTTCCGCCTCAATTGCCCTGAAATATACCAAGGGAACCAGAAACAGCGTGTTCTGTAGGGCATACAGGAATCTCGGCAACACCGTCATTTTAAAGAGGGCGGCTCTGCCCAACAGCGTCAACGGGAGCAATCTCCAGTGAGTCACATCATGACAGAACTTGTCGAGGAGTTTCTTGAGGTTCTCTTCAATGAAGAGTGTTTGTTTGGGTGTGATAAATATTCCAAGGTACTTAAATCCCCCGGCTGCTACTTGCAGTTTACAGCTGGGCTGTAGCCTCGGAACAGGCCCGTATAGGACATATAATAGGGATTTCTCCCAGTTTATCGTGTATCCGGAGACCTGTCCATACACGGTGCAGATGTCTAGCAAGCTCACGATGGAGCGCGCCGGGGACGTCAGGTATAACAACACATCATCCGCATAGAGCGAAATACGGTCTTCCCAGCCCATCTCCCACTTCAACCCGCAAAGAGGAGCGGCGACAGAGGGCAGCCCTGCCTTATCCCCCGGCCCAGCGGAAATTCTCCTGAGATACGCCCATTCACCACCACTTGCGCTAAGGGTTTTGTATATAAGAGTTGGATCCATGCTCGAAATTTTGGTCCGAAACCCATTCGTTGGAGCACCGCAAATAAAAATGGCCATTCAACAAGGTCAAACGCCATGCGTGAGTCCAGTGATAGGATCACCGCGTCTTACTATATAGTAGATATGCGAGACATTACTACGTTCAGACGTCTAAGATTGAGGGCTGTGTTTCGCCCCGGCATAAAGCCTGATTGGTCCGGGTGTATTAGTGTAGGGAGGAGCGGTTGTAGCCGCGACGGCAGTGCTTTTGCCAATATTTTGGCTTCTGCGTTAATTAGGGATATCGGACGGTAGGACGCACACTTCTGCGGTGGTTTACCTGATTTATGTATGACTATGATGGTGGCTAAACGTTGGTCCCGCTGTAGTATTCCCTTCTCCAAACTATCATTGTACATATTGAGCAATGGGGCACCACAATGGCGGCCATTTTCTTGTAGAATTCTACCGGTATTCCATTAGGTCCCATCGCTTTACCTGTGTGGAGCGCCCCCAACGCCCGCAACAACTCGTCTTCGGTCAGAGCCGCTTCTAAGTTCTGCATTTCTGTATGTGATAAAGTAGGTAGGCGAATGTCCCGAAGAAAGGTTACATTTTCGGGTATGGTTGCCGTGGTTGTGGGTGTATAGATGTTTTCATAATGGGCCGCGAATGTGTCTGCTATTTGTTGTGAGTTCGCCGTGGCAGAGCCATCAGTCCTCTCCAGCTGGGACACCCAGCGATTCGCCTTTTCCTGTCTATCTAGCCATGCCAGGAGCCGACCTGTTTTGTCCCCCATTTCGTAGATTGTGTACTGTGTTGCCGTGTGTCGAGCTTTTGCCGCCTCCCATACATATACCTTGTACTCCTGTTGTGCCAGAGCCAGGTTGAGCGTCGTGGCGTCTGTTATATTGGTGGCGTGCGCAATTTCAGCCCGCAGCACATCCTGTTCCAGGGTGTCTAGGTGTAGTCGCTGCTCTCGTTTGTGGTTATTAATTAACGAGATGGCTTGCCCACGGAGCACTGGTTTGTATGCTTCCCAAAGTGTGATAGGAGATGCTACCAAATGTACGTTTTCAATTAAGTAGTGTCTTGTAGCCTGCGAGAGACCCTTGCTTATCTTGGGGATCTTAAGATACCCGGTGGTAATAGAGAAAAGTCGTCTTCGGCTCGGCACACCCGAGAGGTAAACAAGTTGAACTGGGGAGTGGTCTGAAATGCCCCTCGGCAAATGGGATATTTCCAACTGTGTTCCCGGAGTCATTGCAAGTGTGAAAATGTAATCAATCCGCGAGAGACTATTATGGGCGCCGGAGTGGTAAGTGTATTGTCGTTCAACTGTCTTACGCGCCATACATCAACAAGCCCCAAAGCTTCTATAAAATCCTTTAGTCCACGTGTAGTGTTAGTAGTTTCTCTGGGAGGTGTGCGGTCCACCATGCAGTCCATCGTGGCATTGAAGTCTCCTCCCATTATCAATTCTCCAGGTGGGAGGTTAAGAATTTTCCCAGCTCTTGAAAGGCCACCTGGTGGAGCGCGGGTGGAACATAGACTGAGATCAAGTTGTAGTCCCTCCCCTCCCATTGACATGAGACCGCAGCAAAACGGCCCTGGTCATCAGTCCAAGACCTGTTAATTATCAGAGGGTAGCTTTTATGAACCAATATCCCCACTCCTCGGGACCCGGTGGTAAATGCCGAATGGGCCACCATCCTGAACCCCCATCTATCCAATGCCCTACAGGCCGTTCCCACCAAATGGGTTTCTTGAATCAAAGCGGCTGCGGGGGCTTTACGCTTTAAGGGCCTCATGTAGGTAGCTAAATACCGGTCGGTAACGGCCGAAATTCGGTAAATTTCCCGTTACCGACCGGTATTTAGTCAAGTGAGATGTAGGAGGCCAAAAACCATTTTCAGTAAATATGACTCGGTAAATACCGATTCATATTTACCGAATTCTAAAATACCGCTTCATATTTTCCGAATACATATTTTCCGATTCGGTAAATATGAAGTGGTAAATATGAAGTGGTAAAACGGGAAAAGGTATGTAGGTAAATTCGGTAATTAAGAAATCCATGAAATTCGGTAATTAAGAGCCGGTAATTAACACTGATTGAAAGCAGGTGGTAAGCATCAACAGTGCATATAAGCAATCCCAAAATGCAACAGCGTGGACAACATGGCCGCTCTGTATGTCATTGCAAAGCGCCTACGTCTACAGGCAGCAGGACTGAGGATATGGAGACGGGAGGAACGCATTTACAGACAGCGAATCACACTATTTCAACTGACTGACACTGAGATACATGAAAGGTACAGGCTACACCCCCAAACCATCATGGACCTGATAAGGGACCTGCACCCACTCCTGGACCAGCCAACAAGAAGGGCGCATGCCATACCACCACATGTGCAGGTTCTCTGCAGCCTACACCTACTCGCATCTGGCAGTTACCAGGGGGTGACAGCTGCGGTGGGCGGTGTATCCCAGAGTTGCCTGTCCCGTTTCTTCAGGAAGATCCTGGATGCATGATGCAGAGAATGCACCACTACATCAGCTTCCCAAACACACAGGCTGAACTGCAGAAAACTAAAACTGACTTTTATCACATGGCACAGTTCCCCCATGTCATTGGCTGTATTGATGGCACACACATCCCAATCTAAACAGAAAGTCCACCCACTCCATCAATGTGCAGGTAATCTGCGATGCAGGGAACATCATCACTGATATTGTTGCGAAGTTCCCTGGGAGCAGCCATGACTCCTACATCTTCCAGAATAGTGGGATCTACACACGACTGCTTGCGGGAGAATTTGGAGAAGGATACCTGCTAGGTAAGTAACAGTGACGCTCCATAGTACTCAGTGCAAATCATAGTGTATTGAGGCATGTGACTGATGTTTCCCTTTTACTCACCTAGGGGACAGTGCATATGCCGTGCGGTCATTCATCCTCACTCCCTACCTACACCCATCAACCCAGAGTGAGAGACGATATAATGTGGCACACAAATCTACACGCAATGTGGTGGAGTGCACGTTCGGACTATTAAAGAGCAGGTTCCGCTGCCTCCATAAAAGCGGAGGTGCACACCAGTACACACCCATCCTCTGCTGCAAGATAATTGCCACTTGTGCAATGCTGCACAACCTTGCCACGAAGAGAGGTACAGAGGTCGAAATGACATATATTGAGGACAATGATGATGAGTCTGCACAGCCAGAGGCCAACGCAGCAGGAGTGCCAACAGCAACAGATGGGAGAGTGAGACGGGCAGAGATCACATGCAACTATTTCTGAATGAGTAAGGGGACACAGCCAGTAGTCGGATGCCATAACGTAGTTTAATCAGGCAGCACTACGCCACGACACAAAGGAAAACTTATTCCATCAACATAAAGAAATAAACTTATGTCAGTTAAGGGTTACTTCACCCAATGGTGTCATTGTTTTTCCTGACGCATTAATGTTTGCGCCCACGCGCACCAGTGCGGGATGGCATTGAGTGAGCGTCCTCACTTGCTGGGGTACCAGTGGCACCACCTTGCCGCCTGCTGCTCCGACGTGTGTCTGGGACAGGGGGGGTTATGCTGCTCCTGCTGGTCGTGTCTTCTGTGTCACCAGCATCCAAAGCGCCAGTTGTTGCAGACTGGCTGGTGAGCAGCACTTCTAGTGCACTCGTGACCCTCACCATGCCCTTGGACACATCTGTGCTGCAGTGCGCAAGGCCCTCCTGCATCGCCACAGAGCGCCTGCAGAGCAGCGATGTGGCAGTGCCAGCCGGTTCACTGCCCTTGAGGTCAGATCCTTTCTCTGATGTCCCCTGCGCCGTGCTGCCCTGTCCTCATCATACTTTGAGCACAACAGCATGATGGACTGGGACATGTCCCGCATGCCCGCTGCCATCTCAGCCATGCCCCCTGCCATGGCACTGATGCCCTTGTCAATGTTTACAAAAGTCTCATTGAGGCCACGCATTTGTCGCTGTACGGACACCATTGCCCTTGCCTGGATGCGTTGGATTTTCACCATGGTGGCCTCAAGCCCTGAGGAGACTCCATGGCCCAGCCCTAGGGGAGGTGGACTCTGCGGCCGAGCCCTGAGGCGCCGTCTGCCAACTGTGTGTGCTCCCTCAGAGTCGGAAGGCACACTGGCATGGGTGACATCCTGGGGTACAGTGGACGTTTCCGCCCCCCTCGAGTCTTCAGACGATGAGTCTGTCACATCCAACCTGGCAGCAGGACGCCTCCTCAACCTGTGCAATGCAGGTGGTGAAGATGGTGGTGACACCTGCAGGAGTGGGGATGTTGGCAGGAGCGGCGATGCTGGCTGGGGTGGTGTGACTGCCTGTGGTGCCGTTCCCTGGGCAGTACTGGTGGTGGCCTTCTCCGCGCTGTGTTTGTGGTGTGCCCTCTCTCCCTTGTCATGGGCAGTTCTGTGCGCAGTAGTGCCTGTGGACAGAAAAGCGACATCAGCTAAGTGTACCTGAAGCATTGATTTGCTGACATGACAAAACATTTTCTAAACAGTATCTCAATGTCCTCTGCCTGCTTCTCGCTACTGTGTGTCACATGCCCTGTTATTCTGTGCTAATCGTATCATGTTTGGGCATTCAGGGACTACATCTCCCATGATGCATTGCTAGCATGCACTAACACCTGTACTGGAGTGGGATTCTCATTGCACATTTGGGGAGTTGGGATAGGGGTAGGGGGGGGCACATTGCTGTGCAAGCGTCTTACCTTGTTTGGAGGTGCCTCTGGCGGAGCTGTCAGCGTCCCCAATCCCCACGATGCTTTCTGGCTCAATGGTTGTCTCCACTAGCTCCTCCAGTTCTGTCAGGGCTGGTGCCCTGTTGCGTCCACCTCCTGTCTGGCTGGCATCTTTTTTTAATTCTGCCACCTTCCTCTTCGTGATGATACGGATGTCGTACCACCGCTTCTTGAGGACATCGATGTCCCGGGGGGTCACTCCCATGGCATTCACCTGTGCCTGGATTCCAAGCCAGATCTTGCGTTTCTCTGACTCAGGCACTTGCTGTGACTGTTTGCCAAAAAGCTTCTGGTGCTGCTTCACGACCTCCTCCACCAGTACTTGCAGCTCCTTTTGGCTGAATTTCAGCTTTCGCTTCTTCTCCCCTCCTTCCCTCTCTGTGTCCTGGCTGGCCATTGTTGCAGTTTCCAGGGCTGAATCAGGCAGTTGCTCTCTTCCTCTCCTCAGCACTCCCAGCCTCTCCAGAGTCTGCTGATTGTGTGCACCTGCCTGGGTGTCGCCACTTCCTGGTTGGGTGGGGTTTAGGTAGCACAGGATTGGCTGATTCAAGTCATGTGTTTTTGAACTACCGATTCGGTATTTACCGATTCGGTAATTACCGAATCGGAAAATACCACTTCGGTATTTACCGATTCGGAAAATACCACTTCGGTATTTACCGATTCGGTAAATTCCGATTCATGTTTACCGAATTTTACCAAATCGGTAATGTTTACCGATTGTTGACCTACATATAACTTACCGATTCTTAAATACCGATTCGGTAAAATTCGGTATTTAAGAATCGGTAAAAATGATTTACCTACATATGGCCCTAAGTGTTGGAGGACCAGCCCTCTTTTAATTTTATTACCCAGTCCATTGACATTCCAGGATATGATTGGCAAGGCGGTGCCCGGCCCCCCCAGTGACAGCGAGCTGTTACCTGTATCCTCAGGTCGCGCTAATGTGTGTGCCATGTGTTAGTGTCTTTAGTAAGCCGTGCAATGCGTGTCACATTAGACAAATCACCAGTGCATATCATGGAACACCTTCTGATAGTTCGTGGATCTAAAATTATAACAAACAAACTACACTTCTTACACTGAAACCCCTTCTCTGCCCCCCTCCCTGCCCGGCGGTTCTAGAACTGCCCGCCACCCCAACTGAGCAGAGTGCTTAGACCCCTGAACTTGCACCATGGTAATGGGTTCGAGACTTCCGAGAAACCCCAGGAGCCCCCCCGGGAGGAAGATATATCACCACTGCCACCATTACTAATCTCGCTCATACCTGTAAGGTGCGTTCACCCGCACCCCAGCGGCCCGGGCGAGCCGCTCCCCAATAGCAAGTTCATACATTACATGAGAAATGTCTCTCCAACAACTCCATATCAGGATTGCAGTCCTCTCAGTTTGTCGATATCAACGTTCCGGTGTACAGTCCTGACCATTAAGGTAGTTCGTGAACGGCTACTCGGTCGCCGGACATATTGCGTTCTCTACTCGTGGGCAGTAACGAGTCAGCCGCGCTGTGAGGACGTTGTTTACCCGAAGGTCTAGTCCTAGCCTCCGGGTGCCTACCCTCCAGCCACTCCTGCGCCTCTTCCAGCGTTGTGAAGAAACATACCTTCCCCTCCGCCTCTACTCTCAATTTTGCCGGGAAGAGCATTGAGTATTTCAGTCCTCTTGTGCGTAACTGCTGCTTTACATCAAGAAAGTTTCGTCTTTGTTTGGTGACCACCGCCGTGTAATCCGGGTAAAGCGTGACGGTACTATTGTCAATCCGGATAGGAGGGGCTATTCTTGCCGCATGCAAAATTGCGTCACGGTCCCGAAAATTGAAAATTCGTGCCAAAATGGGTCTTGGTGGAGCTCCTGGGCGCGGCCGTCCCCCTGGTACGCGGTATGCCCTCTCCACCGAAAAGAAACTTAACAAGCCCCGTGGTTGTGGCTTATTCTTTATTAAATCTTCCACAAAGAGATCCAGTGCTGGGCCTCCTTGTAGTTTCCGGTACGCCAACAAGGCGAACGTTATTGCGACACGAGCGTCCTTCCTGTACATCCAGCTTAGCCATAATGATCTTGTTATCCGCTTCCAGGCGCTGTACTTGTCGTTGTAGCGCCGCCGTTTCGGTGGAGAGTGCCGTCGTTGTGGTTTCCACCTCCACCAATCTGTCCGTTAGTTTGGAGAAATCGGCACGTATTAGTGAAATGTCTGTAGAGATAGAGCCAATGGAGGATTGCACATTCTGCAGGGCCGCCATTACGTCTCTCAGCGTGACTTCATCAGGCTTGTCCTTCGTTGGGGTGGCCATCTTGACGCCTTCCGTCCAAGAGCGTTCCGGCGGTTCTTCATTGTATGCGTATTTCTCCAGCTGTGTCGTTGAGTGACCTCTCTGGCCTCTACCTCCCATCCTCTCTCCCGCACTGGTTTCGCCACCACAGGGTACGGACAGTAATCACCGCTGCCTGCCGTGCCAATAGCTCCGCACGCGGCCTATCTGGTTTCCTGCCGCTCCCTGCTCAGCGTTTCAGTCCCGACGATGGGAGGAGGTATTCGCGCTATATGTGTAGAGGGTGCTACTGTTGCGCCTGAGCTGCGGGCCTGCCCTCGGCGTCCCCTGCCCGCAGCCAGCTGATGTGTCCCTCGAGGGGGGTTATGGCTCCTTGGGCGAGCTGGCGCTGGCAAAACACGGTCACCGACACGCTGGGGACCCAGCGCCCAGGCCAGAACCGGCGTGTACTTCCTCCTTTCTGGGGCCACCCGCAATGCCGGTTATGCCTGTGCGATGCAATCACTCGCACGCTCATCCATTACTCCTGCTGGCTATGCGGGCAAGAATGGGCGCCAAGACACAGAAATACCATATGTACCAGGGCCAGCAGCAAACGCACCAGTCCAGCTGTCCCTCCAATCCACACGGGATCCCCGGGCCCTGTGCAACGCCCCCACTTCCTCGAAGCACCCGGCGCACGATTTTGCCTTCACCTGGGCCTCTTCCTGCACCGAGTCCGTTTCTGCGTCGATCCTGGTCGTGCCTCTCACTCCGGGGGTCTAACGGGCCGCCACGGACCCCGTACTCACCACGTCCGCGGTCTTGGGGCAACGATCCACCTCCCTACTTCCGGCTGTTTCCTAAGCCGGAGTGCGTGTTTCTCGGGTTGCCGCCTACTCGAGGTCCCGGTCTGGGCGCCGCCTGCAGGCCACGAATCACCGATCAGCGCGAGGCTGCCTCCACTGTACCTCCGGCGCCACGGAACAGCGCTGTATGTCGAGCGTGTGTTGCGGAGCTGTCGCCGATGATGGGTGGCCGAGTGGAATCAGGAGAAGTGTGCGGATTGACGGGGAGAAACTCCCAGGGCCCCGGAGCTCCGTCAGGCAGCGGCCATTACGATCGGCTGCTAGCCACGCCCCCAAGCACAGCAATCTTGGGTTGATCTTTGATTTGTGGTCTGGGTCTGGCCGGGCCAAGGTCGTGGATGTAAATGGGAATGTCTCAGAGAGTTCAGGGTAGTGCGACTGGACCGGCTCCCTGTTTATTCGTAGCGTAGGATCTCTGCCTCTACCGATCAACAGCAATATATGTTAAGGGATCCGCAGGGATCTCCAGTCCGGCGCATTGTGCAGTATTTCCCAGGGGTAACGCCTCGATTGCAACCAGTGTGTAGATCCCCAGTCGGGCTCCCAGACGGATCACCAGTGAGGAGGAGTCTGCCCTGCGCCTGAGTGGAGCTTGATATTGTAGGTAGTGTCTGCTACGGTGTTAATATGGCGCTCATTGAAGGATAGTACCTGAGGGGAGGTGCGGTGCTGGGTCGGTCTTCACCACAGCAGGAAACCATCAGTCAATGGAGTCTCCCTGCTCTCCGCACCTCAGGGGGTTCGGATATACCGCCGAGTCTTCAGCGGGTCTTTGGGAGGTCCCGGAGGGTAAATGGCTATGCTCCTAGAGGAGCCCAGGGCGCACTTTGTCAGGAAGCACCGCCGGGCCTGCGCCTGCCTCTGGCGGCGCCGGATGTTTCTTCTGCGCTCGTCCCCTGTCTCTGCACGAAGTCAGGCCTCGAGGGGTCCCACACTGCTGCCGATAGCAAGGAAGGGAGTCAGGCAAGGCGATCTCCGGGTGCGGGCAGAATTTCACCGGGCCCGCGTCTGCATATAGCGGTGTCGGATTACGCACCGACCTCAGTCCCCGGTCTTGGCGTGGATGTAGGCTGCGAGGGATTTTGAGCGGCCACTGGTAGCGGGGAAGGCACCAGGAGCAAGGCAAGTCATCTTCCGAGTGCAGGCAGAGTTCCGACACCTCAGCAGGTTACTTTCATTAGGTGGGATGAGGATTAATGTGCCGGATTTATGTTGTTTGCCCCCCGGAGTGCGCGTAGCTCTACAAGGCAGCGGCCATTTCGTTCGGCAGCAGGCCACGCCCCCCCCTAAGCAGCCATTTTTAAAATATGCGAGGCACTAGTCTTTCAAACCGGGTGCCTCTTCCGGCAACATCCAATCGAGAACCTGGTTAAATATCCCATTGCCAGTGTCTGCACCGCACCACACGGAGCAGCACGGAGGCAGACAGAGGTGAGGAGAGACCTTCGAAATGTAAGTAAGACTGAGGCCAAAGTCTTTAAAAATTAGGCATTTTCACGGTATGCTCAGTAGTCTTTTGTGATCAGCGCCGTGATGACATGGCGTGATAGATAAACGCTAACGCACTTTATGCTTTTCCACTTTACATACAGTGACTATTACAAGGCTTCCTTCCCTCCGGTGCAAGCTCATGAAGCAGGATAATTATTCCTAACAATGTATGTACCCAAAAATCATTACGTACATGTACAATGTATGGGGTTCAGTCCGCTTCGTCTAGTATGTTTGTCGACATAAATGTACGATTTTACGTAACAACAAAAGATGAGTGTGACGAACGTGTAAATGTGTTCCTATACCCTAACCAAGTGCCCAACACCAGCTATTATGTTCTGCAAATATCGGGCATTAACAAGTTTTGTTGCAATTGGTGAACGATTCACCACTCTTGATATTACAACAATAGATGAATGTAACGAACGTGTGTGTGTGTGTGTTTTTATACCACAACCAAGTGTGAATAATCAGCGATTATGTTCCGTAATTTGCGGGCTGTTTCTTATTGAATTTACAGAAAAACAACCCTTTCTGCTAAGAATAATATATCAAATTTTTTCAGAAAAGGCGACTCCACAGTATGGTGATGTGTTTAAATGAACAACCACCAGGTTGTTTACCTTATTTTTGTTTTTTTATCATTACAGATACCGAATTGTGTCATTTCAAAATGATAAAGGTCATTTCACCTTTACAAACCTTCTCCAGACTTGCATAATTTTTGAAGTTTGGTTCTGAGAAATAGGCATACAATTTATTAACCTAGTATTTCTTGAGTGTAGTAGGGATCATATTTAGGTCCTGATGAGTAAAGCAGTGGAGACTGCTTACGAAACATGTTGACCCAGTAGGGAGTATCAGATTGAGGTACATCCCCTACATATCCCCCCTTTTTTAATGTTCTCAGCCAGGGAATTGAATAAATTAGTTTTTTCCACTAGCCAGAGAATTTTTATTTTTTTGCAACTATTCACTAACCCTACCACTCTCACCCCCACATTACACATAGCCTATTTCTTCACAAAACAACAGTGCTCCCGCATACTTGCTGGTCGTAGCACGCCCCGCCCGGTAGAGGGACGGGAAGACCCCTATGATGAAGCATGACACCATGGGATTCATAGTGTGTGAGGGGTATTTTAAAAACACTTAGTGCCTTCACATGACATCTCATGGAGCACTTTTTTTCCACTAAAAAAACTACAAATTAAAAATAAGTTTCATTGCTACAGGGTAGAATCACATTGTTTAGAAAATCTGCATCAGATAAGTCTAAGCCCACCCAGAATACTTTTTTTGAGGGCCACACTTCTTCTCAGGCCATAGGGTAGGAGCTGTGGGTGAGTTCTTCTCCTCTGCACTCTCTTCCGACAGCTCTTATTCAGCCTCTTCACACCACAGCTCCATTCCTCAGTATCTTGCTGGTATGCCGCTGGCATCCAGCCTTTCACTCTCTTGCTGCTATCAGATTCCAGCACTCTCATGTAGCTGTACCTGTTCCTCACATCCTCTGACACTTCAGGCACTGATACCCCAGTATAATTTTGTCCATCTTAATTATAGTGGGTTGAACAGGTCATCATGAATAGCACAAAGGAGCATAGCACCATCAGACCCTGGTAGGATTCCTGATCCAATGACTAAGTTGCAGCCATTGGAGCCTGGAGATCACTTTGTCACACTGTGTCTCTAAATTGGAAACATATAATGTTTGAATATAACCATCAACTGCATATTGTACTGACTAGTATTTTCACATTACATTTTCACACACACCAAGCACATTCTATTACATTTAATCTAGTTTGAAAAATGCATCTGTTACTACTTAAAGCAAACTTTTAAGGACTAACATATCAGCTCATCTTCCACATCTCAACTCTAGTTTATGTTCTCTCTAACACTTTGAAGAATCCTGAAGGGACACATATAGCAAGTATACAAAAACCACACTCAAGCATAAGATAGTGTATGCTTGAGTGTGGTTTTTGCTATGATAATCTTTTACTGAATTAATATCACTGTAGTGTACCACACTGTGTTTTCAATATTTATTTTCTTCCTACTTAATGCTTTATTGATATTTTTAGGATGAAGATGTGTTAATGTTTTCACCACGTGCAGCTGGAATGAGAACTATCGATCCTATACCTTTGAGGGTAGATCAGTGGCCAAAACAGGGTGTTTGTGAAAAAATACCTTTGCCTGTTAAAGCACACCAAGAACATTGGAACACTATTCCTTTACAAAAGTCTCCAGTTGTTTCTAATTCACCATACCGGAGCCAGTCCTGTCGAATTCAAGGAACTCTCAGAGACCCAGAATTTCAACATAATGGTAAGATCTGCTGTGACTTAATAATGTATGTATTTATTTGTATTTATGGTTGTATATGTGGCTTTATATATTGCTCTATCTTTCTTATTTGCTCGTTTTGCAAGAAATTGTTCTCCTACACCCTCAGGAGCCCACAGAAACAGGAGGCCGAACTAGAATATGAACAACATAAGTATGGTAACACATAGGCAAAGAAGATACTTAATTGAAGGAGAGCCTCTAATTTGGACAGCTCCTCTGTTCATGCAGGAGGAACCCATGTACACAGCCCTTATCATTGTAGTACTATCTCACATATTTTATCAAAACCAAGATTTGTTCATACCAGCCAGTTTCCTGAGCACTTGTAAGTACCAGGAAGTTGGACCTGCTCAGTAGGCTGCCGTTTAATTCCTGAGAACCTATACAGCAAATACAGTGCCATAAACAAAGTGCAGCCTACCAGCTGGATGTCATTGCTCAAAGCCAGTGGCCTGTCAGAGTATGCTTCTAACGGGTGCCAGAAACTCACAGCAAGTAAAAACTAGGATAGCGATATCTATGGTTTTCTTTCTTTCTCTTTATTTATTTGCAGTACTTTTTAAAGCACCCCATTCTATTGGGGCTTCTCATATCGGGGGCTTGCAAAGTTGCCAATTTATTATACTACCTTCACAAAACTCTGTGACAATCTTCAAAAAAGTTGCAAAATGTTACGACTTCAAACATTTGCATGAAAATTGTGAGATATGCAACAGTTTATGTCACCTATATGCTTATTAGAACAAAACTACATAGTACTCAAAATGATATACTTTGCAGAAAACAGTTTTTTTTCTGTGCAGTAGCGTTCTATATTGAAGAGTACTGCAAATGGTAAAATTGCTGAGACAAGTACAGCATACAGCTGCTAATGTTTATAGAGCAAGTCAGCTTACGGTAAATTTGCGGAGTAAATGCTTGTAGAAATTTTACAGACTGTCTCGCTATGATTAAAGTGACATTCTTTAGAACTATTCTGAACTTTTCCAGGTGGTAATTTTTACTTGTTAAATGATAATATTTTAGGCCTCCTGTGAGATGGATGCGGTTGCAGAACAAAACCTACCATTCATAGATTCCAAGATGATGCCACCAATGATCTTTGGCATTCTGCAATACTAAAGTTCTACTAATGCCCACGTCCGCGTGGTTCCAGGACTACGTTATGTGGCTTGAGTAATTTTCTTGACTTTAATGATGAGAAAACCTGCATTATTACCATGACTAATTCGTAGCTTTGAAGCAGCACCTGATGTTTGTGCAGCAGATCCACAACAGGGGTGTGCAAAATTCTGAAATTTCTTGAAAATTAAGCAAAATTATCCAAAATTAATTTTGCGGTCTCTTGTGTGACATTTGAACATGAGAGCAATGCTTCCATTCAAAACTAAGTGTGTGAAAGCCAAACACACACAATTGATGGCCGGAATGCAGAATAAATCAAAACATTCACCCCAGTCAAGAGATCTGGGTTAAATCCATCATTCTTTTGATCACCATGCCACCCCAGTTTAGACCTGGTCATATGCAAATCAGTCCTGACCCTGTGCCTCATGGGAACAGTCCAGCCCGAACTGCCAAGCCAGGTCCTCCCTGGACCGGAAACAAGCATCCTAGGAACGGTTTCGGGGTTTCACCCCTCTTCAGCCAGGATAGCTTGATTCCAGTGGCACAGTGAGCCCAGGACCCAAGTCTGGGCATACCTGGCGCACTTAGGGCGAGAAAGCAAAAGACACACAATTGATAGACGGAATGCAGAACAAATCAAAACATTCACCCAAGTCAAGAGATCTGGGTTAAATCCATCATTCTTTTGCTCACCATGCCACCCTAGTTTAGACCTGGCCATATGCAAATCAGTCTTGACCCTGTGCCTCATGGGAACAGTCCAGCCCGAACTGCCAAGCCATGTCCTTCCTGGACCGGAAACAAGCATCCTAGGAACGGTTAAAGCATCATGCCAGCAAGCGGACTCATTTGAGTAGGGTCTATTTCCCGCAAGACATTTTCTGCTCAAACCAGTCTCCTGCTTGAGCTTTTCTGCTTGAGCCAGTCCTTCAAGGAGATGAAAACTTTCACACCTGTAAAATTGACAGAATTTTGTAAATGTATGAAGACTCATGAATAATGCATAACTTTGAAGCTGCTCCATAGGTTTGTGAGGCAGGGCCACAACAGGGGTGTGTAAAATTATAAATTTTCATGGAATGTGAGAATTGAATGGGAGAATTGAATGTGAGGGCAATCCTTCCATTCAAAACTCAAGCATCAGGCCAACACCGGACAGATATTTTTTGGCTCAAACCAGTCTCCCGCCTGACATTTTCAGCTTGAGCCACTTCCTCAATGGGGAAAAAGTTTAATTCCCGGAAAATTCACAGAAAAATTTACATTTTGCTGGTGTAGTAGAAATGCATTAAAAAATCCACAAGTGACTCTATCAAAGTCTATGAGTTTAAGAATAATTAATTTCCCTGCTACATCATCTACACTTCCACATAAAAGCATATATTAATTGGATACCCTCCTAATAACATAAATGCAGTAAGTGCATCAGCTCTTTTAGGAAAATATGATAGGCCCAATTTGGGACTTAATGGAAAAATGTGCTGAAGACCTTATGAAAGGCCTTAAAGATGATTTCTTACAGGTAGTTAATGATGGTGTGTGTTTTTCATTTCTGATGCAATGTGCAAATCCAACATTTAAGATCACACCACATACGTATATTGCTTATCATTTTCGCTCATCCTGGTCATTTTTAGGTCTCGCCTAGGCAGCGCTTGCACTGTCTCATCGAGACATGCAGTATACCCTATAGTGTGGAAGCTTCATGGAAGCTCCGCCCACTCTCCGCCCATCATTTTCATTGGCTTGTGTCCTAAATATTGCCTTCCAATTGGTTGTAGGTTTGTTAGTCCCTCCTTATGATGGACATGTCTCCATTTGTGTCCTTCCACGGCTACTTGCCCCTTTACTGCACGGACTACTTTCTTCCCGTGTCTCCACCCCCTCCCTCAACAGTCTGATGCCTTCTCATGTCCCCCCCCTATTGCATTGCCAATGCTTGTTTTTTCTCTCTCTCCACCCTCCCCCCAGAACTCTGTTTATTTATTATTAATACAGCATTGTCAATGCTTGTTTTATTTGTCTCTCCCTTTATTTATTTATGATACAGCAGCCCATGCCCAGGCTCGAACCCTATTCTCCAGCTTCAAAGTCGGCAGCGTTATATGTTGAGCCACCTCCTCCCTTCGATTCTCTGTACTGTTTGTTTCACTTGGTTTCAAATGCTACATTTGACTGTTCTTTTTTATTTTATCTGTCTCGCCCCCTCCAAAGGTGTTGTGTTTGTTTTTATTTGTCTCTCCCCACCCACCTTCGGGCTGCTATTTATTTATTATTAGGTGATACATCCCACACTGAGGCTCGAACCCTGCTCTCCAGCTCCAAAATCGGCAGCTTTATATCTTAAGCCACCTCCTCACTTCAAAGCAAGCCCCTAAAGGGGTTTTGCTTTGTTTCCCTCATCGAGTCACCCTCCCACCATGCACCCACCTTTAACCCTTTCCTTCCTCCCTCTCGCTTTCCCTGAGCTGCCCCGTAAGTGCATAGGAAGCAGTGCACAAAGTTGTTAACGCTCGTTTTTCATGCAGAGAAAATATCATCGGTACCGTGCCAGCCTCTGAATTGCACAAAAGACCATAAAGTGTGGCTGGTGGTACCCTGAGGCGGAAGCCGGGGTGTGTGTGTTTTGCTGTAAAACTCGCTCTTTTAACTTTGTTTTTATTTGCACATTCGTTTTATGTTGATTTACAAACCTAAAACTGCAAATTGGTTTCGCTACACTATCTCAGCAGCTGAGGGGGAAGATTAAAATCCATACTCAGCGTCATCCCACCCACGTGACTCGGGGCCACGCCCACCCAGGTAGCCACGGGTCTGGGACAGCCACGGGTCTGGGACAGCCACGCCCACTCCAGGAAGCTTCAAAGGCCGCGCTATTTTTTCAGCCGGTGTTGACCAGCCAAGTACCCTGAGGCGGAAGCCGGGGTGTGTGTGTTTTGCTGTAAAACTCGCTCTTTTAACTTTGTTTTTATTTGCACATTCGTTTTATGTTGATTTACAAACCTAAAACTGCTAATTGGTTTCGCTACACTATCTCAGCAGCTGAGGGGGAAGATTAAAATCCATACTCAGCGTCATCCCACCCACGTGACTCGGGGCCACGCCCACCCAGGTAGCCACGCCCACTCCAGGAAGCTTCAAAGGCCGCGCTATTTTTTCAGCCGGTGTTGCCCAGCCAAGTACCCTGAGGCGGAAGCCGGGGTGTGTGTGTTTTGCTGTAAAACTCGCTCTTTTAACTTTGTTTTTATTTGCACATTCGTTTTATGTTGATTTACAAACCTAAAACTGCAAATTGGTTTCGCTACACTATCTCAGCAGCTGAGGGGGAAGATTAAAATCCATACTCAGCGTCATCCCACCCACGTGACTCGGGGCCACGCCCACCCAGGTAGCCACGCCCACTCCAGGAAGCTTCAAAGGCCGCGCTATTTTTTTAGCCGGTGTTGACCAGCCAAGTACCCTGAGGCGGAAGCCGGGGTGTGTGTGTTTTGCTGTAAAACTCGCTCTTTTAACTTTGTTTTTATTTGCACATTCGTTTTATGTTGATTTACAAACCTAAAACTGCAACTTGGTTTCGCTACACTATCTCAGCAGCTGAGGGGGAAGATTAAAATCCATACTCAGCGTCATCCCACCCACGTGACTCGGGGCCACGCCCACTCCATCTTCCACCTCTTTACCATGCTCACTACTCGACAGCGCAGCGGTCGAGCGCAGCAGGCACACCATCAGCACGCCGAAGACACGCCAAAGACTAGCCCGTCTGTGCCCGTCCGTGCCAGGCCGGGGCACGAGGCAGAGGCTCCCACTCCCTTTTCATCCCCAAGGCTGGTAAGATCGTCATCCGCTTTGAAAGCGCTGCGCCCTACCCCAAATCCGAGGTGCTCTATATTTAACCTCCATAAAGTCGGAACACGAGCTTGCTCTGAATGTAAACTATCCACCACCATTCGCCAACCCCACCCTGACCCATCTAGGAGACACAGGAAAAGAAAACTATTACGTAAAATCGAACCGCTGACTTATGTTTTTTATAGCACAAATTGTCGATCACTGCCCAAACATAAACATGATATATTCAACCTCCTTGCGGAAAAAGGTCCTAGTGCCCTTTTCCTAACCGAGACCTGGTTGCATGACAGCGCCGGCCCGGATGTTGCTACTGCCCTCCCCGATAACTACGCCATTGTCAGAATAGACAGGGAAAAACAGGTAGGGGGTGGGATAGCCATCATCTTTAACAGAGAACTAAAATGCACTTTGGAACCGGTATCGATCCCAGACTGTGAAGCAGGTCTTTTCAAAATCTCCTTGAATCCCAATTTTACAATGTCAGGCCTTCTGATCTATCGACCACCAGGCAATTCCTCTCAATGGGTATCCAACTTTGCCAATCTTATTACTCCCTACTACATGTCATCTAGCAATTTTTCCTTGTTGGGTGATTTAAACCTGCATCTAGAAGATCCCACCATCCCCTCATGTTCTAACCTGTTGGAAGACCTTAAGGCGCTAAACCTGTCCCTGATAAATTCTATCCCTACTCACATAGCGGGCCACCTGTTGGATCCCATAATATCCAACATCAGGGAACTTAGCTGTATTGCCACCTTGCCCTCTGGCTGGTCTGACCACCATCTTATTAACTTCAGCATTATTTTTCCACCCTCCCTCAGCTTGCAACAAAATACTCACGCTTCACGCAGGAAAAATTGGAAATTAGTAGACATTGAAGCATTAAACTCGGCACTACAACAAAACCCTCCAAGCCAAAACTCCAACATGGATCGCTTAGCAACTGAAGCGTATAACTGGCTTAGCAATGCAGCTAACAAATGTCTGCCTTCTACTTGCACCAAAGGGAGTAGACATCGCCCTCCGGCTCCATGGTTTAATGATAGCCTAAAGATTGAAAAATCTAAATGCAAAGCACTAGAACGCAAATGGCGTAAAAATTACGACCCCAATGCTAAAAGAAGTTACCAAGAAGCCAGGAATCTTTATCACACTGCCTGTACAAAAGCAAGAGCTGCTTTTGTCTCAAAAACTATTGCTGAAGCAACCAACATGCCCAAAACTCTCTTTTCTAAAGTCAAGGAACTGGCTGGCGCACACACTACAGCTGCTGCACCACCATTAAACACACAACAATGCCAGGCGTTAGCATGCTTTTTTACTGAGAAAATCGACAAAATCATCTCAGACATTAAGGCAAAAAATTCTGTTTCAGAACCTTCCCCTCTTTCTGACTCAATACCCACTTTTTTGGGTGAAAATTTACTGGAATCCTGGCCTGATCTTTCAGTAGATAAACTGAAAGGAATCCTTAAAACTATTAAATCCGGCTCCCCCAGGGACCCCATCCCTATCAAAATCATTAAAAAACTGGATGACCACTCATTGGAGATCATTGCTAATCTCCTAAATTCATCCCTCGACCTGGCTACTGTCCCAGCCTTATGGAAGCATGCCATGGTGACACCCCTTCTGAAAAAGCCAACTGCAAACCCAGAAATACTGGCCAATTATAGACCAATATCACTGCTCCCAGCTTTTTCTAAATGTCTAGAGAGACACGTACACTCTGCTCTAGCCACTTTTGCAGAAGAAAATTCTCTACTCCACTCTTCGCAATCTGGTTTCAGGGCTGGCTTCTCCACAGAAACCGCCCTGCTTGGTGTCACTGAACACATCAGAAAGCTTCTCGACCAAGGTCACACGGTCGCGCTCGTGTTATTGGACCTAAGTGCGGCGTTCGACACCATCTCCCATGAAACTCTTATTAAAGAGCTATATACAAATGGTGTACGAGGAAAGGCTTTGGATTGGATAAGATCTTTCCTGGCTAATCGAACCTTCCAGATCGCATCTACACAAGCCGTCTCAGACACCCTACCTGCATTGCATGGAGTGCCTCAGGGGTCCATCCTTAGCCCTTTATTTTTTAATATGTATCTAAAACCTCTGGCCGACCTTGTTGAAAAATCAGGTCTAACGCTTATGAACTACGCTGACGACTCCCAAATCATCTTCTCCCTTTCTGAATCTTGTCCTCACTCCCCTTCGTTACTTAAGGAAGGACTATTAAAAATCTTGAACTGGATGACAAAAAACCAGTTAAAACTAAACGGCGACAAGACGGAAATACTGATTTTGGGAAAAGATCAAGATCTCTGGAATTCCGTACATTGGCCTGATCAGATGGGCGCCTTTCCTACCCCGGTGGCCCACGCCCGTAACTTGGGCTTTATACTGGACAATTCCCTATCCATGAACAAACAGGCCAGTAAAGTAACCAGCCTATGTCTCACCATAGTTAAATGGTTGAGGAAGATCCTCTGGATGCTGCCCGTGTCAACGCAAAAGACCGTAGTCAATGCCCTTATCACATCTAGGCTTGACTACGGCAACATTCTGTACCTGGGCGCAAACAAATCTGTGATCGGACGACTACAGGTAGTGCAAAATGCAGCGGTCAGGCTACTCTGCAATATTCCGAAGAACTCCGGAGTCTCGAACCATCGTAGGAATCTTCATTGGCTCAGGATCGAAAGCAGAATCCGCTTTAAAGCCCTGAACTATATGTTCAGAATTAAAGCGGGTACTGCACCAAAATATCTCCAATCTCTTGCCTCCCTCTATACGCCTAAGAGAAACCTCCGGTCGCAGACGGCAGCCTGTTTCTGCATACCAAGGTTTAAACGAGCAAGAACAGGTGGCAGATCCTTTGCCTATCTGGGACCCTCCCTTTGGAATACGCTCCCTCCCTGTATCCGAAAGGAAGGAAACTATCTTAGGTTCAGAAAGCTTGTTAAGACCTGGCTGTTTGAATAATAAACACTCAACTGCCACCTCCCTCTTTCTGCCCTCATACTAGCTGTGTCTAGGCGCCGGGAAACCCTTTTTGGGTAGCTGTTGCGCCCTATAAATTGATAAAAGAAATAAATATAAAAATAGAGCAAGAGAAGTGGATCTGAGAGTAAACAGTAAGTCAGGCATGCCGCTGGGAGCACAGTGTCGGCGCTTCTGTTGAAGCGCGCCAAAATGAGTTTTCAGACTCAGTGTAGTCTCCTAAATAAAAGCTCCCTCTCGCCTCTCCTCTGAGTCCATCAAATTGGAGCCTCTATTTTATTAAAGGCTGCAGTGGTCTGCCAGGGACTGGCCGCGCCTGATTGAGTGGCCTCACTCTCCACCCACAGGACTGCTGCAGTCTCCCACCGAAACCAGAGCCCCAGAGGCAGAGAGGCTCGGATTAGAAAAGGTATTATGGGCGGCAGAGATAACAAGCCGCGCTTTGTCTGGGGTGTGTTCACAGCATCCCTCCTTTCTGTTCGTCAAGAAGCTAACTTGGCAGCTGTTCATTGAGCACACTCAGAGAGAGGCAATTCAAAGCAGCTCATCCCGCCCTGACATCCTAAACTCCGCTGCGAGTTAACACCTGGAGCTTCCTAAGCCACAAATCATGGGCTCTCTTGCCTCAGGCACATGACACTGTCTACATAATGGGGCTTGATTTCACAATAACAAAAAAAAAACAGAACGCAAATGTTTCACTTGCAGTACTGTGAATACATTTAAACTCAACAGCTTGTACTGTTACCTTTCTGGTAGCTATTGTAAGTACCCCTGAGTCAGGTTTCACGATGTAAGCATTCCAAACAGATTTGTGAGATTATTGGTGCTGAGCCTAGACTATCAGGAAGTGCTTGGCCAATTGGTGTGCTTTGCTTCGCAGTCCACGCACTTGTCGTATATATGATCTGAAAGAAACACGTTAGTTAGATTCCTCACCTTAGAATATCCCCAGGCGTCAGACTGGATCCGGAAGATTTTTCGTCAGCAATACCCCTTGCGCGTCGCTAGGCGTCGTCTGTGGCTCCGCGTCCGTCGTCGGCATCGTGCGCCGGAATGACGTCGTCGGAGTACTTAGAGGCCGCCCTCCCCCGCTGACGTCAGTTCTTCTTTTTTCCGCGCCAGTAAGCGCCGATCCGGGAGAGCTACCCCTTTAGTCAATTTTTGACTAACTTTTTTGACTCTTTTTGGTCAATTCTCGACTCTGGTGCCGGTAGGATGCCTGGTTTCAAGGCCTGCGACGCACCGACTGATGTCGGTGACCGATCATCACTGCCGGTGCCTGTACTGCTTGGGCCTCGACCACGACGCGGCGTCGTGCTCCGATTGTATGGCCCTTACCTCGAGAGCTAGGCGGGAGCGGTCCCACAAGCTTCTCGAGCTTCGCCACTCGGCTCCGCGTCGCTCTCGATCCCGGTCCAGGAGGAGGTCCAAGGATCGGTCGCGGAGCCGCACTCGACATCGTCACTCGTCTGGCTCGAAGTATTCGGGTAAGTCGAGGCACTCCAAGAAGTCCAAGAGGCGACACCGCTCTTCAGACTCCCCTCGCCGGTCGCGCGACTTGGCCGAGGGTCCGGGTGGTTCCACCCCCGCGGCTCCGCAGGAGACGCAGGCGCCGCGCAAGTCCCCATACCCGACGGTCCCTGGGACTGACGCGACGCCGGCGGAGGTCACTGAGGTGGTCACTGAGGTGCTTCAGTCTGCCGCATGCTCCACTGAGCCTCTGCTGCCATTCAATGAGGCCCTCACTGACGTTCTGCAGGGCACCTGGTCCAAGCCCTCCACAGTCCCTCCTGTGGATAGGAACGTTGCCAGGCGCCACCGCCCTGCTCCGGGCGACCCCAGTTTTCTGTCCCAACACCCCACCCCCGAGAGTCTGGTTATCCAGGCCTCTACCTCCCAATCCTCCTTCCCGTCCGCTCCTCCGGACCGGGATTCCAAGAGACTGGAACAGTTTGGTAAGAAGCTGTTCTCTTCGCTCAGTTTGGGCCTGCGGTCTTTGAACACCGCCTGTCTCTTGGACCGTTATTCCCACTCTCTGTGGGATGCGGTGGAGGACGTGCTGCCACTGTGCCCGAAGGAGGACCGGGCGCGGCTTTCCTCGGCCCTGGCCGATGGGAGAGATGCAGCGCGCCATGCAATCCGATGTGGACTCGACACTACGGACTCGCTGGGTAGGGCGATTTCTACCACGGTGGCGCTTCGACGTCATGCCTGGCTGCGGTCCACATCTTTTTCAGGGGATGTCCAGAGCACCCTCATGGACATGCCTTTTGATGGCGCTCGCCTTTTTGGTGACAAAGCGGACAGTGCGCTGGCTCGCTTCAAGGACTCCCGGGCTACGGCCACGTCCTTGGGCCTCTCGGCCCCGCGGCCACAAACTTCCGCTTTTCGCTCCTTACGTGGCCAAGGAAGGGGCACCTCCTCACGTCCGCCTAGCCACCGGCCGCAGAACCAGCCTGCACGCGGTCGCGGACGTGGTTTCCGCCGAGGCGGTACCGGAGGACGACGCGGTCAGTCCACATCCACCCCGGCAGCATCCGCCTCAAAGCCTTCCTAGTCCGAGCTTTCAGGCCCATTCCACGCCAGTGGGCGGCAGAGTTCGCCATCACCTGCTCCACTGGCGTTCCATCACGTCGGACAGGTGGGTGCTGCAAATCGTCCGAAGGGGCTACTCCCTCCCCTTCGAGACGACCCCTCCAGCCATGCCACCGCAGCACCACCGTATCTCGGGGGATCATTTGAATCTTCTCCACGAGGAATTTTCGGCCCTCTTGGCCAAGGGGGCCGTCGAGCGCTTTCCGAGCCCAGAAGTAGGTCGTGGTTGTTATTCCCACTACTTTCTGGTTCCCAAGAAGGGCAAAGGGGGCCTACGCCCTATCTTGGACCTCCGGAACGTCAATGCCTTCCTCCGGAAGGAACGGTTCAAAATGTTGACTTTGGCTCAGGTTCTAGCTGCCCTAGACCCTGGAGACTGGATGGTAGCGTTGGACTTGCAGGACGCATATTTCCACATCCCCGTCCTGCCGGCCCACCGGCGTTACCTGCGGTTCACGGTGGGTCAGGAGCACTTTCAGTTCACCGTGCTCCCCTTCGGCCTTACCAGTGCCCCTCGGGTGTTCACGAAAGTGATGGCGGTGGTCGCAGCTCATCTGCGCAGATCAGGGGTTCCAGTCTTCCCCTATCTCGACGACTGGTTGTTGAAGGCGGGCTCGCCCCAGGCAGTCGCCTCCCACCTCCAGACCACGGCGGATCTCCTGCATTTGCTGGGGTTTTCCATCAACGTGCCAAAGTCACACCTGAGCCCCTCTCAGAAGCTCCTCTTCATCGGAGCAGTTCTCGATTCGGCGCAGTTCCGGGTCCATCCACCGGAGCAGCGGGTCCGGGATATACAGGCCCTGATTCCCATCTTTCGGCCTCTATCCTGGGTTTCGGTCAGGCTAGTGTTGCGGCTTCTGGGGCTGATGGCCTCCTGCATCCTACTAGTGCATCACGCCAGGCGGCGCATGCGGGATCTGCAGTGGGACCTGAAGTTTCAGTGGGCCCAGCATCACGGCAACCTGTCCGACCATGTCTTGATCTCGGAGGGCACTGCACAGCAGTTGCAGTGGTGGCTCACGGACCGCGATTGGATCACGGGCAAGAGCCTCTCCCTACCCCTACCGGAGCATGTCGTAGTGACGGATGCGTCCCTCCTGGGATGGGGTGGCCATATGGGAGAGGCGGAGATCAGAGGCCTCTGGTCTCCAGCGGAGTCTCGCCTCCACATCAACTTGTTGGAGCTGAGAGCGATCCGACTTGCACTGAAAGCCTTCCTTCCCTCTGTCCGGGGAAGTGTCGTGCAGGTGTTCACGGACAACACCACCGCCATGTGGTATTGCAACAAACAGGGCGGGGTGGGGTCGTGGACCCTTTGTCAGGAGGCTCTGTGCCTCTGGACATGGCTGGAACACCAGGGCGTCACCCTGGTGGTTCAACATCTGGCGGGCTCTCTGAATGCCAGAGCAGACGAACTCAGCCGCCAGTGCATGATGGATCACGAATGGCGTCTGAACTCCGAGGTGGCGCAAGGTCTCTTTCAGCAGTGGGGAGAGCCTTGGTTAGATCTATTCACCACCGAAGAGAACGCGCAATGTCAGCAGTTCTGCGCGTTGGAATTTCCAAGGCGGCACTCGCTCGGCGACGCTTTTCGTCGCGAGTGGAGTTGCGATCTGTTGTACGCCTTTCCGCCTATACCACTTCTGCCCAGAGTGCTGAAGAAGATCAAGCGCGACCGGGCCCAAGTCATCTTGGTGGCTCCGGATTGGGCACGAAGGTACTGGTATCCCGAGCTACTCAGTATGTTGACCGATCCTCCGATACGTCTGCCCCTTCGGGAGGATCTTCTGTCGCAGCAGCAGGGGACGGTCCTCCACCCGAACCTGTCCAGCCTCCACCTCCATGCGTGGAGATTGAGCGGCGGCAGTTGATGCCATTTGACTTGCCTCCTGAAGTCTGTGATATCATTCTGGCAGCAAGGCGTCCCTTCACAAAGACGGTATACGCCTTGCGGTGGAACAAATTTGTGGCATGGTGCACAGCAAAGGCTGTGGATCCCCTTTCCGCCCCTCTTTCTGAGGTTCTCCTCTTTCTTCTTTCTTTGGCCTGGCAGGGCTCTGCCCTGGGCACCTTGAAAGGTTATCTTGCTGCCCTCTCTGCCTTCTTACGGCTTCCTGATCAGCCCTCTCTTTTCAAGTCCCCTGTAGTGTCACGTTTTCTTAAAGGCATTACTCACACGTTCCCTCCTGTCCCTTTCGTAATGCCTCAGTGGGACTTGATTCTTGTCTTAACATTCCTGATGTGCGCTCCCTTTGAGCCTCTTCACAATTGTCCTCTTCGTCTTCTAACTCTTAAGACTGCTTTCCTGGTAGCCATCACCTCGGCTAGACGGGTGAGTGAGCTCCAGGCTCTATCGTCCAAGCCTCCTTTTCTATCTGTTCATCCGGACAAGGTTGTCCTTCGGCCTCGTCCTTCCTTTCTACCGAAAGTGGTGACCCCCTTTCATCTTGGGCAATCTGTCACCTTGCCCACCTTCTTTCCGCCTCCGCATCCTTCCAAAGAGGAAGAGCGGCTCCACCGTCTGGACCCAAAACGTGCGCTCTCCTTTTATTTGGACCGCACTAAACAGTTCCGAGTGGACGACCAGCTTTTCGTTTGCTACGTGGGTGCAAAGAAGGGCAAAGCTGTGCACAAACGGACCATCTCCCGGTGGGTCGTTTTGTGTATAAAAATCTGTTATTCCTTGGCAAAAAAGGACCCGCCTGTTGGGCTGCGCGCCCATTCTACTCGGGCCACAGCGGCTACTACTGCTTTGGGACGGGGAGTCCCTTTGCAGGACATCTGTCAGGCGGCAACGTGGGCTTCGCTGCACACGTTTGCCAGGCATTATTGCCTCGACAGACAAGTCCGGAGGGATGGCTTCTTTGGCCGTTCTGTCCTCCAGGACTTTCTGGTGTGATCTTGGTTCGCAGACCCACCACCGGTGCTGGTATTGCTTGGGTATCTATTCTAAGGTGAGGAATCTAACTAACGTGTTTCTTTCAGATGAACAAGTTACTTACCTTCGGTAACGATGTATCTGTAAGAACCATTAGTTAGTTAGATTCCTCACCGACCCACCCATCCTCCCCGTTCTGCGAACTGACATCTAGGGTTAAGGCTATCCCTTTCAGGGCCCTAGAATTTTTTGGCACCAGTGTCGGTCTCTTGCATGGCTCTGCGTTCCTGGCGCGGAAGGCTATGTACAAGAACTGACGTCAGCGCGCGAGGGCGGCGTCTAAGTACTCCGACGACGTCATTCCGGCGCACGACGCCGACGACGGACGCGGAGCCGCAGACGACGCCTAGCGACGCGCAAGGGGTATTGCTGACGAAAAATCTTCCGGATCCAGTCTGACGCCTGGGGATATTCTAAGGTGAAGAATCTAACTAACTAATGTTTCTTACAGATACATCGTTACCGAAGGTAAGTAACTTGTTCTTTAATTCGAGCTGGAGTATAAGACTATCGACTTTAGGTGGGTGGCAAGCGATGAAGACATCTGTGGTAATTCACTCTTCGACTCACCATTGCTCTCACCGGTACCCCCTCCACTAATCCCGGTGTATGGCAATTGAGAGCCGTTAATTAGAGCGGGTCATGTCTATTGGTGAGATGTGATTTCCCTGCAGATCAGGTGCGCGGTGGTAGCACAGTAACCGGCTCCGAGGGGGTAGTCCCTTGCTAGGCATCAGCCTCCTCTGCAGTGCCACTTATGCCTCCATTTCAGTAATTAAAACGATCAGAATACAAGGCATCAATACCGGAGTGGAGTGGGGAGCCACTGAGGTGACATGAGGCATGCCACAGGCCAACTAGCAGTGAGAAATCGGCTCTTTTCCACCTACCGGACAGATAAAAAGCGTCGCCGGCAGAATAGATAGAAGCTGGCTCACAGTGAGACTGCAACAAAATGAAAAGAACAACGTGCATTGAGCAGAATCACGGCGTCTACTTGGGAAGTGTCTGATTAGACAGTTTGGTGATTTTATCGGGCTCTGTATATATTTTAAGTTCATGAGTGTCGTGTTTGTGTTTTCAGGGAATCGATAGGGACATGTATTTCAACCTTTTTGTTCTCTCCTTAACAGTGTTTGCATGTTTGGTCTGCTATAGTATAACTCTTCTGAAGTATTATTGGGCCTGTCCTTGCAGTGCTCATGTATTATAGCGTAAGCTGCTTGTGAGACTGCATTGACTGTGCTCTTTCCTTATGTTGCCACTGTTCTTGTGTGTGGTCTTGGCATGTTCTAAGTTGTGTGAGCTCTGGTCCTGCGTCAGCCTTAAAAATTTGTGGGCGCTGATTTTGTTCTGACTGTTTACCTCAGCTGGTTCCATTCTTGTTTGGGCTGTGTATCTCCATCTTAGTTGCGAAAAGGAAGTGCTGCTGCTAAACACTGGTCCTCTTGATGAGGCCTGTGGGTGTCACTGCTGATACTCCTCACCCAAAAATAAATGAGCCTCTGATGTACTCTGTAGAAGTGACACTCCAGGATAAAAAGTTGGTGAGATGACGGAATGGCACCTGCAACACTGGTGCTGAGGCTTTGCATCAGTGCGTTGAGTGTAGTAGACACCATGCTGAGTAGTAAGACCGGAACTGTGCATGCCTGGTGCATAGGCCTTTAACGTGCACGTAGATTTACAGATGCTCCGTTGTGCTGCCTTGGTGTAAAAATTAACCGCTTCAGTGTTTTGGTAAAAGGCTTCTTCGCCTAGATGCATTAAAGCACTGTTCATTATAACAATAATAGCATATTGAGTACGATAATATGAATAGAGAAAATATATTACACAAAATACTAACCAGAGAGTTGTTAGGTAAGGGGGTAATAAGAGGGGTACGAGAGATTGGGTTTAAAACACATCAATTCAATTAGTGAATATTTTACATCCAGAATATTAATGGTCAGAACCTGTAACTTTATTGCGTTTTGTGGCTGTAGCGCATGCCTTGTAATTATGAATTTAAAATATTTTGTTTAGCTCAAATGAATAAAATTAATTCTGCCAGAGAACGTGCTGCATAATTTCGATAACCGTGTCAGATTATTTAGATACATTTACCATATAATTCTAGTAGCCCTAACAATGGGAAGTCTGTACAGAGTGGTTTGTGGGCTGTCATTAAATTAAGTAATTTTTAATCACATGACTTAAACACATTGGCAGAGCCAATAGCTATGGCTAAACACTTAGAAGGTCCCAATGGCGAGACCGATTGCATTGCAAATGCTTGTTAGGAGAGTCCAGACTGATCGATCAAACATTTTAAACCTCCTTTTTATGAATCTACATGGATTGGCCCTCTAATTGATGCAGTAATGATGTGTATGAAAACAGCTCCCAATGTTTGTATGGCAGGTTCAAAACAGGGGGTGCGCACAATTCTAAAATTTCTTGAAAATGAAGCGAAATTATGCAAAATTAATTTTGCAGTATCTTGCGTGAGAAGGAAAAATTTACTAGCAATTGTAACAGAAAGTTTCAATTCTAATAAGGACAAGGAGGCGAGGACAATGCTCAAAACTTTCTTTTTTATTCATTATAGCAATGTTCACCTTTAAATTACCTTTCCCATGAAACTCTGGAAAAGGACTACAAAATAAGTTCAACCAATCATAACACAGGTCATGTCTATATCATTGACTGCATCCTAGCCAACCTCCTCTTTCTTGAGTGCGACCCAAGATACTCCAGTACTGAAATGTACTCCCCTTTAGATGACTCCAAACCTCAAAAAAATTAACAACTGTCACTCATATATCCTGGGTACGAAAGAACTTCATCATAACTTCCAACATTGCATTTGGAAAATGTAAGCACAAACCAAATAAATCTCCAAACGTCTAATCCTGAAGGAACACGTCATACTTAGACCTTATGATCACTCGTACCATAGACCATGATAAGCAGTCATCGCCTCAGGAAAAATAAAATCCAGCGGGGTGAGAAGTTTGTAGAAACCTGGGCAGGAATAATCCTCGCCTCTGTCTCCTTAATGGAAATTAAACTTTATGTTAGGATTGCTAGGAATTTTTTCATTCTATGTCAGGACCGGAGGCGAGGATTATGTTCGTTCAAAGTTTGTCAACCACCAGAGATGCCATTTAAATCACTGGTTTAAATTAAACCATTTGAATATAGAGTCCGAAGACTAATCAGCCGCATAAAGAACATCCTCTAGTCGAGTTCAGAGAGTAACGGCTTTGGAGGCCATTGCCCCTCTTACGGAGTGAGCTCCGAAATGCAACACATCAATACCCACCTCCTGCATGACCCAACAGATCCACCGGACAATGGTGGGAGAAGAGACGGCTTTCAAAGGTATCTTCAGTGCTATTAACAATTGTCATTCCCCTGGGGGACGGAGCTCCTCCGTCATACTCTCAAAAGCCTTTAAACATCTAACCACACTCACCTTGGGGGATTTATCCAATGTCGGGTAAGATATCACTCACGTGTTGGATTTTGTTCTTCGTGAAATGTTGAAGGTAACACCCTGAGGGGTAAATACCTGCCCGGTAATATCGAGCACCCTCACACTGGAAACCCTGCAACAAGACATTAAGCATAACAGCATGGCCAATTTTGTAGACAATTCCTTCCGTGACAAAAAATCATTACGCTGCCAAGACTTAAAAAGGTTGAGCACCTTATTGACATCCCACAATGCTGAGTATTATGGTTCTGTGGGAAGATCCAGACAAATCCTTCTCATCAACTTACATACTAGAGGCTGTTTACCTACATTCACACCTTGGATCAGTATGTAGCCAGCAGAAATAGCAAATCAATATGAATTGATTGCGCACCATGTCAGGCCCCAAGATCCTAAGGAGGACAAGAATTTCATCACTGGGACAATATCATACTCCAAGGGATCTTCACTGTGTTGAAGACACCAACAAACCCATGTGGACCATGCAGATGTGTAACTCTTCTTGGTGCCCGCTGTCCTTGTGGTGGGCAACATATTCTCTGCTTCTGATGAAGCGTTCCCTGTAATCCGCTATGCCATTAGAGGCATTCTCTGTTGCAGCATGAGGGGTGATAATTGCCCAAAGGATTTCGGAGGAGATCCGGAGCGTGGGGTAGAAGGATTGGAGAATCCCATAACATTTCTAGAAGAACCAGAAACCATACTTGAGATCTCCAATATGGCATGACCAAAAACATGGAAACCTGTTGACGTCGTAGCTGCGCTGAGAGGCACATGATGATCATGAAGGGGAGAAACACATACCCATTTCCCGTTGACCAGTTCTGAAGGAAAATGTCTGTTGCTGCCGCTAGCGTGTCTGGCTTCCAGCTGAAGTATATGGCCATGGTCCAGCATGGATGCAAACAAGTCCACCGTGAATAGGCCCCTGCGTTGTTCCAACCTATAATTGCCACAGGCTTGAGTCTGACCATTCTCTTGAGCAGCTATCTGCCATCCTGTTGGGTGCACCCAGAAGATACTCCGCCATCATTGACACATTACTGGCCAGGCAAAAGGTCTCCTTGGCTAGGTCTGCCAGGAGTTTCGATTTGGAGCCCCCAGATGATTGCTATAGAGGAGCGCTGACCGATTGTCCATCTTGAGAAGAACACAGCAAGTTATATTGTCTTTGCTCCAACACTGGATTGCAAAGGAGCTGCCTGTGAGCTCCAGACAATGTATGTGTAGTGACTGCTCTTCAGCAGACCACGTTCCGCCTGCATTCGAATCCCCGCAGCGAGCACCCCATCTGGGCTTGCCGGCATCGGATTTGATAATCAGATCCAGATCTGAGCCAAAAATGTCCCGCCCGTTCCATGCCTTCATGTATGCCAACCACTATTTCATTTCATCCTTGACATGTTCCGTCAAAGGGGCCTGTTCCGAATACTGGAAGCCCTTGCAGAGGTGCAAGGATTTGAGCTGCTGCAGGGCCCTGTAGTGTAGTGGGCCCGGAAAGATCGCTGGAATCAAGGAAGAGAGAAGACGTACCACCCTTGCGATCTGTTGTAATGAAGTTGTGGGTCTGGACAATCTCTTCCGCAGCTCCCATCGGATTTTTGAAATATTCTGAGATGGGAGAATTAGGGTCCTCTTCTCAGAGTTGTCCATAAAACCCGAAAAGATGGTCTGCTTGGAGGGGTCAGCAGCGACTTCTTCAAGGTGATGACAAAGTCCAAGCTCTCCAGCAGATGAATTTTTGTCTGCAATTGTTGGAACAAGGTAATCAGACACTGATCCATCAAAAGAAGATCATCCAGAAAGATTATCAAACGATAACCTCGAACCCTGAGATTGTCGATGACTGGCGTCAGTACCTTGGTGAAACACCATGAGGAGAGCCTGGAGTGTCTTGAACTCGTAAACCTGATCTCGCCATTTGAATTGGAGGAATCTGCGGTGCAGAAATTAAATGAGGACTGTTAAGAAAGCATCCTTGAGATCTAAATGCACCATCCAGTTGTCCGGTCTCAGTAGATCGTGCAGAAGGTGTATACCTTCCATCTTGAAGTGGCGAATACACTAGCCATCCGTCGAATTCTCTGAGGTTGATCACAGGCCTCTGGCCCTCGTTTCATTTCTCAACTAAAATGTTGCTGAGAAAACCACGCTGGTGAAGAGAAGTAGGGGAGATAACCCCTTTCCGGAGCAGGTCCATCACCTCCTGGTATTTCAAAGCTCTTTGGGTTTTTGAGAAAATCAGTGACCGTGGATGCGAGACCTGAACAGAGGGAACCGTAAAACTCTATTTGGAAACCTTGTATGGTTTGCAGAACCCAAGCGTCGGAGGTAAGAACCTTCCAGTTGTGCAAGAAAAGAGCAGAAAGACCTCCCAATGTTAACTCTAAAGAATGGAGAACAATTATCTGTTTGGGATGCCTGGAATTGTCCCCTGGAGGCACCTCTGTGGTTACGGCCTCTGAACCCTGTCCTTGTGGGGAAGATATTCCCTGAGTGGGTCTGGTCCTGTCCTTTGAAGTAGCCCTGAGTTCAGGGAGGGCCATGTGTGAGAAACAGACAGCCAAGCGCCCTCTGCCATGGCTGCCCCCCACAAAAATTTCAGGGTGGATAATGTTATTAATGGAGACCTGCGCCTTTTTGAGGGAAGTAAAGGTGGCAACACATTTGCCTAACTATTTTATGAAAGGCACCCCAAAAAGCCCTCCATGCGCCACAGTGCCCTGCCTCTGTTGTGGCCAAATCTCCCAACTTGGGGTCCACCTTAATTAGCAAGGAGCAGCGCTGCTCAGCTGATAGGACGCAGTTAGTATTTCCTAGGAAAATGACTGCGTGCTGCGCCCATCCTGATAGGGACTCTGAGTAAATCGCAGAACCAGAAGCCTTGGCCTCCTCTGCCAGTTTCAGAATTTTTGTAAGTGAGCCAATGATATCCAATAATTTCTCCTGACAGGACTGCTATGATCTGTCGATCCCTTTCTTTCGATCCCGAATATATTTCTGAAGGAAAGTGACCATTCTAGTGTCAATTTCCGGCGTTAGGGCCACCTTGCCGGCAAGAGTGGGGCACAGATATGCTCTAAGGCGTGCACACGCTTCGTTCTCTAGGGGCTTTCTAAGTCACGCTGCCACATAATTGCCAGCCTTGACTGATTGCCAACTTTGGCTGATGGAAACGTCTCTGCTGAGCGTGGATTGCACTAGATCATCGGGATCATGTCCAACATATCCTCCATTGAAGTGGTGGAGGTCTTGTTGGAAGGATCGGGGACTAGTGCCAGGGTCTAGAGGGACCCACCTCATCAATCGAATCCCAATGGGAGTCATCATCATCATTCCCTAATGGTACTGGGTGGGAGAAGGGCAGTTTAAGCGGCGCGCCAAGGGACTCCTCTTCATCCTCTTCAGGTTGGTCTGTGCGTGTTAGGAAGGCCTTCTTCAGCCTGTCAAACACACTGAGGTCCATGGATGGATCCTCTTTTCGTTTATGGGGTCAGAGCCCTGCTCGTTGTAGGTCTGGTAGAGCACCTGAGGAACTAGACTGCATACAGGAGAGTGTTAAAGGGCTGGCATAAGAATGTGGCAATTGCATTAGGTGCCTTTCAAAGGGTCCCATGGCAACTGCTTCTGCCTGATGTATAGAGATGTCTACTGCCTCACAGAATTTGTCATCCAAGGGAAGGACCGAAATAGAATCTTCCTCTTGGTACTCATGCATGATGAAGAGAAAGGGACAGGTATCGTAGGGTTAATAGGCATTGATAGTCTAGGGCACCTAAATAATTCAGGCTTTAGTTTGGCAGCCCACCGGGCTTTAATGTGGCATTGGAAGACGCAGGTATATTTTTAACGTGCAGCAACACACTGTGGGGGGGTGGGGGGGGGGGGGTGTTCAGCCCAGGGCTAATGCTCCCTCAACCTTAATACAGGAAAAAATGCATGCCGCCTGGGTCCAGCTCCACGAGTGTTAATGCAGCGCAATCGCAATGTCAGGGACTTGCCTGTTCTATAAATATGACACCTGCTGGGGCCGTCACAGGCCTCCAGGGTGGTACGGGCGGGCAGAGGTCTCTGGGGGTAATCAGCTTATCAGTTTCGCTTCATCTGAATGAGCGCGACCCATGCGGAGCAACATGACCCGGTGCATCTTTGAAAATTGCTGCCCGCCTTCTGACGGGTTAAATGCCTCACCGCATCATGCGGACCGTAATTAGCAATAAAAGCAAGGCGCGATTGTAGTGCTGACACGCACTCTTGCCGCTGGAATCTAGATGAAACCAAAGAATGTTAAATACAGATAAAACACACTCAAGGGGTAATTTTAAATACAAATAAAGCACAATTCACAGCAGTAAATTTCTGGAAGCAGGAGAGAAAGAGAAGGTTGACCAGGACGCAGTTGATAATATGGACATGAACTGTGTTGTGATTCGTTGAACTTTGATTTGTAGTCATTTCATGGGGTTTGATAGGAAAGGTAGTTTAAAGTTAAACACTGCTGGTATAATTAAAAGAGGAAAGTTTTAGGCATATTCCTCGCCCCCCCTCCACTCCCCCATCCTGACATAGAATTGAATACGAGGACAATCCTTCCATTCATAACTCAAACATCATTCCATCAAGCAGACTGACTTGAATAGAGACTATATCCCGCAAGACATTTTAGGGCACGTGCATCAAGCATTTTTGTCTTTGCAAACGGGCTGATTCGCAGAAATGCTTTTCAGATGCAGCAAACCCTATGTTGCGATTCGTTAACCTGTTACAGAATCGCAAAATGGGTTTGCGATTCGCTATTAGGAAGGGGCGTGTTTAGGGCGTCCCTTCCTAATACCGAATCGCATCGGTATGTAGGAATGTATCTGAAAGAAACATGTTAGTTAGATGACGACGAACGCGGAGCCGCAGACGACGCCTACCGACGCGCAAGGGGTATTGCTGACCAAAAATCTTTCCGGATCCAGCCTGACGCCTGGGGATATTCTAAGGTGAGGAATCTAACTAACTAATGTTTCTTACAGATACATCGTTACCGAAGGTAACTTGTTCTTTGTGACCAAAATGCGGT
Organism: Triturus cristatus; assembly: GCF_964204655.1. Classification (NCBI taxonomy): domain Eukaryota; kingdom Metazoa; phylum Chordata; class Amphibia; order Caudata; family Salamandridae; genus Triturus; species Triturus cristatus. Next base: position 817,819,392 of record NC_140585.1, on the reverse strand, counting down.
CACAAAACATTCGCATTTTACCACCTACTTTAAGTAGGTGGTAACCCATCCACAAATAGGAAGGGGTCCCCAAGGGACGCCTTCTCCTTTGTGAATGTATGTTACAGCATTTTTTGAGAGCAGGCAGTGGTCCCACGGACCACTGCCAACTCTTAAAAAATGAAAAGAAAATTTTTATTTTTTGTTTTGGAATCTCACCCCATTTTCCTTTAAGGAAAATGGGCTGCATTTCAAAACAAAATAAATACTTTATTTAAATGCAATCACAGACATGGTGGTCTGCTGACCCCAGCAGGCCACCATCCCTGTGGTTTGTGCAATTCCTAGGGGTTCGCAAATTGTGACCTACCTCATTAATATTCATGAGGTAGGCCATTTGCGATCCCCTAGAAATCGCAAAAAGTGTTCCACACACTTTCATGCATGCCATTTTGCAATTTCCTAATTGCGAATCGCAAGGATTCACAATTAGGAAATCGCAAAATGGTTTCTTCATGCATCTGGCCCTTTATGCTCAAACCAGTCCTCCTGTCTGACATTTTGTACATGAGCCACTCCCTCAAGGGGGTTGAAAGTTTCACACCTTGAAAATTAACAGAATATTTAACATTTTACTGATATAATAGAAAAGCACCCGAAAAATCCACAAGTGACTCTTTCATATTCTTTGAGACTGGTTGAGTACACCACTAATACCTTAAAAGCAGTAAGTGCATCATCTCTTTTAGGAAAATATTATAGGCCCTTTTGGGACTAAATGGAAATACATTTCTGGAAACCTTCTGAAACAGGGTAAAGATGATTTCTTACAGGTAGTTAATGAGGGTGTGCATTTTTCAAATCTCATATTATGGACAACATCCAACATTTATGATCACACCACTTAGGTATATTGCCTATCATTGTCACTAATCCTGGTCATCTTTAGAAGAGTCCATATTGCTTGAGCGAACATTATAAACCTCCATTTAATGAATCTACATGGATTGGTCATGTAGTTGATGCAGTAATGATTTTTATGAAAGCACCATCCGATGTTTTTGAGGCAGGTCCACAACAAGGGTGTGCAAATCTCTAAACGTTTTTGAAAATGAAGCAAAATTATGCAAAATTAATTTTGCAGTATCTAGTGTGAGAATTGAATACGAGGGCAATCCTATTCAAAACTCAGGCATAATGCCAGCAAGCAAACTGACTTGAGTAGACTATTTCCCCCAATACATTTTTTGCTTAAACCAGTATCCTGCCTGACTTTTTCTGCATGAGTCAGTCCCTCAATGAGGGTGAAAAGTTTAACACCTGGAACATTTACAGAATATTGTATATTTTGCTGGTGTAATATAAATGCACCAAAAAACAAATATCCACAAGTGATTCTTTTATAGTGTTTGAGGTTAAAAATCATTACTTCCCCTGCTACATCATCCACACTTCTTATAAAAGCAAAGAATGACGGTACGCTACTAACATAAAGATAGTAAGTGCATCAGCTCTTTTAGGAAAATATGATTGGCCGTTTTGGGACTTCATGAAAAAAAAACTTTCTGGAGACCTTGTGAAAGGCAGTAAAGATGATTTCTTACAGTAAGTTATTGAGGGTGTGTGTTTTTCAAATCTGATGTTATGGGCAACATCCAGCATTTAAGATCACACCACTTATGGACAATTTTCCCTCTATTTTTTCTTCATCGTGTGCGGCAACAGATGTTTGCGTGCACACCTTTCTAGCTTGTGTGTGCAGCTAAGTGATCAGATGTCCAACTAGGAAAATTGACTAGCTACCATTTAAAGGTTGAAAACAAGTATTGGCAATGTCAATAGGTCTGGCATATAAAAAAACATGCTTCCTGATTCATTGATTGGTTTAGGCACAGAATAAGTAATTACACATGCATTCTGTTACTCATGCTTGCACTCATGCATCTATTCATCTTTGACTCACTCTTACATTCACTCATATACACAGCCAAAATAAAATGTATGCATAACCTCAGCAACATATGCAAGATACATAAACAGCATAAAAGTGGAAAAAAGAAACATGCTATTGCTTAAAAATGACATACGCTTTTAAATAACAAAATTAAACAAAGCAGCAGATGGCCATCTTGTAATAGTACTGTACATACTGTAATGTTTTATAGTTCTATCTGACTACCACGTTTAGAACCAACAGGTTGGCCATGTTGCAATGATAAAAGCAATTAAACCCTATGGACAATATCTTTCCATAGTGGTCAGGTGGTTTAGGCGCAGTGGCTGTACATGTTGCGGTACACTGCCGATGTGAGCGGCAAGCAAGCAGCTGGTTAGAGCCATCTTTTGAGGTATAGCATGCTTTAATCATGAAAATAAATGGAGGAAAAGGAAATACATGACAGGACCTGTAACTAGAAAATGGGCAACCAAAGAACTGGTCCACCAGCCTTGGCACTGAAGTGCACTCATTTTCAGGTAGCTGTGCACAGGTGATCAGAAAATGTCACTCACATGGAAAGAGAATCAATCACTGAAGTGGTAAATATACCACTGGTATATATAGCAGTGATAAATATCTTTTTAATAAAATGATCCTGGCGCACAATTAAACTTCTCAGACCTTACGAAGAGATTCTAGGAAGACTTTTTACTGTGCAAATATTGTACCCCCAAGGTTTGTCAAAGGGGTGATAAACACAAATATTCTTGACTAAACACTAATCTTTGAGATTGCATGTAACGAAGGACATCTGCAGGCTTTACCAGGGTGCAATAAAAATGTACCCTTAAAAGCATATGTGTCTCAGAATGAATAAATCAGACCACTTCCTCTGTCAGAACTTTTCATAAGAGATAGAACAGACCTATGCCATATGAAGGAACGTTTCCCAGTGAGCCAATCAGGTCTGTAGCTTTTGTCATCGACTCATCACTGCAGAAGAGGCAGGCACATCATCTTTCATACAAGGCAACCATCAATAAAATTGCCAATGCATACAAAATTATAGTTGTCTAAAAATAATATTAGAAATCACCTATAAGAAGGCCTAGCAAGGATTATCATAGTGCAAATCTTCTATCTTCATAGTTTGGTCAAGTCAGTCACCAACACCAAATTCTGTGTAAGTAAATGCCTGGACAATACTTTTCCCAATGAACGCATAAGGTCAATAGTATTGTCCTTTGGCTTCACACCATAACCGACACAGTGCTCCAAAGCTGATAACCAATGTGCATAAAATTATATAATTACAAACGTGTCTCTCTCACTAATGTCAACTTCCTAAAAAGAAATACAAAGACCGCTGCAAAGGATTCTGGTACTTGCTGTTTTTCTAAGCATTGGAAGACTATAAGCACAGCCACTGGAATGATGTGATTTAGAGCTTTCAGCATTTTCCCTTAGCGTGCTTAGGGATATCTCCCCCCAGACCTGGTTCAAGTCAACCTATCTACCTACTGCTACTCTCCCTACAGAGAAATGGACAATTCCAAGAATTGGACGAAGTAGGCTCACTTACGTAATGTGACATGCTTCATCATTTGCATCCTCGTCCCACCCTGGTGAGATGATTCTACCAGGACAGACTCCACCTCAGTGGGAGATGACCTGAGGGACTTCTTTCAAATTACTTACTTTCTGTGGATAAAATACTTGGATCCAGATCAGCAATTTAAAAAACCGTAGGATATGCTTGCTATGACCCTTACTACCAATGAGTCGTTTTTCTTAAATGTTGCTGCCATTCCACTAGAGCCTACAACTGTCAGGCATTCCTCGCGGCTGTGTATATGTATCCCTACTCCTATTTAATAATATTGAAGAGTACCATAAAACATAAAAAACTTTGAGATGACCTACCTCTCTTCAAAAAGTCACCAGGAACCTAATACCTAATTGAGGGAGAGAGAAAACAAATGTATGTGTAGCAGAGGTAGTAGAACGAAAACTGGAAACCACAATGGCCTAAGTTCCCATAATGGAAATATCCTAGGGAACTGCACAGTGACAATACTGCACGTTAAAAAAACTTTGTAAAAGTATTAACAAACGTGGCACAAGTGATATAAAAACACTCCATATTGAGCAGTGGTAAAAAGCACACATGGAGGGAGGGGAACCATACATAATCCCAAATCCCGGTGTGGATTCTTTACCTGGGGCTAGTTGCCTCATGGTCTATTCAGGGTGGATGCCTCCTATAGTCACACTCTAATAGGTGTGCTCCTATATTAGAACAGAGACGGAGGGGAGAGAAATAATAGTACAGGAGACAGTGAGTTAACATACTGCCCCTCAGTGCCTGCATAATGCACTATAGGACACTCCTCAAGTGTTCAAACAGTAACGCAGTGTATAATACTAATTTGTAGGCACTGCTCTCTTATTGAATGCACATCATATCTCTTACTATGTTAAGGTAGAGCACCCAGTTAGATCCTACCGTGCCCCATTGAACAGCCGACTGGTACCGGCAAGGTTGTAGCAACACCCATTTCTATTTAAAAGTAAACCAGCTGTCCAAGCTAGCCAATCCGCCCGTTTTGTTATTTGGCAGTTTGTGTTATAACTAATGATTTCCACCTGCTTTGGACCAGGAGGCCCGTGACCACCGGAATCTGAAAGGTGTGACCCCGCCCATCATGTGCATTTGTTTCAAGGTTAATGGTCACAATAGTGGGCACGTGGTGCCAGAGTGTGGGATCACGTCTAGTATGCACGACTGGTTATTGCCATGGTGGCCAGAGATGGTGTGGAACTCCAGTCCGTCCCTGGAGGAGCTTATGCTCCCGAACTGGGGGCACTGCATTGAGCGTGGCTGCGTCAGTTGCACGCTTCACACTCCTGTAGGAGCCAATAACAGGCTTCCATTGTTGCCTAGGATCCTGGGAAATGAAGTCATCCTAGCCATTTCATCATCCGTGCGGTGTGGTGGATGGCCACCAAATGGGTTACCAGAGTACCTCCCCCAACAAGGGTCCCATGGCAGCCAGCACCCTACCCACAGTTTTTTTTAGAGAGAGGCCAGGGGTGGGGAAGAAGGAAAAACAGGGACTGCAGTGTATCATGGAAAGAACCAGAGATAGAACAAAGACCAGCAGACATCAGAGAACTGCAACCAGGGACCCGCTGGAGTAAACAGATAACATCATTAACCTAACCCCTAAAATACTAATTGAGACTCAAAAGCAAGTATTAAATAAGGATTTGCGTTTCGTGGTACAATTCTTTAGGGAAATTAGACTACAGATCCTTTTCTCCACTCGAATGGCAATAGGGGCTAATCGTGATGTCTAAACCAATATTGGCCTCCATAAAAAATCATCCTTTACACCTACCATTCAACAGTTACGACAAGAAGAAACCGCCTTTGAACAGGCGATTAATGTAAGTCTAGACTCCTTGAGACAGGTCAAACAGGATACATTTCAGAATCTCTTGTAGGGGATTTCCATGTATAGTCATAATCTCTGAATAGTCCTGCCCATGTGTGGAGACCCCTGAGAATTTCTTAATTCTTTGAATTTGTACAACTTTCTGACAGGAATGTGGTTTTTAATCTTTAAAAATGCCTTCTTTATTTGATTAATGCCCTTCTTGTGGGAAGTTTTCCAGACAAACCCTACAAAATAGGGAGAAGATTCGCCTTCAGGGCACAGAAGAACAGCACAGGAAGTGGATACAGTCTGCATGTGAACCTTCAGAGTGAGGAGAGGGTCAGTCATCTACCTCTAGTGGATGTGGAACAGCCAAAAAATAGGTTTTCTGCTCAAAAACTGCATCATTCCCTGTCGACATCGAGACCAGGTACGGCACCAACCTGTTCGCCGTCAACACAAGGATCAACGCCGAGAAAGAGAATAAGACCGATGTCAAGATGGGGTAGTTCAGTGTCGAAGATTCACCCGCCGTTGACGCACAGCCGCCCATCGCCGTCGAAGAACAGAATCCTATTGATATTGAGAAGTGGTTTGAAGTTGAGAAGTGGTTTGACGTGGAGACATTGACGTTGAGGAGGCGCCGATGATCGACGTTGAGGAGCAGATCAATGTCCAGAACACGCCAATGAAGTTGAGATGCATTTTTCCCTCACCACAGTCACTCTCCATCCTCACCCAAAGTCTTGCCAACCTCATCTCCTCCTCCACCTCTGCCGCCTCCTCTGCCTTAAGCGCCAATTCTAACTGCGCCAACACAAGACCAAGATCGTATTCCAGAACGTGCCATTGTTCTCGCCATAGGTCACGACAGACCTCATCAAGACAACCTCATCACCATCACCTTTGGTCACATAGATCCACATCACAATCATTATCACGTTCTCACCTTCTCTCCGGATGTTCTTCCTCCACATCTACAGGACGCTACTCGCCTACCCTTTCAGACTCTTCTCCACCTAGAGTATTATTCCCCGTAGATGGTATTACCACCTTCCATGAGGTCTTAGTGAGAGGAGCGGCAAAATTAAATATTCAAATGTCGGTCCCTACACCTTCGGCATCAGTGATATTTGAGGTGCTTCAACACCGCACAGTGTCCGAACCACTCCTACTTCTAGTACCAGGCCTCTTCGACCCGGCCATGGAACTCGTTGATGCCGGCCTCAGCCAACTCGGCTCCATCCAGGCTGCTGAAGAAGTACAGGCCTCCTGAGCAGGATCCACTCTTCCTGCATTCAGACCCTCCTCCAGACAGTTGTAATGCTAGCAGCAAAGAAACACCACGCTACTGCTCCTGCCTCCTCAGTTTCACCAGATAACGAGAGGAAGAAGTTGGATTTGGTGGGCCGGAAAGCATGTAGCACCGCTGCCACGTCCATTAAAACAGCAAGTGCTGCTCTTCTCTGACAATACGACAGAGTTGTAGGAATCTGTCCAGATGTTTTGTGAGGATCTGCCCAGAAACAAACTGGAGAATTTCTTAGAACTAATCAACAAGGGTTTGATGGTCTCAAACCAGATAATAAGTGCGGCAGCTGATTCTTCTCTCCTAGCCACTATTCAATAATGCCATGGTGGGGTCCTCTGTAGACCTGCTTGGCTTCGCCTCATATCTTTGAAACCGGAGTTACAGCACTGGATCATAAACCTGCCATTTTCTGGTTCCACCCTATTTGGCAACCACACTGATGATGAAATGGCTAGTATGAAAGCCGAAATGGACACCCTTAAGGCAGTAGGCCTTACCATCAGAGGGTTCAAACCCCTCCATGGTATCAATGGCAACAGCAACAACAACTGCAACGACCCTATTCCTAGCAGCGAAGACAGCCTAGGGTAAGAGCCTTGCAGCAACCAGCACAAGGCAGAAAGTCTACCACAGGCTCAAAACCAAGAGTTGTTCCTTTCCCCTCTTTCGTTAACCCACTCTGGTAGGGGGAAGTATTTAACATTTTCTGGCAGAGTGGCAAAAAATTACAAACGGTGCCTGGGTACTGAATATTGTTCGCAATGGATACTGTCTCAAGTTCTCCTCCGACCATACCATCAAAATCCTCCAATCACCATCTCAACATACTGAGATTAGAAATCAGCATCTTGTTTCAGAAACAGATGGTGGAGGCTATTCCTCCCCATCAACAGGGAAAAGGCATATATTCCAGATCGGAACATCGGAAATTCTTGAGGATTGTGGTGGGGCATGACCACTATCAATACCAAGTAATACCGTTCAGTGTGAAGTCAGGAACCTGAACATTCTCTAGGCTGCCAACCTCAGGAAAAAGCGGGTCTTCATCCATCCGTAACCACATGATTGGCTCATAAAGAAGTCAAACATTCAAAAAGTACAACTTCATTTCAACTGGACATGCAGTCTTCTCCTACTCTTGAGGATTCATGCAAATAACAGCAAGTCACAACCAATCCCTGTTCAGGCCTTACATCATCTGGGGGCCTCCATCGACACCGTTCAAGCATCCTTCAGAGGAGAGACACTTATCGATCCTTCAGAAATGTCTCTTTCTCATGACAGCATCTAATCCAGAGGTAAGGATGGTTTCATCTCTCCTCAGTTTGATGGCCTCCTGCATCTTCCTCACTCCGAATGTTCATTTCCACATGCAACCTCTCCGGGAATGCCTTGAGGACCAGTGGGATCAGCTAACGGGAAAGACACCCGTGGGCTTAATGACGAAATAATTAGAAAAGAGGGTATGCTGTTCCTCTTGATGGTCAAACGAAGGAGGGAGGTATGTTGGGAAGCCACACGGGGGTGTGCTTATCCTGGATGGGTCGAAAGGAGGGGAATTCCTCCTGTCGGAACTAGGGCCCTCACACACCCAGCCAGCTAGGTGTCATGCTTCATTATATGGGCCAGCTCCTTCTCGGGTCGGCGCTCCAATACCCGTCGGGCACCCATAGAGGGGCTCTTTGGCGGAGATCTTTTGTTCCTTGCTGTTTGGTGCAGTGGGGGTAATGGGGCCTAGGAAGTGTAGATGTAGTGAGAAGTGATTAAAACAGGTTGGGTAGTCCAAAGACACTTTTATTCAAAACTGGCTTTCTACCTGATTAAAAACAGGGGAAGAGCGGCGGCTATCTGAAATAATGATTCAGGTTAACTACGCTGTACTCTTGGAGTCAACATGTTTCATGCCAATTGGTTAGGAGGATCGGTGGCAATTCAGGACCTAGTGGATAAACTATCTACACAAAGCGGTGGGTGTATAATCTACCTACCACGTCTCAGCGCTGTGAGTAAGGTACCCACAGCATCAAGGGACGACCTAAGAGAAAAAAATACAGAATAAAAACCACAGCTAAATCAAATGGTAGTTAAGTCGTGGTAATGACATCTCTCTCTCTCCATGTCCAAACATACAGGTGACCATCAAACAGTGTGCAAAACGTGGCAAACACCGTCACATAACGAGTGGTAAGTGACAACAGTAGGTATGTAGAGCAAGAGCCTACTACAAGCATAGGTAACTTATTCAAACATTATTAAAATTCAAAGGACTGAACTAAAAAGGGTTTGTTATTTTGTAAAAGCGGAGACTCATGCGTCCCCAGTGCCCATTGCATAACTCTGTGTCGGTGATGGGGAAACTGGCTTGTCTGTCACGTACCACATCTTCTGTCACTGAGCGGCAAAGGTTTTTTTTTTGTATCAAGAGCCGGTCATAAGTGGGAGTACATGCAGAGCCAAAGAAGTCCGCCCGCACTGGGACTGTACCAAGATGATATAGGTACTCCCCTGCTGTCGGAGTGTGGTCCCGCTGACTTATAGCTCGCCAATTCGCTAGCTGAAAAAGCGTAATAGCTAAAGCAAGCAGGAGCCCCACCACCAACATCTTACCTTACAATACGCAGAGGGTTGGGTTTGGACTTAGTCTGCATCGTGGTAACTCACCATTAAACCTTTAGGAAGTGAGCCGTCTAACCTATCCCTCACCGCCGGCACCGGGTAGTAGCCCGCTTCGTCCTGGAAGCGCTGAAATACTCGCCCGCATCTGGTGCGGGGAGGGGTCGGCTTCTGGGTAACGTCAGCCGAGACACGTATCTGATGCTCAAAGATCAGCGCTAATTAGTCGTGAAACTAGCGGCCATGTTGTAGCGTGGAAAGTTATGTAGATTGCATCGCATGCCCTAGGATATCAGTGTATATCTCAGCTAAAACACAACCAAACAAAACAGCAGGGAGAAGTTTCCAGTGTAATCACTCTTCGCAATTGACTAGCGTGTCTCCGGCCTATTGGGGCTGGAAGGTGACAACGGCGGCCATCTTATAATGTGTGGTCTAGTAGGTAGCGGACATTATGTCGTATAATAAATGGCCTTCTTAAGGTGTGTGGCAGAGTGGGCCAGGACCAGTCAAAAGGTTATTGGCAGAGGCTGATGGTGTGTGGTCTTAAGCAACTGGAAAGTTACACACAGAGTATATCTATGCCTCACGAGGAATAGTGTATCAGGGTACAGTCTATTACCTATTTGTTAATGATGCCTAGGGTATATGGAAGTGTAGATGTAGTGAGAAGTGATTAAAACAGGTTGGGTAGTCCAAAGACACTTTTATTCAAACTGGCTCTCCACCTGATTAAAAATGGGAAAAGAGTGGCGGCTATCTGAAGTAATGATTCAGGTCAACTACGCTCTACTCTTTGAGTCAACATGTTTCATGCCAATTGGTCAGGAGGATCAGTGGCAATTCATCAGGACCTAGCGGATAAACTATCTACACATAGTGTGGTGGGTGTATAATCTACCTACCATGTCTCAGCGCTGCGAGTAAGGTACCCACAGCATCAAGGGACGACCTAAGAGAAAGAAATGCAGAATAAAAACCACATCTAAATCAAATGGTAGTTAAGTCATGGTAATGACATCTCTCTCTCTCCATGTCCAAACATACAGGTGACCATCAAACAGTGTGCAAAACGTGCCAAACACCATCACATAACGAGTGGTAAGTGACAACAGTAGGTATGTAGAGCAAGAGCCTACTACAAGTATAGGTAACTTATTCAAACATTATTAAAATTCAGAGGACTGAACTAAAAAGGGTTAGTTATTTTGTAAAAGCACTTATTGTGTGGGTGATTGATGGGGTAACTTAACTCACCTAAATGTAGTGAAAGTGTTGCCTCAACAGTGTCTGGCGGGATAGACAGACACCTACAGAATAGTGTCCTAAGAAAACAATAAAATTGGACAAAAAGGTGAGGAAACCAGACAAGCACAGACTCATGCGTCGAAATACCATGGGTAGCCCTAAATGATATTTAGGTTCAGCCAGTGGATGTCTATACCCCCACCCTCCCAACAGACCTGTTTTCCTCCCTCTTTTCAAATGTTAACTTTTATAATCAGTAAACCCATAGCAGGGACTGTTGTGGGATGTGATTTGACAGAACTATTGTTACTGTTTTAATATGATAAGAACCACTTTGTTGTTCATATGTTCCTTCTCTAGTGTGTAATTATTATTATTTTTTCACTCAAGCAATTTAGTCTGCACTGGAAACTGGCACTACAGCCCCCCATAACTCATTTGTTATGAGACAGGACCGTCCCGTATTTCTCATACCAATACTCCTGGGAAATAGACTTCATTTCCCATGATCCTTGGCAACAATGGAAGCCTGTTATTGGCTCCTACAAAAGCATGACGTTTGAGATTGACATGGCCACACTCAATGCTGTGCCCCGAGTTAGGGAGCACAAGCCCCTCCTGGGCTGAACTGAATCTCCACACCACTTCGGTCCACCATAGTGATAACTGGCTGTGATCTCACATGCCCACTAATGTGACCATTAACCTTGAAATAAATGCACCCGATGGGCGGGGCCTCACCTCCCCAATTCAGGTCTTCAAGGGCCTCCTGGTCCAAAGCAGGTGGAACTCAGTTATAACACAAACTGACAATTAACACCAAGGGCGGATTGGCCAGCTTGGACAGTCCGTTTTCTTTTAAATAGAAAACGGTTTTGCTTCAACCTAGATGGTACCAGTCGGCTGTTCGATGGGGCACAACAGGATCTATGTGGGTGCTCTACCTTGACATAGTAAGTGATATGATGTGGATACAATAAAAGAGCAGTGCCTAAAAATTTGTATTATACACTGCTGTACTGTTTGAAGACTTGAGTAGTGTCCTATAGTCCTATAGTGCATTCAGCAAGCACTATTTACTCACTGTCTCCTGTACCATTATTTCTCTCCCTTCCTCCTCTGTTCTAATATGGGATCACACCTATGAGAGTGTGACTTGGGAGGCATCCACCCTGAACAGACCATGAGGCTACTACCCCCTGCCCACTAGGTAAAGAATCCACACTAGGATTATGTATGGTTCCCCTCCCTCCACATGCACTTTTTACCAATTCTTATGTGTGCTATGAATGAGTGTTTTTATGTCACTTGTGCCATGTTTCTTAATGTTCTTACAATGTTGTTTTTAATGTGCAGTATTGCCATTGTGCATTTCCCTAGGGTATTACCATGATAGGAACTTAGACGATTGCGGTTTCCATTATTTGTTCTCCTACTACCTCTGCTACACATACATTTGTTTTCTCTCTCCCTCAACTAGGTAATAGTTCCTTGTAACTTTTTGAAGAGAGGTAGGTCCTCTCAATGTTTTTTATGGTACTCTTCACTATTAATAAATAAGTGTAGGGATACATAAATTCAGCCCTGAGGAAGGCAGAGATCTATAGGCCCTACTGGAAAGGCAGAAACATGTTGGCAAGACAACTCAGTGGTATGTAATGGTCATAGCAACAATGTACGTCCTCTGGGAATACCTTATAGTACTTGTAATCAAGCCTAGCAAAACACCTGAATAAAATACACTTCGTGGCATATGCTGAGGCTTTTATTACTGAACTGAATCCAAGTATTTTATCCAGAGAAAATAAGTAGTTTCAAACAAATTCCTAAGTTCAGCCTCCCCACCCGCCCTCCCCCCCCACCCAACCTGAAGTCGACTCCTCCCTGGTCGTATCATCTCACCAGGGTGGGACAAGGTGGCAAATTATGAAACATGTCTCATTACGTGAGTGAGGCCACCTCATCCAATTCTTGGAATTGTCCATTTATCTGTAGGAAGAGTAGCAGTAGGTAGATAGGTTGACTCAAACCAGGGCTGGGGGAAATTTCCCTAAGTACGCTAAGAGGGTGTCATGCCAATTTTGTGTTTCTAGTGTTTCTGAAAGGCAGGCGTGAACCCGATATATTGCCTCTTCTCTGTCTTTGGTGTTGTATGGTACTAATGAGGTGATTTCTTTGCACAGACATTGCTGACTTGTGCAAAAATGCCAAAATAAGGTAGCAATACTATCACAAAATGTGCTATATTGTGCAGCATAATTTGTCTTTTCTTGTTGCATAATTTAGTCCACCCAGCCACATATTTACAATGGCCCTGAATATAAGGAAATAGGAATGTGGTACTCCTCTGTGCAACCTATCCCTTACTTTGGATAGAAAACCCTGAAAAGAGCATTACCTAGGTAGTATGACTGTGCGGATTCATTTCACTGATCATATTTGAAACTATGAAAATGTGCAACAATAAATATCTGAGGAGATTTGAATCACGCTTTAACTTAGCAGCAAGCAGAGTGTACCCTACAGACCAGGGCCATGGTGCCAGTGCACCTGCTGCACAATTTTTATCCATGGGGTCCTTCAAATCAAGAGGAGTTTCAGGTGAGTTTGAAAATTATCAATTATTTAAGTTATAAAGTTTCAGCCTCTGGAATGTTACTAATGGCTGACACCTGAATGGTCAAAGTGTGCCCTAGCTTCCAAAGTATGTTCATGTCTGGGAACTGCCACAATTTTCGAGTTATTCCACAGATAGGACTATGGGCTGCAGTTAAGGCTATGAGGCTGCTCTCCTTCTGTTTCAGGACTGCCTTTTACTGCAGGTGTTTACACTTCCTCTATTAGCATTTTTATTTTTTTTAAGTTTTTATTGTCATTTTAAACATATATAGACAATCAATCAGAATAGCAGTGGAGTATTCAATGACATACATCAACAATGATCTGAATATCTTTAACAGTGGTACATCTTGCGTATCAACATATAAGTGTCAAACATCTGTTAGTGTTCAGTAGTACAATATGCGTTGTGGTACATGTCGTATCCCGTCAGTTTACCCCGGTCAATCGCTATTGTTAAATACCCGCTCTGTTGGGGGAGGTTCACAGATGCCGCCCCGAAATCGATTCCACTTTCCCCATATATGCGTCCATTTTTGGGGGCAGCCCCGGTGAACATACACCGATTTCTCTGTTACCATCGTGTGGTCCATATCGCGGCACCACTGCTGATGTGACGGGGACAATCCCGACCCCATTGTTGTGCTATATTACGTTTGGCTAATGTCGTTCCTAGCATTACCCAGTCTTGGTCTGTGGGATTCAGATCCGTAGGCTCCCAGATGTTAAGTAAACATCGTTTTGGGTCAAGCAGAATCTTTACTCTGGTAACTTAGGACATTGTGCACAGGACGGCCTCCCAGAAGCGAGTTATTATCGGGCAGCCCCAGATTGTGTGCCAGAAGGTGCCTGCAGTACCCATTGTCGGAGGCAGAGAGGAGTATCAGTCTTGCCTAACTTGTGTAGCAGGGTTCTCGTGTAGTAAATGCGATGTAGGATTTTTAGTTTCAGTAACTTTAATGGAGAGGGTATTGCCACTTCCCTCGGGGACTCCAGGGCTGCCTGCCAGTCCTCCTCATCCAGGTCCCCCAGGTCCGCCTCCCATCTCTCTTTCTGGGCCCCTGTTGGGTCTTTATGGTTATTTATTATTTTCCTATATGTTAGGGAAATGGCTTTTTTCTGGAGGTGTTCTGTGAGGAGTCTGTCCTCCAATGGAGAGGCCTCCGGTAATTGTGTGGCTGCCGGAATCACTGCTATAAGTGCATGTCGGATCTGCGCATATCTGAAGGTTTCCGTCTGCGCCAGTTTGTAGGTAGCTTGCAGTTGAGTAAATGGAACAACCTCGCCTTTTTTCCACAGGTCCCCCATCCTGGAGATACCTATCAGATCCCATTGTTGGAATCCCTTGGTGTTTCTTAGTCTCCCTAATTTATGGGTGTCCCAAAGTGGTGTCGCCTGCGTGAGAGTACCCTCCCAGCCCAGTGCTCGCTGCGCCGCATGCCAAATTTGTATTGTGTGGGCCGTGGGGTCCGTGTAGTGCGATTTCTTAGATCTATTGTAGAGTGCCCCCATTATCCCCTCAGGATCGAGGAGATGCCTGTCCATACGGAATGCCGGATCTTCCTGCGGCGCATGAAGCCATTGGTTTATTACAGTCAGTTGCGATGGCCAGTAATACGTTTGTATATGCGGGAGGGCAATTCCTCCGTCGTACCAGCCCTTCACCAGTTTTTTCATGGCGATACGGGCTGACCCTCCATCCCATAGGAGTTTAGTTACTTCAGTATTTATCAGTGTGAAAAAGGAGGGGGGAGGGGATCTGAACAGGGGTGTTTTGTAGGATATATAAAAATCTGGGTAGCGCCAACATTTTGAAGAGGGCTGCTCTTCCCAGCAGGGTAAGTGGTAGCGAACGCCAGTGTTTCACATCATGGCACAATCAGGCCAAGGGTTTCATTAGATTTTCTTCGGTGAAGTGCGAGACTTGAGGGGTAATATATATGCCGAGGTACTTGAAGCCCCGGTTCGCAATCTAGATTTCACAGTTTTGGGGCAATCTGGGCGTAGGGCCGTGAAGAATGTAAAGCAATGATTTTGACCAAGTAATAGTGTGGCCTGAAGCTTTGCCATAAGCTACACAAATGTCTAATAGACAGTTAATGGATCGCGATGGGGATGACATGTAGAGTAAAACATCATCTGCATATAGTGATATGCGATCTTCCCATCCCATATCCCATCGAAGTCCCCTGATAACCGGATCTTGGCGTATCCAAGCCACCAGTGGTTCCAGTACTATCGCGAACAATAGTGGGAAAAGGGAGCATCCCTGTCTTGTTCCTTTACGAAGGGGTAAGTCCTTTGAAGTTTGGCCGTTCGATTCAACGTGCACCATGGGTTTACTATATAGTAGGTGTACCCAGTCACAGAATCTGAGCCCAAATCCCATACGTCGGAGAACTGCAAAGAGGAAAGGCCATTCAACCATGTCAAACGCCATTCGTGCATCTAACGAAAGAATAACTGCATCTTCTACAATAATTGACTTTCGCGCTATGACACCCTGAAGCCTCCGGAGATTCAAGGCCGTATTGCGATTGGGCATGAAGCCTGATTGATCCGGGTGAATCAGTGTAGTCAGATATGGCTGAAGTCGTGTTGCCAGTGCCTTTGCCAATATTTTTGTTTCAGCGTTAATTAGGAAGATTGGTCTGTAGGACGTGCATTCTTGCAGTGGTTTGCCCGCCTTGTGGATTGTGACTATGGCCGCCAAGCGTTGGTCCCTGGGGAGCTCTCCCATGTCTAGGCTGGTCTTATACATATTAAGGAGGTGTGGTGTGAGTTGGGTAGCCATTCTTTTATAGAGTTCTACCGGGATGCCATTGGGTCCCAGGGCTTTCCCCGTATGGAGTGCCCCAATTGCTAAGGTGAGTTCATCTGCGGTTAGCTCGGCGTCAAGCGCCAAAGCGGCGTCGTGTGGCAGTGTGGGCATGCGAATATCCTTGAGGAAGGCTAAGTTATCATCAATTGTATTCGTTGCTGTGGGCATGTATACCACAGCATAATGTGAGGCGAGCGCGTCTACTATTTGTTGTGGGTCCGAGGTCACATCTCCATTTTCCAAACGGAGTTGAGCTATCCATCTGCTGGCGCGGTCCTTTTTGTCCAGCCATGCGAGAAGCTTGCCTGCCTTATCACCCACCTCATAAATATTGTGCTGTGTAGCTATGAGTTTGGCCTTCGCTTTCTCCCACACAAATGCTTTATATTCCTGTTGCGCTAAACTTGATGCATGTGTTGTGTCGTCAGTGATATCACACGCATGGTCTGCCTCTGCTTTGCCCACACCCTGTTCTAGGTCTTCCAACTGTTGCCTCTGCGACTTCTTGTGCCCAGCTATTAGGGTAATCGCATGACTGCGAAGTACTGTTTTATAGGCTTCCCAAAGTATTAAAGGGGAGGACACTGAGTGTTCATTCTCGGCGAAATAGTGCTTTGTGGCCGTGCGTAGTCCCTTGTTTATCTTGCAGTTTTTGAGATACCCCGGATGTATTGGGAATATCCGCTGCCATATTGTGGTTATTAGCATTTTTAAAGACAAAAACATGCCATTAAAAATGCAGGCAGCATTACAAAGTCTCCAAGTAAGCACTTTACAAATGTAGAGGAATCCTTTGTGGAGTGCAGTGTTTGTAGGTCTCTGTGCGGAAAGAAACCAAAGTGTGTGCGCCTGCTCAGGCGCACACTTAAGAGGGAACTTTGGTTACGGATATTGCCTATCATTGTCGCTCACTCGCCGCCATCGCACGCAAACACAACGTCAACATCATCTCCTACGCCGACGACACCCAGCTGATACTCTCTCTCACCAAAGACCCAGCCACCGCCAAAACCAACCTCCAGGAAGGAATGAAAGACGTCGCAGAATGGATGAAGCTCAGTCGCTTGAAGCTGAACTCAGACAAGACGGAGGTCCTCATCCTCGGACAATCCCCATCCGCCTGGGATGACTCCTGGTGGCCCTCAGCGCTGGGCTCCGCGCCGACATCCTCGGACCACGCACGCAACCTGGGATTCATCCTGGACTCCTCCCTCACGATGACCAAGCAAGTCAAAGCCGTCTCGTCCTCCTGCTTCAACACCCTGCGCATGCTCCGAAAGATCTTCAGGTGGATCCCCACCGAAACCAGAAAGACCGTCACCCAGGCCCTCGTCACCAGCCGACTGGACTACGGAAACGCCCTATACGCAGGAACCACTGCTAAACTTCAGAAATGACTAGAACGCATACAGAACGCCTCCGCACGACTCATCCTCGACATCCCGCGCCACAGCCACATATCCGCCCACCTGAGAGACCTGCACTGGCTCCCCGTCAGCAAGAGGATCACGTTCAGGCTCCTCACACACGCACACAAAGCGCTCCACGACATGGGCCCCGAATACCTCAACAGCCGGCTCGCGTTCTACACCCCCACCCGCCATCTCCACTCCGCCAGCCTCGCCCTCGTCCCACGGATTCGCAGAACCACCGCCGGAGGAAGATCGTTCTCCCACCTGGCAGCCAAAACATGGAACTCCCTCCCCGCACTCCTACGAACGACCCAGGACCATCTCACCTTCAGGAAACACCTCAAGACCTGGCTATTCGAGCAGTAGCAGCTCCCCCCCTCCCTTCAGCGCCTTGAGACCCTCACGGGTAAGTAGCGCGCTCTATAAATGTTCTGATTGATTGATTGATTGATCCTGGTCATCTTTAGAAGAGTCCAGATTGCTTGAACGAACAGTTTAAACCTCCCTTTAATGAATTTACATGGATTGGCCCTCTAATTGATGCAGTAATGATGTATATGAAAGCAAAGGAGGATGTGAACTATAACTAGAAATATAATCTCGGGCTTTAAAAAGAGGTAGAAATTCTCAGAAAAGATAGCATGACTTATCCATTAGAGGGCCTTGTCGGTAGCAGGCCTCCTTTTGGTGTTATTCACATAATTCTTAACATAAACAAAAGCATAAGCCTAATGAAAATCAAAATCCATCTATCAGCTTTGGCAGAGTAAATCCATTTCCCTTATAATTTTCTGTTCAACTTCAGCTGAGTAAGTTGAAGGTGACTTTGGAACAAAAAACTTTTTTCAACAACCCCTTTTCAAGGAATCAGTGCCACCACTGTCATTATTCAGTAGGGACAGTATTAGCCCAAATCGTATATTTTTATTAAATGAAAGTTGAAAAGGATCTAAAGTATTTATTTCGACCTGAGTTAGGCTAATTGTGAAAATCAATAGTCTATCTGGATTAAACCTTGAAGTTTGCCTCTGACATTTCTGGGGAAATTCTTTTTAAATTGATATCACGTAGGATGCAATGTAATATCTCTTGTTGTTTTAAAAAACCCTAAGTATTGCAGCAATGCTGCAGACAACATGCAGCTGGCTAAGCCGCACTTTAGCTTGCTTAGGGCTGCAGCGGTTTTTACAGATATCTACAAAAACTAAAATAGGTCTTTGTGATCTTATAAGCAAACAACCCAAATAACTCATATTCCTCTGTCCATTACTTTTCAATCCAAAGCTGAGTGGGCACTGGTGTCAGGCTTATTTGTCAAATATTATTTTGATGAATACTTCATCCCACAGGTTCCTCAACTCATGAATATCCCAAGGAGCCAAACAGGATCTAGAAAGCATCTCATGGCAATAGCTATTCTGCATCGCCAGGTGGCATCACATGTCTCCAGTTTGTGGCTCCGACTGCCTCCAGGGAGGGCAATATCGGACTATATACAGTGCCGCCTGGCTCTGTGGTGTCAGTTCCTTTTCTTATGCACCCAACTGAAGCAGGTCTAGTGCTTCTCTTAGGCAATTTTGGAATTTCTAAACTCTAGTGACATTGCACGGCATGCTTAGGTCAAATGCCACTACCGAAGACATCAGGGTTTAAACCTTACTGTGAATATCACTAACAGATGTCCTTTTCTGCCCCTACAACATGGTGTCTGGAGCTGATGCTTCTTCCTGCAACCAGTGTGCGTCTGTATACCCTAAAGAAATAAGGGAGCAGAAGACCAAGTAATTCCTGACACAGGCCTATAAAGAGACTCCCAAACGGTCTCTCTCCCCTTTCACTCAAATAATTCTCCTGTTTGGGAACATTGCTCCAAAAGGTCCCTGACGAAGCATTAAGTCTTTTTCCTCCTCAAGGAAAATATCCTTCCTCCGGATCAGTCAGTGAATCAAAAGTACCCATTCTTGGTGTTACCCTCCTCCTTGTTAGCTTCAGATCCAGTTCCAATTCTGAAGAAGCTCCAGCTAGAGTTTCCAATGCTATTGGCAGACCCCTCTCAGGTGGTGATTACAAGCCCTGGCGGTCCTTACAGAACTGCCCTGCCTCCCTTTGGGCCCCTTGCAACCCTTTCTGGCTGCCAAGGGTGTGCTTTATACAGCAGACATGATGTTTTGAATTCTACTCGTTCAATGCCTTCCGCCAATGTGTCACCCCTGAGCTGCGGTGTTGGCATTACTGCTTCCACAGTCAAGTTTGCACCAAATTCAGCCAGCTCTGTCTAAATTTGAAGAGATCACTTTTTCTGCTACAAAGTAAATCCAAGTATTCTTTGAGGACCATTCACTTGTGGTTCCTCCAGGCAGGGGCCAGATAGTCATCTGCCTTGAGGAGTTTCTTGGCTTCAATTGTGAAATGCTGGAGATGGTAATTTAGGAGTTTCAGCTCAGCAAAGAAGAGGATATGAGGCGGAAAACCTCCTTCCATCTTTTAAATATGCATATCTGGACTTTATTTGGACCAACAAAACACCATTTGCCTTGTGTCATCACCTGAAGGGTCTATTCCTTACCCCCCTGGTGTTCCTTTTGGGGCAAGATTGTTCCTTCACTTCTGTGGTACACTTGGCTGTGGATGTGCTTGAGTTATCTCTTCCAGCCTCTGAATCAACAGAAATTGTCTGTGTTTTGTGGCTTCAAAGTCTCTGGGAGAAACCTTTTTGCGGACAGCATATCGTGTGATGCCGCATTCATACATTGTCCAATCCTAAATTTCTGCCAGCCTGACCTTCACCGGAAACCTGTTAGTTTAAGTGACATCAGCAAAACTGAACACCAATGCTTCATTGCTTTCACCACCTCACCCTGAACCCAATCACTTGGACTCCATGAGGCAGAATGTCTTTGTGTAAGGGAGACTTGGCTTGCATGCAGCAACCACAATGTGTCTCTTAGGGAGACCTGTTCAAACTCCTTAGGAGATAGGCAAACTGGCTCCCTACATTACTCCCATCCTTCCGGGATCATTCTTTACTGGACCATTGAGGATTTCCCTCAATTCAGCCTGAGACAGGAAGCATCTCCATAAATGTGTAGTATTTCCAAGAGGTGGGGAATGAAAAATGTCCGAGCTATCGTAACGGAAAGTTTCAATTCTATTATGGACTTGGAGGCGAGGATTATGCCTTCTTTCATCACTTTTATTCAACGGCACCCATCACAATTTTTAAAGAAAGAAACTACTTTTCTCATGAAACCTTGAGATAAATGCAGTACAAAAAACATCCAATAGGAACATAGTGAATGTCCAATCAGAGTGCAAACAGTCCAACTTAGTCCTTCTTCACTGGCCCCTTGTCGTCTTCCGTCGCGTGAAGTCAGCCATAGGATCACCTTCATGCATCCTGTTTGTTTGAATCAGATCCTGCAAAGATAAGGATCATTTTCACCACAAAGACCTTCAACCCCTAAAGCCTGTGGGGGGAAGAACAGCAAAGAGCAAGCAATACTGTGCAATCAAGACCAACACTGTAAATGCAAGAATTACTTACTCCAATATGGGGAGGGTGATCGCCTTGAAAGAATCCCTAGGGTGGGATAATTCTCGCCTCCGAGTCCTTAATAGAATTGAAACTTTCCGTTACGATAGCTAGGACATTTTTCATTCGATGTCAGGACTGGAGGCGAGGATTATGCTAGTTTAAAGCTTGCTCACCACGAGGTGAGCCATGTTAAGCCCTGGCTTGAAATAGAACCTTTTAAAGGTTGAGTCCGAAGACCATTCTGACGCGTTGAGGATATCCTCCAAACGGGCACCTAAGCCAAATGCTTTAGAAGCCATAGCACCTCTAGCTGAGTGTGCTCCAAAAATCCGAAGATTGATACCAGCCTCCTGTATTACTAATCTAACCCACCAAGCTATAGTGGGGGAAGAGACCGCCATAAATGGTTTGCGAAGTGCAATAAGTAGCAGTTCCTCCCTGGGAGGGCCAACCTCCTCGGTCATTTCCTCATATGCTTTCAGGCATCACACCACGCACAGTTTGGGAGAGTCTGGGAATTCTAGGTAAGAAATAACTCTTGTGTGACACTTTGTTCTTCTGTGGGGAGTGAAAGTTACCCCGGTTGGGTAAAAAATCCTGCCTGTGATGTCTTAACGCCCTCACATCAGAAACACGGTGGCAGGATATGAGACACAGCAACATATCCAATTTGGCTGACAATTCTTTCCTAAACAAAAACCAATTAGGTTGCCAGGAAAGGAATAGATTAAGGACCTGGTTGACGTCCCAGAGAGCCGAGTAGCGAGGTTCTTGAGGAAGAGGGAGTCTGATACCTCATAGTAATCTGCATATTAGGGGGTGTTCTTCCACTGCTGTGTCATTGATCGGGGTATACCCAGCTGAAATGGCTGACCGGAAGATGTTAATCGATTTGCAAGCCAAACCTTTATGAGCTAAATGGGCTAGAAAATTGAGGTGGTGGACTACATCTGCATCCAAGGGATTAAGGTCCTTTCGCATACACCAACCGGACCATCTGCCCCATCTTGATTTATAACTCTTGACAGTACTGTCTGCCCAAGCTCTCGACATGAGGATCTCAGCTTTTTCTCAAAGGCCTGGGACCTCCCAACGTCTCCGGTAATCCGCCACGCCATGAGCCACAATAAATCCTCCTGAATCAGTGGATGAGGAACTTGGTCGGGACTCTTGAGGAGAGTCGGAAAGTGGGCGAGTAGGATTGGAGAATCCCAAGAAAGTTCCAGTAGAACTGGAAACCCAACTTGCAACCTCCCAAGGGGGGTGATCCGAACTACTTCGGCCCCTTGTCCCCTGACCTGTGCTGTCACCCTTGTGATACTCGCAAAGGGGGGAAAAGCGTACCCTTTCTCTCAACCCTAGTCCTGGTGAAATGCATCTGTGGCCACCGCTAAAGGGTCTGGTCTCCAGCTGCAGAAGTGGGTGGTCCAATCTTGAGGCGAACAGGTCCACTGAGAATGGACCGCACTGGGTATTCAGAGTCGCAAACACTTCCGGATCGAGTTTCCAAAGGCTGGAATCCTTGAAGTTGCGGAATTGAAAGTCCGCTGCTTAGGTCTCGCGGCCCGGAAAGTACTCCGCCATGACTGACACCTGATGTTCCAGACAATACTGCCAAAATCTGGCCACCAGGTCTGAAAGGGCTTTGGATTATGTGCCCCTAAGTGATTGATATAGCGGACCACTGAAATGTTGTCCATCTTCAGAAGGTCAGATGACTGAATAGACTCTCCTGTCCAATAGCGAACTGCGAACGAACCTGCTAGAAGTTCTAAGCAGTCTATATGTAACAGTCGCTCTTCTTGAGACCACAAGCCTCTTGTAGAAATAGTGCTGCACCTGGCCCCCCCAGCCTGACTTGCTGGCGTGGGCTCTGTAACCAAATATAGTGTCGCCCGAAGATCGCCCGGCCATTCCAGGCCTCCATGTGGACAAGCCACCATTGGATTTCCTCTCGAGCCTCCTCGGACAGTGACACCTTGTGAGAGTAGGGGTAACCTTTGCATAAGTGGTACGCTTTTAGACGTAGTAGGGCCCAGTAGCGGAGGGGGCCGGGGAAGATGGCCTGTATCGATGAGGAAAGGAGGACCACCACACGTGCTATCTGTCTGAGAGTACGCCTTAACTGGTGTTGAATTTTTGCTACTTTTCTGGATGTAAGACTTAGTGTCGAGGTGGTGGAGTCTATCACGAAACCTAGAAATGTCACCTTCTGTGAAGGAGATAGGAGTGACTTCTTCACGTTGATCCCGAAGCCTAGACTCCGCAGCAAATTCACCGCCAGCCGGAAGTGGGAAAGTAGTTGACAAGGACATGAGTCCATTAGAAGCAAATCATCCAGATAAACCATCATTCGTATACCTCGAGTCCTGAGATGTTCCACCACTGGTTTGAGCACCTTAGTGAAGCACCACAGGGTTGAGGAAAGACCGAAGGGAAGGGACGCAAATTTGTACGTCTGGTGCTTCCAAATGAACTGAAGGAACCTGTTGTGAGGTGGAAAGACTGGGACAACCAGGTAGGCAACCTTGAGGTCCAAGCAGACCATCCAATCTAGGGGTCTCAACACATCCCTGAGGAGATGGATACCCTCCATTTTGAAGTGGTGCTAGACCACCCACTCGTTGAACTCGCTTAAGTTTATCACAGGTCTTTGACCTCCATCGGTCTTGTCGACCAGAAAAATATTGCTGATGAAGCCTCGCGGGTGGGGTAAGGAGGGAAGAATGGCGCCCTTGGAGAGAAGGGACGTGACCTCTTCGTCCACCAGAGCAGCATCCTGTTGAGAAAATTGGATGGCACGAGGGCGGACCCGTTGGAAGGGTTCCCCGAAAAACTCTATGTGGAATCCTTGAATAGTTTGAAGGACCCATGCATCTACCGTGATGGAAGTCCACACCTGGAAAAAACACCAGCCGCCCTCCTACTTTTAAGTGGGAAGAAGTACACTCACCAGGGCTTGAGGAAGTTGCTGCTCCTCGGTAACCTCTGCCCTTGCCACGTCGTCCCCTCGTGGGGTAGAAGTTTCCGAACCTGGTTTGGTCCTGGTACTGTCTGGGGCCTTGCCCTTTCTGCTGGTATTGGTTGGAGACACGGCCGATCGAGCGGCCCCTACCTCGACCGGCCCCACGGAAAACCCGAGGGAACACCCTCTTGATGGTCATCTGTACCTTGTCTAGGGAAGTGAAGGTGTTGACAAATTTCCCTAATTCCTTTACGAATGGCTCACCAAAGAGCCCTCCCTGTGCAACTGCTCCTGCTTCGGATTCTGCCAAATCCCCCAATTTAGGGTCCACTTTTATAAGAAGATGGCGGCAACGCTCTGTTAACAGGGCACAATTTGCATTGCTCCAAAAAATAATAGCTCTTTGGGCCCACCACGAAAGGGTCTCTGGAGAGATAAGGGCACCTGAAACTTTTGCTTCCTCAGCCATGTCAAGGATCTTGGTGAGGGGCCCAAGGCCATCCAGGAGTTTGTCCTGGCATGCACGCCACGATCGATCAATACTCTTCTTAGGGTCTTTCATACATTTTTGCAAAAAGTTGGCCACACAAGGGTCAATTTCCGGGGTAAGGGCCACCTTTCCCTCTAATGAGAGACGAGGACACTCAGCACAGAGGCAGTTACATGCTTCCTTTTCTAGTGGCCCGTGAATGCGTGCTGCCACGTAACATGCAATCTTGTCGGCCGGGGCCCTTTCAGATCACCTGGGATGTATTATTTCCTCAGGGTCTAGCATATCTGAAATGTCTTGGGAGGTATCAGAGGGCTGAGAGGAGCTGCCTAGATTGGAAGGCCCAGGCTCGTTGTCAGGATCCCCTGAAACCTTAGGGGGAGGGGAGGGATGCTAGGAGTTAAACCTCCCTCTTCTACCGTTAAGTCGAGTTGAGTAGTAAGAAAGGCTTGATGGAGCCTGTCAAAGGCGTCCAAATCTACCCCTGCCTCATGAGTACGTTTTGCAGGTGGGCCCGCTGAATCTGTTAGATTAGGGGCAGTTCCCAAGGTACTTGAGAGAGGAACGGGGGGTCGTGGGCTGTGAAATTAAATTAGTAAATGCCTGGGTAATTTGGCAGAGAGTCTCTCTTCTAAGGGGGTAATAGCCTCCTCTACTGCCCGATAGATCGAGGCATCAACTGCGGCATAAAAATCGTCATCCCAGGGGAGGTCGGCCATAGGGTCCTCCACCCCTTGGGAATCATCCTCATAGTCCATAGTATAGAATTTGTTAGTGAACTAGCGAGGGAAGGATGAATAATAGAAGTCTGTGTAGCAGACTAGTAGCCTTCTTCCAAAGTGACCACTTATTGGGGGACTGGGTGGCAGTCCGTAAATATTTGTATGCAAAGTGTTTTGCAAGAATCTTGGTGGGTCTAAGCCCTGGGACACTTGCCTGGTGCTGATACAGTTATGGGGAAGGCCGGCCTGGGTGTGTGTCCCAAAAGGCCACTTAGGGCCAAAAGTACAGACCCAAAGCGTAGGACAATGGTTTATACAGACTCTTCAGCTCACTATTTCCCAAGAGCTGCAGAGCGTGTGTGAAACGCGATCGGCCTGAATTTATTCTTTCACTGAGGCTTGATCGCCACAGACCTGTCCGGGCGCCTCCCTCAGGCCAGCAGATGAAATGGGCACATCATGCTGAGTGAAATTCCTCTGTGAGGAATTTCAAACGAATGTGCCGCGCGTGTGTCCTACGCTTCTAGTGGCGGGAGGCCAACTGTGCACCAGGACGGGGACGTGTAAGAGCAGGGATCGCACTTGCGTCCTGAAGCTGCCAGAAATATGGGGAAAAACCACACACAGAGGCAGCAAACGCAGCAGAGCAGCTAAATTCAACAATGGCAATTTACCCTGATAAAAACTGAACACAAATACAAACAAAGAAAAATGCAGACGAGGCAAAACACCTCACAGAGCGGCAGTGTTTCACCAATCGGTAACGTTATAAATAACCAGTAATAACAGCTATAATAAGCAGAACATCATTGCATCAGAAAAATACTTAAAACACAAACATAGAACAGAAAATGGAATTAAGCACTTATCTTGGCCGCGCAGCAGCGAAGAAAGAGGACAAGGGGCCAGTGAAGAAGGACTATGTTGGACTGTTTGCACTCTGATTGGACGTTCACTCTGTTCCTATTGGGTGTTTTTTGTACTACATTTATCCCAAGGTTTCATGGGAAAAGTAGTTTTTGTCTTTAAAAATTGGGATGGCTGTGAAGAAAGAAGGCATAATCCTCGCCTCCAGTCCTGACATAGAATTGTAGTGGTAGGCTGTTCGACATACAACAGCATGTAGCCTCGTACAAAGAGATTTTATCTTCATGGTCACTACCCCCAGTTGAAACCCCATACACAGACAGCCACTCATCTACTCTGCCAGCGGCTCCAGGACCAATCCGAAAAGTAGCGATGGGAGTTGGCAGCCCTTACAGGTACCACTCTGTATTGGAAAGGAGGAAGACCGCACACCATTGCCCCTGACTTGGGCCCAAAGCTCAGTGTATAGTGTTTCGGTCAAATGGAGAAAACGTAGGCCATATTGCATCTTGCACAGGACTGACAGCATAAAAGGCCAGTGTACCATATCAAAGGTACACTCCAGACCCACTAGCAGAAATATACTGTCCTCTTAATTCGCCTGCACAAGCAAGAGCCACCTGAAGGCGGTGTAGACAGTGTTGAGTACTTCTATTAGACAGGCCACAACTATCGCTAATTGAGTGGCTAACATTTTTGTAAGACTTTTCAATTCAATATTTATTAATTAAATGGGGTGATAGGAAGCGCACTCCTCAGGGGGTTTACCTGGTTTAAGGTTGACTGTAATGGTCACCCCTCTCAGATCATGGAGCAATCACTTTAGATCACAAGCGCCGTCGTACAGCACCATTAAGTAGGGTTGAGGAGGGAGGAGTGTTTATTAAAGAATTTGGGACCATGCTTTTTACCTAATGATATAGAAGTGATAGTTTGTTGTATCCCTACCTCTTTAATGGGGAGATCCAGGTAATTGTGCACATCTTTTGGTAAAGTACTCCTTGGGAGATCACATATAAGAGGGTCATTTTTTCAAAGCAAACACAAGGAGATGATGGACAGAGCGCTGAAACTTTTCAGACACTCACCCCCAGTCACAGATCTGGGTTGAATCCATCATCGTTCTTTAGCTCACTTCGCCACCCCAGTTCAGACTCAGCTATATGCAAATCAGTCTTGACACTGTGCCTCATGGGAACAGTCCAGCCTGAACTGCCAAGCCAAGTCTTCCCTGGAATGGAAACAAGCATCCTGGGACCGGTTTCGGGGTAACACCCCTCTTCAGCCAGGCTAGCTTGAATCCAGTGGCAAAGTGAGCAAGGACCCAAGTCTGGGCATACCCTGCCAACTTAGAGCAAACAAAGCAAACACAAGGAGATGATGGACGGAGCGCTGAAACTTTTCAGACACTCACCCCAGTCACAGATCTGGGTTGAATCCATCATCGTTCTTTAGCTCACTTCGCCACCCCAGTTCGGACTCAACTATATGCAAATCAGTCTTGACCCCGTGCCTCATGGGAACAGTCCAGCCCGAACTGCCAAGCCAAGTCTTCCCTGGTCCGGAAACAAGCATCCTTGGACCAGTTCCGGGGTAACACCCTCTTCAGCCAGGCTAGGTTGAATCTAGTGGCAAAGTGAGCAAGAGACCCACGTCTGGGCATACCCTGTCAACTTAGGGCGAACAAAGCAAACACAAGGAGATGATGGACAGAGCGCTGAAACCTTTTAGACACTCACCCCCAAACATTTACAAAGCATGCCTTTACAACGTGGTTTTTACTTCGCAACATCCATTACAACGCATGATTTTACAGCGCATGCCATCTCAACGCCTTTTTAGAAACTACACTTACAATACATTCCATTACAACGCATACCATTACAACGCATAATACTTTTAGGGCAACAGTAGTGTAAGTGTTGGATAGTGTAGGGGTAAAAATTACTATTTCCCATTACTTACCTTATTATGCGCTGTAGTGGCATGTGTTGTATGGCATGCGTTGTAATGGCTGCGTTGTAACGGCATGCGATGTAAAGGATGTTGCGTTATAATGACTGCTTTGTAAAGGTAGTGTGATGTAATAACTGTGTTGTAATGATTGTTTCCCCTTTCAGACCCTGTTGAACTATCTAATTACAGACTAATCTCTCTGCTTCTACCCCTTTCAAAAGGTTTGGGGAAGGAAGTTGTCCCAGTTCTTGGATATTAACATCCTATTGCATTCCAGCCAATCTGGTTTCCGTCCCAGCTTCAGCGCAGAGACAGTACTATTGGAAGTGGTAGATTACATTAGGGTTACTTTGGATGTCGGGGGCTGGGCTGTGCTGATTATGCTTGATCTATCAGCAGCCTTCGTCACAGTACTCCAGTCCACTCTGCTGGCCCGTCTAAAAACTATTGTAATTAGGGGGCTTGCGTGCAGCTGGTTAGCTTCATTCCTAGAGGGAAGAAGTCAGGAGGTCTGGTGTTCACCTTGTTCATCTGGTTCTTGTGAGTTGCAAGTGGGTGTGCAACAGGGCTCTACTTTGAGCCCGACTCTTTTCTAATCTTCCCCCTCTTGCTCTTTTATCAGAGGCCCTGAGAGCAAAAATAATTTTCTATGTTGATGATACTCAGCCTCTATTCTCGTAGGGCAAGGATGCCTCTTTTTTGGGTGAAAAAATTAAAGCCTGTTTAACAACAGTCTTTCAGAGGCTGACACACCATCAGCTCAAATGCAATGCTGAAAAAAAGGAGATACTCTTTTTTTGGTACAAGGGCACAAGAACCCTGGCAATCCTTTTGGGCCGTGTATGCTTCTCCTCCGCTTTGTAAGGCTAGTTTGGTCAAGAATTTAGGTAATAAGTTTGATGGAGAGCTTTCTTTTCTACCTCTGGTCAATGCAGTGGTAGGAACTTGTTTTGGTCTGCTGCTTGTGTTAGGAAGGTTTCTGCATTTCCTCTCTTTTTCAGCAAGGGGAAACAGGTAGTCCAGGCTTTGTTAATATCTAGGCTAGATTACTGTAATGCTCTGTACCTTGGCCTTCCTGACTACATGATTAGTAGCTGTAGGTGGCTCCTTGGCCTGTCTTTGAGAACACGTTTCTCCATATATAAGGGAATTGCACTGGCTGGAAGAGGATCCTTTTTAGGTCGAGCCTAGTGGCAGCGTGCATGCACTGCTTGCTCTGCGAGGCATGCATTAGTAGAGTATGCTGTGTAAGCCTCGCCAACTCTCCTCCCATACTTTTCATTGGCTAGTGTCATTGTCCTTGGTAAATGCTGACTTCTGATTCATTATAAGGATTGTTAGTCCCTCCTTGTTACCGCCTTGTCGCCATTTGTTACCGCCCATAACAACTGAACCTTTTACTTGGCTCGTTACACGGTTGGCATTATCTAGGGTGTCAGCACTATTTTATTTATGGGCACTTATGGAGACCATGGCGGATGCTATTTCTTTGTATTTGTATCCTGAGCATGGCGCCCGCTTTAGGGACACCGCGCTCAGTTTATTTAGTTATTAATTCATTTATATTTAACTGTCATGTTGATCACAGCGTCCACTTCTGGAACACCGCTTACTTTTTTATTTTTTTTATTTTTTTACTTTTATAATGAGCACAATTCCCGCTTCAGGAACACCGCGCTCTGCTTGTTTTTGTTTTGTTTTTTCATTTAAAACTGAGGGTGGCACCGCTTCAAGGACACCGCGCTCGGTTTCTTTATTTTATATTTTAACTTTTAACACTGAGCGCGGCGCCCGCTTGAAGGACACCACGCTCAGTGTTAAAGTTACAAAAATAAAAAAGAAACCAAGCGCGGGGTCCTTGAAACAGCGCCGCACTCAGTTTTAAACTTAAACAAGCATTTGCAATGCAATAGGTCTCGCTTTTACGCGGTTTAATTTACAATGCCAGTATCTTAAACTCACGTAAATGCGAGACCTATTGCATTGCAAATGATTTTTAAGACCTTGTTGGTTGTACATGGGGCCCTTCATCAGCCTGGCGCGGGCTATCTCAGAGCAAGGATTTGCTTTTATATCCTAGCCAGATACCTGCGATCTGCCAACCTTTTTTTGGCCAAAGTACCTAGGCTTCTGCGGTTCAAGTCAGGAGGCAGGTCTCTTAATTTGGAACAAACTCCCTTTGGAGTTATGGAACATTTCTGCCACCTTACAGTCCAGGAAGAAATTGAAAACGTGGCTTATAAATCAAAAGTAATAACTAGGTCTCTTAGATAAGTCATCACCTGTGTTATTTAGCACCAGGGCACTCCAGGAGTTACAGTGCGCTCTATAAATGCCCGTCGCATTACATTACAATACATTACATGCCCCAGACGCCTAGCAGGTGTCTGTAAGGTCCAAGTCAGATGGTGTAACTATTCCGCTGCCAGCCGACCACCCAGAATCTGTGTCTAACTAGAAAGAGTCAATGCTGTATGGTGCTTCCACACAGACGTGCCTGCCCGAGAGACTGGGCTGCATGAGTGGTCAGGGTGGGTCGCTACTGTCATCTGCGACACAGGGGAGCACCACATTCCTATGGAACAGGAAATTCCTGTCGTAGCTACTGCCATCTCGTGGCCGGGCAGACTCCACCACCCCCCCACCCAGTCGTAACAAGGTCACACACGAGTCAGTAGATGCAGAAAGGCTGGAACCCAAGAGATCAAGGATTCAGCCCGAGCCCTACCAGCTCCAGTTCCGATCGTAAAAAGGGAATCCTGTCCGGTTGGCCGCACTGGTTCTCTTAATGTGGGATTCCACAAAGTCGAGACACAATGTGCTTAGTTGCAAATCGCATTCTGGTTCCCCACCAGGTCACCACCATATTTACGGGGAGCAATCTCAGCTCACACTCACCTTTCAGCCCCCACATCCGGGCCTCTCCAGGATGGGACCTGCCTCACAGCATCACATACCGCCATTTTGGTGGAGGGCATCGGCCCCTCCCACAGTGGGTCATGCCTCTCCCACACAACCCCTCAGAATGAGCCCAGCAAGCCGCCACAGATCCATCGCACACGACCCGGGGGACCCAGCCAGGCAGCCTCTGCATACCAGGCCGCATCGCACCAGCCATGCCCAATCCGCAGGTCCCACCCAACCGCAGTTACAACCTGGACTCTGCCAACCCAGGCAGGGTTCCTCACCTCAGCAGCACCTGGCCTGCAAGCCCAACCCGGCCAAGACTCCACCTGGTGAGATCCTCACAATTCAGGTTTAGGTCAAACAGCCAAAGGGATCCATGTCCTCTGTGTGGTTTTGATGGGTGGTTGCAAAGATATTGCAGGATTTTAGGGTAAGCACATTGAGAGCTCTACAGAGCCAAGTCTCCCCATTATGTGCCTCAGTGCTACACCTCCATCAATATCTTTCTCTTAAAAGCCTCACAGATGAGTAATAAACAGTCCTTCTACTATGTGACTCATTCCATTCTTTCATGTTCAAACATTTTAATACTGTTGTATTTCCTTTTGCCGAATGTAAAGATTTCCGGAGCCTCAAAGCAATGTCTATGCTGATAAATACCGAAATAAATCTGAGTACCTCGTAAGCAATATCTGCTCAAACACATCTAAATATGTCTGATGTATACCATTATGTTAAAATACCATTCAAATCCCTGAACAACATCTAACCCTTTACACTAACTACCCTATTATTATGTACCTCTGCTCTTATACCAAAGTGCCATATGTATTCAACAGTGCCTCCTTCATGGGTAGTTCCGCCATGACCTGTTATTTCCACTTGTGTACATTGCCACATTTGTCCCAGGATCTAGGTCCACCTATAAACATACACTGACTAAAGTAAAACTGAATTAATGAATGATCACAGCCGAAAAAGATTAACAAAACTTATTTAAAAATGTCTCTGTATTGGACAAATATGTTTTTAGGATGTATCATTCTAAATTCCATTCTTTACAAAATGAAATTCAACTTTTTCCAGAAGAAACATGCATAAATTAAATTTAATCTAAAAGATATTACAGTTTTGTGCTGTCCTCTGCACTGATTAAGGAATTAGTTTTAACTGGAGAGATCTGATAGAGACATCTAGCCGCAGATTCCTTAACTTTAGAGTTCTCCATAGGCACCAACATGGATCTGGAAATTTTTCAGCAGTACCTCTGCGTGCCGGGGGACTGAATCGTACAGCTCCGTGATGACATTGACTCCAGTCATGACTTCAGTATAGCCATATACGTCCCCTCCGGGACACGGACGTCAGTTTCTTCTTTTCCGCACTGTAAGGCGGATCTGTAGAGTTGTCGGTAGAACAGTGTGCCTTTGTCTATGTCTTCTGATGGATACATCTGCCTGTCGATTCCTCACCTTATGAATATCCCCTGCGCCCGCATTCCACGGAAGAATTTTTCCTAGCTCTCCACGCCGACGAGGACGTCACAATACTACGGCTCCGCTCGCGACTCCGCATGACGTCACCGGAGCCATAAGAGAGCCTCGTCGGCGTGATGACATCAGTTCCCTTTTTTCCGCGCCGTCGACGCGTAACGGTTTTCTAGCACTCTCCATACCTGTTAAATTACTTTGTTCTTTTTCTCAATCTTTAACTGTAGCTGTTGAAATGTCTTTGAGGAAGTCCGGCTTTAAACCCTGTAGGGAGTGTGGGGGTCACATGTTCATCACTGACCCCCATGAAGATTGCTTATGGTGTTTGTCGTCGGATCACGATGTGGAGGACTGTTCCTGTTGCAGGAAAATGAAGCTGAAGGCACTTAAGGAACGGGAGGCCAAGTTCTTTCTGGCCAAGGCGAAGAGGGCGTAAAAGAGATAAGTCAAAGTGGAAGTCGTCGACTTCACATACATCGAAGTCGAGAAAACATAAGAAAAAAAGAAGACATGGATCTCGACGCCAGTCGACGAAGGGTAAGGCTTCGCCTGCTCCTCAACATCTCCTGAAAGACTTTGTATCTCCTTCACCTTCACTTCGTGTGACTCCAGAGAGGTCTCCTTCACCTAAAGGTGCTTCGGCTCAGTCTCAGCAAACAAATGATGGACGGAATGCTGACAATGCATACATTCTCCCCCAGTCAAGAGATCTGGGTTAAATCCATCGTTCTTTTGCCCACTACACCACCCCAGTTCAGACATGGCCATATGCAAATCAGTCTTGACCCTGTGCCTCATGGGAACAGTCCAGCCCGAACTGCCAAACCATGTCTTCCCTGGACCGGAATCAAGCATCCTAGGACCGGTTTCTGGCTATCAGCCGTCATCAGCCAGGATAGCTTGACTCCAGTGGTGTAGTGAGCACGGGTCCCACGTCTGGGAATACCCATCCCACTTAGGGCTAAGCCAGCACTTTAGCTTGCTTAGGGCTGCAGCGGTTTTTACAGATATCTACAAAAACTAAAATAGGTCTTTGTGATCTTATAAGCAAACAACCCAAATAACTCATATTCCTCTGTCCATTACTTTTCAATCCAAAGCTGAGTGGGCACTGGTGTCAGGCTTATTTGTCAAATATTATTTTGATGAATACTTCATCCCACAGGTTCCTCAACTCATGAATATCCCAAGGAGCCAAACAGGATCTAGAAAGCATCTCATGGCAATAGCTATTCTGCATCGCCAGGTGGCATCACATGTCTCCAGTTTGTGGCTCCGACTGCCTCCAGGGAGGGCAATATCGGACTATATACAGTGCCGCCTGGCTCTGTGGTGTCAGTTCCTTTTCTTATGCACCCAACTGAAGCAGGTCTAGTGCTTCTCTTAGGCAATTTTGGAATTTCTAAACTCTAGTGACATTGCACGGCATGCTTAGGTCAAATGCCACTACCGAAGACATCAGGGTTTAAACCTTACTGTGAATATCACTAACAGATGTCCTTTTCTGCCCCTACAACATGGTGTCTGGAGCTGATGCTTCTTCCTGCAACCAGTGTGCGTCTGTATACCCTAAAGAAATAAGGGAGCAGAAGACCAAGTAATTCCTGACACAGGCCTATAAAGAGACTCCCAAACGGTCTCCCTCCCCTTTCACTCAAATAATTCTCCTGTTTGGGAACATTGCTCCAAAAGGTCCCTGACGAAGCATTAAGTCTTTTTCCTCCTCAAGGAAAATATCCTTCCTCCGGATCAGTCAGTGAATCAAAAGTACCCATTCTTGGTGTTACCCTCCTCCTTGTTAGCTTCAGATTCAGTTCCAATTCTGAAGAAGCTCCAGCTAGAGTTTCCAATGCTATTGGCAGACCCCTCTCAGGTGGTGATTACAAGCCCTGGCTGACCTTACAGAACTGCCCTGCCTCCCTTTGGGCCCCTTGCAACCCTTTCTGGCTGCCAAGGGTGTGCTTTATACAGCAGACATGATGTTTTGAATTCTACTCGTTCAATGCCTTCCACCAATGTATCACCCCTGAGCTGCGGTGTTGGCATTACTGCTTCCACAGTCAAGTTTGCACCAAATTCAGCCAGCTCTGTCTAAATTTGAAGAGATCACTTTTTCTGCTAGAAAGTAAATCCAAGTATTCTTTGAGGACCATTCACTTGTGGTTCCTCCAGGCAGGGACCAGATAGTCATCTGCCTTGAGGAGGTTCTTGGCTTCAATTGTGAAATGCTGGAGATGGTAATTTAGGAGTTTCAGCTCAGCAAAGAAGAGGATATGAGGCGGAAAACCTCCTTCCATCTTTTAAATATGCATATCTGGACTTTATTTGGACCAACAAAACACCATTTGCCTTGTGTCATCACCTGAAGGGTCTATTCCTTACCCCCCTGGTGTTCCTTTTGGGGCAAGATTGTTCCTTCACTTCTGTGGTACACTTGGCTGTGGATGTGCTTGAGTTATCTCTTCCAGCCTCTGAATCAACAGAAATTGTCTGTGTTTTGTGGCTTCAAAGTCTCTGGGAGAAACCTTTTTGCGGACAGCATATCGTGTGATGCCGCATTCCTACATTGTCCAATCCTAAATTTCTGCCAGCCTGACCTTCACCGGAAACCTGTTAGTTTAAGTGACATCAGCAAAACTGAACACCAATGCTTCATTGCTTTCACCACCTCACCGTGAACCCAATCACTTGGACTCCATGAGGCAGAATGTCTTTGTGTAAGGGAGACTTGCCTTGCATGCAGCAACCACAATGTGTCTCTTAGGGAGATCTGTTCAAACTCCTTAGGAGATAGGCAAACTGGCTCCCTACATTACTCCCATCCTTCCGGGATCATTCTTTACTGGACCATTGAGGATTTCCCTCAATTCAGCCTGAGACAGGAAGCATCTCCATAAATGTATAGTATTTCCAAGAGGTGGGGAATGAAAAATGTCCGAGCTATCGTAACGGAAAGTTTCAATTCTATTATGGACTTGGAGGCGAGGATTATGCCTTCTTTCATCACTTTTATTCAACGGCACCCATCACAATTTTTAAAGAAAGAAACTACTTTTCTCATGAAACCTTGAGATAAATGCAGTACAAAAAATATCCAATAGGAACATAGTGAATGTCCAATCAGAGTGCAAACAGTCCAACTTAGTCCTTCTTCACTGGCCCCTTGTCGTCTTCCGTCACGTGAAGTCAGCCATAGGATCACCTTCATGCATCCTGTTTGTTTGAATCAGATCCTGCAAAGACAAGGATCATTTTCACCACAAAGACCTTCAACCCCTAAAGCCTGTGGGGGGAAGAACAGCAAAGAGCAAGCAATACTGTGCAATCAAGACCAACACTGTAAATGCAGGAATTACTTACTCCAATATGGGGAGGGTGATCGCCTTGAAAGAATCCCTAGGGTGGGATAATTCTCGCCTCCGAGTCCTTAATAGAATTGAAACTTTCCGTTACGATAGCTAGGACATTTTTCATTCGATGTCAGGACTGGAGGCGAGGATTATGCTAGTTTAAAGCTTGCTCACCACGAGGTGAGCCATGTTAAGCCCTGGCTTGAAATAGAACCTTTTAAAGGTAGAGTCCGAAGACCATTCTGACGCGTTGAGGATATCCTCCAAACGGGCACCTAAGCCAAATGCTTTAGAAGCCATAGCACCTCTAGCTGAGTGTGCTCCAAAAATCCGAAGATTGATACCAGCCTCCTGTATTACTAATCTAACCCACCAAGCTATAGTGGGGGAAGAGACCGCCATAAATGGTTTGCGAAGTGCAATAAGTAGCAGTTCCTCCCTGGGAGGGCCAACCTCCTCGGTCATTTCCTCATATGCTTTCAGGCATCACACCACGCACAGTTTGGGAGAGTCTGGGAATTCTAGGTAAGAAATAACTCTTGTGTGACACTTTGTTCTTCTGTGGGGAGTGAAAGTTACCCCGGTTGGGTAAAAAATCCTGCCTGTGATGTCTTAACGCCCTCACATCAGAAACACGGTGGCAGGATATGAGACACAGCAACATATCCAATTTGGCTGCCAATTCTTTCCTAAACAAAAACCAATTAGGTTGCCAGGAAAGGAATAGATTAAGGACCTGGTTGACGTCCCAGAGAGCCGAGTAGCGAGGTTCTTGAGGAAGAGGGAGTCTGATACCTCGTAGTAATCTGCATATTAGGGGGTGTTCTTCCACTGTTGTGTCATTGATCGGGGTATACCCAGCTGAAATGGCTGACCGGAAGATGTTAATCGATTTGCAAGCCAAACCTTTATGAGCTAAATGGGCTAGAAAATTGAGGTGGTGGACTACATCTGTATCCAAGGGATTAAGGTCCTTTCGCATACACCAACCGGACCATCTGCCCCATCTTGATTTATAACTCTTGACAGTACTGTCTGCCCAAGCTCTCGACATGAGGATCTCAGCTTTTTCTCAAAGGCCTGGGACCTCCCAACGTCTCCGGTAATCCGCCACGCCATGAGCCACAATAAATCCTCCTGAATCAGTGGATGAGGAACTTGTTCGGGACTCTTGAGGAGAGTCGGAAAGTGGGCGAGTAGGATTGGAGAATCCCAAGAAAGTTCCAGTAGAACTGGAAACCCAACTTGCAACCTCCCAAGGGGGGTGATCCGAACTACTTCGGCCCCTTGTCCCCTGACCTGTGCTGTCGCCCTTGTGATACTCGCAAAGGGGGGAAAAGCGTACCCTTTCTCTCAACCCTAGTCCTGGTGAAATGCATCTGTGGCCACCGCTAAAGGGTCTGGTCCCCAGCTGCAGAAGTGGGTGGTCCAATCTTGAGGCGAACAGGTCCACTGAGAATGGACCGCACTGGGTATTCAGAGTCGCAAACACTTCCGGATCGAGTTTCCAAAGGCTGGAATCCTTGAAGTTGCGGAATTGAAAGTCCGCTGCTTAGGTCTCGTGACACCTGATGTTCCAGACAATACTGCCAAAATCTAGCCACCAGGTCTGAAAGGGCTTTGGATTATGTGCCCCTAAGTGATTGATATAGCGGACCACTGAAATGTTGTCCATCTTCAGAAGGTCAGATGACTGAATAGACTCTCCTGTCCAATAGCGAACTGCGAACGAACCTGCTAGAAGTTCTAAGCAATCTATATGTAACAGTCGCTCTTCTTGAGACCACAAGCCTCTTGTAGAAATAGTGCTGCACCTGGCCCCCCCAGCCTGACTTGCTGGCGTGGGCTCTGTAACCAAATATAGTGTCGCCCGAAGATCGCCCGGCCATTCCAGGCCTGCATGTGGACAAGCCACCATTGGATTTCCTCTCGAGCCTCCTCGGACAGTGACACCTTGTGAGAGTAGGGGTAACCTTTGCATAAGTGGTACGCTTTTAGACGTTGTAGGGCCCAGTAGCGGAGGGGGCCGGGGAAGATGGCCTGTATCGATGAGGAAAGGAGGACCACCACACGTGCTATCTGTCTGAGAGTACGCCTTAACTGGTGTTGAATTTTCGCTACTTTTCTGGATGTAAGACTTAGTGTCGAGGTGGTGGAGTCTATCACGAAACCTAGAAATGTCACCTTCTGTGAAGGAGATAGGAGTGACTTCTTCACGTTGATCCCGAAGCCTAGACTCCGCAGCAAATTCACCGCCAGCCGGAAGTGGGAAAGTAGTTGACGAGGACATGAGTCCATTAGAAGCAAATCATCCAGATAAACCATCATTCGTATACCTCGAGTCCTGAG
Organism: Triturus cristatus; assembly: GCF_964204655.1. Taxonomy (NCBI): domain Eukaryota; kingdom Metazoa; phylum Chordata; class Amphibia; order Caudata; family Salamandridae; genus Triturus; species Triturus cristatus. Next base: position 817,781,378 of record NC_140585.1, on the reverse strand, counting down.
ATGTTCCACCACTGGTTTGAGCACCTTAGTGAAGCACCACAGGGTTGAGGAAAGACCGAAGGGAAGGGACGCAAATTCGTACGTCTGGTGCTTCCAAATGAACTGAAGGAACCTGTTGTGAGGTGGAAAGACTGGGACAACCAGGTAGGCAACATTGAGGTCCAAGCAGACCATCCAATCTAGGGGTCTCAACACATCCCTGAGGAGATGGATACCCTCCATTTTGAAGTGGTGCTAGACCACCCACTCGTTGAACTCGCTTAAGTTTATCACAGGTCTTTGACCTCCATCGGTCTTGTCGACCAGAAAAATATTGCTGATGAAGCCTCGCGGGTGGGGTAAGGAGGGAAGAATGGCGCCCTTGGAGAGAAGGGATGTGACCTCTTCGTCCACCAGAGCAGCATCCTGTTGAGAAAATTGGATGGGACGAGGGCGGACCCGTTGGAAGGGTTCCCCGAAAAACTCTATGTGGAATCCTTGAATAGTTTGAAGGACCCATGCATCTACCGTGATGGAAGTCCACACCTGGAAAAAAACACCAGCCGCCCTCCTACTTTTAAGTGGGAAGAAGGAAGTACACTCACCAGGGCTTGAGGAAGTTGCTGCTCCTCGGTAACCTCTGCCTTTGCCACGACGTCCCCTCGTGGGGTAGAAGTTTCCGAACCTGGTTTGGTCCTGGTACTGTCTGGGGCCTTGCCCTTTCTGCTGGTATTGGTTGGAGACACGGCCGATCGAGCGGCCCCTACCTCGACCGGCCCCACGGAAAACCCGAGGGAACACCCTCTTGATGGTCATCTGTACCTTGTCTAGGGAAGTGAAGGTGTTGACAAATTTCCCTAATTCCTTTACGAATGGCTCACCAAAGAGCCCTCCCTGTGCAACTGCTCCTGCTTCGGATTCTGCCAAATCCCCCAATTTAGGGTCCACTTTTATAAGAAGATGGCGGCAACGCTCTGTTAACAGGGCACAATTTGCATTGCTCAAAAAAATAATAGCTCTTTGGGCCCACCCCGAAAGGGTCTCTGGAGAGATAAGGGCACCTGAAACGTTTGCTTCCTCAGCCATGTCAAGGATCTTGGTGAGGGGCCCAAGGCCATCCAGGAGTTTGTCCTGGCATGCACGCCACGATCGATCAATACTCTTCTTAGGGTCTTTCATACATTTTTGCAAAAAGTTGGCCACACAAGGGTCAATTTCCGGGGTAAGGGCCACCTTTCCCTCTAATGAGAGACGAGGACACTCAGCACAGAGGCAGTTACATGCTTCCTTTTCTAGTGGCCCGTGAATGCGTGCTGCCACGTAACATGCAATCTTGTCGGCCGGGGCCCTTTCAGATCACCTGGGATGTATTATTTCCTCAGGGTCTAGCATATCTGAAATGTCTTGGGAGGTATCAGAGGGCTGAGAGGAGCTGCCTAGATTGGAAGGCCCAGGCTCGTTGTCAGGATCCCCTGAAACCTTAGGGGGAGGGGAGGGATGCTAGGAGTTAAACCTCCCTCTTCTACCGTTAAGTCGAGTTGAGTAGTAAGAAAGGCTTGATGGAGCCTGTCAAAGGCGTCCAAATCTACCCCTGCCTCATGAGTACGTTTTGCAGGTGGGCCCGCTGAATCTGTTAGATTAAGGGCAGTTCCCAAGGTACTTGAGAGAGGAACGGGGGTCGTGGGCTGTGAAATTAAATTAGTAAATGCCTGGGTAATTTGGCAGAGAGTCTCTCTTCTAAGGGGGTAATAGCCTCCTCTACTGCCCGATAGATCGAGGCATCAACTGCGTCATAAAAATCGTCATCCCAGGGGAGGTCGGCCATAGGGTCCTCCACCCCTTGGGAATCATCCTCATAGTCCATAGTATAGAATTTGTTAGTGAACTAGCGAGGGAAGGATGAATAATAGAAGTCTGTGTAGCAGACTAGTAGCCTTCTTCCAAAGTGACCACTTATTGGGGGACTGGGTGGCAGTCCGTAAATATTTGTATGCAAAGTGTTTTACAAGAATCTTGGTGGGTCTAAGCCCTGGGACACTTGCCTGGTGCTGATACAGTTATGGGGAAGGCCGGCCTGGGTGTGTGTCCCAAAAGGCCACTTAGGGCCAAAAGTACAGACCCAAAGCGTAGGACAATGGTTTATACAGACTCTTCAGCTCACTATTTCCCAAGAGCTGCAGAGCGTGCGTGAAACGCGATCGGCCTGAATTTATTCTTTCACTGAGGCTTGATCGCCACAGACCTGTCCGGGCGCCTCCCTCAGGCCAGCAGATGAAATGGGCACATCATGCTGAGTGAAATTCCTCTGTGAGGAATTTCAAACGAATGTGCCGCGCGTGTGTCCTACGCTTCTAGTGGCGGGAGGCCAACTGTGCACCAGGACGGGGACGTGTAAGAGCAGGGATCGCACTTGCGTCCTGAAGCTGCCAGAAATATGGGGAAAAACCACACACAGAGGCAGCAAACGCAGTAGAGCAGCTAAATTCAACAATGGCAATTAACCCTGATAAAAACTGAACACAAATACAAACAAAGAAAAATGCAGACGAGGCAAAACACCTCACAGAGCGGCAGTGTTTCACCAATCAGTAACGTTATAAATAACCAGTAATAACAGCTATAATAAGCAGAACATCATTGCATCAGAAAAATACTTAAAACACAAACATAGAACAGAAAATGGAATTAAGCACTTATCTTGGCCGCGCAGCAGCGAAGAAAGAGGACAAGGGGCCAGTGAAGAAGGACTATGTTGGACTGTTTGCACTCTGATTGGACGTTCACTCTGTTCCTATTGGGTGTTTTTTGTACTACATTTATCCCAAGGTTTCATGGGAAAAGTAGTTTTTGTCTTTAAAAATTGGGATGGCTGTGAAGAAAGAAGGCATAATCTTCGCCTCCAGTCCTGACATAGAATTGTAGTGGTAGGCTGTTCGACATACAACAGCATGTAGCCTCGTACAAAGAGATTTTATCTTCATGGTCACTACCCCCAGTTGAAACCCCATACACAGACAGCCACTCATCTACTCTGCCAGCGGCTCCAGGACCAATCCGAAAAGTAGCGATGGGAGTTGGCAGCCCTTACAGGTACCACTCTGTATTGGAAAGGAGGAAGACCGCACACCATTGCCCCTAACTTGGGCCCAAAGCTCAGTGTATAGTGTTTCGGTCAAATGGAGAAAACGTAGGCCATATTGCATCTTGCACAGGACTGACAGCATAAAAGGCCAGTGTACCATATCAAAGGTACACTCCAGACCCACTAGCAGAAATATACTGTCCTCTTAATTCGCCTGCACAAGCAAGAGCCACCTGAAGGCGGTGTAGACAGTGTTGAGTACTTCTATTAGACAGGCCACAACTATCGCTAATTGAGTGGCTAACATTTTTGTAAGACTTTTCAATTCAATATTTATTAATTAAATGGGGTGATAGGAAGCGCACTCCTCAGGGGGTTTACCTGGTTTAAGGTTGACTGTAATGGTCACCCCTCTCAGATCATGGAGCAATCACTTTAGATCACAAGCGCCGTCGTACAGCACCATTAAGTAGGGTTGAGGAGGGAGGAGTGTTCATTAAAGAATTTGGGACCATGCTTTTTACCTAATGATATAGAAGTGATAGTTTGTTGTATCCCTACCTCTTTAATGGGGAGATCCAGGTAATTGTGCACATCTTTTGGTAAAGTACTCCTTGGGAGATCACATATAAGAGGGTCATTTTTTCAAAGCAAACACAAGGAGATGATGGACAGAGCGCTGAAACTTTTCAGACACTCACCCCCAGTCACAGATCTGGGTTGAATCCATCATCGTTCTGTGGAAATGTGGATTTTCCTAATCAGTTATGTCCCCTATCTTGGACCCCAACGGTTCTATATGCATGTTACAAGTACATGTATGTTCCCTCCAGTTCCAGTTTCTAAGACGCAAACATACGTGTGTCTACCGTCGACATGTTCTCTGTCAGATTCGCCATCGATGGGCTGGATATTCGATTCCTAAGTATGAAAGGCCACCGACTTTATATGGCTAAATTACTACATTTTTACAGTTCAGGCAAGTAGGCCCGATTCTGTCCTCAAAGCCTTTCCCTGCTCTCTATCTCTGACAGCTTCAGCTTGAGCTCGCATCTGTATCCATGAACTTTGTCCTACTCCCTGTGCAGCTAACGGTGCCTGCCTCGGCCAGTCTTCGCCTGCCTGCCAAGAAGCTGTATTTCACCTTCAAATTATCTATTTTGCTCTCCAGCCGATGCATTCCTGTCTAGTGATTTAGGTAAACATTTCCTTTAGCTCACAAGCAAAGGACTCAGCCTTTCCGTCCTCCTGCAAGTGATTCATAGCCCTGTTGCCATGGAAAGTTTTCTGCCCCTCGCATCTCATATAGACACTTAGACGCTTGTACACGCGCACACAGTTAGTATAGAATAGATTCTGTCCGAGAGTCCTTCCTTGTGGATAACATAGTTCTCTAAACATAGGATGTTAGATATGATTTGGGATTAGGTTGACTTGACCCCCCAGACTTCTCGTCTCCACATGTAGAGCTAAAATGTCAAGTCCCCTTCACCCCCTAGTTACACGTCAATCACACGTCATACTGCTGCGCACGCATCTATGTTAAGTATTATCGTATAGATCCACCTATGTAAGATAACCAGAGCCAATCATGTTTCTTTTTGCTCCTTATTACGCCTAGTTTCAATTACGTATCACTATGTTAATTTATCTTATCAATCGTTACGCCTTTTTGCATTTGTTTCATTGTAAGGGTATGACCTATAAAAGTTACTTCTTGTCAATAAAGTATTGTACTTCACTTCCTGAACCCTCGTGGTGACGGAACCTGAAGGCCGCGACTCGAGTCGGCCATTTTTGATGGAATAAAGCCCATTTAGAAAACCTCTTATACCACGGATTCTGCCTCTTGTTATTCTGAGCTATTTTTATTTTATTTTAAAGATTCCGTATGAAATTCAGTATTAGGTAAAAAAGAATATTTACCACATAATGGCGCCCGAATAGGGACACTTTCTCATCTCACGCGCCGGCGGTGCGTTGCAGGCCCGGTCTCCTGCCACAACTGGACGGACCATAAACGCGTACCAGCAGGATTTCCTGTAAGCTCCCTCCGGTCAAGCGGGGGCGACTGAGGCTGCGATCAACCCAGACGAGGCGGTGAGAAGTGCGAAGTATCCCGACCAGAGCCTAGCTGAGAGAGCAAGATCCGAGGTATACAGAGGCCCACCAGGTTTCTCGAAATCCCGATGTCCAGAGGGTCCGCTGTCCGCAGTCATCGAGTCCTGTCCTTTCTCTGAGGCCTTCCGTTTCAAGGAGCTACTCGGTGAGTACCATCGCCGGGGAGGCGTGTTGACGCGCACATAGGTTGTGCCGGTCAAGACGGATTTGGGTACACAAATCCGGTCTGCACTGTTTAGCAGTGTATATGTACTGTTTAGCAGTATATCAAGTATTCCGAAGTATTCAGTTACTGTCAAGAATTCAGCGTGGTGATTAGTTAGGCAGACTGTCATCATTGTCGGTCGTTGTTAAAATGTTTAATGTTTAATGTTTAAAGTGTTCAAATATTGTGGTATGAATGATTGTTCATTGTTCACTGTTCATTATTGTGTTTTTTCGTATTAAGTGAATTCAAGAGTAAGTATCAGATCAGTATGCCGCTTTTCTCGAAGTTAAGACAGATTACCACCAGAAAAGGGGTGCTTGAAGAAGCAGTTCCTATTCCTCCTAGGGACACTCCAGGGCATTTTATGTACCATAAGCATGGCTTAGATGCCATATTGTTTCTTGATCTATGGGTAGATTATACCAAGGGATTGCCGGAAAGTCAAAGGTGGCCCGCAGCGGGAACCTGGGATGCAGAGTGCATCATGAAAGTGGAGGAAGAGTTATGGAAAAGAAAGGTCAGACAGTCACAGAAAGACGCTGTTGAGTTATGGCGTAAAGAATCTCATAGACGTACAGAAAAAGCACGTAGACAAGAAGAGAGGAGTAAAGAAAGTTCAAATAAAGTTCAAGAAAATCTATTAATTGAGGAAGGTATCCGAGTGAAATCAGAACAAGTAAATAGACAAAGAAATGCTCTTATGAATGGTATGTATCCCCTTCTAGCCGAAGGACTACCTAAGGCTGTTACAGAGATGCCAAAAGACTTGCCACCCCCATTATTTCCAATTAAGGTACATCAAAAAGGGCATCCCAGAACCGCAGAAGATGTTTTTCTTTCCTCATATCTAGACGACGCAGCTCCCGAGTATGCTAACCCCGCACCACATAGACCGTCTGGCGGGGGGGTTCAACGTCAGGATCAGGTATCCGACCCCGTGCAACAGCAAGTCCCGATACAAGCTTCGGCAAGCACATCTGTTTCCGCATCTGTCCCCGCAGTCGATTCTACAGTGGTATCGACACCCATAGTTGCTGTGTCACGTTCAACGAACCCATTCACACCCGACGCCCCAGATGGGGCCACGAGAGGTGCTAGCAATACCTTTACACCACCCAGAATAAATAAACTTGTCTTTCAAGAGTCAGCGCATTCACGTACACCTAAATTCGTAAGTGAACGTACGCTTAAAGAACTCCTTGTAAATTGTAGATATGACCCGGTGGTTGGTAAAGAGGATGAAATGGTCCTGGCATCATTACGTATCAGGCGAGCCGCAGAGTATTTAGCGAGGTTACCAGGGATGATTACGCATCTAGATAACATATATCATTTTGTTCAAACAGGACGAGATCCAGGATGTATTAACAGAGCTATGGAATTCCAGAAAGTAGAGATACAGGGGGAACTGTTACGTTTCCTCATAAACTGTGTGATCAGAAATCAAGACCGTTCGGGGGTAGACCCGAATGCAATGCTTATTCTTACAAGATGGAGTCAGAATATATCAGAAGGGAGACACGATAAGCAAAATTGTATAATAGCCATGTGCCGAAAAATCCGTAAAGAAATAGAGCGTATTCATGAAGAGAGATTGGGAACAGACGAGTTCGAGCAAGATGAAGTGTCCGAATCAGGGAATTCCGCAAGACAGTCAGAGACCATAGCCTATGTAGGCAGAGGAAGATCCGGTGAAAATACTAGATGTTTTTCTGATCCCATACACTCTGTATGTCCAAATAATAGCAGAACGTATCCGACGCCTGTAATAAATCTGAAGTCTCCTGAACATTCGTTTCAAGCCGCAGATAAAATACTACGAGAACGAAGGGGTTACCACCTCCTCGATTCCATGGATGAGCAAGAATTAGCCAGATCAGCTGTTCACTGGATTGACAGTCCTGAAAAATACGGTGATGAGACCGTAGCACACACGTTTTTTAATCTCAGTACAGATGAACAACGTTTAGCTGGAATCTATATGATTCAGCAACTCCTCATATTATATAAGAGCCAACATGCTGACCCTGGTCCTTTACCTGATATATTAACGGAACTACTCACAAACAGATGGAGAGGTTCTAGTAACAAGCTAATTAAAGAGATATTAGTGTCACGTAAGCAGTATGTCCTTTTTGAAAGTCCGGATTCTCTCTCGCTGCCCCGCAGAGAAAGAGCGCCGTACTATATGGATAGACAAAATCCCTTACGAGAAGTGCACCCAATAAAAGGCGAAGACAATGAGTTTCACCGTGTATTTGTTTACACACCCATATCAAAAATGGAATTATTAGAAATGAAGAAAGTAGTACCTAGTCATGATAAAGACCCAGCGGGTTTCCACCGAGAAATTAAAGACATGTTACTAATGGGAGAGTACACCTTTCCTGATATTATGACGATATTAAAGGTGCTTTTGCCTGCTGGCATTTATGAAAAACTGAAAGAAAAAGAGTGGGAAGTGGGAGACCAAAAGATAGACTGGACAGCATTAGCAGAGGAAGAAAGGGCCCGAACTGCAGGTTCAGGGCTCGGGGATAAAGTTAAACTGTTACCAGGTTTACTAGTACAGGTACTGCCACGTTTATTAACTACAAAAAAGGAAGATTGGGGTGCAATCACAGCCTGCAAACAAAAGCAAGATGAAGACACAAGCGATTATTATGCTCGATTTTAAAAATGTTTTGGTATAAATAGTGGTATAAAAGCAAGTAGTGACTCATATCCACATCTATTTGTGACAAAATTAGTGGAAAATGCATTGCCCCCAGTGAAGAATAGAATATTGAAATTCGAGAGTACCTGGCAAAGTAACACTCCGTCGCAAATGCTACAAATGTTACAGTATCATCACAATAGAATTAGGGATGAACAAGAACACGAGCATAGACGCATGAAGGATACAAAAATGAAAATGCTAGTTTCTCAGACAGTACCAGCAGATGGTCACAAAAAGGGTGTGACACATTCTGGTGATTCTGCAGTTCCTGTAAAAGGAACCTGCAATTACTGTAAACAACTAGGCCATTATGTACACGATTGTCCAGTCCTGAAACGTAATATAGCTACAGGCATTGCAAAGGAGAGACCACGATTAGTTAGACAAGATCAGAATGAACAAGGAGCTACGCAGCATGGACAGTCCATGCCAGTTCAGCAACAGTCCATGCCAGCTTCACAGCAACCCATACAGTTTGTGCCAGCTGCACCACCGTTGCCTGCTACTGCCACACAAACCACAACACGACAAATGTATCAGACTGCACAGTATGAATATCCTGAGTATCAGCGTTACGCATGAACAAGCCTAGAGAGGGAAGTTGACTTACCGCTTATCGAGATTCCTGTAGATCAAGAAGGACCTTATGTACATAGTGAATTATTAGGTCAAGATAGAAAATTCTTACTCGATACAGGGGCAAGTCGAACAACTATAAAACGTAGTGAAGTTCCAGGGGCACCCCTCTCAGGCTCTCAAAATGTTTCCCTTGGTTTTTCAGGAAAACCTATTGTTAATGAAGTATCACAGCCTCTACCACTTACGATAGGACCTTTGACACGAACTACAGATTTACTGCTTACTAAATCATGCCCAGAAAATCTGTTAGGAATTAAGACTCTGAAAGCACTAGGAGCCATAATATGTTGTTCTCCGGAAGGAGTAAGGTTGTTTTTACGTGATTTTAAAGGTCACTATGTGTCTAGGGACATGGATCCCCGACTACAGACTTTACCAGTACATCTATGGGCACAAGGCCCTACGGATGTTGGCTGCATGAACATTACACCCTATCGAGTCACACTGAAAGCAGGAGTGGTACTACCACGAATGCGACAATACAAGTTACCGCATGATGCTGTAGTGGCTTTGCTGAAAATCATTGATGAGCTGATTGCCCAGGGAGTAGTTGTAGAAACAGACTCCAATGTATGTAATTCACCGATAATTCCGATTCTTAAACGAACTGATCCTACTGCCCCACCAGTATACCGATTGGTTATTGATTTGCGTGAACTAAACAAGTGTATTGTACCACAATTCCCTGTGGTCCCTGATATATCATCATTGTTGACAGCAATTGATTCCGAAGCAACATTCTTTACTGTAATTGATCTCAAGAATGCCTTCTTCAGCGTCCCAATAGATCCGGAAAGCCAATATTTGTTCGGATTCAGTTTAAATGGGCGCAGTTTTAAATTCTCACGCGCTCCCCAAGGATTCACAGAAAGCCCCAGCATTTACAGCCAAGCACTGAAACGAGAACTTGACAGTATCCACATGCCAGTCAATACTGCACTGCTTCAATATGTCGATGATCTGCTGATCACCGCGAGAAGCGGACCTGAATGTGAAAAGGCTTCTCTGACAGTTTTACATTTTCTAGCCGACAAGGGGCACAAGGTGTCTCCTTCTAAGCTGCAATTCTGTGTCCAGCGAGTTATTTATCTTGGTCACTCGCTGTCCAAGGAGGGAAGGCAGCTTACACCAGATCGCATCCAGTTAATTGCTAACATGTCAATACCCCAGACACAAAAGGAGGTGCGGGCTTTCATAGGCCTCACTTCATATTGTAGGCAGTGGATCCCTCAGTACGCATTTCTAGCAAAACCACTCATTCAGTTAACCACACAGGAGGCAGCCACATCGACTGTTCTCCCTTGGACTCAGGAACATACACAAGCTTTTGAAAGCCTAAAGGAAGCTTTATGTCAAGCACCTGTTTTAGCAACACCATGTTATAGCAAACATTTTACACTCTTTGTCACAGAACGCGAAGGTACTGCTTTGTCAGTACTCACTCAGGATCAAGCAGGATCACGCAAGCCATGTGCTTATTTTTCCAGTACATTAGATCCCGTAGCTCAGGCTTTGCCTGCATGCCTGAAATCAGTGGCAGCGACAGCTTTAGCAATCAGACAAAGCGATGCCATAGTGTTAGGACATCCATTGACAGTACAAGTACCACATGCAGTAGAGGTTCTTGTGAACCGAACACAAACACAACACTTGACCATAGCAAGACTTACCGGTTATGAACTGACATTGTTTCAACCACACATAGAGATCCGACGGTGTAATACATTGAATCCTGCTACACTATTACCTGTAATTGGAACAGACCCACTAGCTCATGATTGTGTTGAAATCATTGAAATAAAGACGAAACCTAGACAAGACTTGACAGACGTTCCATTGTTAGATCCAGACCTGACGTTGTATGTAGACGGATCGTGCATGAGAACAAGTACAGGAGATTTAGTGGCCGCGTATGCAGTCACAACAGACACTGAAGTTATTGAGACAAATTGTATAGATACTTTGTCAGCCCAAGCAGCAGAACTTATTGCTCTAACGCAAGCCTGTATTCAAGCCACAAATAAGAAAGTTAATGTATACACTGACTCACGTTATGCATTCGGAGTTGTACACGACTTCGGCGTGCTGTGGCGAGAGAGAGGTTATTTAACCTCCCATGGTGCCCACATTCAGCACGGACCCCTCATTCATGCCTTGTTAGACGCAATACATCTACCCACTGCTATATCGATTATGAAATGTAAAGCACACACGAAGGTTACTGATATCATTTCTCAAGGCAATGATTTAGCTGACAGAACAGCTAAACAGACTGCTCAGAATCGCACATTAGACATGACAAAGCCAATAGTTCAGGCACCAACACAATGTATGACAATTAAGGATCCCGCACTTGACGTAATTGACATACAGACACATGCCACAGCAGAAGAAATAAAGAAGTGGACTGAACTAGGAGGGATCCAGACAGATCAAGGATGGATGACGAAGGAGAAATCTGTATGGTTTCTCCCTGATTCCATGGTTCAAGCCATTATAGCTACAGTTCACAGTCCAGCACATTTAGGAGAGAAGGCTATGCTAGACAGCATTCAGCACATTTGGTTCAACAAACATTTACGAGCAGCAGCTAAACAAAAAGTTCGTACCTGTATGATATGTTGTCAGTTCAATCCAGGAAAGGGTGTTCCCGTAGAGCAGGGTGGATTTCAGCCTCCTGACCATCCTTTTGAAGTCCTCCAGATGGATTATATTCAGATGGAACGTTGTCGAGGATTCAAATATGTTCTCGTAGTTGTCTGCGCTCTCTCCCGTTGGACAGAGGCGTACCCCGTATCAGATTACACGGCCCCGACTACTGCCAAACAGTTAGTTCGAGAATTCTTCCCACGGTACGGGCTACCACGTGTTGTATATTCAGATAACGGCCAGCCTTTCTCATCCGAATTAATGAAACATGTCTCACTTTTGTTGGGATATCAGTGGAAATTCCACTGTGTCCGACACCCCGAGGCAGCAGGTCTCGTGGAACGACATAATCAAACTTTGAAAATCAGATTGTCTAAAATATGTAAGGAGAAAGGTGTTGACTGGATAGTAGCCCTACCAGTTGCACTATTTTACATGAGAATGGTAGCACACTCTCGAGCAGGGCTATCCCCTTATGAAGTGATCTTTGGTAGACCACCGAATATGTGGGGGACGCCTATACCCCGTAAAATAACTGATGTTGACTGTAATATGCTGACAGATTACCTGGCTTCCTTGATGTCTGCACTACAATCTTGTCGTTCACAGGTAGTCGCAGCTTTTCCCGACAACACCGAGGTGAAACCTCATGATGTAATTCCCGGCGATTATGTTCTCGTCAGGAATTTCGATCGGAAAACCCAACTGGAGCCAAGGTGGAGGCTTCCTAAGTTGGTCCTGCTGACGACCAGAACAGCTGTGAAGATCGAAGGAAGAAAAGGCTGGGTGCATTCCAGCCATATCAAGAAATTTCATGGACTTCCTCCTGACACAAACAGTACTCCCCGTGTGTCTTCCCCCATTGACTCAAAGCTACCCTTGGCTGAGGCCAGTAGCACCGAAATCTATAAGCAGAAACTCAGGTCCAGATCCAAACTGTCGGACGATTTGATTGTTTAAGTCCTCTCCAAGGTGAAGCGGTTGAATCTGTCCCGACATGTATCCCTTAGGTCTGAATGATGTAGAGTCCAGAATCATAATGAAACGACATGCTTATTGTAAATTACTGCGTAGCCACTGTATTGTGACTTTATTAATTTTGTTTTCCTTGAGTTTTTTAATAGTTACTGCAAGCATATTGTTGCATATGTATTATCCTGTTTCTAAACGTGCTTTCAATATAACTGATGAGCATTCTTTTAGTGATCTACCCCCACATGAGTTGTCCTATAGACTTGCGCTGCGCAATAACACATTCATTAGTATGTTACATCATTCCCATCAGACTAGTAATGCCACCAATTGTTGGGTGTGTGGCCGACTCCCTCCCTATCAGAATAACAAAGGAGTTCTGCCTTTCTTTCCACATCCGTTCACACACAATGGCTCCTGTGGAGCATGGTTTAGTTTATTAAATTCCATAGACCCAGACACAGCAGTTTATCAACAACATTGGATATGGGGAAATCTGAATCTAGTTTTATTCAAAGTCTGTCACCCCAATAAGGAGGGTCACCCCAGTAGAACAGGAACTGATTTAGAAAATGAAGTGTATAAATTAGGTAATTTTACGCCTAATCTTATGATTTTGAATGTCAAATCCGAAGTTGAACTAATTCTGCCCACTATGTCTGTATTTCCAGTTAAGGGTGAATTATGTGTGAGAAAAGTTGGTTCCATACATATGGGCCATAGCCAATGCGTTACTACAGTAGAATATAGTGATCAAGGGAAATCCTCATTTAGAGCTTCTCGCCATTCTTACTTTATATGTGGTCAGACGGCATATATGCGTCTGCCTCTAGATTGGGATGGTACCTGTTACATAGCATTCCTTCTGCCACCTGTTTTCCTAGCTCCCCCTGATTATTATCGAAATGTTCATTTAGTACACAAAAGAGAGCGTAGAGATCTCCCAGTTGTCGATTATACTGAGACGGCATGGGACAAGTATGTAGATTTCAATAAAGGTATCTTTCCCTATATAGGTACCGTATCAAATAGTAAGCTGATACGCAGACTCACCAAGACTCTTGAAGCTGTAGTAAACGAGACTATAGCCGCCCTAGGCAATCTGACAGAGGAACAATCAGTGATGAGAATTGTTGTTCTCCAGAATCGTCTTGTCCTTGACGTCATCCTGGCCGATAGGGGCGGAGCTTGCAGGGTCATCGGATCCAGCTGCTGCATATTCATACCAGAAAATTCGCCATCTGTATATAAAGCTATAACACGCCTTCATAAGATTGTAAGCCAGATACACGAAAATCCAGGCACTTGGACGTGGTCCGGGTGGTTTTGGAGTGTGGTATCAGCCTGGGGATGGAGAGTTCTATCCTTCCTAGGTATTGGCCTTCTTATGCTCTTCAGTTGTTGTTTATGCCTGCAATGTGGACCAGCGATTTGTGGTCTGTGTGCCACATCATGCATTCCATATCACAGTTCTCGTTCAAAATGCCGGAAGAAGAAGGAAGAAGAAATGATGCTCCATGAGCAAATCGATGGAATGATGAAGATTGATATCTCTTGAAGGGCAAGTAGGGGACAAGGAGGGAATGTGGAAATGTGGATTTTCCTAATCAGTTATGTCCCCTATCTTGGACCCCAACGGTTCTATATGCATGTTACAAGTACATGTATGTTCCCTCCAGTTCCAGTTTCTAAGACGCAAACATACGTGTGTCTACCGTCGACATGTTCTCTGTCAGATTCGCCATCGATGGGCTGGATATTCGATTCCTAAGTATGAAAGGCCACCGACTTTATATGGCTAAATTACTACATTTTTACAGTTCAGGCAAGTAGGCCCGATTCTGTCCTCAAAGCCTTTCCCTGCTCTCTATCTCTGACAGCTTCAGCTTGAGCTCGCATCTGTATCCATGAACTTTGTCCTACTCCCTGTGCAGCTAACGGTGCCTGCCTCGGCCAGTCTTCGCCTGCCTGCCAAGAAGCTGTATTTCACCTTCAAATTATCTATTTTGCTCTCCAGCCGATGCATTCCTGTCTAGTGATTTAGGTAAACATTTCCTTTAGCTCACAAGCAAAGGACTCAGCCTTTCCGTCCTCCTGCAAGTGATTCATAGCCCTGTTGCCATGGAAAGTTTTCTGCCCCTCGCATCTCATATAGACACTTAGACGCTTGTACACGCGCACACAGTTAGTATAGAATAGATTCTGTCCGAGAGTCCTTCCTTGTGGATAACATAGTTCTCTAAACATAGGATGTTAGATATGATTTGGGATTAGGTTGACTTGACCCCCCAGACTTCTCGTCTCCACATGTAGAGCTAAAATGTCAAGTCCCCTTCACCCCCTAGTTACACGTCAATCACACGTCATACTGCTGCGCACGCATCTATGTTAAGTATTATCGTATAGATCCACCTATGTAAGATAACCAGAGCCAATCATGTTTCTTTTTGCTCCTTATTACGCCTAGTTTCAATTACGTATCACTATGTTAATTTATCTTATCAATCGTTACGCCTTTTTGCATTTGTTTCATTGTAAGGGTATGACCTATAAAAGTTACTTCTTGTCAATAAAGTATTGTACTTCACTTCCTGAACCCTCGTGGTGACGGAACCTGAAGGCCGCGACTCGAGTCGGCCATTTTTGATGGAATAAAGCCCATTTAGAAAACCTCTTATACCACGGATTCTGCCTCTTGTTATTCTGAGCTATTTTTATTTTATTTTAAAGATTCCGTATGAAATTCAGTATTAGGTAAAAAAGAATATTTACCACAGTTCTTTAGCTCACTTCGCCACCCCAGTTCAGACTCAGCTATATGCAAATCAGTCTTGACACTGTGCCTCATGGGAACAGTCCAGCCTGAACTGCCAAGCCAAGTCTTCCCTGGAATGGAAACAAGCATCCTGGGACCGGTTCGGGGTAACACCCCTCTTCAGCCAGGCTAGCTTGAATCCAGTGGCAAAGTGAGCAAGGACCCAAGTCTGGGCATACCCTGCCAACTTAGAGCAAACAAAGCAAACACAAGGAGATGATGGACGGAGCGCTGAAACTTTTCAGACACTCACCCCCAGTCACAGATCTGGGTTGAATCCATCATCGTTCTTTAGCTCACTTCGCCACCCCAGTTCGGACTCAACTATATGCAAATCAGTCTTGACCCCGTGCCTCATGGGAACAGTCCAGCCCGAACTGCCAAGCCAAGTCTTCCCTGGTCCGGAAACAAGCATCCTTGGACCAGTTCCGGGGTAACACCCTCTTCAGCCAGGCTAGGTTGAATCTAGAGGCAAAGTGAGCAAGGGACCCACGTCTGGGCATACCCTGTCAACTTAGGGCGAACAAAGCAAACACAAGGAGATGATGGACGGAGCGCTGAAACCTTTTAGACACTCACCCCCAAACATTTACAAAGCATGCCTTTACAACGTGGTTTTTACTTCGCAATATCCATTACAACGCATGATTTTACAGCGCATGCCATCTCAACGCCTTTTTAGAAACTACACTTACAATACATTCCATTACAACGCATACCATTACAACGCATAATACTTTTAGGGCAACAGTAGTGTAAGTGTTGGATAGTGTAGGGGTAAAAATTACTATTTCCCATTACTTACCTTATTATGCGCTGTAGTGGCATGTGTTGTATGGCATGCGTTGTAATGGCTGCATTGTAACGGCATGCGATGTAAAGGATGTTGCGTTATAATGACTACGTTGTAAAGGTAGTGTGATGTAATAACTGTGTTGTAATGGTTGTTTCCCCTTTCAGACCCTGTTGAACTATCTAATTACAGACTAATCTCTCTGCTTCTACCCCTCTCAAAAGGTTTGGGGAAGGAAGTTGTCCCAGTTCTTGGATATTAACATCCTATTGCATTCCAGCCAATCTGGTTTCCGTCCCAGCTTCAGCACAGAGACAGTACTATTGGAAGTGGTAGATTACATTAGGGTTACTTTGGATGTCGGGGGCTGGGCTGTCCTGATTATGCTTGATCTATCAGCAGCCTTCGTCACAGTACTCCAGTCCACTCTGCTGGCCCGTCTAAAAACTATTGTAATTAGGGGGCTTGCGTGCAGCTGGTTAGCTTCATTCCTAGAGGGAAGAAGTCAGGAGGTCTGGTGTTCACCTTGTTCATCTGGATCTTGTGAGTTGCAAGTGGGTGTGCAACAGGGCTCTACTTTGAGCCCGACTCTTTTCTAATCTTCCCCCTCTTGCTCTTTTAGCAGAGGCCCTGAGAGCAAAAATAATTTTCTATGTTGATGATACTCAGCCTCTATTCTCGTAGGGCAAGGATGCCTCTTTTTTGAGTGAAAAAATTAAAGCCTGTTTAACAACAGTCTTTCAGAGGCTGACACACCATCAGCTCAAATGCAATGCTGAAAAAAAGGAGATACTCTTTTTTTGGTACAAGGGCACAAGAACCCTGGCAATCCTTTTTGGGCCGTGTATGCTTCTCCTCCGCTTTGTAAGGCTAGTTTGGTCAAGAATTTAGGTAATAAGTTTGATGGAGAGCTTTCTTTTCTACCTCTGGTCAATGCAGTGGTAGGAACTTGTTTTGGTCTGCTGCTTGTGTTAGGAAGGTTTCTGCATTTCCTCTCTTTTTCAGCAAGGGGAAACAGGTAGTCCAGGCTTTGTTAATATCTAGGCTAGATTACTGTAATGCTCTGTACCTTGGCCTTCCTGACTACATGATTAGTAGCTGTAGGTGGCTCCTTGGCCTGTCTTTGAGAACACGTTTCTCCATATATAAGGGAATTGCACTGGCTGGAAGAGGATCCTTTTTAGGTCGAGCCTAGTGGCAGCGTGCATGCACTGCTTGCTCTGCGAGGCATGCATTAGTAGAGTATGCTGTGTAAGCCTCGCCAACTCTCCGCCCATACTTTTCATTGGCTAGTGTCATTGTCCTTGGTAAATGCTGACTTCTGATTCATTATAAGGATTGTTAGTCCCTCCTTGTTACCGCCTTGTCGCCATTTGTTACCGCCCATAACAACTGAACCTTTTACTTGGCTCGTTACACGGTTGGCATTATCTAGGGTGTCAGCACTATTTTATTTATGGGCACTTATGGAGACCATGGCGGATGCAATTTCTTTGTATTTGTATCCTGAGCATGGCGCCCGCTTTAGGGACACCGCGCTCAGTTTATTTAGTTATTTATTCATTTATATTTAACTGTCATGTTGATCACAGCGTCCACTTCTGGAACACCGCTTACTTTTTTATTTTTTTTATTTTTTTACTTTTATAATGAGCACAATTCCCGCTTCAGGAACACCGCGCTCTGCTTGTTTTTGTTTTGTTTTTTCATTTAAAACTGAGGGTGGCTCCGCTTCAAGGACACCGCGCTCGGTGTCTTTATTTTATATTTTAACTTTTAACACTGAGCGCGGCGCCCGCTTGAAGGACACCACGCTCAGTGTTAAAGTTACAAAAATAAAAAAGAAACCAAGCGCGGGGTCCTTGAAACAGCGCCGCACTCAGTTTTAAACTTAAACAAGCATTTGCAATGCAATAGGTCTCGCTTTTACGCGGTTTAATTTACAATGCCAGTATCTTAAACTCACGTAAATGCGAGACCTATTGCATTGCAAATGATTTTTAAGACCTTGTTGGTTGTACATGGGGCCCTTCATCAGCCTGGCGCGGGCTATCTCAGAGCAAGGATTTGCTTTTATATCCTGGCCAGATACCTGCGATCTGCCAACCTTTTTTTGGCCAAAGTACCTAGGCTTCTGCGGTTCAAGTCAGGAGGCAGGTCTCTTAATTTGGAACAAACTCCCTTTGGAGTTATGGAACATTTCTGCCACCTTACAGTCCAGGAAGAAATTGAAAACGTGGCTTATAAATCAAAAGTAATAACTAGGTCTCTTAGATAAGTCATCACCTGTGTTATTTAGCACCAGGGCACTCCAGGAGTTACAGTGCGCTCTATAAATGCCCGTCGCATTACATTACAATACATTACATGCCCCAGACGCCTAGCAGGTGTCTGTAAGGTCCAAGTCAGATGGTGTAACTATTCCGCTGCCAGCCGACCACCCAGAATCTGTGTCTAACTAGAAAGAGTCAATGCTGTATGGTGCTTCCACACAGACGTGCCTGCCCGAGAGACTGGGCTGCATGAGTGGTCAGGGTGGGTCGCTACTGTCATCTGCGACACAGGGGAGCACTACATTCCTATGGAACAGGAAATTCCTGCCGTAGCTACTGCCATCTCGTGGCCGGGCAGACTCCACCACCCCCCCACCCAGTCGTAACAAGGTCACACACGAGTCAGTAGATGCAGAAAGGCTGGAACCCAAGAGATCAAGGATTCAGCCCGAGCCCTACCAGCTCCAGTTCCGATCGTAAAAAGGGAATCCTGTCCGGTTGGCCGCACTGGTTCTCTTAATGTGGGATTCCACAAAGTCGAGACACAATGTGCTTAGTTGCAAATCACATTCTGGTTCCCCACCAGGTCACCACCATATTTACGGGGAGCAATCTCAGCTCACACTCACCTTTCAGCCCCCACTTCCGGGCCTCTCCAGGATGGGACCTGCCTCACAGCATCACATACCGCCATTTTGGTGGAGGGCATCGGCCCCTCCCACAGTGGGTCATGCCCCTCCCACACAACCCCTCAGAATGAGCCCAGCAAGCCGCCACAGATCCATCGCACACGACCCGGGGGACCCAGCCAGGCAGCCTCTGCATACCAGGCCGCATCGCACCAGCCATGCCCAATCCGCAGGTCCCACCCAACCGCAGTTACAACCTGGACTCTGCCAACCCAGGCAGGGTTCCTCACCTCAGCAGCACCTGGCCTGCAAGCCCAACCCGGCCAAGACTCCACCTGGTGAGATCCTCACAATTCGGGTTTAGGTCAAACAGCCAAAGGGATCCATGTCCTCTGTGTGGTTTTGATGGGTGGTTGCAAAGATATTGCAGGATTTTAGGGTAAGCACATTGAGAGCTCTACAGAGCCAAGTCTCCCCATTATGTGCCTCAGTGCTACACCTCCATCAATATCTTTCTCTTAAAAGCCTCACAGATGAGTAATAAACAGTCCTTCTACTATGTGACTCATTCCATTCTTTCATGTTCAAACATTTTAATACTGTTGTATTTCCTTTTGCCGAATGTAAAGATTTCCGGAGCCTCAAAGCAATGTCTATGCTGATAAATACCGAAATAAATCTGAGTACCTCGTAAGCAATATCTGCTCAAACACATCTAAATATGTCTGATGTATACCATTATGTTAAAATACCATTCTAATCCCTGAACAACATCTAACCCTTTACACTAACTACCCTATTATTATGTACCTCTGCTCTTATACCAAAGTGCCATATGTATTCAACAGTGCCTCCTTCATGGGTAGTTCCGCCATGACCTGTTATTTCCACTTGTGTACGTTGCCACATTTGTCCCAGGATCTAGGTCCACCTATAAACATACACTGACTAAAGTAAAACTGAATTAATGAATGATCACAGCTGAAAAAGATTAACAAAACTTATTTAAAAATGTCTCTGTATTGGACAAATATGTTTTTAGGATGTATCATTCTAAATTCCATTCTTTACAAAATGAAATTCAACTTTTTCCAGAAGAAACATGCATAAATTAAATTTAATCTAAAAGATATTACAGTTTTTTGCTGTCCTCTGCACTGATTAAGGAATTAGTTTTAACTGGAGAGATCTGATAGAGACATCTAGCCGCAGATTCCTTAACTTTAGAGTTCTCCATAGGCACCAACATGGATCTGGAAATTTTTCAGCAGTACCTCTGCGTGCCGGGGGACTGAATCGTACAGCTCCGTGATGACATTGACTCCAGTCATGACTTCAGTATAGCCATATACGTCCCCTCCGGGACACGGACGTCAGTTTCTTCTTTTCCGCACTGTAAGGCGGATCTGTAGAGTTGTCGGTAGAACAGTGTGCCTTTGTCTATGTCTTCTGATGGATACATCTGCCTGTCGATTCCTCACCTTATGAATATCCCCTGCACCCGCATTCCACGGAAAACATTTTCCTAGCTCTCCACGCCGACGAGGACGTCACAATACTACGGCTCCGCTCACGACTCCGCATGACGTCACCGGAGCCATAAGAGAGCCTCGTCGGCGTGATGACATCAGTTCCCTTTTTTCCACGCCGTCGACGCGTAACGGTTTTCAAGCACTCTCCATACCTGTTAAATTACTTTGTTCTTTTTCTCAATCTTTAACTGTAGCTGTTGAAATGTCTTTGAGGAAGTCCGGCTTTAAACCCTGTAGGGAGTGTGGGGGTCACATGTTCATCACTGACCCCCATGAAGATTGCTTATGGTGTTTGTCGTCGGATCACGATGTGGAGGACTGTTCCTGTTGCAGGAAAATGAAGCTGAAGGCACTTAAGGAACGGGAGGCCAAGTTCTTTCTGGCCAAGGCGAAGAGGGCGTAAAAGAGATAAGTCAAAGTGGAAGTCGTCGACTTCACATACATCGAAGTCGAGAAAACATAAGAAAAAAAGAAGACATGGATCTCGACGCCAGTCGACGAAGGGTAAGGCTTCGCCTGCTCCTCAACATCTCCGGAAAGACTTTGTATCTCCTTCACCTTCACTTCGTGTGACTCCAGAGAGGTCTCCTTCACCTAAAGGTGCTTCGGCTCAGTCTCAACAAACAAATGATGGACGGAATGCTGACAATGCATACATTCTCCCCCAGTCAAGAGATCTGGGTTAAATCCATCGTTCTTTTGCCCACTACACCACCCCAGTTCAGACATGGCCATATGCAAATCAGTCTTGACCCTGTGCCTCATGGGAACAGTCCAGCCTGAACTGCCAAACCATGTCTTCCCTGGACCAGAATCAAGCATCCTAGGACCGGTTTCTGGCTATCAGCCGTCATCAGCCAGGATAGCTTGACTCCAGTGGTGTAGTGAGCACGGGTCCCACGTCTGGGAATACCCATCCCACTTAGGGCGAAAAGCGTTACAACAAACAAATGATGGACGGAATGCTGACAATGCATACATTCTCCCCCAGTCAAGAGATCTGGGTTAAATCCATCGTTCTTTTGCCCACTACACCACCCCAGTTCAGACATGGCCATATGCAAATCAGTCTTGACCCTGTGTCTCATGGGAACAGTCCAGCCCGAACTGCCAAACCATGTCTTCCCTGGACCGGAATCAAGCATCCTAGGACCGGTTTCTGGCTATCAGCCGTCATCAGCCAGGATAGCTTGACTCCAGTGGTGTAGTGAGCACGGGTCCCACGTCTGGGAATACCCATCCCACTTAGGGCGAAAAGCGTTACAACAAACAAATGATGGACGGAATGCTGACAATGCATACATTCTCCCCCAGTCAAGAGATCTGGGTTAAATCCATCGTTCTTTTGCCCACTACACCACCCCAGTTCAGACATGGCCATATGCAAATCAGTCTTGACCCTGTGCCTCATGGGAACAGTCCAGCCCGAACTGCCAAACCATGTCTTCCCTGGACCGGAATCAAGCATCCTAGGACCGGTTTCTGGCTATCAGCCGTCATCAGCCAGGATAGCTTGACGCCAGTGGTGTAGTGAGCACGGGTCCCACGTCTGGGAATACCCATCCCACTTAGGGCGAAAAGCGTTACAACAAACAAATGATGGACGGAATGCTGACAATGCATACATTCTCCCCCAGTCAAGAGATCTGGGTTAAATCCATCGTTCTTTTGCCCACTACACCACCCCAGTTCAGACATGGCCATATGCAAATCAGTCTTGACCCTGTGCCTCATGGGAACAGTCCAGCCCGAACTGCCAAACCATGTCTTCCCTGGACCGGAATCAAGCATCCTAGGACCGGTTTCTGGCTATCAGCCGTCATCAGCCAGGATAGCTTGACTCCAGTGGTGTAATGAGCACGGGTCCCACGTCTGGGAATACCCATTTATTTTATTTATTTATTTATTTATTTATTTAATTTGTATGGCGCGTTATAACCACAGGGGTCTCTAAGCGCAGTCTGACCAAATTAGCGTGAAAGATGTTGCATACACTTGAAAACCAACTATGTACCTAAGATCTGCACCATGCTTGCTTGAACAGAACCGTTTTTAGTTTTTTTCTGAAGGAAAGTAGATTACTTTCCTTCCTGAGCTTTGGGTCCAATTTGTTCCATATAGCTGGGAGCGTATTGGAGAAAGCGCGGCCGCCCACCGTGGACAATTTAAAACGGGACTGGGACAGAAGAGTGGCGTCCGACGAACGCAGAGTCCTACCCGGTATGTAGGGGGATAGTCGGGATTTGAGGTATTTTGGTGCTTTGCCATACCGAGCCTTATGAGCGATACACAGTCCTTTAAAGACAATTCTCTGCCGAGTTGGCAGCCAATGCAACTCCTGCATCAGGGGAGAGGCATGGGCAGTCCTGGGTTTTTTTAATATTAACCTAGCCGCATCGTTCATAACTCCCTGTAGTTTATCCAGCAACCGCTGTGGTAAGCCTAAGTAAAGGGAGTTACCGTAGTCCAGCCTAGCCAGAATTGTGGCCGAGACCACGTGTCTCAGAGTAGGAAAAGAAAGTAAGACAGAGATCTTCCTTAGTTGCCTTAAAAGGCATATACTAGTGCCTACTACAGTGGCCACTTGTTTTTCCATGGAAAGTTTATTATCCACATATAGGCCTAAGCTTTTAACCGCAGCTGCCGGTTTAGGTGGTGCACCCAACTCCCTAGGCCAAAATTTCTCGCTCCAAGGGTTACCCGAGATGGAAATGGGCAATACTTCCGTCTTGTCCGGATTGACTTTCAAAGAGTTCTCGGACATCCAATTGACTGTGGTTTTTAGTATGTCCTGTAGCCTAGTGGATGCTCCTGGACCATCATCCAGCCGGATAATTATCTGGGTGTCATCAGCATAGTTGTACACTAGGCAGTCCATCCTGTTCAAGAGAGCAATTACTGGCTGCAGGTAAATATTGAAGAGTAGGGGGGACAAGGCAGAGCCCTGTGGAACCCCACAGGTAATCGGGGCAGGGATGGAAAGTAGATCCCCCAGCTGCACTCGTTGTGTTCTACCTTGCAAAAATGACGTGAGCCATGCATGTGCTGTACCCATGACGCCAAAGGTTCTCAACCGCGACAGAAGCTGTTTATGACACACGGTGTCAAACGCCGCGGAGAGATCCAGTAGTACCAGGGCGCACGGTGTTTTTTCATCAGCTCGCATCCTTAGCTCATCTAGAATAGATAGCATGACTAGTTCCGTGCTATGATTAGCACGGAACCCTGCCTGATTGGTCTCCAGCAGGTTGTTATTCTCTAGATGGCCCGATAATAGAGCTAGCACGTGCTGCTCAATCACCTTAGCAAGGAAAGGCAACTGGGAGATGGGCCGGAAGTTTTTCAGACATTTAGTATCTGCTCCAGGTTTCTTCAACAAGGGGATCAAGCGGGCCTCTTTAAAAGCTGAGGGGATCTGTCCTGTAAGAAGAGAGGTATTCAAAAGATGCAGGACCTCTTCCTCTATTCCTGGCATTGCCATCTTAAATATGTCTGGGGGGCATGGGTCCACCAAGGAACCTGATTTGACTCGGCCCATGATTTTAAGTAGTTCCTGTATGGAAATAGGAGATAGCTCAATTAATGGTGGAATGTTTGGTGAGGCGATAGGGTCCGGTAGCCGCGGGCACTCGAAGGGTGCGGTTTCCGCAATTTCGTCCAGGATATCAGATATCTTCTTTACGAAGAAATCCTGGAACCTCTGGCAGTCCTCCTGGGTGAACTCGGGGCTTTGCTCCTTGTTCACCCTAAGCTCCGCCAGGACCCGAAAAATTTCTTTTTGCGGATTTCTTGCCGTGGTTATTCTTTCCTCGAAGAAAGCAGCCTTCCTTGATTGTATAGCTAATTTATACTGGGCTAAGGATGAAACGTATTCTTGTTTGGAGATGGCGTCATATTTTTTACGCCATGCCCGTTCTTTCTTCCTCACCCCACGTTTCATCTCCCTAAGAGAGTCATTGTACCAAGGCGCCCCGGCTCCTCTTGCCACCTTCTTCATCCTGCGAAGAGGTGCCACCACATCAATGGCACTTCCCAATTTATGCTGGAGATGTACACAAAGAGCATCTACGTTGGTCTCCTGCTCTTTGGCTGAAGGGTGGTGTGCTAAGAGGTGGACCAGTTTTTCCCCATCAAGGTTTCTCCATTTTCGGGCCATTTTCCAGCCTTCCCCAGGTTTGGACAGGGGGCCCTTCAATAGCAGTCTGCCCTTTATTAGAGAATGGTCAGACCAAGCGCAGGGGAGAATTTCCGTGGTACCCTGGGCTGGCATGGTGGTCCAGACTAAATCCAGCACATGACCTTTCTCATGTGTCGGTCCCTTGACCTGTTGGGTAAAACCTAAAGAGGGCGAAAAGCGTTACAACAAACAAATGATGGACGGAATGCTGACAATGCATACAGTCTCCCCCAGTCAAGAGATCTGGGTTAAATCCATCGTTCTTTTGCCCACTACACCACCCCAGTTCAGACATGGCCATATGCAAATCAGTCTTGACCCTGTGCCTCATGGGAACAGTCCAGCCCGAACTGCCAAACCATGTCTTCCCTGGACCGGAATCAAGCATCCTAGGACCGGTTTCTGGCTATCAGCCGTCATCAGCCAGGATACCTTGACTCCAGTGGTGTAGTGAGCACGGGTCCCACGTCTGGGAATACCCATCCCACTTAGGGCGAAAAGCTTTACAACAAACAAATGATGGACGGAATGCTGACAATGCATACATTCTCCCCCAGTCAAGAGATCTGGGTTAAATCCATCGTTCTTTTGCCCACTACACCACCCCAGTTCAGACATGGCCATATGCAAATCAGTCTTGACCCTGTGCCTCATGGGAACAGTCCAGCCCGAACTGCCAAACCATGTCTTCCCTGGACCGGAATCAAGCATCCTAGGACCGGTTTCTGGCTATCAGCCGTCATCAGCCAGGATAGCTTGACTCCAGTGGTGTATTGAGCACGGGTCCCACGTCTGGGAATACCCATCCCACTTGGCACAGGGTCAAGACTGATTTGCATATGGCCATGTCTGAACTGGGGTGGCGTAGTGGGCAAAAGAACGATGGATTTAACCCAGATCTCTTGACTGGGGGAGAATGTCTGCATTGTCAGCATTCCGTCCATCATTTGTTTGTTGTAACGCTTTTCGCCCTAAGTGGGATGGGTATTCCCAGACGTGGGACCCGTGCTCACTACGCCACTGGAGTCAAGCTATCCTGGCTGATGACGGCTGATAGCCAGAAACCGGTCCTAGGATGCTTGATTCCGGTCCAGGGAAGACATGGCTTGGCAGTTCGGGCTGGACTGTTCCCATGAGGCACAGGGTCAAGACTGATTTGCATATGGCCATGTCTGAACTGGGGTGGCGTAGTGGGCAAAAGAACGATGGATTTAACCCAGATCTCTTGACTGGGGGAGAATGTCTGCATTGTCAGCATTCCGTCCATCATTTGTTTGTTGTAACGCTTTTCGCCCTAAGTGGGATGGGTATTCCCAGACATGGGACCCGTGCTCACTACGCCACTGGAGTCAAGCTATCCTGGCTGATGACGGCTGATAGCCAGAAACCGGTCCTAGGATGCTTGATTCCGGTCCAGGGAAGACATGGCTTGGCAGTTCGGGCTGGACTGTTCCCATGAGGCACAGGGTCAAGACTGATTTGCATATGGCCATGTCTGAACTGGGGTGGCGTAGTGGGCAAAAGAACGATGGATTTAACCCAGATCTCTTGACTGGGGGAGAATGTCTGCATTGTCAGCATTCCGTCCATCATTTGTTTGTTGTAACGCTTTTCGCCCTAAGTGGGATGGGTATTCCCAGACGTGGGACCCCTGCTCACTACGCCACTGGAGTCAAGCTATCCTGGCTGATGACGGCTGATAGCCAGAAACCGGTCCTAGGATGCTTGATTCCGGTCCAGGGAAGACATGGCTTGGCAGTTCGGGCTGGACTGTTCCCATGAGGCACAGGGTCAAGACTGATTTGCATATGGCCATGTCTGAACTGGGGTGGCGTAGTGGGCAAAAGAACGATGGATTTAACCCAGATCTCTTGACTGGGGGAGAATGTCTGCATTGTCAGCATTCCGTCCATCATTTGTTTGTTGTAACGCTTTTCGCCCTAAGTGGGATGGGTATTCCCAGACGTGGGACCCGTGCTCACTACGCCACTGGAGTCAAGCTATCCTGGCTGATGACGGCTGATAGCCAGAAACCGGTCCTAGGATGCTTGATTCCGGTCCAGGGAAGACATGGCTTGGCAGTTCGGGCTGGACTGTTCCCATGAGGCACAGGGTCAAGACTGATTTGCATATGGCCATGTCTGAACTGGGGTGGCGTAGTAGGCAAAAGAACGATGGATTTAACCCAGATCTCTTGACTGGGGGAGAATGTCTGCATTGTCAGCATTCCGTCCATCATTTGTTTGTTGTAACGCTTTTCGCCCTAAGTGGGATGGGTATTCCCAGACGTGGGACCCGTGCTCACTACGCCACTGGAGTCAAGCTATCCTGGCTGATGACGGCTGATAGCCAGAAACCGGTCCTAGGATGCTTGATTCCGGTCCAGGGAAGACATGGCTTGGCAGTTCGGGCTGGACTGTTCCCATGAGACACAGGGTCAAGACTGATTTGCATATGGCCATGTCTGAACTGGGGTGGCGTAGTGGGCAAAAGAACGATGGATTTAACCCAGATCTCTTGACTGGGGGAGAATGTCTGCATTGTCAGCATTCCGTCCATCATTTGTTTGTTGTAACGCTTTTCGCCCTAAGTGGGATGGGTATTCCCAGACGTGGGACCCGTGCTCACTACGCCACTGGAGTCAAGCTATCCTGGCTGATGACGGCTGATAGCCAGAAACCGGTCCTAGGATGCTTGATTCCGGTCCAGGGAAGACATGGCTTGGCAGTTCGGGCTGGACTGTTCCCATGAGGCACAGGGTCAAGACTGATTTGCATATGGCCATGTCTGAACTGGGGTGGCGTAGTGGGCAAAAGAACGATGGATTTAACCCAGATCTCTTGACTGGGGGAGAATGTCTGCATTGTCAGCATTCCGTCCATCATTTGTTTGTTGTATCGGCTCAGTCTCCAGCATTGAGGGATTCACCGGGTTCCGAAGCCGAGCCGGTGCAGGATGATCCATCCCCTTCTCCTGTGCCTGAAAATGAACCGGTGGATTCGTCAGTGGATCCGATCGTTCCGATGTCGGATACTCCCCGTTTGGATACTGGCTTAAATCCGTATCCACAGTTCCCGACTCCAGGTTCGGATCCGTCGCATTTTTGTAAAGCAAGGTATGGTGTGTTTGCAAGGACGGCTTTCCCATCCGGAGCACCTTCTGGTCCCGTGGGTCTGCTGGCTTTCAACTTGGGCGTGCCCCAGCACTATGCCCATGTAAAGAAAAACAACGGTTCTGTTGGGTATCACATATTTGAAGGAATATGTGATACCCAACAGAACCATTGTTTTTCTTTACATACGATTGCCCAGGTTCTGAGGGATACTGGGTTACCCCATTATTACTAAACCAGCACTATGCCCAGGCACCCTTCTTGCCTTTCATGCCGATGGCGCCGTCATGGCAGTTTCCGGCTTCGAGGGTCTGGTGGGCCTTCCTCTCGGCCTCATATGGTTCCCATGCCTCCCTCAGAACCTCCTTCGACGCCGGCTCCAAAGCAGTCGGCGCAGTGTGCGGCGCCCCCAACGCCGCTTCCGTGGATTCGTTCAAGGAGAGAGGCGCAGAGGCAGTTGGAAGAGGAGCAGTATCGCAGAGAGGAAGTTGAAGAGGGTAAATTGGAAGAGTCTCTAGATGAATTCGAGGGAATTGGATTGGCCACCTCCCCTGAGTGGGAGCTCTCTTCAACAAGGGCTTCTCCTCCTCAAGTGGTAGCTCCTTACCATATGAATATAAAAAAAGCTGCGGAGCTTTTGGACTTACATTTGCCTACTGCTGAGTATAGGCCAAATTTGCTAATAGAGGTCTTGCATTCGCCTTCTTCCACAGTTGAGCCCCTGTTACCCTTTAATGAAGCCTTAACAGAACCTATCCTTGAGGTTTAGCGTAAACCACTCTCTTCGCCTGCTGTTTCTAAGGCTGTCGCTAGAAGATATAGGACTGCACCATGGGATCCACTCTTTCTTTCTTCTCATCCATCTCCAGAAAGTTTAGTGGTGCAGGCATCTGCTCTAAACAACCTTCAGTCGCTTTTCCTCAGGCACCAGCTGACAGGGACTCTAAGAAAATGGAGCAGTCGGCTAAAAAGGTCTTCTCTTTGTCTAGCATGGCACTAAAATTGACCAATGCTACCTGTCTGTTGGGCCGTTAGCTACATACTTTGATGGACTCGGCAAAACAGTTGGCTCTCAAGTTACCTGATGAGGAGAGGGGAAACTTTATGGAGGTTCTTTCGGATGCTCAGGCTGCAGCTAGACAGGTTATTCAATCTGGCCTGGATACGGCTTATTCAGTGGCCAGAGTTATGGGCTCCTCCATACCTACAAGAAGGCAAGCTTGGCTTTGATCCTCTGGATTTTCCTCTGATGTCCAGGCTACTCTTCTTGATTTGCCCTTTAACGTTTCTAAACTCTTCTGAGAAAAGTCCAATTCGGCATTGCAAAGGTTTAAGAATAGCAGAGCCACGGCTAAATCCTTGGAATTGCAAACCCAGACAAGGGGTTTTGGCTTCAAAAAATATTGTGGTTTTGAAAGATCTTCCTTTCGCAGCTTGCGTCAACCTCAGCAACAGCAGCTGCAAAATCCACTCTATAAGTCTTATAGAGGAAGAGTCAAAGGATGCCAATGTGGTTCTGCCCACAATCTCTCCTCCTCCTCTTCTACCTCCCATGGTACCACAGGAAAGCAGCCCTTGATCTCCTATCCTGGATCATGTGGGTCCTATAGGGGGGTCAGCTTTCTCACTTTCTACAGAGTTGGAAATCGGTCACGTCAGACCTTTGGGTTTTAAACCTTGTAGAGAATGGGTACGCCCTTTCCTTTCGGGAATTTCCTCCTCCTTACCCTCCTTGCCAAGGTTTTTGTTCAGAGGACCATTTGCTTCTTCTACAGAAGGAGGTCCTTGCCTTACTACAAAAAGGTGCGATAGAGGTGGTTCCGGAGCAGGAAAGGGGTCAGGGATGCTACTCCCGGTATTTCCTGAGCCCCAAAAAGGACGGCAGATTACGTCCAATTCTGGACCTCAGAGTTTTGAATTTTTACCTGAAGCAGGAGAAATTCAAGATGCTGACCCTTGCTCAGGTTCTTCTGGCGCTGCAGCAAAAGGACTGGATGGTGTCGATCGACTTACAGGATGCGTATTTTCACATCCCCAAATCTGAAGTCGCACAGGAAGTATCCCCGTTTTACGGTAGGGTCGCAGCACTACCAGTTTGCGGTTCTCCCGTTTGGTCTTACTACTGCACCTCGAGTCTTCACAAAGGTGATGGCAGTGGTGGCTGCTCATCTCAGGAGGTCGTGGATTCCTGTTTTCCCCTATCTGGACGACTGGCTGCTCAAAGCGGCGTCACCAGAGATGGTGCTTTATCATCTGCGAGTAACATCTCAACTGTTGTTCAACTTGTGCCCAAATCTCACCTGGTGCACTCTCAGCGCAACCTGTTCATAGAGGCAGTACTGGACACTACTGTGTGTCGAGCATTTCCTCCTCCACAAAGAATTCTCGACATTCAGGAGATGATTCCTTTGTTTTACGATGGAGCGGTTGTTCCGGTCCTGAAGGTCCTTTGCCTGCTCAGTCTGTTCGGTTCCTGCATTCTGTTGGTCAGTCATGCGGGCAAGCACATGAGGGTGCTCAAGTGGTGCCTCCGCAGGCAGTGGTTTTAACACAACGGAGATCTCAGGGAGTCAGTCAGAATCTCCAGAGACGTTGCAGCGGAGCTAACTTGGTGGAGTGTGCAGGGCTGGTGGAGAAGTGTGGCTCAATGATTAGAGCGGCAGACCCTGATGCAGAGGTCTAGCTCGGGACCAGGGTTCAATTCCCCGCCTCGGCGGGTCTTGGGCTCAAAAAAATTCCACGGACCTGATAATTCTCGCCTCGGTGCCTATTCCAATCATGGAGTCCCACTCTGCAACTCTGGGCAATAGCTTGCTTGATCTCCACAATGGCCCCCACAACGCTAAGGATGCCTGGCCTCCACCTTGGGGGTGCCCAGGAGTGGACGCCTCACAGGGAAAGCCAGGATGGGTTCCACAGCGGTATTTGTACAAGCGCCTTGAGACCCTTGCGGGTGAGTAGTGCGCTATACAAGTATCAAATTTACAAATTTTACAGGGCAACCTGTCTTAAGGCAAGCCCTTTCAACCTCCTCCACCGGTGGCCACAGTGATCACGGATGCCTCCACTCTAGGGTGGGGTGCTCATCGGGGGGCTCTGGAGGTCAAAGGTCTTTGGTCTCTAGAGGAAAGGTTGCTTCAGATCAACCTTCTAGAATTGCGGGCGATACGTTTGGCACCAAAGGCTTTCCTTCCTTCCCTTCGCGGTCAGTCGGTTCAGGTCCTGACGGACAACACTACCGCGATGTGGTACATTAACAAATAGGGAGGTGTAGGGTCGTATCGTCTCTGTCGAGAGGCTCTGCGACTCTGGTCCTGGGCTCAGGACCATCAAATTTGTGTTTGCAAATCATCTAGCCGGTGTGCTGAATGTTCGTGCGGACAGTCTCAGTCGGCACTACTCGGCCGATCACGAGTGGCGGCTTCATCCGGAGGTGGTCCATCACATCTTTCAGATGTGAGGATCTCCTCGGTTGGACCTGTTTGCCACCCAAGAGAACGCGCATTGCCCATTGCTCTGCAGTCTCCAGTATCCGATGCAGGGAGCGCTGGGGGACTCGTTTCAATTGGATTGGAGCTCACAACTCCTTTACGCATTTCCTCCCATACCCTTGATTCCTCGGGTTCTGAGGAAGATTCGCCAAGACCGGGCCCAAGTCATATTGATCACCCCGGATTGGCCAAGAAGGGTGTGGTATGGCTCCTTCTCAGGGCAGACCTCCTCTCGCAGTTGCAGGGGCAGGTTCTACACCCCCACCTCCAGAGCCTGCACCTTCATTCCTGGAGATTGAACGGGGAAACCTGAGTTCCTTCTCTCTCCCACCGGACATTGTGGATGTTATCTTATCATCCAAGCGACACTCCACTAAGTCGATTTATTCCTATAGATGGTCTAAGTTTGTTAAATGATGTGGAGAGAGATCCATTGATCCTTTAAAGTCTCATTTATCAGATGTTCTTCGGTTTGCACTTTCCTTGGCTCAGCAAGGTTGTGCTGTGGTTATTTGTCGGCCTTATCGGCATTTCTGTGTTTGCCTGATCAGCCGTCTTTATTTAAGTCTCCTTTTGTTTTGAGATTTATAAAGGGCCTTACCAATAGGTTTTCGCCTACTCTCTTTGTTATGCCCCAATGGGATCTAAATCTTGTTTTAACTTTCTTGATGGGTTCCCCGTTTGAACCCTTACATAGCTGTCTTTTGAGGCTTTTGTCTTTTAAAACAGTCTTTCTGGTGGCTATTACCTCAGCAAGGAGGGTGAGTGAGCTTCAAGCTCTCAGTTCAAAACCCCCATTTTTGACCATACATGCTGAAAGGATGGTCCTCAGGACCAGGGCTGCTTTTCTGCCTAAGGTAGTTACTCCCTTTCATCTGGGGCAGTCCATAACTCTCTCTGTGTTTTATCCTCCCCCTCACCCTTCCAAGGAGGAGGAGAGACTTCACCGCCTGGACCCTAAAAGAGCGGTAAGCTTTTATTTGGACAGGAAAAAGGACTTGCGTGTGGACGATCAGCATCTTTGTGGGCTACGTTGGACGCGTGAAAGGCAAGGCTGTGCACAAGCACACTCTATCCAGATGGATCATCTTGTGCATCAAGATCTGCTACGCCTTTGCTGGTAAGGAACCACCTGTGGGTATTAGAGCTCATTCTACTAGAGCCAAGTCTTCCACCTCTGCTTTGGCCAGAGGTGTTCCTGTACTGGACATTTGTAAGGCAGTGACTTGGGCCTCCCTCCACACTTTTGCAAAGTATTATTGCTTGGACTCCGAAATGAGGAGGGAGGGCCACTTTGCACGCTCTTTCTTGCAGGACTTTTTGATATAGAAGGGTGGACACCCTCCTCCGGGAGCAGGACTGCTGTGGGAATCTATTCATAAGGTGAGGAATCCACAGGCAGATGTATCCATCAGAAGAACAAGTTACTTACCTTCGGTAACGCTTTTTCTGCTGGATACAGTATCTGCCTGTGGATTCCTCACTGGCCCACCCTCCTCCCCGTTTTCCACCTTTGTATACCTTAAAGGGTGCTTTGTTTGACATGTTGTTTTACATTGTATCTTCTTTCTATCTGGTACATTTATAGGAAATGATTATGTTCTTTAGCTTTCCTTTTGATTATGCACTATGTGTATTTGTTTAAGTATTGTGTACTGTGTATACTTTGAATCTGTAGTCGGTCCACCTGTTCGCCTTGGAGGCACGGAAAAAATGGGTGGAACTGACGTCATCACGCCGATGAGGCTCTCTTATGGCTCCGGTGACGTCATGCAGAGTCGCGAGTGGATCCATAGCATTGTGACGTCCTCATCGGCGGGGCGAGCTAGGAAAAATTCTTCCGCAGAATGCTGGGGCAGGGGATATGCATAAGGTGAGGAATCCACAGGCAGATACTGTATCCACCAGAAAAAGTAACTTGTTCTTCAGGTTTCAAACCTTACCAGTCTTGTAGCCATCATATGTCTGTGATGGACCTGTATACAATTTGTATGCAGGGTTTGGTCGAGCACCACAATGCCAAGGATTGCAGCTCTTGCCAGAAACTGAAGCCGAAGTAGCTCAAAGAGCGGCGTTTGAAATTAATGGCGGCGCATGTGTCATGGAACTCAGAGACTTCCCAGCCTCCCGGGATGAGCGTTTGCGGTGTCGATTTAGGAGCCGAAGCTGATCTGGAGGATGCTGTTTTCTAGGGAAGCCAAAAGGTAAGGGACAGTTGAAGTTGCAGCATTCTCAGACTTCAACTCGTGGAGACTCCGTCTCCCATGGCTCCTTCCGCTTGACGGTTGAGAAGGCCTTACGTGACACTGCACCGCATCTCCCCGTGTTTCCGGGAGCCAGGGCATCGACGGCTCAGATGAGGGAATATTATAATTCCTTGCACCTCATCTTTGTGATCCCATCTCCTTTTGGAGTGCCTTTAGGCCCCAAGGAGGTGAGTGGGGCACCATCGGAGCGTTTGTCCTCAGTGACGGTTGAGCCGTTGGAGTTGATGGGTCGGCACCAGTCAACATCGGCTGCCGCCGCTTTGGTGCATATCCACAGTCCTTTGAGATCTCGGCCTACGACGCCGGACTTCGATCAGCTGACTTCGATACTGACGTAGGCGGCGTCGGTCAAAATTGCTTCTCCTCTTCCATGTAGGCGTCGTACGACGTTGAATGCAGAGTTGACTATCCAAACTGAGGGGAAGATGCAGGTTTTGGTTCCTTCTCAGGAAGAAGTTGTGGAAAGACACCCTGTGCCAATTGAGGCAGGGCTCTTTCAGCCCGTTCCCGACATTAATGTTCCTCAGTTGTAGGAGAACTGGTTGTCTGCTCTGGGAGAGGCTAGTGGCTGGATTCTTCACCAGTTTCAGGGTTGCTTTCTCCCCCGGGCCTTGCTACGGAGGTGAGTTCCTCCTTTGCAGACATGCTAAGGAAAGTGGGTATGGTTTTAAGCTTGTCACTTCCTACAGTGCAAAGGCCAACAGACCCTTTGATTGAGGTCCTTTTTCAGGGACAGACTGAGGTAGAGCCTGTTCTTTTGTTTGGTGAGGCTCTGTTTGATGTTTTATTAGGTACTTGGGTCAAACCTGATTCGGGGGGCCTCGGTGGACCAGAATATTGCACGTAGACTCCTGCCTGCTCCTGGGGACCCAGTTTGTCTTCATAGACATCCTTCCACTCGTAGCTTGGTGACTCAGGTTGTGACTTCTTCACAGGATGTAGATTCTGTACCTAAGACTCCAGTGGGTAAGGAGTCTAGGAGTCGTGATGTATGTATTGTATTGTATTGTAATTGCATTGGTAGGGCGCTTACTACCCCTGACGAGGCCATAAACACATCTTTCCTTCTGCTAGCTCAGCCTTCAGATCTACAAACAGATCTTGTGTACTGGGGTGATATTCCCATGCTTTATGGGATTCGCTACAGAATATCTTGCCATCGCTTCCGGATAACCTCAGCTCAGAGATTGGTGATTTGATTAGAGATGGTCAGCAGGCTGTTAGGCTTACCATAAAGTGTGGTATGGACACTACAGACTCTATAGGTCGGGCCATGACATCAGCAGTGGCATTAAGGCGTTGTGCTTGGTTGGCAACTTCGGTGTTCTCAGAGGCTGTCCTGTCGATTTTGGTCGACATGCCGTTTGATGGTACCTATCTTTTTGGTAGTCAAGCTGATGCGACGCGTCTGTGATATACAGAGATCTTCAGAGTCATAGTTTTATCATCTTCTGTTACTTGTGTAACTTGTCTTTATGCTTGAGATTGCCAGAGTATGCTAAAATATGAATGGTTTCGACCTTTGGTTGTCTCTCATAAGGACATGTTAGTATGCCAGTTGTAAGTCTGATATATAGGCATGCTCTGGTCTTTACTCGTTGGAGTAATCAGCATAGTATGTCCTCACTACCCTAGTGGTGTGTATATTTATTATGGCGCTGGTAGATTAAGAGCCTATGCTTTGCATTCTTTTGAATACATGCTCTTGTGGTTCTTCCTTCATTAAAATGCTTTTGGCTATGCGTTTTATGGTGCAGGTCATTTTCTCTTTCTGAGCGGACTGCATATTTTTTATAACTGCTTCAATTTTTGAAGCGTTGTGCAAGTAAATTCAGAGTTTAAGGTGTATTCTTTGAGACACACAAGTTAGTGGCCTTCTCCTTTGTGGGAGGGGATAGGTATTTCATTTGTTCCACCTCGGAACATGACGGTGTGAACTCTGTTTCTTACGCTGTGTGATAGGCAGTGTCTGAAACAAACTGAAAGAGACTTCTAGCTGCAGATTCCTTTCCTGTTTTCGATCAGACATTTTATGGTAGGAGTTTTTAGGCTTTATAGGAAGTTCTTGTTATTCTGCTACAATGCTTTTTGCATCTGTCTGGAGGTTATATATTACCTGTCCTCTTGGGATATGTATCGATTTTCTCTGTGCTTCACAGTCCTTGAGAAATCATGGCTGTTGCTTCTTGTGATGGATTTGCGATCACATTTTGTTTCATATCACAAGTGTTGTTGCATGCACTTGTTGCTAACAAGGATTTATTTTATGTTTGATTTCATTTTGTTTCAATTTTTCCTTATGTTATGTTTTAGTACTTCACTAATAGGTGCGTTCCCTTTTGCAATATACATATTTGGTCTTCGTTTAAATTCTGTTTTAAAAAAAAGAGAGAACAGAAAGAGGTTTTAATGTGAGTTGTGGTTGCTTCTCTTTTCCCACTTTCCTTGGTACTTTGAGTGTACCCAGGGGCTCGTAGTCATGTTCAGACAGTCGGACCATAAAACTGAAGGTCATACAGGGGAAGCTTTGTAGAAACTTGCGGTCCGGCAGTAAATTTTGGACGGCGGAATTCTATGAGTTGTCAGGCCACTCTGAGTCTATTGTGACACAATTTTATATATATATTATGTATATGTCCATATAATGCATCTTTGTGGCAACATTTTATACAACTGACATAATTGGTGAATATCTATATTAGATTCAAATCTATATGGTGTCATTTTTAGTTTCTATACATTGCATTATGTAGCCTTTGAGTGGTCATTTTGTTCAAACAAAATTCTTTATGCCATGGGGTTATTATTGTTCATCTTTCTTTTGATGTTCATTCATCTTGGTATAATGGAATGAGTTCCATTTTGTCAGGACAGTTTTTTCTCTGATATATCTTTATTGTTGTAAAGAATGCAGATTACATGACTCTTGTTTTGCACTTAGCCCTTTTGGCCAACGAGTTTTCTTTCCCCTTCGGGGATAGAGGATAATGTCTGATAACTGACAAATGGCTCTTTAGCGGTTTTTCCCCTTTTCCTTCAAGGACCAATTCTCTCGGGCCTGTAGGGTTGTTCATTATTTATATGTTCTGTGACAGTGATCATGGATTCTATTAAGAGCCAAGTTGTTGTTCTGCTATTCCTACGTACATTTGGTTGGTTGTTAGTTATAACCGGCTGGTTGTCTTTGAGAACTGTTGTAGGATTAGTTTGCAGACCCTCCTCCAGGGGGGTATAGCTATGGTATTTAATTCAGAAGTTAAGGAATCTGCAGCTAGATGTCTCCAACAGATGTACAAGTTAATTACCCTTGGTAACATACTATCTGGTAGAGACACAGTCTAGCCTCAGATTCATTAACTCCCTGCCCATCCTCCCCACTCTGAGAAATGACCTACAAGGTAAGGGTTATACCCTTTTTCAGTCCAGGTTTTTTATACCGGTGATCACTATTTCAACATATGTTGGGACTCAACAGTCCACTTGGTCTGACCACATAGATTTTTTTTTTAAATGTTGCTGTACCATCCATTTTCAAATGTGAGTGGTAGGTAGGGTGGGGGTGTTTTCTCTTTCACATTGGATTAGCGACCAGTGAGCAGTATTGATTTATTTGTTCTTTCTTTGAAAGTCTTTGTATGGTATCACCATACCTCGTATTGGCACTATCACTATGCCACTTAATGGTGTGATTCAACAAACAACTTGGTGTTGTTGTTATAGTTTTTGTTTTGCTATTACTATGCCATTCATTACCATTGATGAATGTTATATAGAGTATAAGGTTTTGTTCTCTAACATGATGGGTATTCAACAGGGTGCAGAGTTTCACACAGCCCTGTGTTTCATTGATTCTTTTGAGGTTTTTTTTAAAAACCATGTCTGGTTTTAACGTACCATTTAATGGTTCATGTGGTAAATAATTTAATTACCGGGACTTAATTTGACACAGAAACATAATAAAATAGCTCAGTAAATAAGAGGCAGAATCCGTGGTATTAGAGGTTCGGAATGGGCTTTATTCCAATGGTCGATTATAATCGGTTGCTCCAGGTTCCATCACCACGGAGGTTCAGGAAGTGAAGTACATACATTATTGACAAGAAATGACTTTTATAGAACATACATTACAATGAAACAGATGCGGGAGGCGTAACAATTGATAAGGAAGATGATAATTCACATACGTAACCGAAAATGGGCGTAATGAGGAGTAAAAAGGAACATAATTGGTTATGATGTCATATATAGGTGGATCTATAAGATTATACTTGGCATAGATGCGCGCGCAGCAGCATGACGTGTGATTGACGTGCAACTAGAGGGTGAAGGGGACTTGACATTTAGCTCTACATGTGGAGACAAGAAGTCTGGGGGGTCAAGTCAACCTAATCCCAAATCATATCTAACATCCTATGTTTAAAGAACTATGTTATCCACAAAGGAAGGACTCTTGGACAAAATCTATTCTATACTGACTGTGTGTGCGTGCACAAGCGTCTAAGTGTCTATATGAGATGCAAGGGGCAGAAACCTTCCATGGTAACAGGGCTATGAATTACTTGCATGAGGACAGAGAGGCCGGGCCCTTTGCTCGGTAGCTGAAGGAAATGTTTACCTAAACCACTAGACAGGAATGCATCGGCTGAGGAGCGAGGCAGATAACTCGAAGGTGAAATACAGTTTTTGGCAGGCAGGCAAACCGGCCGAGGCAGGCACCGTTAGCCGCACAGGGAGTAGGACAAAGTTCATGGATACAGATGCGAGCTCAAGCTGAAGCTGTCAGAGGCAGAGAGCAGAGAAAAGCTTGATGGCAGAATCGGGCCTACTCGCCTGAACTGCAAAATGGAGTAACTGAGCCATATAAAGTCGGTGGCCTTTCGTACTTAGGAATCGAATATCCAGCCCATTGATGGCGGATCTGACAGAGGACATGTTGACGGTGGACGCACATGTGTTTGCGTCTTCAGAACTAGAACTGGAGGGAACATACATGTACTTGTGATTCATACATGGAACCGTTGGGGTCCAAGATAGGGGACATAACTGATCAGAAAAATCCATATTTCCACATTCCCTCCTTGTCCCCTACTTGCCCGTTAAGAGATATCAATCTTCATCAATCCATTGATCTGTTCATATAGCATCATTTGTTCTTCTTTCTTCTTCCGTGATGAATGAAATCTTGGTGGTGGAATACACGATGTGGCACACAGACCACAGATCGCCGGTCCACATTGTAGACATAGACAGCAACTGAATAGTATGAGAAGGCCAATACCTAGGAAAGATAGGACCTTCCATCCAAAGGTAGATAATACACTCCAAAACCAACCGGACCAAGTCCAGGTGCCTGGGTTCTGGTGTATCTGGCTTACAATCTTATGAAGGCGAGTTATGGCTTTATATACAGATGGCGAATTTTCTGGTATGAAAATGCAACAGCTTGATCCGATGACCCTACAAGCTCCGCCCCTATCAGCCAGGATGACGTCAAGGACAAGACGATTTTGAAGCACAACAATCCGCATAGCAGACTGCTCTTCTGTTAAATTGCCTAAAGCGGAAATAGTTTAATTCACTACTGCTTCAAGGGTTCTAGTTAATCTACGTATCAGCTTACTATTAGTAACAGTACCTATATAGGGAAAGAGACCTTTATTGAAATCTGTGTATTTCTCCCACGCTGTTTCAGTGTAATCGACTATTGGGAGATCTCTCCTTACTCTATTATTTACTAAATGAGTGTTTCTGTGATAATCAGGGGGAGCTAGAAAAACAGGTGGCAAAAGGAATCCAATGTAGCAAGTACCATCCCAGTCTAGAGGCAAACGTACATATGCCGTCTGACCACATATGAAATAGGAATGGCGGGAAGCTCTAAATGTGGACTTGCCTTGATCACTAAATTCTACTACAGTAGTGCATTTACTATAGCCCATATGTATGGAACCATTTTTCCTTACACATAGTTCACCCTTTACTGGAAATATTGACAGAGCGGGCAAAATTGGAGTAGCTTCGGATTCGACATTTAGGATCATAAGATTAAGCGTGAAATTACCTAATCCATACACTTCATTTTCTAGATCAGTTCCTGTTCTCTGGGGAAGTCCCTCCTTGTTGGGGTAGCAGACCTTAAGCAAAACTAAGTTCAAATTTCCCCATACCCAGTTATCTTGATAAACTGCAGAATTCGAATCTAGAGAATTAATTAAACTAAACCATGCTCCACAGGAGCCGTTGTGTGTGAACGGGTATGGAAAAAGAGGTAAAATTCCTTTATAATTCTGATAGGGAGGGAGTCGGCCACATATCCAACAATTTGTAGCATTGCTAACCTGATGGGAATGATGTAACATACTGATAAACGTGTTATTGCGCAGCGCAAATCTATAAGACAACTCAAGCGGAGGTAATTCACTAAAAGAATGTTCAGCAGTAACATTGTAAACATGTCTAGAAATAGGATAATATATGTGCAACAATATACTTGCAGTAATTATTAAAAGACTCAAGAAAAACAAAATTAATAACGTCACTATGCAATGGCTACGCAGTGATTTACAGTACGCCTGTCGTTTCAACATTTTTCGGGTGCTTTCTCTATTTAGGTCCAAGGGATACATGTCAGAGACAATTCAACCGCTTCACCTTGGAGAGGACTTAAACAATCAAATTGCTTGACTGGTTGGACCTAAGCTTTAGTTTATAGAGTTCAGAACTACTCTTTTCAACAAAAGGAAGTTTTGAGTCAATGGGTGAAGACACACGAGGTGCGATATTCACATCGGCTGGTAGTCCATGAAATTTCTTGATATGACTTGAATGAATCCAACCTTTTCTGCCCTCGATCTTCACGGCTGTTCTTGTGGTGAGCAACACCAGCTGAGGTGACCTCCACCTAGGTTCCAGCTGAGTCTTTCGATCAAAGTTCCTCACGAGGAACAAGTCTCCCGGAACTACGTCATGGGGTTTCACCTCAGTGTTGTCAGGAAAAGCTGCAGCTACCTGTGAACGACAAGATTGTAGTGCAGACATCAAGGAAGCCAAGTAATCTGTCAGCATATTACAGTCAATATCAGTTATTTTGCGTGGCATAGGCGTCCCCCACATATTTGGTGGTCTGCCGAAGATCACTTCATACGGGGATAGCCCTGTTCGAGAGTGTGCTACCATTCTTGTGTAAAAGAGTGCAACTGGTAGTGCTACTACCCAGTCGACACCTTTCTCCCTGCATATTTTGGACAATCTAATTTTCAGGGTCTGATTATGTCTTTCTACGAGACCTGCTGCCTCAGGGTGTCGGACACAGTGGAATTTCCACTGATAACCTAACAAAAGTGAAACATGTTTCATTAATTCGGATGAGAACGGCTGGCCGTTATCTGAGTGAACAACACGTGGTAACCCGTACCGTGGGAAGAATTCTCGAACCAACTGTTTGGCAGTAGTCGGGGCAGTGTAATCTGAAACCGGGTATGCCTCCGTCCAACGGGAAAGAGCACAGACAACTACGAGAACATATTTGAATCCTCGACATCGTTCCATCTGGATATAATCCATCTGGAGGACTTCAAAAGGGTGATCAGGAGGATGAAATCCACCCTGTTCTACGGGAACGCTTTTTCCTGGGTTGAACTGGCAACAGATCATACAGGTACGAACCTTTTGTTTGGCTGCTGCTCGTAAATGTTTATTGAACCAAATGTGTTGAATGCTATCTAGCATAGCTTTTTCTCCTAGATGTGCTGGACTATGTATAGTGTTAATTATAACTTGGACCATTGAATCAGGAAGGAACCACACAGATTTTTCCTTCATCATCCATCCTTGATCCGTTTGGATCCCTCCTAATTCGGTCCATTTCTTTATTTCATCTGGTGTAGCATGTGTCTGGATGTCAATTACGTCAAGAGTAGGATCTTTAACTGTCATACAATGTGTCGGCGTCGGGACTATTGTCTTTGTCATGTCGGATGTTTGTGTTTGAGCAGTCTGTTTAGCTGTTCTGTCGGCTAGATCATTGCCTTGAGAAATGATATCAGTAACTTTCGTATGAGCTTTACATTTCATGATTGATATTGCAGTGGGTAGATGTATCGCATCTAGTAAGGCATGGATAAGGGATCCGTGCTGAATGTGGGCACCGTGGGAAATTAAATAACCTCTCTCTCGCCACAGCACGCCGAAGTCATGTACAACTCCGAATGCATAACGTGAATCAGTGTATATGTTGACTTTTTTATTTGTGGCTTGAATACAGGCTTGTGTCAGAGCAATGAGCTCTGCGGCTTGAGCTGACAAAGTATTTATACGATTTGTTTCAATGACTTCAGTATCTGTTGTGACTGCGTAAGCAGCCACTAACTCTCCTGTTCTTGTTCTCATACATGAACCATCTACATACAATGTCAGGTCTGGGTCTGACAATGGAACATCGGTTAAGTCTTGTCTGGGTTTCGTCGTTATTGTAATAACTTCAATACAGTCATGGGCTAGTGGGTCTGTTCCGATTACTGGCAAAAGTGTGGCAGGATTCAATGTGTTACAGCGTCTGATTTCTATATGTGGCTGGAACAATGTAAGTTCGTACCCTGTAAGTCGCGCTATAGTCAAGTGTTGTGTTTGCGTTCTATTTACAAGAACCTCTACTGCGTGTGGTACTTGAACTGTCAATGGATGTCCTAACACTATCGCATCGCTTTGTCTGATTGCTAAAGCTGTCGCTGCCACTGATTTTAGGCATGCAGGCAAAGCCTGAGCTACGGGATCTAATGTACTAGAAAAATAAGCACATGGTTTGTGTGCTCCTGCTTGTTCCTGTGTGAGTACTGACAAGGCAGTACCTTCGCGTTCTGTAACAAAGAGTGTAAACTGTTTTCTGTAACATGGCGTTGCTAAAACAGGTGCTTGACATAAAGCTTTCTTTAGGCTTTCAAAAGCTTGTGTATGTTCCTGAGTCCAAGGGAGAACAGTCGATGTGGCTGCCTCCTGTGTTGTCAACTGAATGAGTGATTTTGCTAGAAATGCATACTGAGGGATCCACTGCCTACAGTATGAAGTGAGGCCTATGAAAGCTCGTACTTCCTTTTGTGTCTTGGGTATTGGCATGTTAGCTATTAACTGAATGCGGTCGGGTGTAAGCTGCCTTCCCTCCTTGGACAGCGAGTGTCCAAGATAAACAACTCGCTGGACACAGAATTGCAGCTTAGAAGGGGACACCTTGTGACCCTTTTCAGCTAGAAATTGTAAAACTGTCAGTGAGGCTTTCTCACATTCGGGTTCGCTTCTAGCGGTGATCAACAGATCATCGACATATTGAAGCAAGGCAGTGTGTTAACTGGCATGTGGATACTGTCAAGTTCTCGTTTCAGTGCTTGGCTATAGATGCTGGGGCTTTCTGTAAATCCTTGAGGTGCGCGTGAGAATTTAAAGCTACGTCCATTTAAACTAAATCCGAACAAATATTGGCTTTCCGGATCTATTGGGACGCTGAAAAAGGCATTCTTGAGATCAATTACAGTAAAGAATGTTGCTTCGGAATCAATAGCTGTCAGTAATGACGAGATATCTGGGACCACAGGGAATTGTGGCACAATGCACTTGTTTAGTTCGCGCAGATCAATAACCAATCGATATACTGGCGGGGCCTTCGGATCTGTTCGTTTAAGAATCGGAATTATCGGCGAATTACATACATTGGAGTCTGTTTCCACAACTACTCCTTGGGCAATGAGCTCGTCAATGATTTGCAGCAAAGCCACTACAGCATCTGGTGGTAACTTGTATTGTCGCATTCGTGGTAGTACCACTCCTGCCTTTAATGTGACTCGATATGGTGTAATATTCATGCAACCAACATCAGTAGGGCCTTGTGCCCATAGATGTGTAGGTAAAGTCTGCAATCGGGGATCCATGTCTCTAGATACATAGTGACCTTTAAAATCACGTAAAAACAATCTTACTCCTTCCGGAGAACAACATATTATAGCTCCTAGAGCTTTCAGTGTTTTTATTCCTAACAGATTTTCTGGACATGATTTAGTAAGCAATAAATCTGTAGTTCGGGTCAAAGGTCCTATCGTAAGTGGAAGAGGTTGTGACACTTCATTAACAATAGGTTTTCCTGAAAAACCAAGGGAAATATTCTGTGAGCCTGAGAGGGGTGCCCCTGGAACTTCACTACGTTTTATGGTTGTTCGACTTGCCCCGGTATCGAGTAAAAATTTTCTGTCTTGGCCTAATAATTCACTATGTACATAAGGTCCTTCTTGGTCTACTGGGATCTCGATAAGGGGTAAGTCAACTTCCCTCTCCAGGCTGGTTCATGCGTATCGTTGATAATCAGGATAGTCGTACTGTGCGGTTTGGTACAGTTGTCGTGTCGTGGTTTGTGTGGCAGCAACAGGCAGCGCTGGTGCAGCTGGCACAAACTGTATAGACTGTGGTGGAGCTGGCATGGACTGTGCATGCTGCGGGGCTCCTTGTTCATTCTGATCCTGTCTAGGTGGCCGTGGTCTTTCTTTTGTATTACCTATGGCGATATTATGTTTCAAAACTGGACAATCGTGTACGTAATGACCTGGCTTTTTACAATAGTTGCATGTCCCTTTTACAGGTCCTGTTGGATCA
This sequence comes from Triturus cristatus, assembly GCF_964204655.1. NCBI lineage: Eukaryota > Metazoa > Chordata > Amphibia > Caudata > Salamandridae > Triturus > Triturus cristatus. The sequence goes on along the minus strand of NC_140585.1, from coordinate 817,737,288 downwards.
CCGGAATGTGTCATACCCTTTTTATGTCCTTCAGCTGGAACTGTCTGAGAAACTAGCATTTTCATTTTCGTGTCTTTCATGCGTCTGTGTTCATGTTCTTGTTCCTCTCTAATTCTATTGTGGTGGTACTGTAACATTTGCAACATTTGTGATGGAGTGTTACCTTGCCAGGTACTCTCGAATTTTAATACTCTGTTCTTCACTTGAGGCAAGGCATTTTCCACTAATTTTGTCACAAACAGATGTGGGTATGATTCGCTACTTGCTTTTATGCCACTATTTATACCAAAACATTTTTCAAATCGGGCATAGTAATCACTAGTGTCTTCATCTTGCTTCTGTTTACAGGCTGAAATTGTACCCCAGTCTTCTTTTTTCGTGGTTAATAAACGTGGCAGTACCTGCACTAGTAAACCTGGTAGTGCTTTAGTTTTATCCCCAAGCCCTGCTCCTGCAGTTCGGGCCCTTTCTTCTGCTTCTAATGCTGACCATTCTATCTTTTGGTCTCCTACCTCCCACTCTTTTTCCCTGAGTTTTTCGTAAATGCCAGCAGGCATCAATACCTTTAATATTGTCATAATGTCGGGATAGGTATACTCTCCCATGAGTAACATGTCTTTAATTTCTCGGTGAAAACCCGCTGGGTCTTTGTCATGACTTGGTACCACTTTCTTCATTTCTAACAATTCTATTTTCGATATGGGCGTGTATACAAATACGCGTTTAAACTCATTGTCCTCGCCCTTTATTGGGTGTACTTCTCGTAAAGGATTCTGTCTGTCCATGTAATACGTGGTTCTTTCCTTAATGGGTAGTGAGACATGTTCTGAACATACAAAAAGAATGTACTGCTTTCTTGATTCTAGTATTTCTTTAATTAATTTAGTACCTGAACCTCTCCATCTATTCATGAGTAATTCAGTCAATATATCAGGCAAGGGACCAGGGTCCGAATGTTGACTCTGATATAGTATAAGGAGTTGTTGAATCATATAAATCCCAGCTAAACGCTGTTCATCTGGGGTGAGATTCAAAAACGTGCGTGCTACTGTATCATCACTGTACTTTCCGGGACTGTCAACCCAATGGACAGCTGACCTGGCTAATTCTTCTTCATCCATAGAATCGAGAAAATGATAACCCCTTCGTTCTCGGAGTAATTTGTCAGCGGCTTGGAACGAATGCTCGTTAGACCTTATATGGACTATGGGTGTTGGGAAATTCCTGTTATTATCTGGACATATCGGACGTATCGGGTCAATAAGACATCTATTACTATTACAAGATCTTCCTCTACCTACATAGGCTATGGTGTCTGACTGTCCTGTGGGCAGTCCTGATCCTTCTTCCTCGTTTTGTTCGAACTGATCTACCGCTAATCTTTCTTCGTGTAGGCGTTCTATTTCTTTACGGATCTTTCGGCACATGGCTATTATACAATTTTGCTTATCATGTCTCCCTTCTGATATATTCTGGCTCCATCTGGTAAGAATTTGCATTGCTTCCGGGTCTACCCCCGGTCGGTCTTGATTTCTGATCACACAATTTATGAGGAAACGTAACAGTTCCCCCTGTATCTCCACTTTCTGATATTCCATAGCTCTGTTAATACATTCAGAATCTCGCCCTGTTTGAACAAAATGGTATATATTATCTAGATGCGCAGTCATTCCTGGTAACTTCCCTAAATACACCGCGGCTCGTCTGATGCGTAATGATGCCATGATCATTTCGTCCTCTTTGCCGGGCACAGGGTCATATCTACAATCTACAAGAAGTTCCTTAAGCGTACGGGCGTTTATGAGTTTGGGGGTACGTGAATGTGCTGACTCTTGAAAGGTAAGTTTATTTATTCTGGGTGGCGTAGAGAAAATGTTGGTAGCACCTCCCGTAGCCCCGTCTGGGGTATCGGGCGTGAAAGGATTCGTTGAACGCGATACAGCAACTATAGGTGTGGACACAGCTATAGAAGTAGCTGTAGGAACAGATGCAGAAACAGATGTGCTTGCCGGAACTTGTGACAGGATTTGTTGCTGTAGAGATACGGGTACTGGATCTTGGCGTTGAACCTCCCTGGCAGGCGGTCCATGTGGGGCGGAATTAGCATACTCGGGAGCTGCGTCATCTAAATATGAGGAAAGAAAAACATCTTCTGCGGTTCTAGGATGCCCCTTAGGATGTACCTTTATTGGGAATAATGGGAGTGACAAGTCTTTTGGTATCTCTGGAGTAGCCTTAGGTAATCCTTCGGCCAAAAGGGGATACATACCATTCATAAGGGCATTTCTTTGTCTGTCTACTTGTTCTGATTTCACTCTTGTACCTTCTTCAATTAATAGATTTTCTCGTACTTTATTTGAATTCTCTCTATTTCTCTCTTCCTGTCGGAGGGCTTTTTCGGTACGTCTATGAGATTCTTTACGCCATAACTCAACGGCGTCTTTCTGTGACTGTCTGACTTTCCTTTTCCATAACTCTTCCTCTACTTTCATGATGCACTCTGCATCCCAGGTTCCCGCTGTGGGCCACCTCTGACTTTCTGGTAATTCCTTGGTGTAGTCTACCCATAAATCAAGAAATAATATAGCATCTAAGCCATGTTTATGATACATGAAGTACCCTGGAGTGTCCCTAGGAGGAATAGGAACGGCTTCTTCGAGTACCCCTTTTCTTGTTGTGATCTGTCTTAGTTTCGAAAAGAGCGGCATATTGAGAACTGATCTGATACTTGATTTTGAACAAACTTAATACAGTAAACACGATAATGAACAGTCATCCATACCACAATATGCAGAACGTACTTAAAACATTTAACATTTAACATTTACCTGAACAGTCAATAATGATGACAGTCTAAAGAAAATTTAATCACTAAAACATAATACTCGACTTTAACTGAATTATTCTGAATTTATATACTTGATATACTAGATATACTGCTAAACAGTACAGATACACTGCTGAAACAGTGCAGACCGGATTTGTGTACCCAAACCCGTCTTGACCGGCACAACCTATGTGCACGTCAGAATGCCTCCCCAGCAATGGTACTCACCGGGTAGCTCGGAAACGGAAGGCCTCGGAAACTGAACTGAACTTGAACCGGACTGGACTCGACTCGAACACTGCGGAGACTGGACTCGACTCAGGACTTCGGGAACTGGTGGGCCTCTGTATACCTCGGATCTTGCTCTCTCAGCTAGGCTCTGGTCGGGATACTTCGCACTTCTCACCGCCTCGTCTGGGTGTTGATCGCAGCCTCAGTCGCCCCCGCTTGACCGGAGGGAGATACAGGAAATCCTGCTGGTACGCGTAATTGTCCGTCCAGCTGTGGCAGGAGACCGGGCCTGCAACTCACCGCCGGCGCGTGAGATGAGAAAGTGTCCCTGTTCGGGCGCCATTCATGTGGTAAATAATTTAATTACCGGGACTTAATTTGACACAGAAACATAATAAAATAGCTCAGTAAATAAGAGGCAGAATCCGTGGTATTAGAGGTTCGGAATGGGCTTTATTCCAATGGTCGATTATAATCGGTTGCTCCAGGTTCCATCACCACGGAGGTTCAGGAAGTGAAGTACATACATTATTGACAAGAAATGACTTTTATAGAACATACATTACAATGAAACAGATGCGGGAGGCGTAACAATTGATAAGGAAGATGATAATTCACATACGTATCCGAAAATGGGCGTAATGAGGAGTAAAAAGGAACATAATTGGTTATGATGTCATATATAGGTGGATCTATAAGATTATACTTGGCATAGATGCGCGCGCAGCAGCATGACGTGTGATTGACGTGCAACTAGAGGGTGAAGGGGACTTGACATTTAGCTCTACATGTGGAGACAAGAAGTCTGGGGGGTCAAGTCAACCTAATCCCAAATCATATCTAACATCCTATGTTTAAAGAACTATGTTATCCACAAAGGAAGGACTCTTGGACAAAATCTATTCTATACTGACTGTGTGTGCGTGCACAAGCGTCTAAGTGTCTATATGAGATGCAAGGGGCAGAAACCTTCCATGGTAACAGGGCTATGAATTACTTGCATGAGGACAGAGAGGCCGGGCCCTTTGCTCGGTAGCTGAAGGAAATGTTTACCTAAACCACTAGACAGGAATGCATCGGCTGAGGAGCGAGGCAGATAACTCGAAGGTGAAATACAGTTTTTGGCAGGCAGGCAAACCGGCCGAGGCAGGCACCGTTAGCCGCACAGGGAGTAGGACAAAGTTCATGGATACAGATGCGAGCTCAAGCTGAAGCTGTCAGAGGCAGAGAGCAGAGAAAAGCTTGATGGCAGAATCGGGCCTACTCGCCTGAACTGCAAAATGGAGTAACTGAGCCATATAAAGTCGGTGGCCTTTCGTACTTAGGAATCGAATATCCAGCCCATTGATGGCGGATCTGACAGAGGACATGTTGACGGTGGACGCACATGTGTTTGCGTCTTCAGAACTAGAACTGGAGGGAACATACATGTACTTGTGATTCATACATGGAACCGTTGGGGTCCAAGATAGGGGACATAACTGATCAGAAAAATCCATATTTCCACACTTTTTTATTAATATTTCAAAGAAAGTTTTATCTTTTTGGCACACTGCTTCCACAACCAGTTTCTATAGTGGCTCCACGTTCTGGCATGGAAGATTTCACAGAAGCTGACGTCCCCGCGCCAGAGCGGCCTTATATGGCTCCGCTGAAGTCATGACCGGAGTTGACGTCATCACAGAGTCATACGACGCCGTCCCCCAGCACGCAAAGTTACTGCTGAAACATTTCCGGATCCAGAGAGGCGCTTGGGTAGAATTCAACAGTTAATGAATCTGCGGCTATAGTGTCTCTCTACCAGATGTTACGATACCGAAGGTAAGTAACTTTTACCTCTAGCGGCTCCTCATAGTAATGGAGCTTGGTCCGTGGTTGGAACTTTTGCACATGTAGTTTGTTTGAATATCTTTAAAACGTAGTGTAGAATCATAGTTGAGGAGCAAAAGAGGAATCCCTGCTCCAAGAAACATTTATGTGATTATAATTTCAAGGCGATCACTGCAACGTCTTCACATTCATCCATTTGTGTGATGGATTCCAAGTTCACAGAACAGGTCTGCTCATTTCATCGTTTAAGGATATTATCAGTTGTTTAATTGTTATCTTTAGTAACCTTTTGAGAATGGTTTCATAGAGGAGTGATCTACTGTAGGGAAAAGGAGTGAAATCATTACTTAACAGCGCCTGTGGATTTTAGAGCCTTGTTTTGTATGCAGGTTACTAATCTGGTTTATTTGGGAAGTCATGTGATTGCCTGTATAGCTTTATTATGTTCTATATCTTTGTGGCCCTCCGTGTCAGAAAGAATAATGGAATTCTGGGAACAATGTATTGTACAGTTTACCTTTTTTCACAGGTAGTAATCAAATTGGGCAACATATATACTGTAAATGATGGGTGCTAAAAAAAAATCCTTTTACTGGAAAGTAAAGAGTCACCTGAATACAGTTCAAGGTTTTGTAAATTGAGTGTTATGTGTGAGTATCTCGTTGCATTGTCAAAATGTTATCCTTTTCATTTTACAGCTTACATTGTTTTTCACATGTTTTTCATTTTTACCACCTAGGAAACTATGCGAACTACAATCAATTTAAGTTACCACTCAGTGAGATAACATCAACGGATGACGGTATTTTTTTTTTTCACATGTTTAACATTTTAATTTCGTTCAGTTCGTATTTGTGAATGTTATTTTATCATGTGTGGTACTCCAAGAGAGTAGAGAGAAGCTAATCAACTATACATAGTTGAGTGGCTCATACCAGCAATATTGACATAGTTTTGAAAAATGCTTCTTATTCAAATAATGCATGAATCTGTAGTTCAGATTGACTCCAAAGCACATAGGTACTTCCCTTTACATTGCTGATAACGTTTCCCCCTCAACCAATATTTGCTCCTAGCTGTAAGATTCATCCAAAAAGTACAAATTTGCAACAGAAACCCAAAATGTTTTTTCTATGCATAAACACAAACTGGCAGAATGGATGTGTACCAAATTCAGAAGACATGAGTGCATAACTTTATTAAATGCCTTTTGAAGGGTTGGGGAATTTGAAAAACTCCACAATACAGCTGTCCGGTGCACATGCCTACATTTAGATATGCATCTGTTTCACTCCTTGTGAACATCAGGAAAATTCTAAAAAAATTAAACACACCTTCCGATTGGCCGAATTTTCCTGATATCCATGAACAGAATCAAAATAATAAGCCAGAAACTCTTTGAAACAGCCATCATGTTTTAGTGAGTATGATGAGATGTTCAGTCAAGTGAAAGAAATAATGGAAGTAGCCTGGTGCTCCCTGATTTAAAATACACTACACAGCTCAAAATCTTAAATAGTGAATAAGTAAAAAAAAAATGCTGATTTTCTTGAACAACAGGAGGGATTAATAAACTCTGCAGCCCAGCAGTCAACATATTGCATACATGGTCGAGCTGAAGTCCTGCTTAATTTTGAAACCTCATTTCTCAGTATATTAAGGCTGCCAGGAAGTGGACAAATATAGGACTTCACCCTATATGTTAGAAATATACACCAGGAGCCAAAGCCACAACAGCCTTGCTTAAGGGCTGAGGCACAATGGAAATCTTCCATAGCCTTACCCTAAAACAGGGAATGAAACTGTCTCTTCTACTTCTCTCAGTAGCTCATTGGCTTGCTGCGTTTCAGAAATCTTGTCTATAATTATTAAAAGCTCTGTGGAAAGTTTTGCCTTCTATTCTAGCCCTCCCTTGCAAACTTATGTGTGGCAGCTTAGGGGCTGCAAATAGTAATCATTATTGTGCCAGGCTTTATGGAGTTACATCCACATAGTTACTGAGTCTTTGAAATCTCATGTCCACTTTCCATAAGTAAATTCAGGTGGGGGGGGGCTGTGTAGGATCCATGTGGTCGCCGTGGGTGTGTTCTAAGGTTACGTTTTTATCATAAGTTTAACCTCCTCCATCGCTTGTAGTAGGTGTAAATGACATGAATGAGAGACATAATTAGTATATGGATGAGTGTCCATGTGTGGATACCGCTGTGACGTTGGAAAAGTGTCTGGCTGGTTTTGGGATCAAGGTTACATGAGGACAGACGGTGCCAACTAAGGTTGATGTGCTGCCCTAACTTGTGAATTTCATATATTCTTTATGTTTTATGAAGTAGCCAAGTTTACATCCCCATCCTTTTTAACTGTAGAATATTGACAAAATGTCCTTTTTTTTAACATGGAAGGCTCATAGAATGGTCTTGGAGGGGGTGCAACGCCAGTTCTCAGCTGGTTCTTTCTTCCTTCACTCTAATTGTTTTTTTAGGTTGAAGGAGACCAGACAGCTTACATGGGTTCCAGTATCCTGTTCTCAGTTCTGAACAATGCTTCCGGGCAGCTGTCACTTGGTTTGGGCCTTGATGTGCTACTAAATAATGGTGCCAAAGGAGAATCAGAGTAGCTGGTACATGCACAGTACACTATTCACTATGGCAAAAAGGATGAGACAGCAGCTGCTAAGGGAAATGTATTTCACCCACTGCCTTGCCCAGGGGTTGGGCTTGTATTAGTTTTGCATCCGAACATCATGGGATTAGAAAAAAGGTTCCTGGCACAGCTGGCATTTACAGCAACCTCATAGTTATCCAGTATTGGGGTATCTTTCATAGATTCACATGCTTGAATCATTCCCCGTCAAAATGTCTGATAAACAATGACTTTTCCACCCATGTAAGACCTGTGACAAGAGAAGTGTGTTTATTTGGAGGATCCTCACAAGGACTGCATTTATTGCCTTCACCCCTCCAATGAGGTAAGTGCAAACTCTGTCACACTTTCTCTTCTAAGACTCTTTGGTTTAGAGAGGGTAGACTGCTTTTGTGACTGCAGTCTGCTAAGCAACAGAAATCACGTGAAGAGGACAGTGATGGATCATCCAGGCCTCACAAGAGAGCCAGATCCCATGAGGACGCCTCTGGAGAGGGCAAGAGACACTTCAAACCCTCCCAGGAGAGTAAGAGCTCTAAAAAGATAAACATCCTAAAGTCTCATCAGAGCCTATGTTATCAGTTTCCTCCACTCCTGTGAGGAAGGAACATCATAGAGCCTCTTCCTCAGATTCTGTGAGGCACAGAGACAAGAAATCAGCGTCTACGACGTCATCGTCTATGCCAACTCCTAGTGATCGTCAACGAAGATAAGTACCACTGTAACATCGTTGGCTCCCTCGACGGCAGGAACAAAGACAACAGTGGGCATCTTCGGCCCCATACCGTCGACGAGAATCTCGCTGACACCATCATCTTCGACGTCTCTCCCATCAACATCGATTCCGTCGCAGAAGGTTCCGTCAGTGAAGTCGGTGAAGGCACCGTTGACAATCATCCCATCCATGAACATCCCATTCTCGAGCATCCTGTCAACGACGACACTGTCGACGGAAACACTGGCAGTAATGGCACTGTTGATGACTGACATTCCATCATCAGTGGTTATGATACCGTCGACGATGGTAAACTTTACTATGGTGACTAAGACATTTCTGCATACGGATGTATCTGCATTTAGCAAGATTTCCCAGTTGCCTCCTTCACACCTGTCGGACCAGCAAGAGTCAGATGATGAGGAAGGAGTATATGGAGTTGCTAATAGTACCTCTGACTTGCATGTAAAGTGCCAAGAAGAAGAAGAGGACTGTGAAGACGAGCAGCAATACTATTCGCCATATAAGGCTCTACCGTGCCATTACCAACTTTATGGCTATTCCTCCTGAGCCTCGCCCTAGAGAGATGGCACATCTATGTCCGGGTCTGGTGGCTCAGTGGACTAATGAATCCACTGCAGGGCCTGTGTTCGTCCTCATGGTCACAGGTTCAAATCCCGGCGGGTCCACTCTGCCTTTCATCCATTTGAGGTCGATAAAATGAGTACCATTGAGTTGGGTAACAATATACATCTGTTATTCAGCGCCAAGATGCCCCATTGCTGGGGTGAACGTGCGCTTTACAAATACACATGTTATGTTATGTTATCATTAATTCAAGACATTCAGGCTATGCTGGCTAACTATAGACAGAGGTTTCCACCTTAAGATGTTCAAATAGAGCCACCACCACCTCAGCCGCAGCCCCCAGGAAAACTGGCTTTTCCATGACCAGTGACACCAGCAATACCGCGCCCTCTAAAACAGGTGCCTGATCCGGACAACCCTTTCTCCTCGGATGAGGAGCGATGGAGGGACCCCAGATCCTCGCCCATCTTCAGATCCCTGGGATGATTGCATTGTTCCTACTCCCTCTCCTCTGTTACACAATCCAGCGGACTCCCCTCCAAAGGACTTTGCGGAGTTCCACAATTTAATGGAGCAGGCTTCCACCAGATTCCATCGTCCCATGGCTGTGAAACATACAGATTGTTTCATGTATGATTTCAGTGAGGCTAGAAAATCCATTTGGACAATCCCAATGCTCTATTATGTTTGGTAGAAGGGAGTGAAAATTATGAAAACCCCTGCTACAATATCGCCAGTACTCCCTCGCATAGAGTTCGGTAATCTTTGAGAGACTTCATCTAAGGTATGCAGCTACACCACTACTCTGTTTGGTTCCAGGACTTTTAGAACCAGCGATGGAACTTATCCTGATTCCGGCTGCTGTAAAGGCTGCTCTATCACAACTACTGAAGAAATGCAGATCTCAGGATCAGGATCCATCCTTTCTTTCCACACAATTCAAGACTTGGTCATTGTTTCAGCTCTTTGGAAACTTCATGCCATGGCGCCATCTTCTACAGTATCTCCGGATAAGGAGAGAAATATACTAGATTCAATGAGCAGAAAGGTCTGGAACCTCTGCAATTTCCATAAAAGCTGCTAGTGCAACTGTTCTCCTAGGACGCTATGACAGGTCTCTCCATTCAACAATTCTTTGGCGATCTTCCCAGAGATAAGCGACAGGATTTCCAAGAGATTGTTAATGAAGGCAGGTTGGTGTCGAACCAGGTAATCAGTGCTGTAGAAGATTCATCCCCTCCGGCAGTGCATGCCTAGTGTCATGGCCTGGCTCTTTGGCGCTCTTCTTGACTGAGACTCACCAGTTGTAACCGAAAGCCCAACATCGAAATCTCAACCTGCCGTTTTGTGGTAACACCGTGCTTAGCTCTTATGTCTAGGGTGAAGTCCGAACTGGACACTTTAAAAGTGGTCAGATTGGGGAAAAAGGAGAGAATGTAGGAGACATTCCTGTGGGCCCTGTGACTGCCAGTATTTCCATAAGAGAGTGCAAACCCCTCATTGGTCAACAGGACAGCAGCAACAACAAACATCTAACCCACATAGACATCAACAACAGCACCGTCAGTCAAGAGGCAAAGGAGGGCGGCAATCCTCTGCCCAATCTTCTAAAACAATGGGTGGCAAACAGTGAGTCATTGCCTCCCTGTCTTCCATTGCCTACTCCGGTAGTGGGAAGTAAAACATCTTTCCTGCAAGAGTGACAAATGATAACCACTACAAATGAGTTCAGAATATTGTAGAACATGTATACTGTCTCAGATTCAAGTGTCCACAGAAGAAACCCTCCCTTTTCCAACGGGATCAACTGCAACAAGAAGTATCCATCTTTTCCAGAAACAGGCAGTGGAAAAGTTCCCCTCACATCTGAAACGAATGTGAATGTATTCCCAGTATGTTCTGGTGAAGAAGAAGGGACCCAAAAAAAAAACACAGACCCATTTTGGACATCAAAGAAGCAAACAAATGGGTTTGCAAAGAAAAATTCAGGATGTTGGCTCTTCATTGGATCTACCCTCAACTCCATTAAGTGGACTGGCTATGCTCGATAGACCTCCCAGATGCCTATTGTCACATCCCAAATGCTAAAAAAACATCAGAAACTCCTGAGGTTCATTGTAGGAAAAGACCACTATCTTTATTAGCAGCCCACCTCAATAAAATGATAATCTTCATCTATTCATATCGTGACGATTGAATAAAGGCATCTTCCTATCAGTAAGCGAGCCAACATTATCTTCTAACTGTCATGTCTCATCGACTAGGTCTATGTGTGCATCACTACAATTTCATCTCAACACCAAGCCCTGCATTACCTGGGTGCAATTCTGGACACTACGCGCAAAGGTGTTTCCGTCGGAGGAGAGTCGATTATCCATCTTTCAGAAATGTTGCAGAAAGATGGGAAAACAGTGCTTCTGACCACTCACGCAAAACACTCAAATGGTGGTGCCGCTCAAACAATCTCCTCAGAGGGATACATTTCCACCAAGATATTCCAGCCCAAACCATGGTCATAGATGCTTCCTTGACAAGTTGGGGTGCTCATGTGGACCATCTACAGATTCAAGGCCTGTGGTCTCTGAAGGAACAGTCTTACCACATCAACCTTCTGAAATTGAGGGCAGTACATCTAGCCCTGAAGGCTTTCCTTCCGTCATTCAGAACAGACCCTCTCTTTGTTCAGATGGACAATTTAACAACCATGCATTATCTGAACAAGCAGGGAGGGATGAGATCCAGACCTCTGTCCCTGGAAGCTCAAACAATCTGGAAGTGGCTCATCTCCAGGGATCACAAGATTACACCTGTCCATTTTCCAGGAACCCAGAATGCTCAAGCGGACACTCTCAACAGGGTCATCCAAGAAAATCACGAGTGGGTTCTAGCCGGCGCTGTACTTCACAATATCTTTTCAAATTGGGGTTTTCCCCTCATGGATCTTTTTGCAGATGGAGAAAACAACAAATGCCAAAGCTTCGATTTGTGGTTCTACCAACCAGGCACACAGGGAAATGCCCTATGGATTGACTAGTCAGGTAAATGTATTTATACAATTCCTCCAATTCCTCTACTGCTGTCAGTGATAATCAAGTCCTCACACTCAAAAGCCAGATTCTCATTTCTCTGAAGTGGCCTCAATAGTGGTACACGGATCTCCTTCACCTCTGAGTTTCCACACAAGAAGCTGCTTTGCAGACCAGATCGTCTTCATAAGTTCAGAGGCCAGATTCAACATCCCAACCTTTCCTCTCTGAACTTGGCTACATGGCTCCTGAACTCATACAATAAGGTTTAGGTGACCATAAACCTATTATTAGAACAGAGTCAATCCTCTTACTTGTCAGGAAGAGGCTATTCTTCCATATCTTCCCCAGCTCACAAAAGTGAAATTGATTTTTTTCCTCAATTAGAGTACATCTCGCAGCAACCACAGCTTATAGAACAAATGTCCTTCACAAACGTCTTTTTTCACAATGCCGGTCGTCAAATATTTTCTGGAAGGGCTTAAGAAGATATATCCTCCCCCAGGAGGCTTTCTCCTCCATGGGGGTTAAACATTGTCCTCTCTCGCCTGATGGGTCCTCCCTTCTTCAAACCCATTCATAAGGTTCTCTCCAACACCTCTCTTGGAAGGCCTCCTTGGTAGCCATTACGCCAGCTCGCAGAGTTAGCTAGATACAGGCTCTCTGTTCACATGAATCTTACACAGTATTTCATAGCAATCGGGTAGTGATGAGGACCCATCCTAAGTTCCTCCCTAAGGTAGTCTCAGATTTACATGTAAATCCGGCTATTACTTTACCTACGATGTATCAAAGCCCTTCTTCTCCTGGAAAGAGATCACTCCACAGTCTTGTTGTTAGAAGGATTTTGAAGTTCTATCTAGATAGGACAAAATCTTTAAGAAAATCAGAACAACTCTGTGTCAACTATGGTTCACTACGGACAGGATATGCCACTTCCAGTCTAGATGGATTGTCTCTGGCATAATCCTTTGTTATCAAAAAGGCGTCCATCAGTCTCGTAAAGAACCATGATTTGCCATCTGATTCAACCCGGAGTTTTGCTGGGAACAACATGGCATATTTGATCTCGAAGAGCACGCTTTACTTCCAGGAAGCTACGCCGATGTTTTTGGACCCTCAGGGTGAAGTCCGGAAAGAAGGACACTTTACTGTTGTCGACTGTCAGCGGGGAGGCCGCACGTGCAGTCTGGAGGATCACATCACAGTCCCGAAATTTAAACACCCGGGCAAGAAGTGGTCGGGGGGGGGGGGGGCACCTGGTCTTGGCCTACCCCCAGGCACACGGTGAGCTCGTTCAATGGAGAAACACTTGGATAATCCGGGTGGTTGGAGTCGTTGTAGGATCAGCTCTTCCACGAACAGGTCGGCCGCCTGCCCCTCCGCTCGTTCCGGAATGCCAGAATCCAAACGTTGTTGCGCCTCATGCGGCCTTCATAGTCATCCAGTAGTAGGGTAAGTGCCTCCTGGGAAGTTTGCACTTCGGCCACCTGTCTCTTAAGGAGGGTAGAGTCATTCACTAAATCTTTAGTGGTATTCTCGACGAAACTCACTCTGTCCGCTATTTTCCTCATGTCCTCCCTAATCAAGGCAACCTCTGTGGCAACTGTGTCGATCGAGGTTTTGAGGGAGGTCTGTACAGTAGTTATTGCCGCCAAAATGTCTTTATGCATGAACTCTGGGCTTTCTCCCTGGGTTGCGGCACTCCTTGGCCTCCCTCTTGAGTTTTCTGCCACGCATATTTGTCCAATTTGGCCTGCAGGGCCGTACGACCGCTTCGGCCCATAGCCATGGTTGCTCCACTAACCCGGCCTGTCGGTTTTGACAAAGAGCACCACGTCCCCCAAGCCGATGGATGGCTAAGTGGCAACCCTCAGGAATGTAAAGAGTGCTGGTCTCCCACCATGGCGAGGTATTTGGAGGAGCTGGCTCTTCTTTGTACCGTAGGCCTTAATGTGGCTTTTCAACCTTCGGATGGACAATCTGACTCCCTGTCAAGACCAGCCCCCCGACCGGCCTCCAACAGGAGCATTAATCCACACCGCCTCTTGCTGCTCAGCAACGGCCGCCTTCTATGCCTCTCTTGGCTCAAGGAAAATGTCGCAGTGCCATGGAGCCCCCCTAGTTAAACACAATGTGGCCCTCTCACTCATCGGGCTGCAATCAGGATGCCGAGACCCCACAAGACGTCCAGCTCACTGTAAGGGCTGCTGCGCACTGTTGGTGGCACTGCTTCTTCCTCCAGGGTTTCCCACATTGCCGCGGCCCCTCTCTCTATATCAGCCCTCCAATATGCCACGGTGATGATGGCGGCCCACCCAACTCTGTCCGGAGGAGCTGGGGCGGATGCGATCGGGACCACAGCAGTGTCTGGGGTTGTGGGCAGGTTCGCCTCTCTCATCAAGGTCCCTTCTAACTGTGGGCCCCCGCGGCTATTCGGGGGATTGGCCTCGGCCGTAGCCAGATCTCACACCACCCCTTTGTGCACCAAACCTGCCGGGTGCCTCCTGCGCATTCGGGTTCATGGGTCAATGCGCGCCGCTTGTCCGCCTCCTCGTTGTTGGTCCGCGGCCCAGGCCGCAGCCACGATGTCGCGTAGAGCGTCTCAGCCGCGGATCAGCTCTCCCCTCCAGCACAGCCGCCTCGGGTGGTGCAAGCGACGGCCGCCGAAAACCAGTGCCTCTCCAATTTCCCTCAAAGTAAGTGTGTTACCGGGGTAACAGCTGTAGATCACGTTCCTTCCCTCTGAGCGAAGATTTGGCTGGGACTGAAGTTTTACACGGATATTTCAGGAGTGGCGCAGCGGAGCTAGGCTACCGTGCGGCCATTCCTGGCGGTAGTTGGCCACGCCCCCTGTGTAAATCTTTTCTGATTGCCGACCACTGTAAAACCAGTTCAGTCACGGCTCTCAGGAGCCAAATTGTAACTGTAAAATCCATTGTAAATATCCAAAGTCGTTTTATACTTTTATCGGACAATATTATTTAATGCAGAGCTGTGGGTGTTCTGTAGGGCAAGCGTACAAACCTGACTGTTCAAATTTCTCTTATCCAAAACTATGCAATATGAACTGTTCGGTTTCGATATCGGAAAAAGAGAATTATTCATGGATGAAACACAGGGTTCAATTACACTCTGGTAATCTAGCTCGGCTAAAATGTCAATCTTGACACTCCCCTCCACCAAACTGTTGATCCAATGAATCCTGTAAGGAACGAGGAGAGCGAGGATCAGGAACCTGAAACCTCTCTGGTGTCTCAATCTTAGAGCGGTCAAATAAATCATACCTACGTAAGGTGTCGGTGAACCAGCACGCGAACCCATCTTTTGCTGTTGTTCCTGTTGTTGTTTTTTATTCTTATTCCAATTCGTTTTAGGAAAGAATGGACGCCCCTCCATCTCAGGAGGGGGTTTATTTAGTAGTTGAGTAAAAGGTTTAATTCCCAAATTATTCCGACCTAATGATTTATACACTTTAGCAATAATCTTAGGCAATTCACGTTGTTTATCCACGTCAGCCACTTCCTCAAGGTGCTGACTCCCCCTTGACATAAGCCAGAATCATGTCAGAGACTCCAGGGAATACCCCAACCAGTCTCATTCCCAACTCCAGGGTGGCCTCCGCCCCGTGTTCATCGTGAACTTTCTTAAGAACCGTCGGAAGCACAGTCATGGAGGGGGTGCCAAAGCATAATGAATACACCGCCGCAAACACCTTCCCCCGAGTGGTGCAGTCTGCTAAATTGGGAATAAGGCCTTTTGGTAAGCTCATCGTAAGCATTCTGTGTTTATCCACAGGAGTAGTATTGGGAAATGTAGCTTTGAGTTGCTCAAATTTCTCTGCTAACCAGAACAGTAAATCGTCCCTACTTTGAAGATATTTGCCCATCACTGAATTAATCATGATGGGGTTGATTACCAAGCCTCCGTGTCCTGGTTGCTGTGAAGGGGCTCCAGCTGGAGCCACTTGAACAGTGCGAGACATATATTGTATAACGCTTCTGTGTATATGGACTAAAGATTTATGCAATTGGTGCAGCTCTGTGTTTGTAACGCCACGATCATTTGGGTGTGGTGTAAATCCCGCCAAAATGAGCCATGTGGCTCGCCGACCGATAAAGGGCCTAAACCGACCATTGTAACATGGTGAGGTAGGGCACCATTAAACCATATGGTGTGCTCCCATGCCGACAGCGGAACTTCAAGTAACCGATATGGTCCATAATCCAGAGGAATCGCGGCGTGTTCATACTCATGAAAGAAATGATTAACGCAAGAATAAAAACCCTCGAAGCGAAAAGCAGGGTTCGCCTCAACTACAAAGATAATGTCTGCTCCCGCAGGCGAGACCCCATGTTGAGTCAAATGAGCAGTTGATGCTGCGTGATAAGGAGCCGGAATATTAATAGACATTATCTAATAAGTAAGGAAAATAAGGATAACGGTAGCGCAACACTGGGTGTTAAAGAAGAAAACCAAAACCTTTTAAAATCCAAGCTTGAAAAGCCTATATTCTCTAATATAGGAGGTAAATCCCTAGCACCATGGATGCAGGGATTATGCACATACACAGAACTACGTGCAGGAAAATGGGACCTCGGTGTATAGGGCTAAGACTTCCCCCCACCTAAATGCCCACAAACCCCGGACCGACTAGCTATAGTGTCTCACTCGTTCTCCTATTCACAAACGGAGAAACAAATGATTAGACACCCCAGAACACAACCGGAGTCGCGGTAATAAGACACACCTTTTCGCTCAAACTCTCGTACTTGTCCACAATAAGATCTGACAGAAACACGAAGATAGTTTAAAACATTTATTTTAACTAACGTGTTCTAAAATGCAGTATATGTGCCACAACAAGCATAAGGATTCATAACACCAATATTGGTAGCATTGCAGTAAGGCCATATATCATAAAGGGAGACGTCATTATACAAAGACTATGGAGAAAGAACTACAGTGCCTATGCTCCCTCCCCTTGGCAAGAAGAAGTTTATTATATAATAGAAGATCTCTGGGCTTTGTCAGCAAACCCCATACCTTAGGACATAGATCGTATTTCCACATCACAGGTGCATGTTGCTCTTCTCCTTGGAAAGGACCCTCTCCAAGTGTCTGTTAACTAAGCATGCATCCCATAATATCAAAGTACGAGTCTCCAGCAAAATCAGCTGCATTGGTATGTTTTGTCTAGGTGCTAGGGCCTGACCAGAACAGAATAACAAGGGGCAGTGTTTATCGACTTTCCTCACAATGCTCAGACTAAATTCCAGGAACAGGCAGAGAATGAACACAGCAGAGAGTTCTCATGTGAAATGCATAGAGTCTTACAAAATAAAGGCATGCAGTAGCGTCCGCAAAGCAGCTTCATGGCAACCGAGCTCTTGCTAACTTAAAGATGTCAACAGTTGCCTCAGCGACCACGTGACAGTTTGGAGGATTGTTGGTGAACTCCAGGCAATAATCAGAACGGATAATTTCCATTACCCATTTGTCTGTAGTTATGGACTGCCAGACGGATAGGAAATGTGAAAGATGTCCCCTGACTGGTGTTAAATGGTCGGGGGAAGTGTAGGGAAGTCACTGTTTGGTATTGAAGGGAGAGGCACGTGTATTTGAGCCTCAACCTCTACCTTTGCTGTTGTTGCCTCTGTAACCCCCTTTGAAATAGCCCTTAGAGGCAGAGGGTTGATTGTTGCCTTTATACGTGGTGGTTTGTGGTAGTATCTAAGGGGGTATTCTTAGATCCTTCGCGGTAGAAGGAGCGCCGAAAGGAACCACGTCCTGTTGTTAACTGAAGGACTCCCATGGATTTGACCATGTCTGTGTCCTTCCTAATTTTTTCCAGTGAGGAATCTACCACAGGGCCAAAGAGGTGTTCCTTATCGAATGATGTGTTTAGGATAGAAGTCTGAACTTCTGGTTTGAATCCTGAAATACAAACCAGGCATGCCTTCTTAAAAGAACTCTGGTGTTGACAGCTTTGACACCAGTGTCTGCAGCATCTAGGGCGCACCTGATGGAATTATTAGAAATGAGCTGGCCCTCCCACACTAGGTCTTGTGGTTTGAACTTGTGCTCATCAGGTAGAAATTGGAGCAACTGGTCCATCTCATCCCAATGCACCCTGTCGTACCTAGGTAACAAAGCTTGTGTATTGGAGATGCACCAAAGGTTCGCAGCCTGTGAGGCTACCCTTTTCCCCGAAGCGTCTAACAGCTTAGATTCTTTATCTGGGGGTGGAGCATCTCCTGTTGTTTGCAAATTGCCCCTTTTGCGTGCGTTGGAAACCACCAAGGAATCCAATGGTAACTGCCCCCTATGTATGCTGGATCAGATGCTGCCTGCTTATACTTCTTATCTACCCTAGGGGTGTGGATACGTGCCCTGATGGGGTCATTAAAAAAAAATATCGTCCACGTGCCTGATCATACCCTTGAGCATGGGAAGTGTGAGCGGACTTTTGTGTGGTGCTAAGAGTCTCGAAAAGGAAATCCTCTTCTAGGGATTCCTTATGCAGTTGAACCCCATGGTAGGTAGGTAGCAGCTCTACCCAGCAGTTCTATGTTGTCCAGTGGAGAAGGCTTGGTAGGGTACAGGTCAGGATCATTCCGTGTGGGGCAATTGGTGTTATATTCTGTCCAGGGGTCTGCGGGTACTGACTCATTGTCCCCAGCCACACCCCCATCCCCACCATCCTGATCTTCAGGTGTATGTGGTGGTGAGTGCTCAGGTGAAATTAGTACGGGTTGAAACTGAGGAGAACGAGGTGATAGAAGGGGAGGAGGAGAAGGATTAGTACCAAATTTTTTCCTTTTTATAGGAATGTGGTAGGCCTCTTCTGTCTCAGGTTTCCACTTTATTGTCACTTCTGTGGTGATATGCCCTGTAGTTGGGTGAATATATAGCTCCCTTTTTTCGGATCCGGGTTGGAAGGCGGAGCATCGAAATGTTGTTCCTTAAATGGAATTGGCACATCCGTTTGTTTCGGTGCAGAAATTTTCGGAGACGGTGTTTTGGATGCCAAGGATTTCGAATCCGAAGCTGTTTTCGGCATAGAAGGGGGGGCCTGTCTTTGACTTAATCCCAAATCTTTCAGCTCGGTGCCCATTTTTGAACCGCTCTATTTGGAGCTGGAAGGCTTTTGGATGTGTTTCGGTGCCGAGCCAGAGGGCAGGGCATCGGAAACATGTTCTAGGTGCCGACCATGGCCCGTAGGCAGGGGTTGGACCGAAGCCGTCTTCTTGGGCTGAGGTGGACTTTGGGGCAAGGGAGGATCTGTACTCATGGTACGCTGCCCTTGCAGGATTTTTTCGTCCCCCTCAGAGCCATGGACGGAGATGGAGATGGAGATCGGGTCTTGTTCCTCCTCGGCTCCCATGGCGTCTCCGGCCTCTTGTTCCGAATCGTCTCTGAAGAGGTCCGGAATGGAACTTGTGTGTTGGCTCTGCATGTCGCGACGTCGAGCCCTAATCGGAAATCCTTACACATGTCGCAGTCCTGTTCTCTGTGCTCTGGAGACAAGCACAGGTCACTTTGTGTGAGTCGGTGCGCGGATACTTCGCGTGGCACAGATGACAGAATTTAAATGGAGTCTGTTCCATCTACTGTGAAGCAGACTGATGCGGTTAGGCCCGACGGCCTTCCAGGAGCTACCCGATCGAAAGAGGGATTTGTCAGTAAATATGATACACGGAGAAGGAGATTACGCGATCGGAAACAATACTGTCGAGGGTGAGTGTATTGCACACCGAGGGAAACCGCAGAAACGGTGTCGAACCAGAGCGCAGCAATTCACGTCCGAACCCGATGGCAGAAAAAAACAATCTAACAATGGAGTAGATGCCCATGCACACTATCACTGAGAGGAGGAGTCACCTACCATGTGACTGGAAAGACGTCTTCGAAGAAAAACAACTTGCAAACATCCGGACCCTACACTAGATGGCAGGATTATGCAAAGCATGTGATCTACAGCTCACATGCCTCGAACAAACAGTTTCCCCCAGGGTTTCATCAGGACTACACAGGTAAGCAACCTACAAGAATCAAATGATATGGGTTAATCAATGGTGCTCAGACAAGTAAAAATGTGCTGACAAGTACTGCATCAAATCTACTCTGACCTCTCACCATTTGTCAAGTGCACAGGGTAATATCTCTCCAGTGTCTCACAAAGCTATCGAGCCTACAAGCAACAAATGTATGCGATATTCAGCAGCTCGACTCAAGCTTAAAGCACCAATGAAAGTAGTCTATAGATATATAAACGAATTTAAGGGGAGCCTGTGACAATCCCCATGCATGGCTCAGACTTTCATACTTTCAGCTTCAACAATTGTTCAGACTTTGTGAGACTATCACCTACAATCACCTAGTAATGGGTGGTGTGCGCACATAGAGCCATTATAAACACACGTTCTACAAGTGATGTGCTTCTGTAAAACAGCATTTTCAAAATAAACAATAACTTGTGGGCAGCAGGTGTGTCCAGTCAGATGGGGTGGAAATAATACTTTCCCCAAACATAGTCCTGCAGACACTTTCTGCCTGTTCAGAGCAAGCAGAAAATGCTCGCTTTTTTAACGAAATGATGAAAAACGTTTTGGTAACTTTCCCTGTTGAAAAATAAGGTTATGGGCTCTGTTCCACACCCACCAGACATTATTTGTCAGCACACTACCCACAGAGCATAACATAGCAACTCTCTGTGCCTTCCAGTCTGTAGTCCCCTATCATGGTCTGCTCTAATCCACCATACAAAAAGGCAAACGAACAATCATAATAGACCAATATCACCCATTGAAATCACATATTGAACACGTTCATCAACAAAACTCTGTTCCCAGAAGAAAGTGCCCAGAAGTGCCACCTTTACTAAAGCTATGAAACTTGATGACACTGACTGCTTACGAAATCTATGACAGCTAGATGACTCAGACTATTGCCACAATGTTAAATGTCTGTCACCATTGTGGGCAATATATTAGTTTGCACCCGAAACAGATCAACATACCAAAATATTGTTTGAAATTAGTCTATTTCTCACATTGATTTGTATATTTAAAGTGTCGCAATATTCTTTTCAGATGACGACAGAATGTCCCAAATCTCTGCTCGATCGGCAGCTTCGAGCTCACTTGCATCTCAGACTCTGGAACGTGCTCAGAAGAGAAAAGAACATTTCTGGGGCAAGCGATGATCTGCCTGTCCTTCAGCTGTGATTTGATTGCAGTGTTTATTTTTTCTGACATACAGAGATTAAAACGCATGGGGTTTCCTCATGGCAAGAGTATGAATCCTGTTGAATGTGGCCATACTTTTGTGAGTGACTTTATACTTTTTTCATACATATCTATTTTCTTATTGGCAGATTGCCAATTTCTATGAACAAAATAGTTATCAATTCCTTATGTTTTGAAATATGTGCTACACCAATTTTATCAATGTGTTCAAGACACAGATCATGCTGGTATTATGACTCTTGCATCCATGTCTGTATTGTAATTCATGCACCCATTTTGGTCTTTTTGTAATGCACATGGTCATGTGCAGGTCACAACTAGTGATGTAACTGGGACTTGCACACATCATGAGAAGTTTAAGTTTACATAAGTTAGACAGCTAGAAAATAATTTGCGTAAAAACCAAGTCATCACAGAATGTAATGTGGGAACTAGTATAAGCATTTTGTATTGTGGGGTGGTACTGAACACCTTATGCCACTTTTTGAATCTTCTGTTGTGCTGGAGTACAATACTCAATTATGTGTTGCCTCGTGTCAGTGTGAAGTAACCAAACTAATGATGAGACTATTAGACATGTACACCCTTTATCTATCTCTGTACACTGAATCTTTCTGTTAATATCTGGTCTTCTGTAGCCAAATTGTCAGCTGACTTCTCAAGTCTTGCCGTACCACATTTGGAATAATTTTGAAGTCAACATTCACTAGAGAAGCCAGTGAAGAGCAAGGACTTTTTACAAGTCTTCCCAAAGTGTGCGATTCATAGAAATTATGATTTGTGGTAATTGGCTTATAAATATTCCCTTTTTATATTTTATTTGTACATTTGATACAAGACAAACAGATAGTAGTCATGCAAGCAAGCTGTAAAAATAAAATTATAAGGGAGTCAGGCTAAACATAATTGAACTTACCATCATAAGCTTCAGATGGATCCTGCTGCCATCTCCTGATGTCTTTCTCCTCGTCTCTTCTCCTCCCCCACATAGTAGCTCTAAGTATGCTCTTTAAAATAGTGCATCTACAGGAGTTATCTTACACCAGACCTCTGCTAACAGAAATCAAGTAGAAATTAAACTGCAGCATAGGACAAATCCTTCATCAGTGCGCTTCGGTGGTTTCCTTATAAGGGACTAGAACTTCCTGTCACACATCAAACTCAAAATGAAGAATATCAGAATGACTCCAATAAATAAATAACATATTTATTGAGTTTGACGTGAACAAAATCATAAGAATGCCACAAAATATTTGTAAATAGGCCTAAACAATGAATTGTACCTAGCACCTGATTAAAATTCATTTCCAAAACTAATATTGTATCGTTCTAAAGATCTGAAAGCCATTAATGCAATAAACATCAAAAACAGATAAGTCGGTACACTCATTGTTAAAAATGTAGCCCATTTTGGATAATTAATCCACAAATCAACGAAACCCTAACAGTACATTGGTCAACTAAATTATATTTACAGTCCTCACTATGTTTGTTTAGTGCCCATTGCTATACCTGAACACAACAGACATCTGTCTCTCGGACCAAGTTACCTTGTCTCTGCTGCCCAGCTAATCTAATCTGTGGAGTGAATGGAGCTGGGTTTGATTGAAGGTACAACAAGGGCGGCAAGCCTTTTAACAACGGGAACTTGTAATGTGTGCATCACGCAAAAGAAACTACAAAAACATAGGAAACGCATATTAGTTCACAGTGACACTCGAACACAAGGAAAGAAAGAAAGGATCCATGGAGTCTCGGCTCTTGGGAAATGACAAAATAAAGTGGATGTCCCCAAATCTTTGTTTTCTTAGTGCATTTACCATTCTAAAGGGTTCGTATCCCATGAAAGATATGGCTCAAATGCTGCATTTGTTTTTTTCCTTACGCAGGACAGTTAACTCTTTAGCATTTACGTTCGCACATCAGAGCTGAATAAAAGTGTTTTTTCATCCACAGCTTTTCCTCCATTCTAACATTATGAGGGCCGGTAAACAACTCATGGAGACCCAAAATGCTTCAAGTAGTCTTGAACTAATTATTCAGTGGTCTGAAGCAGGTTTGTCAAGTGGAAGCAGTCTATCAAGATGTCACAGTATGAAATACCTTTTTAAAATATGATCACTAACCTGCTTTAAAAAGTTACTTGCAGAAGTGTCGTGGTCCCAGCTTATTCTTTCCCTCTAAGCTGGACAGGTACCCAGACAATCTCTGCTGACGTGCGAGCGGAGGAGAAGGGGAAGAGACAAAGATTTATATCTTGTAACTTCTGGCAAAAGAAAGGGGACAACTTCTTTACTCGAAAATTAAACTATGCCATTGGGAGTCATTTTGTCCAGTAATTAATAAATGAACCTTTGTAGATAGAGGATAGTCATGTAATCCTTTTAAATAAGTAGTGTGTTTTTTAACTTCCTGATAAAATGATATTTAATTTAGTACTGATATTTGAATAATTCTAATTGTCATAAAAAATCAGCAGTGTCTTGCATAAACGCTCCCCTGAACTAATGCTCCCCATTGCTAGATAAACACTGAATGCTCTTGATAATTCAATATGTCCTGACAAATAACTCCCACCTGTGTTACTATCATAAGGACAATTACCTCATTTAGGCAAGAAATGCCATGCTTCAACAAGAGCGCGCAATCCTGAGTTACAATCCTATCAACGGTTCCTCTCACAGGCAGAAAAAGTGTAACCACATTCCTAGATTACTACCTTGACTACTTTCTCACCCAGGAATAAACCAGTATGCTCAAAAACTCTGTGAAATTGGGAAGTGCTTCTAGAGGCACTCCCAGCCTTGACTACTCAAGCAGCCTTGTAGTAAATCACGTAGCTATTACCAGACCGTATTTACCTTGTACTTCCAAGAATATCTCAAATATTTCCCAGTCCAAGCTAAACACTATGAAATCTCTGGAAACAGCACTCTGGTATAAAATCATTCAACTAGAGATGCAGTCAGAGATCATGATTGGGTCTATGGCCCAATAAGCCACATACCAGGCAAAAATGAAAAGACCTACCTCAATGGTAACAAACATTTCTCCCCAGAGATACAACATTTGAAAACGAGCATTTTCCTGACCTGTCAGCTGTCATTATAAAGTGATCCCGCTAAACTTGTTATGGCGTCTCCCTCGCAGAAGGGTGACCTGCTAGAAAATCAAACCTACAGTGACTTCCGAAAAACAACTGGAGCATGTCTCAAAAACGATGCAAAGATTTCTCTATTAGGAAAAGGTACTTGATTACACTAAACAGATATCCCTAATAGTAGCGGGGCAGTAATCACATATCAGACACTTAAACCTCATAGGATTGGAATAAAATGAAGAAGTCCAAACAGTCAACTCCACTCAAAATGGCTTCAATCAAATGAATTCCCTTCAAAATTATTTTCTAAAAGAATTTACTTCAGAACAGCTTATTTCATTTATAAATATTTTCTCATATTCATTTTTAACAAAATGTTTAAAAAACTAAACAATCTTTCAAGGTTATAGGTGGATTTGATCATTTTTATTATTTTTAGCATTCTTTTTTTCTTATTCATAAACACTTTCAACTGTAATATTTCTTTTATTAAATACATTAATCTTTACTGTACCGTCTATTTTCTGGGTCCTTTTAAAGCAAGCCATTTTTGGACTGCTTGTTTTTCTGCAATATGCACAAACAATTACCACACCTGAAATGTCTGCTTTATCCCACCTTGTGCCCCAGATACTGTGAAACATGTCATAGCACCTAAATTAAGGTGAAAGGATAAATCTAAAAACATTACAGCAAAAATGCACAGTCAGCTGATATTAAATTAAATTAAAAAATATATAAATAAATTAAATGGTAAAAAGTAAGTACTCCAAACACGACACCATGGAGGAGGCCTTACTCTTTGTAAAATAATTCAATTGCCATCATCTAAAAAATACCACTGGCAAAAACCACTGAAGACAATTGCCTACTGTAAGCAATGTTAAAGATACACATATTCTACCTCATGAAAAGCAATGACCACATATGAGATTTCCAATGGAGTAATAATTCTGAGCAATCCAAATAACGTTCAGTTACATATCTGTACACAGCTATCCTATAGGTTTCCAGTGGGTAAGCAGACATATTATGGTGAACCCATAGAATATTTGTATGTTAATTTCCTAGAGGATGTTGGTGTAAATGACAGGTTACCTAAGAATGTCCTAATGGTTGCTCTGATGCCCTTCTCTCTGAATACTGTATTATTAGGTTATACTACTTTCCTATAGGAACGTTAACAAGTTTGATACTGTGTTTACTGGAATCCCATATCGAGTTTTCATGTGCATCACCTAGTCATCCAGTAAAAACTGATCTGAATCCGGTAGGAGTCATAGAAAAACTGTTCATATGTCAGGTAAAGTTGGTCTAAAACCCTTTCCCCATGAGCAGCTAAAGCCTCACTAATCTGGTGGAGCCCATTTCATCCATGAAGTAAACTAGGAAAAAGGCCTTCTCTCGGTCGTTTAACTCTAATTACCTCCAAATGGGGGAGTTCATCATTTTTATCTAAGTTCCATGCCAAGTGTTTTGTTTCACAACACTTCTCAGCCGGGTAACCCAATTTTACGTCTTGGCATAGCTATTTTCCCTCTTTTTTCCAAACCTTTCAATTTCTGGGTTTGTATGTGAATTATTTACATGTTTTCAAGCAAAAACATACTTAGGGCCTTATCACGAGTACGGCGGTCTTCAGGCCGGCGTACAAAGGTGCTTGACGGCCCTCCTGTCGGCGCGGTAGTGGCGGGCTAACAGGAGGACCATCAAACTTCTAACAAGGCCCTTCGCATGTAAGCACAAAAGAGTTACTGGCATCAGTATCTTTGTTTCCCTCTATTTTTTAAAGCATGTAGGCCTGATGCCTGCAGAAGGAACTGAGATTGCTTAAGGGGTGCCTAAGTTTAAGATTGCTTTAAATTCAATAAAAGTTCTGAGGCTGCTTTTAATCTTCTATTCACCAAGGTAATCCTGTTTTCCACGTTCACACATGAAATTCTAAACATTCATTTTGTCCCACAAAACCGTTTCTGCTGATCCTATGAGAACAACAGCCAGCAGATTGTTTCTCAAATTGAATTAGGTCAGTCAGTTTGGCCTCACTTTTCACATCTTTTGATGTATTTGTTGGTGGTCATGTAATTTTCTGATTTCTAGGTAATTTCTTTTTTTTTTTACAACCTTTACAACTGAATGACTGGTTAAACACTACTTTTTCTCTAAATTAATTATTAAAGAATGTTTTACAAAATATTTATTTATTTTTACATATTATTTAAGGGAAATTAAATCACATAAAAATCTTTGTGAAATACAAGATTATTTTATTGCAATATTATACAGCAACTGCTATGTAACAAGTAGAACGAACATCTGCAGAAGTTCTTTAGGAATGTGTGTCTGGCTTCAGCTTCTCATTCAGTGTTACTGTATCTGCTTCACTTCCAGCTGTCTGATTGGGTGACCTTGGTGGTAAGCTATTTGAGTAGATACTATGAGAAACATTATTGCGTGAAAACAAGAGAACTTTTGGGTTTGCAAATCTTATAGTATTTTGCCTTTACAGGCACGAAGGGAAGTATCCACATAAGGATCTAATTGATATATGGAATTATTTGCTTGCAAATAACATCACCATGTCCTTTGGTTCTGGTCATAACCAATGAACTTATTTTTTGACAGATTTTTAAATTTCAGTGTTGTATGGTGTTATGTGCGAGCAGTGATATTGTGATTATTGTTTCTGCACTAAATTGTGATTTAGATAAACTTTGTAGTTTTAAATATACAGTATATTTTTCTATTTGTATTGCAAATTTATGACATTGCTTGTGCTAGATAATGAGGATTGAGTTTTGATATTTTCATATTGGCATACATATTTGTAATGAGAAGCAATGCATGTTTTTGTAAAAATGACTGATTTGTACAAGAGTAAGCTTATTGTGCACATTGTTTGTTCTACAACTTAAGAACATGATGTAGTACCTATGGTATAAGAAGTGCTCTCATGTAACTACTTATCAGGATAGTTTTTCACAGTATGGGAGTGTGCACCAGCATGTTTGTCTGTGATTTTCCTATTTATATATAAACAGCAGCATTTTGTCTGTTAAATGGGGGATTTTAAGCTTCATTAACAATTTGTGATAATAAACATGAAAAGCTTTACCCATAACACAGGCCAATGGTGACCAAAATGTATTACCACTTAGTGGTATGATCAGCAACGTATGTGGAATGAGTTGAACATTTCAGTCCAGTCCCGAATGTGAAGTTGTCTTCTTCAAGGAAATACACCTCATCATCACAATTGGCATGCAATCGCACCCTTATTGGCCATCTCAACTGGGAGGTCATTGTTTGAATGAGCTTAGAAAATGAGCTGTAAACTGGTTCTAATTTCCCTGTACTAAAACATCTTCTCCTACCCCTTGATCTCTTTTTAATTGGACATCAAAGGGTATTCCTTTATTCAAATTATGCATTTTAATCATGCACAAAATGTGCCAACTGGCTTGTGTCATGAGTGTCAAAAGGTGACTGTCACGTGCATTTTTCTTGGTTCTTGGAAGTCCTTGCTTCTACATCAAGAATCAGGTCCTAAATTTAATCAAGGGTCTAACATGAATACGTTTATAATACAATAAATACATCTACTATATTCCCTTGTGTTCTGTTTATAATTGTATGATAAAGTGTGTTTGTTTATTCAGTGCAGTCTTACATTTAGGATAGAATTCTGAATTATTGTCTCAGCTAAACTTCAAGAACCATGCTAGTGTTCCTTTGTGCTGCTTGTCCTTGCTCTATTTAGACTAACAGAAAAATATATATCAAGAGAAAAAAGAGACATTGTCTCACCCAGTGCTCCTGAAGAGCTTAGCAGAAACCAGCATGCATACTATTGTTTTGTTCATTCTTAAAAACTGCTTGTTCAAGTTGTCTCAAAACCTAATGAGTCCACTGTGCAATAGCTGTCAAATGGGGCCCCGCAAGGCTCCTCTTTTAGCTCCATATTGTTAAATTTTTACATCTCCCCTCAGGCTGACATGGTGGAGGCTTATGGTTTTACTCCGTTCTCTTAATCAGATGCTATGCAGATTATCCTGTCTGTATGTTCAAATGATGATACCAGGTTGTCTAATCTCAAGTTATGCCTGTATGTGGTAAGTGATGGATGGGGAAAATCTGTTTAAAACTTAATGGTTGCAAGACTGAATTTCTACTGGTTGGTAACCAGACTCCTTTGTCGAACATTGTATCTTACGTATATTTGCATGCTTGAATCATTCCCCGTCGTCAGGCTGGGAATCCCCGGAACATTGAAATAGTAGTATACAGTGTACAATGTATAACAAAGTATATAATGTGAAATGGCCATAAGCATGAAACAACATAGAATGTTTAGTAACACTACCAGCTCATTTGAAAGAATCCAAACTTCAGCCAATGAAGCTTAGGCACTCCTACTCCCCATAGAGGACACCATACCTCAGATTTCTACTTGCACGTTGTGTGTGAGGGAGTCCCCTGTCAGAGCTCTGTTCTAATCTTTCAGTGAACCTCAAATTTTTTCCATTTCTGGTCTGCCCTGGATTTGAACCAGCCTCATCTTCAGCACTACTGTACTGTGAATTGTTTGTAGGGACAATTTTTACAATTTCAATGCCAGGGAGATCTTTTTGGTCTGACAAGCAACTGTCACCATGGCGGCCAAAGAGAAGAGATCTCTTTTAAAAACCTGTTTATCTTGTGGCAGCAGGAAAATGTACACTGATGACGCACACTCTCTGTATTTATTGTCTTTATCCTAAGCACAAGTCAGCAGAACGCCAGATCTGTACGTTTTTCTCCACAAAAACTCTTAAGGATAGAGAAAAGAGGTAGGCATTATTTCTTATGAAAAAAGAGAAATGTTCTCCTTCTAAAGGGAGCAGATTCCATGAGACGTGTCCCCCAAGCACTTTCATGAAAGCAGCGGACAAGAGGAGACTTTTACAATTTCCTGAGCATGATCTATTTGGTACAGCTCTTGCAGCCTCCTCCTCTGCTGACAAACCAGAGTCTAAGCGTTACAGAGACTCACCGGTGACAAAAAAGAAGAAATCTTCAAAGGAAACCTTGTCGACATCAAAGAACTTAACACCATCATCAATGACTACACCATGGACACAGAGAAGACCGTCGACATTGAGAAGCCGTCAATGAAGACCATACTACCAATAATGACCATACCATTGATGACCATACCATCGATGATGACCATACCATCCACAACTACGTTACCATGAATGATGACTGATGGGAGCCACCCAGTCAAATAACATGGGAGAAAATGTGACCTTTAATAGTGACAGATGTGCCTCCAGTACAATTATTGCAGTCAAATCAAGAAGAAGAGGCTAGTGATTATGCCTCACTGCCAGCGTACAGCCTAACACAATTGAATGTGAGATATGTCCCAGATTTTGAAGAGGCCGCAATGGACGATGAGGAGTACTATAGTGAACATGTGTGTCAACAGAAGTGTACGTCCGGAAGTATTCAAATGGATTTAAGGCAGAATCCACCTAGATATTACAGAGATCTAAATGTGATCCAAGTGCCAATGGCCTTCTTATCAACTTTGCAACAAATGATGGATACTTTTACTAAATTATTGCAGCAACAACCATCTAAAAATCCTACCTTGGTTACCTGCTGATCCCATCCTCCCACCTCAACTGGCTCCTTTACCAGTTTCACCTTCTAAGTATCCATCCTCCTCCAACGCCAAGGGAATTTGTCCATGGAGAGGACATTGATGATGGTTTTTCTAATGGTTCTACCTATTCTAATGTCAATGTAGAGAAAGGTGAGCTACCACCAGACAGTGATGATGGGGATGATGGCAGAGATGTTATTGCCCCAATTGAAAACAAACCAATTCCACAAGATGCTACAGACGATATCTCTAAATATCATTCGTTGATCGAAAGAGCTACTAAAAAATTCAACGTAGTAATTACCTCTGTAGATCAACCATGTTTTCTAAATGACTTCAAAGAGCAACCTGGGAAATACATTGAATTGAATGAAGACACCTGCTACTGTTCCAGCTGTGATACCTCGTCTGTAAAAGAAATACAGAGCCCCGGATTCAGCTTCAGCTTGCTCACTGGTCATATTAGACCAGATTCAGTAATTGCATCTGCATCTCAGAGAAGAACCAAGATCCCAAAAACGCTATTATCTAGTCCGCAAAACAAGGATAGCAATCTTATTGACAATCTGGGTCAGAGAATTTCCTCTATGGCAGCAACTTCATTTGTGACAGCCAGTGCCCTGGCGCTTCTAGATCGTTACGATCGCCGATGTGGCATGACATAGCTCCATTACTCGATCGTATCCCTGAGGATAAGAGGTAAATGGTGAGAGCTATCCTAAAGGAAGGAGAACTTACCTTTTCTTTCATTATAGACACAGCGATGGATGCTTTAAATACAGGTTTTTGCCAGTTAGCAGGAGGGACTGTACTAAGGAGGAAAGGCTGGTTAAAATCCACAGCCTTCCATACTGTTGTCCAGTCTAAAAACTTAGACATCCCTTTTGATAGACTAACTCTTTTTGGTAAACATGTTGAAGCTCTGCAAGGCCTTAACACCTACACTGATACAGCAAGGGCGTTAGGACTGTTTCAGTACAGCAGAGTAGGATTCAACAAGTATGGAGGTCAAGGACGCCCATACTATCCTCAAAGGCCATCTGGATACAATCAACAATACTCCTTTAATCGAAACCAAAGGCAAACTTACAGTAGGAAAAGGGGTTCCTCACAAGTACAAACCAATGATAATTAGAAGAGAGCCTGACTCCCAGCTCACCCCCTTTTCTCTCTGGTCCTCCGAATTTGAGGGGGGGCATTTAAATGCAATAAAGAATATAACCAACGGTAGAACTCGAAATGCAACGGACTGTACGAAGTCGTAACAATGCACCCTGATAGCGATAACTGTCTATTATGCTGGATGTTTACTCATGATGTAATGTGCCACATGTCTCATGCTCACACATGTGACTTGTTGTTTAAACCAATAAAAATATATATTTTTAAATATATATATATACCATCAAACAGTGGGTTTTTTACGAAATGTCCAGTCAGGCCACATACGTTGGAGTTCATCTAGAGACCCTCCATTTGTCCGTCAGAAAGAAAGAAATTTCTGTAGTAGGGGATCTCTGTGTATAGTCATAATCTATGAATAGTCCCGCCCATGTGCGGGGACCCCGGAGCAATCAAAATATCTCTTAAGCTGTCCTGCATTTGCAAACCTGCAAAGACACTTAAGAGACAGACAAAAATAATACAGCCTACTAACAACACGGCTGCACTGGCCAGCACTTCCTCTGAAGTGAAAACAACAGCCAAAATAAAGTTTAAATGTCATTTTTATTCACATCTGACATGTTCCTTTATTGTATCACACTCCCTTCACCAAAATCCCTTTAAACAATAGAGAGGAAGGGGTGGACAGACAAGCCCTATAGGCTGTCATTATGTGTCTGCTAAAGGGATACCGTGCCTTTGAGAAACTCTCCAGAGACCCCCGGTATCCCAGGATGCACAGCCCAAGCAAGTTACTTTCAGTTCTTTTTTCCAGGCTCCTGCTAGCAGGACCCTGGAGCTTGAGCATCGACGTCGTACTGAGCCCCGTGGCGGACTGCACTCGCCGCCTTCGCCGTCGTCCCATGGCTCGACGCTGACGGAGTCAACGCCGAGATCCCGGCGCCGGAGAAGATCGCCGTCGAGCAACAGGTCGCCGTCGAGACACAGGTCGCCGTCGAGGCACAGGAGGTCGACGTCGAGGCGCCAGAGGTCGACGTCGAGGCGCCAGAGGTCGACGTCGAAGCAGAGATCGACGCTGCGGTGACGGAGGTCGAGGAAGCATGGTTCGACGTCAAGGAGGCGTGGTTCGACGTCGAGAGGGCGCTCGACTTCGAGACGGCGTTCGACATCGAGGGGGCGACGACCGGCCAAGAGACGCCGGACGAGGTCGACGTACAGTTCGACGTCGAGGACATCGGGGAACACGTCCTCAGTGATTACGATCTCCAGTCGGGGATCGGGGAGACGAGGACGTTCCCCGTCGGTGACTTCCACACGGGACAGGACCTCCAAGAAGAGAAGGGTGGCCGAGAGCCCGGACAGTGATGGTGCGGGCTCTCCTGCAAGGAGTGATGGGGCTTCGGAACATCTGTCCCCGCTGCGGCCTCAGCGGCCTCCGCTGCCTCCTGCGCCTGCTCTTCTGCCGGATCCTCTACCGGCGCCTGCTCTTCCTCCTCCTCCTCCTCCTCCTCCTCCTCCTCCTCCTCCTCCTCCTCCTCCGCTGCCTCTGCCCGCGCCTCCGCGGCCTGCATCTCCACCGCAGCCACGGCCTCTGCCCCCGAAGGATCCCCACAGGCGGAGATCTTGCTCTCGTCCTCGCAGGCGTTCACGGAGAAGGCGCAGATCTTCCACTCGCTCTGGACATGGACGACGGAGATACTGGTCTCGTTCCAGAGGCTCGAGGGGCACGGACTCTTCTGAGGCTGGCAGGTTCTCTCCCTCGCTGTCGGAGACGCCTCCTACCCGCGTCTCGCCAGTGGATGACATTGCCACTTTCCAGGAGGTGCTGATGAGGGGGGCGACGAAGTTGGGAATATCAGTAACAACCCCTATTCCCACCACCTCTGTGATCTTTGAGACTTTGCATAAGGCTCATCTATCGCGTCCCCTCCTCCCGTTGGTTCCGGGGTTGGAGGAGCCTGCAATGGAGGTGTTCTTGACGCCGGCCGTGGTGAAACCGGCGCCCTCGAGACTGCTGAAAAAGTACAGGGCCCCGGACTCGGACCCGGCGTTCCTCAGGGTGGATCCTCCCCCGGACTCTGTCATTGTGTCGGCGGCTCGTAAGCAACACTCTACGACGCCTTCGTCCACGGCCCCTCCGGATAAGGAGAGTCGTAAGATGGACTCCTTGGGGAGGAGGATGTGCTCCACGTCGGCCACTACGATGAAGGCCGCTAGCGCCTCCGCTCTGTTGGGTCGCTATGACAGGTCTCTTTGGGACTCCCTGCAACAGTTCGCTGCCTCCCTGCCTAGAGAGAAGAGGGAGGACTTTCAGGAGGTGCTGAACGAGGGCATGATGGTTTCTAACCAGATCATCAGTGCGGTGGGGGATATATCGTTGCTGGCGGCCCATGGGTACTGCCACGGCATACACATGAGGAGGCATTCCTGGCTACGGCTGACACCGCTCAAGCCTGAGGCGCAGCAGAAGATTGCCAATTTGCCGTTCTCCGGCACGACGCTGTTCAGGTCTCATGCGGATGACGAGATGGCCCGCATGAAGGCCGAGGCAGAAACCCTGAAGGCAGTGGGGCTGGAGAGGCCCAGGGAGCAGAGGAGGGCCTTCCGCTCCTCGGGCAGGCGCTATTCCAAGCAGAGGGGTCAAGGGCGTCAGTCGGGTCACCAGCTACAGCCCCAGCAACAGCAACAACAGTTCCCGAGGCAGTCCTTTCAGAAGCGCCAGAGGGGCAGAGGGCAGCATCAATCCTCGTCGGGGAACAAAGGCCCGGCCGGGTCGAAGCCCTGAAGGGTCACTTCCCCCTCATCCGTTACCCGCTCCGGTGGGGGGAAGTATTCAACACTACCTGGCAGAGTGGAGGACAATAACTCAGGACAAGTGGGTGCTGAATATTGTTTGCAATGGATACAGTCTTCGTTTCACCAGTCCGCCTCCACAGATTCCACCAGTGCGCTCTCCCTACATGGTGCGGGAGCTCCAGCGGGAGGCGGACGTTCTGTTGGCAAAGAAGGCCATAGAAGCTGTTCCTTCGAGGCAAAAAGGAAAAGGTCTTTACTCCAGGTTCTTTCTCGTCAGAAAAAAGGACAAAAACGAGTTCAGGCCTATTCTGGATCTGCGTCAAGCAAACAAGTGGATCCGCAGAGAGAAGTTCTGTATGTTGTCCCTGCATCAGATTTACCCTCAGTTGCATCGAGGAGACTGGCTGTGCGCCATAGATCTGCAGGACGCTTACTTCCATGTGCCGATCGCACTAAAGCATCGCAAGTTCCTGAGGTTTCTGGTAGGCAACAACCATTACCAGTATACAGTACTCCCGTTTGTTCTGAAGTCTGCTCCACGGACGTTCTCCACGTGCATGGCAGTGGTGGCGGCACACTTGCGGAAGAGCAAGGTGTTTGTGTATCCATACCTGGACGACTGGCTGATCAAAGCCTCCACGTACCGGGAAGCCCAGTGTCACTTCAACAGGACAGCTGCCTTGCTGCATCGCCTGGGACTGCACATCAACATGTCGAAGTCAGTGCCGATCCCTGTGCAGTGTCTCCAGTACTTGTGGGCCTCAGTCAATACCTTGAGCGCAAGCGTGTGTCCTTCGGAGGAGAGACGCTTATCGATCCGTGGGAAGGCCCTGCACCTCCTCTCAGCCCACTCTCCTACAGTGAGGACGGTGTCTTCCTTGCTGGGGTCGATGGCTTCATGCATCTTTCTCACCCCCAATGCACGTCTGCATATGAGGCCTCTGCAGGAATGTCTGGAGGATCGATGGGACCAGAGGCGGGGGCGTTGGGAGGACAAGATTCACCTGTCCCAACACGCTCTCCAATCTCTGAAATGGTGGTGCTCCTCAGAGAATGTTTGCAAGGGGACTCCTTTCCACAAGGATATTCCGGTCCAGACCATAGTGACCGATGCGTCTCTCCAGGGCTGGGGAGCGCATTCGGGCCCTCTTCAGATTCAGGGGATATGGTCGCAGACGGAGATGACTTACCACATCAACTTTTTGGAACTCAGAGCAGTACACTTGGCCCTGAAGGCGTTCCATCCCTCCTTCACGACGAACTCCTTGCTAGTTCAGACGGACAATACTACTACCATGTATTACCTCAACAAGCAGGGGGGCTCCCGTTCACGCACGCTGTCTCGGGTCACAGACGATCTGGAATTGGCTGGTGGCCAGGAACCTGACGATCACGGCAACCCATCTGCCGGGAGTGCAGAATGCCCAGGCCGATGCGCTCAGCAGGCTCGTTCAAGAAAATCACGAGTGGGTGCTAAACGACGACGTGCTAAGAGACGTCTTCGCAGAGTGGGGCACTCCGGACATTGATCTGTTCGCTACGGCAGAAAACAGCAAATGCCGCGACTTCGCGTCCAGGTACTACCAACCAGGGACACTGGGGAATGCCCTATGGATCAGCTGGTCCAACAACTTTCTCTACGCCTTTCCACCCATTCCCCTGATTCCGGCGGTGCTGATCAATCTGTCGCAATCCAGAGCCAGGATGATCCTGATTGCTCCGGAGTGGCCGAGGCAATGGTGGTTCACCGACCTTCTTCACCGGTCTGTTCTGCCACACCGGCGCCTGCCGTGTCGGCCGGACCTTCTCACGAAGTTCGGAGGACAGAGGGTTCACCCCAATCTCTCGTCCTTGAGTTTGGCTGCATGGCTCCTGAGCTAGTACAGTATGGACACTTGAACCTACCTCAGGACTGTATGGAGATCTTGAAAGAGGCAAAGAGACCGTCTACAAGGACTTCTTACGCCTATAAGTGGAAGAGATTCTGCTTATGGTGCACGGCAAAGGACATTGACCCTACATCCTGTAAAGAAGATGTTATTTTGCCTTATCTGCTGCAGTTAGCTCAATCTGGGCTTAATTTCCAGTCTATAAAAGTTCATCTCGCAGCTTTGACTGCGTATAGAAAGGGCCCTTCCCAAACCTCATTTTTTCAAATCCCTGTGATTAAAGATTTTTTGGAGGGTTTACGTAAGGTGTTTCCCCCTGTTAGACGACCTTCGCCACCATGGGAATTGAACGTGGTGTTGTCCAGATTGATGAGGGAGCCTTTTGAGCCCATACATAAGGCTTCTTTGCAGCATTTGTCATGGAAAGCTGCCTTCCCTGTGGCCATTACATCGGCCAGGAGAGTAAGTGAAATTCAGGCTCTGTGTTGTCAAGAGCCGTATACTGTGTTCCATGCTTCTAAAGTGGTAATGCGTACTCATCCTAAATTTTTGCCTAAAGTGATATCGGATTTCCATGTAAATCAAATGATAACTTTGCCTACATTTTTTCAGCATCCCTCCTCTCCGGCGGAGAGGTCTCTGCAGTCACTAGATGTGCGTAGGGTGTTGAAATTCTATCTAGATAAGACAAAAGATATCCGCAGGTCGGATCAACTGTTTGTGAATTATGGTTCAGTAAGAACTGGTCTAGCTACCTCAAAACAGTCCATCTCTAGGTGGATTGTGTCCTGTATTCAGCTTTGTTATCAGAAAGCTAATAAGACGTTAGGGGGTAAGCCTACAGCGCATTCGACTAGGGGCAAAGCAGCTACTGCAGCTTTGCTTAGGAATGTTCCAATTGCTGACATTTGTAAGGCTGCCACCTGGAAGTCGGTCCATACGTTTACAAAGCATTACTGCCTGGACTCTGATGCTAGGGCAGATGCACAGGTTGGACAGGCTTCGCTGAGGAATTTGTTTGCACAGTGATTTGTTGGTGTTTGGGTCTTACTCCACCGCTGTTTGTTGGTTGGGATGGGCTTGCCATTCTATTCATAGATTATGACTATACACAGAGATCCCCTACTACAGAAGGAGTAGTTTCTTACCTGTAACTCCAGTTCTGTAGTAGGGGTATCTCTGTTATAGTCATAAGCGACCCTCCCTCCTCCCCGGTGGAGTAATTCTGACAGTATCAGGCCTGTTGTTATACACCTTCAAAAAGAACTGAAAGTAACTTGCTTGGGCTGTGCATCGTGGGATACCGGGGGTCTCTGGAGAGTTTCTTAAAGGCACGGTATCCCTTTAGCAGACACATAATGACAGCCTATAGGGCTTGTCTGTCCACCCCTTCCTCTCTATTGTTTAAAGGGATTCTGGTGAAGGGAGTGTGATACAATAAAGGAACATGTCAGATGTGAATAAAAATGACATTTAAACTTTATTTTGGCTGTTGTTTTCACTTCAGAGGAAGTGCTGGCCAGTGCAGCCGTGTTGTTAGTAGGCTGTATTATTTTTGTCTGTCTCTTAAGTGTCTTTGCAGGTTTGCAAATGCAGGACAGCTTAAGAGATATTTTGATTGCTCCGGGGTCCCCGCACATGGGCGGGACTATTCATAGATTTTGACTATAACAGAGATACCCCTACTACAGAACTGGAGTTACAGGTAAGAAACTACTCCATCATCTTCATTTGAAGGAGCTGAATATAAAAATTCTTATGCTCCTTTCCAAGGGAGATAGAGAAATTATCCTCAAGTTGCAAAGGAATCAAGGCTTCTATTCCAGGTTCTTCCTAATAAAAAAAAAGACGCATCAATAGAGGCCGGTATTGGACCCTAGAGAACTGAACAAGTTTCTGGTAAAAAGCCATTTTGGATGCTTACTCTGCAAGAAGTCGTCTTGATGATGCAGGAAGGGGATCTTTCAATAAGAGGTCTTTGGTCAAATGCAGATAAGAAGCTTCATATAAATGTGTTGGAACCCTGCGCCATAAGACTGGGTTTATAAGCGTTCCTTCGCAGATTAGCAAGTCAGCCAGTCCTAGTCAGAACAGACACACAACATCCATGTTCTACCTAGCCAAGCAAGGAGAAACGTAGTCTATGATTTGTTCAGAAGAAGCTCAGCTGTTGTGGAACTGGGCCATTTCTCACAGGAGACATTGCTGTGGAACATCTGTCTAGCTGCCAGAACGATCAAGCACATGCGCTTCACCGGCAAATAATGGATTGTCATGAGTGGAAACTAAAACAGAAACAGGTGGATTATATTTTCAATCAGTGGGGTCACCCTACAATCGATCTGTTTGCCACTCCAAACAATAGGAAATGCCCATGCTTCGCAAGCAGGTTCTAGCATCCAGGGATGATGGGTTCTTTAAATCAGTTGGTCCAAGATATTTGCATACACCCTTCCTCCTTTTCCACTGATCCCCAGGGTGTTGAAAAAGGCTAGGGTAGAACATTGCAGTGTGATCCTCATTGCTCTAGTATGTCTTCTCCAGTACTGGTACAGCAAGCTGCTGCAGTTGGCAGTGCATCCAACCATTCCTATGAAGGTGCATCCCAAGATGTCGTCCTGACATCATGTAGAGATTCTCCACCATGATCCCAAGTCACTGAACTTGACAGCATGGTAGCTGACTACCTAGAATTTGGACATTTGGATCTATCGCGAGAGTGTAAACAGATTCTAGCTCAGTCTCGTGCTACAGCGACCAATAAGACTTACAACACTAAATGGAAAGTTTCTGTGTCTAGTACAGGAATAAACCCTTTTCCGATCCTGCCTTATTTTTTAAGCTTGGCCAAAAGTGGTCTAAAATATTCTTCAGTAAGGGTCCTTATGGCTGCAATATGGAGATTCAGAAAGACATCTACTTTGTTTTTTCAAAGGATCATAAAACAGTTCATGAAAGGGCTTTGTAAAGAATTTCAACCTCTTCGACATCCTCCAGTTCCATGGGAACTTAATACAGTCTTCAGTCAGCTGATGTTATCTCCTTTTGAGCCTATACATAAAGCGGATTTAAAATTTGTTTCACGGAAGACAGCACTACTCCTTACTTTGCCTATACGAGGAGAGTGGGAGAGATTCAGGCATTCACACTCAGAGAACCTTTTCTCCGGTTCACTAAGGACAAAGTGATACTTAGTACCAATCCTAAATTGACTCCCATTTGAATGAACCCGTTACTCTTAGATGCTTCTTTCCGAATCCTTCTTCACCAGGAGAAAGATCATTCTCTAAACTTGCATAGGTGTCTCAAATTCTGAATAGACATAAAGGACATATGCCAAGCTATTTGTATAATTTGCACAACCACGAAAAGGCCAAGCCCTCTCCAAACAGAGGATAGCACGTTGGCTCTCAGCCTGTATTGCTTTCTGTCATGCCAAAACCAGTCCTCCTCTCCAGGGAAGAGTGAAGGTGCATTCCAACAGTTTTTTTACTTCAACGGCAGCACTCTTTACTGGGGTACATTTGAGAGACATCTGCCGTTCAGCCACCTGGAGGAGCAGGCATACATTCACAAAGCACTACTGCCTAGACGTGGATGCATAAGCTGATGCAGCAATGCAAAAATCAGTCCTGAGAAACCTTTCACTAAAACTGAGTCTGCTTCCCGCTTTGTTGTATTTCATAATGTGTACTGCTTTCTATTCTGATTCAAGCATGTGAATATATGAAAGATCCAATGTTGGAGAAAAAATTAGTTATTTACCTGTAATTCCAGTTCTCCAACATTGGTATCTTTTATATATTCAGATGTGACTCTCCCTTCTCCCCAGTCAGAGGCTGTATTTTATTCTCACACTTGTGCTTTGAAATCTGAGCTATGGTGGTCTTTAGTGGGAGTAGGAGTGCTTAAACTTCCACCTCATCGGCTGAAATTTGGGATCTTTTAAATGAGGTACATGTGTACTAAACATACTATGATGTTTCAGGCCTATAATCATTTTACATTACGTACTGTTCGTTATATATTTTACACTGAATACTACTATTTTAATGTACCGTGGATTCTCAGCCTGACGACAGGAAATGATTCAAGCATGTGAATATATAAAAGATACCAATGTTGGAGAACTGGAGTTGCAGGTAAGTAACTAACTTCTTTTGGGATCCACAATGGAGGCATAAAGATTTCGTGATAAAAAAACACAAGGCCCAACTCCATTTTAGGGAGGCCGAGGCTCCATTTTCTGTATATTCGCTAAATCTTCAAAATGTATGCCTTTGTTGCAGATGCCGTCTGTCCTGGTCTTTCAAAGAACTGTGAAAGTGTCAAGTTATCTAGATATAGACATCAACAAACAGCTGATGCGTCCTCAGTCTGGAACAAAATGATTAAACAAGCCTTGACCTCTAGGGTATTAACCCCTCCGTTGCGAGGCCTTTCCCACCTGTGCTAAGCCTTTTCTTGGCTATTTGGGGTAGTTCGCGCTTAGGCCCCTGTAACTTTTTGACCACATAAGGTATCCATGCCAAATTTGCGTCTTGTTTTTTCAACAGCATGGGGATTTTAAAGGTACCCAAGGTTTGTGGATTCCCCTGGAGGGGACCCAGAAATTAGCCAAAATACAGATACATTTTGTTTTTTTGGGGAAAAATGGGAAAAAAGTGCTGCAAATGAAAGCGTCTGTTTTTTCCCTGCAAATGGTATTAAAAAAGGGTTTGTGGGGCTAAAATCAACATGTTCCCAGCTTTTAGGGAATGACAGACGTTTGACAGAAAACCAAAAATCTTTACACAGTTTTGGCATTTTACCGAGATATAGCCTATTTTTGCTATTTGTTGTGCTTTCAACCTTCTTTCAGTTAATGGCAGATATGGGTATGAAAGCAATAATGGATCCTGGAAAGCTATACATTTTAGAAAAGTAGACAAAATTCTGAATTCAGTAAGGTGTCATTTGTGTAGATCTTTCAAGGTTCTTTATAGAAACTAACAGTTAAATATAGGATAAATTGAAAATTAGCCATTTGTGTCAACGTTTTCACCTGTAACTTCTTCTAATTATGACAGCTGTTTGAAAGCAATATACTGTTACATCTGCTGGACCTTTCTGGTTGTGGGGATATATAGGACTTGTAGGTTCACCAAGAACCCGAGGAACCCAGAGCCAATAACTGAGCAGCGTCTTGCAATGGTTTTTTATTATTGACTGGGTATATGGCAATTATTCTGGGAAAATGTTTACATGCAAAAATCAGTATGAAAGACACCTATGTATTTCTGTAATTGGAACAAAATATAGAGTTTAGAAACAGTAGATATTTGCACATTTCCGAAATTGGGAGTACCCATACTAGCATGAGAATTATAGGTCATTTTTCAAAATGACTTTTTTTTTACACATTGTATTTCATTTGGAAGGCAGAAGTGCATTGAAAGTCAATATGTTGGTCTACAATTCTGTATTACTCCAAGTCTCCTGATAAAAATGTTACCTCACTTGTGGGAGTAGGCCTAGTGCCCGCGACAGGAAACGGCCCAAAAAGGAAACATGGACACACCACATTTTCACAGTGAAAAATGACCCTATTTTTGCAAAGTGCCAAGCTGTAGTTTTTTAACCCTAGTTCTGCCGGCAGCTAGGGAAACCTAGCAAACCTATATATTTTTGAAAACTAGACACCCAGGGGAATCCAGGATGGGGTGACTTGACTGGCTTTCTCCAGGTTCTGTTATCCAGAATCCCTTGCAAACCTAAAAAAGTGTAAAATAAAAACACATTTTCCTCACATTTCTGTGGTGGAAAGTTCTGGAATCTGCGTGGATGCACAAAATTCTACCTACCTCGTGTTCCCCAAAGTCTTCTGAGAAAAATTGTACCTCACTTGTGTGGGTAGGCCTAGTGCCCGCGACAGGAAACGGCCCAAAATGCAACGTGGACACACCACATTTTCACAGTGAAAAATGACCCTTATTTTGCAAAGTGCCTAACTGTAGTTTTTTAACCCTAGCTCTGCCGGCACCTAGGGAAACCTAGCAAACCTATACATTTTTTAAAACTAGACACCCAGGGGAATCCAGGAATGGGTGACTTGACTGGCTCCGACCATGTTCTGTTACCCAGAATCCCTTGCAAACCTAAAAAATTGTCAAAAAAACACATTTTCCTCACATTTCTGTGATGGAAAGTTGTGGAATCTGCATGGATCCACAAATTTCCTCCCACCCAGCGTTCCCCCAGGTCTCCCAATAAAAATGGTACCTCAATCGCGTGGTTGGGTCAAGGACCCGTGACCGGCAAGGGCCCAAAACCTATTGAGGCAACATCAAAATTACCTATCACAAACCAACCTGGTTTTGCAAGGGGGGTCACATGAGTTTTTGGCCTGGGGCTCGCCGGCCATCTAGGGAAACCTACCAATCCCACACATTTCTGGGAACTAGACACCCGGGGGAGTGCAGCAAAGTATGGCTTGCGTGGGTCCACACATATTCTCCTACCCAGAATCCCATGCACACCTCAAATTTGGCTGAAAACACTTTTTTCTCAAATTTCTGTGTTGGAAAGTTCTGGAATCTGCGTGGATCCACAAATTTCCTCCCACCCAGCGTTCCCCCAGGTCTCCCGATAAAAATGGTACCTCACTTGTATGGGTAGGCATAGGCATGCTGGGTGGGAGGAAATTTGTGGATCCATGCAGATTCCAGAACTTTCCCACACAGAAATTTGAGAAGAAAGTGATTTGAGGTTTGCAGGGGATTCTGGGTCGGAGAGTGTTGGGGGACCCACGCAAGCCATACCTCCGGGTGTCTAGTTTCCAGAAATATGTGGGTTTGGTAGGTTTCCCCAGATGGCCGCCGAGACCCGGGCCAAAAACTAATGGGACCCCCCTTGCAAAACCAAGTTGGTTTGTGATAGGTAATTTTGATGTCGCCTCAATAGGTTTTGGGCCCTTCCCTGCCATGGATACTTAGCCCACCCAGACAAGTGAAGTGCCATTTCTATTGGGATACTTGAAGAAATGCTGGGGGGTTGGCAATTTGTTGTTACTTTCTGCAGCGTGAAAATTTGGGCACAATAATGCAAGGAAAATGTGACAGTCACATTTTGAGGTTTGCAGGACATTGAGGGTAAGATCACTTGTTGGGATCCACAAGAGAGACATCACCATGTACTCCCATGGGTGTTTAGTTTACAACAATGTCTACAGTTGGTAGGTTTTACTAAGATTAAATGTACACCTTGGCAGAGAGACAAAAAAGACAAGGGTTACTTCACAGCCATCAATTCCTCAAGCACACACACATACTGGTTGGATTTGGATCGAGGGCGAGTGATGGTTCAGTATATAAAATGTTATTAACAAGAGATTTCACAAAAATGAAATGCACTGTCAATAATTGAAAGGACAAAAAACTGAACCAGTGACTCGCAGCTCGTGAGGTACCAACCGCTTTACAGGCCATTCACACACCTTTCATACGTGATACACACAAGACCATTCACACCACCAGGCACAAAACCAACACATTCCATCATTCACAAAAAGGGACAAGGTACACCCTGCTTGAGAAAAACAGAAAAACAAATATTTCTGCACAACAACCTATTCCTCAAGCACACATACATACTAGTTGGATTTGGCACGAGGGTGAGTGATGGTTCAATATATAGTTGTATTAACCAGAGATTTCACAAAAATGAAATGCACTATTAATAATTGAAAGGACGAGAAACTGAACCATTGACTCACAGTTCGTGAGCAATAAAGGCACGACAAGACACCATCCTCTTTACAGGCCATTCATACACCTTTCATATGTGTGACACATACAAAACCATTCACACCACCAGCCGTGGGCCCAGCACATTACAACACTCACACCAGCAGACAGCGCCATTCAAGGGCCCATCACTTTCACACGCCCACATCCTGACACAGCAACCACACCAGCTCACGGATTGCATGGAGTGGCGTTTAGCTAGCAGTATGTGTAGTGACCAGCAGCAAGTCACTACTCACACACCACCAGCCAAGCGCCCGTCCACGCACACCACAAGCCATGCGCCAGTCCACGCACACTGCCAGCCAAGTGCCAATCCACGCACACCGCCAGCCAAGTGCCAGTCCACTCACCTCCAGCCAAGAGCCAGTCCACGCACACCGCCAGCCAAGCGCCAGTCCTCTCACACTGTCATAAAGAAAACACTAATTAATTGCAACTAGATACAAAACTATAACTACAAAAACAACAGCAGTA
Source organism: Triturus cristatus (assembly GCF_964204655.1). Lineage (NCBI taxonomy): Eukaryota > Metazoa > Chordata > Amphibia > Caudata > Salamandridae > Triturus > Triturus cristatus. The sequence continues at coordinate 817,693,359 of NC_140585.1, read as the reverse complement.
ACTAAAGACATCATTCTATTGCCAAACGTGATAACTGAACAACTATATAAAACCATGCAGACCAGGCAGTACACTTTTAGACTCACGGTTGCTCCCAAAAACTCTTTTGAGTGTTATTCAATCTGAAACATGTGGGCACACACAGCCCAGGTTTAGAAGGACAATCAGCACAGTGCATACGACTCCTTCCGCACACCTCTTCGCAAGCAGACTCTACATCTCTTACAGGGATTGTTTTTTTGGGGCATGGGAGGAATTAAATCAGGAAAGTGGCGATCTTTCAATCTAGCCACATCCTCCACCACTCCTACTCTAGGAACACTTGCCTGTTCCACCACAACAAGGCTGCCTATCACAGACTCCTGAAACTGAACAAAAGTCATCTTTGACGCAGGAGACACTCCTTGTACACAACAAAAGCATTGAAAGTTGCTAACTTGAAGAGATGGATGGCCAACTTCTTATACCAAATGTAAGCCTTACGAATAGAAGTGTAAGGTTCCAACCTCTAATCTACTCTATCAACACCACCTATGTGCTTATTGTAGTCTACAATGCACACAGGTTTGCGTACTTAACCAACCTGACCCTAAACAGTCACAGGTGAAGTACTCTCATCATGAATGGTAGTCAGCAGGTACACATCCCTCCTGTCCACAAATTTCACAGCTAGCAGTTCCTCACTATGCAAGGCACTGCACTGTCCCATCTGAAGCTTTTTGCAAACAAGCTCTTTTGGGTAACCTTTACGGTTAGAGCGGATTGTGCCACAAGCAAAAGTGTCCACTATTCACCCCCGTAAAAGGGGAGCAACCCTTGCCCTTGAGGACTCTCCCCAACACAAAAAATTAAAAAACCCTGTTGTCTAATGGCTTCTGCCCCCCTTGGGGGCAGATGGGCCTAAAAAACATACTGCGAATCTGCCACCCAAAGAGGACAGAAATGGCCACAATCATCCTCCCATAAAGGGGAGCAACCTTGGTCCAACAGGCCGCTCCCCAACATAAAAACAAAATAACCCTGGTGGCATAATGGCCATACAAAAATAGAAACCTCCCAATCTGCCCATCAGGGGGGCAGAAATGGCCAAATTAATGTTCCCCAAAGGGGAGCGACACTCCCCACAAACAAATCCCTGGTGGTCTAGTGGGCCAAAACATGGCGAGACAGCCCCAAAAGGAGAGCGCCCCTTGCCCAAGGGGTCACTCTCCCCCAATAATTCCCTGGTGGCCTAAATTTAAAAGAAGGTGAGATCTGCCCCCCCCCATGGGGGCAGACAGCCAGAAACATAGCCCGCAAAGGGGAGTGACCCTTGCCCAAGGGGCCACTCCCCACAAAGAATTCCCTGGTGGTCCAGTGGGCTGCTTTTAAAATTAATATGGCAAAATCTGCCCCCCCCCCAGGGGGGCAGACAACGCCAATAATCATTGCCCCCTTAAGGGGAGCCACCCTTGTCTAAGGGGCCACTCCCCCCAAACAGTAAATAAATATCGCAATTTAAAAAAATAAAAATCTCTGGGTCTAGTGGGCATTCCTGCTGCACGATCGCATGATCAGGCAGCAAGAATACACAAAAGAGGCATCAGGGGAAAGGAAGACCCTTTCCTTTCCCCGATGCCTGTTTTGTTAAATCTCTCACGAGGAGAAACCTACCTCCTCTCTTCCAAACGCACTGGAAGCAAATGGCTTCCACCGCGTTGAGAATCCAATAATGACGTGGAGGGGTGGGCGGGGGAGGCACATAGATGGGCGGCACACGGGGGGAGCTCCAGCGCTTCCCCCGTGGGTTGGTGCTATGATGACCGGGAGCTGTCCTACGCACACGCCACCCGTGACATCGGACGGTTCCCAGCCGTCCGAGGCACGGAAAGGGTTAAGTTCAGGTCTTAGTTGGTACCATATTATGTATGGAGTCCAACTTGCCTAGATGAGTAATGGGGGTACTCACTCCATGCAAGGTTCTCTTCGAAGTACCTATGTATTTGTCTGGCTTGGATAATCACGGGAAAATGGCAGATGAAGAAAAATTTGACCTGCAAAATCATTTGACTGTTTTACAGAATATCCAAGAAGTCAGAAGCAAGCTGTCTATTTGTGAACCAATCTGATGCCGCCACCAGCAAAGAGAAGTCTGAAACCATTGCTGAGGGGTGGAATACCTAATGTAGGGGATGGAGTTTGTGAAACGATCCACGACAAGCATGCTTTTGAGCCATCTTACAGACCACCTGTTGCACTTATAGGTGTAAAAGGCAAAATAAATGTCATTCTGCCTCCTTTGCCTGGTTCAAGAAAAAAGTGATAGATGTCTATTAATCATGGGAAAAAGGCTTGCAGGGGTTCTGCCCTTAGAACAAAACTATACTTAGAACCATAGAACATCAGTATGTAGGGACTGAGTCACCATACCACCTCATTACTTATGGGTCTGAGTCTGACCAGATATGGTGCCTCACCTGCCCTCCTAACCTTACCAGAGAACCAAGTTAATTGGTACCCCAGAAAACAAAACTTTCGATCTTCTCAGGGATTGCGGTAACATGACACACCCATTCGCTCTCTCACTCGTGCTTGTCCACATTAAGATAACAAGGATCGGCAAAGGAAGTTTAGAATTGTGCTCTGAAAGGCCGTATACGTGCCACAATTAGTAAACAAATGCATACTAAAAATACCGTAAGCATGGTTAATAATCCATATATCATGAAAATCCCTGTCAGTTTATAGGACAGAGTAACCTAAACCTCCCTCCCCTGCTAATGAAGCTAAATGATTATATATCAAAGATCTTTGGGATTAATGGCAGACTCCGTACCTTAGTCTACACAAATGGACGCTCTACATCTCAGCAGAGGCAGCGCTCTAGTCGCAAAACTCTCGTTCCATGTGCCTGTTTTTTTGCTCATGTGCTAATTTATATGATAGGATATGTGTGCGCATCAACAACTGCATTCTTGTGTTCTGTCTTGGTGCTAGTGCCTGGCCAGAAACACTAACAAGGGACATTGTTGCTTGACCTTGTCTATGGTGTTCAGAATAAATCCCAGTAAAATGACTGAACGTGAAAACACATTGCGGATCCGTGTGAAAGTACAATGTGGCATAAAAGCAAAATGCGTTCATATGTAACATGTGCAAAGAAAAATTAGGCCTACAACATGCACAGTTAGGTTAACATAGGGAAAAGTACAATGGGCCATGCAGAAAACACATGACAAAAGCACTATGTGGCCGATTCTCTACAGAAGACCATTGCAGACACCATGAAGAATTCAGAGTAGAACCTTTTAGCCTCTCCTTACTCTGTATGAAATACCCCTTAATAAGAACAGTAACATCACTAACTTGTGTTCCCAGCTGGGGATATTTGAGCATACTGCTTCTCCAATGCTACACAGAGCAAGAACTTTACCAATGAATCTAATGTGGCCATCACTACAGTTACAAATGTTTCCAGCAACTCCATGATCTACTATGAAGTGCTACCAGAGCCCAAATCAATTGAACTGATTCCTTTTTCAGAATAACTATGTACAATGATGACTCTGGGTATGGCTCACAGGATTTTTCATCACGCTCCAAAGTCACACTACACCATAAACTGCTTTGTGCTTACCATTGGTGTCATGACAGGTACTTGATTCCACTGTGGTCCTATGTCTGGACTACTCTAGGAGGGTTTTTACTCATCCTATGACTCTCAACAATGACCCATGTGCAACTCCTACTGAATGAACATTACGTTCCAGAAAGAACATTTGCTCAACCTGTGGTTCATGAACTACAGCTACATCTTTCATCTCACAGAGCCTGAAGAAATCCCTACACTCAAACATCACAGCTTATCCTGTGCTCAAGGGCATACCTTGGGAAAAGGTTCCCTTTCAGATAATGGGGCTCACTGAGGCATTGCAATGACCATATGTTTTGAAAGTGTCAATGAACGACATTGGTATTGTAAAAGTAGAACAATATACATCAAGAGCAAAATGACATGGCGGATATAGGAAGAAGGCTGGGGGAGAAAGAAAAGTAGGGCAATATACATCGAGAACAAAAATGGCATTATGGCAGGCGACAATAGGTCACAACAAATGACATGTAATAAGTGAAACAGCTTAACAGGATTGAGGCATGAGGAGAAAAGCTTCTAGTTCAGCGCATTGTTCATTAGTAGAGCTTTATTTTGAAGGCAAATGTTGAGGGAATCAGTCTTGTTTCCACTGGAAGTGAGTTCCAGCTTCTTGGGGCAGTGCCAGAGAATGTACGATTGTAGGTTTTAAGTTTATTAAATTTCTTTCGCTTAAGCAGCAGTTTGCAGGTGCTCCTAGAGGGCCGGGATCCACCAGATAGTTCCAGCTTATTTGTCAGGTAGGGTGGGGTATTGAAGTGTAGTGCTCTATGGGTCATACAAGCAATCTTTAGTTGGATCCTTGCCTCAGAAGGAAGCCAGTTGAGCGATTTCAGATCAGGCGAAATGTGGTTGGCCTTTTAGAACCTGTGATGAGTCTAGTAGCAGCATTTAGAGATGCTCTGATGGGGGCTAAACTGAGTTTCGGCAGTCCGCATAGAGTAGCACTGCCGTATTCTAGTCTAGAGATGACAAGGGCTTGCACCGCTGATTTGAAGTCTTCTTGGGGAAGGTAGGGTTTGAGTTTTCTTAGGATGCTCATTTGGAAGTTCGCTCCTTTGGTAGATGCTCTGATGTGATCTTGCATTTTTAGGTTCCTATCTAGCAGAACTCCCAGTGATTTTGTGGAATCAGTGATGTGTGGTGTGCAGTTGAGAGCGGTGAGGTTACAAAGATATTTCACAACAGTGGGGGTTTGCCTAGCGGGTGCAATGAGGAGCAATTCCATCTTGAGGGCATTTAGTTTGAGATGGTTGGAGGTTAGCCAGTTTAGGGTTTTGAGCAGGGTTACATTGAGAGATCTGATGTCTTCGGGGGAGGATATTTTCATGTAAAGTTGGGTGTCATCCGCATACATGTGAAATTGGATGTTGGAGGCTTTAAGAATTACAGTCATTGATCCATGAAAAGGTTAAAGAGTGTGAGGGAGAGTGAGGACCCTTGGGGGACACCCAGCGTGCAGGGACGGGTTGGATAGAGTCTGATTGGATTTGACTCTTTGTGTTCTGTTGTTGAGGAAAGAGGCAAACCATTTAAGGACCGTACCTGAGAGCCCCATCCTGCCTTCCAAGAGGTTGAGTAGATTATCATATTTGACAGTGTCAAATGCAGATGAGAGATCGAGAAGAATTAATAGGCAGGCTTTATTCTGGTCAAGCAAAGTGAGAGCGTCGTCCAGTATATGAGTGATGGCCGTTTCGGTGCTGTGGCCAGTGCTGAAGCCCGATTGGAATTGATCAAGAAGCTGGAAATGCTCAGTGTGTTTGCGCAGTTGTTCATGTACATATTTCTCCAGTAGTTTTGCCAGGGTAGGGATCTTTGTCATTGGTTGGTAGTTATTCAAGTCTTTAGGGTCAGCCAAGGGTTTTTTGAGAAAAGGGAGCACTAGGCCAGACTTCAGGCAGTCCGGGATCTAACCTTGAAGAAGAGAGGCGTTGATGATCTTGGACCAGAGCGGTGCTAGTGATCCTATAATTTCTTTGAAGAAGTTGGGGAGAAGGGGGTCAGTGAAGTGATTTGAGGGTTTAAGGGTCGAGAGTATGCTGAGGATGGTAATGACATTGAGGAGTGTGAATTGACTCTAAGAGGCATTGTTTTCGGGGGGAGACCGTGAGGCGTGGGAAGGGGCGTGGAGAAAGAGGAGACAGGAGGGGGTAAGAGTTCAAGTGAAGCAGACTTTAGATCTGATTCGATCTTATTCGCCTTTTCGAAGAAGAAGAAGTCAGCAACAGCATCGCAGTTAGGCTGAGGGCGAAAGAGGTGCTGAGATTGGATGGAGGTGTTGTTGGATTGTATTTTAATCCGCTCAAATAGTCTTTACGGACGATTTTTTGGCTTTGTCAAGTTGGGCTTTGAGGAAGGTAACTTTCCCCGTTCTAACAAGTATCTATTTCTCTTTAGTCTTGGAGTTTTTAGAAGATCAGTGGAGGGAGTGGATCTCCAGGTGCGTTCAGCTAGTCTTAGGCTGCGTCTGTCAGCATTTAGGCTGTCATTGAACCATGGTTTGGAGTCTTTGATGGGTATTCTTTTTAGTTGAAGGGGGCCGTAGCATTCAGGGCAGACAGCATGGTGTTGTTACAGTGCTCAGTGAGGTCATGAATGTCGTTCATGTTTGCAGGCAGCGGAAGGGAGAAATCGCAGCGTCCTATGAGCTCATTTACTCTTGTGTTATGGAGTGATCTTTTCCACTGTTTAGTTTTAGTGATTGTGCACTTTTGGAGTTCCAACTTTCAAGGATAAGGAAGTTGATATAGTGATGGTCCGACTAGTCACAGGGGAGAATAGATTTGAGATGAATGGAGTTGGGATTGGAGATGATTAGATCTAGGGTCGAGCCTAAGTTGTGTGTGGGACTGTCACAAAATTGAGTCAGGGAGAGGTCAGTTAGGAAGTTTTTGAGAGTGTTAACCGCCTGATCATGCGGGTCATTCCAGTAGAGATTGAAGTCACCAAGGAAGATCTGGGGGCAGTGTCGGCCCAGGTTGGAGGAGATGGTTTCCATAGTTTGTTCAATTAGAGGGAGGTTATCACCTGGGGGTGGGAGAAGATGTGAAGGCTGCATAAGGGTCTGTGTGTGCTAGTGATGTCGATGCATAAGTATTCACAAGATGGGAGATTAGCTGAAGGGGACTGTTTTGCTGAGAGAGTTGCGTTAAATACCGGCTATGCCACCTCCCGTTTTCTTAACTCGGTTGAGTCTGATAATGCTGTGGCTGGGATGGACTAGTATGTCAAGGATAGGGCCAGAGGAATTGTTGAGCCAAGTTTCGGTGAGGATAAGTAGGTCAAGTTCTCGGGTAATGATGAGATCTGCAAGGTCTGTGGCATCTACAGTTAAGTAACATGCATTTCAGATGTGGTTTGTACAGACGGTCAGTGAGCGCGGGCTGTGTAGTGGGGATCTGCATGAGGTTATTAATGTTTAAGGCATTGGTGTTGAGTCTGGGCGCTCTATGAGGGTTGGGTGTGATGCTTTGGATGGCTTCCGTGTTGCCATGCTTAGGATATGTCGAGCTAGGGGCAGTTAATAGGGCTGTTTGTGAGGTTCTAGAAGGGACTGAGAAGGACGAATGCGGAGAGTTATAAGCACGGAGGAGGTAGAGAATGTCTGGTTCTGAAAATTGATTTTTGGATCTGGCGGGTCTATATGGGGCGTTAGGGTAAGGAGTGGTATTCCAATTCTGGATAGGGGTTTCAACTGGAATACAGAGATTGTAAAGTGAATGATATCAGATTTACAGGCTTATGGTACTTTGAATAATCAAGATCCTTATTTGCATTCAGTGAATTACAAAGAAGGGTATTCTTTACTAACTATCCTAGAGAAATATACATTTACACACAATGGGAGCATTGTGAAGCTCCACCTTCTAATAGTAAATCAAATTTCTTTAAAAAGTTTCCTTACTTCAAGAGTGATGATAGGTCACATCCCTCAGCTTTTTCACAAAGTCCACAACCACTTTGAAAGAATTTGATTACCACTAAAAGCTGTATTCAAAATAATTCACTCGGAACCTGGCCATCCCAGGTTTTGCATTTTGGAAAGAAAACATTGATGAGAAAAGTAAAGAAGCCTTATTTTGAGGATGCATTACTCCTAAAGAAATTAATTTTTTTAACAAAACTATCCAGCAGACTACCTGTCTGGTATTTAGTACCATGAAGATTTCAAAAAACCTTCAATACCGAAAGTTAATTAGATGATGTTTAATAATTGTCAATCACAAATTAACATTTCTGGATCAGATATAAATGAAATGGTCCAGAATGGAACGGATAATTCTACCTAGTTCCCTCCAGAAGGTTTGCTCTATGGCCATATGCTTCCTATACATGGATAAGTCAATTACTTTCCAACAACCCTGGCCCTAAATTAGCTAAATGACCCAGTGCATGATGTAGCACACAAAAACCTGTAGTAGTTACCTTATACAGTGTGAGAAAACTGTGCCAACACTGCTTACAATATTCCAGACTTTCAGCTGTGAAAGAACTCTTATCCTTCATTAAAGAAAACATGGATTTCTCTGACCACCTTTTGGGCCACATCTCCTTAGAAATACACGATTTGTGGTGATCAGAATATATGCCATATATAATGAATGGAACAAATACTAAGAAAAAGAAGCAGTGGAAAGAATTAGGCAAATAGATCAGGAAAACATGCAGTTTTTAAAGTTATTGACAATGGCATGCATATGCTCTCAAAGAGACTACTCATTAAATCACATCCTGTCCCCAGCCTTAGACCTCCTCGAATGAGGCTTACGTCCATTATAAAATGGTCCGACTCAGTTAGGAGATATTATACAATTAAATTGGGCATTACAAACACTCAAATCAAGCTTCTTGCCCTGGCAACTTCTAAATGAAACATCTCTTTTTGAACCTTATAATTTGACCCTACCACAGAAAACTGGCTAAAAAAAGAGTACCCATATACTCTGCTGAACATCAACAAGTGGAAGAAGCACCATTTTCAGTTAGTGATCATTCACCTATTACCTGGCTAAGACACTGCATTATTTCCCTACCAATTACAACTTTTCATTTTCATTACTTTCAGAAGTACAAATCATTAGGCTGGTATGAAAAAATGCACAATTAACATCTGCACCATTCGTGGAAGTTTCCTATTTCCTACATTTGCGTTAATGAAAATAACCCTGTGTTTATTAGTGCATCCAGCTAGAGAAATCCATTAGGACACTACTTTTTGTGTAATACCATTTTGTTGCATAGAATGTGTAGCGCTTTGATGCGAGGGTTAAACTGTATTTGATCACTCCTATTATGTCCATCCCCACACACCATTAACTGCTGTACAATATCTCCTATTTAGCACTAACAAATGTTAATTGCGGCTTGAAACCAGGCCAGCCTAACTTGATAACAGTTTCTAAAACAATACAGTGCTGTGGAAGTACCTTGTACCCACCTCCTTAACATGTAATCAAAAACATCCCTTGAACTAGTATTGATATGAGCGGCATACATATTGACGAAATTAGCAAGTTGGTCACAATATTATTACAAAAAGTAGTCTCTTTGACTTAAGTGGCAGAAACATACAACCTTCAGACAGCCAGAACTGCTTTGGAGATTCAGAAGCTGTTAGAAATGCAATACCTGACTCAATTTGTAGGTATCATGCATACTATTTTAATTTGTCTTCAACAAGTGGTATTGACCATCTGTTATAAGAAAATTGGATCTGGTCTGGTGACTGGATTTAAACCAGTATTTGGACTGATACCATTGCTTTTTCACTCTTTAATCGTCAAGTCTCTTTGGAGGATTTCCGACTGCTCATCGGCTCTGGTCTTGTCATCTTTCTCCTGTTCTGACAAGGAAATTGAGGACATGGAGTATTCCTAGCCAGGTGAACAAAGATACATAGAGGCTCTAGCACAATATTTGGGACAAGCTTTGCTTTCAGATCTTTGGGAAAACTGGATCCTATCCTTTCACAAAATAGATAATACACAAGTGAAATCTGTGTTCAGGTTATAAACTATCCAGCGGAACTCATTGTGGAAATGTTGCTGCAATCACACCAGAGACCATGCCAGATAATGCATTTGTCCCTTCTACAAAATACAAACTATGATGGATCAACTACACCAGTGACTCTCTTTGACGAGTTGCTCGATGTCTGGCTTGTTTGCTGTTAATGTTCGAGCATCCAACTGAAGTATTCTCATCATCACTGAGTACCTTGGAATTGCAACCAATTGCTGGTCCTGCTCATGTGCAAGCTAACCATGACAAGAAACATGCATAACTGGCTTTCACAACAACCACAAGTATGCTGCAAGAACACCTGATGATGTCGACATGTCCTCAGGTGAGGACTGAAAATTACCTCACTATTTGACCACAGAGACCGTGTTGTGAAGCTGAAGATTTATTTTTTACAAACTATTGTTATTTTTAAAGCCACATACTTTTAATTGGCCTATTCAATATAATAACTGATCTGTTTATTCGCCAACACTCATCCCCCTTAGCTAACCTACTTCTTCTTAAATAAAGTAATTTTTTGCTTGAAACATGCAAGGCTCGAAGAGACCAATAGATGCATAGCTTATTGAATATATATTGTTCTATTTTATATAATCATGCTTTAATGAAGTTATATTTATGTACACTTACATTTTATGCTTTATTTACTTAACAGAGATTATTAACTTGGATATGAGTATAGAATTGTATATATTTTAATATTCTGAGGGCATGGATTTCCCGATAAATTAGACAAATCCCTATAAATCTCTCCACCCATTTGACATCACAATTCACACATACAAGTCGGGTATGACGTAAAGACACAAGGCTGGGCTATATTTTAGGTAAGCCGAAGCTTCATTTTCTGTATTTTTGCTAAATCATTGTCTGCTTTTGATGCAGGTGTAGTCTGTTCTTGTCTTTTCAAGAACTGTGAATGTCAAGTGATTTAAATATAGACATCAACAAAACACCTGATGCAATATCAGTCTGGGACAAGTGCCCGCTTATCTTAATTTCAAGGACACACCAACAACAATAGCTAAAACTCTGTAGTCTGAATTGTTGTACTTTTATCATATATGTTTAAAAGAATGCGTCTTAGATTAGTATCTTGATGCTTATTCCTAAGGTGACATTGCGAATTCCATTTCAGAAAAGATATCAATCAATCATCATTTTGAGTCCATGAAGGTCTCAAGGCTCTGGAATTTCTAACTGCTACGTGGCGCTCTGTTCATTCAAACAGCCAGGTCTTGAGTCCTTTCCTGAATTTTCGAAGTGATCCTGAGGTGCACAAGTAGGTCGTTCCAAGCTTTGGCTGCAAGATGTGAGAAGGAATGTGCTCTGTTGTTGCTTAGGTGGTGTCTTGCTTTGCCTTTCAGCTAATACAGCTCCCATATGGTGGCTCAACACTGGGCGAGGCGGGAGATATCAACACAATACAAACAACACTTTTAGAAAGGGGTTTTATTTTACAAAATGCAAAGACTCTCTCTTTAGAATAAGGCTTGGGGTTTTATTTTACACAATGCGCTCTAACAGAAAGGGCTTTCCCATATGCCAAACGCACAAAATTCAAATACACAAAGAGATATATATGTTTATATGCAAGCAATAATAACACACTTGGTAAATGCATGAATAATACCAAACAAGCAGCAAATAATAAGAGATAACACTGAAGTAAATATAATATGCTGGACGTCCTTCAAGAGATCATTTGATTTATTCAGTGTATATATCTTTCTGATTACTTTGGATGTGCACCTCAACTCACTCACACATCACAAAGAAAACACCTCAACTGATCAAAGCCACTGGCCAAACATCACAAAGGCAATAATCAAAACTCAACACTTCAGCTGGTGCAAACACTGCATCTTAGCCCACTCCTGACGGGGGAAAATAAACAGTCGGAGATTAGAGCCTCAGCAACCAGGGTCCTGAAGTAGACGCGTCCGTCCCCATTTGGATTCCAAAATCCCGGTTTCTAAGTCAACAACCCTCAGCTTTATAATCGCAAAACCCACTAGAAGGTTCAAGAGAAACCTCGCCCCCTGAGCCAAAGGAATCTTACCAGAACTGATCAGCTTCCAAGCAAGCATTCCAATGGCAGGAAGGAGTTCTCACGTTCCCTCTCCAATCTCGCATGTTCCAGCCTTTATCTTGACGAAGCTCACGAAAGCATTCCAGGGTACATTAAACAATCTCTCACAAAACAATCCTTGAACATGATTAACCCAAACAACTTGCAAGTGCTGCTGTGCACGCAGATAAAGCTCAATCCAAGCAGAGTCAGAATTCAGAATGACATGAGGCCATGTCAAAGCCAATAGTAAGAACTTCATAACTCTACTAACGTAAAACACAATGCACATTTGTGAACACACTGCTTATAGCATCACATACTTCATCTCTCAATGTACACCACAGTGTACATTTGTGTACCACTGCTCACAGCACTGCATTTCGAGACCAAAAATTACATTTCACACCTCTCTCTCCCTCTCATGCTTTCAAATGCACATCCCACACATTCTGTTCTTGGCAAGGCTGTTCTACTCCATGACAGCTCCCACTGAAAGACAGCAAGATTACAAGAAATAGACCTGTAAGAGAAGCAAGGCATATGCAGGACGTTGTACATTCAGGCTAGGTTAAAATCACACACCAACGTCAATTAAAATAATGGTAGTCAAAGGTCATCACAGGGTGTCCGACCGCAAGAGCGCCTCTAGGACTACATTCCACCCCTTGACCTTTGACTATCATTACATACATATATAAAAAAAACTGAACTTCTTAACTGAAAGCATAACTATGATTGAAGCACATGTTAAAGCAGTAACATTATAGACTTATGTACTGAACTGAAAGCACAAATATAATTGAAACACACATTAAAACAGTGAAATCATAAAAGCATGTAATAATCATTTCAAAGCATGTAAAATAGCTCATGCATATCTGAATACTTAGCAAGAATAAATGTATGATGGATACACAAAATAAATGCACAAATAGAATCAAGCATATGAACTCAGTAATGCTCCTAATGTCACAAATGGCTTATACTGGAACTTCTACTGTTGAAGCAGCCAAACATATATTTTGTGCTGAAAAATAAAGGCTTTAAACTAAAAACATCTTCTTCAATTTCGATTTCACCACATTTTCTTTTTTTCTTTTCAAATTAACTAGCATTTGCAGAACAAATAATGTCCTTCTGTGTGAAAGACACACAGCCTTCTTGCTTTCGAAATTATAACTGTGAACATTTTACTTCAGGTTTACGATATCAGTTCATGATTCTTGGCTTGGTAAGTTCGTCTGGTTTGTTCAGCCAAAGAATGTCACCTTGCACCGTCCAGTAATCACTTCGGGGGTGGGGGGGAGGGGAGGGGTCCCACACCCACATGGGGCCAGTCAAACCAAGGCATCCACTCACAGGACAGGGACATCAGGCCGCAGTATGATCTGAAAAAGAAACAAGCATCACTCTTCTTGCAAAAAACATTTTTCAAAAAGCGCACATTTTACTTTCTCTGTTTTGAGTCTGAATGCACAATATTATTATTTCTGTCTGCACGGTTCTCTGTTGGCTCTGGGGAATTATCTGAGAATTCTACCCACACTTTGGCCTCTGAATTCTAAGCCTCTGAATTCTTGGCATCAGAGTGAAACTCTCCTTTTTCCTGCACTGTAAGAAGGGCTGGGGCAGTCTCCTTCCTGACTATTTTTCCACCCTCTGCTGAATACGTGCTACCTTTATCATTTGGCATGACCCCAAGGCAATCCATCTTCTCTGTCTGCTCTGGTAATTTTCCTTTTTTCAACTCGCCCCTCACCTTCTGTGGGACTGGTCTGTGTAGTGCATATTGACACATAGGGATCACAGTTGTAGGTAAATCTAGGGGGATATGCATCCCTTCATTCTCTGCCCACCTGTGTGTATGGCCTTTCTCTCCTAGGTGCTCGCACTTAGTCATGCACACCAAATCAGAATCATGTGTCACCACCTCTGTCTCCAAGATTTTAGCCTTTTCATCTGTAAGGGGACCAAAGGTTCTGTCTAGTGAATGTTTAGGACCATGAGCATACACAGTAGCTGCGCCTTTCAGTAAAATCTGCCACTTCACTGGGGAATCTTGTGTCTCAAACACCACCCCTGGACTTTCTATTGGGACCTGCGCCAACTGTTTATGCAAAACTGTAGTTTCTGTCTGTGTGTGCCACTTTATCACATTTGCTTCTTCCCATTGCATTTGAGAAAATCAAGAGTCAAAGTCACATTATGTCTTATTGTCTTCTGCAAAGTGTCTTTCTATGCGCAAAAACATATGTATTTATCCAGCGTTTGAAAATGTTTCAGTCCACAAGTTTATAAGCATACTCTCCCTTCCCTGTTTTTCACAATTACTAAAAATAGCACACTGCTCCTGAACCGGCTCACATAACTCACTATCACCTTTCTGTATTGGCCACATGTTTAAAACACACTGCACAGTCTGTTGTGCAGATTCAAAAGTACATTGCTGCATTTCTTTTTTCAAAATAGCGTCTTTCCATGTAGAGCAAGATTCATCATTCACTAACATGTCTGATTTATACCTGCAACCAATTATCGCTAATTCTAACAGACTGGTCTGTTTATCTTCCTGCACATTCACATTTACACGGTTCAAATTAATTTCTGGCTGAGCAACGTCCTCAAAAGAATTAATTAAAACCTTCTGCGAAACCTGCAGATTAAGTGGCAATATCTCTAAGCTATTCAAAAACTGAAAAATTGTGCTGTTCCTAAACAAACCAGTAAAAATGATGCAGGTCACAGTATGTTCTACACCCAAATAGATTGGAATCCATTTATTTGGAATGTAATGCCCTCACACACCCCAAATGGTGTCATGCTCAATCATCGGGCTGCTCCTCGTCTGGCCGGCGCTGCAATGCCTGACGGGCTCCCAATGCTGGGCACTTTGGCGGAGATCTTTTTTCCAAGTAGCCGTTTGGTGCCATAGGGATGAGGGGTCTAATGAGTGTAGATGTAAGAGTGTGTGATATAAAGTGTGAGTTAAAACAGGATTGGGAGTACCGACAAAGACTACTTTAATTGTGGGGTCTCCTACCCTGATTAAAAAATGAATGAAAGGCGCAATGCTAAAGTAATGTCTTAGGTGTGGCGCTCTTCCATGTGATTGCTCAACATGTTTCGTCGCCTTTTTTTTTATAGTTTTAGAAGCGATTCATCAGGACCTATGAAAAAAGAGGACTATCTACACTATGTACACTATGTTGGACCTAAACTAATAGTGTATTAATTATAAAATCATGACCACCGTACCTTACTCTGTCTAGTGGCTGGTAGTGCAGTTTCTACCTATTATGGGAAAGAAACCATGTTAAAATATACAATGACAAGCCACAACCAATAGTGACTCGAGTACAGAGGAATGGAGTTACAACCAGCGTAGAAGGGGAGGAAGACAAGGCTTCACAGAATTTCAAGTACCACAATTCCAGGGACCGGGTTTTTGGCCCTACCCCATTCCTCAAGGGCCCCCACAATTCAACCCTACTGGAAACAACCAGCCTTTTTTAGGAAGAGGCTGGGGCAGAGGGCGAGGAAGAAGAAGAGGGCAGCCACAACAACAACAGAAGAAGGCACAGTGGCAAGAATCCAACCAGGACATGATGGAAACCCAGAGCCACATGAAAAGGAGACACTGATTGTCAATCTTTCGCAGAGGACCTTGACTGAAGTCGAGGCAAGGGTCCTAGAGAAAGGACTTGGTTTTGTTCCAACTCCAAAAATAGATGGGTTTCAGGAACAATGCGAAATTCAAAAGTTCTTCTGCAAGGTACGCTTAAAAGCATTTTTCAATGAGACACAGCCACCACAACAGACAGACTCTGGCTTGCATAATGCCTCGACGTTCACCCCCAACAATGGGATGGTACCTACCAAAGTATTAACCTTTGAACAGGCTGTGCTCCTAGAGCTGGGGAACGGTACAACCAGGAGACATTTCAATAATTTCTCTAAAGATGAGTCGACGGCTGTCGACTCTCCGGCCAACGATACCTCGATAACAATAAAACAGGCGGATAAAGGGGGAGCTATGGTGATAATGGCCACCAGCGACGATCACATTGTCAACGCCAATTAGAGAATCAACAGTATTACACACCAATCACTAACAACCCAGTGGCACGACTACTACAAACCATAACCTCCTTGGTCTTCTCGGCTGAGAGCCAAGGGTGGCTTAGTAAAAAAGAGGCAGAATTTTTGGTTAAGAAGGATCCGAAAACTCCATACTTCTACATCCTGCCAAAAATTCACAAGGGTGTACGGCCAGTCCCAGGGCGTCCCATAGTCTCCGGGATAGATTCAGTACTCGAACCCTTATCGAAGTTCTGCAATTACTTCATGCAGCCATTGGTAAAACAGACACGATCCCACCTACAGGACACCGCAGATGTGTTGCGTCTGCTAGCAGACTTCTTGAACACAGATTAAATCAGCCCTTTGGTCACCCTAGATGTAGAGGCCCTCTACACTAATATTCCACAGAGGGCCACTCTAGGTGTGATCGGGGAGGCCTTTAATAAGCACGCCTAGCAGTCACAAACACCCAGTAGCTTTGTTCTGGAACTCGCCACACTGGTCTTGACTGAATTTTTTTTCGAGTTTAAGGGACAACTGTACCACCAGACCCAGGGGACTTCCATGGGGAGTACCATGGCCCCCAGTGCAGCAGGGCTGTACATGGCCTCGTTTGAAGAGGAGCACATTCTCAACAATTCCAACCCATACAAAGACAATCTATGCCTCTAGAAGAGGTTCATAGATGATATCATCATCTTTTGGCGAGGTAGTGAGGATACATGCAATGAGTTTTGTGCATGGATCAATACTTTGAACCCCTACCTGAAGTTTTCCAGCACAGTCTCAAATAAACAGATACCCTTCCTCGACCTCTTGATAAGGTTGGACAATGGCACACTGAGCACCACCATATACAGAAAACCCACGGATCGCAAAGGTCTGCTACTTTTTAGCAGGTGCCATCTGCGCGCCCTAAAAGAGAATTTACCTGTGGGGCAATTTTTGAGACTCCGTAGGAATTGCAGTCAAGTAGAAGACTACAAAAATGAAGCAACAACATTCGCAAGAAACCTCGCACAACGTGAGTACCCAGCACGCAATATTGCCCTCTCGAAAAAACGCACAAGAAACAACAACAGGGAGGCCTTATTAGAACCCAGACAAAGAACTGAAACAAAAACGTTGACATGCGTGACCACATACACTCCAGCCTCAACCAGAATAAAACAGGCTATCAAGAAACATTGGTGGATATTGAATACTGGGGATTTGACTCTTGAACAACCTCATTTTGCTTTCAAACGTACGAGAAATTTGAAAGACAGATTGATCCATACCAGGCCTCGTGCACGACCAGTGAATACACAGAGAAAGTTGTGGGACTTACCTCCAGTTCAGGGACACTACACATGCAGTACCTGCACTGTCTGTGCCCTGACAACAGTGACTAAGACCATCACATTTGATTAAACCTTTACATGGGAATTCCGCATACACAGTAATTGCAACTCCACAAATTGCATTTATATGATCACGTGCCCTTGTGGTCTAAAATACATAGGGATGACCACGCGCCCGGTCAAAGTGAGAATCACTGAACAAGGCAGCAATTTTCGTTGCCACAAGATCAACACTAAAATGTGTACACATTTTTTCAACACCCAGCATGCACCAGACTCATTTCGCTGGGTGGTACTGAAAACCTTCACTAAGATCAGTAAGGATGCTTTGTTTTACAAAGAACAGAGATGGTTGCACCGTCTATCCTCTGACACACTGGGCTTGAATGAGGACATTCCATGGAGCACACTGTGGGCCCGATTCACAGAACTAACTTAAGACAAAATCCTAAACTTACTACCATTTTGGTATCCACAGAAGGCACTTACTCATTTTGGTATTCACAGAAGTTAGGAGTCCTAACTTTAGGACTCCTAAATGCCTTCTGTGAATACCGAAAGTCTTAAAGTTAGGATTTTTCTCAGTTTAGTAGTAGTATAGTTAGGACTCCTAACTTTAGGACTCCTACATGCCTTCTCTGAATACCGAAAGTTTTAAAATTAGGATTTTTCTGAATTTAGTAGTAGTAAAGTTAGGACTCCTAATTTTAGGACTCCTAAATGCCTTCTGTGAATACCGGAAGCCTTAAAATTAGGATTTTTCTCAGTTTAGGAGTCCTAAAGTTAGGAGTCCTAACTTTACTACTACTAAACTGCGAACAATCCAAATTTTAAGGCTTTCGGTATTCACAGAAGGCATTTAGGAGTCCTAAAGTTAGGAGTCCTAACTTTACTACTACTAAATTCTGAAAAATCCTAATTTTAAGACTTTCTGTATTCAGAGAAGGCATGTAGGAGTCCTAAAGTTAGGAGTCCTAACTATACTACTACTAAACTGAGAAAAATCCTAACTTTAAGACTTTCGGTATTCACAGAAGGCATTTAGGAGTCCTAAAGTTAGGACTCCTAACTTCTGTGAATACCGAAATGAGTAAGTGCCTTCTGTGAATACCAAAATGAGTAAGTGCCTTCTGTGAATACCAAAATGGTAGTAAGTTTAGGATTTTGTCTTAAGTTAGTTCTGTGAATCGGGCCCTATGGATTTAACTATAGCCCAATAGATATTGTAGTCCACTCCTCCTGGTCTTAGACTGCTCCTTTCAGCCTCTCCTGCCAAATAGCGAAGGTACACATACCAACACATAATGGCCGACCCATTTTTTTCAAAACCATAGGCAAAAAATCATGAGATGGTAACACTTAACACTCTATACCACTTTGTCACATCCTCTAGAGCCTGCAGGGTCATACCTATGTACCTTGTATACCTGTCCCTAGATAACCAAGCAGGACACAGCATAATACATCATAAAGCCTCATACTAAAAGAGCATATCAGGCATTTCAACGGGCCGGGCACCCCTTTCCAAAATGGCCAACCCGTTCTTTACTGAAACCATAGGCAACACATCACTATCTCTATCATTCTCCTGTGGTGTATCCCCATCGTAAGTTAAGCTTGACACAGTTTTTAACAGCAGGATAGACTGAATTGGACACACAGTATTTAAGGAGTAGCTGAAATACCGGCTCTACGAACGTACTATATTTAAAAAGAATTCTGCCATGGACGACATAATAATTGCAGCCACTCATCATTTTTTAGGCTACCGCATTATTATAACGTGAATGCTGGGGTAGTTTTACAAGACTAGGATCCACCGCTATGATGCGGTTTTTAACACTCGCGCCTTCTCCAAGATGGCGCCCGCTGTGCCACCACTTAGCATTACAGGCTTTTCCGGCACACGCGGGAGACACCAACACAGCTGGTACGATTTAGGGATTGAATGAGGAAACGTAAGGGGATAAATAGCCAAGCCGGCTCACTCCTCTTCACCTCCCGAACCCGGCAGCTATGGGTAGGTCTATGGATCCGTTGCGGACTTTGCAACCGTGAGTACACTGGGGAACCTTTGGTTCATCCTTTCAGAATGCTTGTGTATTTGAGGACCATTGTACCTCTCCTCTGGGAGCAACCAAGGCTATTACACTCCTTTTCAGGTCTCGGCTCGAAGGCTGCGCTTGCGCAGTCTCGCTCCGAGATTTAATGACTTGGAGAAGAGGGGCTTGAACCCGCCCCTCTTCTCCCCTCTTCTCCATTGGCTGGCCTCTTGAATGCTGGCCAGCCATTGGAGAAGAGCTTCATCACTCCGAACAGGCCCCGTCCTTTTCGGATTCGGGGGCGTGTTTTTTTCAACTTTTCTGATTATCTCCTCCAGCCAATGGCAAGAGGAGAGAAAAGCAAAACACGCCCCCGAATCTGGAAACGCCGCTGCCTTTCTCCGAGGCAGTTCTGGCTGACCTCGGAGAAAGGCGGTGGTGTCCAGCATCAGGTTCGTGCAGCTCGCAGCTTGCAGCTTCCTCCTTGTTACAAGGAGCTTCACACGCCCGCTCTCCCCCGCTGGTGCTCACCGTGGAGAAAAGCGTGCCCCCGCAGTGCCGATCACTTCCGGGCAAGGTTCCCCTGCAGTGCGCTCGGCAGAAGTCCCGGGGTCCTTCATCGGCGAAGTCGTGGGCCTGCATGAAGCTCCTCAGCCGGGGCGCTGTGTGTCGGCAGGACCGTCCCAGCCTTCCAGCGGAGCAGCCTCCGCCCCTCGAGGCCTCGTCGGGGAGTACCGCTCCTAAAGCCCGGGACCAGCAACCTCTCCGATCTGCTCCGTGTCTCCCTACTGCTCGGTTGTAGGTATGTCCGAATCTTCTCAGCGCTCGCACATATTCTGTCCTCTTTGTATCCCACTCGGTCTTCTTTCCCCATGTATTTTTATCCTGGCACTATTTTTTTGCTTTCCCCTTCTTCCTCTCCTTACCCTTGAGCTCACCAAATATTTTATCATTTATTTTCGTCTTTTTATCCTCTTCCTCCAGGTTCTTCCTTTCTCACAAATGGAATGTTTCTCACTCTCTCTCAGTCCTCGTGTTTTGAGTTTCTCTATAGCTCTGTTGGCCCTCTCAGTTTTGCTGTAGTTTTCTCTTCCTGCCAGTTACACGGCGGCGAAAGGACATCGTATTTGAGAATAACATTTTTAAGAATTCGAAAAGTCCATGTTGTTTAACTTACCTGATTGTCAGGGCGTTGAGATTAAGTCTACCTCCTCAAGCATTCCTGCTCCCCTTCACCCCTCCCATCCCCACCACTACTGGCACGGCCATGCAGTCCGTGTATCCTTTCCTAATCTTGGCACCTTGGCTCTTATAACTAAATTTACTTCACTAGCCACTGATACAAGTGCTGTCCTTGCCACTTGTGCTGCCAAAGGGTGGTAACAGACATTACCGCTGTAAACGTAATGTCTTGTGCCCTTTACAGATTTTCAGAAGTATCCTTTTGATGCCTGCTTATTTTTTCTTTTGCTCGTATCCAGCCTAACCGTTTCAGGAAGACGTAGTTTACATCTAACGGGACTAAATTTAATGAAATACCACAAGCAACAACGAATAGTATGATATGTTGTATAATATACTGCTAATACTGAACATTGCTCGCAGACAGATTGAAGTATTGCTGACCAAAGCTTATATGTTCGGATCGAGACAGATACTACCTACAGGCCAGCTCATCAGGCAGGGTTTCACAAAGGGAGGGGAGCAAGAGGGTGCTGGAGGGGTGAGTGTTGTGGAGAAAGAGACACATGGTGTTTGACAACCATACAGCTCAAGATGAAACTCCTATGGTGTATTTGTCAAAAAAAAAGTAACTACCCCATAGTAGTTGGAATTGGAAGTAGACTATGTTGGACGTGAAATTCACTTTTGTCACGAAAGTAATGTTCTTTATTGCAGCTTGTGCTTTTTAATACCATAAATTTGGAATGGGGCGTGCACCCATGCTAGGAAATTGTAAAAGTACATAGGTTTCATTTTGTTAGAAACAGCTTATGGACATCGACTATAAGATAAATAGATAATTTTTTATTTCACAATTAATTAAAACCATTGCAATGAAATCACAAATAAATATACAATATACTTTTTTTCCCCTTATTGTACAAGATGAAAAGACAGGTTGTTTCAATCAATTAAGCAAAAGTTAAGAAAATGGAATCATCGTTTTGGTTACTATAGACATAAAAAACCTTAAAAGGAGTACATAACATGGCCCAGCTTTACAAGTTAAAGTTCTATACGATGGGGGAGTTCAGAGAAGCCCTTATTGCCATCAAATATTTCAGAAACCGGGCTGCCAGCTGCGCTGATTCACCTTTCATGCACTCATCTAAGGTGGCGTGACATGTTCGTATATTTAAAATACACCATGATGCCAGCTTTAATTGTAACAAGCATTTACAATGCAACGGTCTCGGCATTGTTAAAGTTAGAGCTATTGGCATTGCTCATGACAATGCCGTTTCTTTAAATGTTTTAAAAACGAAAACATAAACAAAAATAATGTCATGAGCAATGCCAATAGCTCTAACTTTACCAATGCCGAGACCATTGCATTGTAAATGCTTGTTACACTTTTTTGTTAACAGAGATAAGACATACAGTGTGCGTTATGTTTAAATGACTATTGTGTGCTGTCTCCAGCTCAGTTTAAGATGGGGACACAGGCTTTTCCTGTTTTAATACACTTCACATATATGATGTGACAGCCTTGATAGGGGACGCCATAAGTGCAGACTGTTAGACATTAGAGCACCTTGGATAGGGCTGAATGGTGTTCTTTTCTGTTCCTTTTAAACATTGTTTTTCTCTTCCATTTATCATCTACGTTCCCCTGAAGGATGTGAGGAAGTTCCTCATGTTCTGATCTGCCGGGGATTGATGAAGTAAAAACTAATTTCAAACAGGATGAGTTCTATGCACTTCCTGCGGCGACAGTGGCTTCATTTAACTAATTAGGTCACAAGAATTGAGTGCATTGAAGTGACCACTTTGTTTTTGGCACCTGGTGGGTTAATGCTTGCGAAACCTCACTTGTGTATGCTGTACCATTAAGGAGCACAGTAGCACACAATACTCATGTGGTTGTGGCTTGTAATTGTATATTTTAACATGGTTTCTTTCCCATAATAGGTAGAACCTGCACTACCAGCCACTAGACAGAGTAAGGTACGGTGGTCATGATTTTATAATTAATACACTATTAGTTTAGGTCCACCATAGTGTAAATAGTGTAGATAGTCCCCTTTTTTCGTAGGTCCTGATGAATCGCTTCTAAAACTATAGAAGAGGCGAAGAAACATGTTGACATGGAAGAGCGCCACACCTTACTTTAGCATTGCGCTTTTCATTCATTTTTTAATCAGGGTAGGATATCCCACAATTAAAGTAGTCTTTGTTGGTACTCCCAATCCTGTTTTAACTCACACTTTATATCACACACTCTTACATCTACACTCATTAGACCCCTCATCCCTATGGCACCAAACGGCTACTTGGAAAAAAGATCTCCGCCAAAGTGCCCCGCGTCGGGAGCCGGTCAGGCATTGCAGCGCCGCCAGACGAGGAGCAGCCCAAAGATATAGCATGACACCCTTTGGGGTGTGTGAGGGCATTACATTCCAAATAAATGGATTCCCATCTATTTGGGTGTAGAACCTACTGTGACCTGCATCATTTTTACTGGTTTGTTTAGGACCAGCTCAATTTTTCAGTTTTTGAATTGCATTTGGGCACTTGTGCTGGACCTTGAAGGAAAAGCCCTTCTGTCCCTCTTTTTGTGAATATAAATATATCTAAGCTCACATTTTTCACAAATGACTCTCCGTGGCTCTCTGAACAGCCTGACAAAACAAACGGCTTCGGCTCTTGGTACATGTTTAACTATTTTTTCAAAGACTTGTTTTCAAACTGAGCGTCAGCTAACTCTCTTTTCAGCTCAATACATTCTTTTTCTAAATATCCACATTTTTGATACATGCTAAGCAATGTATTCAAAATGATACCACTATTTCTGTCTGAAATACCAAGTCGTTTTCCCTCTTTAAAAGAGGCAATCTCGGGGGGCGTGGCTCGGGTAGCAAGCATAGCGGACGCAGCCTGATCGGGCTCCGTCCACCCATGCACAAATCCGCTGATAATCCTTCACAGATCCTGCCCTGAGGAGCTGCGACCTACCTTGACCGATGCACGATCAGTTGTGGCCGCAGCGGTGGATTCATATCCAGGATCGCGGCCCTACTGTGGAGGTTTCTGGTCAACGACAATCCGGAGTGGCGCGAGCTGGGCTCTTCCCCCAGCGGCCGGGCTGTGTCGCGGCGTGTGCCGGACGTCGGAGAGGCGCTGAGGGTGAGAGCCGGTCTCCACTGCGTTCCCGCATGGTGTAATGATCCTGGATTAAAGTGGGGACGCCGCTGCCCTTCTTTCCCCCGCTGCCCTTCTTTCCCCCGCTGCTCCGCCTGAAGCTCTTCCTGCCTGCTCGGAGGCGTAGCTGGGCCGTCCCGAGACACACGCCGCAGCCTCCGATCTCACCAGCGTTTACTGCGGAGCTCCGGTCGACGCCCTCTGGGATCTCGGCCCGGTCGGACCCGCCCTTTCAAGAAGTGCTACTCATTGGGCTCCGGCTGGCCTGGACGTCTTGAATCATCGCGGGAGCTGTGTGTGAGGCTCCAGAGGACCACTATGGGACCAGGGTCAGATTGAAGTGCAGTGACTGGTGTTTTGGCTTCCCACATCCCTGGGGAGGATTGCTCCTACCTCCTGGGGAGGCACCGCGGGACGGTTGCCCCCCCCCGCCGCAGGGGGGGCACAATGGTTATCCCTCCTCCCCAATTTTGCGGGGCTCCATTTTGGGGCGCAGTCGGCGCGGGGGGAGGCCTGTGCCTACCTGACTGGCGCGGACTGCAAGAAGCTGATTCTGGCGGTGTTGACCTGTGGGGAAAGGATTGGAAGGCTCGTGTCGCCATAGCGTGCTCAGCAGGTGGGGCCACCGCCATGCTGACCCTGCACTGACCCTCGCTGCTGTGGCTGCCCCCCTGACCCTCCTCTTGTTCGGGCGTCCATGCTGGTGGGGGCATGGCCTGCCGCCTCGGCGCTGTCGTGCCACTGTGGGGCCTTCAGGAGATCGCTGGCCCAGAGCACAGCCCAGGCCCTGGCAATGCAGCCCTCCTGGCAGCAATCAACCATGCAAGAGACACTCTTGATGCCAAATTAGGTGCAGTGGGGTCTGAGGTCTCCTTCCTTCGCCAAGATCTCCGCAAAGCAGTGGACCGGATTACTGAAGCCGAAACCCGGGTCTCGACGGTGGAGGACACGATATCCTCCCTCCAGAAAAAGGTGAACAAGCTCACTGTGGTGTACCAGGAGCTGGCCTCCAGAGTGGAAGATGCAGAAGGATGAGCACGACGCAACAATCTACGCTTTGTGGGTTTACGGGAGGGATGCAAGGGTGGCTCAATGACCACCTCCATTGCCAAATGACTCACAGATATCTTACCAAAAGATCTCATTTCATCGTCCTTGGTAGTGGAACGGGCCACCAAGCCTTGACACAAAAACCTTCACCAGGGGCGGCCCCAAGGCTGGTCATCGCCAAGAATATGAACTATGCTGACCGCGATGCGATCTTAAGGTTAGCCAGAACTCACAAAGACGGCCTCCAGCATGACTCTCAGCCCATCATGGTGTTCCCGGATTACACACGCCTGGTTTAGCAACAGCGCCAATCCTTCACGGCTGCGAAGTGTAGGCTATGCGAGCTGAACTTGCAATACATGTTGCTATATCCAGCCAGGAAGTGGGTGATTTACAACTCCAAATCCTTTCTTCTTTGATACCGCTGAGGCCGTTTTTGCATGGACTGATGAGCGCCCACAACTGAGGCCTAACTCTCCGCCTGTAGTGGATTCAGACTCCTCTCGCAGCTCATGCACTCAAAGCCCGAGGCGCAATAAATCCCAAAAGCGGCGCAGCTCTAAATCCAGCAGAAGATCGGCAAGTCCGGAGCGGCCACCTTGATGATCCGGAAGTCGTGTCTATGTCTTAACTGCAAGTTGACTTGGGGCTGGTCTATTTAGTAACATTTGCTTATTAATCTCCTCTGGGTGGGCATGGGGCATGGCCATGGGATTGCGAGGCCACAGACTCATTGTGCCCCTTTGTTGAGAATGTTTGTGGGGTGGGAAGCGATCCATTGGTGTGGATCCGGGGGGCCCCTCGGTTGGGGGTCTCCTGGGTTACACACCGCTCCTACTTCTTGGCAGTGTGGGGTGGGGGGGTTTCAAGGGAATTTAGTTGTGTTATGTGTGCAGTAACATGTTCTTTTTCGCAGACAGGTCATGCTCTCCGTCCTCTATTTGTTGTGATTGTAACTCTAGGGGGTGTTAGTGTGAGGTGAGGCTACCCAGGTTGGGGATCTAACCGTAGTATCCTGGAACGTCAGGGATCTTCTCAACAAGGTGAAACGGGGTGCAATCTTACGCTAAGCAAAAAGGTATGCAGCCGATGTCTTATTACAAGAAAATCATTTATTAGGCACTAAGACGCCCTGCCTGGCTCGATTTGGTTTCCATCATGTGTATCACGCTGGTTTCACCCGGGGATCCAGAGGGGTGGCTATTCTCATCCATCGTAGGGTCCAATTTCAATATATTACACATAAGGCGGATTTGGGAGCCCGGTTCCTCTTTGTCACATGCACACTGTCCGAGGAGCGGATCACTATAGGCAGTATATATGTGCCCCCTCCTTTAGGTACTACATTCATTGACAAACTAGTAGCAATGTGGGGCGAGGTACACGATAATTTAACCCTGTTGGGGGTGACTGCAATGATACCATGGGCCCCCTTGATCGCCAGCGCAGCCCAGACAGTGCACCCTTACAGGGCCCAACTAAGCTGCATACATTGGTCAATACCCTGGGGTGGGCGGACATATGGTGCGAGTATCATCCCACCGAACTTGACTTTACTTATCTTTCCACGGTACATGGTTCGCAATCGCGGCTGAACTACTTCTTTGCCCCACAGATACACTTGCACAGATTCTCTCGGGTGACTCATATGCCCCGCGGGCTCTCCGACCACTCTCCGCTTCGATTACAGTTCCACACCCTTTCCCGTAAACCCCTCTTCCGTGGCGGATGTCACAGTGGCATCTCTGGGATCCGGCATACCAGGATATGCTTCACACCGCAGTCACTACATGTCTGGAGGATAATGGCCCCACAGCTCCCTCTAAGACTATTCTATGGGAAGCCCTAAAACCGACGGATCGTGGGGTTGAGATTAGTTACCGCACAAAGGAAAAGCGGGCGCGACGGGAGCAATTGGTTGCTCTGGAGACACGTCAAGCGTCCTTGGCTTTGCAACTCAATACTGATCATAACCCAGTTACTCGCCGAAATCTGTTGCAGGCGCAACACGATCTTCGGCAGCACCTCATGGGCGAGGCAAAGGAGATATGGGAGGCGTCACAGCACCGAATTTATCAATGGGACGATAAGTCCAGTAAGATGCTTCATAGACTCTGCAGGGCAGATGCGTCTCTGGCGGTTGTCCCTGCCATTCGCGGTACCGACGAGTCCCTCCATATGACACCACATGGTGTAGCTATGGCATTCGCTGAGCACTTTACTACTCTCTATACAAGGTGCGAACAAATTTCACCAGAACTGATCGCTGAATTCTTGGTGGATATTCGACCCCCCCCCCCCTTCATCTTCCCGATCACCTCCGTGAACAACTGGGCGCCCCCATTACCATGGAGGAACTCACTGGGGCCCTCAATGCACTTCATCCGGGCCGCGCTCCCGGACATAATGGATTTCCAAGTGAATTCCTAAGGCCGAACATACACACGTTGGGACCCTATCTATTGGCGACCATTCAGGAGGCTGTGGAGTCTGCCATTCTGCCTCGGGACTGGAGACATGCAGAAATTGTGCTTTTTCACAAGCCGGGTCGACACCCGGAAGATCCGTCCTCATATCGCCTCATTTCCCTTATAAACTTTGAACCAAAGCTGTTGGGGAAGGTATTAGCCGATCGCCTGCGCTGCTGCATCGATGAACTGGTCCACTCGGACCAATCGGGCTTTATGCCACACAGGGTTACTAGACATAATATCCGACGTGTGCACAATGCCATGTTGGCAGCCCCGACGCTGGGTTGGCCAGCCGCTTTGCTTCTTGCCGACATAGATAAGGCGTTCGACTCCCTGAGCTGGGTGTATTTATTCCAGCTCCTCGAGGCGATAAATTTGGGACCTCACTTTTTGGCTTACGTGCGACTGTTATACACGGAGCTGACGGCGTCGGTCCGAGTTGTGGGACATCATTCACTGCCCTTTTCTATCCAGCGGGGTACCAGACAGGGCTGCCCCTTGTCCCCATTATTATTTGCTCTGGCGATAGAGCCTCTGGCGGCGTGGGTTCGGAGTGATCTGGTCCTTCGAGGGTTCGAATGGTTCCAGTCATGCTCGGACCGTATAGTATTATATGCGGACAATATCCTTTTTTTCATGACTGATCCCTGGAACTCGGGTCCCCGTATATTGGAAATCCTATGGGGTTTTGGGGGCACCTCGGGCCTCCATGCTAACCCCGCCAAATCTATTCTATTCCCGGTGTGTGGGCATCAGGGACGTGAAATCTGGGCCTCACAGCTTTCTCGGGCGACGGAGGGCTTCAAATATCTTGGTATATATATTTCCCCATGTCCGAAAATCTCCTGGGCACGCAATATTTCTCCCTTATTGGCTAGCCTTCACAACGAAACCACTGTATGGTCCTCTCTCCCTATGTCCCTGTATGGGCGCTCAGCCATCTTTAAAATTGTATTGCTGCCTCGTATTCTGTACCGCCTCCAGAATTACCCATATCCCATTCCGCGAACATGGTTTGCACAAGTGGCAGCCATACAAAATAAATTCATGTGGAACGGCGGGGCGGTCAGAGTGGTGCTCCGCACATGTGTACAATCCACGTATTGTGGCGGGATCGCCGCAGCAGACGTCTATGCTTATTATGTAGGGTCCCATGTGATGGTAATAAACGAATGGTGGTATTGCTCCCCCACAGATCCAGCATATTCGGCGGAATATGCTGCTATGGATCAGGTCCCACCATACAGCACGGTTCACCTCGATCAACTACCACCGGTTGGCAGGGTGGTGATACAACTCTGGCGCGCTAAGACCTGACAGATGGGCTGGCGTGGGACACTTACTCAATCGCAGGGCACATATCTCCGATTTGCATCGACAATAACGGGTTTCAGGTGGTGGGATCGGGTCGGGATTTCAACCCTGGGCGATGTAATGCGTGGCGCCACAATGAAATCTTTTCAACAACTACAGACTGACTTTGATTTACATAAGTCACAATTCTATAAGTTCCTTCAGCTTCAACACGCACTTCAACCCCAGATCCACACATTAGAATCCCTCCCTGAGTATCAACTCTTAGAGGGACGACTGCTTACAGGAGACCTGGGACCTCACAAGATCAGACAGGTCTATCAGACACTGACGACCAATGCACCCACCACACTGGATAAGACAAGGCTTGCGTGGCAGGCAGCTATGCCTGAAATCACCAACGATGATTGGGCCGAAGCCATCGCCAGCCCTAGGGGTGCGGCGGTGTCCATGCGCTTTCGGCTTATTCAATTTAAGTACCTACACCGCGCTTATAACACTAGGGTACGTTTATGACGGATGGGCGTTATCTGGTCCCCCATGTGCCTGAGGTGTGATGGGGAGGAGGGGTCATTTTTACACACGGTTTGGAGCTGCTCGGAGTTACAGCTGTTTTGGCACCAAATTTGTTCGTGCCTCCATGAGGTGCTGTCATGGGATCACCCGCTCGACCCTCGCCTTTTCTTGTTGCACTCCACAGAAGACATACGGGGGAATAGGTAAAAGCAGCACCACCTGATCTTAGCACTCGCGGTGGCCAAGTGGGACATAGTACAAATGTGGAAGTCAACATCACCCCCGACCCTGGGAAAATGGAAAACTGAACTAGATAATTGTATGGGGGATGAGATAGCAATTTTTGTGGCCCGGGGATGCCCCGCTAAACACCGCAAAATCTGGACTCGATGGGCGGAGTATCGTGGTATCGACCTCCCCCCTTTGCCCGAGGCGGACCGCTAAAATGTGTCACTCTGTTTTATGTTGTCGGTGTATCCCCACCGAGAGTTTTGGTCAAATATGTATGTGTATGCATTCAATGTGGCACACCATGAGAACTGCACCGCCTGTACGAATATGTAGACCGGAACCTGCCTGTAAGGTTTTCGTATATGTCACCTACGTGTTTGGTGGGTGTTGTTATATATTGCACATTTGGTTATTGAAACAAACTTCCAGTGCATCTCTCTGGCTATGGTCGGGCTGCGACCCCTACATATTGCAAAATAACCTAATAAAATTTGTTATTAAAAAAAAAGAGGCAATCTCCCTCTCAAATAACTCAGTTGGCATCTGGGACTCTGTAACTGAAAACATAGGCATTTTAGAGAGCATCTTCCCTTTTTAATTTTCTTTTCGTATTCTGACAAGTGACGCCAAATATGTCTTGCTTCGCCTTTCAGATAATACAGCTCCCACACGGTGGCTCAACACTCAGCGAGGCAGGAGACATTAACACAAAACAAACAACACCTTTAGAAAAGGGTTTAATTTTACAAAATGCAAAGACTCTCTTTTTAGAATAAGGCTTGGGGTTTTATTTTACACAATGCTCTCTAGCAGAGAAGGCTTTCCCAGATGCCAAATGCACAAAATTCAAATACACAAAGAGATATATATGTTTATATGCAAGCAATAATAACACACTTGGTAAATACAACAGTTAATTGCATGAATAATACCATGAATAAACAACAGCAAATAATATGAGATAACACTGAAGAAAATATAATATGCTGGGCATCCTGCAAGAGATCAGAAAGATATATACACTGAAAACATCAAATGATTACTTTGGATGTGCACCTCAACTCACTCACACATCACAAAGAAAACACCTCAAATGATCAAAGCCACTGGCCAAACATCACAATGGCAATAATCAAAACTCAACACTTCACCTGGTGCGAACACTGCATCTTAGCCCACTCATGACTGGGGAAATTAAACAGCCGGGGATAAGAGCCTCAGCAACCAGGGTCCCGAAGTAGACTTTCTCATCTCAAACCACACTACAAGGTTCAAGAGAAACCATCCCCCCCCCAGCCAAAGGTATCTCACCAGAACTGGCCAGCTTCCAAGCAAGCATTCCAATGGCAGGAAGGAGTTCTTACGTTCCCTCTCCAATCTCGCATGTTCCAGCCTTTATCTTGACGAAGCTCACAGAGCCTTCCAGCGGTACATTAAACAATCTCTCACAAAACAATCCTTGAACGTGATTAACCCAAACAACTTGCAAGCGCTGCTGTGCACGCAGATAAAGCTCAAGCCAAGCAGAGTCAGAATTCAGGATGACGTGAGGCCATGTCAAAATCAATAGTAAGAACTTCATAATTCTACCAATGTACAACACAATGCACATTTGTGAACACACTGCTTATAGCATCACATACTTCATCTCTCAATGCACGCCACAGTGTACATTTGTGTACCACTGCTCACAACACTGCCCTTCGAGACCAAAAAGTAAATTCCACCCCTCTGTCTCCCTCTCATGCTTTCAAATGAACATCCCACACGTTCTATTCTTGGCAAGGCTGTTCTACTCCGTGACTGAAAGACAGCAAGGTTACAAGAAATAAACCTGTAAGAGAAGCAAGGTGTTGGGGGTCTCTAGTCGGCACAGGTATGCACTTGCGACAAGCAGGGACTCTCAATTCTAAGTCAGGATAAGGGGATCACCCTTTCAAATAACCCCTGCCCACCCTTTAGGTAGTGTGGCGCAAGCAGTCAAGACTATTCTCAGGGCGTCATAGGTTAAGCATTTGTGAACACATACAGTAATACAATGACACACCACAAATGGACACCAGTCAAGATTATATCCAAAAATAGGTTTCTTTATATAAGGCTTAGCACAAGACCAGAATAACCACAGTATGATTCTAAAGTTCAGTGTTCTTGCAAAAAGGCTTAAAATGCAAAAATAGGCTGCTGTTACTCAATTCTGCTTCTTTTCAGGCTTTGTACGGTTCGTACCTGGGTGTACGACTCGTCCGCATTAGAAACAAAGAAAGTACGAGTCAAACAATCGGTGCGGACTCCGGGGTCCGGGACGTGCACACTGCGGTGCGAACAGAACAAAGTACCTTAAGTTCGTAGGGTCCGTGACGGACAGTGCGGGACAAGTTGATGGGTCTGGGTCGTAGTTCGGCAGCGTATTCGGTCTGGTCCGGTCGCGGCGTTGGGACGCAGCGTTGGTACGGGGCCTTCAGGGATACGTGCGGATGGCCCGGATCAGCTTGCAGAGTCCGTGGCGTCGGCGTTCGAGCCGTACCTTCGGTGCGAATAGGCGGCGACACTTCTCGGCGACGTACAGCGTACGGGGAGGATCAGCGTACTGCGGCTTCTCGGCTCTGAGCACGGCACGGAGCAGTACGTTAGCAGCGTATGGACCGTACCTGCGGGACGATGGAACTTGGGTCCGGCGGACAGGGTTCGCCAGCCAGTGATGTACGTCTCGAATCGGCGGGGAAGGTTAGGTGCAATGCGGCCGGGAGGGATACGGCGCGTACTAACGCTTTTGGATCAGCGTAGACGCACGGTGCCGGGCGGCAAAGACACGGCACACGGCTTCGCGGCGGATGGGGTACGAGGCGTACTGGGGCCGAATCCAGCGGGAAACAAGCACAGATCGTCCAGGCAACTCAATTTTGGAAGGCAGATGAGTCCAATGGTCCTGGGACTCAGTTCAGGGGGCAAGCTCTTCTTCCAAGCCCTTGGAGATAGTTGAAAAACAAAGTACAAAGTCTCTTTCAGTCTTTTCCTCTCCTTTCTCAGCAAGGCACCAACTGCAGGCCAATCCCCCAGGTCAGGGAAAGTTACTCCTCCTTCAGCTTCTTCCAGGTCCTTCTAGTCAGGCAGAGTTCCTTCGTGGTTCAATCAGGATCTGATTTCTTAGCAGCAGGGCTCCTACATTTATACTAAGTTTCTTTTGTCTTTACAGGCCAGGGGGGCCTTTGCATAATCCCAGTCCAGTTCTTTTCAGTGAGGAGCACTTTGTTGTTGGGACTCTGGCTTCTTCTTTCAGCAGGCAGGGCAGAGACATCAGACGCTCCCCAGGGGGTGGAGCCAGCATTGTGGAGCCAGAGCACTGCCCTATTCAGAGTCAAGGTGCACTCCTCCCACCCATCCTGGTGTAATCTTTCTATTCACCACCTGGCAGCCCTAGCCTGTCTCCTGGAACTTCCCAGCCCTGTCACTCAAGCTACACACAAATAAGATAACCCCTCCCAGCAGAGGTGGACTGAAATGGTTAGGCAAGCAAATGCTAACTTTCTAAAAGTAGCATTTGCAAACACAGGATATTAAAAAAAACTTTACTAAAAGATGTATTTTATTATTCTGAGTTCAGGCATACTAAACACGAATTTCTACCATGCTTCCTGAGCCTGCTAGGATTATAGAGTGTTTTAATCTAGCAGCCCATTCTGGCCTATGGAGAGCAGGTAGCCTTACAATAGTGAAAAACGAAAATGGCTGTAATTCACTATTAGGACATGCCACACACCTCAGGGCATGTCCTACCTTATCCTTACAATGCACCCTGCCCTAGGGCCTACCATAGGGGTGACTAACATGAAGGTAAGGGAAGGTTTAGGGACTGGCAAGTGGGGACACTTGCCCAGTCAGCATGACAGTACCAGACTGCATGCAGGTTCTGCAATGGCAGACCTTAGACACATTTTACCAGGCTGCTTCTGTGGGTGGCACAACCAGTGCTGCAAGCCCACTAGCAGCATTTGGATATACAAGCCCTTGGCACCCCTGGTGCACTCTACTAGGGACTGACAGTAAACCAAATAGCCAAACATGGAAGTCAATTCACATAATACATTTTACCATAGGGAGAGCATATGCACCTTAGCACTGATCAGCAGTGGTAAGGTGCCCAGAGTCATAAAACAGCCAACACCAGGTAAGAAAAAATATAGGAGGAAGGCAAAAAGTTTAGGGATGACCCTGCAAAAAGGTCCAGGTCCAACACAAGGCATATGCAGGACGTTGTACATTCAGGCTAGGATAACATAACACACCAAAGTCAATTAAAATAATGGTAGTCAAAGGTCATCACAAGGTGTCCAACCATAAGAGTGCCTCTAGCACTACAGGTGGATCTAGGGGTGTCTGTGACGAAGAGGGAGGCAGATCATAGGTGTCTGGTCGGCTGCTGGAAGGTCATGTATGTTGGTCCTTCTTTGTGGAGGACTTTGTATGTGTGGGTCAACATCTTGACCTGGCATCTCTTCTGGATCGGGAGCCAGTTTAGCTTCTTTAGGTATGGTGTGATGTGGGTTCATCTGGGGAGGTTGAGTCTTGCCACTGAGTTTTTTGTTGTCTGTAGTCTCTTCAGGAGGCGTGCGGTGATTCATACATAGTGTGTTCCCGTAGTCCAGCCTGCTGGTGACGGTCCATCTGGTGTTTACTGGAAGCCATATGCAAAAAAAACTATTGATGGACGGAATGCTAGACAATGCAAACATTCACCCCCAGTCACAAGGATCTGGGTTAAATACATTATTCTTCTGGGAGCCACCAGAAGATCTTGCGGAGGTTGTGGAAGCAGGTGGATGAGACTGCGTTTACCTGGTTCTTCAAACATAGCTTGCTGTCCAAGATGATGCCAAGGTTGTGGGTGTGGTCTGTCATGGTGGGGATAGAGTTCAGCAGGCCACCATGCGTCATTCCATTGTGATGTGTTGCTCCCAAAAATGAGGATTTGGTTCTTGTCCAATTTGAGCTTGGCTCAGTTTTCCTTCATCTAGTCGGCTACGCTCATCAAAAATCTGTGGAAGTTGGTACTGGTGGTGGAGGGGTCTTCTGACAGTGAGAGGACGAGCTGGGTGTCTGCTTAGGAAATGATGTTCAGTTCATTCTATCTGACGGTGTTGGCAAGGGGGTTCATGTACATGTTGAAGAGGGTGGGCTGAGGGACGATCCTTGAGGGACTCTGCTGATGATCTTCTTGGGTTCCGAGGGGACCGGTGGGAGATGGATTCTCTGGGTTCTTCCTGTGAGGTATGAGGCGATTCATTTGAAGGCGTCTCCCTGGATTCCATTGTGGTGGTATCTGTTGATCAAGATGTGATGGGAGATGGTGTTGAAGGTGGCCGACAGATCCAGGAGAATGAGAGTTGCTGTTTCTCTGTGGTTTAGGAGGGCCCTGATGTTATCGGTGACTGCAAGCAGGGCTGTCTCGGTGCTGTGGTTGGCTCAGAATCCGGATTGGAGTCCAGGAGGTTGTTATGTTCCAGGTGTTTGGTGAGCTGCTGGTTGATTGCCTCCTCGAGAACCTTCGCTGGAAAGGGGAGCAGGGAGGTGGGTCAGTAGTACTTCAGTTCTACTGGGTTGGAGAATGTTTTTTTCAGGAGGGGCCTCACTTCGGTATGTTCCAGTCCAGGAAGGAGGCCACATTGATGGAGGGGCTCAGGACTTTCGTGAGCTTGTCGCCAATTGTCTTGCTCCCAATGTTAAAAAATTGTGGTGGGGACAGGGATCCTTGGGTGCTCCTGAGTGCATGGAATTTATGATGAAGATTGTGCCTTGAGTTGTGAGCGGGTCCCAATGGATGCGCCGGTGTTCTGCGTTTGTGTGCGTGAGTGTGAGCAGGCTGAAGCTAGCATCAGTGGCGAGGGGTTGGGGTTTTAAGCTTTCATAGATGACTGAGATCTTGTCATGGAAGAAGCCCACCAGGGTGTCACACAGTTCTTGGGAGCGGGTGATGTTGTTCTCGGCTGCTTTTTACAATGGAAAGAGCTCCTTGCTGTGGTTTGTGCTGGCTTCTATGCAGTTTGCTAGGACATTCTTCCTAGTTTCATGAGACGGTGGTACTGGTTGAGTGCTGTCTTGAAGGTTGTGTGGTCTCTTGTCTATTTGCTGGTGTGCCACCCTTTCTAGTGGTCAGCCATTGCATTTTGTGGATTTCAGCTCAGTGATGAACCAGCTGGCTCTTCTGGTAGGTCCTTTGGGCTTTCCTGACTTGGCAGGGGCAAATGCGTTGGTGCGTTCTGTGATCCACTGGGAGAAGTTCTTTGCAGCCTGGTTTGGGTTGGATGTTGTGTCTGTGAAGTGGGAGTTGAGTGTTGTTTCACTGGTCTTGGGATATCTTTTTCCAGTTTCTGTGCTTGGAGCTGGGGGAAATAGTGCCGGTGTTGTTCGGTCTTGAGATGGTGAAGTGGATGCTGTAGTGGTCGGTCCAGGTGAGCTATAAAGATGTGGTTGTACTTGACTCTGTTGTTGAATGTGAAAATGGGATCAAGTGTGTGTCCTGTGATATGGGTAGGGTCAGTGACCAGTTGCTTGATGGGCTGTTGCTCATGCTTTCCAGGAGATTGATTGTGTTGGTGTTGCTGGGGACGTTGAGGTGGAAGTTGAGATCCACGAGTCATCTGAGGAGGTAGTGCAACAGATGGTGTACTTGTGGGTGATGGCATTTCCACTTCCTTGTTTGTCGGTTTGGTCCAGGTGTGTTATCTTGTAGCCTTCAGGGGTGACGATGGCGATGTCCGGTGAGGGGGCGGGGTTCAACCAGGCCTCTGTGACGAAGATGACGTCTGTGATGAGGGATAAGATCGTGTCCCAGATATCTGTTGCATGTTTGCTGTGCGATAGTGAGTTGAGTAGAATGCACTGGAGTTATGCCGTGGCAGTCTCGGTCAGTGAGGTAGACGCAGTTGGCATTTGCGGTATCTCTGGCATTGCTGGTACAGACGCAGTGTATAAGGACTGTCACTTGACAGCTTGTCAGGCACTTTCCCCCCAGATTATTTTGCAAGTTTCTGCCAGAGTAGATTCTGCTTACCAGAGATGCTGCCTTATCTACTGAAAGCTGATATCGAACCTGAGCCCTGGATGCTGATGCTGAATGCATGTTTGTCCTTTGCAGGGAACAAAGCCTTCTCCTACTCTTCATGCTCTCATAGTGTAGCGCATAGAAGTAGGTTTTAGGGTTTAGGATGTTAGATGACATTTTAACCATGGTAGAAATGTTCATTATATTTTTGTTGCTTGCAGTGTACAGTTGTGTTGTTTTAGCTGTATTCTATGCGGTTATTTTAGATGTGTTGAGCAACAGGGTGCACCTGTTAAAGCAAACATGCTTTCTATTTAAAGAGTCTTTTCCTTAGCCCATCTTGTGCACATGTGTGTTTGAAGAGAACAAAAAAGGTTTGTTTCTGATCATCACGGTGTCTCTGAGACTTTTAGTAATCCAAAAGTATTGACACCACTTTCACTATGTATTGAGTGGGGTTCTGCAGGGTTACAAAAACCCGTCTTTCACATTCAAACTTTGGCGCATTGAACTAAGTTTACTTGTGTCACCCATGGGCGTGAAAACAAACCTTGTAGAGATGAGCCAGAGACTCGGTTTATGCAACACTTTGGCCTTTCCTTAATCCTACCCTGGTGGATAAAAATCTGGGCTTTGGGCTGGATAAAAAGCTTACTATGGACTATCAAATAAATAAGGTGGCTGCTAACTGTTTCGGTCTACTTAGAGGTTTGAGGAAAATGTTGTGTCTACTGCCCTCTTCTCTTCAAAGGACGATTGTTCAGGCTGTGATTATCTCCCGACAAGACTATGGCAATGTACTTTATTTGGGGGATGCTAAATCTGCGATAAGGCTACAGATCATCCAGAATGGCGTAGCTGCACCTTTTATGTCACATTATGCCACATTTATGTCTCCCTACAACTACTTTACACAAACTACAAATCATTCAAAATATATCGGCGAGGATAACCTATAAACTGTATAGACATGCGTATATCTTTCCTGCCTTAATGAAGCTTCACTGGCTCCCCGTCAAACAGTGAGCTCTTTTTAAGACGGCTTGTATTTTTCACAAATCAATTTATGACTAGGCCCCAACCTTTGTAGCAAGCAGAATTAAGAGATATGTTCCGAACTGAGGTCTCAGATACTCTCTCGCCAACCAGCTGAGGATCCTATAGTTCAAGCTACACAGAGAGGGGGTAGTAGCTTCTCTGTACTGGCCCCATTTTATGGAACTATCTCCCTTCCTCAGTCAGACTTGAACCTAATTTCCTGAGGTTCAGGAAAGTTACGAAGACCTGGTTGTTTAAGTAAATTTTTGACTAGCCTGAGCTCTCTCTCCTTTCCCCCCGGTTGTCAAGGCACCAAGTAACCCTTGGATATACATGTGCTCTATAAGTTTTCCTGACATAAAATAATATTCTGAAGTATGCGTCTGTTTCCTCTCACTTTTGGAATCTTCATTGGCTTCATAGATAAGCGTATCAAGTTCAAAGCTGTGCAATATGCTCAAAGCGATGACTATGTAGATAAGGACGATTCCGTATTCTCCTAACCATCCTCTATACTCATCAGTCAAAATCTAGCTGTGAATCCCAGAGTCAAATAGTCTAGACAAGGAGAACACTCCTTTTCTTTTATAGGACTCAAAATGTGGAATTCTCTTTCTCTGATGCTGCGATTATGCACCTCATTTGAGAAGTTCAAGAAGTTTCTGAAAACCTGGCTATTTTAAGCTCCATCTTTATGCTCCAGCTGTTATGATATGGCCTGTTGGTGCAGCCATACGATTTACAAATCATTAACATAAAAAATACCAGTAGGACAGGAGCGGTATGACTGATGGTGATTGACTGTCCAGCATGTACCTTCATAAAGCAGTGAGGCTTGCGCCTCCAAATAACACTGGCACCGCAATGTTTAATTTAGATTGTGGTCTTAACTGATATGTGATTGAAGTCAACAGCAAGTCATGTCTATTTTTATTTTGTTCTCAAAAAAGGTGGAACAAGTTTTTGACATTGGTTACCCATTGTGACAAATCATAAGGGTTGAAGATTTGCATTGTGCCAGTCCCTGTTAGGCCCTATTAGGAAAACTTGAATATTGTTTTGACAACTGTAATTTAGTACATATTTGTAATTTGTATGACTGTTGCTATGTGGAATGCTTATTCTGAATCCAGTAGACCTGAGTTGGTTATTTTGACAAGCCAATCACAAAGGCTTTAGGCCTAATTGTTTCATTGGCAAAGCTTTGACCGATGTAATAGGTCTGTTGTGTTTATTACTAAAGATTATGACAAAGGCACTAGGTCTATTTTGTTTATAATGAAAGGTTAGGCCAACAGCAGTATGTCTGACATATTTTGTGAACACGTGTTAAAGCCTATAGATTGATATTTTGTCATACAGAATCATAAAGATTACTTTAGTAAGCAAGATATTTAGTGTTGCTTTCCCTCATGATACACCCTGGGGGTAGAAGAGTTGCGCTGTCATAATTCTTGTTAGGCTATGTTAAGAGTGGTTATATGTTTTTCACCAACTGCCAAAGTAAAGGCTATCAGCCTGATTAGTTCTTTATGAAAAGTTAAATACGATGCAATGGGTCTGATCTGTTAATTGTGAAACAGCAAGGTTGTATGATGTTTTACCAACTGTAATTTTGTCGGCGTTTATAATTGAATGTATGCATACCTGATGGTTGTCTTGTGACAAAGCTTTTTCTCAGTACAGGCCATTGCTGGTTATGGTAACAAGCTAGTGATAAAGGCTATAGACTAGTTAACTGGAAATTTATCTCAGATGCCTTATGTTTGTTCTTTTTATTGCAGAAAGCTAGGACAAAGGCAATAAGGCTGACTTAAAGTGAAAAACCTATATCTGATAGACACCTCCAGCCGCAGATTCTTTACTTTAGAACGTCAAGGCATCAGGCTGGATCTGTAAGATTCTTGATAGCAGTACCCATGCGCGCCAATAGGTGGCGTCGTTTGACTCTGCGAGACGTCATAGGTGTTGGGTTTGTCATCATTGTGACGTCCGCATCGTCTATATAGGCGCCACCTCGGCGCACTGGCATCAGTCCCTTTCTTTCAGCGACATCCAGAGCAGATCTGTCGAAGGGAGCTACCCCCTGTAATTGTTTGACAGACTTTTTCTACTTTTTGTGTCGCCATTTTTGGTATGTAGGTATGTCTAGTAAGGAGACCTGCGCCATGTTGGTTACGGACCCCCATCTGGTATGTGTTTGGTGCCTGGAGTGCGACCATGACCTGAAGTTGTGCTCTGACTGCCGGGCCATGGTGCTAAAAGCTTTGAGAGAGCGGTCAAGGAAGCTGCTTTCAGCCCAGCGACGGGCGCCTCGGAGATCTTCCAGAAGATTTCGTTTCCACACCGGGCCATGGTCTTGGTCGAGAGGAAGGTCCGAGCACCACTCTGAGGGATCCAAGTCTTCCTCCTCTCACTCGAAGTTGTCGAGGTCAGGGAAAAACACCTTGCAAAACATAAGAAGTCGAAGCATGCTTTGACTTTGCCCAGTCCATCACCTGACGAGACGGAGGAGTCACAGCATTCGAGGGCTCGCTCCGCAGTGCAAGTGCCTGGATCGGATCCACATTTCCCTCCCTTCCTGGGACCGGGAGCGACCCCCGCCCAGTTGAAAACTTTTTATGACTCCATGTGTGCCATATCTGGGCGACCTGACCCTGCCGGCTTTCCTTCGGGCCCCCCAGGCTCAGCAGAAAGATGGGTTCCATGCCATCGGCTCTGGACCCGGCACCCAGGCCTCCTCGTGGATCAGTTCCTGGATCTGGACTGTCGCTGGTTGTACTAATTCGACCCTCACTGATGCTGCGTCTGATGCCGAGACCCTCGACATCGCCGGTGCCCACCATTGACACTTCCCCTATCCTTATTCCAGATGACACGGATCCGGCTGTGCGTTTACCGATGACGAGACCGGCACCGATGGAGCCGTTGGGCTCCATGCCGTATCCTGTGCTTTATTCTGAAGGGTTCGGTTCGAATGAGGATTGGGAGGGGCAGCAGTATCCCTTAGAAATCCAGCTTTTAAACAAGGAAATGGACTGGTACAAGGACCTGGGTGATGCCAGCGGCTTGGACACCTCCCAGAGCCAGGCATGCTGCCTCCCGCCTAACCAGGCTACGGAGGAGGTGCTTCATTTGCAATGGTGGTACGTAGGGCAGCAGTGGTCTTGGACCTGCAGCTTCCTACTGTGGCACTCAAAACCAATGTCTTGATGGAGGTCTTACAGCCTGGTGTCTCCACCTTGGAATCCTTGCTGCCCTTTAACAAGGCCTTCACAGATGTTCTACTGAGCACCTGGTCCAAGCATGTGAACAGAACTATTGCCCACTGCCATCGTCCTGCACCAGGTGACCCACCCAACCCCGAGAGCTTGGTGGTCAAATTCAAACTGTTTATCAAATTCAAATTTATTTATTATGTTTTGGCTCTCAAGAGGGCCACATAAACATATACAATACACAGCAACAAATACACAGAAAATACAAAAATTTAAAAACAAAATTCAATCCGCAATAGCTATACATCAAAAAATCAATCTAACAAGGCCGGACAGACAAAATATCACCAGGGCTATTAATAAATAGCTAAAAATCCTTTAAAAAAGTTAAAAATATAAGAACAGAACATTTCGTTCGGAGGACAATAAAGTGCATGAAGGAAATCCTTTAAAGTGACAATGCTAAGGCGGATACAAATTACTTTTAGCCATCGATTGCGCAAATTACGTAACATAGGACAAATCAATAATACATGCATACAGTCCTGGGTGTTCAGTTTACATAAATTGCACAAAGCAGAAGTGCCATGCCATTTAGATAACAGTAGATTAAGTGGAATTAAATCATAGCGTAACAAAAACCAAAACCTACGTATCCCATGCGGTAGATTCCATAGGGCATAGGGTTGTGGCTGTTTCAACCTATAGGAGGAGATGAGAGGTTCCACATTCCTTTTATCACCAACTGATTTTTTATCGGAGAGGAAACAAAACTCCCACGAAGCCTCCTTGAGGACATATTTTAACTGCGTGGAGGAGTAGGAGAATAGAACACTTTCATCAAGTTTCAGTATCTTTACAGCCCTTCTAAAGTTGCTTACGAGTTTAGAGAACTCTTTAAAATTGCCCAAAAGTTCATTTTTGAGGAGAACTCGCAGGGTGCCATCTCCCGCTCTAGCCAAACTGGCCACCCATCTTATTAGGGCGCATAGACCCTGAACCCAGGAACTCCTGAGTCCAAAGTCAAGCCTACAGGCGGCTAGTGGGCAAGCATTGTTTAGAGTCGAGAGAGATCTTAAGAGTTTCCCCTCAATCTTATGGCAGAAGTCCCAGTTTTTCACCTCTATTAATTCAATACCATACAAGATAGTTGCGGGGATTTTTACTCTAAAAACTTCTAGAAGACTGGAAAAATGTCTTTTCCCCGTTGCCTGGTATAAGGACTTTAACCCATTGCCATGGGCAAGAGCTTTGCGGGAGCAGTGCTCTATATGGAGTTTCTCACTCATATTGGCCGAAAATATTTTTCCCAAAAAAGTATAGGAAGTTACGACCTCCAATCTATGCCCTCCAATAGCCCAACCGTAATTTGTCGAGCGGCACTTCTTCTTACCAGCTATACACATCACTTTACTTTTGGTAATATTAATCTTCATGTAATGCTCACCAGCAAAGGCCTGTAGAGCCTGTAGCCGATTTGCAAGACCAATTGGAGTCAAGTCAAGAATCAGAACATCATCGGCATACATCAGGCAGGATATTGGAGTCCCTCCTATCATCGGGGCAATCCCCTCACTGGCAGACACGGCAGCAGGGAGGTCAGCCGTATATAAGGAGAACAAAAGGGGTGCCAATAAGCAGCCTTGTTTAAGGCCATTCCGAGATGGTATTTTAGCCGAAAGCCCCCTTTCGCCCCCCATTAAGACCCTGCACCAGGTCTCAGTGTGCAGAGCCCGCACCAGTTCCAACAGGGGGGTAGGGACACCAAGCGTCGCCAGTTTTCTCCACAGCGTTCCACGATCTACTTTATCGAACGCTGTGGAGAAATCAATAAAGGCGGCATATACCACTCCTCCTCTCACCTGGACATATTTATCTGTGATCACCTGAAGGGCGGTCAGGTTATCTAGCGTGCCATGCTCCCTTCGGAAACCAGTCTGTTCAAACGGCAGCATATTGCCGTCCTCGACCCAATCAGAAAGAGATCTAAGGAGACATTTCGCAAAGACCTTTCCGATGGAGTCGAGGAGTGCAATCAGGCGGTAATTACTAGGGCTATCCCTTATACCCTTTTTAAAGATAGGGACCAAAATACTTCCTCTCCAGGACGCAGGAACAAATTTGGAGAGATGGCACGCCTTAAACAAGGGGTACAAAATTTTGCTCCAACTTAAGGGATCTTGTTTGAGGACCGTCATAGGAAGCTCATCCGGTCCCATGGCCCCAGAGGGCCGCATATTTTTTATAGCCGTCTCGATTTCTTTCTCTGAGGGATGGAAAACCAGGTCTTCAGGGGCAGCATATATGGAATTATCAATACCTGTGGTCCCGTTCCCTGCATAGAGCTCTCGGATATGAGAGGACCATACCTCTTCTGGTATAGGAATGGGGGTGGGGGTATGGCGCGTACCACATCCCTTCCCAATTATTGCCCAAAAGTCTTTAATATTACCATGTACAGCAGATTCCCTTAGTTTAATCCAAACTTCATCCTCCCTTTCCTTTTTAATTTTTTG
Organism: Triturus cristatus; assembly: GCF_964204655.1. NCBI lineage: Eukaryota > Metazoa > Chordata > Amphibia > Caudata > Salamandridae > Triturus > Triturus cristatus. The sequence continues at coordinate 817,650,401 of NC_140585.1, read as the reverse complement.
CTTGAGTCTGCTTCTCTTTCTTTTTAACCTGGCGATTTCTTTCCCACGTTCCAGAACCCTTTCTAAATACTGTTCGCGAACTAGTTTATTTATTTCCCTATTCAGGGTACGCAATGTATTGGGGACTACCTCTCCTTTCCTAGGGGGAACAGTTTTTTTTGCGTAAAATAAAATCTTTCGCATAAATTCTTCAAAATAAACAAATTCGCTACCATTCCACTCGTTTATTACCATTAGGGTATCGGCCAATAGGTCCTGCACCCCATTAATGGCGGCAAAGTTCCAGAAGCACCTTCCAGAAGAGGCATGGAAGGTAGCCTCGTTGCCATTAAGCGACCAAGACGCCGTATTCAAAGAATTTAAAGACATTGTTAAAAACAATATACTATGATCGCTGAGTGACGTAGGTATAATCTTTAGGTCCAGAATATGGGAAAACAGGCCATAGTCTGCAATAGCATAGTCCAAAATTGACGACCCAAAGGGGGATTTATGAGTATAATTAGCGGGGACGTCAGATGGAAATCTTCCATTTAAAATAATACCATCCCCAATCGCTAATTCTTTTAACAAAATCTTCCCTCTTTTATTTGTCACCAAGTTCTCAGGGAAAAGCGTCTGGGGAATAAAATAAACCTCTTCCTTAACTTTATTCCTGAAGAGTTTCAGACTAGCATTTGAAATTTTGCAATTTAGATCACCTACAAGCAAAATTACAGGGGAAGATGGGGAATTTTTTATCTGTTCAATATATCGGAGAACCTGCTGCAAACTATCATTAAAACGCTCCTCAGGGGGTATATACACATTAAAAATTACCATAGGATATTTTTCACCATTATGGAACAGATTTTCTAGAGTTATTGTGTGGAAAAGTCTACTAGGATCAATATAATGGGAGAATCTCCATTGCAATTTGTTTGACAATAAGCAGGCAATCCCCCCCCTGGCATGCCCTTTCTTAGAGGGCGCAGCTGGTACTTCCAGGACATAAAAATCTTTTGATGGAGTTAGCATATCAATGCACCATGTTTCCTGAATGCACAATACATCCGCACCCAGAGAAGATAAAAAAGCAAGTTTCTCTGGGCAACTGTGGAATCCAGCCGCATTCCAGGAAATTATTTTTAATGCGGTGTTAAAGATGGTGAAACAATTTGGGGTTATCCTTTGTTTTTGTTGATAATGCACTATGGAGCCAATTCCACTGGTTATTATCATCTATGAGTGAAGAGTTCTCAGTTTGTGGAAGTGGCTTCACGTGCGAAACTGAGCGTTTTCCCCTAGAAACCCAAATTTTTAGGTCTCTAAGGGGAGAGGTTACCCCGTTTTGCTCACCACCCCCAAACCCCTGGTTACATAAAAGATTTGGCTTGCCTGGGTTGGAGATAGGGAGAATGTCAATGCCTAGGCGCTGAAAATTTTCGGCTTGTTCTAGTATCAAGTTTGTTATAATAGGCGAATAAAATTTCACCCGTATACTCAATACCCTACTTCCACCCAACAGAGACACCAGTTCTATGTCTCTAGATTGAATATGGTAGAGACTTTCAACCTCACTAAAACGTTTGAGAAGCCAAGCTCTATTTAACAAAAGGTCAGTATCAAATAAAGGTACAAAATCTAGTACACGTACGTCCACCGGGGCCTTAGTGATATTTACAGATCGGGCCGGAGGACAGTAATTTTCCGACTCTAGTGTTACAGCAAAGGGGGGGGCCAAAGGGTTAAGAGCCCCAGATGGATAAGAAATTGGCACTCCTAATGCGCTCCGTGAAGGAGAGCATGGGGGAGAGCCCCCTACTTGCGATGTAGCTTCCTGAGAAAACAAACTACGTTGTTCATTTTCCCCCTTTACAGAGGTTAAAGTAGTTAAGTTCAAATCAATGTCCACCTTTAAGGAAGTAGAAGAGGGCTCCACATTGATTTCATCATTCTCCCTTGCCGCTGAAATATTTTGGAAAATAATCCTCCGCTGCTTTTTCTTTCTGTATTTTCGAATTGGTTTCCTCTTGTTACCTTTATTAATTTTTTGTTTACCATTTTTTCCCCTTTCTTCTTTTACCTCCGGTTTATCGTCCAGGGATTCTTTTCCGCACTCAGGCACAAAAATAGGAAACAACTCCTGGACCGCTTTAGGGCCAGGCAAAGGTTTATCCTCCTCCTCTATCTCCAGAACTGTGTTTTTGATGCAGTTGGGAGCTGCAGTAAGAGGCATATCCTTGTGAGGTTCCAGAGTAGGCAATTCAACCTTCCTATCCAGTTCCCCTCTAATATCTCCGGTTTTCCCCTCAGACAAGTAATGCTCAGACTTGGGGGGAGAGGCCTTCCTCATATCAGGCGATTTCTGCAGCAATGTCTTTAAAATTTGAGTGACTGATTCAAGAATACAGTCCGAGCTGCCTACAAATTTCCCCAAAAGCAGTAAGATTGAAGCAAGGAGTTGTTCCAGAGCGATCATGAACTCAGAGATCGGCTTTTCTCGTACTTCCGCAGTGCAGCAATTATCCAAGAGATTAAGGTCGGGGCTCCTGGAAATATTTAACAAGTCGGATATTTCATGGCCATTTAACGAAGGGGTGCTACTATACAACAGTAACCCAGATGGGGTGGCACCCCCTGAGGCTTTAAACTGCTCCAAAGACTCCACTTTAGCTGGGCTTACGTAGCGTCCCCAAAGTTCCAGGTCATTAGATAGTGCAGACACGTCACCCCCCGGCCTATCATTCGTAGGTGACTGAGGGATCGGTGGTATATGCACTGGATCACCTACGATCGTCATTTTCCCCTCTGTGGAGTCCCGTAAGGGAGACCCCCCCTACCATTGATTGTGGGGCCCCATGCTGTACCAGAGGCGGTTGGGGGTCTATGATGGCTGGTGAATGAAATTCCAGAGCTTTAGTATCTGATCTTTGTGGCGTAACAAGTTTGGATTTTTTTAGACCAGCTAGATCCCAAAGTTCAGATAGTTGGCATTGACCTTTCAACGGTGGGTTATTCACTGATTTGTTTCTTGTGCGGGTGGTAGTTAATTTTCGGCCAGGTTTTACTCCCACTACCCTTCCTGAGCGTAGTGTTTTAGACATTTTCCACACTATTTTCCACAGTAATAGACTTAATCAAAAATATAAATAAGTAAAACTGGTAAAAATCTGAAGTGACGTCAATCCCTGACCGGCCAAGTAAGACCGAGATACAGTATAGCTATAACAGTACACAAATCATTCACAAACCTACGAAAGTGGACACAAGTTCAATGAGGCAGTAAGAAAATGTAAATGACCGGGCCCAGCCCAGCCTACCTCGGTTACTGAGGGCCACAGAGGGCCCGCCCTTTGCCCGGGCTTAGCCCGGCGTCGCCCGCGCGCGTCCCGCGATGCGCGGTCTTCCAGCGATAATGAAGGCAGGTGAGGGGGGCGTGGCGGCGAGATGTAACTGGCCCCGCTGACTTGTGGGCAATGTGGTTTTCCTCACACTCGTGCCGCCGACTGCCTCACCCAGCGAGTGTTTCCCGCGGAGCGGGAAACGCGAGCAGTAAATCCCTATGCGCTGCCAGATAGCGCTTTTTTTCCCGTTGCTGATTGCAAAGGTGCTGTAGGTGGTTTGTTTTCCTTGTTTAGCTTGTTTCCTTGTTTGGCTGCTGCTCGGTTGTTAGATTTTGATTGCTGTTAGCTGCTGCTTGACCGCCCTGCTACCCTTCCCCCTCTCCTTCTGCTCAGCGCTCGTAGGGCACTGTGTCCAACCCCACCCCTTAGCTCACTAGTCCGGTGGGAGCTGATCCGGTGGGGGCAGAGGAAGCGAGCTGCAGCGGTAGGTCAAGGGCCTTTTTGTGGAGGGCTTTTTTGTGAAGGGAAGGGCGGGGGCAGGGTGCGAGTGGACGGGCGGGGGTGGGCGCAAGTACCACCGCAGCACTCCACTCACTCCACTCACTTGTGTACCAACTCTCTCCACGCCTCCTACGGCAGTCTCCAGGTGCCAAACTCAGTTGACAGATCGGCGGGATACGGGAGGGAAGAGCGGAGCGGGGCCACGGCGGCAGGCAGGGATCTCAGCGGACTCACCTGCCTGCGACGCGATGAACGTTGAGGCTTGCGGCGCCCACGGATCCTGCTGTGCTTAGCTCCCCTCGCAGCCGGGCACAGCGCTGAATGAAGCAGCCCTACGGGAGACCGGGGACAAGACTAGATCGCAAGGTAGGGATGGCTGAGGTGTCTCTTCGTTCTCCTTTCCCCCTGCCTTGTCCTGGCTCCTCGCCTCGGGTCAGCTCAGCTCGCCGCCGCCGTCACCGCCGTTCGTTCGGCTTCTGAATCACTGTAGTGCAGAATGGTGGTCCAACCCTCTACTTCACGTGGCATGTTCTCTTCCGCACCCCGGGATAGGGAATCCAAAGGGCTGGATAGCTTTGGTAAGAAGATCTTCTCTTTCACCAGCCTTGCATTACAGTTGGTAACAACCTCATGCCTTTTGGGCCATTATTCTCATTCGCTATGGGAAACGGTTGTGCATGTGCTGCCATCATTTCCAGAGGAGGCCTGGGCTGTCCTCTCCCAAGCCGTTGTAGACGGGAGAGATGCAGCAAAGTTTGCCATATGCTGTGGCCTAGACAGGCTCGCTGAGCAGAGCGATTTCCTTGATGGTGGCTGTTAGGGGCCACACCTGTATGAGAATGTCTGGCTTTTCAGGGAATGTCAAAGCCAACCTCATGTCCTTTGATAGATCCCGTCTCTTCGGGGACAGGGCAGATGCAGTGGTTGAGCACTTTAAAAAGTCACGGGCTACGTCCAAGTACTTAGGCCTCTCAGTGTTATCCTGGCCTGTGTAGGCCTTTCGTGGCAATGAAAGGGGCTTCCAACAGCATCAGCCCTACCCAAGCCAGAGCATCACACAAGTATAGCAACCTCTGTGTGGCTGTGAGCATGGTTCATCCCGACACCTCGTGTCAGAAGGCCAGAAGTCAGGTCAGGCCACAAACCCCTCCACCCTCTGCCTCCAAATCTTCCTGGTCCGATCCTACCAATTCATAGGCATCCAGTTGGTGGAAGGATACGCCATCACCTCCACCACTGGCGGGACATCACTTTGGACAGGTGAGTTTTGCAAATAGTCTGAAGGGACTACTCCCTCCCCTTCAAGACTTTACCTCTTTCCATGCCTCCAATTTATGATCTAATTAGGAGACAAGGAAACCCTACTCACAAGGAGCCTGGGTAATATTTGTTGCAAGGAAACAGTGGCTTGTGTGGATTAATACTTACTAATATAATATACAACACATGATAGTAATCAAAAAAGGAAAAAGGGTTAAATGTGGCGTCAGAAAGAAAAGTTTAGCCATACATATTAGAACTTTAGTAGAAAATGTTTCTTTTTATATTCACAATGGAAGAGTTTATAAGAAGTGGACACAAACTCACATTACATATTATACAAAATAACAATGTTTGTACATATTTCAAAAAGTGTCCCAGTGAAAAATTAACCTAAACAAAAGAAAGTGACATAAAGTGCAACATACAAAAGGTTTCAATTTTTCATTACAAAGGCAATCATAAAAAATTTATAAATACAATTATCAACACTTAATCCTCATAAGTTTCAAAGAATGATTTGCCTTTCTCGTCAACGGCGTTTCGACCGTATGACAAATAGAGGGTCTCGTCAGGACAATCTAATATAGGGACACCTAAGAGAAAATAATAATAAAGAAAAAATCTTGTCAGGAAAAAATGCTCTTTTTTTCAAAAAAAGTTAGTGGAGCATTAATGTTTGATCTCTCTACCTGGTCGTCATAGATGATATCTAACATATATATATGCAGTGTCACCGTGCTCGATGTGAAATAAAATACTCACAAGGGCCCAGCCGGGTACTATTAATGTGAGGACAGAAAAACTATTAGTGCCAGAACATATATTATGAGGATACGCGATAGTAACAATGCTGAAACTTTCTACTTACCCCTGTGAGGAGAGACTCACGAGGAGACAATTGCCCAATAGTTGGAAATCCTGTATTTGTTGAGTAATAGGGAGTACTTAGCGTTGAAGTCTATTTACTGGCAAGGAATAACGAACGGGAACCACATATGCGAACTACTTAATAGCTGTCGCTAGTTTTCAAGGAGTTCTGTCAGCTGTAACAAAATATGGAAAGGAGAGAAAGGTGAGCACCTCATGTTAAAGGTTCACCCAGTATCTGTTGAGGATCACCGATAAGGAAAGATAGAACCGTCCCTACCTCTCTCGAAAGCTTCCGGGTGTACGAGTCTCCCGTATTGCGCTACAGCAGGAGAACAGAGTTCAGTCTGCTTGGTACGGTCACAGTGATTGGAGGGGGGACAGCAATATTTAAACATGATTCGCTAACGAACGGCCAATCAGGAATCCGTGTTTACAATGAAACGGCAGAAGGAAAAGTTTCATATTGCTAAGTAACCAATACACTTTGTTGAAATACGTTCCGAGTACAAGTGTCTGGTCATTGTTAATAAAGTTCTGGCGCCACAGTGATTAAGGGAAGAGGAACAGAGTTTGAACAAGATAGGGCAACAAAATAAAACATCGCGTTTACAATAACGAAAAAGAAAGTCTCGTATTGTTAAACAGTACAACTCATACAGATATAAGCAAATGAAATATCTGCAAATCATTATAAATAAAACTGAGGCAAATACATAGTTTTTCTATTCAAATGCACGTAGACACCAACATATTGCCTAAAGAGCCCGTCATCAATTCTACATTAGATTATGTGAAAACATTACCCTATTGTACACTATAAACAATTTTCAATTGTGGTTGACACTTAGTTCATAAGTGACGTTTAGTACAAAAAGGCTTTCTTCCTGCCTACAATTAAAAGATGTATGACCAATCAACACTTGTTATCTATACAAAAAACATGTTATCTTATACAAAAAACATTGTATTTCTTTATAACAGTCACTCATTAATGAAAAATATCTTTGATTCTACACAGACCATGTTTCAGTTAATCTCACGCCATGCAAATATCCCATCTTATATATACACAGCCCAAGTTCGCACAACAATTATTATTCAAATTTAGGGAAAACAAGATGTTATTGAAAAAAACCCTCAAGGGCAATATTCAAGACTGTATGGAAAGATAAGAAGCATAATGTATGGACTGACAGAAATTTAAGTGAGGGTAGTAATAAACCCACGCCATTCCTCAGCTAAATTCAATCCTTGTGTTATAGAGTTGGTACGTTCGATCCAGCGGCATTCTAATCTTTGTAGTATCTGTGATAAATCTCCGCCTCTATTAGGGGCAGCCACTTTGTCTATCACTTGCCAGCGGATGTCATTTGCTGTATGGCCCTTCTCTAAGAAGTGGTTGACTAGAGGGGCGTTAAGGACCGAATTCTTAATCCTGCTTCGATGTTGCCCTATCCGTGCTTTCACAATCTGTTGCGTTTGTCCGATATAGGGTAACCCACAGGGACACAGTATACAGTAAACTACATTTTTTGTATAGCAGTTTGCAAAAAAATCTAGTTGCTGGTCGACTTTGCCATGTGAAAATTTTTTTGTATTAACCGTGAATTCGCAAGCCACACAATTGCCACATTTGTAGTGGCCTTTTAAATCTGGTAAACCCCAAGCTGATTCCAATGATCTCGTAATTTGTGATGGATTTTCCATTGATGACCTGATGAGATGGTCCTTAATATTCTTGCCTCTTTTAAAGGCAAACAACGGAGCATCAATGCTGGAATCTATGCTTTTGATAATGTGCCAATTCTTTGTGATTAACTTACGAATTAGATTCGTGTGTATACCAAAGGTGGTAACACAGATCAGTTTGTTTACTTTAGATTTCACTTTTGGAATGAGTAATGTTTCCCTTGGGCAGAACCAAGCTCTTTTCAGAGAATTTTTAACCAACTTCTTTGGATAGCCCCTCAATAACAGTTTTTCTCTCAGAATATATGCCTCTCTCATATAGTCCTCTTTTTTGGTGCAGTTGCGACGTAATCGCAAAAACTGTCCATGGGGTAGACCGTCTCTTAGGGCACGCGAGTGGTGACTGTTGTAGGCAAGTAATGTATTCCGCTCCGTGGGTTTTCTGTGTAGTGAAGTGTACAATTTCCCATCATCATGTGATATGTTTAGATCTAAAAAGGCAATACTTGAATCGTGTATGGTAGATGTAAACTTCAAATGTGGTTGGACAGAATTTAAATAAAGAACAAAAGCATTAAACTCAGAAATAGTGTCAGACCAAATCAAAAAAATGTCGTCTATATACCTTTTCCAACAGGTAATCATGGAATGGTATATATTGTCATTATTCAGGACAAACTTATGTTCTAGGTTGTCCATAAAGATATTCGCCAGATTCGGTGCAAAAATTGCCCCCATGCTGGTCCCGGAGCACTGTTGGTAATATTTACCTTCTGACACAAAATAATTGTGTGTCAGTGCAATCTGCAGGAGTGCAATAATAAAAGAAGTTGGAACCCGGTTAGGTTTAGGTCTTGTCTCTAATAAATCCTGAATAACCTGTATACACTCTTGTTGTGGTATGTTCGTGTATAGTGAAGTAATATCTAGAGTCGCTAACCGATCTTTTGTGATGTCGTATGGTCTATCTTCTAAGAGATTGATCATATGCATGGAGTCTCTGACATAAGTTTCTTGCAGAGGGACATAGTCTTTGATAAAAAAATCTATGTATTGACCAATAGGTTCAAGAACTGAACCACATCCTGACAGTATAGGACGACCCGGGGGATTGGTGATATTTTTGTGTATTTTAGGGAGGGTATACAGGACCGGAGTTCTAGGGCAATCGATATTAAGATATTCAAATTCTTTTTTGCTTAAAAAGCCTTCTTCTAGGCCCTCTGTTGTTATTCTTAATATCTCTTTTTTAATACCAACAAGTGGATTCATATCCAATCTTTTGTAATGTTTTTCTTCCCCTATTTGTTTTCTAATTTCGATGTCATAATCGTCTCTGTTCTGTACAACAATCCCACCCCCTTTGTCAGCAGGTTTCAATACAATTGATTTGTCATTTTTTAGTGTCAACAAAGCTTTACGTTCATCCAAACTGATATTGTATGGGATAAATCGCTTGCTCTCTTTTAAATTGTCAATCCCTGTCAGAATTACCTTCTCAAAGGTTAACAATTCGGGTGGCATCATACCATTACTGGGGTAAAAAGTTGAAGGTGGTCTAAGTCCTGTACCAGAATCTTTCATAGGGATATCTTTTCCCATAAAGAATATTTTCAAACGAATTTTACGAAAAAACTGATAGATCTCTGTCTTCAGATTGAAAAAGTTGGTGCGTTCAGTTATCACAAAAGATAATCCCTTACTCAGTAGTGAAATTTCAGAAGAGGATAGGAGGTGCTGGGACAGGTTAAATATGGGAATACTTTCTGTCCCTTTATTCGCTAGCCCTAGTATGGTTGGGGTCCCCATTGATAATGTTTGTTGCGGGTTTGACGTTCTCCTGCATATTGATGCCATGTTCTCCCCCTTCCTCTCCTCTTGTTTCCTCGGTCTAAAAAAGGCTGACCAGAGTGATTATCCGTGCGGCTTGGACCGGGTTGTACGTCAGAATCACTTGATCCTCCAGAGGACTTAGAAAAAGTAATTGGTTGATTCCTCCTAAATCTACCCCAAGTATTCTGTCTATTAAGGGTGCCAGTCGTATTATAGTAATCCTCTCTTAAATAAGGATATACCCTTTCTTTTGAAAAGCTTTTGATGTCTTTTGACACTTTATCCGCTTTTTTCTTAATTTCAAAAGAATTAAAGTCCTCTATTGATTTATTGATCTTGTCTAGAAGGATTTTAGTTTCCTCTAAACTGTCAGCACCCAATAGTTCTTTTTCTAATTCCTCAATCTCTTTTAATTCTGTCTTAGCGTGGTCTAGTGCTGTTTCCACCCCCAGTACCATCCAGTGGCATGAACAGGTTGTGGAAATACCACTAAAACCACCTTTGAATTTGGGATCGTCACGGAAAATACCAGGAACGTTTCTGACAACCAATCCTTGGGGAATTATCCCAGCCTTCAAGTATTTGGTCAACATGCGTGCATGTAGCTCTGTTCTCACATGTTTTTTCTTCGCTTTTTCTATTTTTTCTAGTAACAATTGACGGGGACTTAAGGTAGAAGAGACTTGATTAGAGAATAAAGAAGGTCCACTTGTCAATTTAGCAATATATTCTTCAGTGTATAGGGGAGCTTCTCTTTCTGACATCTTAACCCAAAACAAACGTGTAAACCCTATGAATCATAGGGTATAGGAAAGAATCCTGTAAAAGGATAAAATCCTTGCGGTGCCACCACCGCTCTAAGTAATCTAATTAGGAGACAAGGAAACCCTACTCACAAGGAGCCTGGGTAATATTCGTTGCAAGGAAACAGTGGCTCGTGTGGATTAATACTTACTAATATAATATACAACACATGATAGTAATCAAAAAAGGAAAAAGGGTTAAATGTGGCGTCAGAAAGAAAAGTTTAGCCATACACATTAGAACTTTAGTAGAAAATTTGTCTTTTTATATTCACAATGGAAGAGTTTATAAGAAGTGGACACAAACTCACATTACATATTATACAAAATAACAATGTTTGTACATATTTCAAAAAGTGTCCCAGTGAAAAATTAACCTAAACAAAAGAAAGTGACATAAAGTGCAACATACAAAAGGTTTCAATTTTTCATTACAAAGGCAATCATAAAAAAATTAATAAATACAATTATCAACACTTAATCCTCATAAGTGTCAAAGAATGATTTGCCTTTCTCGTCAACGGCGTTTCGACCCTATGACAAATAGAGGGTCTCGTCAGGACAATCTAATATAGGGACACCTAAGAGAAAATAATAATAAAGAAAAAATCTTGTCAGGAAAAAATGCTCTTTTTTTCCAAAAAAGTTAGTGGAGCATTAATGTTTGATCTCTCTACCTGGTCGTCATAGATGATATCTAACATATATATATATGCAGTGTCACCGTGCTCGATGTGAAATAAAATACTCACAAGGGCCCAGCCGGGTACTATTAATGTGAGGACAGAAAAACTATTAGTGCCAGAACATATATTATGAGGATACGCGATAGTAACAATGCTGAAACTTTCTACTTACCCCTGTGAGGAGAGACTCACGAGGAGACAATTGCCCAATAGTTGGAAATCCTGTATTTGTTGAGTAATAGGGAGTACTTAGCGTTGAAGTCTATTTACTGGAAAGATAAGAAGCATAATGTATGGACTGACAGAAATTTAAGTGACACTGCATATATATATGTTAGATATCATCTATGACGACCAGGTAGAGAGATCAAACATTAATGCTCCACTAACTTTTTTTGAAAAAAAAAGAATTTTTTCCTGACAAGATTTTTTCTTTATTATTATTTTCTCTTAGGTGTCCCTATATTAGATTGTCCTGACGAGACCCTCTATTTGTCATAGGGTCGAAACGCCGTTAACGAGAAAGGCAAATCATTCTTTGACACTTATGAGGATTAAGTGTTGATAATTGTATTTATTAATTTTTTATGATTGCCTTTGTAATGAAAAATTGAAACCTTTTGTATGTTGCACTTTATGTCACTTTCTTTTGTTTAGGTTAATTTTTCACTGGGACACTTTTTGAAATATGTACAAACATTGTTATTTTGTATAATATGTAATGTGAGTTTGTGTCCACTTCTTATAAACTCTTCCATTGTGAATATAAAAAGAAAAATTTTCTACTAAAGTTCTAATGTGTATGGCTAAACTTTTCTTTCTGACGCCACATTTAACCCTTTTTCTTTTTTTGATTACTATCATGTGTTGTATATTATATTAGTAAGTATTAATCCACACGAGCCACTGTTTCCTTGCAACGAATATTACCCAGGCTCCTTGTGAGTAGGGTTTCCTTGTCTCCTAATTAGATTACTTAGAGCGGTGGTGGCACCGCAAGGATTTTATCCTTTTACAGGATTCTTTCCTATACCCTATGATTCATAGGGTTTACACGTTTGTTTTGGGTTAAGATGTCAGAAAGAGAAGCTCCCCTATACACTGAAGAATATATTGCTAAATTGACAAGTGGACCTTCTTTATTCTCTAAACAAGTCTCTTCTACCTTAAGTCCCCGTCAATTGTTACTAGAAAAAATAGAAAAAGCGAAGAAAAAACATGTGAGAACAGAGCTACATGCACGCATGTTGACCGAATACTTGAAGGCTGGGATAATTCCCCAAGGATTGGTTGTCAGAAACGTTCCTGGTATTTTCCGTGACGATCCCAAATTCAAAGGTGGTTTTAGTGGTATTTCCACAACCTGCTCACGCCACTGAATGGTACTGGGGGTGGAAACGGCACTAGACCACGCTAAAACAGAATTAAAAGAGATTGAGGAATTAGAAAAAGAACTATTGGGTGCTGACAGTTTAGAGGAAACTAAAATCCTTCTAGACAAGATCAATAAATCAATAGAGGACTTTAATTCTTTTGAAATTAAGAAAAAAGCGGATAAAGTGTCAAAAGACATCAAAAGCTTTTCAAAAGAAAGGGTATATCCTTATTTAAGAGAGGATTACTATAATACGACTGGCACCCTTAATAGACAGAATACTTGGGGTAGATTTAGGAGGAATCAACCAATTACTTTTTCTGAGTCCTCTAGAGGATCAAGTGATTCTGACGTACAACCCGGTCCAAGCCGCACGGATAATCACTCTGGTCAGCCTTTTTTAGACCGAGGAAACAAGAGGAGAGGAAGGGGGAGAACATGGCATCAATATGCAGGAGAACGTCAAACCCGCAACAAACATTATCAATGGGGACCCCAACCATACTAGGGCTAGCGAATAAAGGGACAGAAAGTATTCCCATCTTTAACCTGTCCTAGCACCTCCTATCCTCTTCTGAAATTTCACTACTGAGTAAGGGATTATCTTTTGTGATAACTGAACGCACCAACTTTTTCAATCTGAAGACAGAGATCTATCAGTTTTTTCATAAAATTCGTTTGAAAATATGCTTTATGGGAAAAGATATCCTTATGAAAGATTCTGGTACAGGACTTAGACCACCTTCAACTTTTTACCCCAGTAATGGTATGATGCCACCCGAATTGTTAACCTTTGAGAAGGTAATTCTGACAGGGATTGACAATTTAAAAGAGAGCAAGCGATTTATCCCATACAATATCAGTTTGGATGAACGTAAAGCTTTGTTGACACTAAAAAATGACAAATCAATTGTATTGAAACCTGCTGACAAAGGGGGTGGGATTGTTGTACAGAACAGAGACGATTATGACATCGAAATTAGAAAACAAATAGGGGAAGAAAAACATTACAAAAGATTGGATATGAATCCACTTGTTGGAATTAAAAAAGAGATATTAAGAATAACAACAGAGGGCCTAGAAGAAGGCTTTTTAAGCAAAAAAGAATTTGAATATCTTAATATCGATTGTCCTAGAACTCCGGTCCTGTATACTCTCCCTAAAATACACAAAAATATCACCAATCCCCCGGGTCGTCCTATACTGTCAGGATGTGGTTCAGTTCTTGAACCTATTGGTCAATACATAGATTTTTTTATCAAAGACTATGTCCCTCTGCAAGAAACTTATGTCAGAGACTCCATGCATATGATCAATCTCTTAGAAGATAGACCATACGACATCACAAAAGATCGGTTAGCGACTCTAGATATTACTTCACTATACACGAACATACCACAACAAGAGTGTATACAGGTTATTCAGGATTTATTAGAGACAAGACCTAAACCTAACCGGGTTCCAACTTCTTTTATTATTGCACTCCTGCAGATTGCACTGACACACAATTATTTTGTGTCAGAAGGTAAATATTACCAACAGTGCTCCGGGACCAGCATGGGGGCAATTTTTGCACCGAATCTGGCGAATATCTTTATGGACAACCTAGAACATAAGTTTGTCCTGAATAATGACAATATATACCATTCCAAGATTACCTGTTGGAAAAGGTATATAGACGAAATTTTTTTGATTTGGTCTAACACTATTTCTGAGTTTAATGCTTTTGTTCTTTATTTAAATTCTGTCCAACCACATTTGAAGTTTACATCTACCATACACGATTCAAGTATTGCCTTTTTAGATCTAAACATATCACATGATGATGGGAAATTGTACACTTCACTACACAGAAAACCCACGGAGCGGAATACATTACTTGCCTACAACAGTCACCACTCGCGTGCACTAAGAGACGGTCTACCCCATGGACAGTTTTTGCGATTACTTCGCAACTGCACCAAAAAAGAGGACTATATGAGAGAGGCATATATTCTGAGAGAAAAACTGTTATTGAGGGGCTATCCAAAGAAGTTGGTTAAAAATTCTCTGAAAAGAGCTTGGTTCTGCCCAAGGGAAACATTACCCATTCCAAAAGTGCAATCTAAAGTAAACAAACTGATCTGTGTTACCACCTTTGGTATACACACGTATCTAATTCGTAAGTTAATCACAAAGAATTGGCACATTATCAAAAGCATAGATTCCAGCATTGATGCTCCGTTGTTTGCCTTTAAAAGAGGCAAGAATATTAAGGACCATCTCATCAGGTCATCAATGGAAAATCCATCACAAATTACGAGATCATTGGAATCAGCTTGGGGTTTACCAGATTTAAAAGGCCACTACAAATGTGGCAATTGTGTGGCTTGCGAATTCACGGTTAATACAAAAAAAAATTCACATGGCAAAGTCGACCAGCAACTAGATTTTTTTGCAAACTGCAATACAAAAAATGTAGTTTACTGTATACTGTGTCCCTGTGGGTTACCCTATATCGGACAAACGCAACAGATTGTGAAAGCACGGATAGGGCAACATCGAAGCAGGATTAAGAATTCAGTCCTTAACGCCCCTCTAGTCAACCACTTCTTAGAGAAGGGCCATACAGCAAATGACATCCGCTGGCAAGTGATAGACAAAGTGACTGCCTCTAATAGAGGCGGAGATTTATCACAGATACTACAAAGATTAGAATGCCGCTGGATCGAACGTACCAACTCTATAACACAAGGATTGAATTCAGCTGAGGAATGGCGTGGGTTTATTACTACCCTCACTTAAATTTCTGTCAGTCCATACATTATGCTTCTTATCTTTCCATACAGTCTTGAATATTGCCCTCGAGGGTTTTTTTCAATAACATCTTGTTTTCCCTAAATTTGAGTAATAATTGTTGTGCGAACTTGGGCTGTGTATATATAAGATGGGATATTTGCATGGCGTGAGATTAACTGAAACATGGTCTGTGTAGAGTCAAAGATATTTTTCATTAATGAGTGACTGTTAAAAAGAAATACAATGTTTTTTGTATAAAATAACATGTTTTTTGTATAGATAACAAGTGTTGATTGGTCATACATCTTTTAATTGTAGGCAGGAAGAAAGCCTTTTTGTACTAAACGTCACTTATGAACTAAGTGTCAACCACAATTGAAAATTGTTTATAGTGTACAATAGGGTAATGTTTTCACATAATCTAATCTAGAATTGATGATGGGCTCTTTAGACAATATGTTGGTGTCTACGTGCATTTGAATAGAAAAACTATGTATTTGCCTCAGTTTTATTTATAATGATTTGCAGATATTTCATTCGCTTATATCTGTATGAGTTGTACTATGTTTAACAATATGAGACTTTCTTTTTCGTTATTGTAAACGCGATGTTTTATTTTGTTGCCCTATCTTGTTCAAACTCTGTTCCTCTTCCCTTAATCACTGTGGCGCCAGAACTTTATTAACAATGACCCACAGACACTTGTACTCGGAACGTATTTCAACAAAGTGTATTGGTTACTTAGCAATATGAAACTTTTCCTTCCGCCGTTTCATTGTAAACGCGGATTCCTGATTGGCCGTTCGTTAGCGAATCATGTTTAAATATTGCTGTCCCCCCTCCAATCACTGTGACCGTACCAAGCAGACTGAACTTTGTTCTCCTGCTGTAGCGCAATACGGGAGACTCGTACACCCGTAAGCTTTCGAGAGAGGTAGGGACGGTTCTATCTTTCCTTATCGGTGATTCTCAACAGATACTGGGTGAACCTTTAACATGAGGTGCTCACCTTTCTCTCCTTTCCATATTTTGTTACAGCTGACAGAACTCCTTGAAAACTAGCGACAGCTATTAAGTAGTTCGCATATGTGGTTCCCGTTCGTTATTCCTTGCCATTAAATAGACTTCAACGCTAAGTACTCCCTATTACTCAACAAATACAGGATTTCCAACTATTGGGCAATTGTCTCCTCGTGAGTCTCTCCTCACAGGGGTAAGTAGAAAGTTTCAGCATTGTTACTATCGCGTATCCTCATAATATATGTTCTGGCACTAATAGTTTTTCTGTCCTCACATTAATAGTACCCGGCTGGGCCCTTGTGAGTATTTTATTTCACATCGAGCACGGTGACACTGCATATATATATGTTAGATATCATCTATGACGACCAGGTAGAGAGATCAAACATTAATGCTCCACTAACTTTTTTTGAAAAAAAGAGCATTTTTTCCTGAAAAGATTTTTTCTTTATTATTATTTTCTCTTAGGTGTCCCTATATTAGATTGTCCTGATGAGACCCTCTATTTGTCATAGGGTCGAAACGCCGTTGACGAGAAAGGCAAATCATTCTTTGACACTTATGAGGATTAAGTGTTGATAATTGTATTTATTAATTTTTTATGATTGCCTTTGTAATGAAAAATTGAAACCTTTTGTATGTTGCACTTTATGTCACTTTCTTTTGTTTAGGTTAATTTTTCACTGGGACACTTTTTGAAATATGTACAAACATTGTTATTTTGTATAATATGTAATGTGAGTTTGTGTCCACTTCTTATAAACTCTTCCATTGTGAATATAAAAAGAAAAATTTTCTACTAAAGTTCTAATGTGTATGGCTAAACTTTTCTTTCTGACGCCACATTTAACCCTTTTTCCTTTTTTGATTACTATCATGTGTTGTATAATTTATGATCGGCTGACGGAGGATCACATTGTCTTAATTCACGAGGAAGAAGGATGCAGAAAAGAACATTTCAAGAGACTCACTCTTGCTCAGATACTGTCTGCCCTGGATCCGGGAGACTGTATGGGAGCATTGGACTTGCAGGACGCCTATTTCCATATCCTTGTCCTGCTTGCCCATCAGCACTACCTGCGGTTTACGATGAGCCACGATCACTTTCAGTTTACCATGCTCCCCTTTGGCCTCACCATTGCCCCTCTGGTATTTACCAAGTTGATGGCGGTGGTCGCAGCCCATCTGTGGAGATCAGGGGTTTCAATCTTCTCATATCTTGAAGACTGGTTATTGAAGGCAAGTAGTTGTCTCCCACCTCCAGACTACGGTGAACCTCTTGCATTCACTGTGGTCCACTATCAATGTGCCGAAGTCACACTTTACTACCTCTCAGACACTCCCCTTCATCTCAGCCATTCTGGACATGGTGCAGTTTTGGGTCTATCCTCCAGAATGGCAAGTCCAGGATATTCCGGTTATGATACCGATGTTTCAACCTCTATCATGGATCTCAGTGAGACTGACTCTGAGGCTGCTGGGCCTCATGGCCTCCTGCATCTCTATGGTAGATCATGCCAGGTGGCACATGTGGACTCTGCAGTGCGACCTGAAGTTTCAATGGGCGCACCTTTGGGAAAATCTCACCGAACTAGTCCAGATCTTGTTAGGCACTGTGAAAGATCTGCAGTGGTGGTTGACAAACCGCGATTGGGTCAGAGGCAGACCCCTCTCCCTTCCCCCTACCAGATCTCACAGTGGTGACAGATGCGTCACTTCTAGGATGGGGCGGTCACCTGGGAGAGGTGGAGGTCAGAGGACGCTGGTCTCTGGCAGAAGGCAGGCTCCACATCAACTTCCTGGAGCTTTGATTGATTTGTTTGGCACTAAAAGTCTTCTTACTATCTCTCAAGAGAAGGCTAGTTCAGGTGTTCACAGACAAGACCACCGCCATGTGGTACTGCAAACAAGGTGGGGTGGGGTCATGGACCTTTTGTCAGGAGGCTCTACACCTCTGGACTTGGCTGGAACAGCAGGGAATATCCCTGAAGGTTCAAAATCTGGCCCATTCCCTGAACGCCAGGGTGAACAAACGGAGCCATCGGTGCCTAGCGGATCACAAATGGCGTCTCCATCCGGAGGTGGCGCAAGGTCTCTTTCAGCAGTGGAGAGATCCTGGTTAGATCTGTTCACCTCTGCTTAATGTCAGCAGTTTTGCACATTGGAGTTTCCAAGGCGGCTCTCCCTCGGCAACGCTATTCATCTCAAGTGAAACACAGGCCTCCTGTACTCCTTTCCACCCAACCGACTGTCCATAGTGCTTAAGATGATCAGGAGCAACTCGGCCCAAGTCATCCTTGTGGCTCCAGACGGGGCACAGAGAGTTTGGTATCCTGAGCTTCTGTTGATGAGCATCGATCCTCCGATCAGGCTGGCCCTTCCGGAGGATCTTCTGTCACAGCACGGAGGGTCCTCCACCTGAACCTGTCCACCCTCTGCCTCCTTGCGTGGAAATTGAGCTGCGACAGTTAACAGCTTTTGACCTTCCTCCTGAAGTCCTTCCTCCTGAAGTGTGCAAGGTTATTCTGGTAGCCAGGCATCCCTCCACCAAGTCGGTAGACACCAGCCTATTGCAAAAACTTTGTAAATATTGTACAGAGGGACGTGCTCCTCTTAGCTCTCATTCATCTGATGATTATTCTGCTGTCTTATCGGCTCTCGCATGTCATGCTTCATGGGCCGGGAACTGCTAGCTGAGCAGAGACAGGGAACCTGATCGCGACCAGCCTTGTTGGTCTGGCGGCCTCCCGAGCAGCGTTCTGCGGCCTGGAAATCTGCACACTTGTGTGGTGGGCGTTGCTGGACGGGCCTTGGCTGGCTGCCGTGGGAGTTGCTCCCTGTGCCGCGTCTTGGAGGGGTGGCACCTCTTGATGTGACACGCAGGGCAACGAAAGTGTTGCAACGATGCTGATGCGATGAAGTTTTTGGTGCAAAGAAATAAAGACGTGAAGATCTTCCAGAAGCGTACGCTTCTCCGATGTTGCGAGAAGACTCATCTTGATGCGTCGGCTGCAGGCGCGTCACCCCTTTACGCGATGCGACGACAGCGGCCTTGGCAGCGGCACTCTTCTCCGACGTTTGCGAGACGCTTCCGCTCGGTGCGATGCTGCAGCGGCGTCACCCCTTTATGCGATGCGACGACAGCAGTGACGACGGTGGCACACTTCTCCGTGGATGCGAGGCGCATTTCTTGATGCGGTGCAATGCGACAACTACGATGGCTGCGATGGCGACACGCTTCTTCCTCGATGCGAGACTCTTCTCTTGATGCGGTGCAATGCATCAGCTACGATGGCTGCGATGGCGACACGCTACTTCGGCGTTGCGAGACACTTCCGGAATGATGCGAGACGCTTCCGCTCGATGCGATGCTGCAGCGGTGACACCCTTTGCGATATGCGACGACAACAGCTCAGACGGCGGCACGCTTTTCCTTCTTGAGTCGCGCTTCCAGCTCCTTGCGACACGCAGTCCCTCAGAAGGCCCAACAACAGCAGCAGGCACTTCCAAAGAACTCTGGGGAGCTGGGGGGTGAAGTCCACTGGTCCTGGGACTTCGTTCAGGGGGCAAGCTCAGCACAAGCCCTTGGAGATCTTTTAAGCACAAGTTGAAATAAAGTCTTTGTAGTCTTTCTCCTCTCCTTCCAGCAGCAAGGCAACCACTGCAGGCCAATCCCCCAGGTCAGGGACAGCACTCCTCCTTACAGCTTTCCCAGTTCCTTCTCCTCTGGCAGAGGTTCTTCTTGTCAAGCAGGATCTAATTTCTTGGGAGCAGGGTTCCAATACTTATACCCTTTGTTCCTCTGGGGTAGAGGGGCCTTTGCCCAGTCCAAACCAGTTCTTGAGCACTTTGTTGACATGACTCTGCCTTTCTATTCAGGGTGCAGGGCAGAGACATCAGCCGCTCCACAGGAGTTGGAGCCAGCATTGTGGTGGCAGAGCACAGCCCTATTCAGAGTCCAGGTGCACTCCTCCCACCCATCTGGATGTCAATCTCTCTATTCACCACCAGGCTACCTAGCGCTGCCCCTCTGGGTTTCCCCAGCCCTGTCACTCACACAAACCAGACAGGCAGATACACATCATAGCAGAGGCGGGCTGAAATGGTTAGGCAAGCAAATACCAACTTTCTAAAAGTGGTATTTGCAAACACAGAATATTAAAATAAACTTTACTAAAAGATGTATTTTATTATTCTGAGTTCAGGCATACTAAACTCGATTTTCTACCATGTTCCCTGGGTCTGTTAGGATCATAGGATGTAACAATTCTAACAGCCCATTCTGGCCTATGGAGAACAGGTAGCCTTACAATAGTGAAAAACGAAAATGGCTGTAATTCACTATTAGGACATACCACACACATCAGGGCTTGTCCTACCTTATGCTTACAATGCACCCTGCCCTTGGGCCTACCATAGGGGTGACTAATATGAAGTTAAGGGAAGGTTTAGGGACTGGGAAGTGGGTGCACTTGCCCAGTCAGCATGACAGTACCAGACTGCACGCAGGTTCTGCAATGGCAGACCTTAGACACATTTTACTAGGCCGCTTCTGTGGGTGGCACAACCAGTGCTGCAAGCCCACCAGCAGCATTTGTATTTACAAGCCCTGGGCACTCCTGGTGCACTTTACTGGGGTCTGACAGTAAACCAAATAAGCCAATCATGGAATCCAACCAACATATACATTTTAAATAGGGAGCACTTGCACTGTGGCACTGGTTGGCAGTGGCACAGTGCTCTGAGCAGCTAACACCAGCAAAACACATGAGGCACAGCCACAAAAAGTGGAAGGGAGACTCACGCCAAGGTGCCAGGTCTAACACCCTGCCTACCTGGCCCTTTGTGTAGTGGTGGACCTGCCCTAGCCTGCCGCTGCAGTGATCCTGGAGGACTGATGCTGGAGGGATTTGCCGAAGGTACTGCGTGGGGCTTGGTCTGCGAGACGGGGTCTGGCCCTTGATATCAGCCTGAAGCTACTGAGGCATCATCGCCTTGGCCATCTGTAGTCAGTGCATTGTCCCCCTGCACCAGGTGATGCACAGACGACTATGCCAGACAATGCTGCTATTTTGGCCACTATCACGCAGTCCCACGACATGCTCGAGGCTAAGATTGGGCCGGTTGGTTCTGATGTGATGCTCCTCAGGCAGGACCGCCGCAATGCCGTACAGCGCATTACTGAGACCGAGTCCAGGATATCCACGGCGGAGGACTCGATCACGGCGCTCCAGAAGAGAGTCTCGGCCTTGCAATCCATCGCCCAGAGGCTAGCGACGTCGGCGGAGGACCCGGAGGGACCCGCCTTTCGCAATAATCTACGCTTTGTTGGCTTTCCGGAGGGGTGCGAGGGTAACAATGTGGCTGACTTTCTGGCCAAATGGCTGGTGGACTGGCTTCCTTCGGGACTTCTGTCTTCCTGTTTTGTCATTGAACGCGCGCATCGAGCCTTGCTGCAGAAGCCGCCACTGGGTGCGAGACCCAGGCCAGTGATTGCGTGCTTCCTAAGCTTTAAAGACAGAGATATCATCTTACAGCTGGCAAGACTCAAAGACCCTTTGTTGTTTGCTTCATAAAAGATTATGATATTCCCGGATTACACAAGAAGGGTGCATCAGCGCCGACAATCTTTTACCGAGGCGAAGGCCAGACTGAGACATCTGAAGATCCAATACTCCTTGCTGTTCCCAGCCAGGCTACGGATATCGTACAACGAGCGGACATACTTTTTCGAATCCCTTAAAGAGGTCTTTGCGTGGACCGATGAACATGTCAAGCTCCGGCTGCACACCCCGCCCAGACTCGACTCTGACTCTTCTTCTGGCGGGCCGAACCAGGAGCGGTCTCAGACCCCGGGCGAACAGCACCTGCGATCTCTATTGAAGAAACTCTCCAAATCTCGTAATAAATCCCATATATGACCCTCCTGTCTAACATGGGAAGCATCTGTACTCCTCCGCTCAGCACATGAGCGAACCGGATTTAGTGATTGAATGCACTTACTTATGGTATACACATCCAAATGCTCTTCCTGGACACTGAAACATCAACGTGTTTAGGGGTTTCAATTTAGGGATCCATTGGCTGGGAGCTTCTCTCGAGGTCTGGGGTCCTCTTATTTTTTTTTTTAAACATATTTTATTGATTATAAATACAACAAATATGGGGCCAAGGAGTCACGCCCCTGCCAGTTAGCAAAGTTAAATTCAGGTATTTAAGATACAAGTGTGGCTATGGCGTCATTCCGTTCATGTTATACTGTCAGCTCGATATTTATTCTCATCAGCTGCAAACACCCATCCCTAACTGACCCCCCCCCCCCCCCCGGCGTGTCACTTAAGACCAATTCGTTAAGGTACAGAAGGCCTACTTAGATAGGGCTTTGACAATGAATGGGGTAGTGCAGTGGTTGAGCGCGCTCTAACTTGGCAGTAGAGTGCCATCTCTGGAAGTGAGGCTTCAGACCCTTATATTCCCAGTACTGTCCCCACACTAGTCTGCAGCCACTGTGGGGTCCTCTATGGAGGCATCTTCAGCTTCGGGGAATTTGAATGCTACAACTAGCGCTTCCCAAGCTCGGGCCCCTTCAAGGGCCTTCTCACTCCCTGTTCGTTTTCCTATTTGTAATCTGATCACCCCTTCGCATTTGGCCAATTTAAGGAACTCTGCTTCCACCTCACTATGCTTGGACCTTGTTTCACCTTCCAAACCGTGGTTATGTTTCTCTTGGCCAGGAGAAGACCCAAATCTAAAAATGTGCTAGTGATTTTGTTCTTTGATGTGTGAGGGAACCAGTGTTAAACAAAGTGTTTAAAGGTCGGTTCTATCTCTCTGTCAGAGAGATCTGATAGTAGCATCGCTAGCTCCTCCCAATAGCTGTCGAGGATCGGACAGACCCAGAGCATATGTTTAAAATCTGCGCTTGCTGCATTACATCTCAGGCAAGCCGACGAGTGAGATGGAAAGTACTTATGGAGCTTTCCGGGAGTAAGGTATGCCCTGTGTAAAATATGAAAGTGCACTAACTGGAACCTTGTATTCCGGGTACTCCTCCAGGCTCTCTCCACCAACTCTCCCCACGACTTCTCCGGGATATCCTCCCCAATATCAGTTTCCCACTTGAGCTTCAGGTCAGTCAGGGAAAGTAGTGATTCCAGTGTCATTCGTCTATACAGGCACGTTACTGCTTTAAATGTGCCTGCTGCCATTACTACGTATTGGCAGCCCAGTGATGTCTTTGGCTCCATCAGACCCCCTCCCCAGTGCTTTCGGACAGCTGCTGTGAGGGCTGTATACAGTAGGAAATCTCCCCCGGTTAGGTCATAGCGAGATTGTAAATCATTAAACAGGATCAGGGCTCCCTCCTCATATAGGTCCCCTAAGCTAGCCAGCCCTTGTTCCGCCCAGGTCCCCAACCTCTGCCAGTTGCCCCCATGAGGCAGGGCCTTGCACATAAGTAATGGGATTTCCGGCACGTAGGGGCGCTTAGTATTGGCCCTCCGCAGATATCTGTTCCAGCATTTTCGTGCTGTACTAAATTCCAGGGTGAGGGTTGCATTTTTGATAGGTGTCGCAGAGTGATGCGGGATAGTAGCAATAGGGTCGCAACTTCCTCCCTGTGCTCCTCTTCCCCCATGGTGGCGTTCGCTACCCATTGCGTAAGCCATTGAAATATTAGGTCTCATACTCAGGGACCGCTAGGCCGCCCTCCACTCTTGGTCGCATAAGTGTGGCGAGCGCCACTCAGCATCTACCAGTGCCCCATATGAAACCTGTGATCATCGACCTGAGCTGTGCAAAGTATTTTGCAGGGATCGAAATTGGTAAGGTCCCAAAGTAATATAATAACCTCGGGAGGGTTGCCATTTTAAGCAGGGCCACCAGGCCCACGACTGACAACGGCAGGGAACACCAGAATTCGAAATTATTTTTCGCCCCTCTGATGGCCTTCCCTATGTTACCCCAAGGGTATCTTCCTGGCTATGATATATTTGTGTGCCCAGGTACGACAGGTATCTGTCTTCCCAGGCCCCTCCCTCCGTTTCTTGCGGTCCTATTCTACCCCCACGCGCTGGAAACATGCAGGACTTCGTCCAATTTACTTTCATTCCTGCAACTCTACTGAGAGAGTGAAGCAAGTTTTTGCCCCTATAAGTTCCGCTCCCAAATCTGCTAGAAAAAGCTAAAGGTCATCGGCATATAATGCTATGTGATGAATCAGCCCCTGTACGTTGAGCCCCTGGTATGCCTGTCCCGACCTTGCCTGCGCCGCAAATGGCTCCATTGCCAGAGCAAACAGCAGCGGGGAAAGGGGGCACCCTTGACGTGTTCCCCTTCGCACGCTGCATGCGTCTGAAATGAGTCCACCAGTTTTAATTCGGGCAGTGGAGTCAGGAGCACCGTCCAGCTCACAAAGTCGTTGTCCAACCCCATGTTCCGCATCACATGAAATAGGAATGGCCACTCCAGGCTTTAGAACGATTTTTCTATGTCCACATCAAATATCATTGCTGCGTCAGTGCAATAGTCCGCTTCCAGGACTCGCATGAGCCGTCGGACATTAAGCGCTGTATTTCTGGTGGGGCTAAACCCGGATTGGTCTTTGTGTACCAGGGTATGGGGGAGCAAGCGAGTAGCCAGAATTTTACTCAGTATTTTATAGTCTAAATTCAGCATGGATAGTGGGCGATATGCCGTTTTATCCCATGCCTGTTTGCACAGTTTGAGCAAAGGGATGATAACCGCTTCTCTGGTAGAGACCGGTAGTTTGCCAATTCTCTTAGCGTCATTATAGACCTGCACTAGTTTGGGAGCCAGCAGGTCAATATATGTGAGATAGAATTCTATTGGTAGGACGTCAGTGCCTGGGGGTTTTGTTGCGGGCCATGCTCTTGATAGCCCCCGCACTTCTCTGACCTCAATCTCTCGCCCCAGTGAGATTGCCATGTCTTCATCTAGGGCTGGTAGATCCACACCCCGCGTGAACTCATGTAAGTCCTCCTCCGTTGGGGACAACTGACTCCGATAGAGGTTAGTGAAGTCTGATAGAAATAGATCGTTGATTCCCTGCTGGTCATATTTTGCTGTCCAAATCTGGGCCTTAAGCTCCAAGATCACCTGGCAGGGTTGGTTAACCAGGCCAGAAGGGCCCCCGATTTGTCCCTCTCTGAATGCGCTCGAGCTATGTATTTTTTATAATCAAAGCAGCGTAGCCGCTTTACTTGCGTTGCTACCGCCTCCCTTGCCTCTAGTAACTCCTGTTGTTTGCCCAGGTTGTCAGGTCTGTCTTTTTCAAGGGTGCGCAGTTGCTGGTCGTCCCTCTCTATGTCTTGAAGGATAATGTCTTAACCCCTATCATCTCTGATATGCACTTTCCCCCTAAGGACTACCATACATGCATCCCATTCCACTAGTAGGATGTGGCAGTGCCTCCGTTATCTTGAAAGTAGTTAGTAATAGCTGATCCTATCGTTACATGGAAAGCTTGGCTGTCTAAAGCCTCGGGGCGCAGGCGCGGATCATGGGACGCGCGCATGACCATTGTAACTGTACCAGCACGGGGTTGTGATCAGAGAGCATCCTGGTGAGGTATTCGCTGCTGCAAACCCCCTCATGGACGTCAGGGGAGCACAAAATGGCATCCAGCCTAACATGCAATTCGTGCAGGGCTGAGAAGAAGGAGTAATCCCAGGCCTCAGGGTGCTGTACCCTCCAGGAGTCTATTGAACCCCATTTCTGTTGCCAGTTGCGGCGTGCCTCTGCCAGTTTATGTGGGGGTGCATAAGGGAGTGGGGGGTGAGCGGTCACGGGTGAAATTGGAAGTGCAATTGAAGTCACCCCCCAGGAATATCGAGCCTGTGAGGATGGTCGACAGCCTCCCAGAAAGATGGGAAAAGAAGGCTGGCTGATCCGAGTATATACTCCCTTGTGTAAGGTCTCTACCATCCAGCCTCCCAGACACTACCACATATCTGCCCTCTGGGTCAATCACCTGTGTTGTGCATTGAAATGGGATACCTGCTCTTATCGATATCTGCCCTCTGGGTCGATCACCTGTGTTGTGCATTGAAATGGGATACCTGCTCTTATCCATCTTATCCATCTTGCGAAAGCGGAGTAAGTGGTGTGGTATGTATGGCCCCTCCAGCGGCGTTGCAGCTCCTTCCCTTCCTTTGCCAGTAAATGAGTTTCCTGAAGGAATGCGATCTGTATGCTTCTGCGGACCAAATATGAGTGTATCCTATGACGCCGGTTCATGGAGTGCATACTCCTCACATTCCACGAGATACATTTCAAGCCTAATGGGGGTCCCTTTGTCATTGTCTGAGCTTGCACCCATTATAAGATTTCCCCCTTGTGACACGCCTGGTTCCCCTAAACATTTCCCAACTTAAAGAATGTCCCCAACTCCCCCTCCCCAGGACAGTCATCGAAGAAAGAGTATCCGTCCAAACACTGTTAAAACATACCATACCATTCTGCGGCCGCACCCTACATGTCGAGCGCACCGCACAGCAGCACCACATTCGATGTATCAATGGACCATTCACAGCAATAAGGTCTCTAGGTTTCCTTGGATGTAACAGAGCCGCTTCTCCTGGGTTCAGTTCTGCCTTTCGTGAGACGGGACGGTTTTGCAGGGCAGGTCCTGGCATGGGTGCCATCTTGCCGTCTGCTTCGCGGGATCCGTCTGCTCCGTTGACGGCACTTACAGCGGCGGTACAGTCGCTTCAGGGCTCCTTTTTCTTTAACCGACAGTATCGGGAACCCTCCAGTACAGGAATCAGCTCCCCCAGGCTTGTCAGGGTATCAGGATGATTGATTACTGGTTAGCAGCGGCCGGAGCGCCTCAGCTCGCGTCTGTCTCCATCGGCTGCAGGCCACGCCCCCGTCTGGGTTCCTCTCATGCCGCGACAGATGCTTCTACTGTTTTGATGTATTGCGGGAGATGTCGTTTTTTTCCGTTTTTTTTCCCTAAGTGCCATACATATGTCCACTCTGTAGCAAACTCCATGGCCTTCACAATTGGTTCCTCACATGTATCCAATGATGTCTGCCCCGATTATCGCTATGTCTGGGTTGGTTGAGAGACGGCTCTGGGTGGTCTGCTGGAATGTACAGGGATTTCTAGATAAGGACAAGAGAGGGGCAATACTGCGCCAAGCTAAACGATCTGGTGTGGATATCTTATTTCTGCAAGAGACACACCTGTTTGGCAATAAGCTTCCTTGCTTAACACGCTTTGGTTTTGTTCAGATCTTCCACTCTGGCTTCACTAGAGGTTCGCGTGGTGTAGCAATATTAATTCACAGTAGAGTCCCCTTTGTCCAAGAGAAAACGTGGGCTGACCCACAGGGCCGACATATGGTCGCTACAGGCTCAATACATGGCAAGTTATTTGTCCTGGGGAGTGTCTAAACCCCCCGCCCCTTACATTGAACCTGACCGAACACATGCTGCAGCTTTGGGTGGAGATTCCTTTGGGACTGACCCTGGTTGGGTGCGACTGGAATGATACAATATGTCCTTCTATTGATAGCTGGCGGGCTAGTGGGAGCCTGGTCGAGACCCGTGAGTCTAAACTCGGGACCTTGCATCGTGGGTTGGATTGGGTAGTCTTTTGGAGACTGCTGCACCCCACTGCACTGGGCTACACTTATTTTTCTAGCGTCCATGGCTCCTTCTCCCACATAGATCACATCTTCTTATCAGCTGCACACACGCGTAGCCTGGCGGCTGCCGAAATCCTGCCCCGTGGCCTTCCTGATCA
Organism: Triturus cristatus; assembly: GCF_964204655.1. Classification (NCBI taxonomy): domain Eukaryota; kingdom Metazoa; phylum Chordata; class Amphibia; order Caudata; family Salamandridae; genus Triturus; species Triturus cristatus. The sequence continues at coordinate 817,622,487 of NC_140585.1, read as the reverse complement.
CTCCCCGCTACAGCTAAACTTGAGACTAGATACTATGCACCCTGCCTTCCGTTGGCGCATTTCACCGTGGCTCCTGCTGGATGACAAGTATCGGTCACATATACATGCATCCCTTACAGAATATTTTCTACGCAATGTTGGATCAGTAGACTCACCTGTGACCATATGGGAGGCAATGAAACCCACATACGAGGGATAGACATTGCTTACCGCACGGTGCAGCGTAGGCTGCGTCAGGAGCAGATGACTCTATTGGAGGCCCAACTGGTGGCTGCGGAGCACTCGTGCCAGGAGGCAAATGGGCATGATTCGTGCAGACAATTACTTTATACCTAACAGGTGTATGCTGGGGAATTGATGGGCGAGGCCCGTGCTGCCTGGATGGCGACTAAGAGCAGAATATATCAGTGGGGTGACAAGTGAAGCACCTTGCTTCACCGCCTATGTCAGAGTTAGCTACGCCCTGTTTCTGTCCCATGTGTGCATGATCCCCATGGAAGGGTACTTACAGACCCTTCTCGGGTCGCAGCCAGTTTCTCGACTTACTATGCAGAGCTGTACGCCCCTCATGAAACTTTTTCACCACAGTTAGTCCGGCAGTTCATTGATGACCTGCCTCCCCGTGCCCTAACAGACCAGACCAGAGACAAACTAGATGTCCCGATCACGATCGAGGAGGCCCAGGAGGCACTCGCGGGGATGTGCTCGGGTAACGCTCCAGGCCCCAACTGATTCCCTTGCGAATTTCATTAAAAAAAATCAATCCCTCCTCATGGCTCCATAGATTTTGATGGTCAGTGTCTTCCAGCGGATTGGCGCATGCCGAGATTGTAATCTTTCAGAAGCCGTGTAGACCCCCTGAACTTCGATCCTCTTATTGCCCGATATCGCTCCTTAATGTTGAGGCAAAACTCCTTGCCAAAATTATAGCCAATCATATAGTCCCACATATATTGGATTTAGTCCATCCTGATCAGGCTGGATTTATGCCGGGTCGCACCACGCAACATAATATCTGATGTGCTCATAACACCATTGCTTCGGTAGATAGATTAGGAGAACTGGCTGCTCTCCTGCTGGCAGACATAGATAGGGCCTTCGACTCCTTAAGTTGGACGTACCTGGTTGCGCTGTTGAGCCGCCTTAATCTTGGTCCTCGTCTCTTGATATATATTAAACTCTTGTACACTGACATTACAGCGTTGGTCCGGGTGGCGTCTCTGTCTCACATACCTTTTCTAATGTACGCAGCACCCGCCAGGGATGCCCTCTCTCCCCATACCTCTTTGCGCTCACTATGGAGCCTTTTGTGGCATGGGTGCGGATCGACACTCAATACCGGGGATTTGAGTGGCCTGGGGCAACGTCGGATCGCGTAGCATTGCATGCTGACGATGTATTATTTTTCCTTACAAGTCCAGATGGCTCTGGGCCTTGACTTTTCAGGATCACGGTGGTGTCCGACGGCTTCAGATATCTTGGGGTCTTTTTGGCTGATTTGCAACCTTTGTCCTGGGAAAGAAATTTAGCACCGCTTTGGGTACAGATCAAGGAGCAGACTCGCATTTCGTCACATCTACCCCTTTCTTTGTTTGGTAGATCCGCCATCTTTAAGATGGTTTCCTTGCCACGACTATTGTACTAGCTTTAAAATCATCCCTATCTGAAAGAAACACGTTAGTTAGATTCCTCACCTTAGAATATCCCCAGGCGTCAGGCTGGATCCGGAAAGATTTTTGTAGCAATACCCCTTGCGCGTCGCTGGGCGTCGTCTGCGGCTCTGCGGCCGTCGTTGGCGTCGTGCGCCGGAATGACGTCGTCGGAGAACTTAGACGCCGCCCTCGCACGCTGACGTCAGTTCTTCTTTTTTCCGCGCCAGTAAGCGCCGATCTGGGAAGAGCTTACCCCTAGTCACTTTTTGACTAACTTTTTGACCTCTTTTGGTTACTCGACTCGACATCTGGTGCCGGTAGGATGCCTGGATTGAAGCATTGTGACGCCTGTCACCGACTGATGTCGGTCACGGATCACCATCGCCGGTGCCTGTACTACCTGGGAGCCGACCATGACGCGGAGTCGTGCCCCGACTGTCAGGCCTTGACGTCGAAGGCTAGGTGGGAACGGTCCCGTAAGCTACTCGAGCTTCGACACTCGGCTCCGTGTCGCTCTCGGTCCCGGTCAAGGAGGAGGTCCAAGGACCGCTCGCGGAGCCGCAGCCATCAACATCGCTCGTCGGGATCTTCGGGTAAGTCCCGTCACTCCAAACACTCTAGGAAGTCCAAGCGGCGTCCGCGCTCTTCGGACTCCCCTCGCTGGTCGCGCGACCCGGCCGAGGGTCCGGGTGGTTCCACCCCCGCGGCTCCGTCGGAGTCGCAGGAGCTGCGCTCGTCCCCATACCCTCCGGTCCCTGGGACTGACGCGACTCCGGCGGAGGTCAGTGCCTTCCTCTCGGCCATGAGGAATCTGGCTCCGCCGTCGACGCGTGCCTTCGGGCTCCGCAGGGTTGACTGGGCGACCTCGCGTGCCGGCGGCTCCGGCCCCGGCGACGTCGAGGGCTCAGGCCCCGACGCCGCAGGTCCCCGAGGGATCCAGGCCTGGATCTCTGCTGGTGCCGGTCGACCTCACGACGCCTCCTCCGCCGGCGCCGACACCGGTTCCGCCCCCGACGCTGACCCCGCTCGGCGTAGAGCCTCAGTTTAGCCCTATTCCGGACCCGGCGCCGGTACGGCGCCGTCCGACGCCGTTACCGGTGCCGATGGGTGACCGCTTCATCCACCGTCCGGCTCCGATCATTCCTCCTGTCTACCAGGAATCGGATGATGTGGGCGACTGGGAGGGGTCTCAGGACCCTCTGGCCGAACAGGCCCAATTGTCTCAGGACTGGGCAGAGGAATTGGGGGACGCCAGCGGTTTGGATACCTCTCCAGACGCTGGATTCATTTCTCCTCCGACTGTGGCCTCGGAGGAAGGTGCAGCCTTTTCTGTGGTGCTGCGCAAGGCGGCCGAAGCCCTGGGGCTCGAGTTGCCTGCTGTGGCTGTGAGGACTAACGTCATCACCGAGGTGCTTCAACCGACAGCAAGCTCCACTGAGCCTCTGCTGCAGTTTAATGAGGCCCTCATTGACGTTCTCCAGGGCACTTGGTCCAAGCCCTCCACAGTCCCTCATGTGGACAGGAACGTTGCCAGGCGCCACCGCCCTGCTCCGGGCGACCCCACATTCCTCTCCCACCACCCCACCCCAGAGAGCCTGGTTATCCAGGCCTCTACCTCCCAATCCTCCTTCCCGTTCGCTCCTCCGGATAGGGAATCCAAGAGGTCGGAGCAGTTTGGCAAGAAACTGTTCTCGTCCCTGAGTTTGGGACTGCGGTCTTTAAATACCGCTTGCCTTTTGGACCGTTACTCCCACTCGCTGTGGGATGCGGTGGAGGACGTGCTGCCCTTGTGCCCGGAGGAGGCCCGGGAGCAACTCACCCAAGCCCTTACTAACGGGCGAGATGCAGCGCGGCACGCCATTTGATGTGGACTAGACACCACGGACTCGCTGGGTCGGGCAATTTCCAACCACGGTGGCGCTTCGGCGTCACGCCTGGCTGAGGTCCACGTCATTTTCAGGGGATGTCCAAAGCTCCCTCATGGACATGCCCTTTGATGGCACTCGCCTTTTTGGCGAGAAGGCGGACAGTGCGCTGGCCCGGTTCAAGGACTCCCGGGCCACGGCCAAGTCCTTGGGTCTTTCGGCCCCGCGGCCGCAAACTTCCGCCTTTCGCCCCTTTCGTGGCCAAGGAAGGGGCGCCTCCTCACGTCTGCCCAGCCACCGGCCGCAGAACCAACCTGCACGCGGTCGCTGAAGTGGTTTCCACCGAGGCGGTTCTGGAGGACAACGTGCCGGTCAGTCCACATCCACCCCAGCAGCATCCGCCTCAAAGCCCACCTAGTCCGAGCTTTCAGGCCCATTCAATGCCAGTGGGGGGCAGAGTTCGCCATCACATGCTCAACTGGCGCTCCATCACTCCGGACAGGTGGGTGCTGCAAATCGTCTGAAGGGGCTACTCCCTCCCCTTCGAGACGACCCCTCCAGCCATGCCACCGCAGAACCACCGTATGTCGGGGGATCATTTGCATCTTCTCCGGGAGGAGGTTTTGGCCCTCTTGGCCAAAGAGGCCGTCGAGCGCGTTCCTGGTCCAGAAGTAGGTAGTGGTTGCTATTCCCACTACTTTCTGGTTCCCAAGAAGGGCAAAGGAGGCCTACGCCCGATCTTGGATCTCAGAAGCGTGAACGCCTTCCTCCGGAAGGAACGGTTCAAGATGCTCACTTTGGCTCAGGCACTTGCTGCCCTAGACCCTGGAGACTGGATGGTAGCGTTGGACTTGCAGGACGCTTATTTCCACATCCCCGTCCTGCCGGCCCACCGGCGTTACCTGCGGTTCACGGTGGGTCAGGAGCACTTTCAGTTCACCGTGCTCCCCTTCGGCCTCACCAGTGGCCCTCGGGTGTTCAGGAAAGTGTTGGCGGTGGTCGCAGCTCATCTGCGCAGATCAGGGGTCCCAGTCTTCCCCTATCTCGACGACTGGCTGTTGAAGGCGGGCTCGCCCCAGCAAGTCGTCTCCCACCTCCAGACTACGGCAGACCTCCTGCATTCGCTGGGGTTCTCCATCAATGTGCCGAAGTCGCACCTGAGTCCCTCCCAAACGCTCCTTTTCATCGGAGCGGTTCTCGATTCGGCGCAGTTCTGGGTCTATCCACCGGAACAGCGGGTCCTGGACATTCGAGCCCTGATTCCCATCTTCCGGCCTCTGTCCTGGATTTCGGTCAGGTTGGTGCTGCGGCTTCTGGGGCTGATGGCCTCCTGCATCCTGTTAGTACCTCACGCCAGATGGCGGATGCGGGCTCTGCAGTGGGACCTGAAGTTTCAGTGGGCCCAGCATCAAGGCAACCTGTCCGACCACGTCTTGATCTCGGAGGGCACTGCGAAACAGCTGCAGTGGTGGCTCACGACTCGCGATTGGGTCAGCGGCAGATCCCTCTCCCTTCCCCAACCGGAGCACGTAGTAGTGACGGATGCGTCACTCCTGGGATGGGGGGGCCATATGGGAGAGGCGGAGATCAGAGGACTCTGGTCTCCGGCGGAGTCTCGGCTCCATATCAATCTTTTGGAGCTGAGGGCGATCCGACTTGCACTGAAAGCCTTCCTTCCTTCTGTCCGGGGAAGTGTCGTGCAGGTGTTCACGGACAACACCACCGCCATGTGGTATTGCAACAAACAGGGCGGGTGGGGTCGTGGACCCTTTGTCAGGAGGCCCTGCGCCTCTGGACATGGCTGGAACACCAGGGCATCACCCTAGTGGTTCAACATCTGGCGGGCTCTCTGAACGCCAGAGCAGATGAACTCAGCCGCCGGTGCATGATAGATCACGAATGGCGTCTGAACTCGGACGTGGCGCAAGGTCTCTTTCGCCACCGAAGGGAACGCGCAATGTCAGCAGTTCTGCGCGTTGGAATTTCCAAGGCGGCACTCGCTCGGAGACGCTTTTCGTCGCGAGTGGAGTTGCGGTCTGTTGTACGCCTTTCTGCCTATACCACTTCTGCCCAGAGTGCTGAAGAAGATCAGACGCGACCGGGCCCAAGTCATCTTGGTGGCTCCGGATTGGGCACGAAGGTACTGGTATCCCGAGCTACTCAGTATGTCCATCGATCACCCGATCCGACTGCCTCTTCGGGAGGATCTTCTGTCGCAGCAGCAGGGGACGGTCCTCCACCCGAACCTGTCCAGCCTCCACCTACATGCGTGGAGATTGAGCGGCGGCAGTTGATGCCATTTGACTTGCTTCCTGAAGTCTGTGATGTCATTCTGGCAGCCAGGCGTCCCTCCACAAAGACGGTATACGCCTGCCGGTGGAACAAATTTGTGGCATGGTGCACAGCAAAGGCTGTGGATCCCCTTTCTGCCCCTCTTTCTGAGGTTCTCCTCTTTCTTCTTTCTTTGGCCCAGCAGGGCTCTGCTCTGGGCACCTTGAAAGGTTATCTTTCTGTTATCTCCGCCTTCCTTCGGCTTCCTGATCAGCCTTCTCTCTTCAAGTCCCCTGTTGTTTCACGCTTTCTCAAGGGCATTACTCATATGTACCCTCCTGTTCCTTTCGTAATGCCTCAGTGGGACTTGAACCTTGTTCTCACTTTTCTGATGTGCGCTCCTTTTGAGCCCCTTCATAACTGTCCCATCCGTCTTTTGACTTTGAAAACTGCTTTCTTGGTTGCCATCACCTCCGCTAGGCGGGTGAGTGACCTCCAGGCTTTGTCATCCAAGCCTCCCTTCCTTTCAGTTCATCCGGACAAAGTTGTCCTCCGGACACGTCCTTCTTTCCTGCCTAAAGTCGTGACTCCCTTTCACATCGGGCAATCTGTCATGCTGCCCACCTTCTTTCCGCCTCCGCATCCTTCAAAAGATGAAGAGCGGCTCCACCGTCTGGACCCAAAATGTGCGCTATCCTATTATTTGGACCGCACACGACCGTTCCGGGTGGACGACCAACTTTTTGTTGGATACGTAGGGGCTAAGAAGGGTAAAGCTGTACACAAGCGGACCATCTCTCGGTGTGTCGTGTTGTGTATTAAGACCTGCTATTCTTTGGCGAAAAAGGTTCCTCCTGTTGGGCTACGGGCCCATTCTACTCGGGCAAAAGCGGCCACGACTGCACTGGGACGGGGAGTCCCCTTGCAAGACATCTGTCAGGCGGCAACGTGGGCTTCGCTGCACACGTTTGCGACATTACTGCCTGGACAGCCAAGTCCGGAGGGATGGCCACTTTGGCCGTTCTGTTCTCCAGGACTTTCTGGTGTGATCTTGGTTTGCAGACCCACCACCGGGGCTGGTATTGCTTGGGTATCTATTCTAAGGTGAGGAATCTAACTAACGTGTTTCTTTCAGATGAACAAGTTACTTACCTTCGGTAATGATGTATCTGTAAGAAACATTAGTTAGTTAGATTCCTCACCGACCCACCCAGCCTCCCCGTTCTGCGAACCGACATCTAGGGTTAAGGTTCTCCCTTTCAGGGCCCTAGATTTTTTGGCACCAGTGTCGGTCTCTTGCATGGCTCAGCGTCCCTGGCGCGGAAAGCTATGTACAAGAACTGACGTCAGCGCGCGAGGGCGGCGTCTAAGTACTCCGACGACGTCATTCCGGCGCACGACGCCAACGACGGACGCAGAGCCGCAGACGGCGCCTAGCGACGCGCAAGGGGCATTGCTACAAAAATCTTTCCGGATCCAGCCTGACGCCTGGGGATATTCTAAGGTGAGGAATCTAACTAACTAATGTTTCTTACAGATACATCGTTACCGAAGGTAAGTAACTTGTTCATCTAATCCCGCCTAGCTAGTTCACACAACTCAATGCTACACTTTGACACGTTCTCTGGGGAGGTGGGTCTGCCCGGGCCGCTTTGAAGACTTGCTTTCAATCAATCTATTGAGGTGGATTGGCAACGCCTGATATCCAAGCATATTATGCGGCCTCACACTTACTCATGTTAAATAATTGGTGGTATAGGGACAGGTCAGACCCAGCCTATATGATCGAGCAGTGGCTAATGGGCACCCGATCTTTACACATTGTTTTATATGCGGGCGTTGCCCTGAAGGCATTGCCCCCGGCGACCGTCACGGTCTTTAGACTCTAGAGGCACACTCTCCGGCAATTGGGGAGGTGGGGCAGAATAACGAAAGAAGTCCCCCTTTGGGGTAATGGCCTCCTGCCGCAACTGGCTGGTCTCCCAGGCTTTTCGGGATGGGATGAAATAGCTATTTCCACCGTTGGGGATGTCCTTCATGGACAGACTCTGAAGTCTTTTCAAGAGTTGCATCAAGACTATGCAATGCCTCAGTCGCAATTCTATAAATATCTGCAGTTCCATCATGCCTTTTCACCATATTTGGCACTCCAGGAGTCCATACCCGAGTTTAGCCCGCTTGAGGCAAAGGTGTTCATGGGAGAATTGTGGGAACACAAGATTGCCAAAATCTATCACACACTTGTCACTAATAGTCGCACAACACTTTCCAACACTTGAGAGGCCTGGCAGGCCGATTTGGGCCCTTTCGACAACGAAGATTGGACTGAGGCGCTTGCGTCCCCGCGTGGTGCTGCCATCGCAACAGGACTCCGATATATGCAGTTTAAATACCAACACCAGGGGTAGAACACAAGACAACGGCTATGGTGGGCAGGACTTATTGCCTCTCCGCGTGTTTTGAGGTGTTGTGCAGCCGACTGCACCTTCCTCCACACAGTATGGTGATGTACATCTCGTTCAAAGTTTTGGCAGGGTGACATTACATGTTTGTCGTGGGTACTGGGATGGGACGTCCCCACACACGCCCAGACAGACCGTTTTACATATTACTGATGACATTGGGGGAAACATATACAAACAACACCTTCTGTTACTGGGCCTCACACTTGCAAACTGCGACAAAATGGAAAGACACCTCCCCGCCCTCTTTAGGGGTTTGGAAAATAGGACTGGATTTCTTTATGGGGCTGGAGATACCTATTTTTGCTGCTCGGGGTTGCCCTCAGAAACATCCAAAGATATGGAAGAGATGGGTGGACTTCCTGGGAATCTGATCCAACAACAGAGTGATTTGAACATAGTTGCTATGAAGGGGTTTACAGATGATGGCAATGTAGAACTTTCAGTTATGGACGGACTTTGTATGCTTTATATTTACTGTGGATTGATGGCACTTTTGTTACTTATGACAGGTTGTTTTGTACATGATTCTTCATTGTATAACTTGATACAAAATATCAACATCAGTATTTGTATTACGTACTTACTACTGTTTTGGTACAATGCCCCGACGGGCGTCTTTGGGCTGTTGACAATAAAATGTTGTTGTGAAAAAAAATATATTGTACAGAACAGTCTGTTGACCCCTGTCTGCCTCTCTCTGTGACATTCTACTTTTAATTCTTTCTTTGGCCCAGCAGGGTTCTGCTCTGGGCACTCTGAAGAGTTACCTTTCAGCCCTTTCTGCTTTTCTACGGCTGCCAGGTCAACCTTCACTTTTTAAATCTCCGATTATACATAGATTCTTGAAGGGGCTTACACATTGGTTTGCCCGCACCATTTATCAAGCCCCATTTGGACCTTAACCTGATTCTCACATAATTGATGTGTGCACCTTTCGACCCACTGCACAAATTCCCCCTTTGGCTGCTTACTATCAAAACAGCCTTCTTAGTGGCAATAACTCCTGCCAGAAGGGTGAGCGAATTGCAGGTTCTATCCTCTCAGTCTCCTTACCTGACTGACTTTCCCGACAAAGCAGTGCTTCACACTAGGGCGTCTTTTTAGCCTAAGGTGGTGATACCTTTTCATCTAGGGCAATCTGTCACTTGCCCACCTTCTATGCTCCTCCACATCCTTCTTAGGAATAAGAGCGTCTCCGCCATGTGGATCCAAATAAAGCGGTATCGTTCTACCTTGATCACACTAAAGAGTTCCGGGTGGATGACCAATTCTTTGTAGGGTACATTGGAGCAAAGAAGGGTTGTGCTGTGCAGAAGAGGACCATCTAACATTGGGTAATCCACTGCATACAAATCTGTTATGCTTTGGCAAAGAAATAGTTTCCTGAAGGCCTTAGAGCTCATTCAACCAGGGCCCATGCAGCCACCTCTGCTCTTCAGCTTGGTGTTCCAGTCCTCAACATCTGCCAGGTGACTATGTGGGTGTCCCTGCACATGTTTGCCAAACATTATTGCTTGGATAACCAGGTCCATAGGGAAGGCCTTTTAGGCTGTTTAGTTCTACAGGACTTTCTGGTCTAACACTTTTTTGCAGTCCCTCCTCCAGGGTATCTGTTCTAAGGTAAGGAATCTGTGGCTAGATGTTTCTATCAGATGGACAAGTTACTTGCCTTGATAACACCTTACCTGGTAGAGACATGATCTAGCCACAGATTCCTTATCGACCCATCCATCGTCCCCGCATTGAGGATCAGTTTTTTGTGTTGGGGCTGTTCTATTTCATGTCCCTAGTTGTTTTTTAACACACCATGGTCATTCACTTCATGACTCCGCATTTCTGGCATGGAATGTCATGAAAAGTACTGAAGTCAGCGCGCCGCGCTGGCACTATATAGACAATGCCAACATCATAACAATGACGAACCCAACATCTACGACGTCACACGGAGTTGACCAACGCCACCTATTGCCACCCAGGGGTACTGCTATCAACAATGTTCTGGATCCAGCCTGAAACCTGAAAGTTTTATGGTAAGGAATCTGCAGCTAGATCATGTCTCTACTAAACAAGGCGCTACTGAAGGTAAGTCACTTGTCCTTTATATACAAAAGGTCTTTAAGGGTAGTTTGTTATTTCACTGTATTAAAACCTGTAGACAGGCGTTTTGTTAAATAGAAATTTGACAGATTACTGTAGTAGGCATATCCCCTTGCAATTGAATATGCTTCACTGTCAGTGCGTGCACAGCAACCACACTAGTTTCACTTTTTCTCTTTTTATAGCCCTCCTTTTTTTTTTACTTTCCTTTTTTTTTTTTTTTGAAGTTTTTTGGGGAGCACCCAGCAACTCCCTTAACGGTGCTACTGGTCCACTCATTTACTTCTCAGTTCATCTGAAATGCACCACATTATTAATGGCCACTGCTTCTGAACCAGACGGCCATCTTGAAGGATCTTGTCCATAGTACATCAACGATGTACTGTTCCAAAATGATCTTCATGTTTAGACTGGAACAGCAAGTAAGTATGTACAACACCATCCCAAGATGGCTGTTTATGACTATGTTTATTTTTTTTCTACTTATTTATTTATTTATTTATTTTTTAAACCTTTATTACAGAAGTCAAAAGAGTTACAAAAATGGGCCTACAACCTTCGGGCCGGCCGCTAGCAAACGATAAGAGCATAGAATACAAGTGGGAAACACACGCTGCAGCGTGAGAGAGATCACAGGAGTTGGAAAGAAAAAACATTGGCGGCCACACCGTCCGGACCCCCCAGATGGCGGTTCCATTTTTATGTAAGAAATAACAAACAAATCCACAAGGCAGCAAGAAATCAAAGCAGCAGTATGCGCTCCCCCGGGGAGGACCCTACCGATACACAGGAAAAGCGGGGGGGGACAGGCCAGAGCGGAGACAAAGTGGACTCCATACCCAGAACCAAGGAGACAAGGAGACTAGGGAGACGGGGCCAGTGCCAGTTCAGGCGTCAGCGGCGGGGTACAAATTCCGCCACGGTAGGAGTTCCAGGGGCCCCACACTTTCACCCATTTCCCAGGCTTAACTCTCGCGACATACACCACTTTTTCCCGAAACATACACCAATCCATGTTGTCCTTCCATGCCGAGATCGTTGGCGACCTCTGGGAGCCCCACAGTTGCGCTATGTCACGCTTTGCCACCATATAGCCCAGAGTCACCCACCACGTCTGCGGCACTGAGTAATCAGTCGGCTCCCACACATTTAGCAGACACCTCCTCGCCTCAGGAAGCAGCGGCACATGTGTGACCGCCCGCAACACCGCATGCACACCACGCCAGAATCGCGCCACCTCCGGACATTCCCACAAAATATGGACGTAGGTCCCTAATGAACCACACCCACGCTTACACAACCCATCCACGGAATATCCCATACGCATCAGACCCGGCCCCGTAACATAGACCCTATGGAGTATTTTGAGCTGGACGAAGCGAAGGCGGGCCGGTATGGCCACCTCTTTCGGGGAGGCCACCGCAGACACCCAGTCCTCGTCGTCCAGCTCCAATCCATCGGCGACCCACGCCTCACGAAGGCTAGTCAACAGTCCCGAGCGATCGTTGATGAGCTTTTTGTAAATCAAGGAAATCGTGCCATCCGGCACATGCCCATCTAGCACTCTATCTTCCAGAGGGGAGTACTCCGGGATGGAGGCAACATCCGGGAATACGGAGACCAGCGCGTGACAGACCTGTAGATATCGAAAGTACTCCCTGTCCTGCAACTGGAATTCCGTCTGCAGCACATCGAATGTTTTGAATCCCCCCCTCGTCCAGAGATCGCCCACCCTGCTGATGCCTATCATGTCCCACTTCTCAAAGCCCTTCGAGGTCCACAGGGAGCCCAGCCGCTCAGAAGCATACAGTGGCGTAGCCCGGGTCAATCGATCCTTCCACCCCATCGCCAAGTTTGCCGCGTGCCACACCCGTACCATGACCCGCGTAGGGCCCATCAGACGCGCGTCGAGCGATCGAGAATAAAGCGCCCGATTGTAGTCACCACCCGGCAGTAATAGTTTATCCATCTCAAAGGCCGGGTTTAGAGCGGGCCTGTAAAGGCCGTGGTTTATCGCGGCCAGCTGGGAGGCCCAGTAGTACCGTTTGATGTCTGGGAGGGCGACCCCCCCATCATACCACGGGAGTGTCAGCTTCGCAAGGGCGATACGCGGCCTCCCATCCCAGAATAGTTGGCGCTGCAAACTCTCTACCTCGCGAAAGTAGCGCGCCGGGACAACATCCATCGTGTTCTGTAAAGCATATAGGAAACGTGGCAGCGACATCATCTTAAACAATGCCGCACGGCCAAGCGACGAGAGCGGCAAGCGCCTCCAACGCGCCACGTCCTCCTTCAGGCGCTGGAGGGGGGGGAGCAAATTTTGTTTATATCGGGCCTCAGCATCCAGGGTAATAAAGATACCCAGGTACTTAAATCCCTGCGAAGCGACCTGGATAGGGCAGCCCCGCGGTAGGATAGGAGTCTCCCCGGAGAGGACATACACACAGGATTTAGCCCAGTTGATGACTAGGCCAGAATTACGGCCAAAGGAATGCAAAACATCCACTAATACAATCAGCGATTTACGCGGGGAAGCAAGGTATAAAAGGATATCATCTGCGTAAAGAGATACGCGATCCTCATACTCAGGGGTCCAACGGAGACCACGAATGGAAGGCTCCCACCGCAGCCACTCCGCCAGGGGCTCCAAGGCAAGCGCGACGAGGAGCGGCGACAGCGGGCAGCCCTGCCGCGTACCCCTGCCCAGCTCAAACGGAGCCGACACTCTACCGTTCACCACCACCTGCGCCAGAGGTCCGGAGTATAACAGTTTCACCCAGCCAATGAATCCCGGGCCAAAACCAAACTTCGCCAGCATCGCCCAAATATATGGCCACTCAAGCGTGTCGAACGCCATAGTGGCGTCCAAGGACGCCAAAATGGCTGGCTCTCGTATGAGCGGGACCCGCGCGAGCACCCCGTGCAGACGCCGCAGATTAAGCGCGGTGTTGCGATGAGGGATAAAGCCGGACTGGTCCTGGTGAATCAGATCGCACACCACGCTAACCAGCCGATTAGCCAGCACCTTGGCGAGAATCTTGGGCTCCGCATTCAACAGAGAAATGGGCCTGTAGGACGTGACCCGATCCCGCGGCCTCCCCTCCTTATGAATAACCACGATAGTGGCCAGACGCTGGTCCAGCGGGAGGGAGCCCGCCGAACGGGCCGCGAGGAACATAGCGCGGAGATGTGGCGCCAGCGTATCCGGTCGCAGCTTGTACAATTCGATGGGAAGGCCATTAGGACCCATGGCCTTGCCGGAAGCGACCGAACGTATGGCGAGGGCAATCTCCTCAGATGTAGGGGCGGCATCCAACGACACTTTATCCTCTTCCGAAAGGGAAGGCAGCGCAATGTCCCTGAGCAGAGCATGGGAATCCTCTTCCGAGCGGGAAGATACCGGGGAATACACCCCACGGAAATAGTCTGCGAAGCAATCAACAATTTCACCCGGATCAGTGACACACACACCATCCAATTTCTCAATCGACGGGACAACTCGACTCGCTCTCTCCTTTTTATCCAGCCACGCAAGCAATTTACCAGCCTTATCACCCACATCATACAGTCTCCCATGCTGCTCTCTACTGAGGCCCCTGGCTGCCTCCGTGACGAGGGCCTTATAATCCGCTTGCTTGAGTCGGAGAGCATGTAATTTGCCATCCGTCACCCCACATTCCAGATCACCCTCCAATTCAGTTATCTCAGTTTCAATACGGGTCACCTCCTCCCGCCCGCGCCTCCGGGAATGGGAAATGAGGGACAGGGCCTCCCCCCGGATTACCGTCTTAAACGCCTCCCACAGAGAGACCGCAGACGTTACAGACCCCACATTATCTTCAAAATACCGCTCCAGAGATTTAACCAAATCTGCGCGAATTGTGGGGTCACGCAGATACCAGGGATTGACCGGGACCACCCTCCCCTCCCCCCTCGGGACAATGTCGAAGTGCAGCAGGAGCGGGGAGTGGTCCGAAATACCCCGCGCCAAATGTCGTACCTCCCCAACCCTCCCCGCCTGTGCCGCTGGCATCAGAACATAATCAAGCCTTGAAAGACTGCCATGAGCCCCGGAATGAAAGGTGTACTGTATCTGCGTAGGGTGTTTCAGCCGCCAACAATCCACCAGCCCCAATGTATCCAAGAGGCCGGACAGCCACGCTTGGGCACGGGGGAGATCCCTAGGAGGGTGACGGTCCTCAGTACCGGAAACTACAGCGTTAAAATCTCCCCCAACCACTAGAATCCCCTCCGGAAGGCCAAGGAGGAGGCGTCCCAGATCAGCGAAAGTAGTTGTTTGCAACCCTGGCGGTACATAAACAGAAACAATCACTCTACCCTCCAATCTACCCACCAGAGCCGTGTATCGTCCCCTGTCATCGTGGGACACCTCATCCATTTCAAACGGGAGCGAAGTTTTAACCATAATTCCCACGCCCCTCGAACCAGAGGTGAAGCCCGAGTGGGCTATAAGGCGATAGCCCCGTCTATTCATAGCACGAAAGGAGTTTCCAATGAGGTGCGTTTCCTGCAGAAATACTATATCGGGCGAAATACGTTTTAAAAACTGCAGGACCACACCCCGTTTTATCCTGTCCCCCAGTCCATTGACATTCCAGGACAAAAGACTCAGTCCCCTACCCCCCATCATAGCCGAAATCGAGCCATCTCCCCCCAGGGAGCACTGTAGAAGTAGCACAACAATACATCTGCCTTGTGGTACAAATAAACAATACCCAACCCCAACCCAACAGCCCCAACAAAACTCCCCCCTCCCTGCACCCCTGCATGAGCCCAAACAGCCCCCCCAACTTGCAGTGTGCCTGTCGCCCCTATGTAAATGGAACTACTAAGACCCCCTAGCGGAGGAGGGAGAACCCCCTCGAGACCCAGCACAACCTCCCATGGAGGGGAAACAAGGCACAATAGGCAAAAGACCCTAAACATGGCCAAAAGTGGCATCATCCGGGGTGAGCCACGGTGTCAGTACCTCAGACCCGGTCCGGTGAGCGCTCACCTCCCGTCGCCCCCCCCCCCCCATCCCGACCATGTCCCCCAGTCAAAGTGTCCAACCAGTCCCCGGCCATGTCAGGACGGTCAAAAAAGTGAGTGCGACCATCCGCCTCCACCCGCAGCCTGGCCGGGAAGAGCATGGCATATTTTAGGTTCATGTCCCGAAGCCGCCGCTTGACACCCAGGAAACTCAATCTCTGCTTCTGGACCGCCTGCGTGAAGTCAGGATAAAAGTTCACCTCCATGTTTTCCAGCTTAATCGGCCCTTGCAGTCTGGAAGCTTGCAGAATCGCATCCCTGTCCCGAAAGTTAAAAATACGGGCAATAAGAGGCCGCGGAGGGGCTCCGACCTTCGGCCTGCCTCCGGGAACTCTATGGGCCCTCTCCACCGCAAAGAATTTACTCAGCCCCTTAGGCTGGAGATGGGTAGAGATCAGGTCCTCCACAAAGAGATCCGCCGCCGACTCCTCCCGTCCCTCGGGCACTCCAATAATGCGGATATTATTCCTCCGGGCCCTGCTCTCGGAGTCCTCCAGGCGCCGATCCAGGAGCGCACTTGCCTGACGGAGCCGATGCACCTCCGTCTGAAGGGCCGCTACCTCAGTCGTGAGGCCCGACGCGGTGTGGGCCAAAGAGTCGACCCGGTCATTTGTCTTAGAGAGATCGGCTCTAACAAGGTTGACATCGATGAGGACCGCGTCGAGTTTATGTGCCAAGGTGTCGAATTGCTGGCCCACTGAGGTCTTCATCTCAGCAATGGCGCCCATAACATCCTGCAAAGTCAGATCCGCAGGCAAATCCGGGGCATCCGAGGGGCACTCGGAGGACTTGTGTGATCCGCCGGGAGACCCCTTCGGGAGGGTGTAGCGGTCCATAATGTTGGCCTGATGCGCGGTGCCACGCCGGGTAGACTTGGCCTTCAACCGATCCCCTTCCTGCTTCGTGGCCATCGTCGTGTGGCTCGCGACCTCACCAGGTACGCAGTGGAGAGCAAGCAATCAATCAAGGCCGAGAGCCCCGGGGGTCACCCCAGGACGGCAGAGCGGGCCACCGCAGGCAGGCAGGCAGGGTCTCCCAGCGAGGCCACCCCAACACAAAGAAACGCCGTAATCCCACTTGCGATGACAGCAAGGGGAGTCAAAAGCGAAAGTGAAAGTGCGGGGTACGCGACTCGCCAGGCCCAGCCCGCCGTTGTTGTTCACTTCGCCACTGGGTTACCCCCAAACTCGAATCCGGGGTCAGGAGGGAAGTAGGCCGCAAACTTCAGTCGGTGCTCACCCCGGCACCCGGGGTCCGATTCAAAAACGGAAAACGGGTACCACCTCGGCTCAGGCTCACCGACACAGTCCCCTCAACCGATGCAGGATGAAGACAGGATAAACGTAGGAGGTTGCGGAGGTCCTCGGGAGCCTCGCACCTACGCGGCCATCTTGGTTGCGCGCTAGGCTCCTCCTTTTTCTACTTATTACTAATTGCAAACACATGTCCGCCGTATTTATATGATAGCATTATTTTTTCTACTTTTATTCTTTTGATTGATCTTACATATGCTTATTGAGTGTGTGTATGTGTGTGTGTTTGTTCTGCTGTGGGTAGGTGAGTGGAAGAATATCAGAATGAGTGTGGGGAAGAGTTACAGAGTGCAGGAATGATGAGGTATCAAGTTCCTAAACTCACCCAGGAGACAATTCTGCATGCAGGACCAATTGGCATTGCAAATGATTGTGTTTTAATCTTTGTGATCTGCTGTAAATGTTGTATTTACATACCATTAACTTCATATGTTCCCTTTTTTTGTACAATATTTGAGTGGAGATGTAGGTGTCTTGTGTATTTATGCATCTGTTTATTCAAGTTAAATTCTTTTTTTCAGAGAGAAACAACAGTATATGATTTCATCCATATTTTAATTATTAAAACAATCAAGCAAAAATTGTGCTTGATAATTTTTCTTCAGAGCCATATAATGTTGTTGGCTAAAATACCACCAGCTTATATTGAACCTAATCTGCTTGGCCCACCAAGCTATCTTTTTTACCCAGCTATTAGTGGATTTGACAAACTCTTTGACAGGTCAAAATGTAACATCAGAATTGGATAAACCAGTTCACTTTGAGAATGTTATAATCTAAGCTGACTGAATGTCCCTGCCTAAAAGTTGGTTATTAATTTGGGAAGGGGGGACCCTTACTAGTTCAACAAACAGTTCCTGTTTATGTCTCAATACAAGTCTCAGTGAAAATTTGCCCAATAACTAGCTATGGCACAAGCAGCAGGAAATTATCCAGGGAAATGCTTGTTAAGCTCAAGCATTAGCAACAATGTTAAAATCAAGAAAAAAACCTAATAACGTTTTCAAGTCAATTTAGGAAAAAGAGGGAAGAATGTAATATGCAAAGATACATCAAAACAATGAAAATCTGATAAAGGCAATCAGAGATATGAATTTTGAAATTATAAGGCAAAAAGAACCAAGAAAACATAAAATGCAATTGGAAAATATTAATTTGCGGTTGACCAGGTCATCGGTGCAATTTCAGGTTGACCTCGATGGAGCAGATGTAGGATACGCCAAGTGGACAGTCCCAATTCAAAATGTTACCTTCTAACTTAGTTTACATTTTGGAAGTCGGAATCCTTCAGTGGCACAAGGTACAAAGCTGTAGCCAGCAAGGGTCCGTCAAAATCAGATATGCTGTCATGGAGCTCTAAAGTTGTTGGTTTTGGCACCAAAGCGGAGGGCAAAGCTGCATTTCATAACCAACTAGGTCACCTGGCCATTGGGATTGATTTGTCACTTTGCCTCAGTTCAATGTTTTGGTTCTCAAAATCTTCCATCTGCAGAGGGGCAAGGCTGAAAAATGTAACTAGGCAGGGCTCCACAAGGCCAGATACCTTTACCATGACGTCCTGCGGAACCCATTTACAGTATAGAAAAGTCTCAATGCGGAATGAACCTGATATTGGTGCCTGCCAAGGGTGTGTCCTTCCCTGGCAATTACAACTCACACTATGTATAGGGTAGCAAGAGTTAAACAAATTTGGGCACAACCAAGTTGTGGACGAAAACCCTCACTCACCCGAGGGTGACATGCTTCATCATTGGGTTCCTCCAACACATGGGGACCGCAAGGTACCCCATGTGGGCTATGACTTAACCCCTAGGGGAAGGAGCTGGAGTGCAAAGCACGTGCTGGATCTACCAACTCAAAAATGGTAAGGAGGGGCAGAGTGCAAAAATGAAAAGTGATTAAAAACTACCTACTCAGGGGCAACAACTTTATTCTTTCTCCCCAAAAGTGGTACTGATTAAAAAGCAAGTGAAAAAGGGTTAAATGTATAAACTCTTGTTCTAATTAGGTCAACATGTTTCAGCCATAGTGACAGTTAAGTTCTGGGCATTCTTCAGGACCTGTAGACCTAAGTCACTCTGGAAACTGCCGCTAAAGCGGCGATAATGGGCTTGATAATATGCCCTTGAGAATTCCAATAGAAGCCCATGTTCTGGTGTGAACCTGGGCTTCTATTGGAATGCTCAAGGGCATAATCTCAAGCCCATTATCGCCGCTTTAGCAGCAGTGTCCTGCTGCTAAAGCGGCGATAATTTTAACGCCATTCTTGATAATATGCCCCCAACCGTGGTACCATCTTAAGATTTTACTAAAGATTCTTAACTGGAGCACTGTTCATTGGGTGGGGAAATGTTGCCCCTTTTGTTACTTGCAGTTTAAATCCTAATATAGAACAGTCAGCTATTAAGTATCAAAGAGCTGCATTTCCATTCATTGCAATGGCAGAAAACCTGCGACAGACCACCAGAGCGGAAGAGTAATATAGCTTTTGATTGTAAGAACGTAAGGGTGTTTTTGAACAGTAAATGGAAAAATTCAGCCTTAAATTTAAAAATCAGCATCCAGAGGACTAACCTTCAATCATGTTTTACTTGTAGATAAGTTTAATCAAAACACAGAGGGCAGCCGATTCAAGGGAGTTCCTCAAATACTAAAATAGATGCCTAAATAACAGCCAACCTCTATACGTCTCAAACCACAAAGTGACTAGCTAGAATTCAAGCTCTGCATTTTCGACCCCATACCTCCTGCTATGCTGTAGGTACCACAAGGGAGAGGGGCTGCAGCTTGCACCACACGCACTGCAGCCTCGCAGAGTAACTACATTTAATACAGTTAGTGAGAGTGCGTGTGCCAGAGTATGGGAGCGCATGCCTGAATGTGTGTGACTGGCACATTTCCAGTATAAAACCGGCGCTGGCATAATGTTGATAATTCTTTGCAAGTTAAGGGAATCCATGGTATGATGTGGTTGTGCTCACTCCCTGCTTCTCAGCACCCAGTGAGCCTCTTTATGACAAGCATTCCTATAAAGCAGAATGTTCCTAACTGCAAAACCCTGGCCTGTATGGTGATAATCAAAATAATGTATTCTCAGTATAGCCTGATGGTGCCACAGACTGGACTGCATCATGTTTTGTGTTGGGCTTAAAGGTGCAAATGAGATGAAGTCTTATTTCTAATGAGGACCTAAAGGTGTAGCACCTGAATGTTGCAATGTTTCAGGATGGAGATAAAAAGTGCAGTTATCGAGCTAATACTCTTGTTTGAGCTACCACTCAGCAAGGGGCGCACTGATTGGCAGAGCAGATCACCGTCGCTGTTTCCACGCCCCCATTAGTGCACTTTACTTCAATTGCTTCTTACAGTTCTTGTAGCTCAAATGGGTGTAATTTCGGATATTTATTTGTTTCCCTATGTTTCATTGCTTGATTTTTGCTCGGGAGAAAATGGCACTCATAGTTGCTGAAATGTCATTCACAATTACAGAAATTATTAAAATGCCACACATAGCAATTTGAAACCTTGGCTGCAATGCTAAAGAGCACAGCAAGTTTAAAAACACAGCGTGTACTTTCAGAAAGTACACGCTGTGTTTTTATACTTGCTCTACTCTTATGTTAGTAAAGCGCAGTGTGGGGAAGATTGTGGGCTTTTGTTTAAGTATTCATGTTAATCACAGCCCATTCACGAGCTGTGATTAACATGAATTCTTAACCAAAAGCCCACAATATTCCCCGCACCATGCTTTACTAACAAAAGAGTAGAGCAAGTTTAAAAACCCAGCGTGTACTTTCTGAAAGTACACGCTGGGTTTTTAAACTTGCTCTACTCTTTTGTTTGTAAAGCGCCATGTGGGGAACAGGCCCGGCTCCAGGAATTTTTATTTGGGTGGGCCAAGGGTGCATTTGGGTGGGCCACTGAGGGCTTGATTTGTCGCATATATGTCTAGGCAGGCCTGCTTCTTGGCCCTCCTTTATCTCTTCTTAGTCTTACAAGGCCCAGTAAAACGCACTTTTTTCCAAATCTCTTTCTAAATATTATCACTCTCAAAAAGTGCTTTTTCCATGTAATGTTCCTTTATTGGGAAGAGGAGGTTTCTGAGGTGGGAGTATCAGGCAAGTGACACTTCTTGGGCTCCCTCTGTGCGAGCCTTCAGGGAGAATCCCTCTTCATTACTACCTCCACCTGACCCCAGACTCTGCAGGTCACTCCCTTACAGGCTTGATTATCCACTACTCCTTTCCAGTGCACCTTATCTCACAGCTGACCTTGGGCCCCAGCCCCATATCAGGCACCATAGGACTCCACTTTCATTTTTCCCGGTAAAAACATTAGTAAAATCGCCTACAAACTTAAAACATTGAATATAGCAGTAAATATATTTATCACGCATTTTAAAGTATGTTCCACAGTAGCCCTTATGACCCGTCTGCTAATTAAATAAACAAAAATAGAAAGGCCATGACAGGGCCGGCTTCAGCGCTGATGTGAAAGTATTTTTTGGTGCTACACCAAGAACCTCTTTCTCCGTAAATACCTTTACTACCACCTTCCAGCAGTGCCCCTCATCCCTCCATGGCCCCCTCTATTGACCTTCGCCTCGGATTCCCTCACTGCCACAGGCCACAAGTGCCCCTCATCTCTCCATAGCCCCTCCCCCTTATGACCTCCTCCTCGGATTCCCTCACTGCCACCCTCCACCAGTGCCCCTCATCTCTCTGTAGCCCCTCCCCCTCATGACCTCCTCCTCAGACTCCCTCACTACCACCTTCCACCAGTGCCCCTCATCTCTCCCTAGCCCCTCCCCATGACCTCTTCCTCAGATTCCCTCACTGCCACCCTCAAACAGTGCCCCTCATCTTTACTTAGCCCCTCTCTCATATGCATTTCATTTGTTGTATAGCGCTACTCATATCAGTGTAGTGTGTGTCAGTACTTTACACCACGCACACATTATACAGAGACAATGAATCATACAAGTATGTAAATCAGTCTACAGGTAATGTTACAGAAGCCAATCAGGATTACAAGGTGTAGGAATCACATGTCATCCATACTGGTGGGCAGTATATTTTAAGAGGGTTTGGTCTGGGGAAAAACAAACCTTAGGATTTAAAGAGTATTACATGGGGGTCAGCTTTACTGATAAAAATGTATATCTGCCCAAACATACTCATTTTAGCAACCTTAGAATAATGAAAGACTGGGGAAGTTGTAACTATATCACAAAACAAAAAAAGGCAAGTTCTAACTATACCATTCATGTTTGTCTGCAGCTCTTTGATGACAGTTCATTGGTCACTGTCCTATGTTAGGATTGGAACTTCTGAACTGCAAGTAACACAAGGATCTCTGTGACAAAGGCAGTAACCCACTGAGCTATCCACATAAAATACAGTTCATCTGACAGACAAATGATTGCTCTCCAGCAGGATCATCAGTGTTATCTGGGCATTTTGTATTGTCTTATTGTTGTCCTGCATTGGCCATGATAATGATAAAAACTGTTTAAATGAAGCACACACGAAGTATGTGTCCTGCTGGGCCTGTGCAGATTTTAAAAAGAAAAAAATGTAGTGACACATTTTCTTACCTACTCCATTAGTCAAACTTTGTGTCACAGCGTGACGTGATAAGCCGCTGCAGGGGTCAGGAAAGGTAAATAGGAATAAATAAACTTCTTCTCTCCTGCGCTGCACAAAGAAAGAAAAGTCCACGCAGCAGAACAGTAGGCAGAGGTTACCATTGTCAAAGAAAGGATTTGTCACCTTTCACCATGTGGAGATGAAGGGGTGAAAAAATAAATAAAGCCAGATTAACATGTAAATGGTCTTTTAAAGACCTGTGAAGTACTCGGGTGCGGCTATGATAATCTCTAAAACTGTCTGTGTGCGCCCGGGAAGTGGTCTCGTCCCGGGCTGACACACACGAGGGGGGAGGGTTGAAGCACTTGGAGCCCAATGGCGTTGCGCGCCTGCCTTCAAGCCCTCACTGCGAGGGCCAAGGCTCCTGTTTGGCTACAACCGGGCCTGGTGGAGAAGAGTGTGGGCTTTTGTTTAAGTATTTATGTTAATCACAGCTTGTGAAGGGGCTGTGATTAACATGAATACTTAAACAAATGACCACAATCTGCCCCGCAAGTGCCGACAGCCGCAAGCCCCCAAGCCCCAAAGCCCGCCTTACTTTCACTCCCGAATCCGGCACACCACATCCAGGAAGTGAGTGATTTTCGCGCCGCTCGCTTTTTTAAAGCAGCGGCGCGATTCACTCGCGGGATGTCGTGGGTGGGTGTGTGCGCGCTGCACATACTCAGTGCGCGCTCACGTTAATAAAGGTGCGCGCGCACCTTAACGGGAACAGTGATCACGATACATTTTTGCAGTTTTCTGATGCTACAAACCGTTCCGATATACTGGGTTGCTATGACAATGACATAAACAATGATCTTCTCACGTGAAGTTGATCACGTGATTAGACACTACGCAACCACGTCACACGCCACACTGGTCTCTTCCGGGTATGAATACACACGGAGAGACGAAGATGACGCTCCCACCAGAGTCAGATAGGCGGACCCGGTCGGATTTGTAGGTAAGCGTTGTGGCCCTGGATATACGTTTCTTTATTACCGTCCTTATTACGTGGGGATGTTTATAGTTTGGAAGCGAGATCCTGGCTTCCCGCTACTTTGTTTGGTGTTCGGGAGACAGCACTTCCTTATTACGATTACGAGTGTGCTGTTCTCTCGTTTTTAGGTTGAGTCTCGGATTCCTTGATATAGATACCTGGATATGAATATGGGGATGCCATAGTCATTGGGCATGAAAGAATCATGAGTCTGGTGCATTTTGTTTTTGCTAAGTTGTTCTACCAAGAAGTTGGCAATCATGAAGGACATCTGCCTACAAGTTCGGTATCACCACTAAACACATAGGTGTTGCATTTAATGGACAATGTGCTAGTGACACTAGTAATCAAGACACCCCAAAAATGATATATAAAACATTTAAGCTACTACATTTTGGAGTTGTCATTGATAGACACATGAGGGGGGTGTTTGTAATTTATGCTGGACCATACAATTAATTCATTTTTGCTCATACCTACTCATTTTATATCTCAATGACAGAAACCGACAGAGGTGAGTGACTCTGTGGACGGTTGAGTGGGAATGCAATTATGATATCTAGGTAAGAGCTATGATTTAAATGTTTTGGGCACACCATTAATTCCTTGTGATGTTTATCATTACTAGTTATTTATTATGAAATTGTTTTATTTTACAGAGCCCTCTGACCATCAACCAATGATGATTCACACGATTGGTCAAGTATTGAGGCTTCAATAATTGAAATTTTTATTTATGATTTTTTGCACATTTGTTAGCAGAGTGACTTAGGTCTACAGGTCCTGAAGAAAGCCCAGAACGTAACTGTCACTATGGCTGAAACATGTTGACCTAATTAGAACAAGAGTTTATACATTTAACCCTTTTTCACTTGCTTTTTAATCAGTACCACTTTTTTGGAGAAAGAATAAAGTAGTTGCCCCTGAGTAGGAAGTTTTTAATCACTTTTCATTTTTGCACTCTGCCCCTCCTTACCATTTTTGAGTTGGTAGATCCAACACGTGCTTTGCACTCCAGCTCCTTCCCCTAGGGGTTAAGTCATAGCCCACATGGGGTACCTTGCGGTCCCCATGTGTTGGAGGAACCCAATGATGAAGCATGTCACCCTCGGGTGAGTGAGGGTTTTCGTCCACAACTTGGTTGTGCCCAAATTTTTTTAACTCTTGCTATCCTATACATAGTGTGAGTTGTGATTAATTGGTAGTGGTATAGGATTTGGTAGCATTATTCTACCTCAGACCCTCTTGTGTGTGATACACTTCCCTGGCAATTGCCAGCACTTTGTCCTGGTCCTTCGGAGGTGAAAAAAGTAACTAAGTTGCACTTTCATCCAACTACAAGGAAAGTTCCTCCTGGTCACTTTTGCAGCACCCAGGTCCATAGGGCATGTTTCTAGGCACCAGGTCTCTTTCCAGCCAGGACTGCTATAGAGTCGACGTTGAGAGTGGTTACGTGATTGGGGAACATGGCGGCTGGCTAATGCCGGTCGGGAGGATCGCTGTGCTACAGGAGAGTGAATCGAGCGAATGATCGGCGTTTTAATGTAAGGCGAGGAGGCGCTGGCGCTGGCATCTGTTAAACAGATCCACCTATAGCGGTAATTAAGTCCTCCAAAAAAACTCCGTAGTGTCTAATTACAGCTCTTCTCATATGGGTTTTGGCGCCCGTTTGGTTTTGGCTGCGAGACGCGACCCCGCCCCCCAAGGGTGCTGGAGCCGGGCGGCTGTTTCCCTGAGGTGCGCCCGGCGGATCGTTACGAGGCTATATTGTACATGGAGAGGCGCTGAGATAAAGGCTCGTGGGTCTTGTGAGGTGCGGACATGGCAGATACAGGGCGGTGAAAAAACAGACATTACCCTGGTAAGAGGGGATGCTTTGGGAGCTCTGGGAACTATACCCTCCACAATAGTACTCCTTGAGCAGTACTTTAACCTTAGCGCAAACGAGGGGTGGATGGAGAAAGATCCTCCATCTCGTGACTCACCGCTTAATGTTTGGAACACTGACAATACGGAGAGATTAAGAGGTACCGGGGGCCCTTCAACTGGTCAAGAACAGGAACAAAACATAACGGAGGTCCCGAATACCCTTGGGGATTCTGGGGTGGTTAGCAGGGGTGCACAATCTTTGCCAGCAGGGAGGAGTAGATACCTCCTTCGTCCTGCCCCGGAAAAGAAGAGCACTACTGGGAGCGGGAAGCAAGTGAGCATTCCCCAGGCCGTAATTCTGGTCAAGAAACCCCTAAAGGAGGTAAAGTCAAAAAGTGTAGAGTGAGAGAAATAGGCTCTCTGTCTAAACGCCCCCCTCCCTCAGGTCCTATTTTAAAATCATGGAACATGTGGCAGGTTCAGTAAGGACTGAGGAGTCTATTGAAAGTGCAAGGGGTGGGATAGAAGATATAGGCTTACAGGGAAGACAGAACAAGCAGAGCGAACCATTGAGGTTGGAGAATAGTTTTTCTCCTCTTATAGGTATTGCGGCAGAGAGTCTGGAGGACACTACATCCAGCCCTCCCGGCATCTTGAGCACCCCCTTGCTTACTTCCCCTATGCCTATGGTACAATCTATTCAAGAAGGGGGGCTTTCGGAGACAACGACGAAGGTCTGAGGGCAGATCATAGTCCACAGGAGGGGGTCTCTTTAGTGGCTCAGGTGACAGATCTCCTACTTAGCTTGAGGCAAGACATGTTGGTTAAGTCCGAGACCTCTGAACATAACCAGATGGATATTCAAGGAAAATGTGGGATCCTTGAACAAAAGATTGATGGGATTGCCCAGCGTACGGCAGTACTGGAGGAGGAGGTGAAGACGCTGGGTGAGGCTACTGCAGTAAACTCTGAGGAAATAGCGGGCCTCAAAGAAGAAAACAAGCTCCTACAAGAGGACTTGGAAACACTTGAGCTGCATACTAGGCGAAACAATGTCCGCATTCTGGGGGTTTCGGAAAATTCAGAAGGTCGGACATTAAAGGATTTATATGTAAGTTACTGGGAGATCTGTTTCGGGACAGAATGGACATTGACTGGGAAAGAGAACTTCAAAGAGTTCACAGAGATCCCTATAGGCTTCGTCCAGGGAGGAAGGCCCCAAGAAAGATTCTAATACATTTTCTAACCTTTTTAATTGAAGAGTTGGTGTTGGGGCGAGCGCTGAAGGAACGGCAGTTGAAATTCGGGGACGTCACCTACCAAATTCGCTCTGATTTGGGTAAAAGGACTGCCCAGAGGCAGTGGGCGCCAGGCACAAAAATGAGTGAATTACACTCTAGGGGGGCCCAGGTGCAAATTAAATTTCCTGCTGTGCTAAAGATAATGTGGCGAAATAAAATGCACACTATTAGAGACCCCCGTAGAGGTCGACTCCCGGTTAAAGCTGATGGGAAACCCAGAATAGGGATCTGGACTTCGATATAACATGTATATAGATGTATTTAGAAGGTCCACATAGTAAAGTAGAATGAATAGATGCCGTTAGATGCTGTTAGGTAGATTGTTTCTTTCCCGCCACAAACACAAGTATGTACACACAATACACATTATTACGTCTTTATTCTTTCTTTCTTTATTATAGAGTCGCTCTTTTTTCTGCACGGTGAGACCTCGAAGGCCTTTGCCTAAGAGATAGGATGGGGGGTTCCCCAGGGGGGAGGGGTCACGGGTGGTTGGGAGCATTTGGGAGAAAGATAAAAAATATTGTCCTTACTCTGCTATCTAGTTGGTGGTCTCCATTAGGATGTGTTGATCTGCTAGTGTTTCTATACCTACAAAGGGTGGCGCAATACAAGATCGATTCTGAAGGGATAGGTGGGAAATGAGTCCTAATAATTGACAGATAAAAAAGAACCTAGTGCACTTTGTATCCTGGAACGTAGACCGTTAGAGGTCTATCAGGAAGTTAGCTTGAGTAATGGAATTTCTTAGAGAACTGAGGCCAATGTTATTTTATTGCAAGAAACCCATGTAATAAAACATGAATGTATAAACGCTTTAAAAAACATGGGCCTGGGTTCAGGATATTTCTTGTTCAGATCAAAGTGGAAATATGAGGGGCGTAGCTATTCTTATAAGAATCCATTCTGGTATCATACTGGAAAGCCATCAGACAGACTCCTCCGGGAGGTGAGTACTAGTTAAGATAAGAATACAAGGAACATCTGTAGTTGTTGCTAGTTATTACGGGGCCAATGAGGACAACTCAGATGCATTAATCAAACTGGAATCATGTTTATTGTTATCTAATGTCCCAGTGATACTTGGAGGGGATTTTAATCTAGTCTTATGTAAGAATATGGACAGAACTTCCAAAGCTAAATATGTTACCCCATCAAAATCTATGGCAGTGCTCAAAACCATGATTAATGAGTTAAATTTAATTGACATCTGGAGACATAAGATGGGACAAAAAAATTAATATGGTGGGGGAAATGGACCACATGTCCTGTGTAGCCAGGGTCTTAAGTCGCGTGGAGACCGTCTTAAAACCCCCTCATATACGTACACAGGCAAAAGGGCGGAGAGGAGGAAGACCAACTGGTTTATCGGTAGTGGTTAGAAATGAAAAGAGGGTGTGTTTGTGGACTCTGATAAAGTGAAAATAAAATTCCTCGTGTCGCTACTGATGTGGGTTTTATTAAAAGAAGAGTGACTCAGGAAATTAAAAAATACAGTTGTGCGTGTGTAGACCAAGTTACTGGTCTGACGCACTAGTGTTGGTCAACATGTTTCAGCCTCTTGGATCCTCTAGAGGTTTTCTTCAGGACCGGGGTTTCGAAGAGTGCTTTGTGACTCTTAGTGGTTAGGTGGGTACTCGCCACCTCAATGTTTGTGAGGTCAAATCTGAAGTATCTGTACCTCTCTAGTTCTGAAAGTGAACAGCTTCGGGGTACCGGAGAGCTCTAACAAACTCAGATGCGGTTTGGACAAGTACATTGCTTGTTCTAGCTCTGTGAACGGTTACCCGGGTAACCATTCACAGAGCTAGAACAAGCAACATGTTGACCAAAACTAGTGAGTCAGACCAGTAACTTGGTCTATACACGCACAACTGTATTTTTTAATTTCCCGCGCCACTCTTCTTTTAATAAAACCCACATCAGTAGCGACACGAGGAATTTTATTTTCACTTTATCAGAGTCCACAAACACACCCTCTTTTCATTTCTAACCACTACTGATAAACCAGTTGGTCTTCCTCCTGGCGGAGGTCAGCATATTGACTAAGGAAAGACCCAATGATCATGCTGTTACAGTACACCTTGGCGGAGGATCAAGATATACCGCCCTTTTGCCAGTGTACGTATATGAGGGTTTTTTATGACAGTCTCCACGCGACTTAAGACCCTGGCTACACAGGACAAGTGGTCCATTTCCCCCCCATATTGATTTTTTGCTCTAACCATTGGAAGCCGAATGGCTCACAGCTTCTCCTTCCCTCCCCATTGATATTTGAAGAGATAAGATGGGAGACAAGAGGGATTTTACTTTTTATAGTAAGAAATACGGCCACCATTCACGTATTGATTATTTTTTACTAGATCATGAGTTGTCATCAGGGGTGGAAAAGATGAAGCATGTACCCGCTATACTCTCAGATCATTCAGCTGTCCTCCTTTCACTAAAGCTTCAAAATAAGAGGGGTATAACAAGGTGGACCTTGGACAGGACAATTCTGTTAGATGAGGGAGTTATATGTAAAATGAAAGAAGAGGTTGCGATTTTTTTTAGGCCAACAGCGGGTCTACAAAAGTTCAAATTATATGGGACTCTGTTAAGGCTTTTTTAAGATCCATAGGCACTGCTATTATGGTGGGTAAAAAAGGTAGTATGAGGCACCATGAGGAAATGTTTTTGGAAACTATCAAAAATAAAGAGCAGGAGGTACAAAAGGCTTCACTTGAGAGTTCCAGCAATGTGGCCTCCCTTACTAAGCAATTAGAACTGTTGAAAGCAGAATCTCAAGGAGCCCTCGATAAGATATTATTGGACAGATGGAAGGTCAGCAAACTACAGCATTTTGCGTATGGTGAGAAGAGTGGCTCTCTGTTAGCATGGAAAGCTAAAGCTGAAAAAGCCTGCAATCACAGAAAAAGTCTTATGGGCCGGAAGAAACGGCACAAAGTGCCCATACGATTTGTCTCCTTAGCACACCGATGCATAGCTATGCATTGGCGTTCCCCCACGGGCCCCCCGCTGGCGGCATGGAGGGGGGCGGTGCTCAAGTGGTCCGCGGCTGAGGAGGATGCCCTGCGAGAGGAGGAAGCGAAGGGCACACGTAAAACCCCGATTTCCCTGGAGTGGGCGCTGTTGATGCATCAGTTTAAACAGTCCCAGCCCCTAGCTGATCAGGTCGCGACCGCGACCATCCCTACTGCCACGCAGCCACGCGTGACACAAACCCACTCGGATGACGCTCCCCCCTAATACCTCACACCTACCCTGGAGTGACTAAGTTGCTATCCCCGCTGCTCCGGGGCCTGCACCTATGCCGTATGTCCGCCTGCATAGCCGTACCCCGGCCAGGGGTTCCCACTGCATTGTTTCACCAGTTACCTAACGGACCACGTGTGATATGGTCTGGCTGCCCCCTCTCTGATAGTCCATGACTGCCCCTAGTTTGCTCTCCCCCTCCCAGGTTTGTTGCTTAATACGGCAAACACCTGTTACATTGCATATAACTGCAGTAAAGGTACTTCTAAATGTCAAGATGGATATCACCTGACTGGAAATATGTACTTAATGACACTGCGATCCACTACTGATATATAACAACTGTACTAACAAATGCCAATAAAAACAAGTTTAAAACAAAAACAAAGAAAAAGTCTTAGAGATCATACGACAGGAGATATAGGCGACACTTTTTAAAATTGGGTTGGAAGTTTGTAGACAGATGAGCCAATTGTACAAAGAAGATATCTCCCCTGGGAGGGACAACATTGAAGGCTTTTTTAAGGAGATCCGACAGCAGTTTAGAAAAATGGCCAGGGGGAAGGCCGCTGGGCCAGATGGCCTCCCAACTGAGATTTACCTTAGCCTTCTGGATAGTGTGGTACTATAGCCTTATAGCCTTATAGCCCGCCGTAGCGGGCTATACCGGCTGTTAATGGCCCGCTGCAGCGTTAAAGGCCCGAGCCGAAGGCGAGGGACTTTAACAACAGCAGCGGGACATTAACAGCGGTATAGCCCTGCTACGAAGGGCTATAAGGCTATTAGAACATTCTGCCACTAGAGGGCAGAATGTTCTACCAAAACAAAGCCCTTCAGGGAGCGCGAGGGGATTTAAATCCCCTCAGGCTCCCTGAAGTCTTTGTTCACAGCCAGAGCTGTGAACAAAGACAATCATTGGAATGTTGGAGCTCCGGGCTTATACCAGCCAGTATTAGCCCGGAGCGCTCCATTGTCTTCAATGGAGCTGCCAACGTTCCAATGTTCTAATAGTGCTTAAGGAGCTTTTTAATGTAATATTAAGAGATGGGGAAGATCCTCCTTTAAGCTGGGCTGAGGCAACGGTAACATTGATTTTGAAACCCAATAAGGACCCTCTCTTGGTTGATTCTTATAGGCCCATATCATTGTTGAATACTGACTATAAGGTTTTAGCAGGTATTTTGGCTTCCATGGTAGCTAAAATCATAAAGTGCATTGTATACAACGACCAGAGAGGCTTTATCCCTGGGAGCAGCTTAATGAGCTAACCTTTTTAATGCTTGGAGTAGTAGACCTGGCGGAAACTTATAATTTACCTGTAATGGTTGTGGCAGTGGATGCCGCCAAGGCCTTCGACCAGGTCCATTGGCCTTATCTCTGGGAGGTCCTAAAGAGATTTGGATTCCCCACTAACATAATAAAGGCCGTTCAACTTCTGTACCGTCTACCTAGAGCAAGGGTGCTTGTAAATGGTGAGCTAACTGACTGGTTCAATATAATGCATGGAACAAGATATGGGTGTCCCCTGTCCCCCCTTTTATTTAATATGTACATTGAACCATTTGCGACATGGATTAGAAAGGATACTACCATCGTTCCTTTCAGATATGGAAACTTTTAGATCAAATTAGCTCTTTAAGCCGATGACCTTTTACTTTATACGTTGAATCCACAACAGTCCATCCCTACATTAATGGCCAAAGCAGAAGCGTTTGAGAAGATATCAGGATACAGGGTGAACAGAAATAAGACTGAAATCATGGAATGGAACCAACCAACCAAAGCAAACTTTGCAGGCAAAATTGAGCATGCGCTACCTTGGTATTATAATTACGCAGAAATTGGCAGAAGTTACTATGGTGAACTGGAAAAAGATCAGCCAAGAAGTAGGGAGACTGTTGGTTAGATAGGCAAATCTCCCTCTAAATTTGTATTGCAGGGTAAACCTTATCAAGATGGTTATCTTACCAAAAATTACTTTTCTTTTCAACTCTATACCATTATTATTCGATAAAAGGGAAATCGCTAAACTTCAAGGAAGGCTAGGTAGCTTTATCAGGGCCTCTAAGGGCTCTCTCATATCTTGGAAAAGATTAAGGAGGATATTGGAAAAGGGTGGGCGTGCTTTAGCCGACCTGATGACTTATGGGCATGCATTTTTCTTTAGGAACTGTTAGATGCACTTAAATAAAGCTGATAGCTCAGCTGAGGGAGGGGAAGGATTAATTTCTGTTTAAGTTTGGAGACCCGAAGTTTAAAAAAAAAAGTAAGATTGAAGATTTTATTGGGGGCTTTGAAAGTATGGGTCCTTATCAGGAAAAAATTAGAATTTCCCTACTATTAATCTAGGGCCCCGATATGGGAATCACCAGGGACCACGGAGTATTTGAATGACTCACTTAGCCTCCCATTAAGGAATGCGTGTATCTCCTGCTGGGGAGACTTGAAGATGGGAACTGAGTTAGTAGGTTGGGAAACCTTGAATCTACTTACAGGGGGCCAACTAACCAGGTTTAAGTATTACCAGCTCTCTGCGTGGTGGGGGAGTCAAGATTGGAACGAGGAGGAAGATGATATCTAGTTAGATCAAGCAATAAAAACTGGCACTGTTAAGAAGGAGGTAGCTCTGTGGTATCACACTTTGGTTAATGCAGAAGATGATCTGGACAAAGATATCCAGAAGCTCTGGGGAGATGAAATGTTGAATATAAATTTGAGGGAAGCTTGAATGGGTTCCTTTGCAATGCTTAGAGAGACTGTTAAACCTGCCTATTTAAAACGCAATCACCTCTTTACTGCTTACAGGGTGTATTGGTCCCCAGTGAGATTAGAAAAACTCTCAGGAACACACTATGTATGCCCAAGATGTATGATCTTCACATGTTTTTAACATGCCCAGTGATTACGAAGTTTTGGTCTGAGGTGTGTGAATTTTTAACTGAAGTCACAGATATATCAGTGAGGGTAAGCCCCCTCCTGGTGTTCTTTGCAATTTGTCAAGATAATGCTACCTCCATTAGCAGGCTAGATGCAAGATTTATTTTTTATGTTATTCTTTTAGGAAGACGGGAGATTTGTAAATCATGGAAACTGGGTGTTCCACCTCATTTTCTGGAATGCAAAAAAAGCGTTATATATATATAAGTAAACAGGACCTAGCATGTGACCCCAGCAGTCGAGAGAAAGTATGGGTTAAGTTGGTAGATTGGATTCAAAAGCCTGAGGTCCAATGATTAAGCCAATGTTTAGCTGTCGGTCCTGTTCCCTTCTGTGTTACGGGCACTCCAGTGAAGGGTGGAAGTGGAAACGGCTTTTACTCTTGGGTGGAACGACTCCAACCTGGCCTGGTTTACGAGAGAGGGAAGGGAGTATAGCCAACAAGTAAATTGGCAGAATGAGGACCAAAAAAATAAAAAATAAAGGACTGCTACAGGGTCCAGTCCTCACTGGTGAGCTGGCCCCCTTGGAGTCAAGAGTTCTTGTGTCCCTGGAGCTGGATAACAGGAAATCATCCACCTTGCCCTTGGAAAGCAGTTCAGGCTTGTGAACACTAGCAGGAGTAAGAAATCCTCGAGTCTTCCTTCTTCTAGCAGGACCTTTTACAGGTGTAGTCTTCCCAGATCCAGCAATGTTTCGAGAAGGTGGCAGTCCTATCATGTGCACTAGCTAATGATTGGTGAATTATTCCTACCCAACCCTCTCTACCTTCTCATCCTACACCATTGTCTTTTGGCAAAATCTCTTCTTTGCTTTACTTTACAAATTTCCAGAGGCTCTAAAATCAAAAGGGCTAACCCCTTTGTAAATCAGAATGGTCTCTGGCTTTCCCTAAACCACTCTTCTATTTAGATGAGGTCCCTTACATCTGTCATGGCCAGTAACTGGTTTCCCCCTGCTTGTACTGGAGCCAGAGAGTCTAGGAGGCCCTGGAAATGACTTGGGGCAGGTACCATAAGGAGGATTTAGCATATCCAATTAAAAGAGGTAGTTTGAAGGCTATCCTTTGTGCTGCCAACTTTTCATGTTCCCCTACCAATGCCTTATCGCTATTATGTGGCCAGCTGTTGA
The DNA here is from genome assembly GCF_964204655.1 of Triturus cristatus. Taxonomy (NCBI): domain Eukaryota; kingdom Metazoa; phylum Chordata; class Amphibia; order Caudata; family Salamandridae; genus Triturus; species Triturus cristatus. Next base: position 817,588,649 of record NC_140585.1, on the reverse strand, counting down.
TAACACCAGGGTATTGCCCTCTGTAGAGCAAGGTTGTTTACTCCAGTCAGGAATGTATATTGGCCTCTGAAGGTAAGATGAGTGGCAAAACTGGTTCTAAGCCAGTTTTGGTTAATTTTATAAGTGTATCTTTCCACTATAGGTATCAAAAATATGATTTCAACATTAAATTAGATTTTTTAAATGAGTGGAAAATAACTTTGATTCCTTTTGCTATCATTTTCCAAGGACAAACTACAAATTGAGAAGTTTATATTACACCTAGGGTTGTTCATAGAAAATCCAGTCGAACCTACATAGTGAAAACAGCTTTTGCACTTTTAACCACTGCAAGGTGCACTATTCCAACTATGTATTATGCTACATTTTATATATTAAGAATTTATCCCGGTGGGCTTACAAGGCATACTATTGAGGGGGACTAATTAATATATAGCATAGGTTTTACTATTTGGGAAATAAATGTTTGCTTTACATGTGTCTCTGCAGTACTTTTAAACTACAGCCCAGCCAGGGCATAGTTGTGCTCCTTCAGTTATATATTTTTGTCACATATGTGGGTGGTGTATAGGACATTTAACCTCCACACCACTGGTGACATTTCTGTGCAATCTACCGTGGCCTTGCATGAAAGTTAAATAGACCAGTTAGGTGAAACCAATCTCAACAGTGCCATTTTAGGGCCACAGCATACTCTTGTGCAATGTCTGTGCCATCTACCATGGCCTTAGAGGAAAGTTGAGACAACTGGGTAAATCAATCTTGACAATACCATTTAAGGGCCAGAGCACACACTCTGAGGCAATGAATAGCAGTGTCACAGCGTCATCATACTGGTAAGAGTAGGGTCCAGAAAAAGGCCAAACACCTGGTGCGACCATGTAGAAAGATTGACTGCTACAATCCAGCTAACTGTAAAAATTCTAATAACATTGTCTAATAAAGCACTTTCTCAAACCCGTAAATATGTTTTGCAGACTCATCAAAATCCAAAGCTTCTAAGTTAGGTAAAATTGTGTTGTTACAACTATTAGAAATCCTTTAGTCATACAAGGCAGTTTGCAAAGATTTTGTGAAAAAGAACTCAGCTGCTAATGGGTTACAAATTACAATCACTTTCAAGACATTAGAATGGATTGATTATAATGAAATCAGTTTCTACTATATGACACAAAATATAATCCACTCCTACAGTTTCTAACTCCTCCCAAGTGTTTGTTTAGCCAGAATGTCAAGAGCTATTCTTCTATCGCATGTTTGATATCCGGGATGTCATCAACTGGTTTGTATTATTGGTTCGTTTTTCAGTATTAATGAAATGTGGGGTTGGAGTTCCCAAGTGAAAATCATCTTTGGACATTTCACTAAGTAAATCCACAAGGATTGTCTAGAAGGCAACTAAAATCATGCACTCATATATTTGCTATCTTGGATTTTTGCAACAGTTTTTTTAAATTTGCTTCAAGTCTAGCAGTATTTGTGATTGCTTATTTAGAGGACCTGGTCTATTGTAAATACTGAACAAACAATACTTTGACCTATTCAGTTCTGTAAAGTTTACATATTGAATATCAAAAACGTTGTTACTTTGAAAGCACAAATTGCAACATTAGCCAACCATATCATCACTGATGGTCGCCACTGTAGTGCTAAGATCCTGTTAGATGTGTGATAGTCATTGCTGGAGCTTCCTGTTGGCAGTCAGTGCGAGCTGTTGATGCTGTAGCTCGAGGTGCAGATCTCGCATTGCCGGACGTCGCTGTCAGTTGCTGTGGCACTAAGAGTCAGGTTCACAGGAGTTTGGCATTTGGCAGGTGACACGAGCAGCAAGATCGTGGCAGGAACAGGTATCTTCATGCTTACAAAGAGTCCAAAACTTCAGGATTTCTCCTTTTATTGAGGAGATAGCTCAACGGATGCCACACCAAGGGTCCAGGACCTATGGGGCGCCTCTTGGAATCAAGAAACCACTCCAGCAGAGGCCAGTAGGTCTCAGGCATGTCCATCTGCAGATTCAGGCAGCAGGTCAGCTGGGCAGTTTCAGGGAGTCTCTGGAGCTTGATATGTCCTTGTAGCTCAGAACAGGATGTCAGTAATCTGACCCTTGGAGTAACTTCAGCCTGGGATGAAGGGTGCAGGTCCAATCTTCCTTCTAAGCAAGCAGGGTAGCTGGTAGCTGGGCAGCAGAGTAGCAGGGCAGCAGTTTAGCAGTCCTTCTGGCAGTACAGCAGCACAGCAGTCCTTCTATTGTATTCACAGGTGCCGAGGTGTACTGAAGAATTGTGTCAGAAGTTCCACTATTTCTCAATTATTGTATAGATTCACATGCTTGAATCTTCTCCGTCGTCATTGTGGGAGTCCCACATTAACAGTGACAAAAGCAGTGCTAAAGCATTAACATTAAACTCAATTGAAAAAACATAGCAGTTAGTAGCCAATTCATAATACACCCAAACTTTAGCCAATCTGAGAAGAGACCATGAAGCACAGTCGCCATACCTCAGATTTCTTACTGCATGTTGTGTGTTAGGGAGTCACCCTGAGCTCTGCTCAGTCACAGTGTTTCACTTTTAACCTTTTGACCTGTAGTTTCCAGTTTACCTTCTACCATCATCTGAGGTACAGTTTGGAAGAGTGTTTGGCTATGTTTTTTCAACCAGAATGTCTGAGTCTAAATAAGGGCTTTTTAGTCCTCGCAAGACTTGTGGTAAGTTCAAGCTTTATTCTGAGGATCCACATAAAGAATATAAAATAAAAATATATCAATTCTGGAGAACTACAGTGTACAGGTAAGCAACGTGTTTCTTATACCTGGTGCCTTCTTTGAAGGGGGAGAAGTTTCCAGTGACTACCCATTGAAGTGCTCAAGCTTTCCTACCTCCCCAGTCCTGGAGACAATCTGGCTGCATAAACAATGCAGTGGTGACAAGTCCTTTGTGTGATTGCACGGCATAGCCTATTTAATTGCAAAAGGGGCTTTGTCCAGCACCCCCCCTCCTGCCAGTCGATGGCCCATCCAGGCACACTGATTCCCTCTATTGTGTGGCTGTCTGGGAGGAATAAACAAGGTCGAACTACATCCAGTCATGTGACCCAGGAAATGAAATACCAGCATTTGTAAAGCGCCCAGCTACATCCGGAGAGGTGTCCCGGTGCTGCGGGCTGTTGGAAAGATTAACCAAGCTATTGCCCAGAGTCACATGGTGCTGGGCTAACCTTCCGCCGGCACTGGGGATTGAACTGTTAACCCTGTGGTCCGGAGTCAGGCATTCTGGCTGCTGCAGCACACCTCTTCTACCTGAACTGCAGGCACCAAATAGAGCAGAACAATGGCAAGTTTCTAAAAGTGCCATTTTCAAAATTATAACTTAAAATCCAACTCTACCATTAAAGAAGATTTTTATTACAATTTCTAAGACACTAAAAATGAAATGTTTGCCTGTTCCCAATCAAAATTTGGCACTTATTAAATGTAAATATATCAGAGAGGTAGGCCGTGCAGTAGTAAAAAAACAAATGTAAGAGTTTTTTCATTATCAAGACATGTAAAAGTTAAAAGTACATGTCCAACTCTTTAAATACAATGCATCCTGACCTATGGGCTGGTAGGGCCTACCCTAGGGGTGACATATGTATTCAAAAGGATGATTTAGGCATGGCAAAAAGGCTTATGTTGCCAGGTCGAAATAGTAGCCTAAAATGCACACAGGTTGCTATGGTAGGCCTGCAACATGTTTAAAGGGCTACTTGAGTGGGTGGCACAGTGAGTGCTGCAGGCCTACTAGTAGCATTTAATTTTCAGGCCCTGGGAACAAGTAGTACCACTCTACTAGGGACTTACAATGATTATATGTGCCAATTGGCTGTAAACCAATTCTACCATGTGTACAGGAAATAGCATAAACACTTCAGCACGGTGTGCAGAGACCTAAAGCCAGCAAAAAAAAGAGGACTGGAGGAAAAAAAGAATTGGGGGTAAACCACGCTAAGGAAAGGGTGTCAGGTCCAACATGTGTCCTTCCCAGCTGAAAGCAGATATAACTGCCCACCCTCCTGGGAGTTCCGGTTGCTAAGGCGGAAGAACCTGGAGAGACCATCAACACTGGCCTGGTCATTTCCAAGGCAATGCTCAACAGTGAGGTCCATTCCCGTAGGGAGATGAACCACCTCAACAGTTTGGGATTCTCACCCCTCATCTGCATTAGCCATCTGAGGGTTCTGTAGTCTGTATGAACCTGGCAGTGAGCCCCAAACAGGTATGGTCCCATCTTCTACAAATGCTTCCCTTTGTATTGCAATCCATCTCTGTTCCCTGGAAAGTAACCTCCAGTTAATGAAGGCTACTGGTTGATCTATGCCCTCTTCATGCAGCTGCGCGAGCACGTCCCCATGCCACATGTTTACATGATGAACTCCTGGGAGAAATCACGGGCTTTGAGTGTGGATGCTATGCACATAACCTTCTTCGGGGTGACAATATTAATGCCTCCATCAAGATCTCCTGTCTGAGCTGCTTCTTTGAATTCAGCTATGTCAAGGAAGTAACTATGGTGTCCTACCCCTTGATAAATCTCCTGTAGTACCTGGTGAAGCCCAGGAAGGCTATCACCTGTCTGGGGAGTTCCCAAGCCAGAATAGTCTGAATTGTGGGCTGGAGGGGCTGCACCTTGCCTCCTCCCACTTGGTGACCTCAGTTGACCAATGGCCTTTGCCCTATCTAGTAGTCATTGACCTAGATAGGCTGAAGACCATAATGTCATCTAAGTAGGTGGCACAGAAGTTCTCCAACTCAGCCAGGATCTGATTGACCAACCACAAACGTTGACTGGGGTGTTCTTCAACCTGAAGGGCATCACTTGGAAATGGAAGTGGCCTTCTAGGGTAGAGAATGCAGACCTCTCTCTGGTCCCCTCAGTTAATGTGATTTACCAGTACACAGACATTAGATCAACCCCCCTGAGGACCTTAGCAGCCCCTAACAGATCAATGAGCTTGTCAGCTCTGGGGATGGAGTGAGCATAAGTCTTAAGGGTTGATTACGAGTTTGGCGGTCTGACTGCCCGAGAACCACATCTGCGTCGTCTATGACACAGACGCGCTGGCGATCTACTGCCTGCCGCATTACGTGTTGTCCTGTCTGAAACACTAACTGCAGCCATGGAGGTCTACTCGGCGGGACCGCAGCAGTCTGCAATGTCAGCGGTGCGTCCACCGATGCTCCAGGTCCGCGATCCACCTGCCAAGCGTTTTACAACTACACAGTCATGCTTGCAGTCTCTCAGTGGTGGTCAACAAATTGGGATTACCTAACAGGGGTTGACTGCCGCGGTACACACCAAAATGAACAACAGAACAGTGACCATTGGATGTATTTAAAAACTGCACACCTGATGTTCTTTCAAGTGAACACACCTGCAAATCACACTATAAAACACATCCCATCGCTGGCCAGCATCCTTTGCTTCACATCTGTAGCCCACAAGACAGGCACCAGTGTTTTCTGCATTTTTAGATTGGGCACCTCTTTTTAAATCTTTATATATTTAGCACTTACCACCACATGTAATTTTGGTTTTGCACCTTTTTACCTCTATCACTTGTTTGTTTTCATTCTTATACACACTCGCATTTTATTTTTTCACCATGCCTGGAAAAAAAACAAGCTTCCCTGAGCAAGAGTTGACAGTCTTGGTGGATGAAATCATTAGAGTAGAGCCACACATGTTTGTAGCCCAAGTCCAGCAGACTCCTCTGTGGGAAAACTGAAATATGGGACAGGATAGTCATCAGAGTGAAAGCTGTTGGTACCACTCTCCGCACAGAGGGTGACATTAGGAAGAGGTGGAACAAACTCAGGCTGAGGGTACATATCAAGTGCAACTTCCACCACCTGCAGGTTCAGAGGACTGGTGGTGGCCCCCCCCAGCACACCATTACAATTCCTTCCCTGGGAGGAGAAGGTCTTGGCCATCCTGCACACTGAGGGCTTAAGTATCTGAGATGTTGCTTTGTATGTAGCAATGTGTATTGCTGCATATAAGAGCACATGTATCCAACTCCATGGCATGCCACATGTTGCAATGCTGTATGTAAGTACATTACCATCAAAATATCAATCCGGGACCCATGGTATGGGTAAAATGTAAATTTATGGTCCATCCCAAACGCATTTTGCCAACATATACACACGATAAGGTGCACCAAGCGATAATTTCTGTATTGTTAAATCAATAGTCTAAAACAATCACAACTTGGGAAAAAAATCCTGTTTTATAACAATTGGGGATATATAGGTTAGGTGCGGCAAGTCAAAAAGGTCTTCTGTCATTGCTAGATATAGCATTTTGCCAACAGCTATGGTACACCGACAGTTCATCACGAGTTGGCAAAGTGGGATTGAAATACTATGAGGCCCTGTCACTCCAGCTCTAACCAAGGTGCTACACTTTCGTTTTCCCTTCTTTCTCACCTGCCATGTTACAACTGATCTACACTAGTCATGCAGGTTACCATTTCTCAAGTGTTGCTACTGTGTGATTTAAGTGCCTACAACTACCATGAGGCCCTCTCACTCCAACCAAGATCCTACACTCCTTTTGCTACTTCTCACTTGTCTGCCATGTTATTACTGATCTTCACTAGTCATGCAGCTTGCCATTTGTCAAGTGTTGCCAAAGTGACATTGAACTGACTACAAATACCATGAGGCATTGTGACTGGAACTCTGACCAAGATGCTACACTCTTATCGCCCCTTCCCACTTGTGTGCCATGTTACATCTGATCTACACTCATGTGCAATGTACAGACAAAGCTCCACTCAGACATAGGTCTAAATACTTTGCTTGATGGTGTCTTGGACCCATCAACTCAAACTATTGATGGCATGAGTGACACCAGAACAACAGTGTATGTCAGCCATGAACGAAACTCAGCTCATTAGCTGTACCAGGTGACCCCTTGACTCTGCACTTCTCACATGATGAGCAATGCTAAATATACAACCAAGCTGAGTGTTTGACTGAATTAGACACAACTAGGCCTTGGAATGGACAAATACACGTTATGACTACATTGTGTTTGTAGCAGAGATTTGGAGACATCATGACTATCCTTACAGTCAAAATGCAACATATCTGCAAATCTAATGAGCTGATGAAATCTATTGAATGTCAACAAATATCTAGTAAATAACTTCAACTCCACGCAAATACATAACAATACTAATCTCTAACTATTTGGTTCAATTCTAGGTCCCCATTTACCTTGACACAAACAACTTGTATGTAGATGTCTCACTTCAACCATTAATGATGTTCTTTATCACTCAACAGGTAGATCCAGCACTGCATCTGCACAGATGTTGGAAACTGAACAGAGTTCCTCTCACCCCTGGATGAAGCCCTCAGTGATGACAATGCTCCTGAAGAGGTGGACGTGGATGATGGTCCTGACCCATCTGGTCAGCCTGGGCAAACGCCAACAGTGGGGCTCACTATTCCCACTACAACACCTCACACTACCACTGCAACATCACAGCCAACCACTGCCCCCCAACCTGTAACCTAGCACAGTCAGTCCCATACTGTGCCTCCAGTCCTGGATTCTGAGATGGCTAACACCACCCCAGTCATGGAGGAACAAGGACCCAGTGGGAGGGTGCAGTCTGTGCCTAGGGCACTGGGTCATGATGGTGGGTGCTGTGGGAGGGTAACTGTGGGTCTGCAGAGTGAGCCCACTGAGGACATGGACACCCAGGCTGCCATCACCCAAGTCCTGGGAGTCTACCAGGACTCCCAAAGTGTCAGGGGGCAGGTATTGGCCAAAATCCAGGAAATGAAGGAGCTAGAGAGGGACACTTACCGGGAGGTTGCTGCCATTCACACTGAGGAGGCCAGCGTACGCAACGAGTTGGCCTCCCTGGTTGGGGTGTTGTGGGACCTAAACACAACCCTCTGCACGGCTTTTCCACCTGCATCTGCGCCTTCCTGTGGTCCAAGTACATCCACACCATCAACACCATCAACATCTGCAGCAGCCACAGGAATGGAGGCCCTGCCTGAAAATGTCACCCCTGCACACCCCCTTGTCTCAGCAGCTCCAGATCCCCACTCTGGCAAACTGAGGGGACGACCACGCAAAAGCCCAGGAGCTCAGGATGACACGACAACCACCACTGCCAGTAAGAAACCTCGACCTTATTGTCCTCCTGTGTGTGTGCTACACATTCACTTTGTTGGCCTATTCCTGCCCAATTTTCCATATCTGATGGGAGGAGTATGTTGTACTTTGGACTCCTGACCATTTAGGGTCAGATGTACGATCCTATTATGCGCTTGCAAACGGAAAATCAGCCTGTTTGCGAACGCAAAAAAGGCTAATGGCATGTAGAAACACTATTTTGCGAGTCACTGACTCGCAAAATAGAGTTTGCAACTCTTGCTATTAGGAAGGGGCGTCCCTTCCTAATAGTGAGACCCACTGCCATGTACTATTGTTTTGTGACTGCATTTGCGGCCGTAAAACACTTGCAGTTTACAACTTACTTCAAGTAGGTGGTAAACCACTCGCAAACAAGCAGGAGTCCCAGGGGACCCCTTCCCCTTTGTGAGTGTGTGAGAATTTTTTTTTTAAGAACAGGCAGTGGTCCAAGGGACCACTGGACCACTGTTTGCCCTTAAAAAATGAAACTGAAATGTTTAATTTTTCTTTTCTAAATGCATCCTGTTTTCCTTTAAGGAAAATGGTCTGCATTTACAAAAAAAACACTGCTTTATTTAAAAAGCAGTCCTAGACATGGTGGTCTGCTGACACCAGCAGGCCACCATCCCTGGGAGTGCTAGCCATTCCCAATAGGGTTGCAAATTGCGCTTGCCACATGAATATTGATGAGGCATACAATTTGTGACCCCATTGGGAATCGCTAACAGTGTTTTTTTGACACTATTGTACATTGCATTTTGCGAGTTGCAAATTGCGAATCGCAATTTGACGCAATCTGTAACTCACAAAATGCAGGTGTCGTACATCAGGCCCTTGGACTGTACTACAATTGTCTCATCCACCATGACTGAAAACATCACCAAAGCATTATCTCCTGTTGTAATTCTCACATTTAATAATGGGAAGGTACTACCAGGTGAACTTTGCAGTGTCAAAACTAGGGACATTTGGAGGGATGGATATGTTGAATGTAAACAATGTTCCATTCAGGATCACTACTATGTCACAACAACACATACATACACGTGTCTGGGTTGAGAACATCTTTATTCCATTGTTCAAATCATAGGCTGGTATGATGTCAGACACATAGCAAATAATACATAACTCACATAATCACTTGCAGACTTTCACAACATGGAAGCAGGAAATTCATATGACAATATCCCACACAGTAAGCAACAGTAAATTAGGTCTATCTCAACAGCTGGATCCATATTGCCTACCTCACAAAAGAAATCCTGCATCTAATATCCAAATAACGGACACATGTCAGTACAACAGTTTCTGACCACAGGATCATTTCAATCCAGTGCTGCTTGCAATTGGTGGAATGTCACAAACAAATGACAGTGATGAGCTACAAACACGTTGGCCTACAATCAACAGCTACATACAGTTATTCATAGTCAATGAGGAATTACCAATGTGAAGGCAGGATAGCATAAATTGGGCACAACACAACATTGTGTTGGATCACATGATGGCACACATATCACATTAGGACTAATGCACCACCAGGAATACGTCCAATGGAAGCCAGGTAACTTCCATTCAATTGCTTTGCAAGCTGTCTTGGTACCAGCCTTGTACACCCAAACTCTGTGATTGACATTCTCAGGACCAATTCATGTCCACTTTGTATGTCTGAACAGCATCATGTACCTGCTAATGTTTCAACTCTGAAATGTCCAAATGAAGATACAATACAAACACCTTTCCCCAGATATTTCCAGACCCATATATTCCTAGTATGCAGCATTAACATCCTCCTCACAACATCACTACAAAAGTTGCAATAAAAGTCAAAGTCATCACATCTCACACCATACTTACACTCAGGAGAAATAGTTCTGGATGAGATCCTGACGCAAGTCAGCTCCTTCCTCTTCACCACTATCATCATCTTCATTTGGCATTTCAGGGTCCCCACCTGGTCGCTTTTCATGGCCTGCATCTTCTGTGACGTAAGGTATGTTCCGTCGCAGGGCAATGTTGTAGAGTATGCAGCAGGCCACTGTGATTTACCGGGTGAGTAGAGGAGGGCTACCCCAGTCTGGTCCAGACATCTGAATCTGGCTTTCAGAAGCCCAAAAGCCCGCTCTGCTAGCCGCCATGTTCTTCCATGGGCTCACTGAAGCAGACTTCTCCTGGCGTTGTAGGATTCCTCAGTGGTGCCAACAACCATGGCTGATTTGGATATGCTGAGTCTCCTAGATGGAAGCTAGACAGAAGAGCAGCATTTAGGTACACACTTTCAGATCATACCACTTGACATTTCCCACAAAGTTAGTACAGATCACACTTACCCACAAGCCAGGCCCTCTCTGGTAGTAGTTGTGACATCAGCTGGGGTATGGTGCTGTTCCACAGTACGAAGCCATCATGTGCAGATCCTGGGAACCGGGCACAGACATGCGTGATGTACAAATCCGGTAAGCAGACAACTTGTACGTTGATAGAATAGAAGTGCTTCCTTTTCTGGTAGACTTGTTCCCTGTCATGTGGAGGTACAAAGGCAATATGGGTGCCATCAATAGATCAAATTATGTGTGGGATGTGACCAAATCCATAGAAATCCGCTTTCACAGTCACTAAATACCCACATGTCTCAAAAATGCTGCTAGCACCTCTGTGAGTACCCGACTGAACATAGGTTGTGACATTCCACCTGAAATCGCGACAGTGAATTGAAATGAGCCTGTGGCCACAAAATGCAAAACTGACATGAGTTTAGCAAGTGGAGTGATTGATGTAGGATTATTGATGTGGGGTAGGAGGTCAGGCTTCAACTGATGAAAAAAATCCAGACTACTTTGAAGATTCAAATGGAACTTCTGTATTACATGTCACTCTCCCATGGTGTGTAGGTCTGGAAATGAGCAGTACACTGGAGCCAGATGTCTCCTCCCTCTCCCAGAGTACCTATGTGAGGAGTAACACAAAAATGAATATTGGGAGGGCGTGGCTTGCAGCCGCGGAAGATGGCCTGCTGAGTGAGCTGCGCTAGCGGGCGGCATATAAACCCTGTAATCCAACATAATCCGTGAGCAACAGTGGCACGCATCGGCGCCTGAAGACGTCGGGAGGTGGTGGTGTTGCTGCGCAGACCTGAGGCAGCTCCCCTCGGGTGTTAAAACCCATGGAAACGGAGGTCCGGGCCGCTTGATCAGAAGCAGCAAAATGGCGCCTGAGGCATTGCGGCCGCTGCTGGCTCCATTGAATGGGGCTCGCGGAAGCCGTGACCGAGGTGCCCCTCTCCCATCTATACGGCGGCAGCAAGGGATAGCGAGTGCGCGGCTGGAGGCGAGACGCTGCGACTCGCATCTGAAGTATGCCATCAGACCCGGAGTTCACTGAGGCCGCCGGGAGGTGGAGGCCCGATCGGAGCGGTGCACTCCACATCAGAAGGACGGTGAGTGTGAGACAAGGGCGGCGCGACCGGAAGCAGGGCGCCGCGTGCAAAGCAATAAAGAGGCCGGTGAAGAGTGCGGTGTCCTTTGCGTTATGGCCTGAGGCGCCGGCGGGGCCTAGTCCCCATACAATACAAGCTCTGAAAAAACAGGCATCAGCCGCGCATTGAGCGGGACGAAGTGCATGCCCTGATTGACTTTGGGAGAGGCCCAGCTGGACGTGCGAGACGGGGCCGCGCCCAGGGACAGATCGGGCCAAGGGCCACGGCCTTGGATTTCTCTCCTCGATTGGGCCCCTCTGGAGTTGACCGGAAGCGGAGGGTGGGCCGTCCTAGTGGAGACTTCGCTTAATCACTGGGCATAGCAATCCTTTGACCCCTGGCACGGGGAAGCACTCACTGGCCCTACGTGTGCACAGCGGCAGAGTCAGGGGCGTACCCTCCATCACACACAACTGGTCTGTGCCCCAGTCATGGGCGGTAACAGACCGACAGGCCCAGGTCAGTCTAACCAAATTGATAAATATACGGTGGCCATGGGGAGGAAGGTCGGAATTCCGGGTGGAAGCCAGCAGCGAGATCCTATAGACAATGGCCCGGACCCATCGCTGAGAGACATAATGGCAGCGATCAGGGAGCTCTGTGGAACCCTGGAGCCCAAGCTGGATTCGGTGACAGATGATCAACCTTCTGCGTGCGGACTTCAGAAAGATGTCCGAAAAGGTGGCGGTGGCTGAGACTGGCATTGGGAGTCTTCAAGCGAAGACAAAAAGACTCGAAGACCAGGTTGCCGCCCTAACGAAAAATCAAACTGATATCTACGCCCAGCTGGAGGATCAGGAGGGGCACACCAGGCGCAACAACATCCGCATAGTGAGGGTCCCGGAGGGAATGGAGGGGCTGTCCACGGACTGGTTTATAGACAAATTGATATTAAATCATTTAAAGCCAAAGCGCCTGTCCAGCTTTTGCTCGGTCAAGAGGGCCCACCGCGCATTGGGGGGTAAGCCTAAGCCTGGGGCCCCCCCACGTACTATCATCGCCCGAATCCTGAACTTTAGGGGCCACAATGCTATCTTGCAGGCGGTGCGGATGTCCGGCAATCTCCAGCTCGAAAATGCCACAATTCGCTTTTTCCCAGACTTAACTCTCCATGTCCAGCGCCAGCGACGGTCCTTCGAAGGTGTTAAAAGAGCCCTCAGGGAACAAGGAGTGAAATATATGATGCTCTTTCCCGCTCGTCTCAAGATCCTGGATGGGGGCAAGGCGTACTTTTTTGAGACACCCGAAGGGGCCAGCGACGGGTTGGAGGGATGGCAGACAGTAGGCAGGAATGGGGCTCGTGCAGATCGGAACAGCGCCCAACCGGACGTAAGACACGGAGTGCAGAGAGACCGGTGTTGGACAGCCAGGGACATGAACGGATTGCAATCAAGTAACTGGGGACTGGGTTTCTGCGCGAGGTGGTTCCCTTCTTCAGCGATGGGGGGGCTGCATGGTCTCTGGTTCCAGGATGGTGAAAGTGTTCTGAAGAATTTCTCAGGATATGGAACTTAAACTCCCTTGTATGTATTGATATAATGATGCAACGTTCACAATGTTGGATTAACACAGCCAGGAGTGTGGGAGGGGGGTGGGACCGGGGAGTTGGCATGGGCTTGCTTTAGTATAATTATCACACTGGGTGAGACATCCATAAGTCAAGTATATCTCTTCTAGCTGACTGAGAGCTTATGTTCCCTCTTCAAGTTTGATTGTGGGTTGATGGGGCAACAGGCACTCTGCAAGTTTGGAAGGTGGAAGGTTGGGGACCCACCGAGCAGGGAGGCAGGGAGGGGGAGTTGGCTGGGGGTGGTCGTGTTTCAGGGGTGGGAATGTTCTGCTCGATACCAGCTTAGTTCTTTAGCATGTGGGAATTTGCATAACAACACTGTGGGCGACTTCGATTATACGAGAAAGAGGAGCCTCTATGACACAAATGGGTGACCTAGCACATATCACAATATGGACGTGGAACGTGAATGGGCTGGGCAACAAGATTAAACGTACATTGGTGCTACAGCGCATAAAAAGGCATTCACCAGACGTGGTCCTCCTTCAGGAGACACACCTGCGTGGCAATAGGTGCCAGGCTCTTGATCACTTTGGCTATAAAATGGTGGCCCACTCGGGGTTCACGTCTGGTTCTCAGGGGGTGGGCATTCTAATTCGTAACACCCTGCCTGTTGCCGTTTCGGGCACGTGGACGGTTGATGCAGGCTGGTTGGACGCAGTGGCAGGCAGATGGGTGGAGCGTACCATTGTCCTTTGCTCCTGCTACATTCCGCCAGGTCTACACTCTTCGACTTTCACAAGACTTAGCTCCTTCCTGGCGGACCATCCCCAGGGAGTCCTCCTGATGGGTGGTGACACCAACGCAGTTATGGACGCTGACTTGGACCGTTCGGGCGATGGGCGGGGCTCTAGGGGGGAGTTGGGGCTGAATGGTTTTACTACCGCCATGGGGCTTAGAGACCTGTGGCGCACTCATAATCCCTCACATCGACAATACACGTTCTTTTCTGTCCGACATGGGTCCTTTTCCTGACTTGACCACTTTTTCATGTGTACTTATCAGCTGGGAGACTTTGCTGAACCTCACATTCTTGTCCCGGGAATTTCTGATCACTCCCCGGTCAGCATCATTCTTAGGAGTCCGGTGATCAATAGGGCGTCCTTCCCGAGGATAGATACATGGCGCATCCGTGATGAGACCATAGGAGATAAACTCCGGGAGGGTTCTCAGCTTTATTTTGAAGAAAACCGGAGCTCGGTCAAGACCCATATCATGCTATGGGAAGCTTATAAGACGGTTCTGAGAGGGCAGGCCCGGGCTCAGATTGGTGCCCAAAAGAAAGAAGAATCCCTGCAGATCAGCCAGTTGGAAAGCGAAATAGAGAGGCTCGAACGGGATGTTAACATCACTTCTTCTGTTGACCTCCATCATACTTTGACTCTTAAACAGAGGGAACTCCGGGCCCTGGCAGAGGGAGAGGCGCGTGCCTACTTCCTCGCCACGCAACATCGAATTTATGATGTAGGAGATAAGGCCCTGAAGCTACTAGCGTGGCTCGAGCGGCGGGATAGGGAGCGCTCATGGGACACTGAGGTGCGGGACCTGACAGGCTCCTTAGTCTCTAATAGCATGGACATAGCGGAAGTGTTCGCGTCATACTTTGTAGGGGTGTACTCCCCGGTACGCACCAGGACTGAACACAATTGCGCGTAGTTCTTACAGGACTTCGCATTGCCCATGTTGTCCCATGACCAAAGAGACCGCCTCGATGCGGATTTCACCAGGGAAGAAATGGGGAACGCCCATAATTCACTGCAGTCCGGGAAGGCGCCGGGACCAAACGGGCTCCCCGTAGAGCTATATAAATGGCAGGCAAACGTAATTATTAACCCCCCCCTTCAGATGTACTTGGAGGCGTGGGAGCTGGGTAGGCTCCCGCCCGATCAGCAGGAGGCCACAATTGTCATTATTCACAAAGCAGGGTAGCCGGCAGACCAATGTTCTTCTTACTGCCCAATTTCACATATCAATGTTGAGGCCAAGGTCCTGGCCAAGGCCTTGGTGGATAGACTGGTGTCGGTTCGACCAGACCTAGTGCATGTTGACCAATCATGCTTTATGCCACGCAGGAGCACCCGTCACAACTTACGTCGTCTTGATGGTGTACTTTATATGACAGAGGATGTGGGGAACACTCAGACAGCATTGATGGCGCTGGACGCCTCAATGGCATTCGATAGTATTGAAAGGCCATACCTGTTTATGGTGCTCCAGAAACTGGGCTTCGGCCTGACTTACTGCAGTTGGGTGCGTCTCCTTTACGATCAGCCTATGGCGAGGGTGAGAGTTAACGGAGCCGTGTCCAGAGTCTTCCCTTTACGGAGGGGTACCAGACAGGGGTGCCCCCCTGTTCCCCCTCCTGTTTGCCTTGGCCCTGGAGCCGTTGGCTCATTGGATCAGGAGAGACAGGTCATTTTGGGGCTTGGTGCTGACCGATGAGTGGGAAGAGCGTATCTCTTTTTACGCCGACGATATTGTGTTATATATGGCTACACCATACCACTCAATAGCGCAGGCGCTACACCTCTTTGAATTATTCAGCAGTTAATCGGGCTGCACAATTAATTGGGCGAAGTCAGTAATCTTTTCACTTTCGGGTCACCCCCGCGGATTCCATCTCAGTGTTCCGCCTCAGTAGCAACGGAAGGGTTCATGTATTTGGGGGTATATGTTACGCGAGACAGGGGGGAGTTCTTTGCCAGGAACCTGGAGCCCCAACTAACACGCCTCGGGTCAGATGTGAGCCATTGAAGATCGCTGCCTCTCTCCCTCATAGGCCAGGCTGCAATGTTTAGGATGCTAGCACTACCGCGGCTCCTCTACATTCTACAAAACACACCGTATCCGGTTCCTCCCGGGTTATTTACATGAATATCACAGGCGATACGGACGCTGCTCTGGGATGGTGGTAACCTAAGGATAGCACTCCACAAGCTGACATGAGGGGTATACGATGGGGGGCTGACGCTTCCTGATGTCAAATTGTATTATTGGGCCTCGCAGCTACAGGTGGTTAATGACTGGGTATATACAGATGAGTCGGAACCGGACTATAGAGTCGGCCGGATGGTCATGCCGGGGGGAAACTGTGAGACGCTGCTCTATGCCCGAAAGCTGCGGAAGGAATGGCCTACACATACATGGGTGGTTGTTCAATGTTGGAGGGAGGCAAACAAGTTCCTGGGGTGGACGGGTTCCCTGACGGGAAGAACCCCTTTATGGCTTGGGGATTAGTTGACAGAGGTGACTTGACTGACCGGTTTCAGGGGATGGAAACTCATTGGCATTGAGTATTTGGGGGAGGTCTGGAAAGGGGACGCCCCCGGATCCTTCGCTCACCTCAAAAAGGCTTCATGACTCACAACACTATCATACCATACGCCTCATTCACGCCCTGCGCTCACACATACGAAGCGACACGTCAATCCCGGAGTATTCTCTCATGGAGGATAGACTGCTCCTGGATCCTATACTAGAAAAGCCCACATCCACCATATACTGCAAACTCATTAACAATATGCCGGACCCCTTGGTGACGTTGCGGGCAACGTGGGTTAGAAACATTGGTGCCCTGGAAGATGATGACTGGCAGGACGCCTTGCAGAAACCGCGCAAAATAGCAATTTGTTCTAGGGTTCAGGTCGGTGCAGCTCAAAATTCGACACCGCATCTACTACCCTCGTACACACCTATATGCCTGGGGAAGGAGTCAGTTGGCCCTTTGTGCGCGGGGATGTCAAGGGGAAGGCACCTTCTACCACATATTATGGGTGAGCACTGAGATAGTGCCCTTCTTGGCCAGGGTCACGGACACGATGTCGGCTGTTGTGGGTTCAACGGTCCCAATAAAACCCAGGTGGTTGCTGCTAATGATCAAGGGTGACACTGATTGGTCCAGATATATTGAGATTTGGCTGGCAAGGGCAGCAGGTGTAGCAAAAAGGAACATCGCCAGTGGGTGGGTTCGCAGGCACCTCCAAAGTGGGAACAGTGGAAGCGAGACCTAGATTGGTGCCAGAGGGCCGAAGAAACTATTTATAAGAGTAGAGGTTGTTCTAAGAAATGGAAGAAAGTCTGGGGGCCTTGGCTGAAATACAGGGCGACAGAGAGAGAGCCAGAGGCATAAATTCACCACTTGGATGTCCCACTTGTGTTCTCAAATGTTTTATTTCTGTATAGTATACTGCTATTCCCTCACATGCTGTATGAACACTGTCCGGAAATGGATGGTAATATGAGCAATGTTAATAAAAATATATATATATATATTTTTTTAAACTGTATATTTGTCACAGTGTGCAGAGTAACATATGTGAAGAGTAAGGCAAAAGTCATGTGTCTGAACATGAATGCTTCATGAAGCACTGCACATTTTACATCATCAATGTCAAATCTTATATATCCACCAGTTATCCCCAAGGTGGCCTTCACAGGTCTGTTACAGAACTGTGCACATCATCAATTCAGAAAATGTAAATTGCCACTGTAGTGAGGGTAGTATAACTCTCCATGTGACATACCACCAACTGTGGTGTATAATCCGCTGTGCACATTTTACCTATGTGCAAAATAATGCACTACACCAATGAAGTTTTCTACTGGATGTGAAATGGAAATGGAGCATTTCAAATGTAAACAAACATGTTTGCCCTCATTTGTAGTGTTGGTGACACACTTAACTGTCCCCAATACAGTTTTCCCAACCCATAACATGGCAGATGTCTGACTTAGCTAATAGGACATGCTGTACCTATGCCGCCAGCGGTAGTTGACCGTGTGGTGGGCAGTCACATGCACGGCGGTCACAGCCACAAGCTAATGTTGGGGTTAGTGGCGGTCGCTGCACAATGGCTGTGTGTGCTGACGCTGCTTACCTTGTATGTGGGGTACATGTATGTGGCGGTTGGGAAAAATTCTCACTTTCCTCCTGACACCGCTGCTATCAACACCTCCTCCATTTTAGCTGCTGTTTGCCACTTCTGGGATCAATAATGGCACACACTGCAGGGGAGAGGGCCCCTCCTTTCACTCCAGAAGAGGACGAGGTCCAGGCATGTTTCTCAAATACATATTGAACTCCATTTCCCTGATTCCTTTCTATTTCCATGGACTACAATGTGCCTCTGAGTGTCAGAGTGTAAGCATTATGTTGATTGCATACATTGTGTGGCCCCTACATAGGGTACACTTGTGATGGATTACGGGGCCCTGGACTTTGTGGAGAGAAGGACACCTTTACTATGTAATAATAATAATAATAATAATACTGATATTTGTAAAGCGCGAACAGCTACCTCACGAGGAGGTGTCCCGGCGCTATAGACTGCTGGGGAACCCGTCCTGGCTATCCCTGTGAGATGGTCCCTTTCTGGGTATCTCCAAGGTGAAACCAGGCATCCCCAGCGTCTGTGGGGGGCCGTTGTAGAGATGAGGCAAGCTTAATGCCCAGAGTTGCCGAGTGTGTTCCTGGTTAGAGTAGGTACCGAGGCGAGAATTATCGAGTCCGTTTTGACCCTGGTCCACAACCCTGCCGCGTCGGGAATTGAACCCTGGTCCCTGGCCAATTCTCTGCTTACGGGTCTGCCGCCTCTAACCAGTGAGCCACACCTCTCTACAAGGGTGATTTCTACTTGTGTTACAGGCATATCACCATGCAGGGATCAAGTTCATAGAAGCTACAATTCGTTTTGAAATCACATCATGGTATAAGTGCATTGTTGTGCCTAGGCTTTATACCATGAGCCATGTCTGTATATTATCTCACCAATTATCTTGACCTACTATCCATGCAAACATCTGATGCCGTTGTTCCAATGCAGGATCTTGTTAGTAAGTGCAACTTCTCTGAGAACTGGTTTGTTTAGACATAAATGTGTTTTAGACCGGGAGGGGCTAGTTGACGAGGGAGCAACTTGTATCGTACCTCTTGGGTAGACTAAGGGCCTGGTTACAAGTTTGACATTGTGGCACTGGGTCCACCCCGCTGCCACACTGCCAAACCCTTGGTTGGGCCGCCCGCCAGATTGCGAGTGATTCTCATGCCTAGTGGGCTTTTTGTGACGTTCCCACGGCTGCCCCTGAAACTGGGCACCACAATGGGAACGCCAAAAACTGTTCCTGCATGGCATGGACTGAAAAGTCCATGCTGTGCAGAAACTGGGGTGCATATACACAGGGGGGCACATGATGTGGCCCCTTGCATGCACCCCTTGGTGCAGAGAAACAAGGGGGCCCTGTAGGGCCCCCTTTGTTTTCTCTCCTCCACAGTTCACATGGAGCAGGAACCTCCATTAAAACCATGGAGGAGAGGAAACTTGTAATATGCTTGTGGGGAACGTAGCAGTCCCAACAAGCATATTGCGGCCTCCTGACCGCCGCACCGCCACCAGGGAACAGCGGTTTCCTGGTGGCTGCAGTGGGGAAATGGCTGTCCAATTGCCCTAATTGTAATAGGGTGCACCCATGAGTCTGGCAGTCCCTGGACCACCTGACTCCTAATTAGACCCTAAATAGTACCTCAATCACAGTGCAGCCAGCGGACAGATACTAATTAAGATCAATCAATCTGTGCATGGTCCATGGCCCACAGAAAGAAAAGGATGTGATGCCCAGCACGCACTGGCCAATTAAGATGCAGCAAAGAATAATGACAATGATGCCAATGAATGGTAATCAATGGGCAGTCTCAATGCCCTTATAGTAAACAATACTTGTTGCAATGCCAGCACATGTGCTATCAGCAAGTGAGACCTAAAACAGTTAAATTGGCTTTTCAAAAAAGAAAGTTTAATTGTATAGATTTTTAAAAGGTGTTTAGGATCCCACATTTGAGTGGGACAATGCAGTGCTTATACATATAAATGAAGAGACCCTCTTGCCATAGAATTATGGTTACAGGAGCATAAGTACTCCTTCACAGACACTGTCATAACATGTTGGTATGTTGGGTTTGCTTGAAAAACAGTATAGAAGTTTTCGAGAGTTTAGCCAGTAGCTAAGAGCACCCACAGAGTATGGACTTTAATGCAGATGATAGCACCAAGTTGTGGATGGAAGCGATATATATTTTATTGGCTGAAATAAACTCTCGTAGATAGTAGAAAGATGTTATTATTAATTTTAGAAGTTCCCTGGATTAAGCGATTTCGTTTAATCTATGTCAATCTTTTTCACACCGCACCACAAGAATGTGTTTACATCATACTTTGAGCTTTATTGTACGTTTCTGGTTGTTCGTCTATGCTGTGACTAAAATAAATATAGGAGGCGTTTGTGGCTCGTAAAGTAAATATGAAGAATACCTCCGAGCTTTCCTGCTTGAAATCAGTCAGTAAAACATGAGCTGTTCATTGTCGAGAACAAACAGCCACTGTGGTTTCTATCTATCTTAATCTGGAAACCCCGCATGTAGAAATAACGCTGCCATCAATGCAGGTTTCTCCGAGTGAGGTACATAAGGTTGAGTGGTTGAAATAGCTTTGTTGATTCAGTCGCTTGAATTCTATTTAACAACATATTTCCACTAAGTAGAAACCTAGTAAATGATTAAAAAAAATATATATACCTTTTACTATTCAGTGGTTCCGAATACAACCTTTCTATGTCATGGACAGTCCAGGTCTTTAAATTGGACTTTACTGAGCAAAGCCACTTCCATTTTTTGTGGCGCAGAAAAAAGTGCCACTGGCAATCTTTTAACACCTGGCCTTTACGAAGTCAAGTTTAGTTTTCTCCAGTGGCGGCAAGCTTAGAAAAAAATAGAGGGGGGCAAAGGTGCACAACTAACCATTAGTTCGGGAGCTCCACCAGCTCAACACTTCTGTTTGCTGTCCACAAGCAGGAAAAGGAAGGACTTCTTTCCTGCTCATGAAAAATGCAACTCCAACCAATCCTGGGGCTGCTTTCATGCTGTGAAAGAAGCTCCCGGATTGGTGGGATCATGCTTACTCAGCACTCATTTAGAGGCTGGGGGCCTATGCCAGCAATCCCAGGGCTGTTTTACAGTCTTTGGATTGCTGGGTCTACAGTGCACATGTCGGGTTGGCCGTAGCAAGATGGCCCGCCAATCCGTCATGTGCATTGTAGACCAGTGCTGTAATCCTGCAGTTGTGGGATTCAGCTCTGCCCCCACCCTGGTGCTATACACAGTGCAGGGTGGTGCAGTGACAAATAAATACAAGCATTTGCAATGCAAGTTGGTCTCGCATTTGTGAGAAATAGAGGTATTGGCGCTGTAAATGAGAATGTCTTTTACCCATGTGTTTTGGATGTATGTGGTGTGGAGTGGATTTATGTCCGTTGGAATTGTTAGTTGTGGAATGTGTGTGGTGGAATTGTGTGGAGTGGATTTGTGAAGTGGAATTATGTGGCATGGTGTGTAATGGAAATGTGAATAGTAATTATGTGGTATTGAGTGCACTGTAATTATGTGGAGTGGGATTGTGTGTCAGAGTGGAATTATGTGGAATGGCATTTTGTGTGGTGGAGTGGTATTTTATGGAGTTTAATTATGCGGTGTGCTGTTGAACTATGTGGCATGATGCGGAATTCTGTGGTGTGGATTGGATGTATGTGGTGTGTTGTGTAATTGTGTTGTTCAGTTGAAAAAAGTGGTGTGGAATGGAGATGTGTAAAATTGAATTGTGTGGCATGGAAGTGTGTGACACTGAGTGGAATAATGCTGATTGAAATTTTGTGACATGATGTGGAGTATATTTGCGTGGATTGTCTTACCAAGTTTAAAAATGCACCTCTTTTACTGCCAGCCTTGCTTCTCGTAAGCAATGACTAGAAGTACAAAGTGTGTGTTTACGCACTGCTTGCAGGTTTTAAAAACACATGGGTAAAAGACATTGTCATTTACAATGCCAATAGCTCAAACTCTTGCAAATGCAAGACCTATTGCATTGCAAATGCTAGTTAACTGCAGTTTGCAGGCTTCATCCTGCAAGCCATGTTGTCTGCTGACCCTTAATTAAAATGCAGTGACTCCTACTCTTTTTTGCCTCTTGACCCATCTTGAATTCAATGCAGCCTTTCTAAATTTGCAAATCCTTGGGCGTAAAAGGCTTTGCAGTGAAAGGGCTCAAAAGTGTGCTTTTTTTTTTAAGTTTCAAAAGATAAATTATTGAATATCAAAATGCACATATTAGCAAAATATTATAATCTCTAAATAGAACAAAGTGCAAAAATATCATAAACAGGGGAAAGAAACAGAAAATGAAGAGGAGGGGGTAGAAAAGGGAAGGGAAGAATACATCAAATGCTACAACAAAACTTTGCATTTAAAATGTAACAGTTGGTATAAATAGAAATCCTCTAATAAAAAAGTATACAGTTACCAAGAGATAGAATACAGTAGATAATAAACAATCATTATTAACTTCAAGGAAGTTTGGGAACTTCTTCAGTGCAAGGGGTATGTAAGGGTACAGACTGAGCAGATATGGTCAAGAAATTGGTAATGGGTAACCATAATGAATCTCGTTTAATAGCAAGCTTAATGGGATAAACGTAAGCCCTGTCTAGTCTGTGATTATAACAAACTCCGTACCACCAAGTTTGAAAGGAGACGTTCAAGGTATCCTTCCAAGACTTAGTAATTTGTTAGAACGCTACAGCTATAAGTAAATCAACAATGGATGTGTTAATAGCGGAGGAGGGCCATATGTCTGATAGACTGCCTAGAAAAATATGTGAAAAAGTAAAGGGGAATTGTGTAGAAATATTTTTATTAACTTGTTGCCACACTCTGATCCAAAAGATGTGAATCCTTGGGCAAGTAAATAGCATATGTTTAAGATCTGCTACCTCTGCCAAACAGGACCAGCAGATAGGGGAATAGAGAAATCAATTTTATGTAATTTGGCAGGAGTAATCAAAAGCCTATTATATATAAAAAGTTATGTTTGAGTTGTGTTTGCTGCTCTAGAGGATTACCTTATTTTAGACCAAATTTTGTGCCAGGTTAAAATAGAAAACGATTCCTCTAAGTCCAATTCCCAGTCCCTTTCTACTTTAGATTTATCCCGGGTATTAGAGGTATCTCGTAATTTTTTATAAATTTGGGATGCGGAGACTGAAGAAAGTAAAAAGGGGAGAGTGAGGGGAGAAGAATTGACATGTGTAATGGAAAGTGTAAGGGTGTCATAGCTGTTTTGAGCAGCTGTACTCAATAACCTATACTTGGGGTAGAAGGATATAGGCAGAGAAAAGAAAAGCGGGCTTGAATTTCAGCGATGGGGATACAAGTACCTTCATGAAAAAGTTGATAAGTCCAATTAAGACCAAGATCTTTCCACTCTTTCTAAAAAAGGGTCTTATTCCTGATTTTAATAAGCGGATTATACCAAATAGGGGATTGTACCAATCGTGAGCGATCATCTAGACCAGCTAGGAAAAGAGGAAGAAAGGTTTTGCGGGAATTTTTAAGAATGGGGAAAGAAAGTTTTTGTGGAATATGGGATAAAGTTATAAATTCTTCAAAAGTGAAAGGATGGAAAAAGGAGGATTCGATTCCTGCCCATAGTGGTTGAGGGGAGGGATCTGACCTTCGTTCAGATAACAAAGAAACAGACTGTGTAAGAAAAAATGAGGTGTGATATGAGGAGAAATCTGGAAAATTGACTCCTCCCAGATGTTTAGGACATTTAAGTTTAGAGAAGGACATCCTAGCTTTTTTGTTTTGCCATACAAAGTTTGATAGAATAGAGTAGATATGTTTATAACAGGATTTAGGGATATTAACTGGGAGATTAGAGAGGGAAAATAGAATTATTGGGACTAACATCATTTTAATAGAATCCAATCTTCCCCACCAGGATAAGAACAAGGGATGCCAACGAGTTGTAGAGTTATTCAAAGTTGTTTGTAGATTTTTCAGATTCATTGTTACAGTGTCTTTAATCAAGGTAGTGAACCATAATCCTAAGTATTTGATCTTAGTCGGGCTCCAATGAAAAGAAGAAGCCAAGAAGTCAGCATAAAAACAAAACTTATTTAAAGGAAGAATTTCACATTTATCGACATTAAGTTTATAACCTGATACCAATGCAAAATTTGAAACTTCTGATAGGAAGGTTGGAATAGAAGTCTGAGGGTTAGCAATGAATAAAAGAATATTGTCTGCATAAGCAGAGAGTTTCAGATGCTTATCTCCATCAGGAAAACCAGTAATCTCTTTATTCAATCGAACTTTTGTAAGAAAAGGTTCTAATGCTAAAATAATGAGAAGAGGAGAGAGAGGACAACGTTGTCGGACACCTCTAAAAAGAGGGAATGAGGAAGAGACAAGGCCATTGGCTAAGATAAATGATCTAGGAAAGGAGTACAATAATGAGATATAAGAAAGAAATTTCGGACCAAAACCAAACCAAACAAGAGTTGAGAATATAAATTGCCAGTTAACCCTGTCAAATGCTTTTTCAGCATCTAATGCGACAGCAGCTAATGAATGTTTATAAGAGTGGGACTTACTGAGAACATTAAAAAAGAGACGGGTATTATCAGAATGGTGCCGGCCTTTGATAAAACCGCTTTGTTCTTTACCAATTAATTTTGGTAAACTTTTGTCCAAACGGAGCGCAAGAATTTTCGCAATTATTTTATAATCCATGTTGATTAAAGAGATAGGTCTATAATTTTTACATAAAGTGGGATCTTTGTTTTCTTTGTGAAGATGACAAATCAAAGCTTACTGAAAGGAGCCTTCAGATTTCTTGGATGCAATAAAAAATGAAAATAATTGATGGAGTTTGGGAACGAGTAATTTGGAAAAATGTAAATAAAATTCTATTGTGAAGCCATCCGGCCCAGGGGCTTTCCCTTTTTATATACTTGAATGGATTCCAGAATATCATGAGGGTATATGTCAGCATCTAAGGAGGAGAAATCTACCTCTGGTAAGGAAGGTGAGGGGATGGATGACAAATAATGATTCATGTCAGTTAATAGAGGAGGGGATTCTGGTGTATAAAGCTTTTGATAAAAGTCAGTGAATTCTGTGAGAATAGCCTCATCCTTATGGATCGTAGTGTTAGACGAAGTTACAATAGATTAAATTTTAGTGCATTCTTTTTTGACTTTATGATAATTAGCAAGAAGATTGCCAGCTTTGTTTTGCGCGCTATAATATTTAGCACTAGATTTAAGTAGATATAAATTTGGAGATTCTGTGGAAAGTTTGTTGAAAGAAAATGTGGCCTTAAGAAGTCTATCTAAGTCAAATTGAGACTTAGTTAAATAATAAGAACGTTCCAATTGTTTAATTTGCATATTGAGTAATTGTATGGATTGAGAGGATGCGCGTCTCTTTTGGGCAACAAATGAAATAATGAAATCTCTAGAAGCAGCTTTAAAAGTGTCCCATAACAGTTGAGGAGATATCTGAGGAGATGCATTCTCTATAAAAAATAAGGATGCAAAATCAAGGAAGGCTGATGTGAATTTGGAATCTAATAGGAGAGAGTTGTTAAATCTCCACCTCCTAGCACCCTTTATGGGGAGGAGTAAGTCTAAACTTAAGGAAACCGGGGCATTGTCAGAGATTAAAATAGAGCCAATGTCCGAGTGGGTAATATGTTGAGTCAAGGCTTTGGATATGAAGAGATAGTCTATCCAGGATTGGGATGAGTGAGCAGGTGAGTAGTATGTGTATTCTTGTAGTGTAGGGTGGCAAAGTCTCCAGGAGTCAACAAGAGATCTTTGAGATATAGTTGAGGTGAATTTAGTGTGTATGGGAGAGGGTGAGAAATGAGAATTGGACCTTCTATCTAAAATAGGATCCATAATCATGTTACAGTTACCACCTAAAAGGAGGTAATCATCAGTACATTGCATCAGGGGAGGGGAACAACTTCCAGGAAGATTGCAGAAAGCAAAAAACGACGAGGGACCACAAAAACCGTTACCTAATAAAAAGAAAATAGAGAGAAAATAATAAGGAACCTACCAATACAACACAAAATTACATACTACAGAAGGAAGGAGATGGATCACCGATAGGAACAAAACAAATAACAAACAGAAACAAGGATGGATACATGAAGCTTCATGACCGAGGCACTTCCATGGATTCCACTCTACAACTGTCCAACAATTGTTGGAGGAGCGCAGGATCTTCATAGTTAGTTGTCTTTTTATTATAAGTCACTTTGAAGAGGCAAGGGTAGAACAAGCCATATCTAGCATTGAGGCTGCGCAGCGCGGGTCTCATTTCCAAGAATTTTCTCCGGCGTTCAGCAGTTGTCTTGGCTTAGTCTTGGTCAAAAAAGAGGTTAGAACCACTCCAAGAAATGTTTCCACGTTGTTTGGCAGCCTGAAGGACTTTGAGCAAGTCAGTGTACTCTAGAAAATACAAAATAACTCCTCTAGGTTTCGCAGAGGGTGATGGAGAACGAGAGACGTGAGGGATTAGAGCCTTCAAGGCCTTCGGCCAGCCCATAAATGCGTAAATTATTGCGTCTGTTGCGATTTTGCAAAATTTCAATTTGCTGCTTAAGTTGCTCTATCTCTTTGGATATATGAGGAACTTGATTTGTAAGTCCTTGTACAGAATCAACGCGTTTTTCTAGGTCACCAACTCTCTGTTCAGTAAGCGACCAATTAGCTTCCAGATTCTGCAGTCGGGTATTGGTTTCCTCCATATGTGGCTCAAGAGCACAAATTTCATCAAGGATGAGCTCCATGGATATTAAAGATGACGAGTTAGTAGGGGAAGGTGGATTCACTTTTGCCCGTTTGCCTGTTGTAGACGACGACGCAGAGGGTATTTTGGAACCTTGTTTTGCGCCTGAGTTATTGAGATTCTCATCCACGGGGTCTTGTAGGACATTAAATGGGTTGAAATCCTCTAAAACTGCCTCATTGGAAAGAATAGTTCCACTACTGTTAGAACGAAGCATTGCTATGAGGAGCGGTAAAAGGTGAAGCACCTTATGTAAAATGGGGAAATAAAAGAACCACTGGAGTCAAATTGGTAAATAAATAACAGAGAAAATAGACTATTTTAGTCCAGGAGGCCGCAGCATCAATAAAGAAATAATGTATACATTAAATGAGGGAGATGGTGGTCAAAAACAGAAGAAAAATTATGCCATAACAAAAAGTGCGTGTTTTCTGTGAGAAAAGAACATCTCACCAATTCAGGCGGGAAATTGCAAAAACGCCGAAAAACAAAATGGCGGCCGCGACGATGCATCGTCGCGGCCGGTAAATATATTAAAATGTAAGCGTTGAGCTCACCCTGTGCTTCCCCAGCGGTCACATTTGGTGCAGCACAGGTTCCGACCGCTAATTCGCCTGGTTTCAGGGTCCAAGGAGAGGAATGTAAGCCTGGAGCCGTCCCGCTGTCTCACGTCCCGACGGAGCTCTCGGGAACAGCGGCCATTTACTGAGGCTCCAAAGCCACGCCCCCCAAAAGTGTGCATTTTTAAACAGACTTGTGATAACAAAACTGTAAGTGTATGCAAGCAGCCGGGAAGTCTTTTGTATTCAAACACTGAACTAGAAAATACAAAATAGTCTTGCTGTAGGAAGGTGTCTGCAGACATGCGAGTATAAATGTTATAGATTTTCCTTAATTAGCAAAGTGGTGTAAATCACTTTAATGACATGAGCGATTGCCTGTGTTTTCTGGCATTCACAATCTCTGATATCTGTAGTGGCTGTGGGGGGGATAATGAAAGAGGAGGAGCGAAGGAAAAAGAGTGTAGTTTGGGGGAGGGAGAGATTACATGTGAAGTTACAGGCACATTTAATTATGGCAAGCCCAGATCCCAGGTTAGTGGGCAGCCTAATCACCATGGGGTAAAAGATTGCCTTCTCTTGTGTGCTGAGAAAACACACCGTGTTTACATCTGCTTAATGGTTACATTCCATTGTAACACAGTTGCAGAATGACAACTTCCTTTCTAAAGGCAAAAACAAAAGGTAGTGCTGAGCACTATTTACTGCACCCTGGGATATTCCGATATGAAAGGAAGCCTCTGGAAGTTGGTGGGCTATGAGCGCGCTAGCGATGGTGACTTAAGTGGTAACTCACACTCATTTCATCTACAAATTATGTGTATTTGTAAGCACTTGGCAGGAACAGTTAAGTGCATTTTTTTGCCATAGACGTGGCGACATCTTTGGATACATGCCAACACATCAGAAGAGAAAAGTGAGAGATTTCTAAAAATAAAAACCAGGAGAATAGGGCCTAGATCAGGTTGCTGTCATGCATGGGCTTTGCAAGTGTGCTGCTGTTTGATTGGATATTTGAAACGCAAATGCCATTTTGTTCTTACGTTTAATAAGCAAGGAGAAGGTGCAATAGCAGGCAGAGAGAGTGTGTTACAAGTGTTGTGCACTGGCCTGTAGGAGTAGGTTGCTAGCAGTGCATATACCACATTACTCAATACTAGGCGGTACTAGGCAGGACCTGTCAGCTGAAACCCCTGAGGAATCGGGTTTTTGCATGTAGGAAGTGGGAGGCGGGAGACTAGGCTTGAAATCGGGAGGGTGGCATGTATATCTCTGTGAACACGTTCTGAGCTTCCTTCTCGCCTAGTGATTGCATCCTAACCAGGCTCAAACGGAAACCGAGAGAGGCCGTTTGACGCTCACACATTCCACTGTGTAAAATCCTTGTTTATTTTGAGGTGAAGTGACATTACCACCATAAAGGAACTTCGTACAACAAGGGCAGTGTCATAAAGGCTTTTCCAGATCTAGATGCAAGGCCAATCTCCTACGAGCAACAGCAGGAAAGCGATGCTGCAACCTGATCAGCCTGGTTTCGTAATTTAGCTACGTTCAAAATGAAGACTAACAAACTAATCAACTAATATTGTCAGTTGATTAGGTCAAGATGCAGCTGTGATGCGCATTGTCGGGCTCCAGCAAGAGAGGTGCGGTCATTGGCAAAACGGGAGCCGTCTCAGGGTGCTAAACTCAGCTGCAAAGCTGTGGACAATCTGAGAACCTATGGCTTATGAGTGGATTAAAAAGTACATACAACGGACTCCTGAGGCGGAAAGCCGGGAGATAGACTCTGCGTGATTTTAAAAATTTACTGTGATACTGTATTTTTACTTCTTGGCTCACCTACCTATCTCCTGTTGACATCCTCGTAACAGCGCTCCACGCTGCAACGACCCCCTCCTCCTGGCCGCCATTCACGAGGGCGAGGCGCACCTCGAGACACGCCCCCTCGGCCGGCCACGCCCCCCCACCACGCATATAAATAGCGCGCGCCAAAAGCTGAGCGCTGCACTAACAACGGACTCCTGAGGCGGAAAGCCGGGAGACAGACTCTGCGTGATTTTAAAAATTTACTGTGATACTGTATTTTTACTTCTTGGCTCACCTACCTATCTCCTGTTGACATCCTCGTAACAGCGCTCCACGCTGCAACGACCCCCTCCTTCTGGCCGCCATTCACGAGGGCGAGGCGCACCTCGAGACACGCCCCCTCGGCCGGCCACGCCCCCCCACCACGCATATAAATAGCGCGCGCCAAAAGCTGAGCGCTGCACTAACAACGGACTCCTGAGGCGGAAAGCCGGGAGATAGACTCTGCGTGATTTTAAAAATTTACTGTGATACTGTATTTTTACTTCTTGGCTCACCTACCTATCTCCTGTTGACATCCTCGTAACAGCGCTCCACGCTGCAACGACCCCCTCCTCCTGGCCGCCATTCACGAGGGCGAGGCGCACCTCGAGACACGCCCCCTCGGCCGGCCACGCCCCCCCATCACGCATATAAATAGCGCGCGCCAAAAGCTGAGCGCTGCACTAACAACGGACTCCTGAGGCGGAAAGCCGGGAGACAGACTCTGCGTGATTTTAAAAATTTACTGTGATACTGTATTTTTACTTCTTGGCTCACCTACCTATCTCCTGTTGACATCCTCGTAACAGCGCTCCACGCTGCAACGACCCCCTCCTTCTGGCCGCCATTCACGAGGGCGAGGCGCACCTCGAGACACGCCCCCTCGGCCGGCCACGCCCCCCCACCACGCATATAAATAGCGCGCGCCAAAAGCTGAGCGCTGCACTAACAACGGACTCCTGAGGCGGAAAGCCGGGAGATAGACTCTGCGTGATTTTAAAAATTTACTGTGATACTGTATTTTTACTTCTTGGCTCACCTACCTATCTCCTGTTGACATCCTCGTAACAGCGCTCCACGCTGCAACGACCCCCTCCTCCTGGCCGCCATTCACGAGGGCGAGGCGCACCTCGAGACACGCCCCCTCGGCCGGCCACGCCCCCTCCAATTGCCTGTTCTTTCACCATAAATCATGTGCCTTGGCAGGAAGCGCAGCGGACGAGCGCAGCGGGCGCGACGATTGCGCGCCGAAGGCGCGCCTAAGGCAAGCCCGTCTGCGCCCGTCCGCGACTGGCCGGGACTAGGGGCTTATCACTCTGCTCCGCTTATCACCTATACCCCGGACCACCTTCGCTGCTGCCAGGGCCCCTGGCCTATCCCGGCCTCTATTTGCTCTCGTATCTCCTCCCTTGGTCTCTCTCCTGCTGCTCCCTTCCTCTGTCCTTTCCCCACAGTGGACACCCCTCCCGTGTCTTGCAGCACCGCTCCCTCATCATCCCCCAAAGCCCTCACAGCCTATTATCTCAACACCCGGTCTGCTGTTGCCCATGCACATGAACTGTCAGTCTTATTGGATCTCCATGCTCCCGACCTTCTTTTTTTAACCGAGACATGGTTTTGCGATGACTCCCTCCCTGCCCTACTATCCACCCTACCGGCCACCTACTATGCCCTCAGGGCGGACCGCCCTTCTGGTAGGGCCGGGGGCGGCGTGGCGGTCATCGCACGCACCAATCTCCTCTTCCAAACGTTACCTTTACCTGACATTGCAACCTCCGAATTTCTGGTGATCCGCACAGTCTCCACCTCTCCCCCCCTGACTTGCTTCCTTACCTACCGTCCCCCTCAGTCCCCCTCACAGTTTCTCCCCGACTTTTTGGAGGTCTTGGCCACCATCACAGTCAACAACTCCTCCATTCTGCTCCTTGGCGATTTTAATTTCTGGCCCTCCGACTCCGCTGAGTGCCCTTCCTCCAAGGAATTCTCCGATACCCTTCACTCCCTCAACTTCATTTCCCATGTCCATTCCCCCACTCACATCAAAGGTCATATACTCGATCAGATGTGGTCCCTGAACTGCTCGGTGGATTCACTCTCTATTACCCCTTGCCCCTGGTCTGATCACCACTTGATCTCTTTCCTTCTTCCCATCCTCCCTCCAGCCAAGCCCCCCCGGCCTAAAAACACCTGGGTCCGATCATGGGGTCGTGTCAACCTGGAGAATCTCTCTTCCCTTCTTACTTCATCCCTCCCCCCCCTTCAGGGTCTTCCTACACTTTCCCAGGTCAATGCCATAGATCGGTGGCTCTCCCACGGACGCGACGCTTTTGCCCCGCTCAAGCGCATTACCTCCAAACGCGACAAGGACGCTAATCGGTGGTTCACCGAAGAGCTTAAGACCACCAAATTAACAGTACGCCGCGCGGAGCGGGCATGGAGAAGAAATTACTGCCCCACTCTAAAACTGGATTACACTAACATCCTAAGCCAGTATAAAAAAGACATCTTGGAGGCAAAAACATCCTACTTCTCCTCCAAAATTTTAGCCGCGGAAAACCAGTCCAAGGAGATATTCACCATCATCCACAACCTAGCGTTCTCGGACAGATCCACTCTTAAGCCAGCCCCGTCCGAAGAACTCTGTCTCTCTCTCAACAACTATTTCATTCACAAAATCATCACTATCAAGGCTAATATCCCGCCACCCTCCCCCTCTTTTGTCGACCCTCAATGTCCCCCCCCTAAAGGTGTGCTTACCTCACTTCCCCCTATCACTCGAGAGAGCCTGATCACCTTGGTTCCCCTGGTCAAATCCGGCTCTCCTTTAGACCCCTGTCCCGCTCACATTCTCCGCCATATCTTTGTTTCCTGCCCTGACCCTCCCCTTCACCTTCTTAACAGCTCTCTTGCCCAAGGCATCGTTCCTAAACCCTTGAAATCGGCGGTAATTGTGCCCATCCTAAAAAAACCCGGGGCAGACCCCTCTGTCCCCGCCAATTTCCGTCCTATTTCCCTCCTACCATTCCTGGCCAAGTTGCTCGAGCGCCACGTCACCTGTGCTCTGAGCTCTTTTGTGGAGAATCATGGTGCTCTTGCCCCCCGTCAAGCCGGTTTCCGCCCTGCACACTCTACGGAGTCCGTTGTCCTGTCGGTCTTGGACACCCTTAGGGAGGGCATGGACACTAATCAGCACCAGGCCCTTGTACTCCTCGATCTCTCAGCCGCCTTCGATACGGTGGATCACACCATCCTTCTCTCCCGTGTCGGAGCGGCGGGGATCGGGGGGACTGCCCTGGTCTGGTTGTCCTCCTTCCTGAGTGACCGCACCCAGGCTGTTCGCCTGGGTGACTTCACGGCGGACGTCCGGAAAGTTCAGTGCGGGGTTCCCCAGGGTTCCTCTCTTTCTCCCCTCTTGTTTAATCTGTATATTGCCCCCTTAATCTTCTCGCTTCAACAGATGGAGGTCGGCGTATTCAATTATGCGGACGACCTCCAGCTTGTCTTCAATCTATCCTCTCCTTCCTCTGTTCTAAACTTTCAATCTGTTATGCTTCACATCAGGGACTGGATGAACCACAATCACCTTAAACTCAACCCAGACAAAACCGAGTTGGTGTTGACGGGTGGTTCATCCAGCCCCTGGTCCCCTCTCTTCTGGCCCCCTTCTCTTGGCCCCCCTCCTACCCCCGCTTCCTCAGTCAAGACACTTGGTATAAAACTCAATTCTCAACTCACTCTGCACTCCCAGGTGAGCTCTGTGGTGTCCTCTTCTTTTCTTTCACTGCGCACTATACGCAGGGTGTCCCGTTTCTTCACTGTCTCTGCTCTAAAACTCATCATCTTGGCCATGGTGGTTTCCCGCCTGGATTATGGCAACGCCCTGTATGCCGGTATCCCCGCCTACAGCTTGCATCGCCTACAACAGGTCCAAAACCAGGCGGCCCGCCTGGTTTTCAAACTCCCCAAATTTCACCACTCTACCCCGCTCCTAAAATCACTTCACTGGCTCCCTGTGCGAGCCAGAATTCAGTTCAAGCTTGCCTCCATCACCTTCCGGGCCCGACACGGACTCGCACCTGCGTTTATCTCCTCCGAGATTGTTTCCTATGTCCCCACCAGGGTACTTCGTTCATCCTCCCAGTCCCTCCTCACCATCCCACGCTTCCGGAGAAAGAAGTGGGGAGGCTCCAAATTCGCTACCCTCGCCCCCACCCTCTGGAACTCCCTTCCCCTTGAACTCCGTACCATTTCTCTCTACCCACAATTCCGCAACCAACTTAAAACCTACCTGTTCACAAAATATTTCGATTAATAAACTTGCCTGTCCCCCCAGCTTTTTAATTTAGGATCCGGTTAGTATCAGCGCCAAGAAACCGCAGGTATACGTGCGCTTTATAAGAAATTTTAAATTCAAATTCAAATACATATTACCGGCAATATAACTTGCATGGAGAAAAGCAGTATTCACATCGCCACAAGTCACCACCGTGTAACCAAGGGAACGCCCTTCCCATGCACAAAAAGAAGGAAGGGGTTAAGGGTGTTCTTGTGTAACGTAACTGGTGCTCATGTAAAGCGCTCCAATACCTTTGGGTCAAGTACGCCCTATATAAATCGGAACACAAAAAAACCTAGATCTTCTACTGGTGAAAAGAACTACTGATTGGCCGTATCTCTGTGCAAAATAGCAACATCTCGCTGTTAGCCCACTATTATCAGAAAGGTCCCTTTAATTGCAACGGACACAGCATCAAGATTCACTCACCCAATTTAAATGAGGAGCTTTGCCGTCCCACCTGGATCTGAGGTAACTACCGAAGGGGACACATGCTAAAAGCAGATGGGAGTCTCCTGGTGAATTACTATGTGAACGTGTTAACATCATCACTAATATTAATTTGATGACATCCATCAATACGGAATGGTAACAAGTGTGCCTACCTTGTTAAATCAATCGTTGCTTTCTATTAAGGACTACTGAATGGAATGTATAAATGTATATTTATTAATACATCTATTTTTTAATGTAGGCTCTTGCATCGCATCAAACATGCGCTGTTTTGTAAAGTTTTCCATCGCAGATTATCACGACAGCTAAAGGTCCCTCACTGTTTGGACAGTCCAGAAGACGAAATGCATGTTGGAAGAATTATGCAAATGACGGACTGCACCTGCCTGCTGTCTTGCCTTTTCACTGATCTCTGCTCTGTCTTTTTATGATCGATGTCCAGAGCTGAGTCTCATGTCCCAGGACCCCAGTGATTGCCCACCATGCTCTCCTCCTGCACGGGTCACCAAGTGAAGGACTCTGGTGGTTCTAGAAGAGGCTTAACGTGGAGCATGAAAGAGAGACGAGCAAGGCAGCCATATTGGAATGTAGTCGGTCTGATTTACCGATTTGACAAACGAACAGGTCAACAAGTTATTTTTTTTGTAAACTATGTACAGGAAAGTACTTTTTTAACACCATGTGTGGAGTCTTAGTTATTACATTTTTAAGTCACAAATCTCACCAAGTTTGATCTTTTTTGTAAAGTATGCAAAGGAAAATACTTTTTTAATACCATGTGTGGAGTCTTACTAATTACATTTTTGAGTCACAGATCATAGTTTACACCACATCAGTAGCGCGCACGACAAAAACGGAGTGCAAATTCACCCATGAATAACACGACAAATTACTGCTCTCGGAGGGAGGGAGAGGTTATGGTTCAGCGGTGAGAGCTGCTGACTAGGGAGCTGGGGACCAGTGTTCAAGCCTTGTCCTCGGCTCAACATACACAATTATTTAATACTTTAAATTACAAATAAACAGATGCAAATACTTTAAATTAACAACAAAAAAAAATTAGACGTGCGCGCTCGAAGTAAAAAAATTGCCTCCAAATGAAAAAAAAATTATCCATGTACTCACTTGGCCTGAAATATTTCAACCCTGTGAAAAAGCAAGGCACACTAAAAAAGAGATTTCCCCAAAACAACACACCAAAAGAAAGTGGACTAATACAAGTAAAGGAGCCAATAGCCATAGGTGTGCACAACAGGAAAAAAGGAGGGACTTGGATCACTATTAGCCAATGGCAAGTAATATAGTTTGAAAGACACACTCAAAAACAAATCAGAAAATGGAGGCGAAGACTCCCTCACTAAAGCATATACTGCATGTCTCAACGAGACAGCGCATGCGCTGCCTAGGCGAGACCTAAAAATGGCATTAAGTTGTTATTTTATTTCTTTGTGTTTGCCTTCTGTGTTCGTGGAAGGTGGGGTGACGCTCCTCCACTCCTGAGGAGGAGCCGTCCCTGGTTTCGTCTAGGAAGAGTAACAGCTTTGAGGTGGATGGTGAGTGGGAGAGAATTAGGGATAGATTTAGATGATTGTAAAGGGTCTAAGTAAGATATATGGGAGGATGGAGGACCTCTTGAGTGGAAAGAGCATGTAGTCAAACATTCAATTTTTAGCTTGTCCAATACATTGACTTAAAAGCTATACCTGGTAGGAGCACTTCTTAAGGGAATCTAAGGAAGTATTTAAATACTTCAGGTTCTTTAACAGTACTCATATGTGTCCATATGAAGCAGTGATACTTCCTTCCTGTAAGGATGACGTGGCCTAATTTACCCTTTACAACATAATTACTTCAATTTCGAGGAGAGCAGCACAGTATGAGACAAAATCTTTAGTTACATTGGGTCCTTACATAACTAATGATTAATGGGATTTGGTTCTACAAATGGACAGGTTTCAGACAACGAGTTTGAGGTTCCGAAATATCTTCATGATCGCAAAATCTTTCTTTTCTGCATTTAGGGATACTGTTCATGCTATCTCTTATATTCTTTCGTTGTAGTTAGGAGGCGTTTCCTTGAGTGTATAATATAGATGTAGCATGAATTCTGACTAATAATTGTTATCCTGTCAGCACCTACTGCCAGAAGCCACACTGCAAGCGTTGGACAGTGTCACATGACATCAGTTTCTGGCTACAAAGATTTTGTGTCCTGTATTGAAGTCAAGTCATACTTTATTCTGTTAAAAACCATAAAAGCCATTTTCAGATAAAATACAATAAAATTCAATAACATGCATCAACAAAAGTAAAAAATAAATACAAAGTAATACAGTATCAGTAGCTGTGAGAAAAATATCAAGAAAGTTCATACATACATCTTAATACTGCTTTTTATAGAAGCAGATAGAAGGAGACTTATACACATACACACCAATGGACTATCCAGCAATTGTAAAAGGAGAAAAGTAGGTCTGCAATAGGTAATGTTAGCTTTCTTGAGTGCAGGTAAAATACATCTTTTTCTGGGGATTGCATCAGAAGAATAAAAAATTAAAGCATCAGACAACAACATCCCCTTTGGGAATGAAAGGAAATAATGCTATACTGAAACATGTTAAAATAGGACCTTCAGTTTATTTTCAACTTTAATAAAGTATGATACTGTGGATTCCTGTGTTTTAATCAAGGGAAGCGATTTGACTGTAGGCTTCAATAATTCAAAAATCTTTCTAGTAAACTTTCTGATTTAATAAAAAATGTTTGTGGCCCTTTTTTCATCTATTTTAGTACTGATCTCATGGTTAGTATTAAGATCAGGTCTACCCAACTACTGGAAAAGTGCAGTTTGGAGATAAGGGGGTAGATCAGGACTAAGTAATCCTTGCTTACCTGTCTCTTTAAATCTGCATGAGGATTAGACCAGCTACATAGCATAGGCAGAGGGGGTGGGCTAAATTGTGTCCCTTCTCTTGATGACATGAATAATGCGGGGTGCAGTAAGACTTGGGAATGAGCAAAACCCCAATTACCTGTAGCATAGCATGCAGAACTGACACACTTCCTATTATATATTGTAAGCATATGTGGTAATGATTATTTGGCAAGTCTAGAGACTAAGTCAAAAAGATTGGCCTGTATGGGACCGGATTGTAATTGTTGTAAAAAATAACCCCTAAATACGAAAAGGTCTGATCCTTTCAAAAAAACATAATTATTTGCAACAGTAATGCAGGTTTAAGTATGGTTGGGTTCCAAAACCAAGCCATAAGATTTTGCAAACGTTGTACTCTAATTGCGTCCTTCCATGGAGGATAGAAAGCCTATAAAGAGTTTATTGAATACATTGGCTGTATGGGCGTTCAAATCATCATAGTCTGCATATAAAAAGATTGGAACAAATTTGGAATCCAACCGAGGTATGATCTAGATCGTATCCAATAAGTTAGATTTAAGTGGTTAATATTTGAGACAAACAGGATTGGAGCCAGCATGCACATTTGGTGGATACCCGACCCAATTTACAGAACCCACCACATTCACCCTTGGTACCATAGCACATCCTAAAATAAATGTAGCAGTGTAAAAGTTGTAAAAAGGTCACAATGCCCACTTCTACCCCCATATTGACAAGTAATTTGCAGAGTTTAGATCTTTTGACTCTGCATAGGACTGATTTTAAGACCATAAATTAAAGATGGATAGAATATTTTTTTTATCAATGTATACTTATTTATGAGGAGGTGAAGATTCAGACACTGTTGGACTGTTCCAAGACCAGCCCTACAGCAGTTTTGCACCTGAGATTTTTTTGTCTGCCAAAGCCAATAGTCTTTCCAGAATAGTTGGCCCAACCACTTAAACCATAAAGTCAATCAAGGAAATTGGACCATGCACGAGGACCATCGCTTCTGCACTTTTAAAAGACAGAAGTAACAATAGACTGTGACCAGGAGACAGGAATAGTAGAGTTACTTGCAGCATTAAGAACTCTTTAGACTGTGGTGGCCCATAAGTTAATATATTTCTTAAAGATATCCATGGGTACACTGTCTGGACTGGTCCTGAGAATAATGGGCTCTCAGTAATAGTCCGTCTAATTTCGGAATAAAAAAGACAAAGCCAAGAGAGATGGGCCAGCAAGGAAGAATGAAACTGTGATACCTTAAATCAGTAGACGTGGGCACACTGTAAATAGCAGAAACGTAACAGACCAATCTATCAGGGAGGAATAAAGAATCAAGGGTTGAGTTTAGCTGATGATTAAAGAAAGAGGAGTTCATAATCCTCCAGAAAGAACCGATATCTTTCTTTTGAACAGCCTCAATAAGGGAGCCCCAAGCTTTGTTTCTGATTTCACATTTCTTGTTGGGAGTGCTTTCTGATAAATGAGTCAACAATACACCATCTCTGACTTATCTCTGGGTCATTTGTTCACAGCCTGTTAGAGATTAAAATTTAGTTTGAGGACATGAGTCATCAATCCATCTATGTGGTTTGCAGACAGCAGACCCGTAATTAACAGTGACAAATTATCTATAGAGACACAAAAGTTTCAAGAGAAATCCAAAATCAACTCATCAGATAAAGCAACAGTTTCCAAGCAATTATAAGTATCACTTAAGATTCGTAAATTTCAGGAATTACATGCTCCCATTTTAGTCTAAGACCGTCATCCTTTTCAACTAAATTCGGTTGGATCATATGAGTAAATTTGCTGCTTAACTGGTGTAGGGAAAAAGAACGTAACAAAGGGTTGTGGTCACTGTATCCCTTTGGATACACATAATAAGATTAGATATTATTAGTTAAGTCATTAGAAACAAAATAGCGATAATAG
The DNA here is from genome assembly GCF_964204655.1 of Triturus cristatus. NCBI lineage: Eukaryota > Metazoa > Chordata > Amphibia > Caudata > Salamandridae > Triturus > Triturus cristatus. The sequence continues at coordinate 817,549,676 of NC_140585.1, read as the reverse complement.
TGGAGCATCACTTATTCAAATCTAATGCCCATTGAACATTAGTTAAGTTTCTGACCGAACTTTACGGTTAGTTGTCTTGTGTTATCAATCCTCACCTGCCATTACTGATATGTGATTTCAGTAATGGCACAATCAGCAGGTACAATTGCTGCATTAACAGTATTAGCAGTATTAAGACTCTAAGGCATGGAAGAGGCAGAGGTCTGAGGAGCAAGAATTGTAGCATCTCCACTCACCACAAGTTGGTGGCAAGAACAGGGTCAGTGGTATTAATATTAAGGTTAGATTTAAAAGGCCCCTTGTGAAGACTGTGATTGGCGAGACTAAAATTAAAAATAAATATGATTTTCAATATATGCGAGACCTTAGTTTTAAAAGTGAGAAGTCTCTCTTGTATATGCTCAAAGCACTGTTCCAGTGCAGCAACAATGCTGGGAAGACATTTATTAATCAAAAATTGATGTAAAAATAAATAGAACACCTTTTCTAAATCAGTGCAAGGCAAACGCACTGAAGATCCAGCTAATAGGTAGGATGGCAATTTTCCCTGAACTGAGTGATCTGCTTCCTTAGCAATATAAATGACGTTTTTGCCATACGGAGATATGGCAAATAAGCTGTTTTAAAAGCACTATTACCACCCAACCACCAAGAATTCTTCATTTGTATTTGTTTAGGGAGGAACATTGTTCTCTATTCATAAAGGGAGAAATTGTGACGTTTCCAGAAGGTCAGGTATTTGAAACCAAGAGAGAAGGTATATGGAAAATGGAGAATTGAGGGAGAAGTCATACACTAGATCTTAAGAGGTGGAAAGTAGGACGTTGATATGAGGGGTAATGTAGTAATAGATGAATGGACTGTATGCAATTCAAGTTATAGTAGATGAGATGAGTTTTGAAAAGTGATTTAAGGATAGGTTAATCTGAGGTAATGTATGTGTGGGAGTGGCATACCGTACCAGACATGATATATTTCAGTGACAGAACTGCCTGAGAACAATTCTGTTACACAGATGAATTAAATGTCAAATGTTGGAAACATATGAGTGATAAAACTGCTGCTGGCAGTGGGGAAGTCAAGTGTTTAGAAAGGAGATGCATGGGAGACTGGGAGGGTGGTGTGTAAGAGGCTGTAAATGTCAAAGCAATTAATAAAAAGAGTAAGAATGCACATTTTTATAATTTGGAGGCTCAACATCTGAGTTTGTAGACAATATTAAGATACAACAGGGATACATGACACAAACAGGTATGTGTTTTTTACTGTGATGGTAAAACAGGGAGGAGTCCGTTGGGACACCAAGACTGTACGCTTCTGAACCGTGTGCTCAAAGGAGGCAGAGGTGAGTGAAGTAGTCCTGGTTTGCATTTATGTACCTATTTTACTTCAAACGACTATTTGCCACTCATTAAAATGTGGTGGAGAGGCTGGAATAATTTGGAGGGGCCCATGAAAGGAGACCAGCATTAACGATAGCTATCCTCTGCAGAGAGGTTTAGACTGAAACTAATTTTACTTACTAAGCTCCCATGTGCAAAACATGCAGATTGATGAATAAATGCTGTGAGCCTGAGGTCACTGGAAACAAGAGAACACAGCGAATTTAGGAGGAGTGATTAGAGTTAAAGAGCGGTGTCTTTGAAACTTGAGAATCTAAAAGAGAGTTTTTGATAAAACTTTATACATGGTGTACACGATGGAAGTAGGGATGCGCCAAATCCTCAACTAGAATTTAGCAGAACTGGGACAGAGCATAAGTCATTGTGATACAATAACTAAGAGGTTGGGAAAAATATTGTATACTTGATGTTTAACCCATCTAATTTCCTTTGATTGTCACTGCAACACTAAAATCAATGTGAAGGGTAAATGCTCTGCAAGCCAGAAACCCAATAGACAATGCTTTAGAGTTGACACATTTGCTATTGTCTTCGCCAAGGTTCTCCAAATTTATAGTGTATTCTGGAAGTGTGGATGGTCAATGTAATCTAAATTGTGTATGGCTAAGGCTTACACGGGAGTAAAATCAGGGCTACTTGTCAGTGGGGTTCAGAACATGAGAAAAATGAGCAGCAGTGGTTTCTTCATGAGAGGGAGTGGGCGCCGCGTCTCGGCCTGCTGCAGCGGCGCTAAACGTCAAAGATAAAATGGCAACTAAATAATTTCATTGACATTTTATTTTTCATGTTCAGCATGCAGCAGCTTCCTGTCGCGATAAATGGGGCGTGTCCTTCTCTGTTGCCGATTGGTAGCATAAAGGACTGGAGGAGCAAGCTGGACCCTCCAAAGTACCCATGTCTGTTTGGCTGGCTGTCTTGACCCAGCCAAAGTGACATGCACACTTTGCAGTTCTCCACTCAGCTGTCTTGGGCAGCTCTGTGGAGACCAAGCACAGGCCTGAATGAGCGTTCAGCCAGGGCGCTCCAGCAAATCCTGGCACTGCTCTCATGCTGGTGAGAGTAGCGCCAGGGTTGGTTAGTGGAATTTCCTGGAGGCTGGAGCCTGGAGAGCCAACAGAGCAGGGATCAAGGAGGACGTCGGATGTGCAGAAGGCAAGGTTAGTGACCTTATATTTTATTATTGCCGCTCACCTTGCCTGCACGCAGGCACCCACCCACCCAACCTCTCACCACTTAGTTGCCTGCTTGCCTCACCGGTTCATATATGTGCCAGCCGCCCCTGAAAATGAGGACTCAGGTCTCTGTAATGCAGGAGACGTACATTTGTGGGATACACTTTCATGACTGCTTTGCCTATCACTTAGGATATGAGGGGAGAGGAATGAAATGAAAATAACATTTGTAAAGCCCTCTAGTACCCAAAGGTGCCTGGGTGTCAACAACAGGAAGGGATCTTAAGGCAGAGAATGAAACCTTGTCAGAGCCTAATGATTAAAAAGCCATGCTTTTAAGGCATTTCTGAAAGAAAATAAGTCAGAAGTTTTCTTTAGATCAAGTGGCATGGAGTTCCAGGGCATGGAGGTGTATGTTACAAAGCTCCTGCCACCCCAGGATGGTCTTTGGGGCTACCAGATTCAATGCCGAAGATGACGGCAACAATTTAGTGGGAGAGTAGCGCTGAAAGCGCTGTCTAAGATATTCAGAGCCTGAGTGATGCAATGTTTTGACGGTAATGCAGAGGGCTTTAAAGTCAATGGCTGTTTGACTAAAAACCAGTGAAGCTGGACCAGAGCCTGAGCCGCAGACTTGTGTTTGGGAATCCCGAAGAGCAAGCGGGCTGCGCATTCTGCAGTACCTATGGTTTCTTTAAAAATCTTTTTTGAATGTTAGTGAATAATGCATTGCCGTAATCCATTTTTGGGAGAATAAAAGTGGAGACTATCGTTTTTTGAATAGAAGAACGTTTCCACAGTAGTTTCGTCACATAAAAAGAGGAGGATGTGATCGAACTAACATGGCCCTCGAAAGACAACTTACCATCAAAGTGAACTCCAAGTTTTTTCGCTTTCAAAACCGGGTGGGCAGCGTGCAGAGTCCTTGTGGCCATCGAATAAGGCACCAAAAATATGTCTTTCTACCATATAAAAGTACCTTGGTTTTGGAATAATTTAACTTTAGACAGTTGTTGCTCATCCATCTCCCAGCATGGACCATGCAGTTCTGAAAGTTTGGAGCTGTAACCTCTGGGTTACTAGCTACTGACAACACAATTTGGGTATCATTGACATAAGATACCAGCGAGAAGTCAAAGGATTTTATCAGTCCGGCCAGGGGAGTCACATACAAAAGAAAAAGAGTGGAGCTCAGTGATGAGCTTTGTGGAACCCCACAAGAAAGTGAAAAGGACGGGGCGATAAAGTGTTTAAAGCACCACGTTTGCCAAAAGGATTTTAAAACTTGACAGTGCTCCATGCCTGATACCAATAAAGCAAAGAGGGTCAGTGAGTATGGCATGGTTTACCATGTCGAATGTCGAATGTCGCCGAGAGGCCTAATAAAATCAGGGCAGCATTCCCTCCATCGTCCAGGTTTTGTCTCAGTTCTTCTGAAGCTGTGATCAGAGACAATTCAGTACTGTTTTGGCTCCTTAAGACAAACTGTGTAGAATCTAAAATATTGTTCTCATTGATAAATGTGGTTAATTCCACATGTATAGCTTTTTTTGAAACGTGTTGGCGGGAAAGGTAGGCGCAACATTGGCCGGTAGTTATTAGGGCCTGCGGCATCCCGATTAGGGGCCAGATGTACGACCATTGCGTTTTGCTGGTTGTTTGCTACTCGCAATGTGCTCATGTGTCTCAGACACATTTAGCAATATCCAATGGGGTTGCAAATGACCTGCCTCATCAATATTCATAAGGCAGGTCGCAATTTGTGACCCATTGGGAATGGCCAGCACTCACAGGGATGGTGGGTGACCACCATGTCTGTGACTGCTTTTTAAATAAAGCAGTTTAAAAAAAAATGTAAAAAGAAAAATGAAACGTTTCTGTTTCATTTTTTAATAGTGGGCGTGGTCCATAGGACCAAAGCCTGCTTGTAAAAAATATTTTCGCTGCCCAACACAAAGGGGAAGGGGTACCCTGTGGACCCCATCCCATTTGCGACTAGCTTACCACCTGCTTCAGGTAGGTGGTAACTGCAATTGTTTTGTGACCACATTTGCAGTCGCAAAACAATCATACATACCAGTGTGACTTGCTATTAGGAAGGGACACCCTTGGCATGCCCCTTCCTAATAGTGACTCGCAAACCCTATTTTGCAAGTCAGTAATACGTTACCAACTCACATAATTGGGTTTGTACATACCACAACCCTTTTTAGCGGTCGCAAATGGTCAGATTTCCCATTTGTGACCGCTAAAAACTGTCGTACATCTGACCCTAGGTTTTTTAAGGAGGTGGAGAATAGAAACTCCTCATCACTCTTTAGGGAAGTATCCTGAGCTGAACATCCTATTAAAGATGTGCACCAGATGTTTTGCCGTAACCTCAGGTACTCTGTGCAAGATGTGAGGGGTTCATAGGGGATCTTGAATTTATTATACTGAGTAACTCCTGAGTTTGTGCCAAGTTTAATGGAGAGAACCTAGACAAAATAGTGGTGGTGTTCGCCAGAGGTGAGGCAGGGGAGGTGGTAGTGTCCGTATCTACACAATCAGCTGTAGAGGTTTCTCTATTCATTGGGTGTTTTGATCGAACCTCTGACTCACAGTTACCTGTCCTGGTACTTTTGGCAAGGGAAAGATGGGATTCGATGTTAGCTGACGCCAGGTAATAGACAGCTTTAACCTTGTCCTGAAAAACAAATGCTAAGGCATTGTAGAATGATTGTTGACTATAGTTAATTGATTTTTGGGTAGTTTTGACAAATTTACCCACCACCCCCGACGTTGTGTGAAGGATACTGCTCACGGGAACTTGATATAGGATTGTGTATTTGCCAGGACCACTCGATTTAATTAACCCTGGGCGGAGTTCGCGGAGTTGCACTACGCGGTACTCCGCAAAGTACAAAAAAAAAATCCGCTGCACTACGCGGGGCTCCGCAAGCGGTGCAGTACAATAGAAAAACGACGTTCGCGGTGATTGCACAGTGCCGGATGCTTGTCCGCACTGTGCAATCATATCATCGCGAACGGCACCATTCACAGCGCAAGCAGTCCCTGCTTTCCTTATCTGCCGCTCAAGTAGATTTTTACTTGGGCGGCAGCTTTCTCAATGCGAACGGCCTGTTTCTCAATGCGAGCGGTCGCAAGCATACGCGACCACTTGCAATGAGAAACCTGACTCCCCCGAGTGGAGAAATCTCACCAGGAGGTTGATTTTCCTCGCTGGCCAACTTGACTTTGACGTACGCGAGCGAGGTAAAAAACTCTGCTCCACAAACTCCGCAAGCAGAGCGGAGTTCAACTGCCCATGGTTAGATTTAATTCCCTTTAAGGGATTAACTCATATTTTAATTGTCTTAAATTAGTGGCATGTATGTTGAAGCAAAAAGCAATATGACACTTCTGCTCCAGTACTTCATTTGCCATATTTTGGGTTATTTTTCATTGGCAATCAATGCGATACATAAGAACATTTATTAAACTGTAGAGGGGCCCATTTGGGACACACCCATTTCTGAAAGCAAGCAGGGGTAAAGGAGTTTACCATTCATTGTGACAGTTACTGTCATTATGGGATGACTAGCCATTTCCTGTTCTATGCGATGGAGGCCAAATCTGAACTCCCTTTTGTTTTGACCTAGTTAACTGCCTTATTCGTAGGTAATGGGACAAAAATAGTGCCATTGCAATGGGTCCTTACCTAGAAGACTAGATGAGGTGTTATTTGAGGTCTGACACTCTCTGGTGAAGCCTGACTTGTAAGCAATAACACTTCTGTCTAACTAAAAAACCCTTGGACTCTTTTAAAACATACAAGAACACCTTACAATCATCCACAAATGGCTCAATCATCAGTACCAAATAGATACCAAAAACATAATACAAATTGTATCATATATTTTTATTGTTAGGATCCTTATAAGTTCAATATATACACAAAAAGGATTAAAAAAACATATGTATCATCAATACACATGTATTAAAAACATTACATCCACAAACAAATGGGAGAATACATCAGATTCTAAAAGGATCAACAGTCTGACAAGTTCAGTGAGCACTCCAAGTTCATCAAAAAATGATATTTGTAACCCTGGATCAATCATTTTAAGCCTGAAGAAGGTGGTGAACTAAAACTATATCACCGAAACACGTCGCTTTGGTTGAGAAAGCACCCAAGTAACTCCTGGTCTGAGTAAAAATGGAACTCTAGGGAGCAGGATATCATTAAGTGCCCAGCTCTTAAACTCCCCTACTACTTCGCAATTCCTTTTCACTCCTAGGGGCCACAGGCACATGCTTCCCTCAGTCATCTAAAAAATAGAGGATTAGTGAACCATGAAGTGGACTACATTTGTGATGTCCCTAATTTTCACTGATCGTCCCCTTTTTCTCACTCTGAAAGGCAGAAGGCAACTTGAACAGGTAAAAGGGCAGAGAACCTAATTTGAGTGACATTTGCTTCACCTCAATTAATATGTACATGACCACATGCTGGTCCCAAAAGTGTATTGCAGTTTTATGCAATGGGGATAAGTGCAAACTCTGCTCTTTTGGCGTTTGAACAACCATAACATGCAGTGATTATGGTATATTTAAATTTGGTATGGTATGAGGGGAGGCCCTGTGAGATGGAGAATAAGTATTCTTTTGTGAAACACCCAAAACACCTTACTAGCCAGACCAACTTAGTGGTAAGAGACTCATGTTCACTTGAACTCTCTCTGTGAGACAAATATCATAGTGTTTCAAGGGCGTTCAGAACATATTCTTGCTATGCAAGACCCAGTGTGACTCTGGCAGCATGCATTTGTACGACCTGGAGTGGAGTGTAATTGTAATTGCATTTATATAGCACTTACTACCCCCTGACGAGTCGTTGAAGCACTTTACACTGGACAACACGCTGCTCCAAAACCCAAGGTTAGTGGTTGGTCCCAAGAGCGTCAATTTACCAAAATGCTTGGGGTAGCGGAAATGACAACAAATGCCCTTTGACCTTCAATTTTACTTACACTCACATGCTGTCACATGCACACACTCCCCCACAAGCATGCATGCACCATACATTTAAAATATATTTTTTTACTTACCTAAGCTGCCAAGGAAGGTCATATTCCAGCTATTTGCACTTCTTTTTTATTGCACTAATAGTGAATGAAACAGTATTCACTATTAGTGTAATAAAGACATTGAGAGAAAACAAACAGAGTGGAGCCCCAACTGACGTCCATAATGATGTGCTGCCACTGTGTTCCTGGCACTGATTTTGCCAGCTCTGCGGCCAGGGGTTGCAAAGGCAGTGCCAGGGGCCACAAGGGGCACGCCAGTGGTTGTAGCTGTGACCCCTGGTGACCCTGAATGTCATTCGTGGTTAGTCCAGTGGTTATTGTTGGTTATTAGGATTTGTCTTGTGCTCTCAAGGAGACCATTCCATGCATTACTCCAGTGTCTTTCTGGTGAATTAATGTGGGTGTAGTTATTGGTGACCATCAGTGGGGGGTATGTGAGTTCATGCAGATAGTCGGTGGGATTAATAGATGAGCTAGAGGAGATTAGCTATTGTTAGGTGGCAGTGTATGACTATTAAAGAAGTGGAGATTGTTATCTTTGAGAAGTGGTGTGGGCAATTGGTAGTAATTAGATTAACACATGCATGTTGGGTTGCCTTACAGCAACAATTGCAGCCGGATGCGACTCTGTTCCTTTGTTTTTGTCCATCACCCATAATTCATGTGCACTTTGAAGCACCTTTTATGAAGCAGGATGTGGGTCTAATGTACACAAACAAACACACTCTGACTTTGAAAGGCCATCTCATTTTACAAAACGTTGTTGACTTCTTGAAGCACACGTGGTGGGGTTTGAATAAAAGTGTAAATTCTGAAGGTTCCATGGCAGTTTTGCACCATACTCGGTTGCCACAGCAACAGAGCGCGTCTCTATGAAGTTTACCATTTCATTTGAAGAACTGTGCCTTTACTGTCAATAGTCGGAGATGGGGCTGGTCTCCCTCGTACATGCACACTGGACGGGCAGGCGGGGAGCCCTGTCATTGTCACCACAAGCCAGTCTTGTTTCTTTCTTAACCATGCATGGTGAAGGGGTGCCAGGCTCAGAAGATAAAAGGAAACCTCATACCGCCATGGCTTTCGAGCGCAAGGGGCGAAAACAAGGTGTGAAAACCCACAGTATGCTTTTTCGTACGGACCTACTGAAAGATGTTATTTGTTTACAAAAATCAAACCTGAAACAATATATTGACGAACTGATATGCCATCTTGATGATGTAGGTGTTTATAATGATCACACCTCAGCTGCAGCCTCCTCTGCCACAAGTGGGACTTCTGTCAGGCACGTGGATCATTTCGATATAGTCAGTGCTTTAAATGGGAAAAAATAAGTGCAGGTACTCATTAAAATGAGCTAAAGGTGTAGTGAGTCAGTCAAGTCAAGTCAAAGAATTTATATAGCGCACTACATACCCGGAGGGTCTCAAGGCGCTTAGGGAGGGGAGGAGGATTACTTGTCAAATATCCACGTTTTAAGTTGCTTTCTGAATGCTAGGTGGTTCTGGGTAAGGCGAAGGTAAGTGGGGAGTGAGTTCCATGTTTTAGCAGCCAGGTATGAGAAGGATCTGCCTCCCATTGTGGTCTTGTTGATGCGAGGTACAGTGGCGAGGGCTTGGCTGGAAGAACGTAGTTGGCGGGAGGGGGTGTAGAAGGACAGTCGTGAGTTGAGGCATTCTGGTCCGATGTCGTAGAGTGATTTGTGTGCGTGGGTTAGCAGTCGGAAAGTGATCCTCTTATTGACGGGTAGCCAGTGGAGGTCTTTCAGGTGACCAGAGATGTGTTCGTTGCGCGGGATGTCTAATATGATCCTGGCTGAGGCGTTTTGGATTCGTTGGAGTTTCTTCTGGAGTTTAGCGGTAGTACCTGCGTAGAGGGTGTTTCCGTAGTCCAGTCGGCTCGTGACCAGAGCATGGGTGACTGTTTTTCTGGTTTCGGTGGGGATCCAGCGAAATGTTTTTTTGAGCATGCGAAGAATGTTGAAGCAGGATGAGGATACGGCGTTGACTTGTCTGTACATTGAGAGTGAAGAATCCAGGATAACGCCTAGGTTCCGTGCGTGGTCTGTCGGGATGGGTGCTTTTCCAAGAGCTTCCGGCCACCAGGAGTCGTCCCAAGCTGAGGGGGAAGTACCTAAGATGAGGACTTCTGTTTTATCTGAGTTCAGTTTCAGACGGCTGTGTTTCATCCATTCGGCAACTTCTTTCATTCCTTCGTGTAGGTTAGTTTTGGCGGTGCTGGGGTCATTGGTGAGAGAAAGGATCAGTTGAGTGTCATCCGCGTAGGAGATGATGTTGAGGTTGTGTTGGCGGGCGATGGTCGCGAGGGGACTCATGTATACGTTGAAGAGGGTGGGACTGAGTGAGGATCCTTGTGGTACGCCACAGATGACTTCAGTGGCCTCGGACTTGAATGGTAGAAGGCGGACTCTCTGGGTTCTACCGGTGAGGAACGAGGTGATCCATTCAAGTGCTTTTCCTTGTATTCCGATATTTCTGAGGCGTTGTAAAAGGGTGCTGTGGCAGACTGTGTCGAAGGCTGCAGAGAGGTCGAGGAGGATGAGGGCGACTGTGTCTCCATTGTCCAGTAGAGTTCGAATGTCATCTGTTGCTGCGATGAGGGCGGTCTCAGTGCTGTGTTTTGCTCGGAAGCCGGACTGTGAGGAGTCGAGGGATTTGTTGGCTTCGAGAAAAGCGGCAAGCTGGTTGTTGACAGCTTTCTCGATTACTTTGGCCGGGAATGGAAGGAGCAAATTGGGGGGGTAATTTTTGAGTTCGGTGGGGTCCGCTGTGGGTTTTTTCAGAAGGGCGGTGAGTTCAGCGTGTTTCCATTTTTCCGGGAAGGTGGCGGAGTTGAAGGAGCAGTTGATGACGTCTCGGAGGTGTGGTGCTATGACGGAGTCTGCTTTGTTGAAGATGTGGTGAGGACATGGGTCTGTGTGGGATCCTGAGTGGATGGAGTTCATCAACCGGATGGTGTCCTCAGTGGAGATTGGGTTCCAGTCGTTAAGGGTGTTCAAGGGGGGAGAATGTTCGGCATATGGTTCGGTGGGTTGGTCTCCGGGTTGGTTGTCGAAGCTGTTGTGGATGTCTGCAATTTTGTTGTGGAAGAATGAGGCTAGGGAGTCGCAGAGGGTTTGAGAGGGGGTGATGTCGTTGGAGTTGGCCGAGGGATTGGTAAACTCCTTGACGATGTTGAAAAGTTCCTTGCTGTTGTGGGCACTGTTGTCAAGTCGATCCTTGAATGATGTTTTCTTGGCCTTTCGGATTAATTGGTGGTGTGTGCGGGTGGCGTTTTTGAAGGCGTCCTTGGTGCTAGTGGTTGGGTCTTTTTTCCAGGCCTTTTCGAGGGAGCGGCAGAGTTTCTTGGATTTCTTAAGATCATCGTTGAACCAAGAGGCCTTCTTGCTGCCAAGTTTGATTTGTCGTTTTTTCAGTGGTGCTAAGGTGTCGGCGGTGTTGGAACACCAAAGGGTGAAGTTGGCGGCGGCTTGGTTTGGGTTAGAAGAGTGGGCTGGGGTGTTTAGAAGGAGCGATGAGGAGATCTGGTCGATGGTGATTTTGTTCCAGTTTCTTTGCAGAGTTGGTTGGAGGTGGTTGGGGGGTTTTGGCTTGTTGTAGGTGAAGTGAACGCAGCTGTGGTCAGTCCAGAGGAGATCCGTAGTGTAGTTGAAGGAGACATGTTTGCTGGAGGTGAAGATGGGGTCGAGTGTGTGGCCTGCGATGTGGGTGGGGGAAGTGACCAGTTGTTTAAGTCCGAGGTTGGCGAGGTTGTCCAAGAGGGTGGTGGTGTTGCGGTCGTTGATCTTTTCAAGGTGAAAGTTGAGGTCTCCCAGAAGGATGTAGTCTTTGGAGGGGAGCGCGTGTGGAGTGATGAAGTCCGTGATTTCTTCACTGAATTTTGCGCGGGGTCCTGGTGGTCTGTAGAGGAGGGTGCCTCTGAGTGTTGTCTTGGGGTCGATGTGGATCTGGAAGTGAAGGTGTTCGGAGTTGGCGAGGTTGGTGTCAGAGCTGGTTGAGATGCGGATTGATTTTTTATGGACGATAGCGATTCCTCCTCCTGTGTGGCCGGTACGGTCTTTGCGTGTGATCTTATAATCTTCAGGGATGGCAATGGTGATGTCTGGGGCGGAGGAAGCGTTCATCCATGTTTCTGTTAGGAAGGCGACGTCCGGAGAGATGGTGTCTAGTAGATTCCATAGGTCAATGGCGTGCCTGTGGATCGATCGGGTGTTGAGAAGGATGCATTGTAGGTGATTGGGGTCGGGAATTTGTGGTGTGGTCGTAGCGGAGATGTTGTCGGTGCCGCTGAATTTGCAGGAGTAGCAAGAGAAAGGTCCATGGGTGTGTCCGGGAGCGGCTTGGACGCAGTTGGGGGCACGACCGGGGTTAAGGGCTAGGAGGGTGGTGGCATCGTAAGTGATGCGGGAGGGGTGGGGGGTGCAAGGGCCAGGGGGTCTGGCGCTGGGCGCGGTCCAGGCGCGGACGGGCGTAGACGGGCTTACCTTTGGTGCACCTTCGGCGCGGATTGGGCGCGGTCGCTGCGCGTGAACGCTGCGCGCGGGAACGGTTGTCATATAAGGAGGGTGGGGGGGAGGGGCGAGGGCGGCTCAGCTGGGAGGCGGGGCGGGCTAAGTAGGAGGACAACAACAACAAAATGGAGGGCGCTTGGGGGAATACACTAAAAGAGCAGGAAAGTCGCGCTGGCAATCTTAATAATGAAATATGCAAAGCGGCATACAAAGCGCACAGCAGGCAATTAATTTCACACAGTTTCCAGCAAGAAGCGTTACACAACGATACCGGAGCCAAAGGGAGCGACCACTCAGCTGGGAAGCGTCGAGTGAGTCACAGCGCTTCCAGGTAACGGAGCGCTGTTGTAGTCTGTGGGAGGGCGGCTCAGCTGGGAGGCGGGGCGGGCTAAGTAGGAGGACAACAACAACAAAATGGAGGGCGCTTGGGGGAATACACTAAAAGAGCAGGAAAGTCGCGCTGGCAATCTTAATAATGAAATATGCAAAGCGGCATACAAAGCGCACAGCAGGCAATTAATTTCACACAGTTTCCAGCAAGAAGCGTTACACAACGATACCGGAGCCAAAGGGAGCGACCACTCAGCTGGGAAGCGTCGAGTGAGTGAGTGGGGCTAGGGGTGGGGCTAGGGGCGGGGCTAAGAGCAAGACATAATGATACTTAACAACTTCCATAATAGTTGCAGCACACACCAAAACACATGATAAATGTGTTTATATAAACAAAGCAGGTTAACTCATTACACAAAATTAAAGAGAAATGCGATAATATGTTAACATTTCCTTTTTTGCAATAGTTGCACCTTCTTAATGCCATACTGTTAATTGATGTTGTTTGGCACAATACTTTATATTTTTGAGCACGTGAGTAGGAAGAAACTGAAAATACCCGCACTTCAAACCAAAGCTCTTATGGCACCAAGCAAATGAAGCAAATCATCATTACCCTCCCCTGAAGATATCTCTTCCATCGATCTATCTATTCATGCTTTCATCCTACCATTTACCTGCTGATGTCCACCATTTACCCTTTACATTCTGTCGACTTTTCAGTTTTTCATCCATCATTCAGTTTTTCACTATTCCGTCTGTCCACCCTTCAAACCTGTCCATCCATCTTTGAACCTATCCATTCATCCTTTCACTCATCCATCTCTTTATCCACCCTTTCACTCATCCATCAATCCTTTTGCTCATCTATCCATCAACCCTATCACTCCTTTATACCATCCACCCTTTCATTCCATCCACCCTTTCACTCAGTCCCTCCTTTCACTCATCCATCCTCCCTCCCTTTCATTCATCCATCCAATCTTTCACTTATCCACCCATCATCTGCCCTTTTATCCAATCGTCCACCCTCTTTCACCCATACATCCATTCATTCATCCATCCAGTCACTCATCCATCCATTCATCCATCTATATATCCACCCTTTCTCACTCATCCATCCACTAACTCACCCACCAATCCTCCCTACTACGTTATTCATGAACCTTTGTCGCCGCAGACATGTACACACAAAGTGCCACCCATTTTCTTTAAAATACCTCCTGAGAGTGTCTTGATTCTCTGCCTTGCTCATTTCTTACAAAAAACAGGCATACAAATGCAGGCAAACACACAAACACAAGCAGACACACAAAAGACTCTGATATGTTAAAAGCCATGTTATACTCTTCACCATGGCTTTTTTAAATGCCACTGCCAGGGGACTGCCATGATTCCTGTGTTTGCGCAAATGCAGAGGATATTGTGAATGTGGTTGACAGCAGAGGGCCTGAATGGACCCCAGAACTGCCCAGGTTTCAGATTGCTATGTGTGACATTTTCATGTTTTCATTGTAATTATGAGTGACATTTCAGCGACTATGATTGACACTTTCCTGCGGGCAAAATTAAGCAATGAAGACGAGGGAATCATATAAATATCAGAAATGGCACTCATTTGAGTTTAGCTGCTAATGTTTCAGATTGCTAAAGTGTGACATTTTCATAGATTCAGTGAATTTACGAGAGTCAGGCAACAAGTAGATGTGTAACACTTAGAGTGGCACTTTCTTGCAACCAAAATCATGGAATGAAGTCAATGGAAATAGACAAATATCAGAAATCACACTCATTTGAGCAACAAGGAAGTCAAACTCTGCAGCAGGTGCCTTTGAAGCTATTATTTAATTTTTTGTAAAAATCAGCACCCTCCACCCCAACCTCAGCTTCAGGTGCGGCCAAACCACACGTAACCAAGGGATCTCTGTGACAAAAACAGCAACTCACTGAGCTATCCACATACAATACAGTACAATACAATATGCTTTTTTGAAGGAGGCATATTAACCCACGACCCTACTTAATGATGAGAGTGAAAACTGCCAGGAGAGAAAATTCTGACCTCTCTACACCGGGAACAATAATCATATGACTTATCTCTGACTTAGAAAGTCTAACTGTGCTGAGAAAATTAAGGGTGCTGCTTCGTAGTGTCACTGTCGAGCAGGGATGTTAAAGACTTTGCGCTACTAATAAATCAGCAGAACTGCTAGTTTAGACAGAACATAGCGCATTTTCAACACAGACAGACCACTCTAGTTTGCCCATTTGCAAGGCTCTCTGCCGTGCTGGAGCCCCCTAATCAGTTCCGTAACAAACATTTTAAATGTCATTAGCAGGAAATTATTCAATTAATATCTGACTTAGCTGAATCTCTTTACAGCTGTCAGAACGATCCACCGAGGAGCTACTGGCTGGCACCGCGGGGCTCTCTAGCCTGTCTCTTCTTCAGAGTCAGACAGCGAGCCCTGCTGCAGTGTCTCATCAAGAAAGCCTATGTACAGACAGAGCCATTGAGGCTTTTGGCGTTAGGAAGGTAGGTGACAGTGCAGAAAGCACTTGGATTAGCGCTCCAGGGGCCTCTTCGATCGCATTGTCTGGGCATTAACCCTCTGATCGAGAGAAAGTACGGGAAGTGTGAGAATCCGCCGCCCTTGCCCGTGATAACATTTCTATGATTAAAGTATTACCCTGCACCAACTTTTCACTACCTGAAGTGCTGCGCTTTGAAAATCACACTAGCAGGTAAAATGAATTTCGACCCTGCTCTGTCAAACACAGGGTGCCGGTGAGCACCGCACATTATTCAAATGAGCCCTGCTGAATAGCTCAGCAGGGGCTCAGATCGGGGCTATAGAAGCGGCCTTGGCTGCCAGACAGTTCCACTCCTGCTCATTAGCACTCTCAGCCAGTGAGCCTACCTCTCATGAGTACCGGTACTCTCCTGGGCAGTAGAGAAGTGCCGGTACTGAGAGTGACAAATCTAAGAAGTGCCGGTACTCAGCACCGGTGAGTACCGGCCCATTTAAAGCACTGGATATAGTTTATTGAACGTGATTACTTGTGATACATGCCAGCCTGCTTTCGTTTAAAAGGCCTTGTGTTTCTTTGAATTCATATAAGCATGGATGGAAAGTAAAACGTAAACCCTTATTTGAACACGTTTGTAAAACCAGGGGTAGGAACACGGAAGATTGTAACAACGCATTTAAAGTTCTACTTATTTTGCTAAAATGTGCCTTGGGCACATAGTCGATATTTTGTGCTACACAGTTATCTGTCTCCCTTCCTACCTCAAATTCCTCCACCCCTGCTTCTTTTGAACTAACTCTACTTTCACTTTTCTTTGAGAAGAAATTCTTTGTCTCATTGTTTGCCCTTGAACCTTGTCTTTCTATCATTGCCATAACTAATTACTATCGAGATTCAAACCACAGCTTTTTATTACATTCAAACGTTTAACAGGACTCGGAAGCCTGCTTCGGTGGGGCTCGCTTAGCATGACAAGTATTGGCAATGCAATAGGTCTCGCATTTGTTTAGAGTTAGAGCTATTGGCTTTGTAATGGAAATATTTGTCACTTATAAAGATGTTTGTTTTTAGCACCCTTTAAGTGCCCTTAAGTAATGTCTCACAGCTGCGTTCGTTTTTTCGAAGGTGTTTGCATTATTTTATGTGCAGTAACCTGGAGATGAAAAAGCAACTAAGTAATTACAGTTTGACTTCCATCCCCCTGTCCCCCCCTCCTCCCCCCCAAAATCGGGATCAGTTCACATACTGCTTTTTAGGCACTTCAAACACTGGCTTCATTCCAACTTCGAAGAAAAAAAAAAATTGCCAAAATTACTTTTCAGTGCCATTAGCTTTTCGCCCTTAGTGTAATTGTGGTTTTATTAGGAACCTGTCTGGATTTAAGGAGGTTAACCAATAAACAATGAGGAATGTATTGTATTAACGTTAGTTATAAAAGTTTCCAGGGCTGACAAAAAGGAAATCAGGTCACGTGGGCGGTGAAACAGGGTGATAAAATGAAGATGGCCTGGAGGATCAGAGTTTTGCAGCTTACAGGGGGGTGAGCTAAACAGCTTGTGCATGTATACAAAACATCTGAAAGAGAAAAATAACATTTACAACTTCATAAACTGGACGTGTTAATATTGCCGCGAATAGAGGTCAGCAAATCATTAATGTGCACACTGTACATTCCCCATCAACGCAAGTATTGAATAGGCTGTCTTCAACATCACTGTGGCTTTCCCCTAGTAGAAATGTCTATTATTCAGTTGATTAAAAAGTATCTCCAAATGAACTTTATGGTGTGTAGATAAACAACAAATGTCAGAAGGTGGAAGACTTACGGTGTGAAGGTGCAGGGGGAAGAGTGTAAGTGTTCATGACGATTGGGGGGGTGTAAGTGTTCATGACGAAGAGGAAATGAAAGTCAATAAGAGCCCCTTGGAAGGTTGTATTTAAGGCGTCTAGTAGACTGAGTTCAAATGACTCACCTCGTGGTGGGGTGTACTCAGCACCCCAGTCATGCGGGGCACTCTGGCAGTGTACCGTCTTCAATGTCTATGTCCGCATTACAACTAGCTACATTACGACAGAGGAACGCCTTGTGCCTACCTGCACGTCAGACAGAGCCATGCGTGAGGCCATAGCGGGTTGAGCCAGCAATCCGCCATTCTAAGGTCATTTCAGCGCGAGTCCTTGGAAAAGATGCCTGTCTCTGGGAAACCCCTCATCACAACAACAAAGTTGGAGTGGATGCCTGCTTATGCCCGGGTGGGGTGGACCGTAGAGTGCGTACTAATACAGGAGCACTCAGTCCCTGCTTGTGCCCCACTACATGAGAGCGTGGGAATGCAGAAGACACACTTTGCGCTGGAAATGGGAGGGCAGGGGGAATAGCTGTGCGTTAGGACTGCATGTGCGTTGCTGCTCGTTCCAGCAATACTCCAGGGGAGTCAACTTTTTTTAAAAAAGGTGGGACATGAACCAAACATTAGCCATTTGGAGGCTACAATTTTTAAATGACACAGGAAAAAAGTCAATACAAAGTGTGGGAGGAGTCAGACCCCAAAAAGTACAGACAGCAGATTGCCTTACAGCTCAAGCACTGTATAGGCTTGATCTAAAAACGAGCTTAAAAGAAAAAGCGAAGCCACTGGGAAGGTGACTCTCATGTGCCAGTACCTGGAAGAAATCTGACAAAGTCATTTAGCAACTTCAGCTGGAAAAGTACACACCAAGGCCCTCGTTGCAAGTTGGACAGAATAAGGTGGGAAATGTACTACCATTAACCCAGGGTGAGAGGGTTACCACTTGTGTAAATACTTCCTATTCCACATTTTTAAAAGGAAAATCACATACAGAAACACATCGAATTCCACATTTTGTTTTTTTTCTGCTTCTCCCTCCCAATACATTTTTGCATGTATTACATTTAATAAGTGATAAGTTTCAATTGGGAGCAGGTGGGCATGTCGGGTTTTGTGTTTAAAGAATTGTAATTTAAAACCTTTAATGGTAATACTGATTTCGAATCACAATTCTGAAAATGCCGCTTTTGCAAAAAGAACAGTTAATGAGCAGAATGCAGAACAATTCCATACATTCACCCCAGTACAGAAATCTGGGCCTAAATCCTTCGTTTTTTTGCTCCTCATGCCATTCTAGTTTGAACCCAGCCATATGTAAATCAGTCTTGACCCTGTGCCCAATGGGAACAGTCCAGCCCGAACTGCCAGTCCAGGTCCTCCCTGGGCTGGAAACAATCATCCTAGGACCAGTTTTGGGGTTTCACCCCTCATCAGCCAGGATAGCTTGACTCCAGTGGCATGGAGAGCACGGCACCCACGTCAGGGCATATCCGCCCCACTCGGGGTGACAAATGCAAAAAGAACAATTGATGGACAGAATGCAGAACAATGCCACACATTCACCCCAGTACAGAGATCTGAGCCTAAATCCATTGTTTATTTGCTCCCCATGCCATTCTAGTTTGAACCCAGCCATATGGTAATCAGTCTTGACCCCGCGCCCAATGGGGACAGTCCAGTCCGAACTTCCAGGTCAGGTCCTCCCTGGACTGTAAACAAGCATCCTAGGACCGGTTTCGGGGTTTCACCCCTCATCAGCCAGGATAGGTTGACTACAGTGGCATGGAGAGCACAGGACCCACTTTTGGGCATACTCGTCCCACTTGGGGTGACAAATGCAAAAAGAACAATTGATGGAGAGAAAGTAGAACAGTGTCTATTGACTGGGAGTGAATGTTTGATTTACTCTGCATTCCATCCATCATCTGTGTGTCTTTTGCTTTCTCACTGTAAGTGCGCCGGATATGCCCAGACGTGGGTCCTGGGCTCACTGTGCCACTTGATTCAAGCTAGCCTGGCTGATGAGGGTTGATGCCCCGAAACCGGTCCCAGGATGCTTGTTTCCGGTAAGACCTGGCTTGGCAGTTCGGTCTGGACTGTTCCCATGAGGCACATGGTCAAGACTGATTTGCATATGGCTGGGTCTAAACTGGAGTGGCATGGTGAGACAAATAACAATGGATGTAACCCAGATCTATTGACTGGGGAGGAATGTTTGATTTGCTCTTCATTCCATCCATCATCTGTGTGTCTTTTGCTTTCTCGCCCTAAGTGCGCCGGGTATGCCCAGACATAGGCCCCGGGCTCAGTGTGCCAATGGATTCAAGCTAGCCTGGCTGATGAGGGGTAATGCCCCGAAACCAGTCACAGGATGCTTGTTTCCGGTCCAGGGAGGACCTGGCTTGGCAGTTCGGTCTGGACATTTCCCATGAGGCACAGGGAAAAGACTGATTTGCATATGGCTGGGTCTAAACTGGGGTGGCATGTTGAGCAAAAGAACTATGGATTTAACACAGATCTATTGAATGGGAGTGAATGTTTGATTTGCTCTGCATTCTGTCCATCATCTGTGTGTCTTTTGCTCTTAGAAAGATGGCATTTTTTGCACCAATCTTTAGGGGCCTGCAGACTGGTACCTGGGTCACATGACAAGGTGTAGCTGACAGTGTTCTTTATTACACCCAGACAGTGAGACAAAGGAGCATAGGTGTTGGAAGGATGGCCCACCTCTGAATTGAGGGGGGGGGGGGCTGTCACCTACCACACTTGCACATCAGAAAACCTCTGTCCAGGCACCGTAACAAAGGGTTTGACCCAAGTCTTTTGTCACCACCAGATAAGTTGGAGACAGGGCAGGGAGCCCAGAAATTCCAAGCATCTCTTGGGGTGGAAACTTCCACAACTTTCTCCTACTTTAAAGTGTGACCTTAGACCCAACTCTTCAGTACACATCTGGACCTGTGGGAAACTCAGAAGAAGGACTGCTGTACTGCTTTGCTGAAAGAAGGACTGCCACTCTGCTGCATTGCTGCCCTCCTGCCTGAGTGAGAATGACTGGACCTGCATCTTGAACCCAGGACCCACAGAATGACTCCAAGGGCTAGTTGGCTGACCTTCTGATCAAAGCCTCAGGCACATAACAGTCTCCAACAACCTTGAACCCGGCACCTGAATTCTGCCAGCTGTGAGTTCTGTCCCAAGTGGTGCAACTCCAGTCCTGGACCCTTTGAAGTTGGACCGAAGGTGCTCTGCCAGTCCATCTGTGCTCCCAGCAGACCCAAAGCAGCCTGATGCATTGCTTCACAAGACTCCGCATCAGAACTGCTGTGCAATGCACCCCCGATACAGGACTTCACATCCCAACCCACAATCTCTCGGAACAGCCGTTGTGGGATGCATTTCCATGCAGGACATCACATCGCCACTGCCGCTCTGTTGAATCACCGCTGTGTGACACATCTCCAAGCATAGAACTTGGATCGCCACCGCAGCTCCTCAGAACTACCACTGTGCGGTGCATATCCACATACAAACCTCGCATCACCATTGTAGCAGTTTCTGAACCATCGCTTCGATATGCATCTCCACACAAGGACCTCACATCCCCCATGCTGCGTGACGCATCCTCGACACGGGACTTTGCATCGCTCTGCAACCAGGATTTAAGGTACTTTTGTTCAGTGGGCCTAAGTTGGTCCTTGCAGCCAGCCCGTGCTCTATCACAATCAGCCTGAACTTGTGACTTTGTCCCAGTCTGGCACTACCAGATAATCACAGTTGACATTTTGTGCTTTCAGGTAAGGTTTTTACTTAAAAATTGAAAATGCATATCTCCAATTCTACTGATTGAGGGCCTCATTTTTGAAAAGTGTTGCATCGCTGCAGAAAAACAGCGATGCAACACTTTTCACTGTGCCCTCCTTGCGACTGTACGGCACTCCATGTCACAAGGATTGACAGATGTGTCAGGAATGCTCACATATCTGTTGGCGCAAAACTCACGGTTTGCTGGAGTTGTGTCGTAAATATGGGGAAGGCCTATACCTATTGCACTGCGTCACACTTACGCCTGCTATGAGGCAGGTATCAGATTTTGATACAGTGGTGTCTTAGAAATGGTGCAGTGAAATCTGATAGATTTCACTGTGCCACTTCTATGGAGCTTTCTTTTGGGGGAACGCCCACCCTGCATACCTGACACAAGTATAATGTGACGCATGGGTTTACAAAGTGATGCATCTGCCTAGAAGAGTTACTTTGTAAATATGGCACAACATGGCGCACTATTTACGCCACCACTGCGTTACGAAAAGTGACGCAACAGCGGCGCCAAAGTGTCGCATGGGGCTCATAAATAAGCCCCTGAATTTTTGTCTTTTTGGTGGCAAATATTTTATTAAATTTACCTTATTTTTCTAAATTGGTTTGGATTTTTCTTGTGTTGTGTTTTCACTCTATTACTGTTTGAAGTGCTGCATAAATACTTTACACATTACCTCGAAGTTAAGCCTGACTGCTTGTACCAAGCTACCAGAGTGTTAAGCACAGGTTAACTTGGGGTTTGCTTGTGACTTCACCCAGACAGGAATTGTGGCTGCTTCTTGAGAAGGGTTTCACCTCCCTCAACCAGGAACACCAATTCCAACAGGAAGAGAGAGGAAGAGAAAACAGATAGAGAAAGAGAGCGAGAGAGAGAAACGGGTAGACTTTGACTTTTTCGATGGCATTTGTTTGTCTTTCTTTTCTTCTGGAATAGAGAGGAGCACTGGTGTTGTGTACTCTTCAGGCCATGTCTACCTCTAACTACTTGTGCGTAGGAACGAGTAGATCGTGGGAAGTTTAACAGGGGTTAATTGACAGAAGTAGGTGGATCAGTGTGGGCTGAGGATTCTAAGAATTAAATGAGTGCAATAAGTGTAATGACTAATTCACAGGCAAAACCATGATAATGTTTCTAAACCTTTTTTCACACATTTTTGTTTTGCTCCATTATCTTACTCAAAAAAACCCTCATATTTAATTGGAACTTCCCTGACCTTAATAATGCCCTGCATATTTCAACTTCATTGTGCCTGATTCATAAAGGTAAACGTACACATTTGTGTAAATGTATTCTTTATCAGTATTCAAACAACTGCACTGTAATAGTAACTTTACGACTAAGGGTCCGATTCCGGTCGGAAGGGCTCTGAACGATGTTCGGAGCCCTTCCACCCGCATTGGAATGTGCCGCCGGATTCCTTTCCGACCTAGCCATTCTGATGGGCTCGGTCGGAAAGGAATCTGACTCGGATTTCCAGATGGCTGACGACAGGCTCGGAGAGCCCGTCTGCTGTCCGGAAATCCCTCAGTACTCCCCCGGCCACCTCTTTACGACTGAGGGTGTATGATGGCAGTTTTTCACTGCCTATTCGTGCTGGTCTTTCCGGTCCGAAAAGGCAGTCGGAAACTGTCTTTGGGGGCCCCCAGTAGGGCCCCCATGGGTGCGAGGCCACCAAATGGCAGCCTGGGGGCACCTATGATGCCACTCTGTGGATCCCTGCACCCGGTGGTAGGCACCTTGGGGTGCCGGCCACAGGGTGCAGGGATGAATTGCACCCCTGCTTTTCACAATGCAAGCATGCATTCCGCTCGGAATGCATGCTCCCTTTGTGAAGTATACGATTGCGACCGAACCCTGTTCGGTCGCATCGTACTTGCAGGGCCGTAACTGCCGACAGCAGGTCGGTAGGTTACGGCTCCTGACCGATGTCGGACGGACTTGAGTCCATCCGACATCGGAATCGGCCCCTAAGAAGACTCCACAGTCAGGGTGGAGAATTACGAACATAACAGAATACCTCTTTCCTATCTTTTTATGTGCTGAGTTGTTTTGTGAATACCGAAAACTAGTAAAATTACACACACGTGTAAATTTACCTTTGTGAAGCCCAATAACTTCTTCACTTTATTAACTTCACTACATTGTAGGGAACTTGTCTGGTAGAGGAGTAAGTAGGATCCAGCAATCCAATCCAATAAACATTGATTCAAGTGGGTGTTTTATTTCTGTGTCTAACTCTATTGTGGTGCATAATTTTACATAGATTAACGTTGAAGTCCATAAATGTAAGGATCCTAATTTAATTGAGGAGTTTGGAGAGTTTCTGTGTGCAACTTTTATTCAAGCTGGAAACTTCAAGGCAATGCTTAATTTCCTAATTGACATAGTTACTATCACTAGAATTTTCAGACCCCCACCAAAATGAACTTGCAAATTTCTAAAATAAATGGCATATTGTCAGTCAGCTGTACTTTGATGGATTTGCTAACTAGGAAAGTAGGGCCGTTCTTTTCTATTCCTCTATAGCATATATCCTAATTCTGTGTATTTATCCTGATTTCTAGGTGTTGCTGCCATTCACCAATAAATGTTACGGTGTAGACATAGGCTGCCAGATCATTCTCATCTTTAGGTATCAAGAACCGTGATCTCATCTATGCTGCCGCTTCCATATGGAGAACTAGAATGCTGCATTCTCAGAAGTGATATTCATTATAACTGAGACTGATGACCTTTTGAGGACTTTATGCATGCTATCATGCTCACCAACAACTCAATTTTCCCTGTGTTAATCCATTAGTTGTTAACAATAAGGAAGTCACTGGTGGGTACTGGCTATTTAAGCCCTTCTGTCAAGGACAATGTTATACTAAATACATGTTTTAAGAGCTATTCGTGTCTCTGATATTTGGCAATAAACGTGAATAATAATACTCTATTTATGATAGTTTCAAAGAGATTTGGAGAAAAAAAATCATGTTGCATTGAGGTCAAGTAGGAATTATTCAAAGAACACTTACTCATGATGAGGAATTCTGAACGATTGTGCACCCAATTCTCCTAGAGCACATTGATGGATGCAGCACTTTATCTGCTGGCGTGCCTGAAAGCCTAACTGCAAAGCAATGATGTGATGATGCAAATAGTGTCTGAGTTAGATGTCTAGCTAGGACCTAAAGTCTACTGGAAAGTTGAATATATTGGGGCCTTATTTATGAGGTTTTGCCATAAGGAAGAGCAGCAGGCCGTGCTGCTGTGCTGCCGTACGGCAAAAGAAAGGGGCAGGAATGGCCATATCTATCAGATACCGTGCATTCCTGTCTTTTTACCCTGCACCGGCGCACAATGGGCTGACGTTTGCCAATGCAGGCACCTTTGAACCATGATGCAAGTGTGCCTGCATGGATGTATTTTTCCTCTTTCTATATGTGCTAAAAAGGAAAAATGAGGAGAAATAAAGATATTTCCCTTGTGCCTCCCTTATGCCTCCACTGGGGAGGTGTATGTTTTTGACGCTGCCTCGAATTTACGATTTCTCTTAAATCAGGGGCAGTGTCAAAAAGCTGTGGATGTTGCTGGGAACGCCCCCAGCAACACCCATTGCACACCCCTTTAAAGAAGAAAACTGCGTTAAAGGGAACCATATTTACGAGGCAGCATTAAACCAAAAAAAGTGGCTAAGTACTGCCTCGTAAATATGCAGCAGGCTCATGTGCCACTGAAGCATCACAAAAAGTGATGTTCCAGCTTCGCATGCGGCCTCATAAATGAGGCCCTGGATGAGGAAGACTTACACTCATTATGTGGCATGCTTCATTATCTGCTACTGTACTCCACCCTGGTATGGTACTACCAGGGAAGACTCAACCTCTGTCTGAGGGAGTTCTTCATAAAGTACAACTGGATTCAGGCGGGATTCAGTTAAGTATAAAAATACCGTGAGGTAAACCTTAAGGAATTCCCCTTATTAAAAGGTACCTCAGGTATGATTAAAAATGAAGTGTAGGATGACTATTGGTACAATGGTCCATTCATCCTGATACAGCCAACATGTTTCTGCCCATACCAGTGCCAAAAAGCTCAAGGGCATTCATCAGGGCTCAAAAATAATTATTTCTTTAACTTACATACGTGCGGAAAGGAATTTCCTACTTCTTTGCAGTTTATAGTATTGACAGAGGGAGTAAGAAATGAAAGTAGTAATGGTCAATTGTGCATAATACAGAGCGATATGTCTATGCAATTACCATTCACGAAGGTGTAAAACAATGTAAGAAGTGGCAGATGGGTGACACTTCACTGCAAACGTAAAAACATTGCACACGTGATGGTGAGAGGAAACCTGGAAACATGCACACTTGTTTCTTCTTAACCTAACTTATGTCTGTTTGGTTATCATGGTCTGGTGACTCTGGGCGTGGGAGGCGCTGGTGGTGGAGCTACAGGGGCTGATGGCTAACAACGGGACAGAGGGGGACACATCTGGCGGGCAGGAGGAGGTGGTGAATGGGGAGTAGGAAGGGAGTAGTAGGGAGCGCTGGGAACGAGGGTGTGGCTAAGCGTGAGGGAAAACCATGGTTCTCTAGTGGAGGGCGGGCACCCATGTCTGATTTATGGCAGGGAAGGGGCACATCAGGAGTGAGGCGAAAGACAGGAGGCACACTGACATGGGGTGGGGAGGGAGGGGGGAGGGCCTATATGGGCTGGAAGCTCATTCTCCTGGCTATTGGCTGGTAACTCTGTATGTGTAAAACATTCTTTGCCCGTGGAGGAAGCGGGGTTTGTACTGAGCTGTTGCTATGAAAACAATAAAAAGTGTTTCAACAAAAAAAATCATGGTCTGGTGACTCATCCCAAATGCTATCACTAGACACAGTCAAATATAGATCTCAACTCAAATAGTGTGGAACAAAATTGGCATGCTAGCTAATGCTTGCTGACTAAGGCACCACAACTTTCTTGTCTTGCACTTCATAAATCCGCAATACTGAGAGTCTTCTGTGCACGTTTCTACTGCCTTTAAATTACAATAAAAATCATCAGCGTTCTACCGTACCTGAGTAATATCAATACAGTGGATATTGGTTACAACTCAGCTTTGTGAGTTTCTTGGTAAGTGTTTTTCTAATAGAATAGCTTCTGTAAATACTGACATTGTGTTAGGCATTTGTTAGTCCTGACATCGTTGGCATGGTATTCCCCCAGACTTTTTGGCTTCATTTCACTATTTCTGCGGAACTCATTTTTGTTGGCTTTAGGACTCTGTGTTGTCACTGCCAATCAGTGGTAAAGTACTTGAACTCTCTCATAAACATGGTAAAATTGGTGTACATCTAGGAGCATATTTACAACGCCCCTATTGTACATTAACGCTGCCGGAGTGTTACTTTCATGATTCTCCGGAGGCGCAGTGTGCCTGCCCATATTTACAAGGCCACGTAAAGCCACCATGCATGGCTTTTCATGGCCTTGTAAATATGGCCCCCTTTGATGAATTACCCTGTATGAAAGGGGCATTCCATGGATGTTACTGTGGGTGTTCCCACGCAACATCCATGGGATCTAATGCATTCCAAGATTTACAAGGTTTTGTAAACCTGGGAATGCGTCACATTCCTAATGGAGGCGTAAAAGTGGTGCGAAGAGGAGAAATACCTTTATTTCTCCTCGTTTTTTACTCTTTGGATGTGTGCTGCATTCTGCAGCACACTTTGGGCATCATTAGGATGGCAGGTGGAAAGTCCGCCCGCCATCCTGACGGAAAATGGGACCGACCGCCATATGTGCGGCGGTCCAGCCAGTGGCATCAGGATGTGCCCGCCACACTGGCGGGCGCATCCTGCATTTTTTACATTGTGGTGGACAGTGCTGCAAGCAGCACCCGCCGCAAGGTAAAAAATGCACGTTGTGCGTTTGAATGCACAACGTGACAGGCACCGCGCGGTGCCTGCCACCTTGTGCATGCAAAAACTGGGGGGTACCATAGGTACCCCCCATGTGCACCCCCCACACCCCCAACACCCTGGGGGACCACTACGGGCCCCCAACAGCAAAGACCGCGAGCCGCACTTAACATAATATGGATGGCGGTGTCTAACAGACACCACCACCATGTTATGCTCTTTTTCCGCCCGGTCGATGAGTCGGCTGGCAGAAAAGCGGTGGACGGTCTTTCCGTCCGCCGCGGACCCCCCAGCCATCATAATATGGCAGGGGGTCTTTGATGTGTGGATGGTGGGCGGATCACCCCCGCCTGCCCAGCGGTGACTACCACCGGTCCGGAGGGGGCGATCCGCCCGCCATCCTAATGGGGCCCATAGAAGGAGGAAAATGCTAGCAATGATTGTTAATGTGTAGGAAGGTGTCCCTTCCTCCCTCCACATAAACAAACATCGCTGCAACACAGGCACCCTTACACATGGGTGCAAGAGTGCCTGTGTTGGCGCTAGACACTCAATTGTGCGCCAGCGCAGAGGAGAGCTCAAGCCTGGATGTGTTGTATTGCCAGAAATGTCATATTGCTAGAAACACGATGCATCCCTGCACTTTCCCAATGACGCAGCTCGGTACAGCAAGATGGCTTGCAGTGCTACGTTGTTTTCTAGTAGATATGCCCCCAAACTGGCAAACTGAATTTACTTATACGTCCCTAGTGAATGGTGCTACATGTATCCAGTGCCTGTAAATTAAATGCTACTAGTGGGCAGCAGCACGTATTGTACCACTCACTAAAGTAACCCTGTAAAACAGGGTGAGCAGTCAAAATATCGATTTTTTAATATCGACCTACACTAATATCGAGTTTTTAATATCGTAGGGACAGAATATCGATGTCAAGAATATCGTTGACCAGAATATCGACTTTAAGGTAAGTAATATTGTTTTTTTTACATCAAAGTAAGTAATATTGAAGTTAGTAATATCGAAGTAAGTATTATTGTTAGCAAAAATATCGTTGTTAATAATATCAATATTTATATAGGTGTTATGTATTTTATTATGTATTTTATATGTATGTTTAACATTTTTTGTAATGTATTTTTATTATTTTTAAATATATGTATTCAATGTTTAGAAATTAGTCATTTTTTAAAGTAAATTTAGCGTTTTAGTATCAGAGCAGGTTGTGGGTTTATAGGGGAATGGGGAGGGAAGTAATTTAATTATAATTATTAAGGTGCCGATTACGATCCTGGAAAAACCGGCTACGAACCGTCGGTCGGAGCGTTTTCTCCGTCCGACTCGTACCCGGTTGTAAAACTTTACAAACATGGAAGTACGATTCGCACAGAAACACCATTTCCGTACGAATCGTAAAAAACACCGTCCGACGAAAATATACATACGAATGTGATCCGGGAATGCTCCGACGTGACGTCGGGACGCTGTCAGGCAGCGTTTCACGACCCAGGAAGTACGATTCGAACCGACAGCAGTCCGGACGGCAATATTTTCACGGCACCCAAAAAGTGCCGGAAAAGCGAAGTACGCCGCAAAACGACCAGAATAGGGGGCCCGGTACGCGCCGTACCCCCCCCAGCCCCCGTGAGTACGCGCCGAACCCCCCGTGTATGTACACCCCTGTACGTGTCGAACCCCCCATGTATGTACACCCCTGTACGTGTCGGACCCCCCGTGTATGTACACCCCTGTATGTACGGTGCGTACCCCCAGCGCGGGTACGCACCGTACATACACGGGTGGGGGTACGACTCGAACGTACAGGGGTGTACATACACGGGTGGGGGTACGACTCGAACGTACAGGGGTGTACATACACGGGGGGTTCGACACGTACAGGGGTGTACATACACGGGGGGGTACGACTCGAACGTACAGGGGTGTACATACACGGGGGTTCGACACGTACAGGGGTGTACATACACGGGGGGGTACGACTCGAACGTACAGGGGTGTACATACACGGGGGTTCGACACGTACAGGGGTGTACATACACGGGGGGTTCGACACGTACAGGGGTGTACATACACGGGGGTTTGACGCGTACTCACGGGGGCTGGGGGGTGGTTAGGCGCGTACATACGGGGGCTGGGGGGTGGTTCAGCGCGTATGCGGGCACATGTCTCCATGGTTGCAATGGGAGTTCGGTGCGGACGGTGTTTTTTCCATACGGTTGTGACATCGGACGCACGGGATGGATCGTACTTGCACGGTCGGACTTCACTTTTCACGTTTGTACGGTAAATCGTCCGGGGAAGTGTCGGACACATTTTACGACCCGAGGACGTGTGGGGAATTATTCCCAATGCGACTCGTATGGACTTTTTCCCATGCGAATCGTACTTGGCAGTTTGTACGGCACTTGTACGATTCGTACGGTAAAAAGACCGGATACGAGTCGTACGGGGAATTTTTGTACAGGATCGTAATCGGCACCTAAATGTCTAGGTTTTCATTTATTGTTATTGAATATTAATTTCTTGATAATTAATTATTAATAGGTAATTATTTTTTATTAATTGATTAATTGATAATTAAATTAATTATGTTAATTTGTATGTGTAGTGGGTTGTGGGTTTATAGGGGAATAGGGTGGGAAGTAATTTAATTATACTTAATTAATTAATGTTTTTATTTATTGTTATTGATTATTAATTTATTGATAATGATGTATTGGGAATTCGTTTTCATTAAGTTATCAATTGAAAATGTAATTATTTATTTTAATTGTTATGTGTAGTGGGTTGTGGGTTTATAGGGGAATAGGGTGCCCTACGATATCCAACACTTTCCCTACTGTAGCACTCCCTGGAGTTTGAATAGTAATTTTTACCTGTCCGCTATCCAACACTTTCCCTACTGTTGCACTCACTGGAGTGGGAATAGTCATTTTTACCCCTACGCTATCCAACACTTTCCCTACTGTTGCACTCACTGATGTGGGAATAGTAATTTTGACCCCCATGCTATCCTACACTTTCCCTACTGTTGCACTCCCTGAAGTGGGAATAGTAATTTGTACCCCTACGTTACCCAACATTTTCCCTACTCTTGCACTGTTTGGAGTTGGAATAGTAATTTTATTACCTCCGCTAGCTAATATTGTTTGTATTATGTTAATGTAGTATATAATTAATATTAAAACATTTTTAATTTTTTTTAAATTTGTTATATATATTTATTTAATTTTTAATTATATTATTGTTTTATGTGTATAGCTGTATTTATAATTTATATTATATTTTAAAAAATATATGTTATTAAAATAATTATTAAAAGTATTAGTAAGTATATATATTATATATTATATGTATATGTTTAATTTATTTGTACATTATATATATATTACTTATAATTTTTAAACATTTTAAAATATTTCTGTTTATTTTAATTATATGTATTATTTACTTATTTTTTTTACTTAAATAAAGAACGATATTTTTAACAACGATATTTTTTACATCAATATTTTTCTTCGATATTTTTGTACTTACCATAATGTAGATAGGATGTCGATATTCTTGACTTCAATATTCTTGTTGCGATATTTTTGTAGGTCGATATTCTGACCTTTGATATTTTGTCAGTGATTCGTAAAACAGGTCTCAGGCCTGCCACTGCTGCCTTTAGTGGAGTTTTAAACTGCTGTTTTGAACTGGCAAATGAACCTTTTGTCAGGCCTAACCCTTCCTTTTTAATGCATATGGATCACCACTAAGGTAGACCCTAAAGATTCATAGAGCATGGTGCATGGTCTTTAAAATGTAGGAGAGGTGTACTTAAGTTTTACTTGTCCTGACAGGGAAACAACTCCTAAAGTTGCTTTTTACTTTGGCAAGGCTATCTCTCCTACAGACTAACACTGGGTTATCTTATTACACTTAAGCAGTGATAACTTCAGTTTTGCAACAGATAGAGAAATACTTCTTCCACTCACATTAAAATTCTCTTTAATGGAAAAGTCAGATTTTAAGTTGCTTTTCTGAAAATGCCTCTTTTAGAAAGTTGACATTTTTCAGCCTAAACAAAATGTGCCTTTCTGCCAGTAGCCAGGGTCACATGACTGTATTAGCTCTCTTGTGCTGTGATGTGTATTCCAGAAATTATCACAAAAGGGCCTTGGGTATGGGCAGGGTGTTCATCGCCTGAGCAGGATGGCTTTGGGGTTTGTACTCTGCTCCATTCCTGAGCATCAAAGGATACCCTGAGGACTGTGCTCACCCTCATTCTGAATTCTAAGGCTGCCTGCCTGACAAAAGCAGCTTGCACCAAGGCTTGCCTGCCTTTGTTTCCTTAGACAGTTTGGAGCCAAACCCAGTAAAAGGGGAAGGTTTGACAAAGAGGGCATCGCCCACCAACAGTTTGGCACTGGATATAAGAAGGGCATCCTCGGAACAGTTCATCAGAACACTCCTGGACCTGTGGAAGATTAAGAATTACTGCCATGCTCTCTGAAAATGAAAGACTGGACCTGCTTCCTTGAACCCAGGACCCCCAAAAGTGATTCCAAGGGTCAATTGTCAGACCTCCTGTTTGAACTACAGGGACACAACAAGCTTCCACAGGTCCTCCCTCCAACTGCCCAGCTGACTAGCACCAACTGGGTTTGGGGCTCTCCCAGAGTGCAGATGGGCTTCTTGCGTTGGCACTGATTGCCGCATCTCCTGCCAATGCAAAGTTCCGACAACGACCTGCTCTTCCGACCAAAAAGCGACCACCCATGTCTTCTACCAATGCAAAGTAACAATGGCGACCTGCTCCCCACACTGAAAAAGATCTCCATGCGGCCCCCAATCAACATGAAGCACCAGCTGAGGGTCAATGTGTGGACTTGGACTGAGAGAAGGTAAACTCCTCATGGGGATGAACCTGGTCTCTGGATCGGATCTGCGCTCTGTAGCGGATGGCTTAAATGCAACTTTGACCCTGTCCAGCACAACCCGATAACCGCAAGGGACACTTTGCGCAATTTGTTACTATTTTCATCTGAAACCTTAAAAATGCATTAATCTGTATTCATTTAATTTATGTCATTTTGGGGTCATTTTATTTATTACATTTTACTCAGTTTTTCTAAATTGGAGTAGGATTTTGCATGTGTGGTGTTTTCACTTTATTACTATTTGAGTGCTGCATAAATAGTTGAACATAGTTTACAAATTGCCTGTAAGATAAGCCTGACAGCTTTAGTGCCATGCTGCAAAATAATTATTTACAGGTTTATTTAGTGGCTTTTGTGGTTCAGCTCGACAGAGATTCTATGTCAGGACCCGGAGGCAAGGATTAGGCTTTTCTTTCTTCTTTATTCCACATAGCAGCCTTAGAAAAACAACAGTAAACAATAGTAGGACTTCACTTCCCATGAAGCCTACAGAAAAAACAACAATGCAATGCAGTAGTCCGATCCAATCAGGCGCCTCCTGGCATTATAACAACTCCTGTTCTGAGCTGGACCTCCTCTTTCTTCGCTGCTAGCAGCCTCCCTCAGTTAAGTGTCCTTCCTTTCTGTCGCGTTGCTGGTGGCGGAGGGGGTACTGTTGTTACTTCAAATTTTATTGTGTGGGGCGCTGATTGCCTTTCTTGATTGCGTATTGCTCTAGCCCTGTTAATGTATATTTTTGCTCTTGACTAGCGCTCTGTGTGAAGGAGCGTTTGCTCTGTTTGATTCTACGCGCGTTTATTTGTGGCACGTTTGACTGTTTTGGAAGTTCGGAGCGTTCTGCTCGCTCCTACGAGGCCGCGCACCGACTGTTGTGGTGACCGGTGGGGAGCACGGCGGTCCGCCGACCGTAAGAGGGCGCGCATCCCTGGAGGTGCTTCTGGTGCGGAGTTTTGACGGGACGAGAGCGGAGTTTGCGCGGACATCTAACGGCCGTTGCCGAGCGCCTCCGCCCGCGTCCCGCTTTAACTCGCGCCTTCACCGGTCTCTGTGCCTGCGTCTGAACACCCCCGAGGGGGTAGGATTTAGGCATTTGGTCCCGCACACCTTGAAGGTGCCCAGGCATATAGTTTTGGCCCGCATTACACTTTAGGGCGCTGGGTGTGCAGCTTTGGGCCCTGCTTCTGTGAGGAGTGCTGTTGGACCTCTGTTTGGATGGGTAGGGGGCGCCATGATTCTTGCCTCCATTCTATAATCTGGGTGATATTCCCTTTATAACTCCCTCTTACCTGGTGGGTGGCCACCCCTGCTTTGTTTTACTTACCTCGTTTTCCTCAACTTCTCTCTGCGGCGCCATGGAGGAGTTTGATGATTATTACGAGGAGGAGGAATCCCAGTTTTTTCCGCTGTGCGATGCGGTGGATTCCTCCATTGTGAAGGCGGTCTCCCAGGCAGTGGCTCCTTTGCAGAAGAGATTGGAGAAGCGGTTGGATGACCTAGTGAAGCTCCTTGAACCCCTCCCTGCGAGGAAAGACGCTCCGGGAACTTCGGGTTCCTTACCTTCAAAGTTGAGCCCCGTTTCTCTTACGGAGAATCCGTGTAAACGCTCCTGTTCCGACAGAGTTGATTCTGGCGCCTTTGAGCGGTTTCGACAGGCTTTTTTGGACGCCCAGACCCATCCTTGCCGGCTGATCCTGCTCCGGCTGATCCTCCGCCCGTGGGGGTCCCTGATCCCATGCCTTCCTCCCCCCTTCGGAGGACTCCCAGGGTGCGTCGGATGGTGACTCGGACCAGGGTAGGTCATGGCGCCCCTCCCCTTCTGGTTCGGGGGAGCGTACTCAGTCCTCAGCTACCCAGGGTGGGATTCCCTCGGATCTGCTGGACCCGGAGGAACTTATGCATCCATGTTCTTCACAGTGGGTTCCATGTGACAAGGTAGCCAAATATGTTGCGGCGCGCCTTCGGAAACCCCTTGATCAGGACGTCCGTGCACATCTTTGATCTGAATGCCTGTGCCCTTCTCTGGAGGGAAAGGTTGCGGTAACCCCAGAGATTGATGCGAAAATGACCACATATCTGACCAAGTTTATTAAGGACCCGAAGACAGGTATCGATAGATCCTGGCGCGCTTGTCAGGATAAGTTGTTGGACATTATGGGTCTCCTGGTCAAAATATTTGATATGGCTGAGGACGCCAAGGTGTCAGGTGCCCTGATCTCCCCTGACACCTTATCCAGTTGGGCTCAACGGGCCAGCATTTTCTTGGGAAATGCGACTGCGCCATTTCTACTGAAAGGCGCCAGTCGCTCCTGATTAAATTGGATCCTAAATTGGGGGAGTTGGCGACTTCTGAGGCGGGCCCGGTGGCACAGGGCAGTGTTTTCAGAGACCCTTTCGTTAAAGAGCTGGGCAAGATTGTGTCCACCTTTAATTCTCTGGACAAGGCACAGTCCACGGTGAAGCGCATTTTCAATGCACAAGTTTTCGGAGGGGCCGGTCGTGGCAGGGGGCGCTCGGCTGGCCAGTTCTCGCAAACAGCCTCCGGCAGAGGCCAACCATCCCAGAGGGGGCAGTACCAGGACTCCTCCCGCTTTGGGGGTTTCTACCCCACCAGAGACTGTTCCCGGTGCCGAGGTCAGCGTAATGGTGGGAGAGGTTCCGGCTGCACCGCCAACCATGGTGAGTTCTATAATTGTCTCATGTCAGTGCTTGGAGGGTGGGTTAGCCCAGTTTCTGGACAATTGGCGGGCTTTGACGTCGGACGCTTGGGTCCAGCAAACAGTTCAGGGGTTTCACATAGAGTTTTTCGGTTCCCCTGTCCAACTCTCTCCCCCCACCCCCATAAGGTTCTCGGGGACGGAGGCCAACTTGATCCGTCTCGAGCTCCAGGAACGCAAAGGAGCGATTTGTCGTTCCCATCCCCAGCCCGGGGCCATCATAAGCAACATCGTTCTGGTGCAAAAGCAGGCTGGCGGCTAGCGT
Organism: Triturus cristatus; assembly: GCF_964204655.1. NCBI lineage: Eukaryota > Metazoa > Chordata > Amphibia > Caudata > Salamandridae > Triturus > Triturus cristatus. The sequence goes on along the minus strand of NC_140585.1, from coordinate 817,515,143 downwards.
CTGGTGATAAACCTTCGGGAGTTCAATGAATGGCTTGTTTACCGGGATTTCAAGATGGAGGGGATTCACCTCCTTCGTGACCTGTTACACCCTGGCGACTGGATGGTCCGTCTGGACCTCAAGGATGCGTACCTAACAGTTCCCATCTTCCCTCCTCACCGTCGGTTTCTACAGTTCAGGTGGGATGGCCAGGTTTTCGAATTCACTTCGCTTCCCTTTGGACTGTCGTCCGCCTCTTGGTGTTTAACCAAGGTGTTTCATCCGGTGGTGGAAGTGTTACGCCAAGGAGGTCAGAGCCGAGCTTCATTGGTGGCTCGCCCATATGGACGCATGGAACGGGCGGGCCATTTTTGGTTCTCGTCCCAACCTGGTGATCGAGTCCGATGCCAGCGGCTCCGGTTGGGGAGCGCGTTGTGGCGATCTCACTACAGGAGGAGGTTGGTCCGCCGAGGAAGGTTTTCTCCACATCAACTGCTTAGAGCTCATGGCCGGCTCTTCCACAGTACGTTGTTGGACGAGAGACAAAGTTCACTCGTGTGTCCTCCTCAGAATGGACAATGTGGCGGCGGTTCGCTTGGGGGGATGATGTCCAAAGCCCTGGTGGACTTGTCCAAGGATTTTTGGGAATACTGCCTATCCATTCACGCGTCGGTGATTGCGGAACACTTACAGGGGTCCGACAATCAGCTAGCCGATTGGCAGTCTCGTCATCTTCAGGACTCCAGTTTGTGGAAACTCTCCCGGCCGGTGTTCCTCACTTTGCAGAGCCATTGGGGTCCCTTTTCAGTCGACCTCTTTGCTTCTCGTCTGGATTTTCAGATCCCCAGGTATTTCAGTTGGCGGCCGGATCCAGGAGCGGCGGCCACCGATGCCTTTCTCCAGGACTGGTCAAGGGAGCAGGGTTACGCGTTCCCGCCCTTCGCCATGATCATGCGATTGACGACGCAGGTCCGTTGACAGGGGGCGGATCTGGTACTGATCACCCCGATTTGGAGAGCGCAAACCTGGTTTCCAGTTCTGATGGAACTTTCCTGGGCTTCTCCAATCCGTCTACCCCGGTTCCCTCGTCTCCTGCTCAATCCTTCGGGCAACACTCATCCCCTGATAGTGAGCGGCTCGTTGGCGTTGATGGCGTGGCGGATTACAGGTCTCGATGGCAAGTCCCTGGACTTTCGCACCACGCTGCAGAACTCCTCTCTAGGGCGTGGGCCGATGGTACCGTTAAGCGATATCGATCGGCTTGGTCCCGATGGAAGGGTTGGTGTTTGCAACGGAGTTTGGATCCCGTGGGGGCAGATGTTGTTCACATCTTGAATTTTCTAGCTTCCCTAGCTTCAGAAGGGTTAGCTTATAGAACAATTAATACGTTCCGCTCTACGATTTCTGCGGGACACTCGGTGGTGGCGGATCATCCGGTGGGTGACCATCCCCTGGTGCGGAAACTCCTCAGGGGAATTCGCCTTTCTCTTCCCCCAGAGCCACGGTATTCAGTTCTCTGGGATGTTAATAAGGTTTTACATTTTTTGGCCGCATGGCCCAGTAACAAATACCTATCACGCAAACAATTGTCGTCGAAGCTGGCCATGTTGTTATGCTTAGTGTCCTGCAGACGGGTTTCGGATGTTCGAGCCCTGGATATTACGGGACGGTGTTTCACGCCAGAGGGCGTCACCTTTCATGTTTCCCGACGTACCAAGACCCAGTCTCGGGTTATTTCTTACCCGGCTTTCCCGGACTGTCCGCAGCTCTGTGTTGTACGGTGTATCAGAGCTTATGAGGCTATGACCGCGGATGTTCTTCCTCATTGGGAGCGTCAGCTTTTGATTGCTTTACGGAAACCTTTCCGGGCGGTCTCTTCCCCTACGATCGCAAGATGGGTTCGTTGGGTGATGATTGAAGCTGGCATCGACACTAGGGTCTTTGGAGCGCACTCCGCTAGGGGTGCCATGGCTTCGAAAGCTTTCATGCTAGGAGCACGCTTGGAGGACATCTTGAATGCGGCAGACTGGTCTTCAGACTCAACCTTGAAGAGGTTTTACTTCAAGCCAGTCCCCTCCATTGCATCCCTGGTGGTGGATAAGCTTTGAACTAGCCTAATCCTCGCCTCCGGGTCCTGACATAGAATGAAAAATTTCCTAGCTTTCGTAACGGAAAGTTTCAATTCTATTAAGGACTCGGAGGTGAGGATTAGCCCGCCCTTAAGATACTCCTAGGCCCACCCGGGTTCCTCAGGATGTGTCGTCAGACGTAAGTAAAGCGTTTTCCTTGTCAAAGTGATGTTGTTGTATATTGTCTTGACTTCTGTGCTAGAGACTTTAATTCGCGGGTTTTACGGCTTCCTCTTTTCTGCCAGCAGGATCAGAGGCATCGAAGCAGAATTAGGAATGTTGATGGTCGGCTTTGTCGCAGGAAGAAAGAGGAGGTCCAGCCCAGAACAGGAGTTGTTATGATGCCAGGAGGCGCCTGATTGGATAACGGACTACTGTATTGCATTGTTGTTTTTTCTGTAGGCTTCATGGGAAGTGAAGTCCTACTATTGTTTACTGTTGTTTTTCTAAGGCTTTTATGTGGAATAAAGAAGAAAGAAAAGCCTAATCCTCGCCTCCGAGTACTTAATAGAATTGAAACTTTCCGTTACGAAAGCTAGGAAATTTTTCATTGTGTTTATTATTTGATTTTGGCTCTTACCCCACTCAACTAATAACCCAATTTCTTACAGCGTTGCTCACAACATGGCTGCATCGAAAGTCATGTATTATCTGTATGTTTCAATCCTGCAATTGCACTGGATGACCAAGGATCTGTTTCCACTAGGTCGTTTGAATGGTGGGCAACCAACACTTCCCTCTCCATTTTACAGGCCACTTTCATATTTTTTTAAATGCATGGGCTGGTCTCACTTGGTCACCCACTACTGAAAAAGCCGCCTCTGGATTCTTCGGAACTGCGTAATTACGTTAAATCTTAAACTAGTGTTTTCAAAAGCATGAACAAGAAACAAACAGATGTGGACAACATGAGAGGGAAGAGAAATGAGGAGAGGGAGACACAAGAGTAAGTGAAACCATGCTGCAAGTAGCAGAAGAATCCCATGAAATAAAAAACCTAGCTAGAACCCTGCAAAAGTTAATGTGATGTACTCTCAGAGATGGCCATTAACTGCTTAGGTACAACACTTCTAAAGTTATGCTACCTCATATCAGGTTCTGTAGGGTGCCAACCCATGTTTAAGCAGGTGGGACCTGTAAATCAGGCAAATATAGTATAGAGACGCCATGCGCTGGGAGTAATCACGCCAGGGAGAAAGCACAAATAGTTCACACCATGGCCAGTGCACCCAAGAAAGCCTTACTTGCACATTTGAAATCAGACCATTCCACTGCTAGGATACGATCTCTGGACCTACTTATTGCAGCAAACAACTACTTCAGAGAATGCGGCAACTATTTCAGGGAATATGGTAAGCAATGCAGAGCACTTGTAAAAATGTCAGGGAATAGACTTGCTTACAAATCTGTACAGGACACAGCCATAACAGGAGGATGTGTTTATAGGTGTGTGTACATGCTAAGGGGACAAGATCAACCAGCATGCATGGACATCAATTACAGATAGTCAGGTATAGCAGCTATTATCCCATTAGCACTTCAGGCACTGATCATTCTACACCTGGTGACGAGGATCTTGAGGTTCACAGATTGCCCTCTGCAAAGCCACTCAGAAGCAAATGGAGGATGTTGTAGGGTTAGATGGACCAAGGTGCCATCTCTCTGATGTAACAGCAGGCCAAACATTGTGTAAAGTTACTTGCGCTACCCATGGTATTTTTGTCAATGAACACCCAGGCCAACATATATACAACAAATCAATCCTAAAGCCCACAGCTCATTAGATCATGCTGCATTTTTCCATATACTAAATGTGGAACAGAATTTCAAGCCCAGGAAGTATGCAATTCTTTCCATATCTTGCAACCATGTACTTAAATACTTGAAGTGAAAGCTGAATAAAGTGACTTAAATCTGTAAAGCTAATAAGGTGTTACTATGATCACAGAGCATTCAAATCAAAATGTACAAGTGCATGCTTGCTACCAAATGAATATAGCTTCTTGTTTCAAAGTTTACTTGCCGTGATCAGAACTTAGCCTTTTGAAAGAAAGGGGGGAACCCATAATAACCCTTTGGCATCTGGGTACTTAAACAAGTGTAAAGAAAAAACTAACGCCTAGGGATTAATGATATTTCTATGTTTTGGTGACGAGAAAGATTAATTATCTCCTCCCTTGAGTTATTTTATCCTCAATGTAAACTATGTTGTCATTATTTTTAATGGTCATACACGGTAATTCCAAACCAACAATGAGTATATCTTTCCTTAGATCTGCATCTAAGTATATTTATTGTTTTGTATTTCAACATCAATATATAAAGAGATTAATCTTTCAGACATATATACAAAAACATTTATAATATTTACAATCTTTACTTATAAGAAATCAGAAATCAATGAACATATACATCAATGAAACCCTATATTTCAATTCGGATGCTTATAGGATTAATCTACTCAAGCATTCCTTTCTAATGAAGATCAAACCTACTCGAGAACTTTTGAGATCTTTTTTTCATTATGATCTCTACATTCATAAAAGTACTCTTTTAAAGTGAATCCAAAATAATCAATAATTCAACTGAATGTCTTCCAAATCGTTGTCGACGCGTTTCGGCCACACAACTCTTAAGGCCTCATCAGGACTAGGGCACATGTATATATAATTTCTTCAAATTTCACCTATAGATACAAATTCAATATTTCTGTATTACTAATTTTATATATACAATATAATACAAACATATAACATTATTTACACTATATATACACATCGGAGCATAGGACCGGGTCATATGACCAAAAAATTGCAAAAAAAATTACATTCCAAGAGAAACACTGAAGTGGCGGGCCAAACAACCAAAATTAAGTGAGATAAACATAAACCTCATAGTGCACTAACACCACTGTGTACCGGTTCTATCTATTACTAAGAGTGATAGAGGTATATTGTACATATGCTCATATCGATATATATATGCATATCAGGCCTCTCTATCAACTGAATGGAGTATGGCCTTAAGATGTATAATATCTCTTATCAAGGCAGATATTTTAGAGCGTACTGCTTCTAGAGGCTATTTCATGAGGTCCCAAATCATCAATCCCTTTAACTGGGAATGCTATAGTCATCTAAATATCCAATACGGGAACTTACTAAAGCAATCATGACCACAATATTCTAAACTTACTAGTAGAAGTCGTTCTGTCGAGGTATCTTGTAATATATTCGTTAATTATTTCTCCAAATCTCCATCCATTGTTTTTTTGACTGCAAAACAAACCAACCAATGGGTAAACGTTAACTGCCTCAACCCATTTCAGCTACCTACATCGAAGAATCATGGATGATACTTGGTAATTCCTACCTTGAAAAATCTTTGGTTTTTCGAACTTGAATGCCTCAATTCATTGCACGAAAACCGTAAGAAAAAATGGAAGACTGTAGACGCCGCCTCTGTAGGGATAACGAGACGGAGAAATAAACTATGGACCCACTCTTATAACTGGAAACCCTTATGATTTTACAGGGCGATTTCTTTAATAACTCTCACCTTAGTATGTACGTACTTGTCGTCTGGATACCTCGCGCTTCCGGCATCAGGAAACACGTGATGCGGAAGCGAGAATATATCCGGAATGAGAGGTCATGGAGCTAAAAAACGGACTCTATTCCTAAATAAATGAAACCCGAAGGCAGACTATTCACTACATCGGAGTGGCCTGTAATCGTCATAATAACCAATTATTTCTACAAACAAAACCATAAATGATAATGCCTAATGCCCAATATTAAACAATTCTAAAATCAAATTGAAGATAAGAATAAAAAGGGAGGGACTAATAGTGATACCACCTTATAACCCAGTGTATACCCGCCACTCCTTACAATCTTTGTAACTAATAACCATTCTTTATCAGAAATTTTCAGAAACCTGTATTTGTGAAGTCGCACCGAACAACTCACATACTTAATGCATTTTTATCATTAAATTCGTTCTAATGCAGTAAAGACCATATTTCATCTCTGTCGTTAAGTCCCAAAACTGTAGTGTGGTATTTTTCAATTAGTCTAAAGTATAGAGACGCCATGCGCTGGGAGTAATCACGCCAGGGAGAAAGCACAAATAGTTCACACCATGGCCAGTGCACCCAAGAAAGCCTTACTTGCACATTTGAAATCAGACCATTCCACTGCTAGGATACGATCTCTGGACCTACTTATTGCAGCAAACAACTACTTCAGAGAATGCGGCAACTATTTCAGGGAATATGGTAAGCAATGCAGAACACTTGTAAAAATGTCAGGGAATAGACTTGCTTACAAATCTGTACAGGACACAGCCATAACAGGAGGATGTGTTTATAGGTGTGTGTACATGCTAAGGGGACAAGCTCAACCAGCATGCATGGACATCAATTACAGATAGTCAGGTATAGCAGCTATTATCCCATTAGCACTTCAGGCACTGATCATTCTACACCTGGTGACGAGGATCTTGAGGTTCACAGATTGCCCTCTGCAAAGCCACTCAGAAGCAAATGGAGGATGTTGTAGGGTTAGATGGACCAAGGTGCCATCTCTCTGATGTAACAGCAGGCCAAACATTGTGTAAAGTTACTTGCGCTACCCATGGTATTTTGGTCAATGAACACCCAGGCCAACATATATACAACAAATCAATCCTAAAGCCCACAGCTCATTAGATCATGCTGCATTTTTCCATATACTAAATGTGGAACAGAATTTCAAGCCCAGGAAGTATGCAATTCTTTCCATATCTTGCAACCATGTACTTAAATACTTGAAGTGAAAGCTGAATAAAGTGACTTAAATCTGTAAAGCTAATAAGGTGTTACTATGATCACAGAGCATTCAAATCAAAATGTACAAGTGCATGCTTGCTACCAAATGAATACAGCTTCTTGTTTCAAAGTTTACTTGCCGTGATCAGAACTTAGTACACCGGAGTGCACGTTGGGGACAGAGTTCTGAAAAAGGAGACTGGTATATAGTCTGCCTTTAAGTAACTTTCATAAATGTGCTTAGAATAATCCTTAACCTAGGTCATATTGGTCTATTTAGGAGATCAAGTGGTTCAAGTTGAGCAGTACTTCGGAAGTTCACAGAAAGAGTCTGTCATTTACACACTCTGCGAGGTTTGTCTGCTTTCTATAGCTGCATTAGGTCACTGAACATTACCTTGTCTGTGGTCTGCCTCTAAGACACAGACCTTTTAGCTCAGATGTGGGTTGGCTTCAAACTTTAGAGGAAGTGCTTGTGGCTCTTGATGCAAACCTGAAGCACATTTCCAGGCCTCCCCTGAAATCCTCACTACTCTAAATCGGTCATTAAATCAAGTGGGCTGCTCACTGTCGAGAATAGAAAACCACCATAGTGTCATAAGTAGCTTGGAAAGTCCAGCTGTGTGAACATGCTTCAGTGGCGCTACAATCGCCGCTGGTTTCTGAGATAGCAAGAGCCTGTAGTGGGTGGACTGATGAACAACCCTGATGTAGGCTTGTTTTTTGTTCCCGTACCTTTTGATAAGAAGTGTTGCCCCAGATGACAATATAATTGAAAATTCCTCGGTACGTGTAATATTAGCATTTGCTCTCTCTGCCACACCAAGAGTTCCTTACCTCTCAGAAAAGTTACACAGCAAGTACTAAATCACATGTGCTTTTTCTGTTGACCTGAGATAGATATCTCCCAGTTTTATTAGAGTTAGTTCACGTAGACTCATAAGCTTATTTGTTTTTTGTGGCAGTTCCTTGGCAACAAATGTGTTGCCTTGTGGTCAATTCAGAGCACTTTCATGTATGGTTACATACGTGCAGGTGAGATGAGGAAGGGGCGTGGAGTAGCCGCAGGTGTTCTCCCCCCTAATAAATATAGTGGACCCCAGAGGATTGGATATCTGAGGCCAAAAGTGGCCTGGGGAGAGGGGCTGTGCACCCCCTTCCCTTAAAATACTTTGAGCACTGCAGGATGGGGTCCCGAGGGCCAAAAATGGCCTGGGGAGTGGTGGCACGTGCCCCCTTCCCAATCAAAATAAACATGTATTGTTCTCCCCGGCCCTGGTCTATCCCGGTGTGTGTAGAAAATACATTTTGGCGCAGATTAGTAAAACCTCTGTTAATTAGTGGGAAAAAACATTTTCCAAATGTTTTGGGCCCCCGGCGGGGTTCTGTACCTCACCACTAGGCCTAGGGGGCCAGGGTATCCCTACACAGCCTCCTTATGTTTTTTTCCCCAGAACTCAGGATTGAGTTGCGAGTACTAAGATGGCTGCCACAACTTCCTGTTTGAGGTAGTGGTAGCCAATCAGATCTCAGATCCTCTGTGGTGTGATAGCTACCATTTTGCAACCTTAATTTCTCCAAAATTGTTGACCAGATTTACACCAAAACACAAAAAAAACACTGCTTCTGGACTAAGATGTGTCACGTTTGGTGTAAATACATTCAGCTGTTTGGGCTGTAGCAGTGTGTAACGTTCCTATGGAAAAATGAATGGGGAAAATGCATTTTGGGACACTCCCTTTTTCTCAGTCCCTTGACGAATCACCCCAAAACTTTCCATACACAAACAAGTCAAAAAGAAGCACTTTTTTGGAAAGTTACGGGGAGGTTCATCAAAAGTGGGCACACATATTTTAAACAAAAAATGCATTTCCTATGTCAGCACAATAGTAACTATAACTACCCAGTGGTGACCGCCATTGGGTAATATATATCTATGTATATCCATATGGCTTGCCAGTCACATCAGCTGCTGTCTGGAAAATTTCAGGGTGATCCGCCAAGCGGGGAATGAGTAAAAGAGTGGTTCCGAAAACGCGTTTTCGCCCTTGCAATTTCCCATAGGGATTTTAGACATGGCTACAGCCTGAATCGCTGAAAGGAATAATACCAAATTTGGCAGAAAGCTAGATCTTGGTCTATAAAGAGTGCTTTTTGTAATTTGGTGTACATTTGTCCAGTAGTTCTGGAGTCATTTAAGTAAAAATATGTATGTATACATAGAGGCGCGGATCCGCAGAACCATGTGACAACAGCGATGCCATGATTGGCTGCCTGCAACATGAGAGGAAAGTTGCAGCTTCCATTGTGTGCATCGGGACTCAGGTCCCAGGGAAAATACAATTTAAAAGTGATAGAAGGGGTCAGGGAAGAGATACCCTGACCCCTTGGGACTAATGGAGGGAGTCTGTGAGGGACCCTCATGGGCAAAAAATCGTCCCAAAATGTTTTTTAGGGTGTGACGGTCCATGAATCCACTGTGGCGCTCAGCTATGTGCTCTGCAGATCTAGAATCCAATTAAAAAAAATATGCACCCATCCACAGACCCAAACACCTACTCACACACTCACTCACACATCAACTTACACACCCACACAACCACTCACACCCACTCACACACCCATACAGCCATTCACACACCCATACAGCCATTCACACAGCCAATCACAGACCCACAAAACCACTCATCGACCAGCTCACAGACCCACACAGCCCCTCACACACCTACTGACACAGCCACTTACACACCTACACAACCACTCACCCACCCATACAGCCTCACACACAGGCAGGCACACATACATCCTAACAAATCCACTCACACACCCACTAAAAACCCACAGTCACTCACACACTCACTCACTCACACACCCACCCACTCACACCCACACAACCACGTATGCACACACTCACACATCAATACAGCCAGTCACACGCCCACTCACAGATTTACAAAACCACTCACACACCCAGTCACAGACCCACACAGCCACTCACAAACCCTCTCACTAACACACCTACTTACACACCCACACAACCACTCACACACCCACTCATAAACCCATACAGCTACTCACTCACATCTACTCACATACCTACAAGACCACTCACACACCACTCACAGACCCACACAGCCAGTCACACACACCCACACAAACATACACACAATCACACACACTCATACACCCACTTACACACCTACAAAACCACTCATACGCCCATACAACCACTCACACACCCACTCACAGACCCACAAAACTACTAACATACCCACCCACAGACCCACACAGATACTCACACACTCACTCACACACTTGCTTACACATCTATACAACCACTAACATGCCCACTCAAACACCCATACAACCACTCACACACCCACCCACAGACCTACAAAACCACTAACGCACCAACTCACACACCCACAAACCCACGCATACACCCATCCAGCCACTCAAACACCCACTTACACACTCACAAAACCACTCCACACCGACAAAACCACTCCCACACCCACTTACACAACCACTCCCACACCCATACAAGTACTCACACACACTCACAGACACACAAACCACTCACACCCACTCGCAGATCCACACAGCTACTCACACCCACTCACACACCCACTAAAACACTCACACCACCATTGACACCCACGCAGCCACTCACACACCCATACAGCCACTCACAACCCACACAGTCACTCACACAGCCACACTCACACACAGGCAGTGATAAACTTACAGAAATTGCAATAGCATATGTTTGTATTAAATGTGTTGTTGTTTTAGTATTGAATGGGTACTTTTGGTTAGGAACTGATCTGCTGATCCATAAAATAAATTTTAAAAAAGAAAGACTTGGTGCATTGCATTTATAGAAAAGCTACATAAGTTGCTTTACCTTAATATAAAAAATATATAATAAGAATGTTTATGTGAATAAAATGCATTGATAAACATGTGAAAATGTATATTAGAAAATTGAAATTATGGGTAAAAAATAACCGTGAAATTTACTCAAAAAAGCCTCAAAGGTTACAGGGATGTTGTAGTCAGGAAATAGAATACAAAAAACCTTTGAAATGCACTGAAAAAACAAAGGTTACAGGAACGTTACAGTTAGGTTCAGATTTTACACACACCAAACCAGTTATAGTTACCTGAGCTAGCTTTAACGTACACCCCCATAATGCCTCACATATTACATCGCTGATGGCATGGAGAATATATTTATTTATTTTGCCCAACTCCATCAGAACATTCTGAACACATTACCTGGCAAAATTATGCAAAGGTATTATGCAAAGGTATCAAAGTCATATAGTTGATTAAGAGTTGCTACCTCAACAGTGTATGGAATTTTGCAATCTCTTTATAAAATCAATCTCTAATTTCTTTATAATAGGTGACTTGTGATACACCCAGTCACCAAACATACATAGGATAAACTACCATCTGCTGTACATCATAATGATTTTAAAAGGCACTGAGGACTCAATGGCCATAGGAACGAGGCCGAAGCCAGAGTTCCTTTATAAGGTTAAGGATCTCTGTGGTCACTTGGAATATTCTTATGATGTACGGCAAACAGTACTTAATGTCTTATAAGACATGATCACGTCATCACCTTTCCCGCAAAACAACTAAATACAAGGTGCGTTGCTCTTTGATATGCAAACATGAAGAATGAAAATAGAATCTGTGTTGTAAAATTAAACACATAGAAAAAGCTGTTAGATATTTGTTGCAAAAAGATAATACAAATAATTTTAATACAAGTCAGTTGTAAAAAAAATGTAGTAGCTCTGAATGTGTAGAAATATGCAGAAAGATTCTAACTTTTCTATAATCACCTAAAGAGTGCAACAAAATATACATGTTGCCATAAATATCTACTTTCTGTCTGCCACTGTAGAGCTATAAAAACAGAACAGAAAGAAGAAAGGAAATGTTTCATTTTTCTTCTTTTACCAACTGCTTTAATTATGCCCTGTGACCTGACCTTCCTTTCCCCTTGGCAACTGGCTCTGACAGCAGGCACTGCAACATCAGAAACCAACTGTAATAACCTATTCCAGTTAGGCTGCTATGCCATTTAGAGAAATAATGATTTTCATCATCATTGATCATAATTCAATATTATTTATATTCTGGGAGAAATCACGTAGCCAATCATGTCTGATAACTTCTTACAGTTGAGTTCTAAAGCAGCTGTTTAAAGAACGAAAACAAAGGGCCTGATTTAGATCTTGGCGCACCAGTTACTACGTCACACCGGTAACGGATATACCGCCTGCCAAAATATAAATCCCAACACATTTAATGGGATAGCCATCACCGTTGTGATGATGTAACCCGTCCACCAAGATCTAAATCGGGCTTTTCTTTGTTCTGCTTTGTTCAGTGACAAGCAGAAAGGAGATATTTATGGCAGCATGTTGATTTTTGCACTCCTTGTGGTAATTATATAAAAGTTAGATTCTTTTTACATGTTTCTACACATTCTGAGCTACAGCACCTTTTTTTATGGACTTCTATTAAACCTATTCTAATAAAAATATCAACTTTTTATGTTTCATTTTGCAGGAGAGAATCTATTTTTATTCATTATGTTTGCAAACGTACTCTCTCTTTCATATGAAAGATTTAAGAGGTTTGTGGGAAAGAAAGGTGATGTTGTGATAATGTATTATAAGGAATAAAGTAACCCTTTGTTGGGTCTTTGCATTCTTACCAAGAATGCTGAGGTTCCCATGGGGAAAGAATGCGGAGGGCATGTGATTCGACATGGTGGCAGTTGGTGGAGGGACGGGAGCTGGAGCTGTGCTGTCCTGCTGTCCATATACATATAGCTTACAAATAAAGAAGTTATTACCTTACGGCGTCCTTGTAGTGGTGACGAGTTGGCACCAGGATGTAGAACCCACGTATCCAGGCATTGAAGATCCATAGTGTCTACACTGCACAGCTTGGTTCCTGTTCATGTTTCATCTGTTCCTGCTAGTGTCTCCACTGTGTGAACTGCCACGCAGACGAAGGGACCCAGTTGGTATAGCTTTCATGCTATACAAGGTACTCTGTCATTTTGGCAAAAGTAACACCGATTTCTGTCATCCCTGCTCACGCCAGTCGCAAGCGTAAGTATTGCATGCTCGTGCTTCTGTTGGAGCACGTATGCATAGCGGGAGTGCTCTTCTTCAGCGTCTCGACACAGCACAGCTCCGTGGTCAGTGTTGGTAATGGCACTAGCCGGGCAGGTGACACAACGTTAAATATTTTCAGTGACCTTCACACTGTTCTATCCATTGAGTGTCATCTGAAGACCCTTCTTCTGTAACAGTAAGCCTGCACATGCGATGACAGGCACATCAAATTAGTGCTGTAATTGTTCATCTGACAACTGCTGTATTGCATATTACATGGTGACAGGCACACCTTCTCTCAATTAATTGTTTCTTCAGCTAGTTCTAACTTAAATATTTAGTGAATTGTATTTGTGTTCCATTTTTCTGACCTAGTTCATAAGTAATTATCATGCAGCATTCATTGGTTCCTCCCCCAGGCTTCTCTCCAAGCCCAACAACCCCTGAATTAGATTGGGAACTAGAAAAGGAAGTGTTTGAAGCTTACTTGGATGCTTTGGAGGGAGACTCCTTCACCCATAAAAACAAATTTGTGATTCTCCATCACTGTCTTGGCTCGGAAAGTCGGAAGATTTTAAGTCATATCCCCAGGGAAGTTGTCCTTTCTATTGAGGGTGAAGGTGAGAGCGATGGTGTTATTGATGAGTAAGCAACAGCTGTCAAATCCTTCGATATGAGGTTCAAAGCAAAGAAGAATGTCATAATGGAATGACACAAGTTTTACAGAAGGGCACAAATTTCAGGAAAATTGACTGCTCGTTATGTGGGTGCTCTAAGTCTTCTGGCGGTCTCATGCGAGTACAGGGATTTTGAAGAGGAGATGATAAGAGATCATCTGGTTGAGAAGACTAACAATAAAAAAATCCAGGAAACGTTATTATCAAAACCAAATCTCACATTAGATAAAGCTGTTGAAATATCATCTAGAATTGAAAGCACAACCATGTTCATGGATCAAATGACGATATCAGATGCAAAGTCTCAAGATGTCCTAGCGGTGAAGCCGAGACATAAGAAAGGAAAAGTCAAGGAGGACAAAGGGAGATTATCTAAGACTAACAAAAGACAATCATTCAGATAATTTGAATGTTTTAGATGTGGCAGAACATCTCACCTTGGAAATACAAATGTATGTCCTGCAAAGGAAATCACTTGTGCTAGATGCATGAGTAAAGGGCATTTTGCTAGAGTTTGAATTTCAGGTAGACCACAACCAAGCAAAGTCCGTGGTGTAGGGTCTAGCAAAGTTGGTGACGATGAGAGTTCCACGGGTGAAGAAGGCGAGGTATTGATAGTTAGGGATGCTAATTGTGCTAATGTGTATGGAGTTTTTGAGAATATTATAGTGAGGCCTTTTTGTACCTTGAAAATCATGGGAATCGATGTAAAGCTCATGGCAGAATTGGGATCACCATTCACTATGTTGAGTGAGAATGTTTGACACAACAAATTCAAGAATTGTCTTTTAAAAGACTTTAACATTCGTCTAATTGGTATGAAGGGAAGTCCATAAATGTTGTAGGAAAATTTAAAGCAGAATTTAAATTCCAAACAAGCATTTCAGGTGGTGTGGTACATGCTTGCCAAGGATGATGCTTGTTTACTAGGCTGGCATGATCAGAAGATCCTAGGAATATTGTTGGATCCCAACAATCCTGCTCAAGTTGTACTAAGGAATGAATACTTTCCAATTCTTCTGGTAGGTGAGAAGAATACATGGAAGGAAGAATTCCCCGAGGTTTTCCAACAGAAGTTAGGTCAAATTAAAGGTTTTACGCATAAGATAATAGTTAAGGAGGGAGCATGCCCCGCTGTTCATAAAGTTAGGAGAGTACCTTTAGCCTTGCGTGATGAATTGAAGAAGGAATTACATAAGTTGTGTGATGAAGGTGCCATTGAACACATAGAATGTTCAGACTGGGTTGCCCCTACCGTTTTGGTATGCAAGGTTAACAGTGCTGTTCGCATGTGTCCAGATTTAAACAATCATAATAGTCAAATCTGGACTGGTTTGCACCCCTTTCCCAATATCAAAGAAACCGTATCTACATTGAAAGGGGGCAACATTTTTAGTCTACTCGATATGACTTCAGCATATCATAAAATTGATTTGCATTCTAATGCTAGGCATCTGACCTCTTTTATAACCCCAAAAGGTTAATTCCATTTCTAGTGTATGCCATTTCGATTGGCATCGGCCTCTGCCATCTTTCAGAGAATGGTGGAGAGGTTATTAAAGGTTTTGGAAGGGATTGTTGCATTCCAAGACAATGTCCTAGTATTTAACAAGGATCAGGAACAACATGACAGCAGAGTGCGGCAGGTTTTGTCTATCTTAAGAGAGAAGGGGGTGACACTGAGTGTGGACAAGTGCAAATGTAATTCTCTCAGGATTGACTACCTAGGTTACAAGCTGTCTGCAAAGGGAGTAGAACCTAAGTCCGAGTTGGTTGATTCTATTGGTCAATTTAAACCTCCTCAGAACAAAGATCAATTGCGATCCTTTTTACTTCTAATTGAATTCTATACCAGATTCAGTCCTATGTGTGCTGAAAAAACGTTTAACATCCGGAATTTACTCAAAAAGAACGTTCAATTTGTATGGTGTGGAGTGGTGAAACCTAGAGTTTAATGATATCAAGAAAGGGGTCATGTATGCAATACTGTTAAAACCATTTGATACTCAAGATGAAAGTATTATTATAACTGATGCCATCCAGTTGGGCCTAGGTGCAATACTTCTGCAACGCAGGAATGGCAAGGATGAACTTGCGGCCTTTGCCTACAGGCGCTTAAGAAGCGCAGAGTCATCACACTCTGTAATCGAGAGGCCTTAGCGTGTTGGTGGGGCATTGCACATTTTGAAATATATTTGTGGGGTACACGTTTCACAGTGCGAGTTGATCACAAACCTCTAGTTCAGCTGTTTACCACCAAAGTAATGGAACGTGCCACACCAAGAATTGCCAAATGGCAATACAGACTTCACCAATATGATTAATATGTGGAGTATGTACCTGAAGCTAAAAATGTGCTAGCGGATCGTATGTCTCGTTTTCCTCTTGGTGATCAGGAGGAGCATCATGAAACCATGGATGAAGTGTAGAGGTGCAATTAGTATGTGTGCTTGAAGAACAACAGAGTCATGGGGCCATGTCTGAAAATGAATGTATTGCTGTGTGTGAGCTGGATGAGCAATTGAAGGAAGCTAAAAAGGGCATTATTCAAGGATGGGCACAATGGAAATCTGATGGGGTGAAGAGTGATGTGTACAAGCATGTCTTTGAAGAATTATCTATAGTTAATGGTCTTGTGTTCCGGTCAAGTATGTTGGTGGTGCAGAGGGAATGAGATGTAAGATTATGACACTGGCCCATGAGAGACACGAGCTATGAAGAGAAGGATACGGGTGAATTTTTTGTGGCCAGGGTTGGAAAAAAATGTGGAGCACAATGTAAGGGATTGTATTAATTGTGCCACCCCTGATAAATCCCAGGTTACAGTTCTCAGTCTAGTAAAAGCAGTGGAGATCTTATCAGACAGTGGTTGCCAGTTTACGTCATTTCAATTTGCTGAGTTTTTAAAATTTCTTAGGAATTAAGCACACCATAACTTCTTTCCATCATTCTAGGAGTAATGGTCTAGTGCAAAGATTCAATAGAGTTCCATAGGACAATATTCAGTTATCAAGAGTGAATAAACTGGCCTGTAAGGTAGAGTTGAGAAAATTATTGTGGGCCGTTTGAACCACTCCTAACTCAGACATATGGGTGTCACCTTTTGTATTGTTGAGAGGTAGAGTTCCAGCATCCAAATGATGCGACAGTGAATGGGTGAGTTCTCCATTTCCAAAGAAAAGTTGGAGGATGTAGGAAGGAAAAGAGTGCAAGTTCAGAACAAGTATGTTTGAAAACATGGACGGATGTAATGGGTGAAAGTCGGAGATTTTGTGAGAACTAGAATTCTAAGAGTTATTGCCAAGGGGGTATCTTGGGGACATATTAACAAGGAACAGGGAAAATTAACGCTAAGGGCGCTTAGCGTTAATTTATTTAACGCCCGCTATCGCTGGATAATATCGCCTGGTTATCGCGTTATTATCAACGCTAACCGCCTAGGCGATAAAAAATCCAGCGATAGCGGCATTTTGGGAGGTTATCGCTGGTAATGCAGCGATAAAACTACAAGGATTGGAATATCCTTGTTGATAGCCCATGGTGGATTTAGCCATGTAATCCACCTCCCATTGGATTACATGGCTAAATCTGAAAATTAGCAGACGTAAAAAAGCAGCGTTAACCGTGGTTAGCGCTGCTTTTTTTGTCTCTAACAGGGTTAGCGTGAAGCTTGATAATAGGAGAAATGTCGCTTAGCGACATTTCTCCTATTATTTTGCTCTGGAACGCCCACTTTGCATCTCATTAGAGATGCAAAGGGAAGCGTAGTGAAAAAGGGTGCTAACATGTGATTTTGCATGTTAGCACACTCTTTGTTGATAGGGCGATATTTTTTATCTCCGCTTCTTTGGCTTTTAAAGCCAAAAAAGTGGAGATAAAGCCCTTGTTAATATGCCCCTAAGTTCTCATCACCTAAAAAAGTGGTGGTGGTGAAGAGGTGTGTTATCAAATTGGATGATGGCAAGTGGTGGAATAAGGACAAACTTGTCATTGCTCATGATGTTGCTGTAAATCAGAGGGTTGATCAAAGTAATGATGTGAAGTGTGATAGAGCTGCAGATGAAGCAATGCATAGGAGGGTGTCTACCAGGAGAAGGAATCTTCTGAATAAATTAAAAGATTTTATTTTGGGGTAAATTCTAGGTTGTTTACCACATGTTGCATATAAGTTACATGTTCATATTGTTTCACATTTTGGTATTTGAATTAATTTGTGGGGAAAGTTAAATGTGTTTTTCACTGTGTATAGATGCCTAAGGTTGTGTTGTACCATTTATATTTTCTTATTAAAATGTAATATGTCATAAGGGGAAGGATGTGTTGGGTCTTACTAAGAATGCAGAGGTTCCCATGGGGAGAGAATGCGAGGGGAATCTGATTCGACGTGGTTCCAGTTGGTGGAGAGACTGGGAGCTGGAGTTGTACTGTTCTGCTGTCCATATACATATAAACTTACAAATAAAGTAGGTATTACTTTACAGTGTCCTTGTACCCTTCTCTACATGATACGAAAATTGCAAGTTACCTTGGAATTTTATAGCCTTATAAAGGAACTCCTCTGTGATCTGAAATATCCTTATAATATACAGCAGGGAGTTTCATATATATTTTACACTTTCACTTACACTATTTACACTTTCCTAATTCCAACCGCACATCATCTGACACCATCATACACTGAACATGGCTCCAGTGACACGTAATTGGTGATCAGTTCAACCTGAACAGCACATCCTGATTGAGTATATTTACTCTTCTGGCTACATCAACACAGCACATTAGACCAACTCCCTTGCAATATCATTTGCACAACACTGCACAGAAACCATGTAATTGTCAAAGCATTACCACCTCAACAGCACATCAATATCAAGATCACACTTCCCCTTACCCCATAGAAACAATTTAGACAAACCACTTGGTACCATCATGCACATAACATAGCCCCAAAGCCATACAGGTGCGTCACGGTTCACACCAATCTTACCTGCATTAGCATCCTGCGCCCTTGTACTAACCTCTCCTGCATCTGTGACAGCTCCTGGAGATCCAGCGGTGGGTCTGCAAGTGCATAGTGCTCTACTGATGCACCCGCGCAGCACCTCTTCTTCTTCTCCACTGGCTTTCCATTGTCCTCCAGGAGACTGGGTGGTGGAAGGTCCTCTAGGGCTTCTGCACCTTTATGTTTTGGGGAAATGGCGCCTGTGTGGGATCAAGGCAAAGGGACTCAGAGTGCACATTGCTCATCTTTGGTGCAGCAGCTACTTGCTGAATGCTATTGTTTCCTGTATTAGTGACACTTATTGAGCTTTTGGAAAAGTGCATCGTATCATTTTTGGTGTGGCTTTAGATTTTTAGCTTAAGCTCATCCTAAGGCAATATTGTGGATGTAAGTATTTCTGGGATGCTACAGGAAGGGGTTCCAAGAAGGCACTTCGCTACCTTGCTTAAAGATTATAAACTGGCAGTCCAGCGAACTAAATCCACCTATTTCTCAAATAAGATTGCCAGCTCTGCCACTAAAACCAAGGACATATTTTCTATTGTCGAGGAGTTGTCAAACCCAGGCAGGATTACCCCTAAACCCCTTCCCTCCCGGGCACTCTGCGACTCCCTAAATCTTTTTTTTGTGGAGAAGATAGCCAACATTAAGAACAGTATTTTATCTTCAGCCCTTTCTCACCACCATGGGCCCGAATCCACCCTGCCTTTCCTCAATCCTAGGCAGTTGACCCAGATCCCTTTAATCTCGGAGACAGAGTTCCCAGCCCTCCTTAAGAAGGTTGCCTCTGGATCCCCTACTGACTGTTGCCCCCCTTAGTCCTCCGCGAGGCCTTCACAGTCTGCCCCTCTCCCCCTCTGGCACTGTTGAACAACTCTCTTTCCTCTGGCACTGTTCCCGGGTCACTCAAACGTGCCGAGGTCACGCCCATTCTTAAAAAACCCACAGCAGACCCCACAATTATGAGTAACTTCCGCCATATTTCCCTCCTTCCTTACCTTAGTAAAGTCCTTGAGGCCCATGTGACTAATACTTTGAGTACCTTTATCGAGGACTCCCAGTTCCTCGACTCTCAACAGGCTGGTTTCAGACCCAATCACTCCACGGAATCTGTTATACTTTCAGTCTTGGAGGAACTGCGGAGAGGAGCGGACTCTAACATCAGCCAGGTCTTGGTGCTCCTGGATTTGTCGGCCGCCTTTGACACGGTCGACCATGATATTCTGGTCGGCCGTGTCGAGGAGGCCGGCATCCAGGGCTCTGCCTTGGCCTGGGTCTGCTCCTTCTTGAGCAACCGCCATCAGGCGGTTCGGCTCTCTCAGTTTTCCGCGGACGAGGTTGAGCTAACCTGTGGCGTCCCGCAGGGCTCCTCCTTATCCCCCCTTCTTTTTAATTTATACCTTACCCCCCTTATTCGCTCTTTACGAGGCAGCTGTGTCACCGCGTTCAATTATGCGGATGACATCCAGCTGGTCTTCAATATTAACTCCACGGCCCAGTCTATCGACAATTTTCAAACTACTCTTTGTCACATCAGTGACTGGATGGGGGCGAATCATTTGAAACTTAACCCCGACAAGACAGAACTTCTGCTTGTCGGGGGTACAATCAACCCCTGGAACTCCACCTTTTGGCCCACAAGGTTGGCCACCCCCCTAATCCCGTCAGCTCAGTGAAGATCCTTGGGATCATCATTAGTAATGATCTCTCGATGAAATCCCAGATTAGTGCGGTGGTGTCCTCCAGCTTTTTCCAGTTGAGAAAAATCCGCAAGATTGCCCGCTTCCTGACCACCGAAGCCCTCACCCTGGCATTACTGGCGTTAGTCATCTCCAGGATAGACTATGCCAACTCTCTCTATGTTGGCATACCGGTATACCAATTAAAGAAGCTTCAACTGGTCCAGAACCAGGCAGCACGGCTCATTCATCACCAAGCCAAACACCAACACGTACGCCCCCTTTTAAAATCTCTTCACTGGCTCCCTGTCACTGAGCGGTGTAAATTCAAACTGGGCTGCGTTATTTTTAAGTCCCTTGTTGGTACAGGACCCTTGTTCATCTCTTCACTTTTGCACCCATATGTTCCTTCTCGCAACCTCCGTTCCGCCCACCTGGCTCTACTCCAGATCCCAACCTTCAAACGTAAAAAACAGGGAGGACTAAGGTTTTCATTCCTTGCCCCTTCCTTTTGGAACGCCCTTCCACTAAGTTTAAGACTGGCCTCCCCCCTAACCCACTTCAGGTCTCTCCTAAAAACTCACCTGTTTCGCATAGCCTATAACCAATCTCCTTAGCCCCTTGGACTGTTTGTTTTCTTCTCTCTTTGCTTCCAGCGCCAAGAAACCGTCAGATGTTAGCCGCGCTTTATAAATTCTTTTTACATTACATTACATTACATTACAAGTGAGTATAAGGTATTTCAGTGGTCAGAACCCTTCGTATATTGGGGCATATCATCAAGGAGGCGATTAAAAATTATTGCCGCTTTTGCGTCTGTTTTCGGACGAAAAACGGTGATAATTTTATCGCCTAATCAGCAAGGTCATTCTATCGCGTGAATCGTTGCATTAGCGCCTGTTTTCTGAAGGCTCAGCTTTGCATCTCTAATGAGATGCAAAGTGGGCGTTCCTGCCCTGACATAACTGGAGAAATGTCGCTAAGCGACCTTTCTCCAATTATCAATGGGCACGCTAACCTGCAGAGCGACAAGCAAAGTAGCGATAACCTCTGTTATCGCTACTTTCCTTACGCCTGCTTCAAGACTGGCTTAGCCATGAAATCCTATGTAAGGTGGATATCATGGCTAAGTATGCCTTGCCCTATCATCAAGCTATCGCCAAACTTTGTGAGATTGTCGCTGGATTTCCAGCGATAATCTCACATTTGGCAGTTAGCGCTTGGAATTTTATCGCTTTTGAGATAAGTGTTGCTAATAGCACGCTATCTCAGCGATAAAATTCCACGTTACCCGGCGATAATTATCCTAGCGCGAAGTGCGCTTAGCGATAATTATCGCCGGTCCTTGATGATATGCCCCATTGTTTGTTTTATTTTTGTTTGTTAATATTATTCCATACCCATATTGCAATGCACACTACACATTGCACTGCACTGATCAATTACAAGGTTTACCTAGATACAATATTGATTAATTATAAAACAATATCATATCATATGCAATTTTTACTGTCACTTTGACTTCAGGCGATGAGAATCACAGAATTGTAATGGCATTATAAGCAGTTGTAGCATTAATTCCCAGATTAGGATAAACACAATTCATACTCATTCAGTAATGATAACGTCATTGTCAAGCACAATTAACAAAAATATTGATAATTAGGAGGGGTTTGCGATCCACAGCGTCTTCCATCTTGGCTCACCTTTCAAAAACAAAATGGTACTGGCTAAGACTTAGAAAATGTGTTCAGCTGCAATGCCACGTGATTTTAAACACACATTTGCCACAGGAAGACATTCTTTACTGCAGCACCACTAGTGTGGAATGATGGACCTATCAGTTTTCAGACACGTTTCTACCAGTTGGCTTTCCCGTACGTGAGAACACCGTGTTCTCCTTTTAACATTATTCGTTTGAAAAGTGTATCACTACGACCTTAAATGGAGAAACAATCACACTTAGGATTCAAACAATGAAATGAAAATAAAATTAATTGCAATTCCTCATCTACTCAAACCAAACCTAAAAATAATATAAATTGTCATACATCTACAGCTTCTTGCTAATAAAGAAATGTTTTGAAAGCACATTGTTATGGTATACAAATGTTACAATTTAGAATAATGGTTTACATAAATGTAGTACCTTATTTCAACATTATTTATATTCTGGGGGAAATCACGTTCAGCGATTTATTTTATCTAAATGCAATTTATAGTTAATAAATCAAAAGCAGAGTGGAATCGCAAATACACCAGCATTGGTATAATTGACACATTGAAATGTGAGGGGATGTACACTTTACCTTCCCACCATCACGTAAAGCGAGATAAGGTCAGAGCTTCCTTTGAAGAAACTGAAAATAACCTTTAAGAAACTTCTCTGTGGCTTTAAGCGAAGAGGATTTTCTCCGAAAGAGGACCAGGGAAGGTTGTGAACTATGACGTCACTTCGAAAACTTTAGCATCGATCTGGGGACATGGGACTGTGGGAATGGGTGCAAGAGGCTCTATATAAGAAGCGGCCTGAGACTTCGCATTAACACAGACCCGGAAAGGTAAGATACTGTTCGTTTCAGACAGACGTCTTCTTCTTTCGGACCTTATTAGAGGGATACTGATGGGCTCTTTAGCTCACCTGTCTCTTTTTTATTTTTATTTTACAGTGGATCTGCTGCCTGCCGAATTTCAAATCCGTCCCTGACTGAGCCATGGATAATACCCTGCAATGCTGGTCCAGGCTTACTCTGGTTCTGTGCACACTACTCCTGGAGTGCTTCCCTCTCCTGACCTCTGCCAGCCCGGTGCCCCACGAGCAGTCCAGCGATGCCCACCACAGCCCCGCCTGCAGCCTCAAAAGTGCCTACTTTAACCCAGCCCTCTACATAAAACAGCATATCAGCGCTCTCTCCGAACAGGTATGGACCATGGTAAATGTGTATTGAGATCATGTAGTCAAACTGCTACAAACTCCTGTTGATGCCATGCATTAAAGACAGAAATTAAAAATGGATAGCCTACAAACACATATGGATGCCATGACAAATCATGGACTGTTATTGTGGAAAGATTCAGTTGGGGTATAAAATGGAAAGGCTTTTGAAAAATAAAGGTTTGAATTCTTTGCACAACACCAGGCTGCTCGTTTTTAGCACAATGGAATGGAATGTGAATGCATTGCCATAGCACAGGTTCCTTCGCTGACAAGCCCCCCCCCCACACACACAATAGCATAAACTTTTCCAGTGCCCCAGATTGACTTACTCTTCTTGTATAGACCTCAGACCATGGGAAGGAGCACCTTTGGAGGAGAATGGGGGTGGCTGGGGAAGGGTGAAAAGGCTTGTGTTATCTGGAACATGGTACAGGCGTAATGGGACAGGCTGGTTTCAGGACTAAGGGACATTCCTGTCTGATTCTGCACCACGTGGAACTTTTATGTGCTCTTTGGGAAGTTCTAGAAAAAGACCAATAAAACAATGGTGTGGTATCAGTATAAGCATCTCTACCTATTCAATCATCATGTTGTTTCTGACAGCAAGATAAATTCTATCACTTCATTTTCCTGATGTGATTGTCCTTAGCGCGTCAGGATGATGGCATTATATCCTAACACGCTAAAGACAATCAGGCAACAAAGATGAAGTGCACCTTTCTGACCTCTCTGGGGGTAAGGTTGAGAGTGTTTGGCAGAATGCTTACTTTCTGGCAGCCCTTTACCCCCAGCACACACCTGGAGTTCAACCTCTTCAGTCCAAGGCCTCTCCATTTCATCTGCTGCTAGAGCTCAACCAATCATTGTAAGGCTGATTCTTTCAACATGTCGGCCAAATGAGGTTCACTGTGTCACGCTCCTGCAGAAAAAAAAACGTTATGGTGGCAGCCCTTCTGTTCTGCTAGCAGATAGTGCACACATGTAGCTTACCCAGATGTTTTATGGCCCATCTTAAGTGCTGGTGAACTTTCATGCAGATCCTGAGATTACTCAAGAGAGGCTTCTCCATAGCCCGACCCTGAACATCAAGATGGTTCATCCTGTTGTGATGAGTTCAGCTGAGGAACTGAGGCTGATTTTTCAGTGGACCAATATATCCACTGCAGGGATCAATGTCAAATCCCATTGTGTTCACTCAGCATTTCATCCTCCTAAGGTTGGTCAAATTAGCCCTTTTGAGTCGGTATGCATAAGCGTCAGGGGCATATCGTGATGCCCTCTTCTGCGCTGTGGCAGCTCAGAAGGGGTCTGTGTGCTTTTATATGGCATCTTGAGCACATTCATTAACACGAAATGTCTCCAAGTTAATGCATGTTTTGCTGACAGGAGAGCTTAGAAACACAGGGCAGTAATTAACTCTTTGTATTTCCGAACTCTGGTGTCAGAAGACATGCATTAGCTCGGAGATATTTTGAGCTAATGTATACTCTCAAGACACCAAAAAGAAATGCACAAACCCCTTCTGCGCTGGCAGAGTGCAGAAAGAGCATCTTTATACAGCCCCAGTAATTCAATGCCAAGGTATCCTAGGATGGACATGTTATTTCTTACCATTGGCCACTTTTCCTTCTAGATTGTGCACTCTCCAAATGTTATTGTTTATATGTAAGCAATATCCACAAATGTCTTCTATTTTCCTAATATGACCAAACAAAATAATCCAAACCTAGTGGAAGAGAATGATACTAAATCTACTACTTAAAGGACAAAAAAAGTATATCCCACTAGACTTTAAGGTTTGGACATTAAGCAATTACATACTGCCAGTCACCGGCACCTTCATGCTGGCCTCTGAAACATTTATTCAGAGTAGAATGACAACATTCATTGACTATTTAAGGGGTGCATTAGAGAAGCCATCTAGCCTTCAAAGATTTGCTGCTCTAAACATCTTATTGCGAGATCTCAACCCATACGTTCAAGGCCTAATTCACCCTGTCTCCTTTACAATTTTATTCAAGTGCAGAGAAAGGAAACAAGTTTGTTTATGTAACCAATAATTTCATACCAACACCTTAACCTACACATTTTTTTGTTTAAATAGAACTCTTATAATCACCTTTGGGAGCTCATTAAGTTTAGGTAAATGTTGATAGAGAATATTTCTAAATCTAAACCACAGCTCCATTTCTTGCCCACCCTGACTGTTCCCCAACTGATCCCACCTCCTCCAATGTGAGTAAGACTTAAAATCTCCCATCGTACTTTCCCCCAAAACATTTACATTCTCTAATTTCTGCCTTCGAAAGTGTCAAATCCAAACCTTTACAATCCTCCAGAGTCAAATAATCATGGCATTCAGGTATGTCCTACTCCTTGAAAAATAAATTTCCTTGGAACGCAAAATCATTGAATACTTCACAACCTAACAACCTTAATAAAAGAAGGTATATGTAGTCTCAAATCTAAAACCATTTTATGAAGAAAACAAATGTCAGAATGGGAGCAATCAAAGTAGGCTCTAATCTGGATATCTTATCCATTAAAGCTGCCTGATAATATACCTTATATGCGGGAACATTGATTATTCCAAACAAAATCACAAACTAAGGTGTCCACTTGGCTAAAAATGTTTTTAGAGAAAATTATCCAACATTACTGAATAACAAGATAAAAAGAGATAGAGTTGACATTTTCATTTATGGTTCTCTTCCTACAATAGAATAGGACAAAGCTTTCATCTGCTTTCCGGAAAGTGGTCTCATAATTCAATTTAAACAGATCAGAATAATCAGAAGAGACGTAAACTCCTAAATATCTGATTGCTGACCTAGGCTTATCTCTCTATCTAAGCCCTAAAGGGAGATTATTAGGGGAAGCATTAAAAAGCCAAACCTCTGAATTCCCCTGATTGATTTTATATCCACCGACCTGCCTAAAAGCCTCAAATGTTTCCACTATTTTTTGCAGCTTGACCTCTTCAGCTTTTAAGCATAATATTAGATCTTCCATATAAGCCTTAAATTTAGCCATACCCAGTAAATCTACATCCCCATGTATTGCTATCAGCAAAGGTTGTATAAATAAGGCACATAAAGTCAGAGACATGGGACATCCTTGGGGAGTCCCTTGGCACACTTTAATTGTATCTACTTCCACAGATATAATTGTTTCTGTTGATTCTTTACAGAGATTCATTAAAACATTTATTAATTCAACTGAAAAACATTAGCCTTCAAGAAGTTGGTACAATGCCTCCCAATTAACTAGGTCATAAGCTTTCTCAGCGTCAAACATAATTATTGCTGCAGTGTTCAATTTTGGGACAAATAATCAATTGCTTGGATGAGATCATTTGTATTAGCTGTTATACATTTATTTGGTATAAAAAAGCATTTTGACCAAAGTGTATTAAAATGGAAGAATCATCTGTATTGCGGTCTGCCAGAACTTTAGTAAAATGCTTATAATCTGAATTTAACAGATTTATCGGACGATATGAACTACAGTCCCTTGGCGACCTTCCTGGTTTTAAAATACTAAAAACTTGGACTTCAGAAAACAATACAGGAGTCAATTCTCCCTAAAGTACATTATTCAAAAGAATACCTGCTCTAGGTCATAGAAAAATGTTTTTAAATCCTCTCTAGGAATTTCTTCACTCCCTGTAGCTTTGAAATTAGTTAGGCTATCCAAGGCAGCTCTAACTTCTTCTGAATTAATAAGTACGAATCGACCCGTTCAGGTTCAAAGCATAGATATATTTTAATTTCAATGTCGATTGATCGTTTATTGATTTTACAAAGATGGAAATCATCAGATATTCCTCAGTTGGGTCACAAGAAGGAAAAAATAAAGTAGGTGGCCTATTTCGAATTAATTTATGCAAAAAAGAATAATCAGTTAGATAAATATCAAGCTACATGTCATAACTTGGATTTGTAAACATACTGGACTATGTAGTCTCTTCTTTGGTATGTTGAAGGTGATTAATTGAGTAAGAGAGAGTTATATACAGAAATGTGTTCTATGTTGATAAAATTATTGATATAAAGTTTGTTTTTTAAGAGATCTCTGAGCTATTTTAGTGAAAATCATGAATATTGGGAGAGAACAGCAGCACTTAGCCACTTTATTGGATATTGCACGTTTTTTCAAAAGTATGGAATAGATTCACATAATATTGCACTCACTCTATCTTGTATAAATTATCATGAATTATAGCTAATTTGGGAATCTAGTATTATATAGCTGAGTATTGATGTACTTCCTACCACAACACTCAGTCACTTTATATGTATTATAGTGGACTTTTCAGAAAAGTTTGGATTTGTAAATGTTTTGCTATACTTAGGTAGATAATTGCTGACGTAAAACGTTTCTGGGTACTTATGATGCTAGGACACTTTATTATATTCTGTATGCAGTATCTTCAAGAGTATGGTGGGGGGGAATGTTCCTTGGATTAGTAAAGGTATCATTGCACTTAATCAGTTTGTTTGGCTAAAAATGCTAATAGTTTAGTTATTTTGCAGTATACAGTGACATTTAGGAAGCTAGAATTAACTGTGTAAGTTAGACATTTTTTGCAAGATCTCTATGCAGGTATTTTGTTACATGAATTACTGACTCTACCAAATAAAAAATGTTTTTAAAAATATCTTCAATTTTCCCAGGCAAAAGAGTGGGATCAGGACACTGATACCAATCTCTTCGGAAAACATCTGTTTTCTGACATCAATGTAAGTAATCCGAATCAACCACTAATTTTAACTAGCAGAATAAGTACAGTCTAAAAGTTATCTTCTCTGCCCATTCTACCTGTTTGATCAATTTACATTTACAGGAAAACTACCATTGCCATCTCATGAAGCAGGTTCTGGACTTTACAGTGAATGATCTGCTCTACCTCAGCTCTGAGACCACCTACCCAAATATCCAAGTAGTCACAAGCTTCTTGCAACACATTCAATACGAATTACAGGGCTGCGTAAGTAGAAATATGAATAACTTGTTTTTGCCATCCCAGGTAACTTGCTCTTATTTGTGTATGGTATGGCCCCAGTCAATTGAAGAAATGTCTTTGCCTTTGAGCCAGTGCTGTATTACAGATGCAAGTGCAGGGTTTAGGGAAGTAGCTTGCATTACATGTGAAATCCATTGTCGGAAGCAAAGATGGGGTCAACCATCATATATCTGCCCGAGATAAATGGCAACTGCTGAAAACTGTACCTGATCTGTAAATTGCAAATTTTTACCTGGTGCTGTTTGACTCAGCATTTTGAGGCTAAATATGAAATGGGTTGTAATAATTACAAGTTGTAATATGCTACAAGTGCAGCTAGAGAAAGGTCTAATAGCCACCAATGTACCTTTCCATATCAGTTTTATAAATGCTGTGTGTTTTTCAGGAGTCAGACGAACAACACTTCTTGAGAAACAAGTTGGAAGAGCTGAAAAACAAGGTGAAAGAGGTAGGTATTTACAATTCTTATACTTGGGCAGCCCAAAGTAAGACCTTAAAGGCATTTTGTCTTCAAGGACAAATCATTTCAGAGAAATCTGAGGGAAGTAATGGCAATGTCTGAGTAAGTGTATTAATTAACAGAAACATAAGTGGACAAACGTTAAAATGTTATTTTGTAACCAGAGTGGGCCAGACATATTTATCTGTGGGAAGTTGTGGCTATGGGAGAGTGCCAATAATTTGATTCCAAGAATGGGCCCAATATTTGTCCACAGTGTGAGAGCAAATGTAGAATTGCAAACAGCAGAAACTAACCACAAAGGATTTGTACTGCATCAGGGGCTTCTGAGAGTGCAGTAGTTAGTGAAAGAGGGAGCAATGTATGGAGCCCATTCCCCTGACAAGCTCATGGTTTTCTGGGGTGGGAAACACCAGGGACTGCATTTATCATGGTGCCTCTGGGTGCAACAGCTGATGGCACCTACTTATTATACTCCAGAGGTACTTTGGTATTAGAGAAGTGACTGCAGATGCTTGCACGGACCCTTCTGTAACATAAATCACACTGGCACAAAATGTGTGCTGGTGCCATCCCAGGGAACGTGCTCTCATTTGTGTAGGGTGTGGCTCCAGTCAACTGAAGAAATGTCTGTGCCTTTGAGCCAGTGCTGTATTACAGATGCAAGTGCAGGGTCAAGAAGCTGTAGGTGCACTGATTCTGTAGTACACATGAGGTGGCATGCAGCTAGTGCAAGGATGCAACTTAGGAGAGGGAGGTAGGTTGTTCCGTGTATTCTTCAGAAATAACCCTGCAGGGTCCTTCTCTCCAGTAAACTCCCCCTATACCTCTGTATTGGGCAGTAAGGGCAGTATTCAATGGAAAGAAAGCTGAATGGGGTACCAGCAGTGCTTAATTTGAGCCAGTGATTTCTGGTGCTCAGCATCAGCACTTTATTCTCAATACCGGCTCTAATGACAGTCTACCCCTTGGTGGCGCTGTCTATCACATTTTGAGATGAACAGACAAACAGTTTTTAATAATTCAATATCTGCCCCAATGAAATTCTTATAGCTTTGGGTGGCCTGGAGTGGTCAGAATTGTCATACTTGTAGAAGTGACATGTTTTTAGTTATGTTGGTACTGTTATTTGGCAGTACTGACAGGGCAGTGGGTAGTGGAAGCTGCAGGGGCTCCTGAGAAGGGCCCTGGCACTTACGTTTTTGTACATAATTGGCACTGGGTACCAGCGCTAAGTTTGAGCTGGTGGTTGCAGGTGAGGTCCATCAATACTTTTTATAGGCGACTGGGACTTATTTTTAATGTTCAGACTTTAAAAGGGAGATAGAAGTGCTTAAGAAGAACGTGCAAGAGTGAGAAAAAAGGGCAAGCAGTGTAGGGTGTTGAATGAGAGAGGTATGGCATTAAATCAAGACTAGTCAGTCTTTGAATCCAACAACCCGAACATTCAGCAGCACCAGTGCAGGCTACTGAGAAAAAATCTTGTGCCCTGCTACTTTTTATCTTTTACAAACTAAGCACATCCAACATCATAATTGAAGTGCATTATTGCTTCTAATACTCTCTGCAATCTGTAGTTTTCCTTGACATAACGTGCCCCCCGTCTGTCCTTGGGCCAGTGCATCTTTTACTGATATCTTATATTTTCTCTTTACATGACATATGTCTGCTCACTATTAAAATTGCTCCCCCACTTCCTCTGATGTGTATAATGTGAAAACACAGGTTGTCTCTTCCTCACATTTAATTACCCCACTACAAATTCGGCTTGCCCGATATTATTCAATGCCTACATGAGCCCTGTGATTGCTGTCATTAAGTCACAGAATGTCAGCCTTGTGAACTATGCTGACGATACACAGCTCATCTTGTCGCTAGAGGGGGATCACTCCATCTCATTAGGAAAATTCCATGCCTGTGTGCAGGTTACGGTACACTGGCTGAAAAATAATTCCCTGCAATTTAACGGTGACAAAACGGAGATCCTATTCTGTGCTGCTGGGAAAGTGGTTTCTGGCCTATTCCCATGGGTACACCAATGGTACCCTCTGAGACGGTACGCAACCTGGTAATTAGTCTCAACGACAAGCTGAGTCTAGAAACTCAAGTTAATAAGATTGTTGGGAGCAGTTTCTCTCCTATTAGAGTACTTAAGAAGATTCTCCCGATGTTACCATCACAGGCCCGAGCACTGGTAGTAAGGAGTGTCATTTTGAGCAGTCTGGATTATTGCAATGCTTTGCTACTGGAGTCTCCCAGGTACCTGATCGGGAGACTCCAGAGAAACCAGATTGTGGCGGCTAAGTTTGCTTTAATGAGACCACGACGGTCATCAGCATCTCAGGCTATTGCAGTATTACAGAGGATACAATTTAAATCGCTCTGCATTGTTTTTAAGGCTCTGCACAGTCTTGGGCACAAACCGCTGCAGAGCAAATTTGGATGGTATGTCCCCATCCGCAGTGTTTGCTCCTCCTCGGCCAATCTGGTGAAAGTGCCCAAGATTAGAAGAACTAAACTGGGGAGAAGAGCTTTTAGCATTGCAGCAGCCGGCTTTGGAATAGTCTTCCCATTGATCTGAGACAGACGAAAGACCTTTTGCAGTTTAGAAAGAAAGACCTGGCTCTATTCCAGAGCATAATTTCAGTCTTTTATTACCTGTAATGTAGCATGGTTTTCTTTATAGCACTTATGTTGGCAGGGCACACGCATCTAAGCGCCAGGATACCCATAGGGTTACAGTGCGCTTTACAAGTATTGATAACATTAACATTAACATTAACTTGCAATTTATCACATTATCAAAGAGTTCACCAAAGTTATGTTAGCGCTGTATTAGGATATGTTATGTTATAACTTTTATATCTTATGTTAGAACTGTATTAGAATCTTAAATGCTATTAGAAAAGCAGACATATGTTGGAAGTGAGTTTGGCTGGATTGAGGAATCAAATACGAGTAAAGTTTTTCTTGAGTTATATTTTAGCAAGGTCTAGATTTTGTCATTCTTTATTTTGAAGTCCATGTTTTTTCAAAATGTGTTTTTGCAGTCTTTGTTTCCTCACTGAACACCTTGATATATGAATGACGTATACTGTTTTTCATGCATGCCTCCTACTGTGGGGAGTAAATAATACGGCCAGCCATTCTTGTAGAAAGGTTGGTCCACTTCCCACTGCAGCATCTTATGTGGTGTAATATAATTTCCGAAGCCACTGATCGCCTACATTTGTCTTTGTTGGCAGCTGGGTGAGAGTGCTCACAACAAAGCCATTGGAGAGCTGAGAATGTTGCTTCAGTGCCTGAAGGATGCCTGCACCAGGAATCCGATGGCCATCCTCATCAGAAAAACAGGAAACTGAATCAAGGATGACGATTACAAAGAAACTGGATTTTCAGAATTGATTCGTTTGTCAACTATATCGGCTTATCATAGAAAACAGACGTCACTAACATAATTTTTTTTTAAAGGTTTACAGCTAATGACTTTTTTGAAAACACTTATTAATTTCTTAGCCTTTGCTATTTGCTTAGGCAACCTTTTTACAAAAGGAAATAATTATTTTACTTTATTTCTATATATATATGAGTTTTTAAATGCTATCTAGTATATATTTGCTACTTTTGCACACATTATTTATAAGATTTAACTGTATTTCTGCAACAGCGTTTTTATACCGCCAAATTACGTAAGCACATAAACATATTTTTAGTACGCTATTTATAGAATCTGCAAAGGTTCGACATATGCCATTAGAAGAGAAATAATTTTTGTCAAATTATTTTTACCTTTGTGTCTGTGTGTAATATATTGATCATCTAACCGTGCCAAACAATATAATAAGTAATATTTAGCCATTTTAATTTAGGACATTGAAACATTTTTCAAGATGGAGTTGTGTATAAACAAATGTTCATTATGTATTTATCTTAATATCTAAACATATCTGCATGGTTTGACTGCACATAATGGGTCAGACGTACTGATATCTTTGACAGCACAGTGCAATAATCTAAGGTTCTACGCCGTGTTGCGGAGAGGGCACGAATGCACCATATCTATTAAGATGTTGAATTCCTGCTCACTTCCCAAGCACTGCGGCACAATTTGTCTGCCTTACGCCATGCACACACCTTTTCACCAAAGTGTAAAGGTGTCTATGTGAGTGTAGTGTCGGTTTTGTGATGGAAGGGCCCCCTTCCAGTGCAAAATACTATGCCTTACTTTAAACTTTCACTCTTTGTATGTGTGCTGAACAGTGCAGCACATTTGCAAAGGTAGAGAAGTTTGGAGAAAAGAAAAAGTATCTACTTCTTTACGCCTTTCTTGAATATTGTTTTGGTGCAAATCCCTGTCTACAAATGTCAGAGGCTAGGACTTTGTGTCAAAACATGGGTTATGCATGTGAAAACCCATGAACTCCCCATAGGATGTCCCCTTGATGCAAAACAGCACTGCACACTACTTTGCGTTACTTTTAGGAAGTTTTGAGCTGGAAAGTAAATACCCAATCAACACTTTGCAACAATTTGTGACACTTTTGGTGACTGCACTGGTGCAAAATGTTGATAAATCTGGGTCAGAGGGTTTCTCTTCAAAGAAACCTTTTAAAGATACTGCTTAACTTAACTGAAGGAAAATACTTTCAATGTATATGATATTTGTAAAGACTGTGTTTGTGAAAACTGTTCATTCGGTTCATCATACAATTGTTTTGGCCAAATGGTTATTGTAATTATGAGAATTTAAGAATACGGGCTCGGTGCACAGGGATCAGGGATGCATCAACCAACCTTGTGCATCATACAAGTGCTAATTAGTAAACATTAATAACATACCAACACGTATAAGTATGTTGGACATGCTATATTTGCAGTATAAACTGGGACTTCTTGACAGCGTTATAATGGAAGGAACACAAAAGGAGAAAAAAACACTTGCCATTTATTCAATATGTGCTTTAAATTTGAGTTTTTGTTGTTGCATTATATTTGTGATGCTTCATGTGCATGTTATTTATTTGTGTTGATGATTTCTATATTTATTTATGTAAATATTTAAGTAAACAGTTGAATAAAACAATTCATTAGTGTGTAAGAGATGCAGACATGCGTTACCTTGATAAATAATTTTTGACTTAATAAACTATTGTATTTGGAAGATATGATTGCACTGTCTTGATTGTGTTTCCAGCATCAATGATTGATCAGCCAAACAAACAAATCTACTGTGGAGACATTCAAAGAGGATACTTACATATATAGTATTAAAATGAATATATATTTGTAAGAGAAAAGCCTGTCCCTCATTATAAGAACTAAAAAACACGTTTTTTACCACCCACAATTCCCAGAAAATTCAAATTTGTGTCTGACATGCTTGCTGTTTCTGGATATGTGTTGGAAATTGGTTTACTGGTTAACAGGGTGGAACCCTACTCAAGCAGCAACCGCAATCTCTGTCGGGGGAAAAACAAGTAAACCCTAAATTAACCTATACTTAACACTGTGGAAGCTTGGCACAAAAGCAGTCAGCCAACGTGAAAGTATTTACGCAGCTCTTCAAAGAGTAAAAAAGTGAGAACTCCACACAAGAAAAATCCCACATCAATTTACAAAAATAGAGTGAAATGTAATAATTATTTAACACCAAATATCCAAAAATACAATCAGTGATATGTAATTATAAAGATTTTCGGTATGTAGGGTGCCTAAAAGCACAAAGTACCACTCATGAGTATCTGGTCATGCGAAACCGGTTAAAAGTCACAAGTTCATACTGTCTGTGACTAGGAGTGCAGGCTAGATACAGGGACCATGTTAGTCCAGCTGAAAAAGTTACCTTCAAAAGTCCAGTGCGAAGAGTTCCGTTCGTCGTGGAGGAGCAGGGAGAGTGTCGCAGATGGTCGTCGATGTAACACAAAGAGCAGGTCGGGTGCTGTGGACAGTTGTTGGTGTATCGTAAAGATCCTGTTGGGTGTCACGAACAGTTGTTGCTGGAGCTTTGTGTTGGTGGTCACTGCAAGCTGTTGATGCTGTAGTTCGAAGTGCAGAGCCCACAACTTCAGGATTTCTCCTTTTATTTGGAGAGGAGCTCAACTGATGCCACACCAAGGGTCCAGGACCTGAGGAGCACCTCTTAGGGTTAGGAACTCACACCAGCAAAGGCCAGCAGGGTTCAGGCAGGTGCAGTTGCAAATCCAGTTGCAGGTCCAGTTGCAGGCCCTGGCAGCAGGTCAGCTGGCCAGGTGCAGGGAGCCACTGGAGTTTTAAATGTCCCTGTAGCTTAGAACAGTCAGTCAGCTGACCCTTGGAGTCACTTCAGCCTGGGGTGAAGGGTGCAGGTCTAGTATTCTGTTTCAGCAAGCAGAACAGCAGGCAGCTGGGCAGCAGAGTAGCACAGTAGCAAAGTAGCAGTCCTTCTAGCAGCAACGCAGCACTGCAGTCCTTCTACTGTAGTACCCACAAGTCCAGGAGTGTACTGAAGAGTTGGGTCAGAGGGTCCATTATTTATTCCTGGTGCCCACTCTGAAGTGGGAGAAGATTCTGGAGGTTTCCGCATCTAGAGGTGCCTCCCTGCCCTGGCCTCGGGGTCGCAAAGGACTAGTGTGAAACCCTTTGTCAGTGTGCTCGGGCAAAGCCTTCATGACGTGCAAGTGTGGTAGGAAACAGCTCCTCTCCCTTATTGAGTCAGAGATGGCCCATCCTGCCAACACCTATCCTCCTTTGTCTCACTGTCTGGGAGCAATGCACAAAGACCAACTGGCAGCTTAGTCATCTGACCCAAGGGACAGGCTGCAGGCACCAAATGGTTGGGGCAAGAAAAATGCCAACTTTGGCATTTTCAGAATTGTAACTTAAACTCCGACTTTAACATTTACCATTAAAGAAGGTTTTAAGTTACAATTCTTTAGACACCAAACTCAATATTCCTGCCTGCTTCCAAATTAAAGTTATTTCCTATTAAATGTAATACGTTAACCCAATGTTATATTATTGGAGAGGTAGGCCTTGCTGAAGGGAAAAATGAACTTAAGAGGTTGTCACTACTAGAACATGTAAATGTTAAAAATACATGTCCAACTTTTGAAAAATACTGCACCCCACCCTATGGGCTGTTTAGGGCCTACCGAAGGGGTGCCTTATATGTAAGACTTCCTTATATGTATTTAAAAGGAAGGTTTAGGCATGTCAAATTGTTTATTTTTCCAGGTCTAATTTGCAGTTTAAAATTGAACACACAGGCTTCAGTGGTAGGTCTGAGACATGTTTTAAAGGCTGATAAAGTGGGTGGCACAATGAGTGCTGCAGGCCTGCTAGTAGCATTTAATTTACAGGCCCTGGTACATATGGTAGCACTTTACTAGGAACCTATAGGAAAACGAAATGTGCCAATTGGGTGTAAGCCAATGCTTCCATACTTAAAGGAGAGAACACAAGCACTTTAGCACTGGTTAGCAGTGGTAAAGTGTGCAGAGTCTTAAAGTCTAACAAAAAGGAAGCCAGGAAAAACAGGAGGATGAAAGGCAAAAAGGTTGGGGTTGACCCTTCAGAAAAGGCCACATCCAGCAGTATGATTAAACTTGGTTGTGTTGACATGTTTCTATCTGTTCTCTTTAATGCATCTTATCTGGCCAGGTGATAGGGGCCTCAGAAAATGGCAACCCATCCAACTAGTGGGGTGTATAGTATCCAGGATACACTGGTCCATGATGGTGAAATGCAGGATGATTTGGGTCTACCACAGGGGACTGTAGCAGCCACATGTATCTTGGCAAACATATCCTTCAAATGCCTCCTCCCATTTGTTCTATATCTCTCTCATGGTGTGTATATCCATCCTCAATGGATTCACCCTATTGCTGTCATCCTGCTAGACTGCTAGATGACCTGCTTCGCAGCTCCAATGAAGGTGTGTAGAAGAAGACCATGTAGTTCTCTAAAGTGACTGACAACAAAGTTCACCACAACGTCTGCTTTTTCTGTCACAAAAAGTGGTAGTGTGGCTCCAAACTATTTAGCTGCTAAAGGAAAAGATAGCAGGTCGCTAGGAGTGTCTTATATTTATGTGGTTTCAACTTTTATTGATACCTAGTGTGTATGATTGTGGTCAGGTATTGCATTTTTTTCTATTCTCTCATTAGAATGGCAAGCAGCATATGTATACATGGGTTGCCATTCAGGGTATGTTATGGAAAGAGAGGTATGCATAAACTGCTAAAGTATTGTAAATATAGTAATTTTGCCTTAGTATCTCAGGAAGGTACATCCAGATAGATCTCCTAAGCACCAAGAGGGATCATATGTATCACACCTCTTCTGAGAAAATGAGAATGTGTTTCTTATGCCTTACTAGAATGAGTTATGCTAATTCATAAACAGTCTTTGGAGCTGGACAGCCCTATCTGAGTAACTTCCATCTAGAGCAAAAGTAGTGTACATAGATATGTATCCTCACTCTGGCCCCAAGAAACAGCAGACACACACAGTTCAAGGTATTTTACAATAAAAGGTTATTTCTTATGCATTAGTTGTACATAAATATTATGTGTCAAAATGATAGTATACGGATATTTCAACAGTCATAACACAAAAGATGAATATAAGAAATACCTCAAACATTTTACACCCCACATCCTACCTTTCTCTATTAGAATAGCTCAGTC
This sequence comes from Triturus cristatus, assembly GCF_964204655.1. Classification (NCBI taxonomy): domain Eukaryota; kingdom Metazoa; phylum Chordata; class Amphibia; order Caudata; family Salamandridae; genus Triturus; species Triturus cristatus. The sequence goes on along the minus strand of NC_140585.1, from coordinate 817,477,628 downwards.
CTTACCTAATATCCACATATTTGTCAAGCCTCGTGATCAACCTCATGGTTACTGTATTGGCTGAATGGTTATTAGAATTCCCTAACAATGTATATGCCAAGCCATGTAAGCATTCCCACACACCTCGGAAAGTCATCGGAGCTGCAGTTGGATAGTCTTTCTTCGGCAGGTCTGATTAACAATCAGTCACTGTATCTGCTCCACCCAAAAGCCTTGATGCTCGTGACACCTTCTCTTCCAAAGATGCTCTATGAAGAAGGTTAGGGAATGTCCTGTGCAGCCTCTGGTATCATTGCGCCAAAGCACTAGCAATGTCTCTGATGAAGAAGCACACTTAAGGCAGGTGAATGTTACTATTCCTGTTTCTTTCCAAGCCTGCCTGTGAGAGGCCGGATTACCTTGCAACTCTGATTTTACATGTAATCCTACAGATTTTAGACACCGGAAAATGTCACGTCACTGTTTTGTCTGAAAATAATATGTGAACGTAATTTGGCGCACACACACTATTAAAGTTGCCATTCAGAAAATTAGTTTTCTATGCCCTAAACCTGGCACACTATAGAGTTATTGCTTTTATGTTGTCCTGCAATCTGGCATGCCTTATATGTAACATGTGTGTTACCAGGAAAACCTTGCCACCACAACGGGCGCGAGTCGATACACATATACGCAAAGGGCAAAATACGCTTGTCTTCTATGTGAATGCCACTTATTAAGAAATGTACTCACAGGAGAAAACTTCTACGCACGTGTGCATACATTGCAGAATGCATTTTTCTCTGTGAACCGGATTCTAAGAGTCATACGATCAGATGACTGTTTAATCCTGTGAATTACATATGAGGAGCATCAGTAGCATTCCAAACAGTCAACTTTCTAAATGAGGGACAAAGCCAACATTTTGGTTCCAAATGTGAGGCCTGTAAGACACAGACCTCATGCAGTATAGTATAATTGTTTTCTTTACAAAGCCTGCATGTGAACGAGATACAGTCCAAGTTTTTCCAGCATATTCCGAATTTTGCTATGTTGATTAGAGGAAAAGTACAACCTGATATTTTTTTTTGACCCCATAGAGTGAATATGGTTGTGGACTGTTAATCATATAAGAGTCTGTCTATCGCAACTCTAGACTCCTCCCTCAGTAATACTAACTTCAGCTGGTCTCTTAAACTTTCTCAAACATATTACAGTTTCCCATCCGTTCCTGGGTTATTTTCGTTCTGTCTAAGCAAATAAATAAATGACTAGCCCAAAGTGTTCCTTTTGTCTTATCAACTCAATTGAAATATGATACTGTTGTGTGGGCTCCTCAGTATTCTGTGCACGCATTTTAAATAATGTCTGCCCTTAGTGATTTCTTTATCAACCGAAACTCACGTGCAGTTGAGTTTGGGAAATTTAATACATTGAGGAAGCCCTTACACAAATCTTTATCCAAACACTTTGGAGGTCATTATATGGTGGAGAGTCCGCCATCACCAGCCGTGTGGTGGCGGTCCCTCCGACATCGAATGGCTATTTTCCCCCGCTATATTACGATGGGGGGAATCGATGCGGAAGCAAAGACTGACCGCCACGGTTCCGCAAAGCGGTCCTTTTCTGACCGCCGTGCAGAACAAAAACATAGTTTGCAGCACATCTAGAAGTGGAAAAATTTCATTTTTTTAATGATTGTTTATGTGCAGGAAGGGGCACCTTCCAGCACATAAACAATCACAAGAGGTGATTTCCTCGTTCAATGCGTGCTGCAGAATGCAGCATGCATAGACAGAGGAAAAAAACCTTGAGCCTCCCTATGCCTCCCCTGAGGAGGAGTAGCCATTCTGACACATTTCCAGGTTTACGATATCTCGTAAATCTGTCAATGTGGCAGAAGCCATGGGTGTTCTGTGGGAACACTCACAGCAATACCCAGCCGCGGCCCGTTCAGGTAAGAGAGGTGGAACCAGGTGGGGGTGATTTCGACAGATGATGACAAGGGAAAATTCATTATTTATTACATTTTCCCTCATCATCGTCTGTCGTAATACCCCCCCACCTGGCCCAACCCAGCCATACTGCCTCACCACTCTTACCTGCACAGGCAGCGGCTGGCAACACCCATTGCATGCCTGTTTCACACAAAGTGTTGCATGTAAAGGGGCCATATTACCAAGGATACGAAAAGCCATGCAGCGTGGGTTTACGTGTGCTTGTAAATATGGGGCAGCAGGTTGCACTGACAGTGCATCACAAAAAGGGACACACCCACGGCGCAAAGGGCTTGTAAATAAGCCCCGCAATCTTTATATATTTGTACATTTTTGGATTTGCAGAACATTTAGCTGGGTGACTGCTACAGAATGCTGAAATCAACAGGAGTCCAATGCGCTGCAGGCATAGGGAAGAAAGTGGAGTCCAACCAACCCCAAGCATTCCTATTTGGTAATGATCAAATTCTGCTCTTGTTGATGCCTAAGAATAACTGGGAACCTGCCTGAGGAGTTCACTCAATAGAACCAGGTATGGCTGAGCTCGGCTCTCTGGCTGGAACCCAGTCATTTCAGAGTTTAGGCCCACAGACACCCACTTGCTTGTCTCCTCATTTTTATTGTTTTAGTATTGAATGAGGTGCAGATTTTTTAATCAAAGCTTCCTCAATGAAATGCAATGTGGGTCTAGATGTTGAACGTATCTGGGTTATTTGTAACACTAGGTCTTGCTGGTGCTGCAAAGGATTTTGAGTGTAATGCCAGATGTTACTGGTAACCGTTGGAGGGCCTCCAAGGCCATGCTCACATGATCCTGTTTCTAGAGGTTGAGGCACAGTTTGGCTGTCATTCTTTGCCACCTATGACTTAGCTTTTTTGGTACACCTTTGTAGGCTACATAACAATAGCTCAAAATACCCATAACTATGGGGGTCATTACGATGGTGGAGGGCCTGCCACCCCGCCACCGCTAGCCAAAGCTGTGGCGGGCCCTCCGCCATCGTACTGCTGTTTTCCCCCCACCATATTACGATGGTGGGGGGAATCGTAGGTAAAGCGTGGCGGTCGTAAAGACCGCCCGGCACTGTCCCACAGAGGGGTCCTTTTCCGACCGCCTTGCGGAACGAAAACATTGCGGTGCCTTGCAATCACCGCCGTAGGGATTACGATATCCTTTTCCGCTGGTCTTTTCATGGTGGTCAACCCACCACGAAAAGACAGGCGGAAACTGATTTGGGGGCCCGTAGCGGGCCCCCTTCATCCCTTCATCCAAGGGCACCAATATAACCCTGCACCATGTGGCAGGCACTGCTGAACGCATCCCCGCCACAATGCAAAGTATGGTGATGCATCGTATTCGGGGTGCGGGACCACAGCCATACAGGCGGGCAGTCCCAGTCCCGGCATCGATGGCGGGCGGACTTAAGTCCGCCTGCCATTGTAATGACCCCCTACTTTTCTTCTCAGTTTCACTCTGTGACTGGTTTTATTAGTAGAAAGATCTTTATGGTCAAGGACAATTTAAAATAATACCTTTAATCACAGCGGCAAATTGTTGGGGGGAATCAAAGAAATGTATGAAAGATTATCCATTGAATTCTGACTTTATGGGAGTAGAACGTTGGGAACCCAATCTCTGTCCCATTTTTTTAAATAGAAAATCTTGGAAAATGTTGTCTGGGCGTTATGTAATGTTTGCTTGACTTTCTTATTTGTTGGCAAATCAAAAGCAAATTTAGGTATCACGACCTTACACTTGGAAGTGTATCTGTATCTAGCAAGTACCCCAATGGAATGTATAAATGCTGAAAAGTAGTGGTGATATTGTTCATCCCTATGGGTCACTGTAAGGAACCATTTGTACTGAAGTATATTCTGTTTCAATGCATACTCATTGGCTTCTGTTGTGGCGGAAGGATCTCAACCATTGTGCAACTAAGCCCAATAAAAAAAATGGGCCATTCGTGAAGTCTTTTCAGAAGGATTGTGTGGCCCATAATCTCATAAACTACAGAGAAATCAGAGAAATCGAAGACAATTAGAGCTGGATTGTTCTTCTAATTCAGAGTGTGGAGGGGTCTTTTCTATCAAGTTCAGTTTCTATTCTCTACAAGGTTATGGAGGATATAGTTAGTTGAATGGTGCCCTTTAAGTTGGTTAGCTATCTTTTCTAAAGGACTCTATTGCTAAATGCAGATTGGAAATTGCCTGCAGCGGACCAATGTGCACCTGGCCCAAGATTGGCGTGTCATGGTTTGGTGGGCTCAAAGTAATCACAGCAAAAAGGGAAACAGACAAATAGTATAGCTGGGCACCCAACCAGAGGTTGGGAGATGGGGCCCAGACTGACTGCAATTGCAAACACTCTGGAAAATGACAGCTGAAAGAGAATTAAAGTGACATGTCATAAAACAAACCGTGAAAGGTAAACTATACAAGAAGGATATTAACCATTCACAATCACATCAGAGAGACTTCATAGAAGCCTCCTGTAATAACTGATCCATGCACACATTAAGATGTTCATGGGTGATCCTCCTGCATGTGGAATGATAGCTGACAATATGAGTGTTTCAATACTGCTTTATTAATAAATACATACACGAGGGCCTTAGTACGAGAATGCTCTAATGCCCCCCAGCTGAGATGATTACTAGAAAATACAAGGTTGTTGGCACAATGACTGGAAAAATAAAACCCCCAGTAAATGACTGAAGTATAATTGAACAATAATCTAGGGGAACTTGCCGTCCTATTATTCTCACTGGATCAAATCTTTAAGGTGTTGTGGAAAAGGAGCACCAGAAACAAGAGGAGAAAGGAGAGAAATAACGAAATCACAATGTCAGTCAAGAAGTGTAAAGACAAACATAATAAAGACATGCAAAGTTACACCATTATTCATTGCTTGGTTTCACGAACGCTGAGACCAAGGAACACCTATCACTCAGCTCTCAAAAGAATTTGGAACAAAGTGAAACAAATAAAGAATCTTCATTAACAGATGCTCTATCTGCAATACAAAATTAAAATCGGTATCCTGGAAGCAAAGCTGGACACTGTGTCCGTAGAAGGTCATCTATTGTAAATACACCTAAGGCAGATAACAGATAAAATGCAAAAGCGGAAGAAGAAATTACAACTCTGTGTATAGAAATTACAACTTTACAAGAGACAGTAACCACAATGAAATTGCAGACCAAGATCCTGGAAAACAGTGCAAAGGACAACGAAGCATGTTCTAGGAGAAATAAACTGCAAACCTTCAGTTTTCCTCAGTGGATGGAGGGCGCAGCCCCAGAAGAAGTACTAGAAAGATGGATGCTTCAAGAACTGAAGCCATATGGCTTCTCAACTCAATTGGTAGTGAAGAAAAAATACAGGGCTTTGACTGTGAAAACACGCTGGGATACCTCCCATCCCCTAATGATATAACTGCTCAATTCCAAAACTGCAGAAATAGAGACTGTATATTACACACGTATCAAAACTAAAAAAAAAGTGAAGTACAAGAACCACACCATCACCACATTGCCAGGCTATACCAAAAAGGTGCAGATCCATTGCAAAATATTTATGAAAGTAAAACTGAAAATGAAAGGAATGGGATTAAAATATGTTAATATACTCTGCTGACAATAGAATAGCTGATGACAAGGAGGTCTGTGAATGATTAAACTTGTGAGACACAATTCTAATGAAATAAAACCGTTCCAAATATTAAGCTGATGATGTAGCAAGGATGAAATGAGCATTAATGCAAGAAAGGAACATAGGCCTCTATTCCGTGGTTCTGTAGTAAAAAATAGCTATACCTGGGCCTTAACACTGTGGTCCCATTGTCACTGTACATGCTGCACTATTGACGGCTGAGCCCATGTCCAAAATTTTTTACTGGAGGAGATTCAAGTCTGTTGGACTGCTCTTCTATTAGAGTAGACGTTGCTGTAACTTTGTTGAATTACAAGTGACACAATTTTGTAGGTGTGTTTTTGTATTCATATACCTCTTTGTGCCCCTCTTTACGGTAAATAAATTCCCATTTGTCTGTCAATTCCCCTTGACACTCTCATATGTTTACCAAAACCATGGACCTATAGGTGCCTAGTAATACTCAATTGTGATGGAGAACTCTGCACATGAGAAATAGGACAGTCATAGGCAGAGCACTTTGCCTGTAACTTTGTGTGTTGTACTTTAGTACAATTGAGTACTGAGTATTGAGTAAGTAAGCAAGCCTTTAAACTTCACTTGCTATTTTTGGGAAAATCCTAAACATAGTATCACTTCTGTCGCCTTTGAATATGAGAGTAATAATTTTAAAGAAAGTAATTTAGACACCTTTAAAACATACATTTTTAGATTTTCATATGACTGTCATTGTGTAGTTTGTAAGAAAAATTAACTAAATCAACATTAATCATCATTAATAGCCCAAAATGTTGTTACACTGCTTACAATCTTTAAATGTTACCTTTTGGTAGCAGGATACTGAACTACACATTCTGTTCAGTTTGCAAGTATCAAAGAACAGTCCGCTGGAGACGTGCATATGCTAAGTTCAATATGTATCTTTCTCAGAAATTGTGTTCATACATCTAGCAGCATTGGACACAGCTAGTGAATGTGTGACAAGGTTCCTGTTCAACATCACATACCCTCTATTTCTTTTTGTCGTCAGCTCTTAATATAGACTTGTATAGAGACAGTATTGGAATTTAACATAATGTGAATTTAAGATATTGTAACAAGACTCGCCTCTGCATAGGTTCTATTAAACAGTGCTGTATATTTAAATCTGTATATCTCCTGGTGAGTGGGGGGTGTCAGAATGTGATTCCCATGGGCTTGTAATATCCTTTGCAAAACTCAATTTCTAACTTCCTTCCAACATTTTGTTTTATTTTCAGTTATGTTAATGCACAGGGCGTCACAAGGAAAAGGTGTAAAAATGGCTTTCTTTTTTATAAAACTCATCATACTATCCTATAGACTTTATCATGCATTAAATGTCCTGCTAAGTTGAATTTCTAAAGAAGGTAGGCTCAGCAGACTTTACATCATACCAATAAGTCAGTGCTTGCTGTCCCAAATACTAACTGATACTCTACTTAATTGCAAAGGCAATAAAGAGTGAGAGGTTGTCTGACATAGCTGCAACCACCGCTTGAGTACCTTATATTCAATTTTATCTAAGCTATCACTCATCGTGCCTGCATATATCGAGATACCACATGTTAAAATCGGCTATATATTAGAATCAATAGCCATCAAGACTAGTTTTAGGAGATTAATGTAAAGTTTCAATACTGTTCATTCCATGGGGGTTTTTAGTTTGTTCCATACTAGTTCGTTTATAGACCAATTAGACTTAATATTTTTCTTTTTTCCTTCCTCCAGGAGATACAAATTTTGGCTTTCAGCATATTCATTTTCAAGCAGTTCTCCATATTAAAATCTCCCAATTTGCAAAACACTCTTTTAAAGACTTCTTTGGTTTTGATCTAAGTAAATTCAGTGAGTGATATCTTTTACCAACCTCCAGTATTGTCACTGTTGTGTATCATATCTCTTTTAGCATGCCCCGTGAGCTTGCAACCATTCCATATTCAGCTACACGAATATGTAATGGTAGCAGAGTACCGGGCTATGCTAAAGAGGAAGTGAAGGAAATTTGGAATAGAGCTTTTTGCTGCATATTATAAACTGCTCTAAATATATGAGTTCTAAAATAGATAAGTGATCCACAATCAGTAAGACATCACTTTCCATTAAGGTTTAGGATTTTTTTTAAAGAAATGAGACAAATAAAGCATATGATATAAGATACAAAAGCAGTAATAATATTGGAGGTGTTAAAAGAATTCATTAAGAAGCCCTGAGGAAGTGAGTCTCCACAAGACGTGTTGGCTGAAATCTTGTCTGGTTAATGTGACTTTTGAAAGAGATTTAAGAAGCTATTGGAATAAGAAACATTTGAAATATTGAATTAAAGAGCAAAGAAGATATTAAAGACCTGGATCTGTGAATGTATCATATGAACATTTAACTTGCAATATATATAAACTTCTCCATTCATTATAATGAATCCAAAGTTGTCGATTTGTACTAAGGTTAATACCCCAATGGATACAATGATTACCTTGAATATCCTGCAAAGTAGTCCGGTGAGCTGCTATTAGCTTTGCTACTTATAAATAGTTGCATATGCAGAATCTGGGTATAGTGGTCACTCACTAAAAAACATATGTGAACACTGAATGATAAAATTCTTGTGCAAGTGTAGACAGTCTTCTAAATTGTATTCAAGGGTTCTATATCTACCACCTCTGAGATAAATGGATGTAGTATACTGGAAACCTGTTTTTTAAAATCGGTTGTTCAAACATCTAAATAGCAAAGGTTCAAGCAAGTTTTAACATCAATATGTTTGCAATACTGACTATTGTAATGTGATAGTTCTGTGAGCCCCTAAATTCATCCATCTGTGTGGTACCAACATCATTTGGTACTTTGTTTTTTGGAAGCAATATATCAGTGAAGTCAACTGTACAAAGAAAGTTATCATCCGAATATTGTTCTGTCGAAGTGTTGATAGCATCTATGAAGTCTAGAAAAGCAACATGTTGATGGTGGTAAACACACTTTACATGCTATCAGTAAATTTTCATGTTGGCCCTGAATCTTTCCGATGCATTTGACAGCTTAAACATAACTAGTCATTCCCACAGACAAGATCTCTGAGCAACTTTGATCTGCCTAAGCATGTTAGAGTCATTGGTTGATTGAAAGAAATGCATCCATTGTTTGCTAGTAATCTAGATACGAATTCCCTTCAAGTACAATGAATTAAAAATATTCTCATTTGCTGGATGTGTGTTGTAAAACCAGTGATATTCCAAGAAGTTAGTTTCCAGAGTTTCAAGCCAAGTAGCTAATTTGTTTGTTTATTTGCCAGAACTGATGTGGTCAGTCTATTTTCTGAATCGTTTTCTATTTTTGTTCTGTATGCAGTACTACATTTGGCTGGTTTGGGAACAGCCATAACATCGCATGCGTTCCATGGCATGCTTTTACAACGCGGTAGTTATATCAACCGTGTTGTTACAACGCGAGCCATTACATTGCAAGTCATTTCAACGACTTGCTGCAGGGGGTGCACTGGTGTTGGATTTACAATCCAACACCTTCCCTGCTGTTGCGCAAACTCGAGTAGGAACAGTAAATTATACTGTTCCTAAGTCCAGCGCACCCCCTATAGCAAGTCGTTGAAATGACTTGCAATGTAATGACTTGCGTTGTAACAACGCGGTCGTTGTAACAACCGCGTTGTAAAATCATGCGATGTAACGCATGCAAAGTAATAGTATATATTCGCTGATTTATGTAAAAAATATACTCAAAGACTTACTACTATTAACTTTGGGGTCACATTTTAAATTGCACCTTTCCCCAACCCCTCATGTAAGAGTGAATGATGATGTAAACTCTGCTAGTAGACTTAAATCTCCACCCAGAGTTACTACATTGTGAATGCATTAGGCAGAGTTTTAGAATCAGGCATTGGTGTAAATCAATTTTCACCAAGATCTTTACCTGTAGATTATTTGGAGAATAAGACTTCATTCATGTTATTGTATGTACTCGCATAGGAACAAATCTGCAGTCCAGATTTTTGAAAGTAGTATGGATATTAGAGAAATCATTATGGCGAGTGTTCATGTACTCTTGTTTTCGTCCTTAGGCTAAGAGTGTGGTGATGTGCACTGTTTCAGAACAATATCAATGTAGTGTGAATTTATAAAATTGTTTCCCAGTAATGGTATATCTCGGATTTTGAGGGCAGATAACTACTGGATCATGGCCTTCTGGATCATGGCTTTCAGGTCTCCTTTTTATACGTTTTCGTGTGAGTGGCAGAACAGCAACTTCCCTTTACTACTGCCTAGTGTTACACAATGATGGAACTGGTAAGCAGGTACACTTCTAAGGCAATATATTAGGCATTTTCTGAGTTGCCGTCAAGGGTGTGTCAGTTGTCCTTAAAATAGCCAAGGTTAGTATCATGTCTAAAGAGGCCCGCAAAATATAACTTCATCTGGACCCTACTAAATCAGTGCTTTACATTAGGACTTGATCTGTCAAACCCAACCTAGTGAACAACCGTAACTGTTTTCCTAGGCAAAAGAGCCTATCTATGCAGGCACTCCAACTGGCTCCCCAAAGTATACTTGGATTCAGTGTACTTATGATGAAACTCGTGTTCGCAGGATGTGTCGCTGTCCACTGAATCCATCATCAAATCAAAAATCTATAGTTATGGACATACAGAGCCCATACCCCTGAAGGGCATCATCGAGGTAGATGTGGGGAACAAAGACAGATCGACAAGAGCAATGTTCAATTTCACAGAGTGAAACACTGGCTCCTTGATTGGGCATCACACTGCGGAGGACCTGTAGCTGATGTTCTTCACAAAGCATGTGAAGTGCATGAGTTGCATGCCGCCACGATAATTGAAGAATTTCCTCAGCTGTTTACATGACTCTGCAGGCTAAAGGGGAAGGAAGTCCACCTACACATCGACAATACAGTAACACCCATCTATTTTATTTATGATGATCCATAAAATTATTAATCATATGGACTGAAACATCAATACCTCCTGGTTTCTGAACTCCGTGACTTTTGTTAGACTTGGCAGCCTTAGGGTGGTTTTCCCCCGCAGCTTTTGCATTCCTCCTCCATTTTTACTGATCTCGTTGGCACTGGCCTTGGTACTCTGCAAACCGTACAACTGCTAACCAGTGCTAAAGTGCTTCTGATCTCTCTAAACATGTTAACTTTTGGCTTATACCCACTTGGCATATTTAATTTACTTATAAGTCCATAGCAACATGGCACTACATGTGTCCAGAGCCTGTAAATTAAAATGCTACAAGTGGACCTGCAGAACTGATAGTCCTCCCACTTGATTAGTCCTTCAAACAAGTATCAGACCTGCCATGCAGGGCCTGTGATAGCAGTTTAATCCGCCATTTCGACCTGGCAAAATAAACCAGGTCCAAACTGCAATGTATTTAAAAAAGTAAGACATGTACTTTTAACATGTCCTGATAGTGAAAAACTCTTAAATTTGTTTTTCAACACTGCAAGGCCTATCTCTCCCAAAGGATAACATTGGATTTGCCTTATTATATTTTATGAGTGTAATTTCCAAATGGAATGAGATGAGCAGTTCATGTTTGGTGTCTCCGGAATCACAATTCGAAATCCCAACTTATTGTGAAGTCGGTTTTGAAATTGCAATTCTGTAAATGACACTTTTGGAAAGTTGGTATTTTTCTGCCTTATCCATTTAGTGCCAGTAGTCTGTCTATGGTCACATGACTGGGTGTAGGTGGCAATTGGGCTTTTTGTATTCCTCCTAGACAGTCAAACACAATCAGATACACAGTTGGTGTTTTGCACCTTTTGGTGCTATTTTCACCCAAAACCTCAAAATTCTATATCTCTGGTCCTACGGATTGGATTTTTGTTGTGGGCTCCTTTTGTGGTGTGTCTTCACTGAGTTACTATCTGAAGTGTTGCACAAATAATTTACACATTGTCTCTAAGTAAAGCTTGCACAGGTTAATTTAGGGTTTGCTTGTAACTTCATCCTGAAACGAAATGTGCAGGCAGGGACACCCTTCACCCTGTAACCTAATTTCTTACACTTTCTATTGTTAAAGTCTTTTTATACCTATGCTCGTTTGAAGACTTTTGCAATTGTATAATATGTATATATCATTTGTATCCCTATTTTACACATATTACGGCTTAATTTAACTCACTATAGCAGTTATCTGAAAGTGTATTAACCTAGAGGTTAAATCTTTCTGCACAAGACATAAGGTCTTTCATGATTTTCACATAATAGTAGGACTGGAGCAGCTGGAAATGTGGTCCAATAAGGCAAAAAGAGTTAGAAAACACCCACAGCATGGGCCAAATATTCTCAAGGAAGGGGCATCAACAGAGACTCAATAGAATCTATGTCAGGTGCCAGCAGTTTATAGTGACTCCTGCTTTCTTTGCAGGTGGGTAGCTCTAGTTTCATTTTATGCATTGTGTCTGTTTCCAAAACACTAATTATATATTTTTCACTCTTTTATAATATCAACCTAATGCAAACATTTTATCGTTAAACAAAAAATTGAAAAAATCAATTTCCTTTCATGAAAATCAACTATTTCCTATTTATATTGCCCTTAGCCCATTACTTTTTGGCAATAAACTTTTTAAAAACATTTTTGAATAGTAACATGTAGCCATAAAATACAATTTATACAGTACCCAGCATTACTTAATCAAGCATATAGCATGGCCCTGTCATATCTCTTCCCTCAGTGGGTCAGCTGACTCCTTTTCTCTGGGGTTAACAATAGGTATGCAGTAATGCATTAAATAGAACAATTTACATACCTCATGTACCATTAAGAACTGCCCTCTTCACCAACTAGGTCTTCCTCACCTCATCCTTCATTAACAAGTATCACCTCAAAGGCCCCTAAATATCCTTCACAGTTCCGGATTACCAAATAGGCAATGTAGGCACAACCTACGGGCCGCACTCCTTCTAGGGGCCCACAACAACTGATTAAAATAATATTGATTTGTTCTTGAAAAAAAATTACAATCAAGCTTTCTTAAATTGTTTCCAAAATATAGGAAAAAATGAATCAACTCAAAGAAACATACATTTTACATTAAAAATTCTATAGAGAAAATACTGTATGAATGTAATGCACCCAGTATCAACTTAAAGTGCATAAACCAGAGACATCAGATTCACATAACAGTTTGTCTCCTAAAAGCTCATCTTTTGGCAGCTGTCAGTTTGTAAAAAAATCTAGTGCAAACTATGTACGTGTTAATTAAAATTGTTGCATGGTAATAATAAAAACGTATTAGGAGATAATTTGCGAGGGGGCCCCGAAATTTCAACTGTAGGGGCCTCCGCAGCGTTTGATCCGGTACTGATCCTTCGGGCACGATGACGCAGAGAGGAGCTTGTTATAAGTCTCAGAGTGCACATTACATTGGACTAGGTCTTTTCTCCAGGCCTCTGCAGTGGATGTCATCACACCATTCCAGGTCTTTGCCACCAGTCCCTTGTCATTTTTAGGTCTCGCTGAGCCCAGCGCACGTGCTGGCTCGGTGAGACATTTTGTATATGAGTTTTCAAAGTGCTGCTGGCTGGCCAAGCGCTTGCATTCACGCGACCGTGCACGCGTGAACCGCTAGCCTTCAGCAGCACTTTGAAAACTCGTGCATCATCGCGATCACTTTCGCTTTCACAGCGATCACGATCGCGATGACGCACGCGCGCACACAACTCTCACTTCTCCCCCACCACATATCGCGTCTCGCGGCCGCTCGCGCACAGCCAACGCTTGTTTTTGCAATCCCTCGTAGTCCGGGTTTCTTTAGTGTTCTGCAGCGGATCCATATTGTTGTATCATCCAGGCCAGTGAGTGCTGAAAGCGCTCCGAGGCCTGCTAACGGCAGACTGTGCGCTATACCAGTGCTTACCGCGGTCACAATACCATCTCCCCCTGTGCTGCCCCCCAGCGGTAGCTCCGCAGTGCGGCAAGTGCTTGTGCCTCCACATTCAGGGGCGAGACTTGGAACCGATTCATGCAAACCACAACATGAGTAAATCTTTCCCGAAGGTTTACGGCCGCCACGACTGCAGATTTACACACTCTGGGAATTGGAAATGTTTCCCAGGTCGTTCCTGGAAAGCAGGCACCGGTCCCTGGTTTCCTCGGGTGTTCCTAGAAAGCTTCTGTGCATTTGCAGTTTGGGCTCTGATGAGCCCTTTCCGCTCGTGCATTTACAAGCAGTGACCAGCGATGCACGTCGGGGCGCCGCTGCATTGGTGCAATGGCACTACTTTTACAAAGCCCTGACGAGAATCACCATTATTTCATGGACTTTTTTTTCTCATTTAATCAATATTCTCAGTAATGGCATTTCCTTCATTTTGGCTACTTCTATATTATTTCAGCTGGACATTTCCAAAGCTTTCCACTGAAGCCCCAAACGTACTGTTAGTAAATTCACGATGTATCGATGTGCACCAATGCATGTCTATGTATTCGTCTTCTTCAAAAAATTATATAACACATCCATTCCACACGTAAATATAACTTCAAAATACACAGGGCCAACAGTTAGCCTACGGTTTATTGCTCTGAACGTAAAATGTATCAAGATTTTTTTATACCACCAAAAACGCTCATTCCTAATCTCCCTCCCGTTACTGACGCCAGCTGCCTTGGCTTACTAACCCTAGCTCCATTACCTTACTAACCCTAGCTCCATTACCTTACTAACCCCAGCTCCCTTACCTTACTAAACCCAGCAGCTCCATTACCTTACTAACCCCAGCAGCTCCATTACCTTACTAACCCCAGCTCCATTACCTTACTAACCCTAGCTCCATTACCTTACTAGCTCTAGCTCCATTACCTTACTAGCTCTAGCTCCCTTACCTTACTAACCCCAGCTTTTGGGACCTTATAAGTATTTAGTTATGCAACTGTTGCATGGCTAAACACTTATACAACTGTTGCATGGCTAAGCACTTATAAGGTCCCAAAGGCGAGACCTATTGGCTATGCCAATGCTTGTTCCTCCTGCTATTCTTTAGCAAGCTGACTAGTGCATGGTCCTTCCTTGGTCTGTCGACAACAGTATTTCCATTGTTCCTGTGGTATAGCTATTCCGGGATCTTCTGCCCACTGCTTCTTAGTTCACTAACCCATCGTTTAATCATCATTTCCCTACAATTATACTTAAAACACAAATATATAATCACCTGCCCTCATCTTTCACTACGCCCCTGCAACTGAGCTAGCATAGGCTAGGGTGCCTTTTGCTTTTGATTTCTCTAGAACTTTGGTTCTGCTGGCAAGACACTATGGGGCATATTTAATTTACAAGCCCCTATTGCCACCGGAGTGTCACTTTTTTTGACGTTCTAGCGATATAGCACCATTTTCAATATTTACAAAGTGGCGCAAAGCCACTTAAATTAGTTTAACGCCATCTTGTAAGTAGGCTTTTCTCTGCCGTACTCCTCTGCGTTAGAGGGGCATGCAATGGGTGTTACTGTGGGCGTTCCACAGCAACACACCATTGCTTTTTTACGCTGCCCCAGATTTACAAGGCTGAGGCAGTGCCAAAAAGGAACACCATGGATTACCAGACAATAGAATGGAGATACACAGAGAAATTATTAATTTCTCCTCTTTTATGCTCTTTCCATGTGCGCTGCATTCTACAGCAAACATAGAAAGAGCAAACCGCTATTATTGATTATGTGCAGGAAGGTGTCCCTTCCTGCACATAAACAATCGCCCCTGCAGCGCAGGCAGCCTTGCACCATGGCGGCAGGGTACTTGGGCTGGTCCTAGGCAGCTTTTTTACACCAGCGCTAGGGGAAACACAGGGGTGCGCTGTATTCCTGTGAATACGGCGCATCCCTGCATTTTAAAAATGTCGGAACCCAGCGCTGCCTAATTTGGCGCAACTTGGCGCAGATCCGTGCCTAGCAGAAGGGAAAGATTGTGCACACAGCAAATAAGAGGACAGGAATCAGATACTGCTTCAAGTATAGTAAGACAATTTAGAGGTAAGCATGTAGACCCTTTACCAGAGATATACAACGAATTATGTTCGAAAATACTCCAGTGCAACAATGAAGTCACTGACTGAGAAGCTCTTACTCCGGCCATTCAACGATATGCAGTAGCTCTTCGTGCCAATGACATGAAATTCTATATCCACTGTCGGCGACATTAAATTGCATTATGCACAAGTTCATAATTGGAAACTTAATTCAAAACCCCCACCCAGGCCATGCATCTGTATCTCCTGCAGTTATAAAACTCCAGAAAATACTCACAGTTTATCATCCTTGAAAACTATGTTGAAGGTAGCACTGGGTTGTAGGGGCAGCTGCTGTTTTGGGTGGGACAGAATTGATGCAAGGGCCACTGATCGCTACATAAGCCAGTAGTTATTGATTCAGTGGCAGAAACACTGACTATTTGTGTCTGTTGATGGTGAGCAAACGACTATTGCTTTCATTTCACCCCCTGTCTGTCCAGGATTCTTCCATGCTCGTTAGTCACAGCCCTCCCCAAGTATTGGTACTCAGGTCAAAGCTGAACCTGGACTCCAGCCACGTTCTTGGAGAAGTCTCTTTGGAGCAGTCCAGCACACTTAAAGATAATTTGGTTGGATTTAGGCTCCTTAGTTCTACAGATGGAGAGTGCTTAGCAATCAGTAACTAAAAGGGAAAGTGTATATTCCAGATGACTCTTATCTGTATTGTAAAAAAGAGGTCAACAGTGAAAAGTGCAGTTCTGCATTTCCGTGGCGTGTTTGTTTGTTTGGTTAGTACCACACGAGGAGAAAAGGAAATCGCTCATCAACCTGAAAAAAGGAAGCAATTCACAACAGTTGCACTTAAAAATTGATGTAGGATATTTTCCCTTTCTGGAATTAACTGTGGTTCATTTATGAATCATCTAATTTAGATTCAAATTTAGAATATTGCTTATTATAATTCAATATGAAATGTCTTATTTAAAAAAAAAAGGTTAATACTTGCCATTGGCTCGAGGTCAGTCAAGATTTTGAGGCAGACCTCCTTTCTTCTGGAGTGTCTTTGGACCAACGTTCCAAGAATATCACAGAAGATTTAAGAGCATTGTTCATCTTTGAGCAACCATTCTGGTTGGGAGGTAAAACTACATATTCTTCTAACAGGGTGTTTGGAATTATACATAAGCAAAATACCAAATTACTCGGCAGACATGATTAAATCACAAGGCATAAAAATGAGAATTACATACAAAGAAAAGAAAAATTCTTCAGATTATAGTATGATAGGCAAATTGTGTGGTATATTCCGTAGAAAAAAATATAAATATATATATATATATATATATATCTATATTATTACCTACTGGCGGTCGCCAGTAGGTAGATATAGTTAGGACCTATTTTCCATTCTATTTGGAATAACGTTGGCGCCGATTGACGAATCTTCATGAAATTTTCCAAACTTGTGGCCAGCTCCGGTCCGCTCCTATCCTGAAAATTTCGCGGTGATTCGTCAAGCGGGGGCCGAGAAAAAAGGGGGGTCCCAAAACACGTTTTCCCCATGCATTTTCCCATAGGACCTGTTGACGCAGTTACAGCCCGAACTGCTGAATGGAATTACACCAAATTTGGCAAAGAGGTAGTCCTCAGTTCAGACTCGTGCCTTTTGCTTAAATGGTGTAAATCCGTTCAGTAGTTCCTGAGAAAATTAGAGTTAAAAAGATAGATCTATCTATGGCCTCGGAGGATCCGCACACCCTCCCCGCACCCAGCACGCACCCTGCCATGCACGAGCTGTATTCTAATTGGCTGTCAACACTCCAGATCAGGAAGTGATGGCAGCTATCTTGTGCCTCGGTAGAACCGAGGCACAAGAAACCTAAAAAACGAACGAGAAAAACGCAAAAAGGGGGCAGGGTAGAAACACCCTGACCCCCTAGGCCTGCTCAGGGCCAAAAAAAAAAAATATTATTTAAAAACATCGGCGAGATTCGCGCACCCAGCGCGAATTTCAGCCGAAAAAAAAAAAAATAATTCAGCGCGGGTTCTCGCGCTGATTATTCTAATTTGCCCCCGGGGCCAAATCCCAGGGCCATAATTAAAAAAAAAAGTGTGGGGGGGTCCCAATCCCCCCCACACTGCCCCGGGGACCGCCACCCCCGGGGCTCGAAGGTTGTATATGCGGGGGGGCTCACGGCCCCCCTGCAGCCCCCCGGGTCTTCGTTAACATAGGTGTGGTGCTCGCAGCCCCCCCAGCCCCGGGGACCGCCACCCCCTGGGGCTTAAAACAATTTGATGTGAGGGGGATCTCAGGCCCCCCCAGCCCGGGGACCACCACCCCGGGGCAACTTGTACATGGTGGAGGGGGGCCATGTGGCCCCCTCCTGGAGCCTTGTATTGGCCTGGGAGGGGAGCCGCGCGGCCCCCCTCCCCCATTAAATAAAAAAAAAAAAAAACAATGGCCGGCCCCGGGGATGGGGTCCCCGGGGCCTTAAAGTGGCCAGAGGAGGGGGGCTACGCAGCCCCCCTCCATATATTTTTTTTTTTAAAAGGCCCATGCCCCGGGGGATGGGGTCCCCGGGGCAAATTATGGCCTCGGGAGGGGGGCCAAACGGCCCCCTTCCCGATTTTTTTTTCATATATAAAAATTGGGGTCAGGCCCTGGGAGATGGGGTCCCCAGGGCCCAAAAATTATAAAAAGAAGGGGGGCTACACAGCCCCCCTTCTAAAAATAAGAAGGAAAAAAAAAACGGGATCGGGCCGGAGGCCACACCCCCTCCTTACACCACTCTGCAAACGCACCCCCTGGCGCGTTTGCAGAGGGGGAACTAATTCCCCTTGAATACTGGGGGTCCCTGGAGGCCAACTAGCCCACCAGGAACCTCCAGTATGCGCTAGGGGGCTGCGTTGCAGAGATATGTAATGAGGCCATGCCGCTTTTTACACCTCTCTGCAACGCAGCTCCGTGGCGCTTACTGGAGGTACCTGGTGGCCTAGTTGGCTGCTAGGGGACCTCAGGATTCAAGGGGACTTAATCCCCCAACTTAAAATGCGCCACGGGGCGCGTTTGCACAGTGGTGAAGGTAGGGGGCGGGGCCTGAGGTGATACTGTGCAAACACGCCCTGTGGCACGTTTTAAGTTGGGGAATTCATTCCTCTTCAATCGAGAGGTCCCCTAGGGGCCAACTAGCCCACCAGGTACCTCCAGTAAGCGCCACAGAGCTGCGTTGCAGAGTGTTGTAAAAAGGGGCGTGGCCTCTGAACACCTCTCTGCAACGCAGCTCCCTGGCGTATACTGGAGGTACCTGATGGGCAAGTTGGCAGCCAGGGGACCTCAGGATTCAAGGGAACTTAATCCCCCAACTTAAAACACGCCACGGGGCGCATTTGCACAGTGGTGAAGGTAGGGGGCGGGGCCTGAGGTGATATGTGTGCAAACACACCCTGTGGCGCTTTTTAAGTTGGGGAATTAATTCCTCTTCAATCCAGAGGTCCCCTAGGGGCCAACTAGCCCACCAGGTACCTCCAGGAAGCGCTACGTAGCTGCGTTGCAGAGTGCTGTAAAAAGGGGCGTGGCCTCTGAACACCTCTCTGCAACGCATCTCCCTGACGCATACTGGAGGTACCTGATGGGCAAGTTGGCAGCCAGGGGACCTCAGGATTCAAGGGAACTTAATCCCCCAACTTAAAACACGCCACGGGGTGCATTTGCACAGTGGTGAAGGTAGGGGGCGGGGCCTGAGGTGATATGTGTGCAAACACACCCTGTGGCGCTTTTTAAGTTGGGGAATTAATTCCTCTTCAATCCAGAGGTCCCCTAGGGGCCAACTAGCCCACCAGGTACCTCCAGTAAGCGCTACGTAGCTGCGTTGCAGAGTGTTGTAAAAAGGGGCGTGGCCTCTGAACACCTCTCTGCAACGCAGCTCCCTGACGCATACTGGAGGTACCTGGTGGGCTAGTTGGCCCCCAGGGGACCTCAAGATTGAAGAGGAATTAATTTCCCAACTTAAAACGCGCCACAGGGCATGTTTGCACACGTCACCTCAGGCCCCGCCCCCTTCCTTTACCATTGTACAAATATTCCTCTAAAATCAGCCGAACTACGAATTCCGATTTACTCACCTGTTATCAGGAGAGAACCCAGGGCTGCATATTTTAGACCAGCACTGACCCTGAAAAGTAATTCTAAGCGTACTTACCAGTAACTTGTATTTCCTTCTATAGGAATCCATTGTGTGGTTTTCAGCAGAAAAGTTTCTAGGTGTCCATTTTTGAAACATACAAATATTCCTCTAAAATCAGCCGAAATACGAATTCCGATTTACTCAACTGTTCTCAGGAGAGAACCCAGTGCTGCATCTTTTAGACCAGCACTGACCCTGAAAAGTAATTCTAAGCGTACTTACCAGTAACTTGTATTTCTTTCCATAGGAATCCATTGTGTGGTTTTCAGCAGAAAAGTTTCTAAGTGTCCATTTTTGAAACGTACAAATATTCCTCTAAAATCAGCCGAACTACGAATTCCAATTTACTCACCTGTTATCAGGAGAGAACCCAAGGCTGCATCTTTTAGCCCAGCACTGACCCTGAAAAATAATTCTAAGCGTACTTAACAGTAACTTGTATTTCCTTCCATAGGAATCCATTGTGTGCTTTTAAGTAGAAAAGTTTCTGTCTATTTTCACAAACTAAAAATATTCCTAAAAAATCGTCTGTATGACTTAAACACATTCTTTCAACTGTTTACAGGAGATTCACCTTTGCTGGATCCAGGATCCACCACTGAGTAAGAAAAAGTAACGATAACACTACTTACCTGCTAAGTGAACTTTCTGCCGTAGGATAACATTGGTGATTCTATGTGAAAAATGTTCTGTCAACTTTTAAAATACAATAATAATCCTTAAAAATCACTACTGTAACCAAAACGCTTTTACTCAACTGTTTACAGGAGATGTCCAATGAGTGAATCTAGCATCCAGTCCTGTGGTTAGAAAAGTAATCTATAAAGTAACTAATTGCATTTGACTAGAAATTCACATTGAGCTCAAAGTTGCTTTGTGTTTGAAATTGTGTTGCCCATTGCAACAACTGTAACTACTGTACTTACAAGTCTATTGCCTATTTGCAAAGTATTTAAACTAAAGTAATTCATTCTGAGAAAGTATATTTTGTATTGTAATGTATAATGTAATTAAAAAAATAAAATATCTAAAAATAAACAGTTTAAACAATGTAGTAAATCAGTATCAAAAAAATCAGTATAACAATTAATACATTAAAAATTGTCATTTACAAAACGTTTGAAATTCACTGAAAAAACCATAGGTTTCAGGCCTGATATAGTTAGGAATTAGCATTTAAAAAACCTTTGAAGGAGGAGCCTAGCGCGCAACCAAGATGGCCGCGTAGGTGCGAGGCTCCCGAGGACCTCCGCGACCTCCTGCATAAATCCTGACTATATCCTGTCCTAGATGAGGGGACTGTGTTCGTGAGACCGAGCTGAGGTGCCACCCGTTTTCCGTTTCCAAATCGGACCTCGGACACCGGCGGGAGCATCGATTGCGGTTTGCGGCCCTCTCCACGCCGGCCCCCCGGATTGGAGTTGTGGGGCGATCCGGAGACAAAGTGAACAACAGCGGCGGGCGAGGCTGGGCGATTCGCGTACCCCGCACTTTCACTTTCGCTTTCGCGCCCTCCTTGCTGCCAAGCGAGGTAGGGTCGCGAGGCGGCGTGCGGTGGTGTGACTTCATCGGGGTGCCCTGCCGGCCCGCCAGCTGTGATCCGCCCTTCGGAGCTGTGGTCGCCCTCCCCCGGAGCCCGTGAACCGGTCTGTCAGCCCTTTTCAAGGAGATTGGCACGATTTGGGGACTGGAGCCATGTCCACAAAACAAGATGGCGACCGGGCAAAGGTGAAATCGACCCGCCGTGGCGCAGCCCCTCAGTCTAACAACATGGACCGCTACACCCTCCAGAAGGGATCTCCAGAGGCGCCGCGTAGGTCCCCTGTTGGCCCGACTGATGCCCCTGCTTTGCCCGCGGATCTGACCCTCCGGGACGCCATGGGCGCCATCGCCGAGATGAAGGCCTCAGTGGACCAGCGCTTTGACACTCTGGCGCAAAAGATTGATTCGGTCCTCGTGGATGTGGGCCTGGTGAGGGCCGATCTGTCCAAGACGAATGACCGGGTCGACTCTTTGGCCCACACCACCTCGGGCCTCACAACGGACGTGGCGGCCCTCCAAAAGGAGGTGCGCCGACTGGGCCAGGCGAGCGCCCTGATGGATCGTCGACTGGAAGATTCCGAGGGTCGGGCCCGGAGGAACAATGTTCGCATTGTCGGGGTGCCGGAGGGACGTGAGGAGGAGGCGGCGGATCTGTTTGTGGAGGACCTGATCCTCACCCGTCTCCAGCCCCGGGGGCTGAGTAAACTCTTCGCAGTGGAACGTGCTCACAGGGTCCCCGGAGGGAGACCTAAGATCGGAGCCCCTCCGAGGCCTCTCATTGCCCGGATCTTCAACTTTCGGGACAGAGACGCTATCCTGCAGACTTCTAGGCAACAAGGACCGGTCAGACTCGACAATATGGACGTAAACTTCTATCCTGATTTTACTCCGGCGGTCCAGAAGCAGAGACTGAGTTTTCTCGGAGTCAAACGTCGCCTACGGGACCTGAACCTCAAGTATGCGATGCTTTTTCCAGCGAAGTTGAGGGTAGAGGTGGATGGCCGCACGCACTTTTTTGATCGTCCCGAGGCGGCCGGGGACTGGTTGGACACTTTGCCCGGGGACCGGGGCCGGGGGGGTGGGGGGGGGCGCGGTTGGTGGGGAGGGCTTGCCGGATCAGGACTGAGGGACTAATAGTAGGCCTTGCTCTGGACAACATTCATCATTGTCTGATTGTGTAAGTTCCCCTCCCGTGGAGGTCGTACGGGGTCTCTTGGGGGCTTTCCCTCCTCCTCTGGGGGACTAGTTAGTGTTTTCATCTATGGGGCGACAGGCACACTGCACTTTGGGGGGGCTGTTCGGGCTCATGCAGGGGTGCAGGGAGGGGGGAGTTCTGTTGGGACGGGTGGGTTGGGGTGGGGTGTTGTTCGTTTTTACCGCAAGGCAAACCCTTTACTGTATTGGTGTTTTTGAGGTGCTCTCGGGGGGACGAGTGATGGCTTTTGTATGCGATGGGGGGTAGGGACTTGACTTTGTTGTCCTGGAACGTTAATGGACTGGGGGATAGGATTAAGCGAGGTGTGGTCCTGCAGTATCTGAAACGAATTTCGCCAGATGTGGTCTTTCTGCAGGAGACACACCTTATTGGTAATTCCTTTTGTGCCATGAATCGGCGTGGCTATCGCTTGGTGGCCCACTCGGGCTTCACGTCGGGCTCGCGGGGGGTGGGCATCATGGTGAAGAACTCGCTCCCGCTGGAAATAGATGAGGTGCGCCATGATGAGAGGGGGCGCTATACTGCCTTGGTGGGGAGAATGGAGGGCAAAGTGGTTGTCTTTGTTTCAGTGTATGTCCCACCGGGGCTACAGTCTACCACTTTTGCGGACCTGGGGCGCCTCCTCCTTGACCTTCCGGGGGGGCTTCTGGTGGTTGGGGGGGATTTCAATGCGGTGGTTTCTGGGACTATGGATCGTCACCCCCCTAGGGACCTCCCCCGGGCGCAGGCGTGGCTGTCCGGCCTTTTAGATACACTGGGATTGGTGGACTGCTGGCGCTTAAAACATCCCACGCAGCTGCAATACACCTTCCATTCGGGTGCCCATGGTAGCCTCTCGCGGCTTGATCATATCCTTGTCCCTGCGGCCTATGCTGGGAGGGTGGGAGAGGTGCGCCATCTGGCGCGGGGTATTTCAGATCACTCCCCGCTCCTGTTGCACTTTGGTGTCCTCCCGAGGGGGGAGGGCAGGGTAGCCCCAATCAATGCCTGGTATCTGCGCGACCCCACTATTCGCGCTGACCTGATTAAATCCTTGCAGCGGTATTTCGAGGAGAATGTGGGATCTGTCCCTTCGGCTATCTCCCTTTGGGAGGCCTTCAAGACAGTTATTAGGGGGGAGGCCCTCTCCTTCATATCCCATGCCCGGAGGCGCGAGCAGGAGGAGGTGACCCGAGTGGAGGCCGAAATTACTGAACTAGAGGGTGATTTGGGGAGTGGGGTGACGGATGCTGCACTGCATGTTCTACACCTTAAGCAAGCGGCCTATAGGGCCCTCGTCACGGAGGCAGCCAGGGGCCTCAGTAGAGAGCAACAGGGACGACTGTATAATGTGGGTGATAAGGCTGGTAAATTGATTGCGTGGTTGGATAAGAAGGAGAGAGCGAGTCGTGTGGTTCCGCTGATTGAGAGGATGTATGGTGTACGTGTCACCGAGCCAGAAGACATTGTCTCTTGCTTCGCGGATTATTTCCGCGAGGTGTATTCCCCGGTCTCTCCCTGCTCGGAGGCGGATTCTCATGCCCTGCTTCGAGATATCGCGCTGCCCTCCCTTTCGGTGGAGGACAGGGAGTCGTTGGATGCTGCTCCTACCTCGGACGAAATTGCCCTCGCTATACGCTCGGTTGCATCTGGCAAGGCCATGGGCCCGAACGGCATCCCTATCGAGTTGTATAAGCTGCGACCGGACGTACTGGCACCCCACCTCCGCGCGATGTTCCTTGCAGCCCACTCGCGGGGCTCCCTCCCGCCGGACCAACGTCTGGCTACAATCGTGGTGATCCACAAGGAGGGGAAACCCCGAGACCGGGTTACCTCCTATCGGCCTATCTCGCTCTTGAATGCGGAGCCCAAAATCCTTGCCAAGGTGCTTGCCAACCGGCTGGTCGGCGTGGTGGGCGATTTGGTCCACCAAGACCAGTCTGGCTTTATCCCCCATCGCAACACGGCCCTCAATCTGCGGCGCTTGCACGGGGTGCTCGCGCGTGTTCCGTTTGTGCGGGAGCCGGCCATCTTGGCGTCCTTAGACGCCACCATGGCGTTTGACACGCTCGAATGGCCATACATTTGGGCGATGCTGGCGAAATTTGGTTTTGGACCGGGATTCATCAGCTGGGTCAAATTGTTGTACTCGGGCCCGTTAGCGCAGGTGGTAGTGAATGGGCGAGTCTCGGCCCCGTTCGCGCTGGGACGGGGCACGCGACAGGGTTGCCCCTTGTCGCCGCTCCTGTTTGCATTGGCCTTGGAACCCCTGGCGGAGTGGCTGCGGTGGCACCCTTCCATCCGTGGTCTCCGTTGGACCCCCGAGTATGAGGACCGCGTGTCCCTCTACGCTGACGATATCCTTTTGTACCTAGCCTCCCCGCGCAAATCACTGATTGTCCTGGTTGATGTCCTGCGCTCCTTTGGCCGTAACTCAGGCCTTGTCATCAACTGGGCTAAATCATGTGTCTATGTGCTTTCCGGGGAGGCTCCCGTCCTCCCGCGGGGATGTCCGATCCAGATTGCCTCGCAGGGGTTTCGGTACCTGGGTGTCTATATCACGCTGGACCCGGCGGCCCGCTACGAGCGAAACTTGCTTCCCCCCCTCCAGCGCTTGAAGGAGGACGTCGCGCGCTGGCGGCACCTGCCGCTTTCGCCGCTCGGCCGGGCGGCATTGTTTAAGATGAGGTCGTTGCCGCGCTTCCTGTACGCTCTCCAGAACACTATGGACCTAGTCCCGGCGCGCTACTTCCGTGAGGTGGAGAGTCTACAGCGCCGCCTGTTCTGGGACGGGAGGCCGCGTATAGCCCTGGCGAAGTTGACGCTCCCGTGGTATGACGGGGGGATTGCCCTCCCGGACATTAAGCGGTATTACTGGGCCTCCCAGCTAGCTGCAATTAATCACGGCCTCTATGGGCCCGCCTTGAACCCGGCATTTGAAATGGACAAGATGCTCCTGCCCGGTGGCGACTACAATCGAGCACTCTACTCTGGCACGCCGGATCCCCGCTTGACGGGGCCCACGCGTGTCATGGTGCGGGTGTGGCACGCGGCCAATGCAGCTATGGGGTGGAAGGACCGTTTGACCCGGGCGTCGCCGTTGTATGCGCCTCAGCGGTTGGGCTCCCTGTGGACCTCGAAGGGCTTCGAGAAGTGGGACACGATTGGCATCAGTAAAGTGGGGGACCTCTGGACGAGAGGGGGATTTAAAACATTCGAGACGCTGCAGACGGAGTTTCAGCTGCAGGGCAGTGAATACTTTCGGTACTTGCAGGTCCGTCATGCGCTGGGCTCCGTCTTCCCAGACGCCGCCTCCATCCCGGAGTCTTCCCCCCTGGAGGATAGAGTGCTGGATGGCCACGTTCCGGATAGCACGATCTCCCTCATTTACAAAAAATTGATTAATGACCGCTCGGGCCTGCTGACCGGCCTCCGTGAGGCTTGGGTTGCCGACGGGCTGGAGTTGGACGACGAAGACTGGATTTCCGCGGTGGCCTCTCCGAAGGAGGTGGCCATACCGGCTCGCCTTCGCTTCGTCCAGCTTAAGATACTCCACCGGGTTTACATGACGGGGCCAAGGCTTCTGCGTATGGGTTATGCTGAGGATGGGTTGTGTAAGCGTGGGTGTGGTGCTTTGGCGACTTTTTTGCATATTTTGTGGGAATGCCCGAAGGTGGAGCGATTCTGGTGTGGTGTGCATGAGGTCCTGCGTCTGGTTACGCATGTTGCACTGTTGCCTGAAGCGAGGAGATGCTTGCTGAATGTGTGGGAACCAACTGATTACTCGGTTCCGCAGACGCGATGGGTGACTCTGGGATATATGATAGCTAAGCGTGACATCGCTCAACTGTGGGGATCCCAGCGGCCCCCGGCGGTGTCGGCCTGGAAAGAACATATGGATTGGTGCATGTTCCGAGAAAAGGTGGTGTATGTGGCGAGGGGCAAGCCTGGGGCGTGGGTGAAAATATGGGGCCCCTGGAACGCCTACCGCGGGGGTATTTGCGAGCCACCACTGCTGCCTGCTGCCTCACCGGCTCCGTCCCCCTAGTTGACCCCCTCCCCCAGCCCCGGGCACAGAGTTCCCCCAGTCCTGGACTTGTTTCCCTTCCCCCTCTTCAGATTCCTGCGGATGGTCGGGGTCCCTTATTCGAGGAGCACGTGTGGTTACCTTCGATTGCGGGTTGCCTTGCGGGTGTGTGTTTTTTTTTTTTATGTTGTTGCGTGTGTATAAAATGAAACCGTATTGTGGGCTTAGAGTCATGTGGCTTACGTCGTTGATGTCTCCTGATTTGCTTCTCTGTAACGCCAAGTGCCCTTTTGTAAGTTTGTCAGGTGCTCCTGTCACTCTAGCGGCCGGCCGGAAGGTTGTAGGCCCATACTTGTATATACTTGAGATTGCAATAAACGGTTTCAACAAAAAAAAAAAAAAAAAAAAAAAAAAAAAACCTTTGAAATTCACTGAAAAAACCATAGGTTTCAGGCCTGATATAGTTAGGAATTAGCATTAAAAAACCTTTGAAATTCACTGAAAAAAACATAGGTTTCAGGCCTGATATGGTTAGGAATTAGCATTTAAAAAACCTTAGAAATTCACTGAGAAAACAATAGGTTTTAGGGGTGTTATAGTTAGCTGGACATTTCACTCGAACAAAACCATTGAAATTCCTCCGATATAGTTAGTTGTACTAACTACATCTCACGCGCCCGCAATCCACTGCTGATGATGTCACATATTACATCATTCATGACATGGTCAGTGACATCACTGATGACATCTCAAATGACATCACTGATGACATCACTGATGACATCATCCACGTGACAATCAGATACACCTCATCATACACTAGTATAACCTTTCATCACTCACTGTAAAATATAGAGTGCCAGATTTAAAACCATTGACACACCAATATAAGTTTCTAAACACCCACTCAGTGATTCCTAGATCTATACACACATCTAATCACTTGCCTATAGATTCACTCATACATGCTGTCAATGATCAATAGAACACTATCAAATATACTTATACACCTATATCGACATTACACACCAGCACACATCCTAATCACTTATGAAGTCATCCTACTCACTTATGCAAACAATGGATCATACTTACTTTTACTTAGCTATACACTTAAAAAAACACTACTTCATCTATTCTTATAGATAATAGCTTATACTTAGTGTGTTTTAAAATCACTATTACAACTATACAGTTATCCATACAGTCACTCAAACAATCACTGAGTCTTTTGTATACTTATTTATATACAACAACTGACACATACACTGGCTTTTATTTTTCTAGTTTGTTGGACATGTACCATTGAGACATATATTTGCTCATCGCCATACCCATAAAGATATTCACTCACCCAAACAACTGATATAACATGTAGTTTTAACTTCATATACCTACTGAATCAACTATTCACACATCTTTGGGCAGACACCCCCCCCCCGAACCACACACACATTCACTCTCCCATACAAATACTCAGTTAACTAATCAATAAATAATATAGACTTTCACGTAGCTAGTAACCAACTAGTGCAGCAGTTTACACAACAACTGACAAAGTGATACAGATATTCACACAGTTTAGTCACTATCCAATATATTTAGTGAGACACTATAAATTAGTCTAGTAAACAGTCAATCACACTGCTACTAAATCCTCCGTCCAGATATTAATATTTATATATCCACTCATTCTTCAATGCAAATTGCTATGTATATAATACATATTTAAATAACGAACCAAACCACATTCTCTGGATGATGTCATCAGTGATGTCATCAGTGATGTCATTTGAGATGTCATCAGTGATGTCACTGACCATGTCATGAATGATGTAATATGTGACATCATCAGCAGTGGATTGCGGGCGCGCGAGATGTAGTTAGTACAACTAACTATATCGGAGGAATTTCAATGGTTTTGTTCGGGTGAAATGTCCAGCTAACTATAACACCCCTAAAATCTATTGTTTTCTCAGTGAATTTCTAAGGTTTTTTAAATGCTAATTCCTAACTATATCAGGCCTGAAACCTATGGTTTTTCAGTGAATTTCAAAGGTTTTTTAAATGCTAATTCCTAACTATATCAGGCCTGAAACCTATGTTTTTTTCAGTGAATATATATATATATATATATATACATATATAGTTATATATATATATATACACATGTATATCTCAACTACTCACAAAGTAGAATTGACCTTTGCAAATGTATAAGAAATTTGAAAATAACTAAAAGGCATAAAATGAAAGAAATGACAATACTAAAAACACAAATATGTAGAAGTTGGAAACAAATGAAAACACCAACCTAGTAGTATCAGACATGGAAATATTGGAAGGTCTGTGGCTACTACAAGAAGAAAACAACCAGGACCTAGGATGCAATTTTAAGTTCAGAGAAAATAGATTGAAAACAAAAGGGAATCACCCTGTTTCCACCAAAGTCCAGATTTGTGCCTCAAGCAACAAAAGATAATCTAGACGTCTTCTCATCAAATGTGATAAAAGACTTACAGCAACTATTTATAACATCGAAAAAAGCAAATAAAAGCCTGAATTGGAGAGATTAAATCCTTCTTTCCACTATTAAGAAAATTAACAACTCCACCGATCTGGTAGGGAAACCGTCGGATAAAAGGGGAAATATAGTCCTATGGGACAAAGAACTGTATATTGAAGGAGCTCTAGTACAATTGAACAATAAGCAATATTAAAAACGTATCCAAATGGATGAATACATCAAAGTCAAGAACAATTCACCGATAGACCTGAGAGTTGGAAGGTACAAGAACTTATAAGTTTGGACGAATTCAGCTTCCTAAAACAAGATCATCCTATGTTCCCAGTCCTTTACCTGATACCTAAATTTCATAAAGATCTCCAACGACCACCTGGTAGACCAATAATGACTCAAAATAGCTTATTTGAGAATGTGTCTTGAATTCCATTGTTTCAACTTTTCTATCATATATTAAGGATTCCTCAGATTTTTTAAAACATATATATGATGTTAAATGGGAGTCTAATATGTTATTAATGACACTAGATTTATGCACCCTATATACAAGCATTCAACATCAGAATGGCATAAGAGCAGTACAAAGTTTTTTGAGTATGAGACTGATAGGCTTTGCATTGCATAATCAAATGTTGTTGGAAATGATGCAGTGGTGCCTAACTAGGAACATCTTTTTGTTCAATAATGAGCTATTTTTACAGGTACAGGGGACAGCCATGGGCACCTGCTTTGCCCCCAGCTATGCTAATTTGCATATGGGCTGGTGGGAGAAGCAGGTGCTCGGGGGACCGAAGTCGGAATATTGGTCAGAAAATGTCTCCTTGTGGCATAGATTTATAGATGATGTCTTTGTGCTGTGGCAGGGCACAGAGGCAGAAGCAGAACGGTTTATTCAGGACCTGAACCAAAATGAGTTGACCTTGAAGTTTACACGGAAAATAAGTACTACATCAGTAGAATCTTTGGATATTAGAGTGAGAGTCAAGGAAGGAACATTGGAGACCACTATATTCAGAAACCCTACAGCAGGGGGCACTCTCCTTCATTTTTTTTTTTAAAATATCTTTATTACATTTTTCAATTTTCCTAATACAGCCAAGCTAAACAGTGTTACATTTTCCACTTTTTACCCCTGTTTTTTTGTTTTTTCCCCCCTCTTTTCTTTATTCTGTAACTGAATCATTTTCGCTATGCCATTATGAATACTGTTCCGAGCATTTGCCATCTAACAGCCATGGCACAGGTATTGTCTGTGGCGCAAGAGTTAACATAAATGTACCGGTTGGTGTGGGAGTCTGCATCTCATTCGGACTGTCACCTCCTATCAGGGGGGCAGGGTCCATCTACCTCTTATGTGTCCCCATAATGACTATGAACCATGTACAGCGACGTCAGTTAGTTTAGGGGTGCGTGACTCATACGTAATGCTGCTTTAAAATCACAGTAAACGTTGGTGCATGGGCGATAAACAGTTACCATCTCAATGCATTACAAGATATCTTTGCTTACAACATTTGAACCACAACTAACGAAAGGAAAATAAATAAATAAAAAGGGGATGAGAGACGTCAATTATCTAACAGAACGTGTATGTGCCGGGTTTTGCGCCTTCCGAGTAGGGTTGTGCCAAGAGTCATGTGTGCACAGCGGATATGAGATGCTCTTCCTGTGTTGTGTGTGGGCATATAGTCAATGAGGTGTCGTGTATCTGGAGTTTTGTCTATGGATCACCGTGTTGGAATGTGGGGTCATTACTGAACTTGACAGCTGTGACTTAGACGTCTTGCATGCATAGCCCGCCCATTCCTACCCAGACTACATGTTAGGCATCCACCTCCGCCTGCTGCGTAGGAGGCGTGTGTGGCGTAATATTAGTTTGTATGAGGGTGTTTAAAAGTTCATCCCAGGCCTGCGCGATGGGGAATTTGCGCCGTCCCGCCGTTTCCTCCCTATGCAGAATAATGCTCTCCGCCTGCGCCCAGACCTCTAGGGATTTCAACCAATGGGGTGCCTCTGGAGGGTCTTTATGTTTCCATCTCTTGGTTATCAATCGTTTGGCGGTTATTAGGCCTAAGTCTTGGAACCAAGATCTCACTTTATTTGCTTTTGATCGTTTGTAGAGTCCCAATATGCAGACCTCCCACGTATTCGGTATCTCTGCGCCAGTGCTGCTTGTGAGTGTTTCCGTTACTTTGTGCCAATAGGACATGAGTGATGGGCAGGACCACAGCATATGTAGCAGGTCAGCCCCTATGCAATGGCATCTTGGGCAATCAGAGGTAGTAACGTTAAAATAGTTATTTATCTTGTCTGGCGACAGATACGCCCTATGTAGTATGAATGTTTGTATGAGTTTAAATCGTGAGTTGCGTGGTATGTGTGTGGCACTAGCTAAGATACGTTCCCATTCTTTGTCAGTCCAGGGCCTACCCCTGTCTTCAGTCCAGCGCGTATGGAGTCGTTGTGGTGGCTTTAATACAAGCGTGAGTAGGGCCTGCACCAGCCAGTGAACCACATGCGACCCCTCCCCCATCACATACAGGTATTGTATAAGCTGATGCATTGGCGGCTCAATAGTCAAGTCTTCCCGATGTTAGAGTCAGCGTTCGGATGATGGCTGCATGCAGGAGGAACTGGCCCAATGGCAATCCTGTATCCGCCGACAAGGCTGCAAAAGGCAGCAGGGCACCATCCTCGAATAAGTCTCCTAGTGTCTCCACTCCCGCAGCGGTCCAGGGTGCTAGTACCGTGTCTGTTACAGTATCCCTGCCTCAGGGTGTCCCAGTAAGTGGGAGTATTGGGGCGTAGGGAATGACGTCTTTTGTGAGTTGAAGGCTCCTTCGATAGCATCTATGGGCTAATTCTATATGTATCTGTGTCGGACGGGGAAGTTTCGCCAATGGATGAAATAGACTATATATCTGAGTCTGCGTCCATGACGCTGATGCGGTGGCAGTGTCCGTTAGGTTCCTGCCACTTAGCCATTTGGCTACCCATTGTAGCTGTGCCTCTAAGTAATATAATTGTAAATGGGGAACTGCTAAGCCCCCATTCTCCGGCGGTGCATGTAGCTTCTGCAATGCTATCCTGGGCCGTCCCGCATTCCAGATTAGACCCCGTATTAATCCCTCTAGCTCCCTAAACATTCGCACCGGAACATACACTGGGAGGTTTGCAAAGTAATACAACAGCCTTGGCAGTATTATCATCTTGGTTAGAGTGATACGGCCCATGACATTTAGCGGCAGAGTCTTCCAGAACTGGATCTGTGCCCTTATGGAGGTGACAGCTCATACCAGGTTATCCTCCAGTATGTCCACCGGTGACCTGTAAATATATATGCCGAGGTATCTGAACGTGGTTGGGTACCAAGTAAGCATAGTCCCGTTAACAACTATGTCCATCACGGCTACATTCTCGTGAAAAGGATAGGCTCCCGATTTAGTCCAGTTTACCCTAAGGCCGGACACCGCCTCAAAGTTATGGAATATCTCAGATATGACCGGCGGTATAGCATGCAAGTCACGTATATTATATCAGCAAGTCATCCGCATATAGAGACACCACATGCAAACCATCATCGAGGGGCACACCCCAGTCCACGCCGCTCTCCCGGAGCATAGCTACCAATGGCTCCATGGCAAGAGAGAAAAGTAGCGGTGATAAAGGGCATCCCTGCCTAGTGCCACGTCTGATCCTGATCGCGTCAGATATGAGTTTACCTGTGCGGACCCGTATCATGGGTCGCTGGTATAGTAATTGCACCAGTTTGAGGTACCCGTCGCCTAGGTCATATTTACGTAGCACTGCCGCTAGATACGGCCATTCCAATGAATCAAAGGCTTTTTCTAAATCCAGCACTAAGCAGCCCGACCGTGGCCAGTCCCTCGTTGCATACTTCTGAACTCTGAATAATCTGCGTATATTAAGAGAGGTGCTTCTGGTTGGGACAAAGCCGTTTTGATAAGTGTGGACTATGGCTGGGACGAACGGGGTTATTCGTTTGGCTAGGGCGGAGGCAAGTATTTTATAGTCTGTGTTCAATAGGGCCAGTGGACGATAAGAACCAAGGAGTTCGGGGTCCCTGCCGGGCTTCAAGAGGGAGACCAGCAGTGCCTCATTTTGCGTGAGCGTGAGGGACGAGTCCTCTAGGGCCGCTGAGTATATACGCAACAGTTCCGGTACTAATATGTCCGAGTAGGCTTTATAAAATTCAGCCGGCAGTCCATCCGGACCCGGAGATTTGCCATTTGAGAGGGAGAAAATACTATCGCGCAGTTCGTCCGATAGCAAAGGAGCACCCAATTCCTCCTGCTGATGGTTTGTCAATTGCGGAAGCGTCAGGGCGGAGAGAAATTCTCTTATGTCCGCGTCTGTTGCGAGGAGGTAAGACTTGTATACCGCGGAGTAATGTTCTACAGAGGCTTCATGTATATCTCTTTGGGAATGTACTAAGTCACCGTGTATGGTTCGTATAGACATCACGGGTGGGGTAGTCGCCTCCTGTCTTATCAGCCACGACATCAGCTTGCCCGGTTTGTCTCTCGCACTATGGGAGCGCGCTGAGTGTGCTGCATAATTCAGATTGCGAAGCCGGTCCAGCAATCTGGAGTGTTCCCCTCTTATTTGCATCAAGGACCTATCATCTCCTCCTAGTGCCTCCCCCTCGCTTTGGAGCAGCTGATTTTCAAGGTGCGTAAGTTCAGTCTCTAATTGTCTCCGCATACCCGCTTGCATCCCTAGGCAATCACCCCTGACCACTACCTTAAATGCATCCCATTCAACCTGAGGTGTTGCAGCTGTGCCTGTGTTCTCCTCAAAATATTGTGCAATATCGGCGGCTAGGAGACTCCTGAAAGGTGCATCCAATAATACATCTGGCTGCAGTCGCCAGGCAGGAATTGACGGTCGGGCACATTACCAGGATAATTACAATACATGCGGGTTGTGATCTGAATGTGTCCTGCCCAAATAGTATACTGTAGATACATGTGGGAGCAACCCTTCTGAGAGCATGCAGCGGTCTAACCGGACATGCAACGTATGAGCACCAGATTAATAGGAATACACCCTGTCATGGGGGTTCCGGTGTCTCCAGACGTCCTTGAGATGCCACTGCCTTGCCCAGCTGTGTAATGCCTTCATGGCTACATGCGCATTTGTACCTGGAAGGGGTGGAAAGGAGCGGTCCAATGAGACATCCAGTACACAATTGTAATCCCCCCCCAAGAGCATAGGAATATCATGCCATGGCGCCAGGACGCGCGACATATCGTCAAAGAAAAGAGCCTGGTCCGTGTTGGGAGCATATATTGATGCAATTACCACCTGTCGGCCATCTAATGAGCCCCTGATCACTACATATCTGCCTTCCGTGTCTACTAATGTTTGTGTGACCTTAAGTGGGACCCCTGGTCGTACCCAGATTAGTGCACCTCGCGCGTAGGCTGAATACCCCGTGGCATATAGTTGACCGCTCAATCAAAAAGAAGAAGGGGGGACCAGAGAGCCATTAATGGTCCAGTGTCCGTGCTCCCCAAAATCATATCAAAACAAATAGAGGACACTGTTCCAAAGGTTGGATGTAAGTATTCATCCATATACCTTCAAGAATAGAGGAAGGAACTAAAGTTCTAGGTGGGGTGGTCCCATCAACCAAGGGAAAAGAACATATCTTGCCTCTTGTTGCCCTCACACACCCCTAGGGGTGTCATGCTTCATCATCAGGCAATTGCTCCTCGTTGGGACCGGCGCTGCAATACCCAACGGGGCCCCCGAAGGGTCGCTTTATCGGAGATCTTTTGAGGCATGCCGGATGGTGCATGAGGGTGTGTGGGTCCTATTTGGGGGTAATATAAAATGTGCGTGCATAGTGATTTAAAACTGGCAAGGGGTGACCTTAAAAAAGGTAAAAATAGGTCGTTTCCCCCTTTGACATAGTAAAAGACTCTGAAATGGAGTATAATCCCAAAAGGGCATATTGTACCTTGTTGTCACAAAACGGTCAACATGTTTCGCGCCTCTGTTGCCGCAAAAGGTCATTGGCGCTTCTTCAGGACCAGGATTATGGAATAGTTGTGAAATGCAAGGGACAGTGGTTAAAAACTAATAAATACCCATAATGCATGTCAGGGCGGGCCAATGTGCTGCTCCTGATCATAACCTAGAACAGAAAGGAAAAGACACATATACAGGATGTGCATTAGACTAGCTTAATGCTACATAGCGTGCCACAATCGTGTGCACAACAGACCTGTGAAAAGGAGAAGTGAGAAGACACGAGACCAATTGGAAATAAGCACTCCCCTTAGTAAACTTAGGACATATTACGTTGCCGGAAATCAAAATGTTGGGCAAAGTAATCAGGAAGCCCAGATTCACAACATCCTGCTTCCATAGTCATCATGCTCTACATAGTCGCGGATGACAAAACCCCTAAACACAATGGTCCCCACAATCTCATGACCTCTCACATCAAATCTGTGGGTAGGGCTCTATCGAGAGAAATCTTACCTCCCGACTAACCAAGAGTTGTTCCAATGGCTGAGAGCGTGAGACGCCCGCACCTTGCTGGACTACTAGGAGAAATGTGATAGAAAACAGCATAGGTAAACATGTCCCAGAGTGCAATCAAACGCTAGAAAACAAGTGGCTGCGTGGCTGCCTAACCTCGTCCCCATTATCTATACTCTTCTCACCGTTATCAAAAGATGCCTGGGACTTTGCACCTAACGCGCCCCTCCGCCAGCCGGTACAATACTCGTGGCAGAGGGGCGGTAGCTTTTAAATAGTAATGCGTCTACGTGCCCGGGCAGACCTTCCTTCCGGGGCGTTCCATAGTGTTAATGAAAAAAGCGCATGCGTGCAAGCTAGCCCGCAATGCGCATGCGTAAACGGGGAAGACTGATCCCCGACGCGTGTCCGCCCCGCTAAGAGGCTAGTTTAGTGACAATCTGCGAGGTATAGCATAGCCACTCCCCCGAGTCCGTGTGACGGACAGTAATCGGGAAAACGTGTGCTAATTAGTGAAGAG
Organism: Triturus cristatus; assembly: GCF_964204655.1. NCBI lineage: Eukaryota > Metazoa > Chordata > Amphibia > Caudata > Salamandridae > Triturus > Triturus cristatus. Next base: position 817,441,485 of record NC_140585.1, on the reverse strand, counting down.
GAAACTCTCTTTTCTATATAAGGGGGACTCCTACATTAAGTCAAACCACGTCATAACCAAAAAGAGTAATGTGTATAGTCATGGTGTTATACCAATGCCTGATGTACATATATGCGTAAATAACTCCATTCTGTTACTTTCACGTGAAGTTAATGAATAGAGAGGCCCCCCACCCTTTAAACTCCCCCTCTTTTTCAACTCCCCCACCCTCTCTGTTCACTAACTTTACGTGAAAGTAACAGAATGGAGTTATTTACGCATATATGTACATCAGGCATTGGTATAACACCATGACTATACACATTACTCTTTTTGGTTATGACGTGGTTTGACTTAATGTAGGAGTCCCCCTTATATAGAAAAGAGAGTTTCCTCTTCACTAATTAGCACACCATCGCATGCAATAAACAAAATGACATCAGGACTATTACACATGACTATACCGTGTGCGACTGCATACCCCCATGTATAGATTACAATACCTCAGTTCGCAGTCCAGAATAGGATTAAATTGTACAATGTTTATATAATTGTATCAGCTGTCTGCGGGGTAACGTCCGGCTGCTCAGTCGATTCCTGTGTGTCCTGTAGGCCATATATTCTCTCATCATCACTGGACAGGTCACGCTGGCCGGAGCTGGATGCATCCTCGGTCACCAAAGAACCACTGATCTCCGCTACCGCCTGCAGGGCATCTCGTTGTCCGCTAAGAATCAAATCTGTATGTGGTCCCACCGGAGGTGAGGGCGGTGCCCGGATCCTCGCCGGCCTACGCTCTCTCCGGCGGCTGCGAAAGGGGCCCCTCGATCTCAATGGGGCCGTCGTCACAGGGGCATCACGAGGCCCCACAGCAGTGAAGGTGTCCAGCCAGTCCTCCGCTTCATCCGATGTGGCAAAGAAGTATGTCTTGTCATTTGCCACGACCCGCAAGCGTGCTGGAAAAAAGCAGGGAGTATTTCAGGTTGTGTTGCCGAAGACGTTTTTTCACTGCCATGAATGAAAACCTCTGCCTCTGCACCTGGATGGTATAGTCCGGGAAAAACATTATTTTATGATTATCTATTTGAATTTCTTGGAGCTTTCTGGTTTCTTGTAGGATTGAGTCGCGGTCTCGATAGTTGAGAAGTCGGAGGAGCATTGGCCGAGGATTCGCTCCCGTGGGGGGAGGTCTTGCCGGTACTCTATGCGCACGTTCTATGACAAAGTAAGGCGAGAGTGTTCCCTCCGGCAGCAGGCTTTTGAGCCATTTTTCCATGTGCACGGTGGGCTCCTTTCCTTCCCAGCGTTCCGGCACACCTACTATTCGCACGTTGTTGCGGCGTGCCCGTCCTTCCGCGTCCTCGGCTCTGTCCTCCAGAAACTCCACTCGGGCGAGCAAATCTTGTACTTGTTTATCTGCCTGCGCCACCTGCGGTTTAATGTCTGCAATCGCGGACTCCAGGGCGGTCGTGCGGTTCGTTAGTTTCCGATGGTCAGCATGCAGATGAGTGAGATCAATGGCAACCCTGTCGATCTTAGATTCCAAGGAAGTATGGGTCTGATTGAGGGTTTCTTCCATACGTTCCATTGCAGCCAGCACCGCATCCAATTTGTTCGCAGTCTGATCAGCGTGTCCTTGCTTTGCCATTTGGAAGTCGTGGTCAGCAACTGCGTCTGCTCCGCTGCCCGGGGCCCCGGCGATAGGGCATTCCCGCCCCGCACTGGTGTCTCCGTCACAACACAACCACCATCCGCGTCTTGCAGGTATCTGGTTCACTCCGGTTCGTGGACATCCGCTGGTCACCCCGACATCCCACACAGAGTCCTCCAAGCGTGACCCAGCAGCGCAGGAGCCTCCTCGTGTCAATGTTCGCCCCTCCGTCAACACAAAGGCTATGGTGTGGTATTCCAGTATAATAGTCAAATGGCGGGGCGCGCTAGATCCCAAGTGCCACCGCCACCAGGCACCAGACAGGACAGGCCCCGCGCCTCACCATGCAGCACCACATCCCATGCACAGAGGCATCAGCACTGCATTCCTCATCATACCTCAGTTGGTGTAAGATATCCACGCCATGGACGCTGGTGTCGGTAGTGGCAGCATGGGAGGTAGCGACAAGGCGGGCATGGGTCCTCAGGCCTCAGCAAACAGCCCAGTAGCAGTGGCTCGCTCAGATTGAGCCTGCCAGGAGGGCAATGCCAATGATAGCAGGGCTGGCAGTCGTTTCTGCTGTTTCTTTCCCCCTGGAGTCCACGTAGCACACAGCAGCCACCCACAGGTTCAGCCTCACAGTAATCAGCAACGTAGGCAACCCCCGTTCAGATGGGGTCACTGCTTGCCTCGATGTAGTGCAGGGGCAGCCAGGCGTTCCCCACAGCTGTCGCACTAACAGCCAGTGCAGTGCAAGCCCTCCAGCATAAATGCGTGGGCAGTCCAGCGTTTTCGCCCGGCTGGGGGGGGGTCACATATCGTAGTCGCACCTAGGAAGCAGCAGCTTGTTGTGTATGCGTTCGCGATCCTGCCGGCAGCAACTGCAGTCAGGGGTCGCAGAAGGCCAGGGCAGGCAGGCAGGCAGTGCGGCGGGGTGGGGGGACTCCGATCCTACCTCACCCATTGCATTAATCGATGAAGGTGCGTTTCGCCGCTACGCCATCTCCTCGCGGCCTAGTGGGGGAACCAATCCCCGGGCTCGCCTAGTGCGCGGCAGCCGGAGTGATCGAGGACCTGTCAGTCCGCGGCAGCCGGAGCAAGCTACGGAGCCAGCGAGAGCAGCGGAGGTCCAGGACGGGTGTCCGCCAGGTCGACGCTTAGGTCTGCGTACTAGGGTGTCCGTCGCCGGGGTTTGGAGCCCGTTTGGGGGGAGCCTCCGTTGGAGCTTCACCCGGACACGTCTTCTTCCATCGCTGCCGTAGCCACGCCCCCCCGGGAGCACTCTCCTTCATGCATGTAGCTCCCATACTACCCCACTTATAAAATGTATTCCCGTCGGAGAATTTTATCAGGCCAGAAGAGCCTTTAGTACAGTTGAGCAATACAACAAAATAGAAAAGGAAATGACAGATTGTTTCATCCAGAGAGGATACCCTTGTTCTATATTGAGGGCAGCATCCAAAAATGCGAAGGTTTTGAACAGAGAATTAGCTCTGTTTGAACCATCAAATACATCTAAAAAGAAAAGATCCATAAAGAAAGGCCCACATAGAATCATTACCCCGAACAACTCAGAACATGCTAAAGTTTGGGAAATCTTATGTAAGCATTGGCATTTGGTAAAGCAGGTTCCCATTATTGGTTCTTCAGTCACAAAATGGCCACAAATTACCTATAGAAAATCAAAATCACTAAGGAATTATCTGGTAAAGTGTAATTTTACTTCTCAGAATATAAGGAGGACGTGGTAACACCTAGGCATGGTTTTAGCAAATGCAACAAATGTAAGGTTTGCAGGAATCGGGAAAATTTGACGTCAGTGACTACAGCCTTTAGCAGAACCATAAAAATGAGAGAGGCACCGAACGTGTAAATCCAGTTTTGTCATTTACATTCTTAAATATCCTTGTGACAAACTATACATTGGGGGCCATATTCTCAAAAACGTGTGATAACTACCGCAAAAATAGCTTAACGCAACTCTTCACATCGCAATATATTGAGGGAAAATAATGCCGTGTTAATGTGGTATTCTCAACACGGTGGTACCATGCGATAGTCCCATGATAATGCGTCAAATGACCGCGGTAACATCAACACGACGCCGCAAAAACTTGAAACACGAACGCGAGAAAAGTTGTGATGAGGCCAATCGTGAAACAAAAATCTGCGGGAAAATGCACTATAAAAGCAGAACAAGAAAAACACACCAAATACAAAATAACTACGTTGCAACATGGACGCACCCGTACCTAGTGCCCAGGTCAACGCAAACCCCACAAGCCCCACAGACCACCAGTAAGGAACCTCTGGGTCGGGGAAGGCCAAGAAGAAGAGGAAGAGGAAGATGCGGTTCAGTCCGCATGACAACCGGATCGTCGTCACGGTGGTGACAGAACACCAACAACAACTGTTTGTCACCTCCACCGTGTCATTGGCAACACAGACGGAAAAATGGCATTCCATCGTGAATGCAGTCGGAGTGCCGAGGAGGCCAAGATGCGCTGACATGATGTGAAAAGCCAAACCAAGCAGAAACCCGCTGCCAACAGGAAGGCAGCAATGGCAAATGCAGGTAGTAGTCCTGCACCAGAGGAGGAGCTGGAGCAAATGGTAGCCACAGTCATCAGTGTGGAGATGGTGCAAGGAGTCGGGAGTCCAGACAATGCTCGACATTACCTGACACAACATCAACAGGGTGAGTAATGAGCAGGGACTGGGTGGACGGGGGTTGACGGGCACAATGGCACACATGCACAACAACGTGTAGCACACCGCACACCTACAATGACCCTGGTTCATGTCCCTGATCCCCGTGGCACACTGCAGCACACATACAAACATCAAGTGGGCCCCCGTCCAACTTGTGCCCAAAGGGGTCCCACCCCACACATCACCAATTCCACAACACACACATGCACCCGTGCCAAACACAGCAAAGATGCGTATTTGTGATCCACACTGACAATGCAAGTGACACTACATGACGAGCAGCATGGCTGGAGTACAATCACCATGACATTGTGCACGATACGACACTGAGGTGGCTGAGTGTGGACCATATCCGTAAAGGAGCAGGTCACACTCTAACACATCCCCGTGCACAAACAACCACTGACGTCAACAATACATCTACATACAAACAATGTACAAAAGTACAAAAACCGTCCAAGAGCACAAATGACCCAAGTCGCCAACATCACAGCACCTTAAAAGCACAAAAGTCAAAGGCACAGCGCCTCCAAGGGATAAGGGGCAGCAAAATCACAGCTGTAGGGGCGACTCTCCCACAATGCAGCATACACACATAGCAATGACAGCACATCCGCATGGACCACAATGTGGTACACAGCGCAACACTCACACTGCAGAACAGAGGACACAATTGGCTCTGCGTAGTATATGGCCAATCATATCGGACATAGCAGGAAACTGAGATGAAAATGTACGTGTACAACCTCACCTACGTCATGTAGTCCAAATTTCCACTGTCCCGCATCAAATAGTCCACCTCTCCCAAACAGTCACAATGTACATTGTCATGCTGTCTGTATGTAAACTTGAACAATGCGTCAACATACATGCCAACACAATGTCAACAAGCATTTCCCCTTCACATTGCAGAGCACCAAACACCTCCAGCACAGCAGACCAGACAGCTCTATAGTGATGCTGAAGAGGACCTCGACACTTTCGACACCGACGCCCTACAACAGTTCATGGACATCTTAGGCAATCGACCTCAAGGCGCAGGGCAGCCCAGCTGCATTGAGGATACCCCACCCCATGCACAGACCACACAGCTGGATGCACCCACCACCACGCCTGACTCCCAGCAGCCCACCGAAGCACACATCACATTCCAAGGCAGGTGTCAGACTGCCAGAAGGGGGTGGCCGAACAGGTGCGGGTGGGGTTCTACCTCATGAAAGCCAAACTAGATCACATACGTGGGTGTCTAAGTCCCATCAGGGACCACCTACACTCCCCAACCGAGATCCACACTGAGACACATGCCTTTGCACATTTCCAGTACTGAACCACACCCAGAGCCACGGAATAATCATCCACATCCCCACGCTGGACTGGCGTACGCCGGCCCAGTTCACTCCTCTTACATATTGAGTGGGGGGTGACAAAGCTACATGTGCAAGGTAACACCCACTGCTTGCGGTGACATGGCTGCGTCTGCTGTACATGGCACAATGTAATGTTGTAGGGCCCGGGGCCCTAATGCATACGTCATGAGCACACGGACACACTCAGATAGTTTATTGAACTGGCTACGGGCATGTGTGCTCGACACCTCTATTGCCAGGGTCACATGTACAGTGACGCCTGTGCTGGATGTGTGTGGGGTGAGTGTAAGCCAGCCCTCATGGAGTCGTTGGTGCTGGCAACAACTTGAACAGTGATCACAATTAAAGCGGAGACAGAAAACACCAGCAAAACATAAACAACTGTGAAGCATCATGGTGGTAGCAGGAGAAAGTACAGTGTTCACCCAATATGCAACCAAAATGGTCCATGAGCTGTGGTGCACTGAGTCAGTGGCACCTGAAGAGCTGAGCAGGGCATCAAGCTGATGATGGCACCCATGACAGGTTTGAGCAACTCTGATAGTCTGGCAGTAAGACACCTCCGACTCAGGCACCTGTTGTTTGGAGTTGGTCCTGATGGTGGTGGCGTGAGCATCCTGCGGTGATGCGACCTCCGGGCAGATTAGGACTCGATTTGATGTGTGAGCCTTAGTCTACTGCAGTTGAGACCGGATCAGCGGACAGCGCTGGGCCACAAACACATGGCCTTGATGACCCCCAGTCCATCGACCCAGAGGCCATCCAACATGCTATCAGACAGAGTCCATGACTTGAGCTGCACAGAGTTAGTGACCCAGGATGCACTGCGGCCTGCACAAGCACACCGCCACGGGATGGTGACTTGCAGTGCAGTGAGGTAGGGCCACGCAAGCTGAGCGGGTCCTCGTCGATGTAGAAGGTGAATGTAGCGGAGGGTTGCAGGGGACAGCAGAAGGTGTTCTCCAGGGCATGATGCAGAGGGCAGAAGCCGCCCGGAAGCGGCAAATGGAGAAGTGGAATGCTACAGCCTCGTTTTTGCCACAATGTCAGTATCACCGACATAATGATGAGGACAACTTCCAGTCCATAGACTCAGTCACCACCAAAGTTCAACCAGAAAGTATCCATGGATGTTGGGGAACAGACTTAGTGGCACTGGAGCTGAAAGGGGATGCAGTCTGCGATGAGGCCAGTACAATGATATCAAATCTGTCATAAATAAATCAAAACTGAGTTCCCTGTGTGTGACCTACCCGACCGCAGTGTAGGCCCGAGGCAGCGGTCAGCAGGGACCCACAGCCACGTGACGTTGGCTCGCGATGCACAGAGTTAGTGACCCCAGAGCTGTTGTTGGTAGTGTTCGATCACCACCGTAACGAGGGTCCTTTTTTCCTCCGGACTGCACCACGTCTTCCTCTTACTCCTCTCCTTGCTTTCATTGATATGAACTCTGCCATACACAAATCAAGACTCAGTTCCAACTGTGTGACCTACTCGACAGCAGTGTAGGCCGAAGGCAGTAGCCAGTAAGGGACCACAGACAGGTGTCGTTTGGATGCTAGGCACGGAGTTGGTGGCACCACATCGAAGGCAGTACAGTGACATAAAATCTACCATAAAGTGTGTACTCTGCCGTTGCATAATCAAGACTCAGTTCCACATGTGTGACCTACTTGACCACTGTGTAGGGCGGTGGAAGCGGTCAGCGCGGGCCAACCGCTATTCAGAAAGCTCCTCCTGGAACTCTAACAGATGACGTTGAAATGGCATGTGGGGATGACTTATGGTTAACGGAGGTAGAGGCACCAGAGCTAAGCGGGTATTTAGCCAGCGACGATGCCGTGTCCTGCCTGGTACGGACTGGATTGGATTGGTGTGAGGCCTGCTGGACCGCCGTGTAGGCCGGAGGCATAGTCATCAAGGGCCCACAGACACGTGTGGTTGGGATGATATGCACAGACTTGGTATCACCACATCGAAGGGAGTATAGTGATTTAAACTCTGCATTGATATGTGTACTCGGACATTGTATAATCAAGACTCAGTTCCAAATGTGTGACCTACTTGACCATAGTGTAGTTCGGAGGCAGCGGTAGAGTACGTTAAGGAGAAAGGAGTACAGCGTGCCTGTGTCGCGGAGGCCGTGATGGTCTGAGCAGGGTGCCAAGGTCGCAGGCCTCAGGCTTGGAGCTTGCGCTGGCACGTGGTGGGCCCTTTTTGACACACGCCGGTGTCGGCAGGTGAGCAGTGAGGCCTGGCTGCGCAGGGGCGGGCAAGACGGGTTTGGGGACCAGCGGCCCGGGGTGCAGCAGGCGCACAGGATTGCAGGCAACACCGCTTACGGCGACGACGTTGGCCTCGTGGCGGGGTGGGAGGTTCCACCCTGGCAGACACGTTGGGCATTCCGAAAGAGAACTACGCCCAGAGCTACATGCTTTTTTATTCACACCCCTACGCTGGCCTGGCGTAAGCCAAGCCAGCCACTCCGCACACGCTTACAGGGGGGACGTCACAAGCTACATTCCCGTGAACTTCCCCAATGGCTGGGGTGACATTTTTGCATCCACTGTCCACTACACTCCAAACACCAGCAGTATATGTCGACATGGGCATGTCTATAGTCTGCATACTGCAATCTGGCCAGCACAGGCACGCCACACTTGGCATTGTGTACATTCTCATTCATGGGTCACTTGCCTCCTTCGCACATGCCTGGTTCCCACCTCTCCCCACATTCTGCTGTTGTGTGGCTGAGGTGCCATGCCGTTGATGGCTCATGCACATGGCTTGCCCAGGTCACCACAGTAAGTTGTGCTGTCGTGCCTGATGGGTGGACATGTTGTTTGGCATGTTGTGTGTGATTTTGTACCGTGAGCATTGCCAAAGTTGTGAGTTGCATGATTGTGGAGTTGAGGTGTGTGGCGTGTTCATTTGGTACTTACCAATGAGCAGTGCATTCCCATAGGTGCCATCCTGGAAGCCCTGGTTGATGATGGACTGTCGGAAGAGGAAGGAATCATGCACACTGCCTGGGTAGTTGGCGACGAAATTGGTGATGTGTCCCCGGTGGTCCACTATTGCCTGCAAGTTGATGGAATGCGTGTGCTTTCTGTTGGGGTAATTGTGTGCAGAGTCGGCAGGGGGCACAAGTGGGACATGTATGCAGTCCATTGCCCCCAACACGTGCGGGAATCCAGCTATGGTGTATAGTCATTGCTTGGTCTCCAGCTGTTCCTGTGCATTGCGTGGACGTATAGGTACTGGGGTACAAAGCTGATGATGGCATCCAGGACAGGTGTGGGGAACTTGGATGGGGCTGGCTGTGAGACTCCTCCGACTCTGGCGGTTGTTGGTTGGGAGGTACCAGAGGCCAACAAGTGCAGCACAGCCAGCAGATTTGTCTGAGGTGGATGTTGGTTGTCCGCTGTGTTGGTACCATCAGCCAGTGGGCAATGATGGTCAGGATGCGGAGGATGGTTGTCCTGTTGAGTCTGTAGTGGGCAATGACATTCTCTGCTGGTAGGTCTGTGAGGCTTGTGCGTTTCCTGAAGGTCCGCTGTCTTTGTCTGCGCTGCCTCTGTGGTGGTCTGGGGGTGGGGGGACAGAGGGGAATCGGGGGGTGGCGGTCCTGGGGGTGGTGGCGGTGGAAGTTGTGCCCCTGTTGGGGCTCCAAGCTGCATGATCAGTGGCTCCATGGCATCTGTTGGTCTTCAGGTGTGGCTCTGGGCTGGGCTCCCTTTTCTGGTGCAGGCTGTCGTCCGACTTTGCACCAGGTCAGAGCAGGTGTTTATTTCCTGCTGCTAACGCGCCTTATCGCCTGTTTTGTGGTCTCATCGCCGATCGGGCTGAGTTGAGGTGTCGTGTTGTCACAGCTTTTTGCTCAGGAATGCCTAATCTGTATCTCATTAGCGATAGTTTGCAGGGTCATCTGTGGCGATGTATTTTGCGGATGCTATTGCAGGTAAACTGGTGGTATCGGCTGTTAGCACCTCTTGTGAATGGGAAGATAAATTTATCGCAACTTTGGCTGCGATAAAGTGCCGATAACTCGGCGATAGATCCTTGAGAATATGCCCCTGGGACTACAACATTGCTGGTACACAGAAGGGTATTACAGGACATTTGTGCTATCACAAACAACGACCGCAGTTACCTCGTCGCAAGACATTTTGAAAAATGCCACTGCAGTAATCCAGTATGCCGGAGGTGTGTGTGTATATATATATTTTTTTTGAGGCTGGGATGTTATGGGGACTCGAGGAAGCATTTGTTTTGTCATAAAGGACATTTCCAATATCAGACACTCTGCGTCTAAATCATGCCCAGCAAGTATCCATCTGGACTGATATCATCAAGTCCATCCCCTCGCAGCATCGGTTCCAGCAAGGTGTTACCTGGGAGATGCAGTATTTACAGCACTCCCGCTGACTGCTGGTCATGTGATGGGGGATTGTCAGAAGCTCCTGCCAATGGGAAGGGTGCAGGACTATTTGAGGACGCAGGTGTGGCAGCACTTTGATCTACAGCGGCATCCGAAGAAGGCTGAAGGCAGCCAAAATGCATTATACCATTTGCTGTTTTTTTTTTTTTTAAACGTTTTATTAACACATACAAAAACAAAAATGCACCTTTCACCATTACATAATATTCCAACGCAGTACCTCTGGTAGCATAGTGGCCTTTCCAGACATGCCACAAAAATCAATATCCATACACACCCCTCCCGTGATAGCCACCCCCCGCCTCCCCCCGCCCGCACATCCATCCCACATCACGTCCCTCCCCAGGCCGCAAGAATGGCGCATCTTCGGTTTCAGTCACTCAGCTCGGACTCTGAGTCCGCCACCGGGGGTTCACAAATATTGCCTCTAAACGTGTTCCATTTTCCCCAGATTCGTTGCCATCGCCTGGGGCAGCCTCTGTTCGCACACACCACCCTCTCCGCTGTCATGGCACTGTCCATGTCGTGGGCCCATCTCCCGTGTGAGGGGGTTGCCTGCGCCCCCAGTATTGCACAATGGACCTCTTTGCCAGCGCTAGCCCGATAGGCACCCAGGTTTGATCAGCCTGGTTAAGGTCAGTAGCATCCCACACATTCAATAAACACATTCGGGGTTCCAGTGTGACCACGTGACCGGTAACCTGTGAGATCGTCCCCATGACCTCCCCCAGTATGCAGCTATGTTCGGGCAATCCCATAGAGTGTGGTAGGAGGTGCCCGGCAGTCCACACCCCCGTAGGCATAGCGGGCTGCAAGCCCTCCCTATTTTGTGGAGTGTAGTTCTGGTGTAGTATATCCGGTGCAGTATTTTCAGCTGCACCAGCTTTAGTTTGGACGGGATGGCCACCTCCTTGGGAGACGCTAGCGCTTCAAACCATTCTAGTTCATCCATGGGCCCCACTGCCGCCTCCCAGTTTTGTTTGAGGAGCTCCGTGGGGTCTTTTTGATGATTCACCAGTTTACGGTAGGTCAGTGAGATAGCTTTCTTGGTGAGGTGGTCTGCGAGTAGCCGGTCCTCTAGCGGGGAGGATCCTGGTGGTGTGGTCCCTTTGGGTATAGCTTTCTGTAGTGCATGCCTGATTTGTAAGAATTTAAAGTGCTCGGTCTGTCTCATCTGGTAGTCTGTTTGCAAAGTCTCAAACGGTATCACCCCGCCCCTCCTCCAGAGATCTCCGACCTTGGAGATGCCTATGCGATCCCACCCCTCAAATTCTTTACGCAGATGACCTACACCTATCTTAGGGGAGATCCATAACTTTGTTTGTCTCGTGATCACCCCCTCCCATCCCAGCCTTCGCTGTGCCGTGCGCCAGATCTGTACTGTGTGCGCCGTAGGGCCCTGCAGCCTGTTCGTCCCTGACTTAACATAGAGGGCTTGGAGGACTCCGTGGAGGCCCAGCTGCGCCCTGTCCATTCTCAAAGCGGGTTCATCTTGCGCTGCGTGCATCCAGTGATTAACTAAGATAAGTTGGGACGCCCAATAATATAAACGGATTTTGAGCAGCGCGATCCCCCCATCGTACCAACTCCGCATGAGCTTGCAGAGCGCTATTCTATGAGGTTTACCCTCCCACAGCAGATAACCCACCTCTGCGTTGATAGATCGAAAGTAGGAGTCTGGGCAAAGTCAGCGGCAGGGAGTGCCAATATTTGACATCACTTTTCAATCGTTTGAGGGGTGGCAGCAAGTTGCGTTCCAGGAAAAGCGCTGGGTCCGACGCTATGTGAATACCTAGATTTTTGGGACCATCCTCCGCCCTTGGTATTAATACTCCGTCAGGGAGTTGCGGTGGAGGCCCTTGTAAGACGTAGAGCACAGACTTCGCCCAGTTAATCGAGTAGCCCGAGAAGCGACCATAGGAATCACAGATATCTAGCAATGCAGCTATGGACCGCTTTGGTTTCGTCAGATAGACCAAGATATCATCCGCATAGAGGGAGATACGATCATCCCAGCTCTCTGTCCAGCGAAGCCCGGAGATAACTGGATCTTGCCGGATCCAGGCCGCCAAGGGCTCCAGAGCCAGAGCGAAGAGTAGTGGGGAGAGAGGACACCCCTGCCTAGTGCCTCGTCCCAGCGCGAAGTCTCTCGACAGTCGGCCATTCACCGTCAGCTGTGCCAGAGGGTCTGTATAGAGTAGCCGCACCCACGCGCAGAACTTGGGCCCAAAACCAAAATGCACTAGTACCGCAAACAGGAAGGGCCACTCCACTCGGTCAATAGCCATAATCGTGTCCAGCGAGAGTATAACTGCATCCTCCTGGATGTGCGGTCCACTGGCCATTATGCCGTGCAACCTTCTGATGTTCATTGCCGTGTTACGCGCCGGCATAAAACCGGACTGATCGGGATGAATAAGTGTGTGCAGATGCGACTGGATACGGGTCGCCAATAGCTTCGCCAATATCTTGGCTTCCACATTCAAGAGTGAGATAGGCCTGTAGGAGGTGCACTCGGTGGGGGGCTTACCAGGTTTCAGTATTGCGACCAGCATCGCTACCCTGACATCTTGTGGAAGCATCCCCTCCGCCAGACTGGCCTCGTACATCTGCAGCAAGTGCGGCACTATCGTGTTTGCCTCACGTTTGAACAGCTCCACTGGGATCCCATTTGGTCCCAGTGCCTTTCCAGACTGAAGGTCGCGAATAGCGAGGGCAATCTCCTCCGCCGAGAGACTCTCTTCCAGCGTAAGCGCGTCATCCGGGGCCAGTTTCGGAAGTCGGATGTCTGCAAGGAATTTTAGATTATCCTCTACAGTGGTCGTCACTGCGGAGGTATAGACCTGCTCATAGTGGGCCGCGAAGGCCGACGCTATGTCGTCCGGGTTTGTCACCTCCTCCCCTGATGGTAGGCGCAGCCGCGCCACCCAGCGGTTGGCCTTCTCTTTTTTGTCAAGCCACGCGAGCAGGCGACCCGCCTTGTCCCCCAGCTCGTATATTGTGTGTTGTGTTTTCGCCAGGCGCAATCTGGCCGCCTCCCACTGATGGTCTCTATACGCTTGTTTCGCTAGATTGAGTGTATGAGCGTTAGCCTCAGTGGGGTCTTTGGTGTGCTCTTCTTCCGCCACCCCCACTGCCACCTCCAGGGCAGCCACCTGCCGTGACGCCTCCCGCTTATGAGCTGTGATTACTGCAATGGCGTGCCCACGCAGCACTGTTTTGTAGGCCTCCCAGAGGACAATCGGCGAGGCGACTGAGTGCAAGTTTTCCAGAAAGTACTGTTTCGTAGTTTTATGCAACGTCTTTCGCACGCCAGGGACCTTAAGGTATCCAGGTTGTATCGGGAAGGTGCGCCTTCTACCCGAGAGGCCCGAGGAATAAGTTAGCAACATCGGGGAATGGTCGGAGAGGCCCCTGGGGAGGTGCTTAACCTCCTGTATGCGGGTGATACACGTAGGAGAGGCGAGGAGGTAGTCAATACGCGAGAGACTGTTGTGCGCGCTAGCATGATGTGTGAATTGACGGTCAGTGGGATGTCGCATGCGCCAACAATCAATCAGCCCCATGGCGTCCAGGAAGCCTCGCATGGGTGTAGGGGTCGCGCCAGGCCCTCTTGGGGGGTGCTTATCCCAGTCTGAATCCACTATGGCGTTAAAGTCGCCCCCCACTATTAATTCTCCTTTGGGTAGGCCCAGTATGAACTTTCCGAGGGCTGGAAAGGCTAGTGAGTGAAGCGAAGGGGGGAGGTAAACCGTGACGAAATTAAAATTACAGCCCTCCCATTGGCCAGACAGCGCTGCAAAGCGTCCCTGGTCATCTGCCCAGGTCCCAGTCACCACCAAGGGACAGCTTTTTCGGAGGAGGATCCCCATCCCTCTGGAGCCGGAGGTGAACTCGGAGTGCGCTACCATTTTGAACCCCCATCTATCCAGCGCCTTCACGGCCGTGCCAGCCAAATGAGTCTCCTGTAGGAGAGCCACCGATGGCGTGTGTCTCTTAATATGTTGCAGGACCAGACCCCTCTTAATCTTATTACCCAGGCCATTTACATTCCAGGACATCACTGTCAGCGGGGCGCCCGGGCCCCGACGATCACTCACCGATACATTCGCCATTATTTCGCTGCGGTGCGCGCCGTGGGTGTGTGCAAATATGTGGCAGGAGTAAACCCTGTGGCGGACCCTGGATCATCAATACATTGGTGGTACGCAATCGGGCTGCGAGTGGGTGTACCCTCTTTCCAAACCTCAGGTGCATAAGAAAGAACATCAAAGCAGGGAACAATACAACAGCCCCGCAAACCAGTAAAACAGAACCCCCCCCAATCACCACCCCCCTCCCTGCTTCCCTGCTAGACGGATCCCCAACTACCCACCTCCCCAACCGAGCAGAGTGCTTTGATCCCATAAACAGTACTTGCGTGCCGGAGGATAATGGTCCGAGAGTCCATACTGTAGTCCCCCAACCTCCAAGACAGCTGTCCATCCGGCCTGCGCCAGCGAGAGGCCCTATTGATCCCGCTAGGCAGACCCTGTGTCCGCGGCACAAGCAAGGGCGGGCGAAGGTTAGCAGTTTATCGTCCCTTATTTTCAGCCCACCAGTCGTGTGTGTCTCCCCTCAGCACCACTCCGCCTGTTCATCCACTACTCGGGGCCGTGCAGGTCCCCATTGTCTTCATTCGCGGAGGGCGAGCCCTGGCGCTCCGGCGCTGTGCCCGTGCTGTCCCCCTGCGCTGCTGTCATTTGTAGGCGATGTCGTCGCGAGGCCTCATCACCCCCTGCCCGTTGCCATCACTCAAGCCAATCGTGGGCCTCCTCTGGCGTTTCAAAGAAGCGCGTCTTACCATCCGCCACCACCCGGAGTTTCGCGGGGAAGAGCATTGCGTACGGCAGCTCCAGCTTGCGAAGTTCCCTCTTGACCTCCAAGAAGCTTCTGCGGCGCTGAGCAACCGCCGCCGTGTAATCCGGAAAGAAGGAGACCTGAGAATTCTGGCCCCGCACCGGCGGTGCCACTCTTGCCGCCTGGAGGATAACATCCCGATCTCGAAAGTTAAAGATATGGGCCAGGATGGGTCTTGGCGGCGCCCCGGGTTTGCGCTTACCGCCAGGCACACGGTGCGCTCTCTCCACTGCAAAGAGGGCAGATAGTCCCCGAGGTTGTAGCTTGGACTGAATGAGGTTCTCGATGTACAGGTCCATTGCATGGGTCCCCTCACCTTCCGGGACCCCAGTAATTCGAACGTTGTTCCTCCGAGAACGACCCTCCTGATCATCGAGCTTTGCCGCCATGATTTTGTTGTCAGTCTCCAGCTGCCCAACTCGCTGAAGCAGGGAAGCAGTGTCTTTAGTGAGGGATTTCGTCACTTGCTCCACTTCCGTCACTCTGGCGTTCATTTTTTGGAAATCTGCTCGAAGGAAGGAGACATCAGCAGAGATTGAACCCACCGTGGATTGTACACTAGCAAGAGCTGCCATAATATCTTCCAAAGTCACCTTGGCCGCTCCCCCGGCATCTGGGACCCCCGTCGAGAGTTCTTTGCGCCCTGGTGGGCTTTTCGAGTCTTTGGCAGAGGCATATTTGTCGAGTTTGGCCTGCGCGGACCCGCGCTGGCCCTTTCCCCCCATCTCCACCTAGGTCGGCTTGCAGTGCCAGGTAATCCCCGCCGCCAGTCACGTACACCAGCGCGGCCTGTCGGCTTTCCCCGGTCCCGGAGTGGTAAGGGAGATCGATGCGTCCGGGTCCGCGGCTGTGCCCACACGGATATCTGTGAGCACGTGGGGAAGCGTCTCCACCACGCCCGGTGGCGCTCCGGGTCTCTCACCGTAGCCACTGGCGCTGTAGGGCCTGCACTTTGGGAGCGGCCCTGGACTCTCTGGGCCCGAGGGGGCACTGGGCACCCCCACGCCAACGGCAGTCAATCCTGCCCCGAATCACCGGATGAAGCGTTCTCTCCGCGGCACTAGGCCGTATGGCTTGGCCCTCGTCTCGCGCCCGCGGCGCCCCGGGCTGTGTTGTGGAGCCCGCCCGCTCCCACTCCAGTCTCTGCCGCCAGGGGGGGGGACGCGCCGCTCCTCGGTTCTCACTTCTGGCGTGTTTGTCTGTATGATCCTCCCTGGCCGCTCTGGTTGCTCTCCGGGTCCCACTCACGTCCGCTGGAGCCGCCCAAATCTAGTCCCTGGCTGCCAGCGCGGGTCCAGGTCACAGGGTCCCCCTCGCCAGCCAACACCGCTCCGGCTCCACCCACACCTCAGGCGCCCGAGTCACTGGGCCGCTCAGATCACCGCTCGCTCCGATGGTTCTGGGGGTGTCCGCCGCCCGCACCCGCTCACCGCAATGCCGGAGTTTGGGCATCTTCCAAGGGAGCTGGCTCCACTGCCCCCGCCGGCTCCGCCTCTAGTCACCACATGGGCAGCGCTCCTCTCCCTGTACGCCCGCACCGATGAGCCGCCGTTGCGGACCCTCTGGTCAGGCCCCTTGATGATGCGTCGTGTCGCTGGCACCTCTTCCCGCACGGCAGCGGGTGCAGTCACGCCTCCCCGCCGGTCTCTCATGCACGCCTTAGGGTTGTCGGCCGGGACCTGTAAATTTAGTCCGCAGCCGCCGGCGCCGAGCCAGGCCGTCACTTGTCACCCAGCCTCCGCCTTCTCCCGGGACCCTCCGCGGACCAGGGCCAGCCCGATCGGCGCTCCCAGTCTTCCGATGCCTTTCGCTGTCTTGGGGGCCGGATAAGTGGTCGGATAAAGGGTCGGATTGCCAGGGGAAACTACGACGCCCTCAGAGCCTCGCTAGCGCGCGGCCATTGCTGTCCGCTGCAGGCCACGCCCCTACTATTTGCTGTTTTTAATAAACGCTTCCGAAGAAATCCCCTGGCCTCTACCTTTCGTGATTGGGGGGTTTGGTGCATATATATATATATATATATATATATATATATATATGAACCAACAAAACAATCCACCTCCCACGGCGACACCATGGAAGGAAGCACGGACACAGGTGGTTCAGGATTCGGCATCGCTTTATTTAATTGTTGTCGCCCTCAATCCCAAGCATCAGGAGAGACGCGTTTCAGCCTTCAAGCAAGAGGCCTTTGTCAATCTAATTTGGTATGCTATGATGCTTCATTTATACAGCCCTTACCACCTGACCGATGTGTAAACATGGAAAACATACTGTGATGTATGTGTTCCACTAACGGCCCAAATGCGTCATATAGATGCTGTCCACAGCCGAAAATCGGCACTTATACAGGTAAGGCATAACACTAAGAATGAATATTATACACGATGCTTGCATTTGCGTTTGTTGATAATGCAGAAAAAAAGCATGAATTGATCAATCATGGAAATCGTTATGAATCATTTGTCACGATGGGATTACTAAGGGCATTTAAAGATACATCCCCAAACTCTTGATCCTGTGTTATCATTTTAAACATTCATCATGATAGAAACAATACTTGTTAAAAAGAAAGAAATGTCAGCCGTTAAATTCGTATCATGTGGTTACTGCCGATGTTGTTTAGAGTTCGCCCAGGCAAATGCACTGTCTATGCGTACATGACCTCCGATCTCAGCTGCAAATTCAAGCTATTTCTCTGCCAAAATTGAAATGCCCAAACGTTATTGTTCACCGTGCTCCGGGACCGGATAGTTATAGTCTGATAACGGGATTAAGCTTGTAGACCAAGAGTATATTTGCAGTTCCAAGTCTGTAAAGCACTAGAAACTCCGTATCCCATAATGCAGCTGTATGGTAGGATAATTAGCAGGACAAATGGCTGCAGCTGCATATTACGGGGTCACGAAATAATTCATTTCAAAGCAAAGGCAAATGTCAAATTACTGCAATAACTGCCAACATAACATGACTTTCATTAAAAGTGCTACCTCGGGATTGAGGGGGACCCATCAGCAAAAATGATAGCGCCAGAACCACCTCACCACATCAGTGTTAGCGTTTGTAGTGCCCAATTACCAGCTGGTGTCAGTCTTCCGGACAAGATATTTCTTGCTGGCAAAAGATGCAGATCCTATGCTGGCTGTTACAAAAACCGCCGCACTACGGGACCCACATCTTCCACTGCCGTCATCCTTGTTCCTTTTCTTGCCAACCAACCGGGGACTTCCCCATGATAGCACTCCAGTACTGCTCCTCCAATATTCGGTCTGTTTAGGGAAAGCCACAAACAACTGGTGATCCGTGTAAGCGTGACGACCGCTCACGCTGAAATGAATGAACCAACAAAACAATCCACCTCCCACGGCGACACCATGGAAGGAAGCACGGACACAGGTGGTTCAGGATTTGGCATCGCTTTATTTAATTGTTGTCGCCCTCAATCCCAAGCATCAGGAGAGACGCGTTTCAGCCTTCAAGAGGCCTTTGTCAATCTAATTTGGTATGCTATGATGCTTCATTTATACAGCCCTTACCACCTGACCGATGTGTATATATATATATATATATATTCACTGAAAAAACCATAGGTTTTAGGGGTGTTATAGTTAGCTGGACATTTCACTCGTACAAAACCATTGAAATTCCTCCGTTATAGTTAGTTCAGCTAACTATAACTCGCGCGCCCGCAATCCACTGCTGATGATGTCACATATTACATCATTCATGACATGGTCAGTGACATCACTCATGACATCACTGATGACATCTCAAATGACATCACTGATGACATCACTGATGACATCATCCAGTGAATGTGGTTTGGTTCGATATATAAATAAGTATTATATATATAGGAATCTACATTGAAGACTGAGTGGATGTAGAAGTGTCTGGATGGAGGATTTAGTACTAATGTGATTGACTGTGTAAGTGACTAATTTAAAGTGTCTCACTAAATATATGGGATAGTGATTTAACTGTATGGATATTTGTTTCACTCTGTGTCTTGTTGTGAAAATTACTGCATAAGTTGGTTACTGGCTATGTGAAACTCTAGAATAGTTTTTTAGGTCTCGCTGGCTATCGCGTAAGCGATTGCTCAGCGAGACTCTTGTAAAGGTGCTCCCAAAAGCGGATTGCATGGCGAGCACGCGCACAATCACGTGCATCGTGCCGCCATGCAATCCGTTTGGCATCCTACTTCAAAGGGTCCACTCCCCCGCCTGGAATGTGCTCCCCCGCCCCCGCCAAGCGCGCGCGCCACGCTCCACCGGGCTTGTCTTGTTATAGGACTTGTGCACTCCTCGGGAGTTTCTCTACTACTAACAGGGACGCAGCGTCTTACAGTGTGTGTGCGCACTTCCAAAGCTTCTCTACGGATTAACACCACATTATCCTACTTCCAAAGCTTCTCTACCGATTTACACCACATTATCCTAAAGTGTGTGCGCACTCATCGGGAGCGTCTTATTACTAGCCCCAACACCGCGGCCTGGTGATGTGTGTCTACGCACCCTAGTGGCAGAAGCTCCCCTAGCACTGAAAATTAATCTTTTGATTTTTGCAGATTTATATCGCGAACTCGACCCAAGGGTATTGGAGTGCTTTACATGAGCACCGGTTACGTTTCACAAAGACACATTCATTTTTGGTAGGCCTGGAGAGATTAAGAGATTTGCCCAGAATCACAGGATGTTGAGCCGACACCGAAACTATTAGCTCCAAAGTCGGCAATGCAATCTTGAACGTGCTTGTCCTCTCCTTTGCCTCCCTTCACTGCGGTCTTCTTTATGTCTCCTGACTATCCACAGACACGTTAATTTGTTTTACAATAAATGCATGTTTATTCATATTTACTTTTCTTCACACAATCCGGCCGAAGAGCGCAATGGGCCAGACAGTCAAACAGAGGAGTTCGAAAGTGGCGGGTCAGGGGTCATGGTGAGGGGTGGAGATCAATGATAAGGGGTGCCATCGCTGCACAGTCGGGGATCATCAGCCGCTGTCAGTCTTCCGAGAGATGAAAGGAAGGCCTCTGAGTTCAAAGCTGTTTGCATTCGAAGCCCCGCCCACCCCTATTCTTTGCTCTATGCTTGGCTACTAAGGTGCCAATTACGATCCGGTAAAAAATTTCCCCGTACGACTCGTATCCGGTCTTTTTACCGTACGAATCGTACAAGTGCCGTACAAACTGGCAATCACGATTCGCATGGTAAAAAGTCCATACGAATCGCATTGGGAATCATTCCCCACACGTCCTCGGGTCGGAAAATGTGTCCGACACGTCCTCGGACGATTTACCGTACAAATGTGAAAAGTGAAGTCCGACCGCGGAATCACGATCCATCCCGTGCGTCCGATGTTACAACCGGATGGAAAAAACACCGTCCGCACCGAACTCCCATAGCAACCATGGAGACGTGCCCGCATACGCGCCGACCCCCCCCCAGCCCCCGTGAGTACGCGCCGAACCCCCCCAGCCCCCGTGAGTACGTGCCGAACCCCCGTGTATGTACACCCGTGTACGTGTCGAACCCCTCGTGTATGTACACCCATGTACGTACGAGTCGAACCCCCCCGTGTATGTACACCCATGTACGTTCGAGTCGAACCCCCCGTGTATGTACACCCGTGTACGTTCGAGTCGAACCCCCCCGTGTATGTACACCCGTGTACGTGTCGAACCCCCCGTGTATGTACACCCATGTACGTTCGAGTCGTACCCCCACCCGTGTATGTACGGTGCGTACCCCCAGCGCGTACATGGGTGTACATACAGGGGGGTTCGGCGCATACTCACGGGGGCTGGGGGGGGTCGGCGCATACTCACGGGGGCTGGGGGGGGTTCGGCGCGTACTCACGGGGGCTGGGGGGGTTTGGCGCGTACTCACGGGGGCTGGGGGGGGTACGGTGCGTACCGGGCCACCTACTCTGGTCGATTCGCGCCGTACTTCGCTTTTCCGGCACTTTTTGGGTGCCGTGAAAATATTGCCGTCCGGACTGCTGTCGGTTCGAATCGTAATTCCTGGGTCGTGAAACACTGCCTGAAAGCGTCCCGACGTCACGTCGTAGCATTCCCGGATCACATTCGTATGTATATTTTCGTCGGTCGGTGTTTTTTACGATTCGTACGGAAATGGTGTTTCCGTGCGAATCGTAATTCCATGTTTGTAAAGTTTTACGACCGGGTACGAGTCGGACGGGGAAAACGCTCCGACCGACGGTTCGTACCCGGTTTTTACCGGTTCGTAATCGGCACCCTAGTGTGCACAGTTGTGTCTCATTCTCCTGCCACCCGGGTCCCTCCCCACGTCTTTTTTGTTACACAGTTGTACGTTCTTTACAGAGACTTAATTGCATTTTAAAAGTTTGAAAGGTATTGTGGGCTTCTTTGCACGTGCACGTGCTTAGGGGAGGGGAAGGGGAGCAGCCCAATAGAAGCGTTCCAGCACAACTAAAAATAGTTTAAAAACTATTGTCAATATAATCCCAGAATCCATAGTTCTTTGAATTCACAGAAACTACTATTGTTTATAAAGTCAAACTTAGAGATAAACATCTCACGGCATCGCAGTCCAAGCATAAAATATACTAGGAGCATTTTAAGCACTACTTATCTCGTAAATTTGTTTAAAAAAATGTTCATACATATTTTTTAAGAAAGTACACCTGTTCTTCCTTGTAATTGAAAGTATGGCAAAGGCTCCGTGGTGTTTGCAATTTAATCCTAAAATTACTTTTAATAATGCTCCCTCGTGTTTTTGTTGATCTAGCCTGTTTCAGAGTGAGTCCATTATTGTACATTAACAAACGAGGCACCCGGAAGTAAGTATGGGTTAAAATTCTCGCAGGTAGCAGTTTGCACCTTAAGCTAAAAGGCGCTCCTGGTTGGGCCCCCACTAGGTCTGCTGATCTTACTAAAATGTAACCGAAATAGTAACTTATCCCATAGGCCTTGCTGCTGGCACAATAGCAATATGCGACTTATATCGATGTTATACAATACTTTTCATGATTTCTGTAATACTTCACCTGCGCTGCTCCTCTCTCTCTGTGAGGTCCATATAGAAACATGAAAATACACGGCAGACACCTATACCGAGCATACCCAAGGGGAGAGAGGCTAGAACGCCAAATGAGGCCCCAAACTATATGGCGAACTGAAAGACACAGTGGTTGGGTGATCGGTCGTCCCAGTGTAACTTCAGGATTGGACTTTACATCAGCAACATAGTGAGTTCACAGGTGATGTGCTTGCAGACAGCGTTTGAAGAAGTTCGGCCGGAACAATGAAAGAAGTCGGTTTTGAATATCCCGTTTTTTCGGCTGGCCCCTGAAGAAGGGACATTTGGTCCAAAATGCAGAGGGGAACACAAGAAACCGAATGGATAATGAGCAAGAGCACATTGAGAAATAATGTTTATGTCACACATCAATGATTTGAAGTTGTATTCTTCACTGGAGTGTGTTTGTTG
The DNA here is from genome assembly GCF_964204655.1 of Triturus cristatus. Lineage (NCBI taxonomy): Eukaryota > Metazoa > Chordata > Amphibia > Caudata > Salamandridae > Triturus > Triturus cristatus. Next base: position 817,418,958 of record NC_140585.1, on the reverse strand, counting down.
AAATGTAATGATGTTGCATCCAGAATAATACAAGACTATGGGCCATGTGTATGAAGCCAAATTGCCATCGCAAACGCTGAAATTCGCAGAATTTCAGCGTTTGCGATCGCAATTTAGGCAGTGTGCAATGTAGCACACAAAAACCCACTCACAAAATAAGGAATAGCAAAATTTGCGATTCCCTATTTTGCGAATACATTTAAGAAATCCCAAATTGCGATTCCTTAAATGCAATGTAGGAAGCACTCAAGTTGTGCGATTTTGGCTTAAGGAATCGCAAATTACCACCAACTTCAGGTTGGTGGTAATTTGTGATTTCTTTGAAAAATGTACTTTTTTGCATTTTTCAAAGTGCCATGTGGCGCATGTATGTGTGCCACATGTGCACACATGCTTATTTCAGGGGTGCAACAGGGTGTCCTATTGACACCCTTGCAACATTGAAATTGCATTCTTAATTTGCGATTCTCTAATTAATGGGAAGGTATTCCTTATTTGCAAATCTCTATTTGAGATTCGCAAATAAGGAATATGTAGGATTTGCAAAATATTTAGCAAATCCGACATACATTGCATTTTGCGATTCTCTAATTGCGATTCCCTAAAAATCGCAATTTGAGAATCGCAAAACGCGTTTTTCATACATATGGCTCTATATGTAATTTAAAAAAAAACTCTGGTTCATATTGTTAATATTGGTGTGTTAAATCATTTAATTGTGTATTTTAAACACAACCGCTGTGCATACAGGTGGCTTCAGGCCAAATTGATCCTGAATTTGTGAAGTTGACAACCTAAACAATGCCAGCCACCCATCCTTGGCAGTTTGGTACCTGAGGACCCCAGTTAGAGACTCAGCCCTTACAGTGGGTTACCCCTGAGTGGACCTCTGCCATAGACCCTCTACATACTGTACTGCCAAGGGATTTTCATCACAGGTGCAGTTACAACATTATGGTACCAAGGGACCTCCATCAGAGACCAAGGCTATAGAGTGTGATACTGGCAGACTCCATCAAAGGCCCAGTCCCTACAGTGTGTACCAGCAGGCCTGTTTTGTAGGCGCTGCTTTGCACTGCTTTGTGCTATTGCACCTCCCTCTGAGGTTCGTCTTCTAAAGTGTGTTTTATTTTTTTTAGAGTTTTATATGTGCAAACTAGACCCGACGGGTGCTTTACATGATGGACACATTCATTTTTGTGAGGCACGGGGAGATCAAGTGATTTGCCCCGGATCACAGGATGTTGAGCGTCGTTGCAGAGACTCGAACACGGTTCTTCAGCTTCGAGGTCGACCTGTCTAGCCGTAAGGCTACATCCTCCTCACCCCCCCTCTCTACCAGAGGCCATTGAAGTACAGTGTGCTATCATAGACCTCCACCAGATGCCCAGCTTTCTATTATGTGCTATGAGCAGGCGGGCAACTAGAGCCAAATTTCGGGAGGGGCTGAAAAAGATTTCGGGGGGGGGGCTAAGTCTTCCAGCCATAGGCAGAGTGGCTGTAGAAGGGGTGAAAACACAACAAAAGCCTCATTAACGAGTAAATGGTCTTTTAAAGACCTGTGAAGTACTCGGGTGCGGCTGCAATTAGACAGACGCCAGCCCGCGAGGCTGTCTCAGCCTGGCTGACACACATGACGGGGGGGCTGAAGCCCGGTGAGCCCAATGGGTGTTGCGTGCCTGGCTATGAGTGTATCGCAGTCACATAGAGGCACATCCTTCTACAGTGGGGCCCAATGGGATCTCTAAGAGACTGTAGGAGAAAATAATTACTTAACTTTGCTTTTTCTTCCTCCATAATGTTTACAAAAAGCAACCAAATCACCATGGACAAGAAACACATCGTAGTGTTGGCAGAAATTCGATCTCTCTCCTTTGTATACTCATCCAAAACAAAGCAGAGAGTTCATGGGTCACCGATCTCTATTTCCAATTGCAACGTGAGCACGTTTTGGAAGACGGCTGCTCACAATTGTCACTTTGATATAGGCACTTGTAGAGTGGCCTCACTAAAGTGCAAGCCTCAGAACAAGCATTGGCATAGCCAATAGGTCTCGCCTTTGGGACCTTATAAGTGTTTTGCCATGCAACAGTTGTTGTTGCACCAAGGATATTGTGCTGCATAACTAAATACTTATAAGGTCCCAAAAGCGAGACCTATTGGCTATGCCAATGCTTGTTATTAGTTAAGTGAGTATATGTAAGAGAGAGTGAACGTGTGTGTAGTTGGATGGAAGGTGTGTAACTGTCTGAAAGCTGTGTAAATAAATTGATTAAGTAGATATATGAGGTTAAGACTATATGTGAAAACAGTTGTTTGGGTGAGTGAATGTCTTTATGGGTGTGTTGATGAGTAAATATATTTCTCAATGATAGATGTCCAACAAATTAGAAATATAAAAGGCAATGTATGTAACAGTTGTATATAAATAAGTATACATGATACTGATTGATAGTTTGAGTGACTGTATGGAAAACTATATACTTATAATAGTGATTTTATAACACACTAAGTATGAGTTATTATCTATATGAATAAATAAAGTGTTGTTTGTATAAGTGTGTAGCTGAACAGATGTAAGTATGATCAATTGTTTCCATAAGTGAGTAGGATGTTTGCATAAGTGAATAGGATGTGTGCTGGTGTCTAATGTCGATATAGGTGTGTGAGAAGTTGGCCTGATGTATGATGTCACTAGTTCTAGTGTACACCTTATATCAGTCCAAATACCCTTATGGTGATTGGTTGTAAAGTCAACCTTATATACCAGCTATCCTAGTGGTAGCATGGACAAGAGCAGTCTTAGGCTAAACTCTGAATGGCATGTGAAGCCAGCTGTGATACCATATATAATCCCTTGAATACCAAATGAAAGGACACCACAACAGATATATATAAAATAAAGTGTATTTATTCTAAGTCAAACCCTCAGCACTCTTTATGAGATTAGAGGTAAGTACAACACAGTCTTATTAATGCATACAGTAAGTCACACAGGTAAGTAATACAGTTAGGCCCTAGGGGCCACGCAAACCATATACTAAGTAAGTGGTATAAGGACCACTGTCACGGAAATAGAGTAGGCCTAGGCCTAGGGAATCGCTGGGGCTACACTGCACTAGCAACAGTTAGGAAGTGGGAGGCCCACGGGATTCGTATGCAGAGTGGAAACACTCACGCGTAATGCGTAAAAGTCACTAGCAATAGTACAGTTTAGAAATAGATAGATTTAGGACACTTCCGGAGTAGCTAGGAAGTCGACACTTGAAACTTAGACACTAGGATAGTCACTATCCTGATGAGCACCGGAGTACCCAAGTTACCTAGCCCACAGGCTGCGGGTGCATAGGGGTGAAGATGCGTCGTTTTCGTCGTCGACTCCTATGGATACCTGAAGAAAGATGCTGACAGGCAGTCAGTGAAGAGTGTCTGGTGGATCCTAAGGCTGGGATTAAGAAGAGAAGAAACCTGAAAGCAGAAGGGACAGAGTCAAGGTCACTAGCCAGTGACCACGTGGAACCAGGAAGGAACCAGGCGATGTCGTGAAGATTTGCAGGTGAAGGTGAAGCTTGTCGCTGCAGCCAGGAGGACCAGGAAGCGTCGAGGACGACCAGGACCAGGAGGCGAGCTGTCCCCCGAAGGCTCTTGCTGTCGGCGGCGTCGAAGTTGGACTAGGACTCACCAAGCCTTGGCAAGCGGAACCCACGAAGAACGAAGGACTTGCTTCTGGTGCAGACCAGGAAGGTCTGGGGTGCTTCTTCTTTGCAGAGAAGCGGGAGCCAGTCTGGAGGAGCCAAACCAGCGCAGAAGATTTCAGGGTGCGTCGTCACAGAGGCCACTAGCCAGCGGGCAAGCAACCGGACAGACGCAGCAAGCAGGAAAATGCTGAAGGGCCCCACGCAGGACTCGTGGAGTGTGGGGGGCTGATCTTCGGTGCAGATGGTGCTTGGGGTTGGGGCTTCTCAATCCCCGGTGCACAACTTCGAGGGTACCTCAGAAGCTGCGCTGTAAGTTACTAGCCACTTTTCCCAGGTAGCCGGTCCCACGTCGCTCGTCGCCTCCACGGATCTCAGCTCTGCTGCAGATGTGGATGAGGGTCAGAGAAGTCTGGAAGTCAAGGCTCTGGTCGGGCTCTGCAGTCGGTTCCTCGTAGAACGGTCGCAAAGCAAAGGGTAGTCTCTTGATGGTGCCTGTTTGCACAGGGTAGCCACTCCTTGGCTACATGGGAGATTCTTCAGTCTTTTTCTTTCGCCGAATGTCGAAGGTCCAGAGTTTCTGTTCAGTTTTGCAGGTTCAGGATAATCTAAAGTCTTGAGGCCCAACTCCCACTCTTATACTAATCTGGGGGGCTGGGATACCTGCTAGGTCACGCCTTATGGGTGGGACCTGGGAGGGGGTGGTTACACCCACTTCCCTTTGTCCAGTTTCGCGCCAGAGCTGGGGCTGGAGTGCCCCAGCGCCGGTTTGAACTGGACTATGCAAGGAACACCTTGTGTGCCCCAGGCATGTCTTATTCCTTTCAGCCCACCCTGCCCCAATACACTAAAGGCTGTCTGGGGAGGTGCTAGCACCTCCCCAAGCAGGAAACCTATTGTCCAGGCCTCCCTGGCTGGGATCACTCCCAGCTGCAGGAGGTCAGACTTGTGTCGTGGCAGCAGCATCCATTTTGTGATGCTGAGGCTTTGGTCAGAGGCTAACAGTTGAAGTATGATTTTAACATGTCTTTCCCTCTAGAAGGGGGGAATAATATTCTCATGTCCAGAAATGGCATGGGGGTATTATTCCCTAGTGTTAGACACCTTACACAACATGTTTTGATAAAGCCAAACCATAGTTACCATAACCGTCTAAGATTATAAGGCACTTTAAGAGTATATGGTAGGCTATATCATAGAACAGCTATAAGGACAAGGTTCCGAAAGCTGTAGACAGGCTTAGCTCATGCTAGAGCACCATCTCACATGTTACCAAGCACTCTGCCTCCAGGATTGTCAAGGCCTGCCATAGGAGTGACTGATAGGTACACATGTGTCTATATGTAAGTTAGGTATAGGAATACTACACCTAAGCAAGGGGTGATTACACGACCTTGCCCCAGCTGAGTGATCAGCCAGTTGTGTCAAAATGGAAGGCCAGGCCAGGGGTGGCATAATACATGCTGCAGCCCCTGGTAGGCCTAGGGTACACCTATGCCCTGGGTACCTAGGGTACACTGTACAGGGGCCAATAAGGTGATCCTATCCAAATGGGTTATGCACCTAAAGTACATAGTATTAATTTAGAGAGAGAACAGCAGGGCTGTGGGTCTGATTAGCAGGCCCACAGCCACATCTAAGTCGAAAACCAGTAAAGCAAAAGCAAAAAGTGGGGGTGAACATAGAAAGCAGACCCTACTCTCCTACACAACCCCCCCCCCCAAACTTAGGGACATTAAACTAACCTTGACCAGTTGAGTCTTCATGTTCTAAGTGGAAATATCTGGAGAGTCCATCTGCATTGGCATGGTCAGTCCCAGGTCTATGTTCCACTGTGAAGTCCATCCCCTGTAGGGAAATGGACCACCTAAGAAGTTTGGGATTTTCACCCTTCATCTGATTTAGCCACAAGAGGGGCTTATGGTCTGTCTGAATCTTGAAGTGAGTGCCAAACAAGTATGGCCTCAGCTTCTTCAGGGCCCAAACCACAGAAAGGCCTCCCTCTCAATAGCTGACCAACGTTTCTCTCTAGGGGTCAGCCTTCTACTTATAAAAGCAATGGGCTGGTCTTGACCATCTACATTCAGTTGTGAAAGAACAGCTCCCACACCTAACTCAGAAGCATCTGTCTGGACAATGAACTCTTTGGAGTAGTCTGGACTTTTCAGAATAGGTGCACTGCACATGGCCTGCTTCAGGTCATCAAATGCTTTTTGTCAGCTTACTGTCCACTGAACTTTCTTTGGCATCTTCTTGGAGGTCAAGTCATTAAGTGGTGTCACTATGGACCCATAGTTCTTAACAAACTTTCTGTAGTACCCAGTCAGGCCCAAGAAAGCTCTGACCTGAGTCTGGGTAGTTGGAGGAGCCCAGTCCTTTATGGTCTGGATCTTGCTCTCCAGTGGTTGAACCTGACCCCCACCAACTAGGTGGCCCAGGTATACAACCTTGCTCTGCCCTATCTGGCACTTAGTGGCCTTGATAGTGAGGCCTGCCTTTTGCAGGGCCTCTAAAACATTCCTCAGGTGGACCAGGTGATCCTCCCAGGTGGAGCTAAAGACAGCAATATCATCAAGATAAGCTGCACAATAATCATCCAACCCAGTAAGGACTTGATTCACCAGCCTTTGGAAAGTGGCAGGTGCATTCTTCAAACCAAAGGGCATTACCACAAATTGATAATGTCCTCCTGGGGTCGAGAAAGCAGTTTTGGCCTTTGCACTCTCAGCTAGTCTGATTTGCCAGTAGCCTGCTGTTAGGTCAAATGTGCTCAAAAACTTAGCAGCTGCCAGTCTGTCAATGAGCTCATCTGCCCTAGGTATTGGGTGGGCATCTGTCCTAGTGACAGCATTGAGACCTCTGTAATCCACGCAAAACCTCATCTCTCTCTTACCATCTTGGGTGTGAGGTTTTGGCACAAGGACTACAGGACTAGCCCAAGGGCTCTCTGAAGGTTCAATGACTCCCAGCTCCAACATCTTTTGTACCTCAACTTTTATGCAGTCCCTGACATGGTCAGGTTGCCTGTAGATTTTACTCTTCACAGGCAGACTGTCACCAGTGTCCACCTCATGGGTGCACCAGTTTGTCTGACTTGGGGTCAGAGAGAACATATGTCTGTAGGATTGCAGAACTTGTCTGCAGTCCTGTTGCTGATGGACAGTGAGGCTGTCAGAAAAGACCACACCATCAACTGAGCCATCATCAGGGTTCTGAGTCAACAGGTCTGGGAGAGGGTCACTCTCTTCCTCCTGCCCCTCATCTGTAGCCATGAGTAGCCCCATGTCTGCCCTGTCAACATATGCCTTCAATCTGTTGACATGAAGCACCCTGTGGGGGCTTCTGGGAGTCCCAAGGTCCACCAAGTAGGTGACTTCTCCCTTTTTCTCAACAATAGTGTGGGGTCCAGACCATTTGTCTTGGAGTGCTGCTGGGGCCACTGGCTCCAACACCCACACTTTCTGTCCTGGCTGGTAAACAGTCAGTACAGCCTTTTGGTCATGCCAAGCTTTTTGGAGTTCTTGGCTTGCCTCAAGGTTTTTAGAAGCCTTCTTCATATACTCTGCCATCCTGGAGCGGAGACCAAGTACATAATCCACTATGTCTAGTTTGGGTTGTCTGAGAGGTCTCTCCCATCCTTCCTTCACCAAACACAGGGGTCCTCTTACAGGATGCCCAAACAAAAGCTCAAAAGGGCTGTAGCCAACCCCCTTTTGTGGGACCTCTCTGTAAGCAAACAGAAGGCAGGGTAAAAGGATGTCCCATCTTCGCCTAAGCTTGTCTGGTAATCCTTTTATCATTCCCTTTAGGGTCTTGTTGAATCTCTCAACAAGCCCATTGCACTGTGGGTGATAGGGTGTGGTGAACTTATAGTTAACACCACACTCCTTCCACATTGCAGTCAAGTATCCTGACATAAAGTTGGTACCTCTGTCAGAAATGACCTCCTTTGGAAAGCCCACTCTGGAGAATACTCCAAGCAGGGCCCTTGCCACAACAGGAGCTGTTGTGGTCCTCAGGGGAATTGCTTCTGGGTACCTGGTGGCATGGTCCACTATCACCAGTATGAATCTGTGCCCAGATGCTGTTTGTGGGTCCATTGGTCCTACAATATCTATGCCCACTCTTTCAAAGGGGACCCCCACCACAGGTAGTGGTATGAGGGGGGCCTTTGTGGTGCCACCTGATTTGCCACTGGCTTGGCAGGTGACACAGGAGCGACAAAACTCCTTAGTATCTTCTGACATATGGGGCCAGTGAAAGTGAGGGACAAGCCTGTCCCAAGTCTTGTTCTGGCCTAAATGTCCTGCAAGGGGAATATCATGGGCCAAGGTTAGAAGGAAGCCTCTGAACTTCAGTGGTATGACCAACCTCCTGGATGCACCAGGCTTGGGGTCTCTAGCCTCTGAATACAGTAGCCCTTCATCCCAATACACTCTATGGGTACCTTGAGCATTCCCTGCAGCCTCAGCAGCAGCCAGCTGTCTGAGGGGTTCAAGAGAGGGGCAGTCTAATTGAGCCTGCCTCAGATCTGCCCTGGAAGGTCCCCCTGTCCCAAGAAACTCAACCTGATCAGGTTCAAGTTCTTCTAGGACAGTTCCTTCAGGGCTCTCAGAATCATCCTCCTGGGAGGGCTGATCCACCACCTGAGGCAGGGGGGAAGGCCCAGCCTTAACCCTACTGCTCTTTCTCTTGGGTTGTGACTGGTCCATAGTTTCAGGATCCAGCACTTGTTCAGTGTTGCACTTTTTGGCCTGTGACCTGGTCACAGCAAGGACATGTGCATCTATCCCCAGCATTTCTGCATGGGTCCTATACTCCACTTCAGACCAAACTGAAGTTTCAAGATCATTGCCCAGTAAACACTCTACAGGAAGGTCTGAACTAACAACAACTTTCTTGAGGCCAGTTACCCCTCCCCAGGAGAAGTTAACAATAGCCACACTATGGGAGGTAGTGGCATTGCTAGCGTTGGTCACTAGGTAATTCTCACCTAGTATGATCTGTCCAGGGTCCACAAAAGCAGGTGTCACCATTGTGACACTAGCTCCAGTGTCCCTGTAGGCCTGAGCCATTCTTTGGTTGATAAAAGGTGTCTGTCTGTACTTGCCCAGGTTACTGGGGCCGACAGTAGAGGACAAAGCTAAGTCCCCATCACAGATCAGAACAGCCTGAGTAGGTACTCTGACTAGGCCAGAATCCTCCTCAGTTCCCAGGGTTAACCCTACTACACCCTTTTGCTGGGAACCACCACTTACAGCTGAACTAGGGGGTACAGTTGCCTTAGGGGCAATGGTGGCTGGGGGCTTATCCTTTTTGGTGCACTCACTAAACCAATGTGAGTTGGACTTACAATAGTTGCACCATGGTTTCTTTTGGCCATCTTTCTTCTTATCCTTTTTGGAACCACCCTCCCCCTGAGCCTTTTGGGGGCCTGGTGAAGACTTCTGGTCTTTTTGTTTCTGCTCATTACCCTTCTGGTCTGCCTTTTTCTGATCACCGCCCTGGTTCTGGTTTTTCTGCTTAACTCTAGTCCTGACCCATCTATCTGCCTTCTTTCCCAATTCTTGGGGAGAAGTCAGATCAGAATCAATCAGGTGTTGATGCAATAGCTGGTTTTGACAGTTGTTAAGTATTTGCTCTCTCATGATCAAATTATACAATCCTGTATAGTCCTTAAACTTACTTCCCATTAGCCAGCCTTCCAGAGCCTTAGTGGCACAATCTACAAAGTCAGTCCAGTCCTGAGTCTGTGTCTTCTGGGTATCCCTGAACAACAACCTGTATTGTTCAGTGGTTAGGCCAAACCCATCAATCAGAGCACTCTTCAGGACAGTGTAATTATCTGCATCCTCATCACTAACTGTGAGGAGCTTGTCTCTTCCTTTCTCAGAGAAGGAGAGCCACAAGATAGCTGCCCACTGACTTTGGGGTACCTGCTGTACTTTGCAAGCTCTCTCCAAAGCAGTTATCCATTTGTGGATGTCATCCCCACACTTGTAGGGAGGGACAATCTTGCTCAGGTTTCTATTGTCATAGTGCCTGTCTCTATCTCTAGGAATGTTGCTGCCACCAGTGGGTTCTAACCCACTTAACTTTTGCTCTCTAGCCAGAGCAAGCTTCTCTTTGGCAAGGGCAAGTTCTTCCCTCTGAATCCTCAGATTAGCCTCCCTCATTCTGGCTGCATGCTCCTTTCTCTCAGGTGAAGTCATTCCCCTGTGAGAGGAAGCATTAGAGATGCTAGAGACATGGGAGTGGATGGATTCCCTTGAAGGGGATCTGTCCCTCCTGCTTCTCTGTGAAAGCCTACTTGGGGGTCTGTCTGGGGGGACCCCATGCAAACTCCCATGTAAACTTAGGTTAGCCTGGCTAAGTCTCCTTACTTGGCTCTGGCTGTCTACCTCCCCATCTGAAGCCCCATCTGACTCCTCTGTGGTGGGTAGACCCTCCTCTGTGCCTAGGGCACCTGCCTGAGATGCCCTATGAGCATCATACTCCTCTAGGAGTTGTCTTAACTGAAGGAGGGTAGGGTTTGCACCCTGTTTTATTCCTCTGGAGGTACACAAGTGTCTCATCTCCTGGAATGTTAAGGTATCATATCTAGAGGGGATCTTTTGCAGACCTGATCCTCCTGAGAGAGCATCTACTTGATCTACTCTCAGAGACATGATCTAGTGAGGGTGTGGTGTGTGCACCTACCTACACTAGTTGTATCTACTAAACCTCTCTAGTAGTTGTATTCAGGGTGTGTTATTCCCTTCAACCTACAACTACAAAGTCCAGTAGGACTTAAGTATAATAATCTATGTTATATGTACCTAGACAATATCTGTGTGATCTTTCAATTTAGTATCTCAAGATTACAATGGTATTACAACAGCAAGCTCAGATCCCAACCGCTGCTCACCAATGTGAGAAGTTGGCCTGATGTATGATGTCACTAGTTCTAGTGTACACCTTATATCAGTCCAAATACCCTTATGGTGATTGGTTGTAAAGTCAACCTTATAGACCAGCTATCCTAGTGGTAGCATGGACAAGAGCAGTCTTAGGCTAAACTCTGAATGGCATGTGAAGCCAGCTGTGATACCATATATAATCCCTTGAATACCAAATGAAAGGACACCACAACAGATATATATATAAAATAAAGTGTATTTATTCTAAGCAAACCCTCAGCACTCTTTATGAGATTAGAGGTAAGTACAACACAGTCTTATTAATGCATACAGTAAGTCACACAGGTAAGTAATACAGTTAGGCCCTAGGGGCCACGCAAACCATATACTAAGTAAGTGGTATAAGGACCACTGTCACTGAAATAGAATAGGCCTAGGCCTAGGGAATCGCTGGGGCTACACTACACTAGCGTTAGTTAGGAAGTGGGAGGCCCACGGGATTCGTGTGCAGAGTGGAAACACTCACGCGTAATGCGTAAAAGTCAATAGCAATAGTACAGTTTAGAAAACGGTAGATTTAGGACACTTCCGGAGTAGCTAGGAAGTTGAGACTTGAAAACTAGACACTAGGATAGTCACTATCCTGATGAGCACCGGAGTACCCAAGTTACCTAGCCCACAGGCTGCGGGTGCATAGGGGTGAAGATGCGTCGTTTTCGTCGTCGACTCCTATGGATGCCTGAAGAAAGATGCTGACAGGCAGTCAGTGAAGAGTGTCCGGTGGATCCCAAGGCTGGGATCAAGAAGAGAAGAAACCTGCAAGCAGAAGGGACAGAGTCAAGGTCACTAGCCAGTGACCACGTGGAACCAGGAAGGAACCAGGCGATGTCGTGAAGATTTGCAGGTGAAGGTGAAGCTTGTCGCTGCAGCCAGGAGGACCAGGAAGTGTCGAGGACGACCAGGACCAGGAGGCGAGCTGTCCCCCGAAGGCTCTTGCTGTCGGCGGCGTCGAAGTTGGACTAGGACTCACCAAGCCTTGGCAAGCGGAACCCACGAAGAACGAAGGACTTGCTTCTGGTGCAGACCAGGAAGGTCTGGGGTGCTTCTTCTTTGCAGAGAAGCGGGAGCCAGTCTGGAGGAGCCAAACCAGCGCAGAAGATTTCAGGGTGCGTCGTCACAGAGGCCACTAGCCAGCGGGCAAGCAACCGGACAGACGCGGCAAGCAGGAAAATGCTGAAGGGCCCCACGCAGGACTCGTGGAGTGTGGGGGGCTGATCTTCGGTGCAGATGGTGCTTGGGGTTGGGGCTTCTCAATCCCCGGTGCACAACTTCGAGGGTACCTCAGAAGCTGCGCTGTAAGTTACTAGCCACTTTTCCCAGGTAGCCGGTCCCACGTCGCTCGTCGCCTCCACGGATCTCAGCTCTGCTGCAGATGTGGATGAGGGTCGGAGAAGTCTGGAAGTCAAGGCTCTGGTCGGGCTCTGCAGTCGGTTCCTCGTAGAACGGTGGCAAAGCAAAGGGTAGTCTCTTGATGGTGCCTGTTTGCACAGGGTAGCCACTCCTTGGCTACAAGGGAGATTCTTCAGTCTTCTTCTTTCGTCGAATGTCGAAGGTCCAGAGTTTCTGTTCAGTTTTGCAGGTTCAGGATAATCTAAAGTCTTGAGGCCCAACTCTCACTCTTATACTAATCTGGGGGGCTGGGATACCTGCTAGGTCACGCCTTATGGGTGGGACCTGGGAGGGGGTGGTTACACCCACTTCCCTTTGTCCAGTTTCGCGCCAGAGCTGGGGCTGGAGTGCCCCAGCGCCGGTTTGAACTGGACTATGCAAGGAACACCTTGTGTGCCCCAGGCATGTCTCATTCCTTTCAGCCCACCCTGCCCCAATACACTAAAGGCTGTCTGGGGAGGTGCTAGCACCTCCCCAAGCAGGAAACCTATTGTACAGGCCTCCCTGGCTGGGATCACTCCCAGCTGCAGGAGGTCAGACTTGTGTCGTGGCAGCAGCATCCATTTTGTGATGCTGAGGCTTTGGTCAGAGGCTAACAGTTGAAGTATGATTTTAACATGTCTTTCCCTCTAGAAGGGGGGAATAATATTCTCATGTCCAGAAATGGCATGGGGGTATTATTCCCTAGTGTTAGACACCTTACACGACATGTTTTGATAAAGCCAAACCATAGTTACCATAACCGTCTAAGATTATAAGGCACTTTAAGAGTATATGGTAGGCTATATCATAGAACAGCTATAAGGACAAGGTTCCGAAAGCTGTAGACAGGCTCAGCTCATGCTAGAGCACCATCTCACATGTTACCAAGCACTCTGCCTCCAGGATTGTCAAGGCCTGCCATAGGAGTGACTGATAGGTACACATGTGTCTATATGTAAGTTAGGTATAGGAATACTACACCTAAGCAAGGGGTGATTACACGACCTTGCCCCAGCTGAGTGATCAGCCAGTTGTGTCAAAATGGAAGGCCAGGCCAGGGGTGGCATAATACATGCTGCAGCCCCTGGTAGGCCTAGGGTACACCTATGCCCTGGGTACCTAGGGTACACTGTACAGGGGCCAATAAGGTGATCCTATCCAAATGGGTTATGCACCTAAAGTACATAGTATTAATTTAGAGAGAGAACAGCAGGGCTGTGGGTCTGATTAGCAGGCCCACAGCCACATCTAAGTCGAAAACCAGTAAAGCAAAAGCAAAAAGTGGGGGTGAACATAGAAAGCAGACCCTACTCTCCTACACAACCCCCCCCCCCAAACTTAGGGACATTAAACTAACCTTGACCAGTTGAGTCTTCATGTTCTAAGTGGAAATATCTGGAGAGTCCATCTGCATTGGCATGGTCAGTCCCAGGTCTATGTTCCACTGTGAAGTCCATCCCCTGTAGGGAAATGGACCACCTAAGAAGTTTGGGATTTTCACCCTTCATCTGATTTAGCCACAAGAGGGGCTTATGGTCTGTCTGAATCTTGAAGTGAGTGCCAAACAAGTATGGCCTCAGCTTCTTCAGGGCCCAAACCACAGAAAGGCCTCCCTCTCAATAGCTGACCAACGTTTCTCTCTAGGGGTCAGCCTTCTACTTATAAAAGCAATGGGCTGGTCTTGACCATCTACATTCAGTTGTGAAAGAACAGCTCCCACACCTAACTCAGAAGCATCTGTCTGGACAATGAACTCTTTGGAGTAGTCTGGACTTTTCAGAATAGGTGCACTGCACATGGCCTGCTTCAGGTCATCAAATGCTTTTTGTCAGCTTACTGTCCACTGAACTTTCTTTGGCATCTTCTTGGAGGTCAAGTCATTAAGTGGTGTCACTATGGACCCATAGTTCTTAACAAACTTTCTGTAGTACCCAGTCAGGCCCAAGAAAGCTCTGACCTGAGTCTGGGTAGTTGGAGGAGCCCAGTCCTTTATGGTCTGGATCTTGCTCTCCAGTGGTTGAACCTGACCCCCACCAACTAGGTGGCCCAGGTATACAACCTTGCTCTGCCCTATCTGGCACTTAGTGGCCTTGATAGTGAGGCCTGCCTTTTGCAGGGCCTCTAAAACATTCCTCAGGTGGACCAGGTGATCCTCCCAGGTGGAGCTAAAGACAGCAATATCATCAAGATAAGCTGCACAATAATCATCCAACCCAGTAAGGACTTGATTCACCAGCCTTTGGAAAGTGGCAGGTGCATTCTTCAAACCAAAGGGCATTACCACAAATTGATAATGTCCTCCTGGGGTCGAGAAAGCAGTTTTGGCCTTTGCACTCTCAGCTAGTCTGATTTGCCAGTAGCCTGCTGTTAGGTCAAATGTGCTCAAAAACTTAGCAGCTGCCAGTCTGTCAATGAGCTCATCTGCCCTAGGTATTGGGTGGGCATCTGTCCTAGTGACAGCATTGAGACCTCTGTAATCCACGCAAAACCTCATCTCTCTCTTACCATCTTGGGTGTGAGGTTTTGGCACAAGGACTACAGGACTAGCCCAAGGGCTCTCTGAAGGTTCAATGACTCCCAGCTCCAACATCTTTTGTACCTCAACTTTTATGCAGTCCCTGACATGGTCAGGTTGCCTGTAGATTTTACTCTTCACAGGCAGACTGTCACCAGTGTCCACCTCATGGGTGCACCAGTTTGTCTGACTTGGGGTCAGAGAGAACATATGTCTGTAGGATTGCAGAACTTGTCTGCAGTCCTGTTGCTGATGGACAGTGAGGCTGTCAGAAAAGACCACACCATCAACTGAGCCATCATCAGGGTTCTGAGTCAACAGGTCTGGGAGAGGGTCACTCTCTTCCTCCTGCCCCTCATCTGTAGCCATGAGTAGCCCCATGTCTGCCCTGTCAACATATGCCTTCAATCTGTTGACATGAAGCACCCTGTGGGGGCTTCTGGGAGTCCCAAGGTCCACCAAGTAGGTGACTTCTCCCTTTTTCTCAACAATAGTGTGGGGTCCAGACCATTTGTCTTGGAGTGCTGCTGGGGCCACTGGCTCCAACACCCACACTTTCTGTCCTGGCTGGTAAACAGTCAGTACAGCCTTTTGGTCATGCCAAGCTTTTTGGAGTTCTTGGCTTGCCTCAAGGTTTTTAGAAGCCTTCTTCATATACTCTGCCATCCTGGAGCGGAGACCAAGTACATAATCCACTATGTCTAGTTTGGGTTGTCTGAGAGGTCTCTCCCATCCTTCCTTCACCAAACACAGGGGTCCTCTTACAGGATGCCCAAACAAAAGCTCAAAAGGGCTGTAGCCAACCCCCTTTTGTGGGACCTCTCTGTAAGCAAACAGAAGGCAGGGTAAAAGGATGTCCCATCTTCGCCTAAGCTTGTCTGGTAATCCTTTTATCATTCCCTTTAGGGTCTTGTTGAATCTCTCAACAAGCCCATTGCACTGTGGGTGATAGGGTGTGGTGAACTTATAGTTAACACCACACTCCTTCCACATTGCAGTCAAGTATCCTGACATAAAGTTGGTACCTCTGTCAGAAATGACCTCCTTTGGAAAGCCCACTCTGGAGAATACTCCAAGCAGGGCCCTTGCCACAACAGGAGCTGTTGTGGTCCTCAGGGGAATTGCTTCTGGGTACCTGGTGGCATGGTCCACTATCACCAGTATGAATCTGTGCCCAGATGCTGTTTGTGGGTCCATTGGTCCTACAATATCTATGCCCACTCTTTCAAAGGGGACCCCCACCACAGGTAGTGGTATGAGGGGGGCCTTTGTGGTGCCACCTGATTTGCCACTGGCTTGGCAGGTGACACAGGAGCGACAAAACTCCTTAGTATCTTCTGACATATGGGGCCAGTGAAAGTGAGGGACAAGCCTGTCCCAAGTCTTGTTCTGGCCTAAATGTCCTGCAAGGGGAATATCATGGGCCAAGGTTAGAAGGAAGCCTCTGAACTTCAGTGGTATGACCAACCTCCTGGATGCACCAGGCTTGGGGTCTCTAGCCTCTGAATACAGTAGCCCTTCATCCCAATACACTCTATGGGTACCTTGAGCATTCCCTGCAGCCTCAGCAGCAGCCAGCTGTCTGAGGGGTTCAAGAGAGGGGCAGTCTAATTGAGCCTGCCTCAGATCTGCCCTGGAAGGTCCCCCTGTCCCAAGAAACTCAACCTGATCAGGTTCAAGTTCTTCTAGGACAGTTCCTTCAGGGCTCTCAGAATCATCCTCCTGGGAGGGCTGATCCACCACCTGAGGCAGGGGGGAAGGCCCAGCCTTAACCCTACTGCTCTTTCTCTTGGGTTGTGACTGGTCCATAGTTTCAGGATCCAGCACTTGTTCAGTGTTGCACTTTTTGGCCTGTGACCTGGTCACAGCAAGGACATGTGCATCTATCCCCAGCATTTCTGCATGGGTCCTATACTCCACTTCAGACCAAACTGAAGTTTCAAGATCATTGCCCAGTAAACACTCTACAGGAAGGTCTGAACTAACAACAACTTTCTTGAGGCCAGTTACCCCTCCCCAGGAGAAGTTAACAATAGCCACACTATGGGAGGTAGTGGCATTGCTAGCGTTGGTCACTAGGTAATTCTCACCTAGTATGATCTGTCCAGGGTCCACAAAAGCAGGTGTCACCATTGTGACACTAGCTCCAGTGTCCCTGTAGGCCTGAGCCATTCTTTGGTTGATAAAAGGTGTCTGTCTGTACTTGCCCAGGTTACTGGGGCCGACAGTAGAGGACAAAGCTAAGTCCCCATCACAGATCAGAACAGCCTGAGTAGGTACTCTGACTAGGCCAGAATCCTCCTCAGTTCCCAGGGTTAACCCTACTACACCCTTTTGCTGGGAACCACCACTTACAGCTGAACTAGGGGGTACAGTTGCCTTAGGGGCAATGGTGGCTGGGGGCTTATCCTTTTTGGTGCACTCACTAAACCAATGTGAGTTGGACTTACAATAGTTGCACCATGGTTTCTTTTGGCCATCTTTCTTCTTATCCTTTTTGGAACCACCCTCCCCCTGAGCCTTTTGGGGGCCTGGTGAAGACTTCTGGTCTTTTTGTTTCTGCTCATTACCCTTCTGGTCTGCCTTTTTCTGATCACCGCCCTGGTTCTGGTTTTTCTGCTTAACTCTAGTCCTGACCCATCTATCTGCCTTCTTTCCCAATTCTTGGGGAGAAGTCAGATCAGAATCAATCAGGTGTTGATGCAATAGCTGGTTTTGACAGTTGTTAAGTATTTGCTCTCTCATGATCAAATTATACAATCCTGTATAGTCCTTAAACTTACTTCCCATTAGCCAGCCTTCCAGAGCCTTAGTGGCACAATCTACAAAGTCAGTCCAGTCCTGAGTCTGTGTCTTCTGGGTATCCCTGAACAACAACCTGTATTGTTCAGTGGTTAGGCCAAACCCATCAATCAGAGCACTCTTCAGGACAGTGTAATTATCTGCATCCTCATCACTAACTGTGAGGAGCTTGTCTCTTCCTTTCTCAGAGAAGGAGAGCCACAAGATAGCTGCCCACTGACTTTGGGGTACCTGCTGTACTTTGCAAGCTCTCTCCAAAGCAGTTATCCATTTGTGGATGTCATCCCCACACTTGTAGGGAGGGACAATCTTGCTCAGGTTTCTATTGTCATAGTGCCTGTCTCTATCTCTAGGAATGTTGCTGCCACCAGTGGGTTCTAACCCACTTAACTTTTGCTCTCTAGCCAGAGCAAGCTTCTCTTTGGCAAGGGCAAGTTCTTCCCTCTGAATCCTCAGATTAGCCTCCCTCATTCTGGCTGCATGCTCCTTTCTCTCAGGTGAAGTCATTCCCCTGTGAGAGGAAGCATTAGAGATGCTAGAGACATGGGAGTGGATGGATTCCCTTGAAGGGGATCTGTCCCTCCTGCTTCTCTGTGAAAGCCTACTTGGGGGTCTGTCTGGGGGGACCCCATGCAAACTCCCATGTAAACTTAGGTTAGCCTGGCTAAGTCTCCTTACTTGGCTCTGGCTGTCTACCTCCCCATCTGAAGCCCCATCTGACTCCTCTGTGGTGGGTAGACCCTCCTCTGTGCCTAGGGCACCTGCCTGAGATGCCCTATGAGCATCATACTCCTCTAGGAGTTGTCTTAACTGAAGGAGGGTAGGGTTTGCACCCTGTTTTATTCCTCTGGAGGTACACAAGTGTCTCATCTCCTGGAATGTTAAGGTATCATATCTAGAGGGGATCTTTTGCAGACCTGATCCTCCTGAGAGAGCATCTACTTGATCTACTCTCAGAGACATGATCTAGTGAGGGTGTGGTGTGTGCACCTACCTACACTAGTTGTATCTACTAAACCTCTCTAGTAGTTGTATTCAGGGTGTGTTATTCCCTTCAACCTACAACTACAAAGTCCAGTAGGACTTAAGTATAATAATCTATGTTATATGTACCTAGACAATATCTGTGTGATCTTTCAATTTAGTATCTCAAGATTACAATGGTATTACAACAGCAAGCTCAGATCCCAACCGCTGCTCACCAATGTGAGAAGTTGGCCTGATGTATGATGTCACTAGTTCTAGTGTACACCTTATATCAGTCCAAATACCCTTATGGTGATTGGTTGTAAAGTCAACCTTATAGACCAGCTATCCTAGTGGTAGCATGGACAAGAGCAGTCTTAGGCTAAACTCTGAATGGCATGTGAAGCCAGCTGTGATACCATATATAATCCCTTGAATACCAAATGAAAGGACACCACAACAGATATATATATAAAATAAAGTGTATTTATTCTAAGCAAACCCTCAGCACTCTTTATGAGATTAGAGGTAAGTACAACACAGTCTTATTAATGCATACAGTAAGTCACACAGGTAAGTAATACAGTTAGGCCCTAGGGGCCACGCAAACCATATACTAAGTAAGTGGTATAAGGACCACTGTCACTGAAATAGAATAGGCCTAGGCCTAGGGAATCGCTGGGGCTACACTACACTAGCGTTAGTTAGGAAGTGGGAGGCCCACGGGATTCGTGTGCAGAGTGGAAACACTCACGCGTAATGCGTAAAAGTCAATAGCAATAGTACAGTTTAGAAAACGGTAGATTTAGGACACTTCCGGAGTAGCTAGGAAGTTGAGACTTGAAAACTAGACACTAGGATAGTCACTATCCTGATGAGCACCGGAGTACCCAAGTTACCTAGCCCACAGGCTGCGGGTGCATAGGGGTGAAGATGCGTCGTTTTCGTCGTCGACTCCTATGGATGCCTGAAGAAAGATGCTGACAGGCAGTCAGTGAAGAGTGTCCGGTGGATCCCAAGGCTGGGATCAAGAAGAGAAGAAACCTGCAAGCAGAAGGGACAGAGTCAAGGTCACTAGCCAGTGACCACGTGGAACCAGGAAGGAACCAGGCGATGTCGTGAAGATTTGCAGGTGAAGGTGAAGCTTGTCGCTGCAGCCAGGAGGACCAGGAAGTGTCGAGGACGACCAGGACCAGGAGGCGAGCTGTCCCCCGAAGGCTCTTGCTGTCGGCGGCGTCGAAGTTGGACTAGGACTCACCAAGCCTTGGCAAGCGGAACCCACGAAGAACGAAGGACTTGCTTCTGGTGCAGACCAGGAAGGTCTGGGGTGCTTCTTCTTTGCAGAGAAGCGGGAGCCAGTCTGGAGGAGCCAAACCAGCGCAGAAGATTTCAGGGTGCGTCGTCACAGAGGCCACTAGCCAGCGGGCAAGCAACCGGACAGACGCGGCAAGCAGGAAAATGCTGAAGGGCCCCACGCAGGACTCGTGGAGTGTGGGGGGCTGATCTTCGGTGCAGATGGTGCTTGGGGTTGGGGCTTCTCAATCCCCGGTGCACAACTTCGAGGGTACCTCAGAAGCTGCGCTGTAAGTTACTAGCCACTTTTCCCAGGTAGCCGGTCCCACGTCGCTCGTCGCCTCCACGGATCTCAGCTCTGCTGCAGATGTGGATGAGGGTCGGAGAAGTCTGGAAGTCAAGGCTCTGGTCGGGCTCTGCAGTCGGTTCCTCGTAGAACGGTGGCAAAGCAAAGGGTAGTCTCTTGATGGTGCCTGTTTGCACAGGGTAGCCACTCCTTGGCTACAAGGGAGATTCTTCAGTCTTCTTCTTTCGTCGAATGTCGAAGGTCCAGAGTTTCTGTTCAGTTTTGCAGGTTCAGGATAATCTAAAGTCTTGAGGCCCAACTCTCACTCTTATACTAATCTGGGGGGCTGGGATACCTGCTAGGTCACGCCTTATGGGTGGGACCTGGGAGGGGGTGGTTACACCCACTTCCCTTTGTCCAGTTTCGCGCCAGAGCTGGGGCTGGAGTGCCCCAGCGCCGGTTTGAACTGGACTATGCAAGGAACACCTTGTGTGCCCCAGGCATGTCTCATTCCTTTCAGCCCACCCTGCCCCAATACACTAAAGGCTGTCTGGGGAGGTGCTAGCACCTCCCCAAGCAGGAAACCTATTGTACAGGCCTCCCTGGCTGGGATCACTCCCAGCTGCAGGAGGTCAGACTTGTGTCGTGGCAGCAGCATCCATTTTGTGATGCTGAGGCTTTGGTCAGAGGCTAACAGTTGAAGTATGATTTTAACATGTCTTTCCCTCTAGAAGGGGGGAATAATATTCTCATGTCCAGAAATGGCATGGGGGTATTATTCCCTAGTGTTAGACACCTTACACGACATGTTTTGATAAAGCCAAACCATAGTTACCATAACCGTCTAAGATTATAAGGCACTTTAAGAGTATATGGTAGGCTATATCATAGAACAGCTATAAGGACAAGGTTCCGAAAGCTGTAGACAGGCTCAGCTCATGCTAGAGCACCATCTCACATGTTACCAAGCACTCTGCCTCCAGGATTGTCAAGGCCTGCCATAGGAGTGACTGATAGGTACACATGTGTCTATATGTAAGTTAGGTATAGGAATACTACACCTAAGCAAGGGGTGATTACACGACCTTGCCCCAGCTGAGTGATCAGCCAGTTGTGTCAAAATGGAAGGCCAGGCCAGGGGTGGCATAATACATGCTGCAGCCCCTGGTAGGCCTAGGGTACACCTATGCCCTGGGTACCTAGGGTACACTGTACAGGGGCCAATAAGGTGATCCTATCCAAATGGGTTATGCACCTAAAGTACATAGTATTAATTTAGAGAGAGAACAGCAGGGCTGTGGGTCTGATTAGCAGGCCCACAGCCACATCTAAGTCGAAAACCAGTAAAGCAAAAGCAAAAAGTGGGGGTGAACATAGAAAGCAGACCCTACTCTCCTACAAGGTGTATAAGTATATTTAATAGTATGCTATTGATCTTTCTCAGCATGTATGAGTAAATGTATAGGTAAGTGTTTAGATGTGTGTGTAGATCTACAAAAGACTGAGTGGGTTTTTACAAACTTGTATTGGTGTGTCAATGGTTTAAACATGGTACTCTATAGTTTATACTGAATGATTAAAGGTTATACTACTGTGTGATGAAGTGTTTCAGGTTGTCACGTGGATGATGTCACCAGTGATGTCATCAGTGATGTCATTTGAGATGTCATCAGTGATGTCATCAGTGATGTCACTGACCATGTCATGAATGATGTAATATGTGACATCATCAGCAGTGGTTTGCGAGCGCGCGAGTTATAGTTAGCTGAACTAACTATAACGGAGGAATTTCAATGGTTTTGTACGAGTGAAATGTCCAGCTAACTATAACGCCCCTGAAACCTATGGTTTCTTCAGTGAATTTCTAAGGTTTTTTAAATGCTAATTCCTAACTATAACATGCCTGAAACCTATGATTTTTCAGTGAATTTCAAAGGTTTTTTAATTGCTAATTTCTAACTATGCCTATAGGACATGTGAAGAAAGAAGAAAAAATGCACAGAAAGAAAAAAAAGAAATGCAGAAAGAAGCAACAGAAGTCCTCAAAGACGAAGAAAAGTGCAGGAAGAAGGATAACGTGCAGAAAGAACAAACAGAAGAGCAGAAAGAAGCCTTGTTGCAAAATCATCCTGTACCCTCAACTTTTTCAGACGGATACTGGTGGTAACTTAGTCTGACTAACCAGTCCTAGAGCCAGTGCTATGTTAAAAAACAAGAATACAGTGAAAACACCTGCATACACTAGGGAACACTATGCGTTGGGGTCCCTCTGTGATTAGCATGACCTCCTCTGTAAGCCCATAGTATATAATAAGGCAGGAGATTAAAACTACCTCTTAAAACGCGCCACAGGGCGTGTTTGCACACGTCACCTCAGGCCCCGTCCCCTCCCTTCCCCACTGTGTAAACACGCCCTGTGGCCGTTTTTAGTTGGGAGATTAAGTTCATTTGAATCCTGAGGGTCCCTAGGGTCCAACTAGCCCACTAGGTACCTCCAGTAAGCACCACATAGCTGCGTTGCAGAGAGGTGTAAAAAGTGGCACGGCCTGGACCACTTCTCTGCAACGCAGCTCAGTGGCGCTTAGTGGAAGCACCTGGTGGGCTAGTTAGCCCCCAGGGGCCCTCAGGATTGAAGGGGAATTATTTCCCCAACTTAAAACGCGCATAGGGCGTGTTTGCACACGTCACCTCAGGCCCCGTCCCCTCCCTTCCCCACTGTGTAAACACGCCCTGTGGCCGTTTTAAGTTGGGAGATTAAGTCCCCTTGAATCCTGAGGGTCCCTAGGGGCAAAATAGCCCACTAGGTACGTCCAGTAAGCGCCATTGCAGAGAGGTGTAAAAAGGGGCACGGCCTGCACCACCTCTCTGCAACGCAGAGCAGTGGCGCTTACTGGAAGCACCTGAGGGCTAGTTGGCCCCCAGGGTCCCTCAGGATTGAAAGGGAATTATTTCCCCAACTTAAATCGCGCCACAGGGCGTGTTTGCACACGTCACCTCAGGCCCCGTCCCCTCCCTTCACCACTTTGTAAACGCACCCTGTGGCCGTTCTAAGTTGAGAGATTAAGTACCCTTGAATCCTACGGGTCCCTACGGTCAAACTAGCCCACTAGGTACCTCCAGTAAGCGCCACAGAGCTGTGTTGCTTAGAGGTGTAAAAAGGGGCGTGGCCTCAGAACACCTGTCTGCAACACAGCTCCCTGGGCTAGTTGGCCCTCAGGGACCCTCAGTATTAAAGGGGAATTAATTCCCCAACTTACAACTAGCCAGGGGGCGCATTTGCAGAGTGCTGCAAGGAGGGGGTGTGGCCTCCGGCGCGATGCCGGTCTTTTATTTATTTTATTCTTATAAGAAGGAGGGCTGTGTGGCCCCCCTTCTTTTTATAATTTATTAGTCCTGGGGACCCCATCCCCCAGGGCCTGCACCCTAATTTTTTTTGTTGAAAAAAATTTATTTGGAAGGGGGCCGCGTGGCCCCCCTCCCAAGGCCTTAATCGGCCCCGGGGACCCCAACCCACGGGTCATGGCCTTTTTTTTTTATTCTTAAGGAGGGGGGCTGTGTTACCCCCCTCCTCAGGCCACTTATGGCCCCGGGGGACCCCATCCCCCGGGGCCGGCCTTTGTTTTTTTACTATTTTAAAAAATATATATATTTATAGAAACACCTAGGACATGCTGGACAAACCGTATGTACCTATCACCATGACGATTTGCACGATATTCATTCAAAGGCGACTATGCATACAATGAATCCACGTGGAATGTATTTCCACTGCTAGTGAATCTCTGACGTATCTGACGCCCTACCGTGCCTAATCCCGGCGCCCCCGCCGGTGGGTACTCTCCAAGTAGACACCATTGTCGTTTATTTATGCAAACATGGGTAGCTATTGACGGGCACATTTAATACACACGCACACCAAGCCATTCAAAGGGGATTCGGCAAAAATTCGACCAAACTATGCAAGAAACCCCCCTCACGGTTAATAAAACACACATCCACCGCCGGATGTGTAATACTTTTTATTTTACTCTCTGGAAAGGAGACGAACCTCACTTGAGAGTCACAGCGTGCTCCTGGCTGAGCCCAATGCTATGTTACACCCACCAGTGCCTGCCGAGTGCCACACACCTCTGTGTTGTATTCCACCAGCTAGTGCGTATGCTATGACACTCTCTAGCCCATGTGTACTGTAACACCACCCCGTGAATATATCATGCCACACTTGCCTTCGCACGGGTTATATTGCCCCATCTAACGTGCCTTCCTCGATGCCTATGTTATAACACACAGCGCTATGCCATACATATTACAATCTGGGATCCATATCTTTGTCACAGTACATATGCAACGTTACACTCCCCAGCACATATTTTATATTACAACTTTAGACTAGTTAGGTTACACTACACTGCCCTGTGCATATTACACTCCAAGGCACATATCGCATAGCACGCGCTAGTGCCTGTGCTATCTCACGCTCTCCAATGAACCTGTTATTGCGCACAATGTGTTGCATATTATATTTCACGCCCGGTTCATCTTATATCACACTTTTTGGTGCATAGTTTATACCATATACTATATCTAATTTTCATTTTCAATCGTGCTCTCAGGACTATGTTCTATATAACACTGCGTCCACCTACCCTTTTCACGGGCATTACATTTTGCGATGGGGGGTGGAGGGTCAGGGGGTGTCTCTGCCAAGTGAGCCCAGAGTCACAGTCACAAACGTCCTCTTCTTCCTGAATAAAAGTGAGATTATACTGCATACTTGTTCATATTTTAAGTAGTTCGCACAGACACACATTTTAAAGACAATAAAGTTCCTAATACCCACCTTCTCTGAACAGTTAGCTTGCTGCCCCATCCACCTACTCCCTATCCTCTGTTGTCTGAATCCATGGACTAGCCTCCTCCCTCCTGCCATGCATGGTCTGATGTGCTGCCACTGCCCTCCATTTAGCATGATGTACCAGTCCACTCCTCCTGCCCTGCATTGCCCAATTCTATGCCCCATCATTGACCTCCTGCTTAGCCTCTGTGGTTAGCTTGCTGCCCCTATTCTCCTTCCCCCTGCCCTCCGATGTCTTTGTGCATGCCCCTGCTCCATCCTTTTTGCCCACTATGTTCCATGGACCTGCCACTCCTATCTACTCTGAGTGTTCTGTTGAGCTGCCACTCCCCTCCCACCTACCTAGCATTGTCAGATGACTGTAACCTGTCCCTGCCAGCTCCAACTTGCCTGTCCACATGCCATGCCCCTATCCCCTACCTCCTGTCCTCCATGGTCAACTGCCACACCCTTCTGCCCTCCCTGGTCTGTTGTGCTACAACTGCTCCTCCTGCCTGCCCCGCGTGGTCTGTTGTGAGGCCCCTTTCCCTGAACTCTCTTGTCTGTGCTCAGGTCCTGACCCTCTCTTCTATCTTCCATGGTCCTTTGTGCATACCCCTGCACCCTCCTTCTTGCCCATCATAGCCATTGTGCTGCCACTAACCCTCCCGCTTGCCATGCATGTTCTTCTGTGCTGCCACAGCCCCTCCCACCTTCCCTGTGTGGTCAGGTAGCTGCCCCTGACCCCCTCCCACCTTCCCTCCATGGTCTGTGTGTATGCCATCATAGTCTTACTGTTGCTCTCCATGGTGTGTCTTGCTTCTAGTGCCCATCCTGCCCGACCTCCATGGTCATCTTGCTGCTCCTGCCCTGCCACCTTGCCCCCAGCCCTCTGTTTCCATGTGCAGACCCCTATTCCCTCCTTCCTGGCTTGTCTGTTCCATTGCAATGCCCCAGATCCATCCCTCCTGCCCTTTATGGTCTGTTATGCTGCAGCTTTCTCTCCTGTCTGTCCAGTATGGTCAGCTAGCTACCATTGCCTCTTTCCCCTCTGTTCTCTTTTGTCCATGTGCATGGTCCTGTCCCCTCCCTATTGCTTTCTATGGATTGTTGTGCTGCACTCCCGTCCCGCATGCCCTGTGTAGTGTATTGTGCTGCTGCAAACCCTGATGCCTGCCCTGCAGGGTCAGTTTGGTGCACCTCTCCATGTCCCTCCTGTCTTCTGTTATCCAAGTCCATGTCCCTACCCCAATTCCTCCTGCCTTCCATGATCCAATGTACCATACTTGCGAACATTTTGAACTTGGTAAGAGGGAGATTTTGAAAAAAAAACTGGGGTATTGATTTCCAGATTGTAAACAGGAGACAGATCAAATAAAGCCCATTTGAGCTTAAAAACATTGGACGTGTCCTGGCTGAATCAGGTCTGTTGACATGTATGGTTGTACTACCACTGCCTCTTTCTTCTGCCCACAATGGTCTATTATATTGCCACAGCCTCTCTTGCCAGTCCTGTATTGTGGGTTTGTTGCCCTTGCCCCCCTTTCCACTGCCCTCCATAGTCTGTTGTGCTGCCATGGCCCTTCCTGCCTGCCTAGTGTGGTCAAATTGTTGCCTCTGCACCCTCCTACCTGCCTTCAATTTTCAGAGTTCATGCCCCTGGCCTCTGCCTCTCAACAGTATCCTAATGAACAACTAGATTGCTAACATTCTATATTTATTACAAAAGTGTGGAATGCCTGACGTCATCTTGATGTAATCAAAACTGTAATACCTAGATCATTTCCTTTAGAAATTACATATATGAGAGGGTCTTATTTGCATCAAAATTATGGTTAGTGCTCTAAAAAACTAAAATGAGGACATATTTTCTGAGTTTTCAAATAGCGACAAAGCAATTTTAAATTATTTGTTATCTTTATGTTTTTTTATCCAGTTGACCACTTGATTAAATGTTGCACTTAGGGAAGAGGATGTGGTGTTACTTCCAGAGCTGCAGACTTTGCAACTGGGGAACCAGGTTGGAGTTTCTGCTTCAGCTCGACATTCTGTGATTCTGGTCAAATCACTTAATCTCCCCATGTCTACAACCAAAATGAATTTGTTCTTGTGTGATGTAACCAATGCTCATGTAAAGCACTCCAATACCTGACATGTCTGCACTATATAAAACTGCAAAAACACAACAAATAAGTGTTTTGCACACTTCTGTCATTGGGCTATACTTGGGCTACATCTGGGTGATATTTGGGCTACATTTGGGCTCTTTTGTCTCTGGTGGCCATCTTGGGAGATTTATTTGTTATGAAGTTTCCTAATTTCCTCATTTACTGCAGTCTCCTCAGTAGGAAATGCTTTCAGTTTTTTACTTTTATTCCATCAAGAAGGTATTCAGATATGTCACACATTTGCCATACATTCTGAATGTTAGCACTCTAGTTGCTCATTAGATCACTGTAGTAAAGCTACTGCTCACCACAGAAGTCTGCTGCTGGTATTAAAAGTGCATGTTTCAGTCTGCATGTCAGAATTTTTTAACGAAATAGAAGAGGATTTGAGAAGTCACTCAAAATGTGCCCTAATTTTTCTTTCTTCAGCACTAATCATAATTTCTATGGCAAAATGAACCCCCTCATTGTGTTCCTTTTTAAATTAAATGTTTTAAGTGTTACCAGTTTATTCCAATCAAGATGGCTTCAGGTGTGCCATACTTATGTCATAAGTAAGACAGTAAGCGCTCTAGTTGTTTTTAAGAACACTCTGGGACATTCTGTCATTGGGCTCTACTTGGGCTACATCTGGGTGATATTTGGGCTACATTTGGGCTCTTTTGTCTCTGGTGGCCATCTTGGGAGATTTATTTGTTATGAAGTTTCCTAATTTCCTCATTTACTGCAGTCTCCCCAGTAGGAAATACTTTCAGTTTTTTACTTTGGTTCCATCAAGAAGGCATTCAGATGTGTCACACATTTGCCTTAAATTCTGAATGTTAGCACTCTAGTTGCTCATTAGATCACTGTAGTAAAGCTACTGCTCACCAGGGAAGTCTGCTGCTGGTATTCAAAGTGCATGTTTCAGTCTGCATGTCAGATTGTTTTTATGAAATAGAAGAGGATTTGAGAACTCAAAATGTGCCCTAATTTTTCTTTCTGCAGCACTAATCATAATTTCTATGGCAAAATGAACCCCCTCATTTTGTTCCCTTGTAAATTAAATGTTTTAAGTGTTACCACTTTATTCCAATCAAGATGGCTTCAGGTGTGCCATACTTTTGTCATAAGTAAGACTGTTAGCGCTCTAGTTCTTCGTTAGAACACTCTGGGACATTCTGTCATTGGGCTATACTTAGGCTACATCTGGGTGATATTTGTGCTACATTTGGGCTCTTTTGTCTCTGGTGGCCATTTTGGGAGACTTATTTGTTAGGAAGTTTCCTAATTTCCTCATTTACTACAGTCTCCTCAGTAGGAAAAACTTTCAGTTTTTTACTTTGATTCCATCAAGAAGGCATTCAGATGTGTCACACATTTGCCATAAATTCAGAATGTTAGCACTCTAGTTGCTCATTAGATCACTGTAGTAAAGCTACTGCTCACCAGGGAAGTCTGCTGCTGGTATTGAAAGTGCATGCTTCAGTCTGCATGTCAGAATTAATGAAATAGAACAGGATTTGAGAAGTCACTCAAAATGTGCCCTACTTTTTCTTTCTGCAACACTAATCATACTTTCTATGGCAAAGTGAACCCCCTCATTTTGTTCCTTTTTAAATTAAATGTTTTAAGAGTTACCACTTTATTCCAATCAAGATGGCTTCAGGTGTGCAATACGTTTGTCATACGTAGGACTGTTAGCGCTCTAGTTGTTCTTTAGAACACTCTGGGAAGCTGCAGTAGAACACAAAGGAATCAACTGACAGTCTCTGCCCTTGTTGGATGTACATGTTTTACTGAGAATGTCAGACTTCATTCTCACATGACTGAGAAAGATAATGTGAATTTATAGAAAATATGCTCTCAGTTTAGCTTATAGATCACCTTCCAAACCTCTGTGGAAAAAGCATGAGAAAATAGTTTTCTCTCAAACATGATTCATGATATCACAGCAGAAGGCTTTTTCACATGGTAAAATCACCTTAGAACACACCACAATTCCTAAAATGAGTATGGTACCATCAACAAATGATTTATAATGTAACTAAAGTCTTAAAACCTTCTATTAACTGCAATGCTTTTTAATGAGGTGCTATCATGTATATTGGTCCCAAGATGGCTGCCAATACTTCTTGGATGAAGTACTGACAGCCAATCAGATCTCACGATGAGATGTGTGGTTAGGCTCCGCCCAGATATACCTATCTTTTTAACTCTAATTTTCTCAGGAACTACTGAACGGATTTACACCATTTAAGCAAAAGACACGAGTCCGAACTGAGGACTACCTCTTTGCCAAATTTGGTGTAATTCCGTTGAGCAGTTCGGGCTGTAGCTGCGTCAACAGGTCCTATGGGAAAATGCATGGGGAAAACGTGTTTTGGGACCCCCCTTTTTTCTCGGCCCCCGCTTGACGAATCATCGTGAAATTTTCAGGATAGGAGCAGACCAGAGCTGGCCAAAAGTTTGGAAAAGTTCGCGAAATTTCGTCAATCGGCGCCAACGTTATTCCAAATAGAATGTTGCGGATTCCCTATGGAAAATAGGTCCTAACTATAACTACCTACTGGCGACTTCCAGTAGGTAATATATATATATATATTTATATATAGATATACAGATATATACAGATATATAGAGATATGCATACACACTCACACCGAGAGAGGATGCCCCAGCACATATTGTAAGAAAAGACCAATATTTGAGGAAATAGATTCATATAAAAATGAAAACTATGCCTATTAAGCAGACTCTAATGAAAATATTCCCAATCAACAATAAATGTTTTGCAATATTATTACCGTGGTCTGTACCCCCAGAGCAATATAGGTTTTGTAACCATATAAAATGTACAACCACCAGTAA
Organism: Triturus cristatus; assembly: GCF_964204655.1. Lineage (NCBI taxonomy): Eukaryota > Metazoa > Chordata > Amphibia > Caudata > Salamandridae > Triturus > Triturus cristatus. The sequence goes on along the minus strand of NC_140585.1, from coordinate 817,389,219 downwards.
AACAACTACATGTAAACGGTTGGGGGGCTTGTAAAGACTGCCAGCTGCTGTGCTGAGGCCAACAGAGACCGGATAAGGGGAAATAACTCGTATTCCCAGGCTCCCTGGTCTCCATCTATGCAACTTCTGCACCCGGAAGCGCTTATAAGCATCGCTCGGTCCCATGGAGGGGGGCTCGTAAAGAGTGGCATCTGCTTTGCTGCGGCCAATAGAGACTGGTTCAGGGGAAAGAAGTCGCATTCCCAGGCTCCCCGGTCTCTATCTACGCGACTTCCGCACCTGGAGCCACTTTTTTGCATCGCCGCGGTCCCGTGGAGGGGGGCTTGAAAAGACTGCCATATGCTGTGCTGATGCCAATGGAGATGGGGCCAGGGGAAAGAACTCGCATTCCCAGGCTCCCCGGTCTCCATCTAAGTGACTTCTGCACCCGAAGGTGCTTATTAGCCTTGCTGTGGTCCCGTGGAGTGGGACGTGCCCGGGCCATGCCCAGGCAAAGCCTGGGCCAAGGGCAGGCCCATCCATGCCCATCAGAGCCCGAAGGAGGCTGGGCTGGGTCCCCCTCTAACACCTGAGATCTGAGGGCCATCAAAATGCAGGGAACCACTAGTGTGAGGATGAGATTGGACCTAAACCTTCACCTGTTCCATGTATAAAGGTACCATTTTACCCTCTGATTTCTTTTATAGTCATAATAATAGTGGCATTTATACAGCGTAACAGCTACCTCCACAGAGGTGTCCCGGTGCTATAGCGGAAATCAGGTAGGGTAACTGGTCAGGTGCTAATCCTGGCTAAAGAGCCAGGTCTTCAGGATCTGCCTGAACTCCTGTTCCGTATCCACCCCATGCATATTCCCTGGAAAGGCGTTCCATAACTTGGCTGTCATCACAGAAAAAGGCTCTACTTCCCACTCGCGACTTGGCAAAACGGGGTACACAAAGCAAGTACTGGGAGTTAGATCTTAGAGTGCGTTTAGGTTGGTATGGGCGCAGCCCGTGACTGAGATACCTAGGCCCCTTGTTATGTAGGGCACGATGGGCTAGGGTTAAGGACTTAAACTCGATCCTTTTTGCAACTGGGAGGCACTGCAGTTGCCTAATATGTGGGGAGATATGGTGGCAGAACGGTACCTGGCGGATAAGTCTTGCTGCCAAATTTTGTCCCATCTGAAGTCTATGGAACAGATATAGAGGAAGCCCAAGGAACAAACTGTTTGCGTAGTCCAGTTGAGATGTCACTGTAGCATGGACTACGATCCTGCCGCTTTCTTCAAGTAGAAGGTGCAGAAATTCCCTAAGGCTGTTTAGTTTCCCGAAGCAGGACGACGTAATGTGCTGGATTTGAGTTACGAAGGAAAGGTCCAAGTCCCACTTAATGCCAAAATTCCTAACGGAATTTGCTGGGATTGGGGGGAGCCCAGTTCCGCTGGTAACCAAAGTCTAGCAGGTTGTGGCGAGACCTGGCTGAAGAATAGGACCTCGGTCTTATCCGCATTCAGTTTGAGTTTGTTCAGGTTCATCCAGCATTCGATGTCCTTTAAACACCACGATAATCTGGTAAACAAATCCTCAGAGCGGTCTTTAAATGAAAACACCAGCTGGGTGTCATCTGCTTAAGAGACTGGTATCACTTCTCAGGAATTAATATTAGTAAAAAGGGGTGCCAGGTAAAAGTTAAAAAGTAAAGGGCTGAAGGCCGGGCCTTGTGGCACGCCACACCATAATGGTTTAGGGTCCGATTGATACAGTTGAAGAAATACTCTTTGTGATCGATCTGTAAGGTAAGACCTAATACAAGCAAGAGCTGTATCCTGTAGCCCTACCTGCTGAAGTCTTTCCAGAAGAATATGGTGATCGACCTTGTCAAAGGCCGCCGACAGATCTAAAAGGATCAGCATCGCTGATGCCACTGCATCTACCGACATTCTCACTGACTCCGCCACCTCCATCAGAGCTGTCTCAGTGTTGTAACCTGATCGAAAGCCGGACTGAGAATCCTGTAGGATGTCATGATCATTTATAAAATTGGCCAGTTGCAGTTGGACCAATTTTTCTAACATTTTAGCTGGTGCAGGTAACAGTGAGATAGGGCGTTAGTTACCAAGCTCCTTGGAATCTGCATTAGGTTTTTGGAGCAATGGGAGCAAAAAAGCATGCTTCCAAATATCAGGGAAGATGCCAGAGGACAGCAATGTATTCCAAATGAGGTTTGAGGCTGGATTGATCCAGAAAGCCAAGGATCTAAATAGCTTTGGTGGGCAGGGGTCTGACGGGGAACCTGACTTGCACTTTAAGATTTCAGCTAAGGATTCCTGAACGGATATAGGGCGGAATTCTGAGAGAGTTCCACCGCATTTGATATTGTCCTCTAGCTGAGGTGCCACCGTATGCTCTCCATCTTTAAAGGTGGCATATACTTTCTGGATTTTCTCATCGAAGAAGTTAGAGAGGTCAGTACATAGGGATGGAGAGGACAGAATCTTTCCCTCAAGAACCGATGGACTGGTGAAGGATCTTACAATCCTAAAGATCTCTTTACTTGTAATCTCCGCACTTTCAATGTGCATGATGTAGAATTCTCTTCCAGCTGCCCTCATCATTTTTTTGAGTTTTTTTAAGGCTTCCTTATATGCTATCTTGGCCTCCAAGGGGTATTCTTTCCTCCACAGCTGTTCAAGTCTTTTACCCCTACACTTTTCACGTCTTAGTTCCGTCGAGAATCAAGGGTCTGATGGGGACTCCCTCACGGTCCTCACCACTATCAGAGGAGCCACTGTATCAAGGGCAGAGGTAATCCTTGAATTGAATGCGGCCGGGTCCTCATTCAGATTACCCGTACTCTGTAGACCTTTTGCTAAGAGCACGGGCCTAAGCTATCAGTTGTAGCTTTTTTCCAATTTCTTTGCAGCACCGTCTGTTTGCTTCCCTCAAGCTGTAGATTCCCCAAGCTGAATAAGAAAGGGACCATATGGTGGTCTGTCTATACCAGACATTGAGGGACCTCAACTCTCATAGTCGGGATGCTAGAGAAGATAAGGTCCAGGGTATGGCCAGCTCTGTGTGTGGGGGCATTTACATGTTGAGTGAGGTCAGCTCCACTAAGTGACCTTATTAGCTGAGAGGCCTGTGGACAAGTGGGATCATCCACATGTAGATTAAAATCACCAAGGGCTATGAAAATGGCGTACTGTTACGATTTCAAAGCAAAGGGTGGGGGTCGGCGTTATGCAAACATTTAGGCCCTCAATATTTCCTGGTATAATCAGTTCTGAAGTTGAAATGTCCCAGGTTTCTTTCGCAATGATAGCAACCCCACCACCTCGTCTGTCACCCCTTCTGTTAACGAAAAAGATACGGAAGCTGGGAGGGATAGCAAGGGTCAAGGTGGGTGGGGAATCCTCCTTTAACCACGTCTCGGTTAGGATCCCAGGTGTTATCTATTAGAGATAGCCAAATATCGTCCGCCTGTTTCCGCTGGGTTGTGCTTTTCCCTTGCCCTTTAAAACTTTTCACTGGATCTTGCAATACTTTTTTACAAAATGGGCGAACGCAAGGCAGACAAAGCTGCTAAAAGTGAAACCCTTCCCAAAAATACCAAGGAAATCGGGGAAAGTTAGATCCGATGCGGTTCCATCAAACTTGCAATCTTTGGCCGATATCGACCACTTATTTGAGGAAGTGGAACAACTTTTAAAAACAAACGAGAACAAAGGGAAAGAGAAGAGTTATTTATCAAAAGTCCCAGCAATGTTTAAAAAAGCAAACATTTTCAAACAATCAGATGCAATAACTTATCTTGTAGCGGTAAGTACAGATCCCCATGAATCTTCTGAATCTCTGAATCAAGTAGTCCTTGATAGGGGCAATTTGAACAGCCGAGTGAAAGTGGACAAAACTGAGTGCCCCTTGTATCCTAAAATAAACATAGTCGCAAATGTGTCAAGCCACAACCGTTTTGAACCATTGCTGGAGCAGGGTTTTCTATTTAAACTCAAACTTCAGTTTATATTTTCGTATGTTATAATTAAAATTACTAACGATTAATTATTAAGTATTCATTTTTGTCGAGTGTTTTTATTAATCAACCTTACTAATGAAAGAATTATACGTGGGAATGCAGTTGCATGGCTTAATTAATAAGTGAACTAAGTTGGTGAGCAAATTAATTGAATAAGTGTGGCTAAAGTGCTATTTGTTATGTGTTTGCGCTTTAAAATAATATGCTTTAATGCTTTTTTATGTCGCAAAAGGCTAGATAATTACATACACATAAGGGTATTAGTGGGAATTAACACTGTATAATCAATACGATGTAGTAACGTTGTTTTGTGTTTCTTTTTAATTAAGTTGTCCATTTTGGCCTGTTGAGAAATGGCCGACATCTACAGCCTGCATTTGAGTAGATGAAATACGAAGAGAGGCCTCGCTGAATATGGTTGAAAATATGACCTCGGCCTCTGTCTGAGCTAAAAGTTATGAAAGGACAACTTACTCTGGGATGGTCGCCAGATATCCTTGGAGGAGAACAATTGTCACAAATGAACATTTTTGATAAACTTGCGGTGGCTTCACTGCGAGTGAAACAATTCCGGAGAAGAGCATCCATGGATGTTGCATATTTAGTTTGACTTCCTTTTTCCGTGTTTTTATTTTTGAGATATCCGAGAGCGGAGATTTTTCTAATGTTGCGAGTTAACATCCTTTCCTGCTCGCTCTGCTCAACGGACGCTTAGAGCTTGTTTGTAACTTTTAGTATGTACATTTTAGTATAAATATTGTTAGACTAGAGAGGGTCTAAGGCCACTTCTTCCTGAACTTATGCTCAAGAGGATCGATGCTGATTGAGAGAACGGCGACTCGAGAGACTTTGATTCTTTACTGAGAGACCTGTCCTGACCTAAAATACGACATTTAGCTAGAATAGGTAATTATAAGAATAATGATTTTGCAATTGAATGACTTTTCATTTGAACTAATTTAGATAAAATAACCTTTGTTTGAATTTCAGTGTCGGGTGGTTATTTCTTTGTCATTTATTGAGATTTCAAATGTGTTCTTATTGTTTAAATCATGACTCGAGACAATTCAATTAGGTTGCATTGACCTCAAATTAGATGCAGATTGATTTGGGAGTTCTCTCGTATATTTAGTGTGGATAGAGTAATAGAATGAATGTTGGTGTTATGGGCCCCACCAGCGTATGATGAGTGTATGTGCGTATGACTGTGAAATTACTCTATCCGTGGAAGTAGGGAGAATTTATAAGCTCTGATCTGCAGCAGTTTCCTGGTAGCAGTATGATGGTTTTGATTATTGTCTTGATCTGATAAATTGCTTGTAATAGGCTTTGGATTTATTGATTTATTGATTGATGTTGATATATGTACTAACACTAAATGTTGAAGTCGTCGTATTGAGTTATATGTAGTGTGTACGGCTTCTGGGACGTAGGAAGTCGGTGACGGTTCCGTAGTAGGGCAGAGGGAAGTGAGTGCTGCTCTCGGGAAAGACGGGATTGTTGGCCCTGTACGAATGCAGGGAAAAGCGTGTGACAATTGAAGTTGCGCGTCGCATTGTCTGGGTTCGGATTCAGTGACATCGCCGTGTGTTACTACTAGAGACGTATTTCTGTGTATAAGAGTAGTGTGTATGGTAGCAAAGGTTATCTGTGAAACTCTGGTCTTAAGTCCCAGGGATCCGTAAGGTTCGCCGTTAAAGCTTACCGCTGGAGAAGTAATAGGTATTCTCGGAGCTTGTTTGAAGGACTGAGCAGAGGTAAGCGCTGCTTGGTTAACGTGTGTTATAATTCTGTAGTGGGACAGATTGTTTGCTGTTCTCGGGAAAGGCAGGATTCTGTGTAAATGTACTACATTTTCTGGTGTGAAAGTGCGTGAATGTATGGGCATTCAGTTGATTGTAAAACTCTTAGGAACAACATTCCGGGAGAAAACAGTTAAAGGATGCATGTTAGAAGGGCAGAGTAAAGGGATGTGCTACTGTGTCAACGAAAGTAATAATTTCGTGGTAGAGCAGAGGTAAGCGCTGTTCTAGAGAGTAGCGGGATTCTCGTGGGAAAGGTCTTTACTATTCTGTGGTTAGCGAAGCAGACAATGGAGATGTTTATATGTTGTAACTAATAGATTTTTAGAATCTGAAACAGAGTCTATCGAGAAGGTTTTGTAAAGGAGGGGTAGACGAGTGACAGGAGACAGGAGTAGAAGCGACTGCAGCGACTCCTGACGTCAGAAAAGACCGCGCTGTGATTGGACAGTGGGTTAGAACAGCGAAAGCGCTGTGATTGGTGCGTTGGTGTTAGCCGCGCAGGGATTGGAAGGAGAACAGGGTGACGTAGACGCTCCGGGATTGGTGCGTTAGTGTGAGTCGCGCTGTTATTGGACAAAAGATCGTACAGTTGTAGAAAGGACTAGAGGGTTGTGGTAAACGTGAAAATGTATTACCAAGCGGAGGAAAAGAAGAAGAAGTCCTTGTTCAGTAAAATTAAAAAGTGGTTTGACAAGGATAAGGACATAATAACTAGAGAGGGTGAATTACTACCTCCGACAAGAACCCCTGCATCCTTCATTGTTGCGAAATATGGGTATCATACCTGTATATGGTTAGACAATTGGGCTAAGTACACTAGAAAAGATGGTGTTTTAGCGTTCCCGGAACATGGTTCATTTAATTTGGCCGTGTTGAGAAATTTACGGGAAAAAAGGATGTGTCTAGAGCCTAGACCAAGGCCAACACAGTTCGAGGCATTGGTTGAATGGGAAGATGAGGTGCATGAGCGAGAAAAGCAGAGGAGTGGAGGTAATTATAGGTACATGTTTGGGAGGAAATATGATCGTGAAACTCATCATGATCGAATGAGGAGATGGCGAGATGCTAGTATGTCAGAGGGACTATATCCTGTGAGAACTGTTGAGGAAGCAGAAGGGAGGAAAGGTACGGAAAAGGTACCTAATGCAGAATTGAGAAGGTATGGGGCTAATGAATATGAGGATGAAGTCTTAGATGACATGATCTACAAGAGACCACCTCCATATAGACAAGAACCAGAGGTGAGGACACCAGTTGCTACCCCAGTGAGAGATACTTTGAAAATTATTAAAACAGAAGTTGTGACACCTGATCTGAAAAGTGGGTGGTAGCTCTTTCGCGGAAAGGGAGAGAGAGAGAGAGCGAGAGAGAGAGACTGCAATCGGGGATGAAAAAACAAGAGAATTAGCAAGAACCACATCTGAGTTGACAGAGAAAATCAGGGAATTGACAAAGAATCTAGAAGCTGTTACAGTGCCTGTAACCATAGGTCCGGTTATGCCTATTTTTGATAAGCAAAGAATGGGTGAAAGTGGTTTGACAGTTCCATATGTGGGAAATGGACTAGTTAGTTCAGAGTCTAGAATGAGGACGGAAGAGAGTCATTTGAGACAGTTGAGGCATGATATATGTGATGAAGAGTCAAATGTACAGCCTAATTCAGGATTGAATACTGTTTGTTTCGGAGGTTCAATTTTGGAACCACAGAGGATGGCAGAAAAAGTGAGTACAGTGAAAAAGTCTACAGAAATAACGGCTGAGGATTTGAATGATTGGTTGAAAGTTCTTCAAAAAAAGGATAAAGATTCTCAGGCAATTGATGTAGCTAGGTTGCGTATAGAACTGGAAGAACTTATAGCAGGGACAATTCCTACAGAATTGTTGAAAAATCATCATGATGGAGAGTTGTTATTCATGTGCAAGAGTATCACCTGGAGGGCTAACAATACACATGACAGGTTAAAAGGAATAGCGAGTGAAATGGGAGTTGACATGGATAAGGTGAAAGCTTTGCAGAAGCCTTACCGAGTGGATTTTTCGGATAAGGACATCGAGAATCTAAATGATGTTGGCCGAACAGGGCAGATTAAGGAAATGATTTCCTTATTGCAAAAATGGGGTGATGTGGAAAAGTGGAAGGATAGATGGTATAAGAAAAGGGAAGATACAGTGGACAGGACTTACTCAGCATTCCCCATGAGAGAAAAGGAAAAAACAGTGGATGCTTATCCTATGAGAGAGATTCCTGGAGGAGGATATGTACATGTCCCATGGACTAGGCAGGATATTTTGTCATTTACGAATGATTTCCCTCGACTGAGAGAAAGGCCTGTCGAGTGGTATAGGCAGGTAGACAGGTTTGTGAAATTGTCAAAAGTGCTGTGGATTGACCTGAATAGTCTGTTTGATATAATTGTTCCAGCAGACTTGTGGGCAGAGTGTAAAATAGTTGTAGATTGGCCTGCCAAGGAATACCCAAGAGATCAAAGAACAGGAGCTCCAGACCCGGAGGTTATGAAGAAATATGAGCAGGTCATTGTGTTCCTGAAGAATAAGGTACCCCCTAAAGAGACAGATTGGGTTAAGATAGATCGAACACATCAGGAAGCAAAAGAATCAGTTCATGCTTTCTACGAAAGGTTGATACTGGCTTTTAAACAGTTCAGTGGAGATGAACATCTGGGTGATAAGGATTTGAGTCATTTTGTATACAGATTTGTATATGGCTTGAGACCTGAAATCAGTGAAATGATTCGTGAGCACACAGTTGATTGGCAGAGTAAGAAGATTGATGAGATCTTGAGACATGCGAAGTACTTCAGTGATGAAATTGAGGCAAAACAAAGAAAGCTGAAGGAGAAAGCAATGTGGGCACAGGTGAAGGTTGCAGAAAGACAAGAAGCACAGCTGGTTGAACAAGCAAGTAATCCAGGAAATAGGCCCAGATATGGTACAGGAAAAGGAAAGGGGAACATAGAAGAGGCGAAGAAGAAATTTCCGTGCCACAACTGCGGAAAATTAGGGCACTGGAGATCCGAGTGTACGAATCCACCATTAGTGAGTAATGATAATCAATCCTTGAATCAACAGGTGCAGAACGAGGGGTGTAATCATCAGCAGCAACAGCAGAAGGTTGTCAAGCAGCAGAATCAAGAGCCAAAACCGCCCTTGCCACAGAACAGAGGATCCCAGAAATATAACCAGGACTCAGGATTCTATAATGATGAACAGGTAAACAAACCGAGACGTACTAATCCAGTGCAACAATACTGGTTAAAGAATGAGGGAAGTGAGTCTGAAGGGGACTTCTGACGATGCCGAAGAGAGGAGGAAGAGTGCATACTTGGAGCAACTCTAGAAATAGACCAGGCAGGACCATTTGTAGATGGGAAAATAAATGGAGAAAGTGTTACTTTTTTAGTGGACACAGGAGCGACAAGATCAACTGTCAGGTCAGCAGATATAAGAAATCTTCCTCTCTCGGACGAAGCAATCCAAGTGGTTGGTGTAGCTAATACACAGATTAAGACTCGTCTTACTGAACCAGTAAGGGTAAGGATAGGGAAAATTTCAGATATGCACAGGTTTGTAGTGTGCGACACTAGTCCAGTGAATTTGTTAGGTAGGGACTTATTGTGTAAAATGAATTGCACAATTTTTTGTACTCCGGATGGAATAGCCTTTGAGACACCAGATGAGGATGTCTTATACAGGATGACTCTGGATAATAGAGAAAGGGAGATTGTTGGAACATATGCTGTATTTAATCCAGATGACTTGCCTCAAGAGTTGAGAAACACAGTAAAAGCAGTAGTCTGGGATTTTACTGGAGAGGATGTGGGATTGATGAATAATGTAGATCCAGTAAAGATTACAGTGAAAGAGGGAATCACTTACCCTAATATCCCACAATACCGGTTGACACCAGAGATAATTGAAGGAATAACACCTATAATTGATAAAATGATTCAGCAAGGTGTTTTGAGAGAGTTACTGAGTAGCCCATGTAATTCACCAATAATGGGACTGAAGAAACCTAATGGGAAGTTCAGGATTGTACAAGATTTGAGAAAAGTTAACAAAATTGTGGTATCATGCTGTCCCATTGTGCCAAATCCATCAGTGATTTTGTATCAGATTCCTCATGATGCTGAATGGTACACAGTAATTGATTTGTGCCATGCTTTCTTTTCAATTCCATTGCATCATGACAGCCAGCCGATTTTTGCATTTCGGTTTGGACAGCGTATTTTGGCATGGTGCCGAATCCCACAGGGGTATACAGAGAGTCCTTCAATATTCAATCAGTTGCTGAAGAAATCTTTGGAGAGTCTGACTATGCCTGAAAGCTCAGTTCTAGTGCAGTATATTGATGACCTACTTGTGGCATCAAAGACACGTGAAGCTTGTGAAGTAGATACCATACCTTTACTGAATCATCTAGCAGATGGAGGGTTAAAGGTATCTCCAGCCAAATTGCAATTTTGCAAGAAAGAAGTACATTATCTTGGACACAATATTGAAAAAGGTCTAAGAAAAGTGACCATTGACAGGATCAAAATTATCAGAGGAATGAGAGCACCAATGACCCAGAGAGAAGTGAGAATGTTCCTGGGAATGGTGGGTTATTGTCGTCAGTGGATAAGTAACTTTTCCCTGATAGCAACGCCACTGATTAAATTGACCAAAAGTGAAGTAAAAGACCCATTGGAGTTGAATGCAGAACAAATGGCAGCATTCGAAGAATTGAAGAGCAGATTATGTGAAGCTCCTGCTCTAGGAATGCCCGACTATGAGAAGGAGTTTGAGCTGTACTGTAGTGAGAGGAATGGATGTGCACTTTCAGTGTTAATCCAGAAACATGGACGTCTGAGAAGGCCAATTGCGTACTTCTCATCAACACTTGACCCAGTAGCTGTGGGTTTGCCAGGTTGCCTGAAAGCAGTAGCTGCTACATGCAGAAGCTTGGAACAGAGTGAGGGTATAATAATGGGATATCCTGTACGGGTGTTCGTACCTCATGATGTGGCAATTCTTTTGACAAGAAGCAGAACTCAATATATGTCACATAGTCGGCTGACTAAATATGAGAAAATCATTCTGGGAGCATCAAATGTGACTCTTGAAAGATGTGTGAATGTGAATCCAGCAACACTGTTGCCAGATGCTGAAAATGTGAGTGTGAGAGATGATGTTGATCATGATTGTTTGGATGTGCTTGATTACTGTACGAAACCGAGACCAGACATAAGAGATCTGCCACTACCTGAGAGTGATCATGTGTTGTTTGTGGATGGATCATGTCTGAGAACAGAAGAAGGTGTGCTGAGTGCAGCATATGCGGTGTGCAAAGTTTCAGAAGTTATGGAAGCTTCACCTTTGAAAGGAGTTAAGTCTGCTCAAGTAGCGGAATTGGTGGCACTGACAAAAGCTTGCAAGATTGGGAAAAATGTGAGAGTGACTGTAATGACTGATAGTCAGTACGGATTTGGAGTGGTTCATGACTTCGGCCAGCTTTGGCTACAGAGAGGTTTCTTGACCTCAAGTGGAACTCCTATAAAGAATGCTGAAGTGATTGGGAAATTGCTTGAGGCGATACAGCTGCCTAAAGAACTAGCAGTTGTGAAATGTGCTGCTCATGGACAGGGAAATGATTTTGTTACTCTTGGTAACCGGTTCGCAAATGACATAGCACAGTATTGTGCAAAGAACAATCATTCCATTAACAGGGGAAGAGAGAAGGAGATGTCTTTTTGTTCTGTGATGTTTACTAATGTACTGGAAACATGGGATGAGGTGAGGCAGTTGCAGGATGAAGCCGGTGATGAGGAAATGAGAGATTGGATTAAAGCAGGTTGTGCACCAAGAGAAAAAGATCATGTTTGGATCTATAGGGATGGAAGACCAGTCATGCCAAATTCTATGTTGTCAACAATGGCAAGAATGTATCATGGCCAGGGACACCTGGGGAGGGATGCTATGATTAGGTCCTTCAAGCAGACCTGGTACAATGCAAAGTTCAGGCTGATTGCAGAGAGCATCTGTCAAAGATGTTTGATTTGTCAGCAATTCAATACTGGAAAGAAAACAGTGGTGAGCCTAGGAACAATAGGCAGAGAAGGAGGTCCTTTTACCAGAATGCAAATAGATTTCATTGAAATGCCCCAAGTCAATAGATTGAGGTATGTTTTAGTGGTAGTCTGTTTGTTCTCAAGGTGGGTGGAAGCATATCCAACTAGGAGAAATGATGGAATAACAGTGGCCAAGTTGCTGTTAAGAGAGTTGATTCCTAGGTACGGGTTCCCAGTAACGATTGAGTCAGACAGAGGTGGACACTTCTACAATGAACTCATGAGTTTAATTTGTGAAGCATTGAGCATACAGCAGAAGCTACATTGTGCATACAGACCAGAGGCTTCTGGTGTAGTTGAGCAGATGAACGGCACAATAAAAAACAGAATTGGCAAGATGTGTTTAGCCACTGGAATGAAATGGCCTGATGTCTTGCCTCTAGTGCTAATGACTATTAGATCTACTCCAGACAGAACTACGGGGTTGAGTCCACATGAAATATTGATGGGACGTGCAATGAGACATGCATTCGTGCCTGTCAACAAGCTGATGACTATAACTGATGACATGATTTTGGATTACTGTAAAGGCCTGGCTGACGCAGTTCATTCTGTGTTTCACCAGGTTGGAGAAGACGCCACCACACTTGAAAAGAAGCAAGCCCATGATCTGAGCCCAGGGGACTGGGTGAGAATAAAAGTGCACAGAAGAAGAAATTGCTTGGTTCCGAGGTGGGGAAGGCCAAGACAAGTCATTCTGACTACAACGACTGCTGTAAAGTGTGCTGGAGTGAAGAACTGGATTCATGCAAGTCATACTCTGAGAGTTCCAAATCCAAAGGATGGGACTGGGAAAGAGTATTTTGAAGAGTCAGATTCCAGTGATGATGCAGACATTGAAACAGTGAGAAGAAAAAAGAATCCTGAAAGAGAGTCAGAAAGAGAGTCAGGTGATTCTTTTTTCTTACCAGAAGATTCAAGAGTTTCAAGGGAAACATTGAAAACCTCAGAAGAGAGTTCAGATTCTGGAAAAGTGCCTGAAGTTCTAACTAGCAGTGAAAAAGGAAAAGAGAAGGAAAGAGTGATTCCACAAAGACTATACCTGAGTCAAATGAAGAGATTGAGAGGAATCCACCTGAGATTACCTCTGAAGAAGTAGGGTCAGAAGAAGATAGAGAGGGACAGATTGCGGAAGACCCCCGAGGAGGTGTAGGGAACATTCCTGATAAGCTAGGTGAAGGGACAAGTAGACAGCAAGAAGATTGCGTGTCAGAGACCCGAGGAGGGACAGTAGTAGGGAAATCTCAATCGGTGGAGAAGAAGACTGTGGGAAAAGAGAGAATCGTTGATGAACAAGAGGCAAATGAGACAGAATCGGATGAGAGTGAGAATGAGATACCAGAGGGTCGAGTTCTGAGAAAGAGAACTTGGATTGGAGAAAGAAACAATAGAGAAGTGAAACAGAAAAGAAGTGTAAAAGGAGATCTTTGGCCTAACAAGATAAAGAGGCTGAGATATCGGCTAACACAAGTGAATTCATCGAAAGCTGAACAGGTGAACGAAGTGTCAAGCCAGAACCAAGCGAAAGAAGAAGAACGGAAAGAACCAAAGGAACCAGAGGAGATCAAGAGAATCAGAAAGCCCAACCAGAAGTATAGGTCACCAGAATGGACATATGTGGCACTGTCTGAAGAAGAAGAAGAGGCAGAGAGTCAAGGAAATCCAGAGGGGACCTTACAGAAAGTGGTTGAGGAGGAGAAAACTGTCGGAATCCTGAGAGTTATCTTGTCTGACATTGGAGAAGAGACAGATGTTCAGGATCTGATACAATTTGATGTTGCTGAAGAAGAAGTGAAAAGTGATGAAAATCCAAATTGAGTGAACTAAAGGAGTCACTTGGAGAAGAGTGAAGACAAAGAGCCTTAGAAATTAACAGATTGAAACGATCTAGTGTCCTAGAGACTCAGTAGTGAAGTAGTAGAGGCTAAGTCAAAAGACACAGTCAAAGTAGTAAAATGGCTAACACAGAAAATAATCAAAGTAGATGTACCTTCTTGAAAAGATGGTGTAGAATGTGCTGCTGCTGTACAGGACTATTAATGCTATTATGGAGTGTACTTGCTTTATTAGTTACCTTTAGAGTTTCAATAGACACTTTTGGAATACATACTGAGAATATGACTAACATAGGGAAGAGTTCACCGAAAGTAGTACCAACTAGAATTAGTAATATATACATACATAAGGATAGGTCAATTAATGATTTTTCTAGCAATGTTTTTTCAAAATTATTGTATGAATATGTGAAGACAATGGAAGTGAGGGATTGCTACGTCTGTATGCAATTGCCTGCATCCGTTTCAGAGGGAGTTACTTATCATCATCTCCCAGCTACGTATGGGATTTCATGTAGTGTGTTGAGTAGTATTTTTTATTTGTTAGGGAAAATAGATTATGAGATGTCTAATAAGGATACCATTTTTGGGCAATTACCTATGAATAAGAAACTGAATCCTGCTAGAGAAGCTAACATTTTTGGTGAGATTTTTATTGAAACAGAAGAATTAACATTAGATTACATTTTTAGAAACAATTTAACTTGTAGTTTGAAGGAAGAAGAAAAAGCTTTCCTAGACATGGTAGAGAAAAGGAGAATGAGCATGCATGAAAAGGCAGGAGGATATAAAATGAGTGAGACAGTGTGGGACATTGAGATGGGAAAGGAGTTGAAGAATGGGGCCAGTCCAACTTTGGCTTTAGATGCACCACAGAAGGGTAAACTATGCATTACCAGAAGGAAATCCCAATATGATAATTATTTTGTTGGGACTAGTGAGTGCCATGATACATACTTTATTGCAACGGGATGGGGATTTAAAGGAGGAGAAGATCCAGTTTTCCCGGGAGTGTATTATATTTGTGGGAATAAAGCTTATTATAGGTTGCCTGACCATTGGTATGGCACATGTTATGTTGGCCTGGTCTTTCCAAAGATGTTCCATATGGATAGAATAGAAGATGCAGAACAAATTAATTTACTAACACGCTTTAGAAGAGAGACTTGGTCAGAAATTGTAGGAGATATTTTTGGAGCTTTGATACCAGCAGTGGGAATTTCACTCAATGCATATGGAATTAGGAAGCTGTCAACAGTGGTGGATCGCTTATCGACAAATACCGCTGGAGGCTTTCTTTTGGTAGATACAGAAATGGTTGCCTTACGCGCCATGTCTATGCAAAATCGACTTGCCCTTGACATTCTATTGGCAAAAGAGGGTGGAGTCTGTGGAATGCTGAAAATTCAACATTGTTGCACTTATATTCCTGATGAAAGCAAAGATCTGAAGGTCTATATCAAAAATATTACTGATTTGCATGAAGAATTAGTACCACTGGAAGCTGAAAGTATCTGGACTAAAATGGCTAATAAGATGATAGCTGTTAAGAATTTTATTGCTAAGATAGGTAGTACCATTTTTGGTAAGATATTATTTCCATTGACATGTGTGATTGTTGCTTTATTGATTCTTAGATTAGGGTGTTTATGTTGTAGATTTAGGAGAAATAAGAAGAAAATAACAGAAGAAAATGTTAAAAAGAGACAAAAGAGGTCGGAAAGAGACCCACAAGAAATAGAATTAGAAGAATTTAGGGAAAGTATGTACTTAGAAACGAAAAGAGATGATGAAAGAGAAACGGGAGTTTAATGAGTTCAATGTAAAAGCAAAAAGACATTTGAATTTCTCCTAAGAAAAAGGGGACTACATTTTTTGGGTTGGATTTTTGTGGTGATGATATATCACCAAAGGGGGGATTGCTGGAGCAGGGTTTTCTATTGAAACTCAAACTTCAGTTTATATTTTCGTATGTTATAATTAAAATTACTAACGATTAATTATTAAGTATTAATTTTTGTCGAGTGTTTTTATTAATCAACCTTACTAATGAAAGAATTATACGTGGGAATGCAGTTGCATGGCTTTATTAATAAGTGAACTAAGTTGGTGAGCAAATTAATTAAATAACTGTGGCTAAAGTGCTATTTGTTATGTGTTTGCGCTTTAAAATAATATGCTTTAAGGCTTTTTTATGTCGCAAAAGGCTAGATAATTACATACACATAAGGGTATTAGTGGGAATTAACACTGTATAATCAATACGATGTAGTAACGTTGTTTTGTGTTTCTTTTTAATTAAGTTGTCCATTTTGGCCTGTTGAGAAATGGCCGACATCTACAGCCTGCATTTGAGTAGATGAAATACGAAGAGAGGCCTCGCTGAATATGGTTGAAAATATGACCTCGGCCTCTGTCTGAGCTAAAAGTTATGAAAGGACAACTTACTCTGGGATGGTCGCCAGATATCCTTGGAGGAGAACAATTGTCACAAATGAACATTTTTGATAAACTTGCGGTGGCTTCACTGCGAGTGAAACAATTCCGGAGAAGAGCATCCATGGATGTTGCATATTTAGTTTGACTTCCTTTTTCCGTGTTTTTATTTTTGAGATATCCGAGAGCGGAGATTTTTCTAATGTTGCGAGTTAACATCCTTTCCTGCTCGCTCTGCTCAACGGACGCTTAGAGCTTGTTTGTAACTTTTAGTATGTAAATTTTAGTATAAATATTGTTAGACTAGAGAGGGTCTAAGGCCACTTCTTCCTGAACTTATGCTCAAGAGGATCGATGCTGATTGAGAGGATGGCGACTCGAGAGACTTTGATTCTTTACTGAGAGACCTGTCCTGACCTAAAATACGACATTTAGCTAGAATAGGTAATTATAAGAATAATGATTTTGCAATTGAATGACTTTTCATTTGAACTAATTTAGATAAAATAACCTTTGTTTGAATTTCAGTGTCGGGTGGTTATTTCTCTGTCATTTATTGAGATTTCAAATGTGTTCTTATTGTTTAAATCATGACTCGAGACAATTCAATTAGGTTGCATTGACCTCAAATTAGATGCAGATTGATTTGGGAGTTCTCTCGTATATTTAGTGTGGATAGAGTAATAGAATGAATGTTGGTGTTATGGGCCCCACCAGTGTATGATGAGTGTATGTGCGTATGACTGTGAAATTACTCTATCCGTGGAAGTAGGGAGAATTTATAAGCTCTGATCTGCAGCATTACACCTGGATGATGAAATCACGGGTCCACAGGTCTCCTCTATGGAAACAAATTAAGTTTCACTGTCTAATAACACTGTTACTAATCATGACGTGAATAGCCCCCTTGATATAATGGTTACTAAACTGGATCACCTAAAAAATTGTATACTTTTGCTGTCGGCCCAAGCCACTAAATTATCAAATAGAACTTGTCCTTGTGATTATGACTAAACCTGTCACAGGGAGGTTCATGAGTCTTTGTCAACAGATCAGTCAAGTACGCATTTTACGAATTACAACAGAAAACAACTTGGGAAAATGGCTGTCCCAGGAAGAATACTGAATAGTCCTCAATTTGCAGTGGAGAAATATAGCTCTGAGCCACTGAGACCACAAAATTCCTCGGATCGTTTTAACAATAAACTGACACCCTTCACTTACTTGAGCAATAAGAGAAATCGTTATAGTGGCGGGTGCCCAGCCATAACTGTCAACTCTGGTTTGCTCCCTCCCAATTTGCCAAGGAGATACTGTGATAATAATCACCCTATGTTGCCACAAGAACCCTTATTTACTGCTCTTTTGAACTCAATTCATATTACCCAGGTCCCAAAGCTGAAATCAGACTCTTATGAGGACTCTGAAGCCTTGATCAAAAAAGCAACCCACTGGCTGAGGGCTGCGCGGAAATGTCTCTCCGTGGACAGATCTGACAGTGTGCATGCTAAAAGATATTCTCCCAGTATAATGACTCATGACTACATACAAGTTGCTTTTAAGTCACATGATTTGGTTGAAAATCGTATTAACTTCGAATTACACACTTGCCATCTAAATGGGATCAAACTGCTGGGAATCAGAATGAAGGCATCTCCACCACCCACTGAGACCCTAAGAGACATTTTTGCTGGTCCAACGAACCTGGAAGAAATTGACTGACTAATGTGTATTCCTAGAACGAACTACCATATACTTGGGAGGAGCCTAGCGCGCATCCAAGATGGTCGCGTGAGCACAGGGCTCCCCGGACCCTCGCTGCTCCTCGGAATTTATCCTGAATCTATCCTGACCCGGTTGATGGAATCTGGGAGACGAATGCTGGCTGAACACTAAACTCCTTTCGGAAATCAAATCGGACCTGGCAATCCGGAGTTATGGTGGTTTGAACTTTTGAGGCCCACCCTACGGCAGTGCCCGATGCGAGGGTGATCTGTGGAGCCGGGGCCTAGTTGAACAACAACGGCAGCGGAGCGGTGCCAGTGGCCGTCACATCACTTTCGGTTTCACTTTTGGTCTTTGAGGGGCTGGACTGTGGACTTGCCTGGTGCGACTGGGCTTCCATTTTGCCTTCGCTTGATGCCGGTGGCTTCGTCTGCTGCCAGTGTGCTCATTGACGGTGGTCCCTTCGCTCCACCATATTGCGGCCTGTGGTGCGACACACGTCTGCCTGGTCTGTGCCACCTCGACGCTTCCTCGGTGGTCCCCTTCGGCGATTGAGGTTCTCATGGGAGGCAGGGGAGACCCCGAGAGGCGTAAGACCAAGACATCCCTACGTGGGGGACCGGTCCAGACGAACAACATGGACCGCTACACTCAGGGTAAAGGATCCCCCGGGACAGCCAATGTCCCCCCGGATGACACCAGTGGTGGCCCGTCCGTTTCTCCGGATCTGTCCCTGCAGGACATCATGGGCGCCATTACGGGTATCAGAGAGACCATCGCTACACAGTACGAGGCCTTGGCCCGTAAAATCGACACGGTGGCCATTGACATTACCCTAATCCGGGCGGATCTCTCTAAGACCAACGAGAGGGTTCAATCGCTGGATGTGCGGACGTCCTCCCTTGGGACGGACGTGTCGGACCTGAAGGCCACTCTCGTCGATCTCAAGTCGGCCAATGATCTGATGGCCCGGCGGCTGGAAGACTTCAAGGGACGGGCCCGCCGCAATAACATCCGCGTCATAGGCGTTCCGGAGACCTCCGATAACCGCCCGGTTGATCTTCTGGTCGAGGAGCTCATCCTCGAACATCTTGCTCCCGCTGGCCTGAGTAAGTTTTTCGCTGTGGAGCGGGCCCATCGAGTCCCAGGTGGCCGGCCGCGACCGGGTGCCCCCCCGAGGCCTATCGTTGCGAGACTTTTCCACTACAGAGACCGAGACGCGATTCTGCAGGCCTCACGGGTTCATGGCCCGGTCCGACATGAGAACTCGTCCATTAACTTTTTCCCGGACTTCACCCAACTTGTCCAGAAACAGCGGATGGGCTTCCAGGGGGTGAAGCGGCGTCTCCGGGACCTCGGTCTCAAGTACTCTATGCTTTATCCTGCAAGGCTCCGAGTGGAACATGAAGATCGGACTACCTTTTTTGACTCTCCTGTGACTGTGAGTGACTGGCTGGATTCGCTGCCAGACCGGGGTGACCGGACTGGGCCCTCTGCCGGAACCGAGGGTGGTGGGTCTCCTTTGGAGTGACTTATGGTCCCGGACTCTGCCAGGTTGTACTGTTCGGCTGGGTTCTACTTCTTTTGTGCATTTTGTTTCACTATGTTGTGTGTGGGGAGCGGGCGGGGACAGGTCCCCTCCCTCCTCCGGGGTCTTTTCGTAGAATGGGGTTTGTAGGGCGACAGGCACACTGCAAGTTGGGGTGGTTTGAACCGCAGGGGTGCAGGGTGGGGGGTGTTGGAGTTGGGGGGGGTTGGTGGGTGGGTGGGGTTGTTTGCATTTGTGTTTTTTGTTTTCAAGGCGAAGTATTGGCTATGGTTCATCCTTGGGTGTTGAGCTCCTTGCTAGGGGGCCCCTGATCTACTGGATGGGATGGGGGGGATGGGTTGAGACTGATGTCTTGGAACGTCAATGGATTGGGGGACCGTATCAAACGGGGTGTTGTGCTGCAATATCTGCGTCGTTTGACTCCTGATGTGGTGTTCTTACAGGAGACGCATTTGGTTGGCAACGTTTGTCGGGCTATGAGCAGGGGGGGATATCGACTTGTGGCCCACTCTGGTTTCACCACTGGTTCGAGAGGGGTGGGCATTCTCTTGCGAGCTTCACTTCCGTTGGAGATCACCAGGGTGGTCCCAGACGATAGAGGGCGCTATGTGGCTCTGACTGGGAGGTGGGAGGGGCAGTCCCTTTCCTTGATCTCAGTCTATGTTCCCCCGGGCCTCCAGAACTCCACCTTCTCAGACTTGGGTCGTATGTTGCTTGGGCTTCCTGACAGTCTTCTGCTTATGGGTGGGGACTTTAATTCGGTTGTCTCGGGTGACCTGGATCGTCATCCGCCCAGGGCCCTCCCTGCTGCCCAGGCGTGGCTGGGCGGGCTCCTGGAGACCTTCGGTCTGGTGGACTGTTGGAGGTTAATGCATCCGGCACAGTGTCAGTACACCTTTCACTCTGGGGCCCATGGGAGTCTCTCCAGACTGGATTATTTCCTTATGCCCGCGGCCCAGGCTACTCGGATTCGAGAGGTCAAACACCTGGCCAGGGGTATTTCTGATCATTCCCCACTGTGGTTGCTTTTTGACACCGGGTCGCGGTCCGCTGGGCGGATCGCTCCTATTAACCCTTGGTACCTGCGAGACCCCAAGATCCGTGATAGCCTGATTAAGTCGATTGATCAATATTTTTCTGAGAATGAGGGGTCGGTATTCTCCTCGGTGTCCCTGTGGGAAGCTTTCAAAGCAGTGCTCCGCGGGCATGCCCTGTCCCAGATAGTGGAGGCCAAGAGGGTCAAGAGAGAGGCGGTTGTGACGCTGGAGACTGAAATATCGGGGCTGGAGGCAGCCTTGGAGGCGGGTGTCACCCCGGATGGGCTGCATGCCCTCAGCCTGAAGCAGTTTGAATATAAGTCTCTCGTCACTGATGCTGCCAAGACTGATGCTGCCAAGACTATATATAGGGAGCAGCAGGGCAGGTTGTATGACGCCGGAGACAAGGCGGGTAGGCTGATTGCCTGGTTGGATAAGAAGGAGAGAGTGAATCGTGTGGTCCCGGAGCTTCGGGTGTCGGATGGAGTGTGTGTGACTGAGCCTGGTGAGATTGTTGAGTGTTTTGCAGACCACCTCCGTGCAGTGTACTCCCCGGTGTCCGAGAGAGATGAGGACGACTCTCGTCTTCTGCTTCGGGATATTGCCCTGCCCGGCTTATCCGTCGATGACCGCGAGCTGATGGATGCCCCTTTGTCTGTCGAAGAGATTGCTACTGCGATTCGCTCCCTCCGCTCGGGCAAGGCTATGGGCCCCAACGGCCTGCCGATTGAACTATATAAGCTGCGCCCGGATAAAATCGCGCCTTTCCTCCGTCATATGTTTCAGGAATCGCTCGAGAGGGGTTCCCTTCCTGACGACCAGCGTCTGGCTACTATAGTAGTGATTCCCAAGGAGGGTAAGCCACGTGACCGCTGTGCCTCCTATAGGCCTATTTCCCTGCTGAATGCCGAACCCAAAATCCTTGCTAAGGTCCTCGCTAATCGCTTGCTGAGCGTTATATGTGACTTGATACATCCGGATCAATGCGGCTTCATCCCACATCGTAATACCGCTCTTAACTTACGGCGTCTGCACGGCGTCCTTGCCAGGGCTGAGTACTTGGCTGAACCGGCCATATTGGTTTCCCTAGACGCCACGATGGCCTTTGATACCATTGAATGGCCATTTCTTTGGGCCGTCTTGGCGAAGTTTTGGTTTGGGGAGGGGTTCCTTGGCTGGGTGAAGCTCCTTTATGCTGGACCAATGGCTCAGGTGGTTGTCAATGGGCGGGTTTCTCGGCCTTTCGCTCTCGGGAGGGGAACTAGGCAGGGGTGCCCGTTGTCCCCGCTGCTCTTTGCTCTCGCCCTGGAGCCGCTCGCTGCCTGGCTCCGTTGGGAGCCCTCGATTAGAGGGCTCTGGTGGGCCCCGGGCTTCGAGGATCGGGTTTCGTTGTACGCGGATGATATTCTCTTGTATCTCACCTCACCGCGGAAGTCGCTCAATGTTCTCTTTGATGTCCTTACTTCCTTCGGGAAAAACTCGGGTCTGATAATCAACTGGTCCAAATCTTGTGTGTATCCTATCTCTGGTGGTTCTCCTCTCTTGCCGCCTCGGCTTCCGCTCCAAATATCTCAGTCCGGCTTTAAATACCTGGGGGTGTACGTTTCGTTGGATCCGGCGGTCCGCTATGAGCAGAATCTCCTGTCTCCACTTCGGCGTTTGAGGGCAGATACGGCTCGGTGGTGTAAGCTGCCCTTGTCTCCGCTTGGTCGTGCGGCGCTGTTTAAAATGATGTCCCTTCCCAGATTCCTTTATCCAGAACTTCTTCGATGTCATTCCTGCGGCCTACTTTAGGGAGGTGGAGAGTTTGCAGAGGAGACTGGTTTGGGACGGGCGATCGCGTATCGCGTTGGCCAAGCTGACTCTTTCCTGGTATGACGGGGGCATCGCGCTTCCTGATATTAGACGGTACTATTGGGCCTCCCAGCTGTCTGCCATTAACCATGCTACGTACGCTCCTGGTTCGAACCCGGCATATGAGATGGATAAATTCCTGCTCCCCGGCGGTAACTATAACAGAGCGCTTTACTCGCGGTCTGCTGGTAGGGCCCTTACGGGCCCTACCAGGATTGCGGTCCGTGTATGGAAGGCGGCTAACGTGGCGATGGGCTGGAGTGAGCGTTTAACGTGCGCCACTCCTCTATTCGACTCAGACCGCTTGGGAAACCTCTGGACAACGAAAGGCTTCGAGCGCTGGGATACAATCGGCATCAGCAGAGTGGGGGACCTGTGGGTTAAAGGTGCGGTTAAATCCTTTGCGGCGCTTCAGCGCGAGTATGAGCTTAGTGACAGAGAGTTCTTCCGTTATGCACAGGTTCGGCACGCCCTGCTTTCGGTCTTTGGGGAGGGGACCACGGTCCCTTCTTCTTCGCCTCTCGAGGACCGCATACTCGACGGTCACGTCCCCGACAGTACTATTTCCCTGATTTACAAAAAACTGATAAACAATCGGGCTGACCTCTTGGTGCGTCTTCGGGAGGCATGGACGGGAGATGGGGTGGAGCTGGACGATGAGGACTGGCAGACTGCACTGTCATCCCCTAAGGAGGTGGCCATCCCGGCCCGTCTCCGCCTGGTCCAGCTTAAGATTCTCCATCGTGTATATGTGACGGGCCCCCGCCTGGTCTCGATGGGGTTCTCAGACGACGGACTCTGTAAGCGTGGCTGCGGGCTCAGTGCTACTTTTCTCCATATCCTATGGGAATGCCCCGAGGTGGCGGAATACTGGGGCCGGGTGCATGATATTATGAGACGAGTCACCGGGGTCGCTCTGCTGCCGGAGGTGCGTCGTTGTGTGCTGAATGTATGGGAGCCCAATGACTGCAATGCGGCTCAGGCTCGGTGGGCGGCCTTGGGGAACATGATTGCAAAGAGAGATATTGCGCAGCTTTGGGGTTCCCAGCGGCCTCCCACCGTGTCCGTCTGGAAGGAAAACATGGACTGGTGCATGTTCAGGGAAAAAACGGTGTATGTGGCCCGTGGTAAACCGGGGGCTTGGGGTAAAATTTGGGGGCAGTGGAACGCGTATCGTGGGTCTATCTGTGCTCCCCCTTTGGTAGATACGTCCGGGGTTGCCTCGTCCCCCTGATCCTTGAGGGTTCCTTGTGCATCTCGTACTTCGGAGTACAGATTTGGTTCTCTCGTTGCCCCCCCCCTCCCTCTCAGGTCTTCTTTTCTTGACCGCCCTCGGGTGGTTGGGTGTTGACTCCCCCGGCTGGTGTTCGCCGCCCTTCATAAGTCGTTTCGCCTTGTTTGTTGTATTTTTCTTTTTTTGTTGTTATTTATACTAAAAGTGTGTATTCTGATTTCCTTTATGTGCAGTCTGATTTACTGTGATAGTGCGGAGCCCCTGTGGGCTAGCCATTGTTTTCTGATATGCTGGAACACTTTGACTACTAGCGGCCGGCCCTGGTGGTTGTAGGCCCGTGTTTGTAACCCTTTTATGCACAATAAAATCTTTTAAAAAAAAAAAAAAAAAAAAAAAAAAAAGAACTACCATATACTTTTAAAATGTATAGGGCCATATGCATCAACGAGAAACCTGGTCGCAAACGGGCAGATTAGCAGAATCTGCCCCTTTGCGACCGGTATTTTTGCATTTGGGATGCATCATCCCAAATGCAAAAATCGCAATTTAAGGAATCTCTAAATAGCGATTCCTTAAATTGCTATTGCATTTAAGGAATCCCAAATTGAGATTCCTTAAATGCAATGCATTAAAGATAAAAAATTAGCGATTTCGCTAATAGGGGGAGAAAATTACCATGAAGTTGAACTTCATGGTAATTTGCAAAACTTTGAAAAATGCACTTTTGTGCAGATAAAAAAGTGAAGAGGTAGAAAAAGAAAAAAGACATCATAGGTAAATGTGACCCACTAGTGAAGTGGAACAACCACTTGTTGTCCTCTGTTCCCACCACACACCCCAAGAGGTGTCTTGCTCCTCGTAGGGCCGGCGCTGCGATTTCCTACGGGTCCCCCGAAGGGTCTCTTTATCGGAGATCTTTTTAAGGACTGCCGGATGGTGCATGTGGGTGTGTGGGGTGTGGGTCTAATGAGGGTGAAAAAGAGTGCGTGCAAGGTGGTGGAAAATTAATAAAGGGTAAACATGAATCGAATGTATAAATTGTAAACCCTTGGCAGATAAACTGCTAAATAAAATCTTGTCCCAGAGGCACACTATGCCCAGGTGTCAAAAGGTCATAGGTCAACATGTTTCACGCCTATGTCGCCATAAGGGTCGTTGGCGCTTCTTCAGGACCAGAACAATAATATGTGAAGTGCACGTGATAAATTTTTTTTACTGAACCCTCTAGATCAAACAGGGCGGGGCAGTAACCTATATACCTATAATATGGCTACAGCTGCATGAAGAAAGAACGCTCCTGATGAAAACCTCGCCATTTTGTTAAGAAACCTCCACCAGCGAGAGCTAGAGATGCCCGCACATTACCGGGAAATTCACCGGGGTGCTGCCTCCTCTACACCTACCCCCTCCGTGCGTCTGCCAGTAGTCCCACTTCAACTTGACTTGTTGAAATCTGCTAAAACCCCTGGCCCAGATAAAATTCCAGGAGACCTGTATAAATCCAAGCCCTTGATCTGGTCCATATATCTAAATGTATTGTCAAATACTATAGCAGACGGAGGTACGGTACCAGATTCTTGGATTGGGGCCAAAATTATAGGAATACACAAAAAAGGTGACGCATGTGAACCATCAAACTACAGGCCAATTAGCCTCATTGATAATGCCCCAAACATTTTTGCTAAGCAAATTTTAAAGAGAGTCCTTGACTGGGTAAAAACTAATGAAATTCTGTCTCCCCTTCAGGCTGGTTTCAGAGGGAAGATTAGTACAATAGACCAGATATTTAGGTTTGCTATTTTATACTGGAAATATGTTTTATTACAGAACCAAAACCTTTATGTGGCTTTTATTGACCTTAGAGCAGCGTTCGATCTTATTCCACGCTCAAATCTATGGCAAGCCCTGATAAATCTGGGGGTCCCAGGCAATTTAGTATATTTAATTAACAAACCACATGTAACAACTTTGCCCAAGTTTGCTGGGGCCCCATTAGCAAATTAACGGATCATTTACCTATTGAGAGAGGAGTTTGCCAAGGCGGTTTCCTAACACCTACGTTATTCTCTTTCTACATCATTGATGTTGTAGAAGCCCTAGAGCAATGTAGAAACGATTCCCCGACTTTAAACAGTAGGAAGATACCAATTCTTCTTGCTGCAGACAACTCTCTCCTTATATCTAAAATACCTATGGGTCTTCACATTTTATTCAATACGTTTTTAAGCTTTTGTAAGTCCAGGAGCCTAGAATTAAATATAAGTAAAACTAAGTACATGGTGTTTGAGAAGATCAAAAAGAAAAGTCGCACTATTTGTGTTGGCAGTGTAGTGTAGTTCCAATAGTACCCTTTATGCAGGACCTACGCATTTGCGGATAACAAACTGTGGGCCTGGTGGCAGACTGATTCTGTACACCCCCACCGAATATGTTAGCCTGTTTTCACAATAGCTAGCTCGTAGAGCTACTAGAATCTCCTGTTATCAGAGAGATTAGTTTTTGCAACCTCAGAACACAATAATCTCAGACTCGTGAAAACAATATACTACTTTTCACCCAGTCACTCGTGATTGCTTGTTTTGCTCTCAGAGAGATACAGAGAAGAGACAGTCAAGCGTTTTTACAATAAGAATTTATTGTACCGTAGTTCTTCTCATGTAGAATAAGTGCGCTGTTATAACAGTAACACAGTACCAGAGATATAGAACCAGCAGTACAGTGAATAAAAAGGAATAGTATTATTCTACCATTTTGCAATAGTCACGAAGATATACATTAATATGAAATGCATTAATAAAAATAAATTGCGTACTCCTAAGATGCCTGACTAGATGTACCTGAGTGTACCTAGCATGTAAGTGGGTGTGAAAGAGCTACTGAGCCTAAAAGCCCAATAGTCTAGAATCTAAGAGCCAAGAATCCCGCTAGGATTGAGTCGAACCCCCATACCTGGATAGTGAGAATGTGGGAGTTCGTCCTGGACTTGAGCTGGACACCCCGCAAGGGATAGTTAGACCACTGTCAGCTGGAGCGATGTCATGCCGGAGCCGCAGCGTCTCTGGTCAGTGTGTCAGCCTTGAAGTCTCGGGTCCCTCCTGCCTTCTGATAGCTAGAGCTGCTGTATTTATACAGTCTATGTACGTGTGTTACCCATTGTTCAGTATGAGGATGACGTTGGGGATTAAACCTTGTGCGTAGATGGGAGAGGTGAAGTATGCCTCCTGGAGAGTGTACTCATCAATTATTCATATACTCTAAGGATGACGTCTTAGCAATATCGATTGGGAAAAACCCACCCTCGGCTTGGAACTAGGTGAAAGGATTAGTCCATAAACGGCTGCAGTCCTTATAAGGCGTGATGTCCCTATAAGGCATTCTGTCCTTATTTGGAGTTATGTCCTTATAAGGCTCGTTCATATGAAATAATGAGAGCTAATGTAGGGAAAGTGTACGATGTTCCCTGGACCTATATTAGGGTACCGATATGAAATATAACAGCAGAGAGGCTCTCAATAGAGTACATAATTTTGACGACCTGGGTGTTAGACTTATGGGCAACCTAAGGTTGACAAGCCAAATGAATAAAAGCACATTAATAATAGAACATAGATCTAATGCCATCCTAAGGTTTTATAACCAAACTACGTCGCGCAAAATTTCTCCTGCCCTGGAAAATATTGTGCTATAGCTCAGGGAGCGGCTCTTTATGGGGCAGAGATTTGGGGCTGTGCCGACTCCCATTTTTTGACAATTGCTGAAAACAATTTCATCAGGAAATTACTTGGTTTACCATCCAGCTCACTTCTTACAGCTATGTACTTTGATGTTGGCATGAAAAGAGTTGCTGACTTGGCTGTCTTAAAAACCTTAGTATAGGATTCAACTCAGGACCACACCAGAACTTGGAGTCTTCAAAGACTTACTGATAGATCTATTAAAATCCCCAGGAGCCAGGGATATCTCATCGATTACATCTGTTTTGTGCTGGCTATGTAAACTTGGGATGCAGAGTCTTTGAGATGATCCAACTACCGCTAGTAAAAATGACCTTAAACTGATAAAAGCCCAATATTGAGCCTACATAAATGAGCGATACGCAACGAATAGCTCAAGTGGATCCGTAACTTCTATGTTTTTAGATTTTAAGCATTGTCCAATGTTTGAAAAGTTTTTAGATGTAATATCCTTGCCTTTAACTAGGAGTCTGTAAATACATTTTAGTTACAGAACTCTTCCTTTACGATCTTTCACAAGTAAATGGCATATAAACCAAGATCTTATAATTTGTCCTGCATGTGGTTTGAGTGATGAAGATGAGAAAAATATAATGTTCTTCTGGACGGAGTACCGTATTTTACATCGTAAATAGCTAGCTCCAATCTGTCGCGACATGGGCACTCACAGTCACTTGGCAGTTTTTAGGATTTTTAAAAGTGACATCATTAAAAATAGTATTTACGGTTACCAAATTCCTACAAGCAGTCTAGTTTAAGAGAACTAAAATTGTAAGTGTTTAATGATTGATGACATTGCTAACCAAATATGTCTCTCTTATTGAATTGCTGTTTGCACATTAGTATATATGCACTATGCACGGTCACCTTATGGTTTTTTAATATACTGCCTCTTAACGTCCACAAGAGGATATTGTTCCACAAAACTGCATTTGGTAGTCTGCAGATGATAAGTTCCTTAACAATGCTCAGGTAAAGAGAACTATAAGCTATTTTGCCAATTGTTTTTATCTCGTTTTTACTGGAACTTACATCTTACACAATTCTGTATACTAGTACTTGTTGCACTTTGCACGGCCACTTTACGAATTTATTATACTATCTTTTACTGCCTGGTGGAGCATTGCTCAAGTAGACGAGGTGGTTAAGATGTCCTTTTTAAGAGGTGTTGATGAAATGTAATTTTAAGTTGGAAACTGTGATGATTATCGCTATTTCTTTTACACAGACTTTCTATAGATGAGTGCGACACGTGTTATGTTTTATGTATCAGGTGCTACTGTACTTACTATTGTATTTGGTTGTGTACACTTTGATGGTTATTTCAAACCGAATAAAGTATTTCTACTACTACATGTAAACGGTGTGACTCTTTAAATCTCCAAAAATCAGCAATGTTTTACAACTTGCCTTCTGTTTCAGGTTTACTTTGTGTGTGCATTAAAAGGCCTCTAGAAGCACCCCTTTCGAACAAGATCCAACCCTGAAAATAGTAATGCACAAACATATTTGTGATGTAAGTATCTCCCCAGTAGACACTATTGAGCAGATCATAAGAGGAGAAGCGAAATGGTTGTGATTATATTCATTTGTATGGTATTGTTAGTAATATGTTATGTTATTTTAATACATTTGTTAAGCGAGCGACTACCCGGAGGTGTCTTGGCGCTGAGCAGTGGATTATACCAGTCTCTGAAATAGATGAAGATGACTATTTATCAAATAACCTTGTTTTCAAGGCCTTCCTAAAGGCAAATAAAGTTGGGAGGGATCTGATGGCAAGAGAGAGTTCATTCCAGAGTTTGGGGGCAGCTGCTCTAAAGCTACTGCCACCCCACATGGCCTTGAAGACTCTCAGAGTTGCTAGAAGTTTGGCTCCTTTGGAGCGTTAATGCCTTTTTGGAGCATACTAGTAGAGCAGGTGCCTCAGGAATATGGGGCCTGTATTCTGGAGTACTCTGTAGGTAATGCAAAGGGCCTTGAAGATAATGCGGTTCCTAACTGGGAGCCAGTGCAGTTTATACAGATGATTTCTGACTGACGAGTGCCTGATATAACACTTTCATGACTACTGCTAGGCCACCAAATACAGTAACTTCAAACCCCAATCCACTGGCCTCAACAACCTCCTCACACCAGTGGACGCTGCCCCCCACCACCCGTTCATCATATGGGAACAGCTCACCACACAGAACACTACAGCCATCATGAACTCCATCCACTCTGGAGAACCCACAGCCCCTGCACCAACCGCCTCTTCAACCTTGGAAGCAAGGAAATCAGCGGCCAACTCACCCCCATCCTTAATACATCCATCACCACAGCCATTTCCCTGACGTATGGAAACACGCATAAGTCAGACCATCCTCAAGAAACACTCCCCCAATCTCACTGCTCCCAGTCCCAGCCAAAGTTCTCAAGAAGGCCATGAACCGCTAGCTCACTAAACACCAGGAGAGGAACATCCTCTTCAACCAACACCTTGCAATCCAGTTTTCGTGCCAACCACAGCACCGAGACTGCCCTGATCGCTACTACAGATAATGTCTAACCCCTCTGTAGGAGAGTAGGATCTGCTTCACATGGATATCCCCTCTTTTTGCTGGTGTTTCACTGTTTTTCGACCTTAGTCTGGCTATGGCCCTGCTAATCAGGACCACAGCCTAGCTGCTTCCTCTCTAAAAAGGTTTCCATGTACATTAGGTACATATCTAATTGGATTCTGGAGTGCCTTATAAGCCCCTAGTATATGGTATACTATGTACCTAGGGCATAGGTACTTCAGAGGCCTACCAGGGACTGCAGCATGTATTATGCCACCCCTGGGAAGCACTCCAAAAGGACACCACAGGTCTGCTACTGCAGCCTGGGTAAGGGTGTGCTTGCACCCCTTACTGTGGTATAGGCTACCTATATCACTACCTTATACAGACACATATAAACCTATAAGCCACTCCTATGGCAGGCCTTGACAATTCTGAAGGCAGAGTGCTTGGTTTTATGTGAGAGGGTGCCCAAGCATGAGCTGAGCCCCTCTGCAGCATTCGGAAATACTTCCTTATGGCTGTTCTGTGATACAGCCATACCATATACTCTTAAGTGCATTATAACCTTGCAGTAAATGCTAACTTTGGGATGGCTGCATCAAAACATGTCGTGTTTGGTGTCAAACGCTTTGGAATACTACCCCCCACCCCCGCCAATTCTGGCGGCGGGGATAGCATTCCACCCTTCTAGAGGGAGAGACATGTTCACACTGGCTAAACCCGGTTAAATCCTTTCAAAGCCCTGGCATCACAAAATGGATGCCACTGCCACAGACATGGGTCTGGCCTCCTACTGCTGGGGGAAACTCCGGCAAGGGAGGCCTGGACAATAGGTTTCCTGTCACAGGGAGGTGTAACCACCTCCCCAGACAGGCAGATGTGTATTGGGGCAGGGCGGGTGCATTCAGAGAATGCTTTTGAGACACTGCCTGGGGCACACAGGGTGTCCCTGTGCATAGCCCAGTTCAAACCGGTTACAGGGGCACTCAGCCCCTGCTCTGGCGCGAAACTGGACAAAGGGGAAGGGGTGTAACCACCCCCACCCCAGCCCCACCCATAGGTGGAGCCTTAGAGTTAGTTCATCCCCTAAACTTAGTATAAGTATAGGAGTCCAGTCCCTAGGACTTTAGATTACCCTGGACGAACCTCTGAAACATATATCCTGGACCTTCGACTTTCTATCACGACTAGAAGATGGAAGAAATCTCCCTTGGGGTCAAGGAGTGACTCCCCTGCTTGGCAGGCACCAAAGAAGTAACTGACTGGTCTGCATTACTGAAGCTCCCGCCGGATGCCGAAGTCTCTGCATCCCCAGTGGTGGATTTCCAGACTTCTACCCTGAGTCCACAGCAAAGCTGAGGCCCGTGGCTATCGTGGTTAACGTGGAACCGTGACCCCTGGACACTGTGAACTTTTGCAACAACAACACCTTCCTGGTCATCCTTGAATTTGTGCTTTGAGCTCTGAGTAGCCCCAGCCTTGTGCTCCTCCTGCACCGAAGATTGTTGGCCTCCATTCCACGAGTGACCCGTGGGCCAGCTTCCAGTGCGACCGCTCGAGGCTCCTTCGCGATCACTAGCCCTTTGGCTAGCAGGTCCCCATGAAGCCAACTCCACTTCTGTTGGGGCTTTTCTGGTTGCTCCAGACGTGCTCTTACTTACCCTCTCTGGGTGAGTCCATCAGACCTTGCTGGTCTGCACTGCAGTCCTTTCTCTGATTTCCTGAGACTTGCCGTTGCTAAGGCTTGTTGGGCCCTTCCTGGTCGCCGATGCCGCAGCATTCGACCGACTTCGTGGGGCAGCTCGAATCTGGCTCATGGACTTCGTCGACGCCTTCTGGACCTCGTGGCTGAAGAGTCGAGAC
The DNA here is from genome assembly GCF_964204655.1 of Triturus cristatus. Classification (NCBI taxonomy): domain Eukaryota; kingdom Metazoa; phylum Chordata; class Amphibia; order Caudata; family Salamandridae; genus Triturus; species Triturus cristatus. Next base: position 817,357,453 of record NC_140585.1, on the reverse strand, counting down.
ACCCATCAACTCACCTGAAGCACCCTACATCTGTGGGCATTGGTCCATCCTGCCCTAGGTCACTGGCAAGTGACCCAGACTCTGTCCCCACTGCTTTCAGGTTCCTTACATCCTAGATCCAAGCTTGGATCTCTCCGGACACTTCTCCTCTTCATGGCAGCAGCAGTTCTTTGCAGGCTTCCATAGAAATCGATGACACGACCCGACACCAAAAGACACCTAAGCATCCGGCTTCCCTGGGTGAGGTAACTCAAGTACTCCGGTACTCTTGTGGGTGCTAGCCCTAGAACTTCCTAGGTCCAAGAGGGTTTGGTCCTGACTCGAGTAGAAGTGTCCCTAATCTTTAAAATTCCAACCGCGACCTTCCCCATGAAAGTAATAGGAACCCGCAGTTGTGTTTCCACACTGCATACAGTTCCCGTGGGTCCCCTGTGTTCCTACCTTGGGTGGTTCCTTGGGGTTCCAGCAATTCTAGAGGCAATAGGCCTAGTGCTTATTACAGTCGTGGTTCTTATACCACTTTTTTAGTATAGGGTTTGGTACGCCCCTAGGGCTCAAACGTGTATTTGTGCTTTTACTGATGCAGTTGTCTTTTCATTTGATCATTCAAGAGATTGTAGACTGGTAAAACAAGCTGCTTTACATTCCTTCAAGACTTAGCCTGAAGGCTGCTCTCCATAGCTACGACTAGGATAGCTTTCACATATGGTTGTCTTTAACCATTCACCATGAGGGGTTGTTTGGACTGATACAAGGTGCCCACTAGAACTAGTGGACAGCATATATCAGGCCACCATCTCACATCCTCATCAACAGAGGAGAATCGAGAGCCCTCATCCTCCTCAACCTCTATGCAGCCTTCGATACCCTAGCTCACCACACACTCATTATGAGACTCCAACACATCGAAATCCAGGAAGACACCCTCAAATGGATCACTTCCTTCCTCATAGGATGAACACAGAGAACCCACCTACCACCCTTCTCCTTGGAACAAAAGAGCACCACCTGCTGTGTCCCTCAAGGGTCATCCCTCAGCCCCACCATTTTCAACACATACATGATGCCCCTGGCTGACTTAGTCAAAACCCATGACCTCAACATCATATCCTACGCCGATGATACCAAGCTCATCCTCTCATTCTCAGTGGACCCCTCCTCCACCAGGAACTACTTCCACAACTGCATGATGAGTGTCGCCAACTGGATGAAGACCAACTGCCTGAGCCATGTATGGGAGAGGTACGCCAATGCTACGAACCTTGATCTCCCACTACTCACCCCGCTGCTGTCTTAGATCAGGGTTGAATTTTCTGATGAACACCACCAGAATTAAGAGCTCAAGGTGGGGTGGAAGATCGTTCTCACATCTGGCCCCCAAACTCTGGAACAGTATGGACCCAGAGCTGCGATTGATCGAAAACGAACAGTCCTTTAAAAAGAAACTTAAAACTTGGCTGTTGCCTTAACTCTCGTTCCAGATAGTGATGGAGCAGGTAAAACAACATTTTGTATATCTTCTCTATTTTGCATGAAAATACTAATGACGTAATCAATTTACATATTAACCTATATTAACTGTGTGCTGTGGTATACTAAACAATAAAGTGCATCTTGATAAACATGAATTACACGCGGGACTAATTGCTATTTGCATGGCAGAATAACTTTAATAACTAACTGTGGTACGCATATTAACAATAGAAGGTGTGGTGATAGAATTTGCATGATTTGTGTTGCTTTTGTGACATTTTGCGTTCCTGCTGGGACCAAATGGTGAGTGTTATTGCTTTAAATGTCGCTATAAGCTAGGAAAATACTACTATATAATGGGAATAGTGTGGGTTTAAACAATTGAATCTTCAATTCTGTATATTAATTATGTTTTATGTTTGTTTTGCTTAAGTTGGCATTCAGGCCTACCAGGCCATGTTATTCAAAATCGAGTTCGGAAGTGGCCACCGTCCTGTGAGCGCCGAAGATCTCCAAGCATCCTCAATTTCAGATCACAGCGTTCCTTGTCAAGGATAGGAACATGGAGGACTGCCAGATTTCAGTCAGTATGACTGACTCGCAAAAACAATAGCCACCTATAACGGAAGGTCGTATTTTCGATACATCGGATCCTTTCACATGAGAACTGCATGACCTAAGGGAATAATATAGCACATTTTGTGAGAACCCAGGACCACGAGACAATATTGTAACTTCAGAGGGTTAACCAATCAAAACGTCCCCAATCCAGTAAATGCTACATGTTCCCCTAGAATTGGTTATAAAAGGATAGCAGAATAGAGAGAGGGGGCAACGTGTGTTCCGGTTGTTGTGCCGGTGTGTGTTCCAACGTGCGCGTTCCGGAGGGGTGTCCCGAATTTGCGTGATCGACTTGCTTGCACGATTGCTTGGTCCTTTGGACATCTTTGGGTCTGTGCCGTGCTGAGCAAAGGAACTTTTCGGGCTTTTTGAATCTTGGCCTGCATTTGATTGGGACAATTTATCAAAAGAGATTTGAACTATACAGAGCTAAGAGAATTAGAGAAAAGACCCCCGATAGCAAGAATGGGTAAATATAAATAATATGCAAAATTGTGTTGATTAATTAAATTGGAACTTTGTTGACCGAAATGCTAAATTATGCAACTAAAAGCAATTAATTAGATAAACTAAACATTGATTAACAGAGAATGAGTTTGTGGTTCTTTAAATAGGGCATTAAATAAGGATTTTGAAGCTTTAATGTGTTTTACCTGGTTCTAAATCACCATCAACCAGTCCAACTAATTGGTTCATCGACCAAGTGGTGGAGTGCCTTGATGCTAAAGCTAGGATTCTACAGATGCAGATGTACATAATGTATTTAATGTAAATATTTTTCCTATAGGTAATAAGGTACCCCTCACATGTCCTGCGGGATCATTTCATCCTCTTGTGTCCAGATTCGGAGTGAGGCGTATGAATGTTGGTGTTATGGCCCCCACCAATGAATGAGTGTATGAATGAATACGTTTGGTGACAGGTCTGTGACGCAGGGAGGATCTGTAAATATTTTCGCCCCTTTACGCAATAGCTTCCCTTACCTGTTACAGCACTGGGATGCCTGCGGGTAGCCATGCGCTTTATAAATCCTTAAACCTAAACCTAAACCTGAAGCTCAGCACTGACAAGATTGAAGTGTTTATCTTGGGGAACAACGCTTCCCCATGGATCAACACCTGGTGGCCTGCTGAACTCGGACCAACACCCACACAGACCACGCACGCAACCTTGGACTCCCCGTGGACAACAAACTCACCAAGAAATGACAGATCAACGCAGTCTCCTCTGCCTACTTTCACACCCTACGTATGCTCTGAAAGATCTTCAGATGGCTCCCCATCGCCACAAGGATAACCGCGAATCAAGCCCTAGTCAGTAGCCGACTGTACTTTGGCAACACACTGTACACAGAAACCACCACCCAACTCATGGAGAGACTCCAGACAATACAGAACTCAGCGGCCAGACTCACCCTCAAGCTTCCAAAAAGGACCAACGTCACCCTCCACCTCAGGAACCTCCGCTGACTCCCCATTCAGAAAAGATGCCAATTTTAGATTCTGGCATACGCCTACAAAGCCCTCCACAACCAATTACTGTCATAACAACTACCGCCTGAACTTCCACAAAGCCTCAAGGCACCTTCGCTCCTCCTCCCGCATCCTCACAAAAACACCACGCTACATTGGAGCCCATTCCTTCTCCTACCTCTTCGCCAAGTCCTGTAACAGCCTTCCCCTCCACCTCTGGACATTCAGGAAGAGGCTCAAGACCTGGTTTCTCAACTAATCTCAGCAAGCTAGTGTCTGGATACCCTTGTGGGTGAAGAGCCATGCTTTACAAATACAAATTCATTGATTGATTGATTAAGGCCCAAAGCACGTTCTAGCTTGTTTTATATGTAGTACTCTATATGTGTAATGTATTTCACTTCATAGTCCTTAAAAAGTCAGAGAGTTATGGAGGGGAATGTGGCCTGATCGGACAAGATGGCTGGGGTACTCTAGTGGTGCTCCTGGACCTACTCCACCATCCATAACTTCGGAGACCACAATCTTCCATGCTCAGCCCGCGAGGGATACCTGCGAGACCGGCCAAACAGTCATGCTCACTTAGGGAGTGCAAACCACTCTTACCCCTGCTCTGGTCAGCCCCACACTGCCACTGACTGTAATCGATCCGTTATTATGATTTTATTTTTCCTTTTGAGCAGTGGGGTGACGCTCCTCCACCTTGGCAGAGGAGCCGCCAGTGTAATCAACCAGGGTGACACTCTTTCGGAAACAGCCATCCTGGAACAATGAGTGGAAGACACTGAAGATTGGTCACAAAGGAATACTCTCCCCTTCATAGGATTCTTGGAAGGGGCTCTAAACACGGCCACCATGACATTTCTAGACACCTAGATGTAGTTAGAAAACCTCTCCCCCCCCCCAGAGGCTATTCCAAGCCAGATGATAGCTCAGTTGCTCAACTATCATGTCAGGGACACTGTCCTTCGAGAAGCCAGAGCAACAGGACCATTAAAACTCCAATCTGCCAATATCATGATATTTCCTGACTACTCTCTGGCAACCCAAAAACGGAGGAAATCTTTTGACAAAGTAAACCAAAACTCAGTCATTAACATCCAGTACATGCTGATGTACCCTGTGCGACTAGAAGTGATTTTTCAGGATTTCGCCAACTTCTTTGAAACTCATGAAGAGGACTGGGAGTAAAAGATTTGTTTCCACCACAATTCACAATTACAAAAAATTGTGCTTCATTTGTGCCTTCGTATTTCTGATATATTCTGAAATATTTGCACAGTTCATTTACAAACATTTAAATTGTGTGTGTGCGCTAGAAAAACACTTTTTGTTTCCCAGTACACTTCAAGATTGTCTCTCTTTGAAGTCAGAGAAAGAAAAGTAAACATCAAGCTCCCTCTGAAGACAGAGCCTGACATTTCTCCTCTGTCTTTAAAAGCACAGCAAATGTGACAAGAAAAGAACAACAATTGAAGACCTGTTTAAAGCAAGGCTCATGGAAGAATACAAGGAGCAATGGTGAACAAGGTTTGTTCCATGGGAATGAAAAAACATGTAAGACAGCCTAAAACAAATAAAGTCAACAGCTAGAAAGCCAGAAAATGTGAGTTACAAACCACAAATTCAATGGCAAGCAATGGGTGGAATCCATTCTCAGGGAAGCTTTAATGAGTATACACAAGATGTCTTTTTGCAACCAGACACTTTGACTTAAAGAGGGTGTTTTCAGACAGAGAGTAGAACAGGGGCAGTCATAAATGAAGTAGTTAGCATCTTTGCATGTGTAGTGTTATAAACAGAGGTAAACTTTGCTCCACATGTTAGATACTGTATGGGCTGCATCCAGTAGTGAAAACCCAAACCTCAATCAATTCGGGTCCCACCCAGAAATGCTAGGAGGCTTAACTCATTAGGGTCAAAAAAGGAGTGAAAGTGCACTGACCCACTTCTAAGCGACCAGGCGGGTGCCATCTGGAGAATACCCAGTGATAAGAGGAACACCCCTGCTGTTCATAGGAAGTAAAGGATGACTGCGAAACCCCTAAAACGTAGGGTGAGTGGAGTTATATTTTGAAGAAAGTACAAGTTTTGTTGCTTTCTGCAATTATAGTTGTTTTCTGATTTATCTTGATTTTTGGGTAGCATGTTACGTAGTCTGCAGCTCTGACATCAGCAAGCATTCTATTGTGCTCATGTTGGCCTCTTAGACGTGTACTTGGTCTCCATTGCAATGAGATGTATTTGTTGGGTATGAAAACTTGTGGTGTTAAAAGAGTAAAGAGCTGAGCTTCGGATATACCATGGTATGCGCTCTGTGAAAGGGTGCATGGTATGTTAAGAAATTGAATATCAAACATTTTTATACAATCTGTGCAGTCAGAGAAGGTTTTGAGCATTCTCAGCCTAGTTGCATTAGACATTCCATTCAGTACAAGTTTGATCTCAAATCAGGAGTAAGCCTGGGCGGAGCTGGCATAGTGCCGCTACGAGGAGTTCCACGGAGTTGGAAAAAAACTCAGTGGAACTCCGCTCTGCTCCGCTGCCCTCCACCCTCCACCGTCCCTAATTTATTTATAAAAAGGGCACTTACCTGCTGGGGCGTATCTGGGCTGCCTCCTCGCCATGGTCTCTCTCTTCACCATGGTCTCTCTCTCCCTGCTATGCTCGTCCACGGAAAGCCCGACGTTGTATGTCTTGCGCACGTGCATGCACGCGCGCAAGACATACAACGTAGAGATTTCCATGGATGAGGATGAGAATGAGGAGGAGAGAGACCATGGTAAGGAGGATCAGCCCGGAGAAGCTTCAGCAGGTAAATGCCTTTTTTTAATATATATAATTATTAGGGAGTGTAGAGGGGCCGGCTAACTCCGCTCCGCCAAGAGGTCAGAGTTTTGCTTGACCTCTGCGTTCTCAACAGAGTGCGGAGTAGGCAAAACTCCGTAAACTCCTCAGGCGGAAGGAGTTATCCGCCCGGGGTTAATCAGGAGCCTTCTGTTTCTGACAAATTTTGCAAATTGCTGTGTATAGTTGAAATGAGAACAAGTGTGCCTGAGTGTAAGCTGAGAACGGATATCAATCCGAAAGTGTATGGACAGTTTGATATAGCTATGCTTGGGTATTTTTGCAATGTGTTAAAATTCATGGATAGGGACCTATATACTAAAGTTTATGGCCCGTATTTACAATGATTTTGCATTGGGGTTGCATCAGTTTTGTGGCATGGCCCGAAAAGAAAACCTTTTTGGCCTTTACTAAGCCACATAACATCAATAAATGTGGCTTTGCATGGTATAGTAAATAGAAAGCAACGCAACCCAGCACAAAGTGCTGCCTTTCCTTACTTTGCGTCAAGAATGCTTAATATTGGTGGAGAATAGGCGTTCTCATGCATCCACCCATGTATTTTGACACAAACCCAGATTAACAAAGACTTGTAAACCTGGGTTTGCACCAGAATGGTGTGCTTACCCAACAGAGATAAGATGTGACCAATTCCGCTAAGTTTTCATGTAGTGCTCAAAAAGTACTTCATAACCTGCATGAACAAGGAATTATCCAACCTATTGATTCCTCTGATTGAATATATGTGAATCTAATAGTGTGAAAGAAGTCAGAAGACATATGTCTCTGTGGGGATCTCTGTGCTCTAAATAGATATATCTTTATTGAGTATCATCTTTTACCAGGCTTTAAAGATGTGTTAGCCATTTGTTGAGATGAACTCCTTTTCCCTAAATGTGATGATTAGCTCTTCCTACTTGTAACAGTAGGGATAGGGGATCATATTGGGTCAGCAGTGCTAAGTGACTCAGAGTTATAGACTCTTAGCATGTCCTCACTGTCAGGTGGTCCTGTTGTGTCGAGGTTCTCTACTGTTCTGAGATCTTGTCTTCCTACCTCCATTAGAGTCAGTAATAGTAAAGTTGTCATGTGATTGTTGTTTGATCCAGTTCTCTATGGCTTGGAGTTTTTGTAAGAGACTTAGATGGGTCAGATATTTGGATAGCCTGATTCCAAATTGTCTTATTTAAAAAAACACGTCTCTACATTGTTCCCATGGAACTTTAAACAGCGTACAGTGTTGTCAGATGATGAACACCTAGACTGTTCTTTCCGGAATGGTCACCATCTGAAACTCATTGTGGGACTGGTCTCAAGCAGTGTAGTCTGATGAGATTTTGATTTCCTGAAAGGAACAGGAGAAAGGCTTCATTAGGGGTTTGGACTGGCATGCTTCCTATTTTACTTGAACATTTATGTTTAAATTATATCCCTTACAGTGTTTGGATTTCTCTCTCCCTTAAACATTATCCCTTTTAAAACTATTATTCTGGCACTCGTTACCCACCGTTGGATCTTACTTTGAGAACCTCAAGACTGTCATTGACCATTTCGATCCCATACACCTCCGACCTAACCCTCTGAATCTAAGGAATATAACACGTTAATACACGTGCTATTACCACGCTGTAGGTTACAACGCGGTTGTTACAACGAACGCATTATTACCACGCGTTCTTTTACATCGCAAGTCATTCCTACGACTTGCGCTAGGTGGTGTGCTGGACTTAGGAATAGTATAAATTACTATTCCTACTCCAGTTAGCGCAACAGCAGGGAATGTGTTGGATTTAAAATCCAACACATTCCCTGGTGTTGCATGCCACCTAGCACAAGTCATGAAATGATGTAAAGCCACGCGTAGTAACAACGCGTTCGTTGTAACAACCGCGTTGTTACCTACCTGCATGGTAATAGCAGTGTTGTAAACGCTGTTTCCTGAATCGAAGCATCCAAATACACAACACCATCTTTCCCCAATTATTATTTGATTGGTCACTCCTCCTATCCTGCAAATAAGGTAGCCCTTTTGACCTCTTATTACTCTCTGAGAAGCTAATTTAGTCTATTTCATTATTGACCCCTCACCTTCTGACCATGGCATTGTAACTCCCAGTCCTGCCCCTAAGTCCATTACACCCCTACACCTTAAATAAATAAATATACACATACCCGGCTGTCCCCAGCTTTCGTACACCAAATCCTCAACAATATTACCCACTGCAGCACACCGCATACTTCAGCCACTCAAAAATACATGCAAAACCGTTTTAAGAGACATTTTCCCTTATGCTTGTTTCTTTCTGCCTCTCTTTGTCTATAAGTATTGATCACGGAGGATATTTGGTAAGTGAAAACATAGATGAGGGCGCAGCTCTGCAAATTGCAGAACCTACGTTTCCAGAAAATCTTTCTATCTAAAAACAACAATGCAAACGCCACCTTCTTTAAAAGTATCACCACATCACTATGCACTTATTCCCAACTTCTGGTACACAACCACATCAATGGCCTTATCTGCCACCAAGTACATTTATCATCCCGCTTCATTTACAGAACCTTGCACTACACTTCTCCCTCAAACAAATCACCACTATTATAGACACCCTCACTTCTGCTCTTACCCATTCCCCCCTTTCTTCACTTCCACTACTTCCAAACTCAACTTTGATGGTCTCCCCTACTTCGCCAGTGGCGCTCATCCCCATATTCAGGTTGGCTAGCTTTACATACAACCCTTTGAACCAAGCCATTTAACACTTGACTCTCACTTCCAAAGTACATTGTTGCCAATCCCCTCTATTCAGTCACTTCCTCTTAGCTGGAACATACCCACAATGCTTCAGATCTTCTGTGGTATTTCCCTTACAAAACAAAACCCACTGCCAATTGTTCTCTCTGTGACTATCAACCAGTATTTTAGATACTCTTTCTTTTCCAAGTTATGAAAACATGTAGTTTCATGCTTCTCTTCTAAAATCTTTCTTCTAACAGCCTTCTCTGGTATACAAACTTGTTAGTCGATTCCAGTCATGATTCTGGGTCATTTCTTCAACTGAAATGGCACTCTCTGATGTTGCCAACTTTACCTCCACTGCTCACCACAATGCCCTGCTTCTTGAAATCCTTGAAGCAATTGGCACAGCAGATCACTCCATCTTACTGTTTCCATGCATACCACTGATATCAAGGGTTCTGCTCTTCAATGGTTCTGCTCTTAAACTGTTGTGTTCCGTACCTAGGTACATCCCAGATTGGAAATTGGAGTACCCTTGTCAGTCCCTAGTATATGGTACCCATGTACCCAGGGCATAGGTACCCCAGAGGTCTCCCATGGGCTGAAGCATGCATTATGCCACCCATGAGAGACCATTCAAAATGAAACTACAGGCCTGCCATTGCAGCCTGTGTGAGTTGGTACATGCACCACTAACTAAAGATATAGGTTTACTATAATCCCTTTGGGAGAGGATGTAGCCTTGCGGCTAGAGGGGTCGACCTCGAAGCTGGGGAACCAGGTTCGAGTCTCTGCAACGATGCTAAAACATCCTGTGATTCTGGGCAAATCACTTAATCACCCTGTGCCAAACAAAAATGAATGTGTCTTTCTGTAACGAAACTGGTGCTAATACAAAGAGCTCTGATACCCGATTTCTGGGGTCTAGTTTGCGCTATATAAATCTCAACTATATCGAAGGGTCACTGCACTTAAAACCTATAGGTCAACCGTCTAGCAGGCCTTTACAATCCTGAGGGCAGGGTGCTTAGTTCTAAGTGAGAGGGTACACCTGAATGAGCAGGACACCCCTGCAGCCTACGGAGTCCATTCTCCCGGGTTGTCAGTGAAGCAGCCATATACGATATAGAGGGGCATCGAATGACGGCACAATGAGAATCTCGAAAACGGCTGCAACTAATCCTATCATGTTTGGTATCAAACATGTTGGAATCATACCACCACACTGTAAACGGCGTGGGGGTATGATTCCAAGCACTGTAAGAGCCCTCCGTTAGGCTCTCGGTGTTCCTGGTACCAGCCTTCTAGTCCCGGACAGCACAAAATGGTTGCTACCAACCAGAGACACCTTTCTGCCCTCCTGCTGCTGAGCCAAGCTCGAGTAGGGGAAGGCAGAACAATAGGCATCCTGTCACAGGGAGGTGTGACCACCTCCCAGACAGGATTTAGTGTATTAGGACTGGGTAGGTGCGCTTGCCAGAACCTGAAAGTCTGAATGAGGGGCACATTTGGTGTCTCTGTACATAGTCCAGTTCAAACCAGTCCTGGAAGGCATTGGCTCCTGCTCTGGTGCGAAACTGGACAAAGGACATGGGAAAAACATCCCCCCTGCCCAGACCCTCACCTGGGAGGGTCCCCTGAATCTTACCAACCATTTCCCTAGGGTACTTAAGGGCTTACCTGGGTGTAGGTCCCTAGATTTGTCGTGGATAGGATTCAGAACTGAAACCACTGCACTTCTACCATCTGGGTATGCTGGACTTCGCTGAACTTCATTTGGGCTTGACTTCATCTCCCTTCCAGTCTGTTGCATTGTTTGTGCCTGTGCATCATACAGGAACCTTCCAAGGCCTGTGAAGCATCAAGGGCAACCTAAGTAATCTCCCTTGGAGTGAAGAAGTCACTCCCCTACATTCTTATGCACCTCAACACTGCTGACCAACCTGCTAATCCCGAGCTCCTGCGGACTCTGAGGGTTCAATAACACTGGTGGTGGTTATCTACATCTCCTGAGGCCCGAGCTTCTCTCTCACGAAGTCTAAGGTCAGAATCCCTTGTGGGGGCTGCCTTAACCGAACCCCTGTGCACCTTGTACTTATGCATGTGCATATGCTTGTTGTCAACTCTGCGACAAGTGCATTGGGCCCCAAGGAGCCCGACCTCCAGAAACTTCTTCCACCAAGACCTTCAGCCACACTGCCTAGTGGGCACCATGGCATGCTCGTTTTGGTGAGCTGCTTGAGGTCCTCTTGCAATACCTGTGCCTCCGGCCTTCAGGTCCAATTGAGGGTCACCTTTGTTTTTCTTGGGCTCCGCTGAGTGCTCTGGGCCTGGCCTGACTCCCCTGTTTATGGTGAGTCTCCTGGACCTTGCTGGTCCCAACCCTGTACCTTCTGGATTTCTCACGTGGGTTGCATTTGCCAAGGCTTGTTGGTGCTCCTGCCAGACACCGACCCCTCAGCACTCGACATCCTTCATGGGACAGCTCGTATCCGGGTCCTGGTCATCCTCAGCATCGCCTGTTCCTCGCAGCTGCAGAGTCGTGGTCACCGTCATCTTACCTGAAGCACCCGACAACGGAGGGCATATGTCGTCTAAGTCTCCTGGTCACTCCTGAGTGACATAGACACTGTCCCCTCTGCTTTTAGGTACTCCACTTCAAGAATCCACATTTGGATTCCTCCGGACACTTTCTCCTCTTCCAGTAGCGGCACTTTCCTGAAGTCCTCCATTGGGTTTGACAGCGGTTTCCGAAGCCACTTCACACCTATTTGCCCGGCTTCCCTGGGATAGGTAACTTGGGTACCACGGTATCCATGGGTGGGGTAGCTCTCCAACCTTCTGTCTTCCACAGGGTTTCTTCAGGGTCCACTGGGAAGGGTCCCTAATCTTTAGAATTCCAACAGCGACTTGCACATAGACTTGTACGGAGCCCACGGTCGTGTTCACACACTGCACACGCTCCCCGTGTAGTCCCCAACTACTTACCTAGCGTGGTTCTGTGGGTCCCCAGCAATTCTAAGTCCTCTTGACATTGTCCTGACCCAAGTCGTGGTTCTTATACCACTTTCTTATAATATGGTTTGGTCCCCCCCAGAGCTCACTGTGTATTAGTGCTATTTACTGTGATTTATTTGCTAAAGTATTGTGTGATTTGTGTCTATTTCCACGTAGGAGATACTGTAATGTACTAGATAGTCCTATATAATAAATACATATTTTTATAAATACTTTGTGTGGTTCATTTTCATTTAATCTATACTATAAGATTGCAATAGTATAGCTTTCTAAGTTTGTCTGAGACCTCTTAAATCACCATAAGGGTTGTCTGGACTGGTGCAAGGTGCCCACTCACATTAGTGGACATCATATACCAGGCCAGCCTCTCACATCCTGTACACCTTGCAACCTTGGTAACATTATCTGCTACATGGGCTTCTCCTATTAACTTTACCACAATGACGCACACATCTTCTCCATCCCCACCCTTTCCACCTACCTCCAATCATGCATCTCTGATTGTCTCCTTAATTTCCAACATTAGCTGGCCCTCCTGCCTCTCATGTTGAACTCCTTCAAAACAGAAGTTGTTTACATTTATTTACCTCCTACTCTGCTCCCACCTCTCCCACCTAGTTCTCCCCAATTTCCTCCAGACAGATTGATCACCTAGTCCTTGGCCAGAAATGGCAGGGTTCACTTAAATCCTTCTATGAATATGGAGAAATGTATCACTGCCACAGCAGCATACTACCAAGAACTAAATATAAGAAAATGCACCTGTGACTTATGTTCTTTACCACCAAGGCACAAATTAATGCACCAGTATTGAGAAAATTATATTTCTTCAACAGCCTTCGCACGGACTTCCCTCAATTATCCTTCTCCCAATTTGGCAAGTTTTAAATCAGAATATTATTCACCAGTCACACACCTACCAATTTCTTCCATAATGAGTAGGGAGGGTCGTAGCTGAAACATGACCCCTAACAAATTGTTGATAATCATATACAAAGTATTCCATTGTACCTCTTCAGATTACCGTGCTAACACACTGACACACTACACTCTGACCATTAATTTAAGATTGCGGTGTGTTAACCGGAATGAGTTGTTACACCCACCTTATACACAGTGGCATAGCGAAACTTGAGGGGCCCCCTGCAAAGTACATAGAGACCCACCATCCCCGACCCAGTCAAGAGCTCTCAGGCCAGTGGCCCGCCACCTGTACACAGTGCCAAAGGGGGCTCTCTGGTGCTCGGGCCCCCACACTGGGGGGGGCTGCGGGGGCTAATTTTATGCTGTTGCTTAAACAGCATTTACATCCTCACCTCTTTCTCTTCCATCATTGGAAGCCACTGCCTCCTATGATCCGACCCTGCATCCCACGCCATGACTTCAGGACTACCCTGAAATGCCATCTCACAAGACTGGAACAAAACAGCAATCAATGTTGTACAATGTGCCAAACTGAAAATAAGTCTACCATGAAAACACTAAGGGGCTGATTCCGATCCTGGAAAAAACGGGTACGAATCGTCAGACGGAGCGTTTTCTCCGTCCGACTCGTACCCGGGAAAACCACCTTACAAACCCGCAAGTACGATTCGTACAGAAACACCATTTCCGTACGAATCGTAAAAAACACCGACCGGCTAAAATATACCCACAATTCCGATCCGGGACACCGCGTACGCGACATTCGCACGGAGTCAGGCAGCGTTTTACGGACCAGCAAGTACGATTCGTACCCACAGAACTTCGCACGGCAATATTTTGACGGGACCCAAAAAGTGCCGGAAAAGCTAAGTACGCCACGATGCATGGCGAAAAGGGGGCCCGGTACGCACCGTACCCCCATCCCTACACGTTCGCACCGTACCCCCACCCCCCCGTATGTACGGTGCGTACCCCCACCCTCCGTATGTACGGTGCGTACCCCCAGCGCTACGCGCTGGGGGTACGCACCGTACATACGGGGGGGTGAGGGTATGCACCGTACATACGGGGGGTAGGCACCGTACATACGGGGGGTGGGGGTACGCACCGTACATACGGGGGGATGGGGGTACGCACCGTACATATGGGGGTGGGGGTACGCACTGTACATACGGGGGGTGGGGGTAAGCACCGTACATACGGGGGGTGGGGGTACGCTCTGTACCTACATGGGGTGGGGGTACGCTCCGTACCTACACAGGGTGGGGGTACGCTCCGTACCTACGGGGGTTGGGTGGGGGTACGCTCCGTACCTACATGGGGTGGGGGTACGCTCCGTGCCTACAGGGGTGGGGTGGGGGTACGGCGCGTACATGGGGGGGCTGGGGGTACAGCGCGTACTTGGGGGGGGTGGGCTGGGGGTGTGTTTGGCGCATATGCGGGCACATATTTGGACGTCTCCATGGTTGCTATGGGAGTTCGCTCCGTATGGTGTTTTTTCCATACGGTTGTGCATTCGGACGGATGGGACGGATCGTACTTGCGCGCTCGGACTTCAGTTTCCCGATTCGTACGTAAAACTGTCCGGGGACGTGTCGGACACTTTTTCCGACCCAAGGACGTGTCGGGGAATTTTCCCAATGCGATTCGTATGGATTTTTTAACATACGAATCGTACTTGCCAGTTTGTACGGGACTTGTACGATTCGTACGTAAAAAAATCCGGATACGATTCGTACGGGGAATATTTTTAACGGATCGGAATCGGCACCTATGTTTAATTGTCTTGTTATGTTCTTGTTGTTGGAGTTTTGCTGTCTCTTCATCACAAAACAGCTTACAAATGTAGCTTGGGTGCAGTTCAAGGTCCTCTGTGGACTCTTACCTAAGATAAATATACCTTTTCCCTTCACTTTCTCCACTTTAAAGTTTAAACTGATGGAGCAAGGTTTCGTAAAGAAGAAACTTGCTCGGATGCAATCCTTTCAGATAACGTGTAACACTTTAATCAATTTGTCTTGTGAATACTAATAGTTGCATTACACACAATATATCGTATCTAGGGGAAGCTTTTCTATTTATATTACTAACCAGTAACCCGAGTGTCTTAAAATGGCAGACAAAACGCTGGAATTTCACTGCGCATGCGTCTACTGCATCTACGTGGTATGACGTTTCCTATGCTTGGGGGGAAATCTTTGCAGCTGAGCAATAGCATTTAAAATAGCTGCTTGAAACTCACATGTTAAATAATACGCATGCTTTGCTTAAATTAACACTTACAAGTTCTACTAATTGCTAATGCGAAAGAGATAAATAAGTAAATGGGATTAGAGTAGTGATAAGTGGTATACAGTGAATTCATTTATTATCGTATACTAACATGTTTTCTCTGATTTTATTATTAGTTCGTATTTGGGCCTTAGAGGGTGACTACCCCACTTGATCTGTGCGCACGCGCACTGAACCCTGCCCGGAACCATGATGACACAGTTGAAACCCAGTCAAGGACAAGCTAGGGAGAATCCCATGAGAACTCAACCTATTGACATGGACAAAGGAAGAAATATTAAAACAATGTATCTAAAATGTATTGACTATAATGTGAAAATGCGGGTGGGAATAAAGCTTTGGGAAAGTAAATTAAGGGGCGGAAACATAGAACAAAGAACCTAAGTAAAAATATTACATTTAAAATAATGAACTCACCTCCTGCCCTGTCCAATCAGAAGTAGGGGAAAACACGATATTGAAACATTTGGGGGTGGTACACGAACACAGAATAGTATAATTGAGGTAAGTTAGTTAGAAGATCTGTCAGACCCGTCATTCCAACCCGTCACAGACCCGACACAGAAGCTGCCACAGACTCTGTCAGAGACGCTGTCACAGACCCTGCAGATGCCAGAGACCCTGCTCGAGAGACCGAAATACTGATCGATAATCCAATCATCTAGCAGGGGAGTCGCAGAAGAAATATCGAGGAGAGTAGTGCCAGAGAGGGGTGCGACGCTGGCGTTGCACTTAGAAGAGGTCACCTTCCCGAACCTGTCCTGATCCTCTGTCTTCCACCTGTCCGGTGGACTCCATCTGACCCATCTTCTGGGAGTTGGGTTCATCTATTACCCTAGGTAAATATAATTCTGTGAAATCTGTCCTTATTACCTGCTCTCTATTTTTCTCCATCTTCAGGTACTGTCATCACGATATTTGCATCGTGACTTATTAATTATTTGAATTAAATCTGATTTCTTCCCTGAATGAAACCCAGATGTTTACAGTATATGTGATCTTTAACTCACAAAATTATTGATTAGATAAAACTTTTACAACTCTTTGAGTCTGTGATTATTGAAGAAACCCTTAAATGTATTTCTGCCTATCCTACTAGCTTCCAGATTCATTGACCAGAGTAAATTATTTGTCAAGGAGATTGGATTGGTAAGATTTGGGTAAAGATAAAAAATCTTGCAGGTAAAACAAAATTGATTCCAGCGATATTACTAGCTTATTGTATGAATGTATTTGGGCCCAGGTGAGTATATGGTGTGTGAGTAATCCGAGCTGGTAATCCGCTGGATCAAAACTATCTCAGAAAAGTGTTAAGGACGTATGCCTTCGCTACCTGGCCTTTCACAGATTCCAAATGAAAAAGATAGTCAGCCTTGCAACACGCAGGAGCTGTAGTTTTGAGCAACATTTAATTTGCTGTTTGTCACCTTTTTGGGATTGGGCGGGAAAGGTAATACATTGCCTGTCTTGTGGTCATGGGGCAGGCAATGACATATGCTGATCAGGCAGCAAGCGGGCCATCGAATCTTTCATTTGCAGCGCTGGGTAGTTTTACCAAGATATAATAATTAAAAAATCTGCGTTAGAAACAATAATGTTTCAAAAAAACGTGACTGTCATAGAATGGAACATTCATGTGAAGGAATGCAGCAGCAGACGCCCATCAGAAATCCCCACAGTGGAGCCACGAGTGAGAGCTGTGTTTGACATCTCCTTGGAACTTTTGTCTTGCATTTGTTTTCCTGATATTTGAAACTTATTG
This sequence comes from Triturus cristatus, assembly GCF_964204655.1. Taxonomy (NCBI): domain Eukaryota; kingdom Metazoa; phylum Chordata; class Amphibia; order Caudata; family Salamandridae; genus Triturus; species Triturus cristatus. The sequence continues at coordinate 817,340,307 of NC_140585.1, read as the reverse complement.
GGAGCCTTTATATTACACTGACAAATTGTGTTGCACAGTAAACTTGTGTGCAGTTTTTGTAGTGTAGGAAGCTCTGGTGCTTTGTAGCTAGGTTTGTACTTGAGAAGTACTTGAGGGGTCTATTTTGGAAAGTGCCACAGTGCCCCGGTAGTGCCAGGGGCGTGTGTGCCCACTTTTAGCCAGTACTTTCAAAAGATCAGAAATCACCTTACACAGTGTTTTATTATCATTATCTTCTGACGATTGGTAAAGAGAAGTGCTATATACATCGCATTGCAAATTGCAAACCACTTCCCTGAGGGCAGTAATGACCCTTGCATTACCCTGCACAATCTGCCACTCATAAACAATCTGCTGCTTTGGCAGCTATGCGGGCAGGGATGTGTTAAATGCCACCTGGTGGTTAGTAGGAATCTAATATGGTTTACAGACTGATATACCACACACCACTGTGAAGGAGACATGTAAACCACACAGCACAAATGAAAAACCGCTCCATAGTAATCAGATGCCTGCTAAAATGCCAGTGTCAAACACCATCTGTTAATCCCTCAAGCAGCTTGCAAAGAACATGAATTGAAGAATGTAGGATGGAATATAGCCTCTGGATGACAGGTGTGTTCTCTGGCTTCTAAATTTCCTACGAACGCCTCATTTTGTGTTACATTTTTACCCCCTAAAAGTACTATTATTAGGTAGCTGTTTTAAAACCAAGGCACTACCCAGACAACCAGTAAATCTGGATTTTGTAAATGTATTCCCTATACTTGACTTGTTGTGTATCTGAACATACATGTTAATATCCAGAGACCAGGGCATATAGATATATTTTAGATCCAATTTCTCTTTTAAATGGGCTCTCGAGTTGCTGAGTAGAGGGCACAAAACTTGAAACAACTTCGGCATTAAGAGAATCCAGACGATTCAGAACTCAGCTGCCAGAATCATTCTTGACCTCCCCAAATGTTCCCACATCACCCACCCACCTCAAGAACCACACCTGGCTCCCCATCCAAAAAAGATGCACATTCAAGACGCTGACCCACATCTACAAGGCCCTCCATGATCAAGGACCAGCACACATCAACCACCACCTGAACTTCCACTAGCCCTCCAGGCACTTGCGCTCCAACTCCCTCGCTCTCACACACACTCCCTGAATCCGCTGTAGTTACAGTGGAGGACGTTCCTTCTCCTACCTCGCAGTCTTCCTCTTTATCTCTGAACATCTGCCTCTCTCCTGGAATTCAGAAAGGGACTTAAGACCTGGCTCTTCGAATGAGCCCAGCAAGTACCTAGTGCCTCGATACCCCCGCGGGTGAGTAGACGTTCTTTATAAATCCGAGTTGATTGAATGATTGATTAACAATTTGGCAGATGTGGGGCATCAGCCAAAAAGTGCAGGGTGTCTCATCACCCCTATTTAGAGTGCCTATACATCAATAGACCCTTAATAGAGTAGATAGGACGGCCACCCTTTTGTCATATGTCCCACATCTGCCATACTCTAAATCCGTCCCTTTGTATTATCTTTAGACCACATTTGCTTTCATAGGGCCCAATTCACAGAACTAACTTAAGACAAAATCCTAAACTTACTACCATTTTGGTATTCATTAATGAGTAAGTGCCTTCTGTGAATACCAAAATGTGTAAGTGCCTTCTGTGAATACCAAAATGAGTAAATGTTAGTAAGTTTAGGATTTTGTCTTAAGTTATTTCTGTGAATCGGGCTCATAGTTTTCATGATAAGTAAGAACTGATATCATCACTATCAATATTTTTTTTATATTGGTATGGTAGCTTGAATGTGTTTGCCAGTGACAACAAAACAAACATAAGCACAATTGTTAAATTATAATCATGATCAGTAGCATTGATTTTCCCATCAACTACAATTAAATATTCTTGAGCTCTTAGATTGTGTGCTACAATTCCGAGGACTTACAACTCTAACAATAACTTAGACTGCAAACAGTGGAAAATCTTACAATGAAATATGAATAAAATCAATAAGGGCCAATGATGAAGGGCTCTGCCATTTTAAGCGTTTTGTTTTTATGAATATCCAGTTGATGCAAAAATATGGACCATATTATTTCAGAAAAGAAATGTGACAGATATTGGGATAAGTATATCTAATCTTTTTTCTCTTTAAACTAATTTGCATTATTTCTTAACCAACATGCTGTCAAAGTAACCTTCGCCAAATTGAATATAGTTTTCTGCAGGAAAAGCTTTATATCAGATTGTATATCAAAAAAAGCATTTGCAATGCAATCGGTCTTGACTTTGGGACTCTATATGTACTTAGCTATGCAGGACATTAGCCTGGGTGCTGAAACATCCACTGTTCTTTAACATGGAGGGAAAGTAAGCACCAAACTGCATGACACGCCAGGTATTGGAACACATGGAGAGAAATATTGCCTTTCAGCAGCGAATGGTATAGTCCAAAGCTCTATTTTTAATAGAAAATCAGGGCCTTCGGGGGTCATATCACTGAAAATACAAGATTTGAAAAAATATTATTGTCTACGGGTGCTCATGGAAGACAATTTCTATGGTATTTTACTGTCCTCTACTGGTCGTTTTCTATCAAGACAGTTAACTGGAGGCAGTTGAACAAGCAGAAAGCAATTCTGGTCATTTTAGGGACCTCTACTGGTCGTTTTCTATCAAGACAGTTAAATAGAAGCAGTTGAACAGAAAAAAAAGTCCCTAAGCGGAAGCAGACAAGCCTTAGGGCTGATCTCCAGAGCCCACAAAGTACATACACATATAAGTATATACTAAAGTATATAGAACAGGTCTCGAATGCTCGACCTAAACATATTCTATATGCAACACCCAGGTAATATTCGATAATATAGATTTTTCTAGTTTTCAAAGTATAAAAAGTCAAATTTTATTAAAGATGCTGTTGGACAGATAGTACAATTTCTATTATTTCTATTTGTCTCTTTATCTGAACTATACTGAGGAGTAATAGCTCTAGAACATGAAGAACATCGATAAAGAAGGTATTTCAGAACTCTGCCTCGTTAGCTATGTCTTCACACCGATAACTCCAAACCATGTGAAACGTGTTGCTAAACTTCCACCAAACCACCAACACCAAAGCTCATCAAACAAAATGTCATCACTCAGGATAGCTCATTTGTATTACTCCTCAGAACTCCTCCACAAAGCATACTTAAAAACAATTTCACTGGTCTGAAAAGAATAATAGACACCAAATCCAAAATCATCACACACCTCTGTAAACATAATTACATAGGTTATAGTCACACTATTAGAAGAAATTAGCAAAACAAGTATTAAACCCACATGTGAAAAAATATGAAATTTTTCTAATGGATCACTCTACATGTTTATGAAAGAGACTATTGCTCCCTTTGATGTTCATTTGCCACAGGCTGGGGAATGACACACGTGGCAATCACCCCCTCTGTGCCTTTAGTAAAGTCCAGTTTTACTTATTTACACTCAAGCCTGCACACCACACTATTTGATGCTTGTTATGTAGCATTAAAGTAAAAAATTGCATATGTGGAGACATTTACCAACCAGCCACATTTTAGATGCCATGGCACTACGTACAGAGCGTTCTCCAGTTTAGGAGACATCCACTTCTGCAGCTCTCATAACACATTTAACACAACTGCTTCACGTGGATGAGGAAAGTCATCTAATGGTTTCTGCACCGTCCCGAGAAACATTTTCGACAGACGCTATTTTATGACCTAGGTGCTGCTTGGTGCAAACAGGATTACCATAACATTTTAGAAAGATTTATTCTAGATGTGGTAAAATGTGACAAGAATATTTGTGCGTGTTTGCTGTGTCGCAATGTGGTATATTCTATTTTATTCTGCTGTGCTTTTGTACTTCAATATTGAATTGTGACGGTATTGTGTTGTACTCCGGTTGTGGTGCGTTCTGTTTTCATTTTTTTGTTCTGTTGTGCCCTGTTATTGTTTAATTGTGGTGTTATGTTTCTTGGTGTATGTTATTGTGTCATATTCTTGCTAAGAGGGGACCCTGTGCAAGGCCATGAGGTTTCTTAATCTCGCCTCCAGGGTGCTGGAAGAGCACAGCACCTGATTCGTGGTGTTCCTCTAATTTGATCTGCCACCAGAGGGACCCTTTTAGCAGATCTTCAACATTGTTCTGGCAGAAACTCTGCCCGACTTCAACCTGATCTTGAGAGGGCACCGCCAAATTAACACATCAATCACTTTATCCCCAGACTGGTCGGTGCCACCATATCAACGCACAAAACACTAAACTTATTATTCCCAGTCTGGCCTTTTAGGATCCTGCACCTAATCCTTCATTGAGAAAGGAACGAGCACCTTATTTTAGCATTGTTTGTCCAGATAAGTGAATTAATGCCTCACTTCCTAATATGGTACATGTATGTGACATTATGCTGGTGATTGAGATAAAGTTGTCTTGGACAGGCTCCAGCATTCAACGCTTTTTATAGGCTTTTATCCTTTTATTATTTGTCTGATCATGTACATTGAAAATATTTTAATTATTCTATCAATGAAGAATTACTACTTACTATTGATATATATTCTTTTGTTTACTTCGGGCATGTCAACAAATGCTGCTACATTTCCAGCCAAAAGCAGCATATGCTTTTAAAGTGTGCATGGGTGGGCCTATGAAAATCAGGGTGCATTCATGTAAAGTCATCTCATACCAGTCCTATTCCATGTACCGTAATACAAGTTGATTATGTCTTAAAACCAGTACTGTCTAAGGGCACCCTAATAAAGCTTGGGCATCTGACTGGTTAAGTCTAGATCACCCAAGAAACACAGAGCAAGCGCAGGGTTTGTACTACCCATATGCCGATCTGTAGAGGTGGGTTTAAATTAAAGGTTTTCATTTCAATGCCAGCTATGCACTGCATCCCAGACAAAAGAACTTGCAAAGCCTACATGTCTGGCATTTAACTCAAAATACGTCAGACCATTTGGCTTTACCAGTATTTGTTTATACTTTTTCAGTCTTTCTAAGTGCTCAGAAAAGTATGCTCGGTGCATATCAATCTAAATGTATTATATGCTTTGTTGCGCACTCTCTGACTTTTATAGGAGTTTTCCTTATTTAAAAGTAGATGTCTTGCCTGTCAAGTTAAATACTATTTTCCTCTACACAACAAAAAATAAATTATTTTGTAAGCATACTACTGATACCACCATTGTTATTTTATAATTAGATGTGTATCCAGGTTCCATATTAGGTAGCACTATTTTAGGTACCAAACTAACTGGCTCGAGAGGGCTCGGTGTTGTGTTCCAGAGCACTTAACATAGGGTTCACGAGCAGCTGAGGATGTTGGCAAGGGAGGTCAGAGATAGCACCTAGATGCAGAACCAGGATGAAACTGACTATACACAGCAAATAGAGACTGGGGTCAAACAATTGAATAGTAAAAGTGCTGAACTTGCCTCGCCTTCGCGCAACCGCACCTTCTCTACAAACACTTCCGGTGAGAGCCCGCATCGCGTGGCTTCCGCTGAGGAAGCGTCAGTGCGTCCTTCTTTGATGCATTCACGGAAGAGCAACTGAATTCTAAAGAGCAGTCGAAACATGACACGCAGGAGAGACGATTGTTTATATGTACTGTAATAATGAATCTAACTTGAGAAAATATATGAGATACAGTGTTGAGAAAAACTGCAAGTAGGTCGTCGTGGGGTGGGGGCAACACCTCAGTATAATAAACCTCGAAGCTGTAATGTGTGAGCACAGCCACGTTGCCTTTCTCATGTAATACTGTGATAAAAAGATTAGGATCCGTTTCAGGCAAGGATTTTATTAAGCTAATTCTCCATCTAATCTGCCTATAAAGCATTAAAGACACGAGGGGAGACCACAGTATTCACTGAAAATAAAAACAACTTAACCTGCCAGCGGAAGTGCAGCGGTCTGTGGTTTTCCTGAAAGTTATGTGTAGCCTGTTCCGTAGCTGGTGCGAACAGCAGAGGTCTGATTTCCTTTATTCCCACTAGTGAACCATGCAGCTAGAAGTGTGGCCTTTTCCTGAGACCTGAGTCATTCACAGGATCGTAAACTTAAGTCTGGATGTTAAGAAGGTGAGGTGAACCCTGTGCAGCACAATAAGTGATGGACAGAATTTTAAAGAGATTTACGCCGAAACATGTAGACAGTGGGCTGTCTCAGAATAGAAGGTGCGTTGATCTTGAGGGGATTTGGATTATAAAGAGTGTGACCTAGTTCTGAACCACGGTCATTGTATGCAGTAAACCCTTCCAAATACCAGCATACAAAGGATTACAGCAGTCCAATATGCACCAACAATTGTCCCAGAAATTGTAGCAATGCACCTCTATGGCAACTAAGAACCATTCCTTCAAAACAGCTTCAGACAGTAGCTTAAATGTACAGCTGAACTGAGGCTTCATAGTCAGAAGGAGTCAAAGAAGGCATGAAGAGCTGAATGATGCTGCAATCAGTAAATTTCAGGTAAGGATAGCAGGCGTTTCATTCAACAAGCTGCCATTCCGAGGCGAACAGTAAGATCTTTCTCTTAACATCATTCGGATGAAGCTAAGTTACTTCCATCCAGTGTCTAACTTGTAGTTAAATAGATTGGAGTAATGTCAGATATAATATTACCTGACAGTTTTTGAAGCGCAGTCTGGGGCGAAGAAGCATCCATGAAATGGCTATGCATGGACATTGAACACATCTTGGTGGGGGCAACAAATTTCACGTGTCCACCATCCAACCAGAATGCAGTCCACCAATGGCCACAAAACTACTAATTCCTTCAAAGAATGGAAACAGTGTTCTTTCCACCTCGACACCGATTTTAAGTGATTTAAACAAACCAGGTAATCCAGGGTGTCAAAGCAGTGAGGCAAATCAATTTGTATGTTAATGGCAGCTCGTTTAGTCCATATACCAAGATCTCCATCAAAATATTTTGCAGCTCTTCTAGGGCCAGCTCTGTCCTTTTCTCAACACCAAAGCCAAATTGTAAATCAGTCAAATGCATTGTTAGATCCAGATGGCCATTAAACTGCAATACCACCATTCCTTCCAAGAATGTACCTGGGAATGTGACAGCCTTTTCCGGCTAATAAGAAAACAATCTAACAGGTTTCAGTGATGCCTGCGTCAGCATAGAGCGAATATAGCCTTTGTTGAGGACAGAGGGGACTGCACAGTCCTAAACAATGTATTTACTAAGTAAATAAAGGGAGAAGTCAATGGTGGGAAAGTGTCCTTGATAACATTTCTTTTAAGCACAATTATTATTGATTGTCATTTAAAAAACCAGAAGAATGGGTTCTACAATGGTGTGACATTTGGCTACATACATATCAGATATGAAGGGAAAGACAAAAAGAAAAAAAGGTCTGCAGCCACCGTGATGCAACATCTGTCCATTTCCCTGCACACCCCAAGCCTCAATCTTCTCCTGTCACCAGGTAATGCAAATAATGCCAATGCATTTGTGGGGTCCATGTCACCTTTTTCATAAGCGCACTGGCGTATCAGGATCCAACCACCGACAATGAATAAAGACTTACACTTCCTGGCAGGTGTGTATTGTCCATCACCTACCTTCAAGTGCATTAGCTGTCTAGAGGGACATTCCGAGTGCATGGACCCTTCAAGAAGAAAGATCTTCAATGTTGGAGCGTGATCTTGAGTGCTCATGGCCCCTCCATACCTTCGGCAGACTCAGTACTATACATTCATCAGGAGCCCATGTGCGGAGGTCCCCCATCCAGTCAGTAATTCTGAACCAGATGTTGAGTTCAACTTCTTGGCATTTCTCCCTTTTGCAAACAGAAATACCAAATAAAACAATCTCCATTCTTTGGCATGTAAGAGGGCACAGCAAGCACACCTTGGGTCGGAGAAGGTTCATCTGACTGGTTAGGATGCAACATCTACCTACTACGCGAATCCAAAAGGCAGTAAACTTTGGCACATCCAGCACAGTTTTCTCAGATCCACACCTACATCATGTTCCCGAGGGCATCATATATATTTTACCGAGTTGGTAAGATGTTATATACATGCAGTGACGGTAATTACATTTAATTATTTTAAACTGTTCTTTGAGGGTCACCAACACAGGATGAGGCATTCCTAAGCCCCAGTCCTCATTCGTGATAACCTTGACTTCCAACCACTGGCAGTAGTTATTGGCCAGAGAAGGGCTTGGAATTGTAAACATTACCCAGTTTGACAAGGTGGTTCATCCTCTCATCAGAGCCCAGAATTTTTAATGCCAGCATTACTCCATGTGTGCCAGGCGGTAATGATAGACAATTTCAAGGTAAGCCGCAGTCATCAGAGATGAGAAGCCATCTATAAAACTGAGGCTGACGCCGCAAAGGGATCGAAGGCAAGAAGGCCAAGGTTGCTTTGTCTTTTTGAGGCTGCTCTTCCAACAGTGATGTCCTATCATCATCAATCTTGGGGTGCGGGTGAGGACACAGGAGAGAGTGTTGTCCAGTATCGCTGCATATAAAGTTACAGGCCACTTATTGTTCACAACGAACATCTACTCTGTTGAATCGCCATCACTACAATCTGCAGCTGTGCCGCTAAATATTACAATTTCACGTTGAGGGCACTCAGAGGGCCTTTTTCTAGAAGAATCCGGAGTTTATCCACAGACTCCCTTCAACTCGAAATAGGCTCATTCAAGTATAATTCTGCCAACACCACCTGCGGGGCACCCCAAGACACAACACTATAGCCTTCGCTGTCCAAAGTTCACAATGTCCTGCCTTTCCAATATCCCAACCAGCCAAGAAAGCAGCTACCATTTGTATGCAGACAACTCCCAGATCCACTGTGAGCTAGAAAATACACCTGGAAAGCCTCTGCTTAAATGGTTAGAAAACAGAGATTGTGCTCATGGGCCTTCTCAATCTAGCCCCGTTGTCTTCCTCCTGGCCTCATTCACTAGGACATGCCACACACCTGGTAGAAAACTTCACAACACTCAGAGTGCTTTTCAACAGCACACAATGTATGCATTATCTTACTTAACACATTGTGAACTGAATCGCTGCTTCAAGCCAGGGTCACTGCGATTTTGTGATCACAGTGTTGTCCGCATAAATATGGGTTTGCCACACAATCCATTATTTGCTATATATTCTGCAGATTTTAACAAAAAAAAGTGTCTAGCTCAAAGGGATCAAAAGTGACTAAAAACGAGATGACACATGCTGCATTTCTAATGCTTATTTTGAATTTGGGAGTCAAGCTGGTACTACCGAGTTGAACCCTTTCCCAAACAGTGGTAACGTGTAAAAATGACAAAATAATGAGGTTACAGTCACAATCACAAAATGTGTCACATTACACAGCCATTTCTTGCCGCGTGCTTTACTCAACACCTTGCCACAGAGTTTGGGCCTCGACCTGCTGCATTTTTCCAGTGGCCCTGCTTAATGCTCATATTTTTGTTAGATAAAGAAAACTAGGCTTATAAAAGTCTGCCATTGGCCGCCGTATCAGCCACGGTGATCTCAGTTTGCTCCATTCTACGACGTACACTATAGAAAAATGCAGCCCTGGCTGTATACAGTCTAGTGCGTTCGCGGCCTCAGCCTTCTGCAGGGTTTGGATATTAGAGGTGCCGCATTTCATAAGAGCAGCTCAACGAGGCCTTGGTAGCCAAGAACGAACAACATTACGGTACAAAACCACAGCAGTGCACAGAATACTCGTAATTAACTCTAAATGGAATCTATGCCGTTTTTACGCGCTGTAAATAAGAGGTGTTACTATTAACAGGTGCAGGGCACTCATCTACCGACTGCGAAGCATGGAGGGCAGAGTCATTCGGGTTGAAACTCGTTCATTGCCGCTCAGTGTATTAGCAGCAGCAAGTATCCAACCCCCTCAGCTATCCTGCCAGGGCCAGTCCGAACAAATACATCATCACTGTGGGAACAAGTGGGGGTGGCCAGAAGGCTAGGCGGGTGCGCAGTAGGGTGTCTGTAAAGACCAACAGCCCCGAGAGCCTAATACTATATTTTTACAAAGAGCGACCCCGGGCGGAAATGTTTAAGCATTGTTGAGCTTGAGATGAACAAGCAACTAAAACGAAGAAAATACGCTAAAGCTATTGACCGAAATCATCTTATTATTTTTGTATAATATTTTGGCTGAGAATATTGAAATTCAAATGAACACAAAAGTCGAGGTCAATGTACATTTCATTACAAAATGTATACCAATGATGAGTTAATCAATGCACAGTATACAATAACAGACTCGTTAAAGAGAGGAAAGTGAATAGACACTCTACACAATTTACAACGAACATCCGACGCAACAGGACTGATTGCCATATCCAGAGCATCCAAATACGTCTGTGTCTTGGCATTTGATGCTGTGCATCTCTAAATAATGCATTTGAGGTGATATCGGTGGATATTCCTAGGCATCTGCAGTTAAACCTCGGCATATAAAGCCACGTCTGGGTCTTTCCTCACGTGCTGGTGACGTAAGTCCGGAATGTCACTTCTCCTGAGGTGGATGACGTCTTGGAGGAAACTCTATCATTTGTAGAATGCATGTGTTGGTAAAGAAACTTTCCTTCATGATTTTTTCAAAAACAATAATACCATTTTGAAATGTGAAATCTTACGTGTTTGCTACATTGTGCATCGGAGCTCTGCCTTCTTAGGGCCCCATTACGATGGCGGCACCGTAACGGAAAACGGGACCGCCCGCCAGAGGTACGACGGTCCCGCGAGGCCAATTAGGATGCGACCGCCATCCTGGCCGTCGCATCCCGCGTCTTCAACATGACGGCGGACGGTGCTGTAAGCAGCACCCGCAGCAATGTTGAATTGGCATGTAGAGCATTGACATGCACAACGTGACAGGCACCGCGCGGTGCCTGCCACCTAGTGTGTGGCAATGAAGGGGAGTACCATAGGTACCCCCAAGTGCAGCCACCCACCCCCCACACTACCCCGGGCCCGCATAGGGCCCCCAAAGTGAGTTACCTTATGCCTTTCCATGGACTCTGCCATGAAAAGGTATACCCATCACAAGCATCCTAATAAGGATGGCACCCCCACCATATTGTGGGCCTTTTCCGCCCGGCCAGCAATTGTGGCGATTGCCGACTGGTGGAAAATTGGCGGCCGGACTTTCCACCTGCCGCACTACCCCCCATACCACAGTAATATGGCAGGGGTAAATTGTGATGTGATGGCGTGCTGATTACCACCGCCCACCACCGCCGGCCGGCACGCCATCATAATGACCCCCTAAGTGAGCAAAGTAATGCATTTAGGTAAAGTCACTAACAATGTGCCTTTGCTAGTCCCTAGGTCCCTAACTTATGCACACTGAAATAAATGGTAAGAAAAGGTACGCCACTGACCTGCCACTCTTCTCACATGCGTAAATCATCCCCAGGCACCTGTGCGCTGAGTAAGAAAAGACAGAACAAAGGAGAGAGTATGGAAACCAGCTGAAGGTAGATAAAGAGGAGGTAGGGTGAGAAACCTGGTTGTAGGAAAGCAAATTGGGGAAACTAGAGGGGGAATACAGCAAGAAAAATGAGAAAACAGAAAGGGAAAGGGGCATGGATGAAAAAAGCAAGGCTGCGAGTATTACTCAGTACAAGACTTGAGGGGAAAAAGAGAAGTGAGTAAGGAAAAGGCCGGGAGAGAAAGGGGGTAAGGAAGATTGGAGATATTACTGTTAGAGAGCAGGTGACGAGGGATTGTGAGAAAGGGTGAGCAGGCAGAAGAAAACAGTAGTTAGGGGGAACAGCAACTGCAAAAAATGGGAGTATAGGAAGAAAAAAGTGTTGCAAAATGCACCATTTTCGCAGTTAAAAAAAAAAAATAGTAGCGAACCCCTCAAACCCACTTTGTAGTGGTAAGCTCTCTATCACTCTCTAGCGTGTGTGGGCTACTATGACAAAAAATGACATGGCTTCTTTTGCTTCTCAGTCAGGCACTGACTAAGTAAGATACATGTCTAAAGAATAGTTATGAACATGGTCTGATTTTCCTGACCCCGGTCCTTATTAACTGGGAAATTACATTTATTGTTTCAACGGAAGATAAAACTGAGCGACGGTTAATACCGGTTAATATTTGCTGAGTCACTCACTTTATTATGGTTTGGCGCTTCTGCTTGAAACCACATTTTCGACACGACACCTTTTGCTTCTCTAGTTGTGGTTAAACAAATGCTACTTTTAGATGGCTCTATTGCTGGCTGACTTCCATCGTGCTTGAGCGGAAGAGTGCTATAGTTTTTTTTTTAACCTTGCTTTAAAATGGTCTTTCAGTGACAGCGTAATTCACTTGTGCTCCCAGTGTACTTCTGTAAACCATCCTGTAACTTTCTCTTGCTTTCATTAGCTCAGTTATTTTAAATTGTGGCGGATGGCTGATGTGCATTGTCAGGTACCTGCATTGCCAGGTACCTGGTGAACTGGTCCTGTGTGTCCAGACTGGGGTTTAATGATTTATGTGGCGCTGTCCTGGAGGGCCAGTGCTGGAGTTTCCTGCGTCTGCTGCCATGGAAGCCTCTAGCTTGCTAGCCTGATGAGGTGGTGGGGTGGGGCTCTTGGGCCGAGCACATTTTTAATTTGTGGAGGTCGACTTCCAGAAGTGAAGCGTGAAAGCGTGATGGGGTGCTGGGCTGCATTTACTGTGTCACTGCAGGGGCAGTGGATGATTGGAGCTGACTTCCTCCTGCTTCTCCTTCACCTGCAGGTGGATGAAGTTTGTGAAAGTTGCCTGTGACTCTTAGCAGTGAATCATCTGGCTTGCGAGTCGATGAAGAAATTAGTTAGCTGCAAGAATTAATATGAATTGCAGGAAGCATTGATAATTGACATTTGAATGCACCTTGTGGCCGTGGGCTCCCCCCAGAACTACATCTTTCTAATGGTCGCTTGAACGTCAATAACCTTGGGGTTCTCTCATGGTGTGTCTGAGGCTGTCTCAGGGGGGGACTGCTTCTTTTGTCCTTCCAAGGTCAGACCCTTGATTGCCCATCGCAGGCCACCCCGGTCTCACTGCAGAGGTATGCCACCAGTGGACCTTGCCTTCCTTGGTGGAGTGGGTGGATGCCCGGTCTGACCCAGGCCTGAAAGTCCCAGGGTGCCTGGCTGTGTGCTGCGTTTGCCTGTATGTGGTGTCCCATGGCTGCTTGCATACACATCTTTGGGCGCCCACTTCTTTGGCTGGGGCTGGGAAGGTCCCCTGCCTGCCTGCAGGTGCTGGTTTCCATGCTGGCCCCATGGACTTTTCTTCGCCATGACCCCCATGTGGGACTAAATATCAAAATAAATATCGACTACAAAAATATCGGCTCCAATACCTTAACAGGTAAGTACAAAAATATTGAATCAAAAATATCGAAGTTAAAAATATAGATATAACAAATATCAATTAAAAAATATAAATACAATAAAATAATATATGTTAAATATATCAATTATTAATATAATCTTCAACACAATTAATTAAATGTGATATATATTTTAACTAAATATAAAAAATACCCTTAATTAAAAAAAATACAAACATAATAATTGATACATATACATATATCAACTTTAAAATAATTTATTAACTATTATCTTTATTTAAATTTTAAACTTTTAAATTATATAACAATAAAATATATAAATATATCAATAATTTAAAATAAAAAATAACCATTCTATAATTAATTAAAACATTTAACTATTAAAAAAATTAAAACATACATTTCGTAATACAATAAATAGAACAGTAGGGAAAATGTTGGATAGCGGAATAATTAAATTTACTATTCCAACTCCAGTGAGTGCAACAGTAGGGAAAGTATTGGATAGCGGAGGGGTAAAAATTACTATTCCCACTCCAGTGAATGCAAAAGTAGGGAAAGTATTGGATAGCGGAGGGAAAAAAATTACTATTCCCACTCCAAACAGTGCAATGGTAGGGAAAACTTTGGATAATGGAGGGGTAAAAATTACCATTCCCACTCCAGTGAGTGCAAGAGCAGGGAACGTGTTGGATAGCGGAGGGGTAAAAGTTACTATTCCCACTCCAGTGAGTGCAACAGTAGCTAAAGTTTTGGATAGCGGAGGGATAAAATTTACTATTCCCACTCCAGTGAGTGCAGCAGTAAGGAAAGTATTGGATAGCAGAGGGGTAAAAATTACTATTCTCACTCCAGTAAGTGCAACAGTAGGGAAAGTATTGGATAGCGGAGAGGTAAAAATTACTATTCCCACTCTAGTGAGTGCAACAGTAGGGGAAGTGTTGGATAGCGGAGAGGTAAAAATTACTATTCCCACTCCAATGAGTGCAACAGTAGGGAAAATGCTAGATAGCTGAGGGGTAAAATTACTATTACCACTCCAGTGAGTGCAACAGTAGGGAAAGTGTTGGATAGCAGAGATTTTTTTTTACTAATAACATTTAAACAATAGAAGAAAAATAATCTTAAAAATAAATAAACAATATTTAAAAAAATATCCAATTAAATATATGAAACATTAACATTAAGGTGCCGATTCTGATCCTGTAAAACTCGGGTACGAATGGTCGTACGGAGCGTATTGTCCGTACGACTCGTACCCGGGAAATTCACCTTACAAACCAGCAAGTACGATTCCTACAGAAATACCATTTCTGTACGAATCATAAAAAACACCGTACGGCTAAAAAATACCTACTATTCTGATCCTGGACAGCGCGTACGCAACGTCTGCACGGAGTCAGGCAGCGTTTTACGGACCAGCAAGTCCAATTCGTGCCTACGTCACTCCGCACGGCTTATATTTTACGGCAGCCAAAAACTCCCGGGAAATTGAGAACGACGCGAATAAGGAGCTCCGGTACGCGATGGACAGCCATGGACCCCATCCTACGTGTCATCCCGGCACTCCTAGCCTACGACCTGGTTCACCAAAACCGCCGCGCACGCCGCAGAAGGTCAGAACAACACCCAGGGGCAAAGGGGGGGGCGAGGGGCAGGAAACATAACCCCTACCCAATTAAAAAACTACTATATTCTGTACATACATTACCTCCAGGGTCTGTTCACTTCGGGGGGCGTGTCCAACAATCCCTGCATCCCGCAACAACGGAAGTGGACGCGTACCCCTACATCACCTCTAGATTATTGATACGCACCGTACCCACACATCCATAGTGTGGGTACGGTCCGTAGCACTATTGTAGTGGTGACGTAGGAGTACGCGTGGTACGGGCCGTACACACGCTCTCAGAGCATGTGTACGGCCCGTACCACGCGTACTCCTATGTCACCACTACAATAGTGCTACGGACCGTACCCACGTGGGTACGTTGCGTATCACTATTGTAGTGGTGATGTAGGAGTACGCGTCGTATGGGCCGTACACACGCTCTCAGAGCGTGTGTACGGCCCGTACCACGCGTACTCCTACGTCACCACTACAATAGTGCTACGGACCGTACCCACGCTATGGATGTGTGGGTACGGTGCGTATCACTATTGTAGTGGTGATGTAGGAGTACGCATGGTACGGGCTGTACACACGCTCTCAGAGCGGGTGTATGGCCCGTACCACTATTGGATTGGGGCCTTAGGGGTACGCGTGGTACGGTCCGTACACACCCTCTGAATGCAGGGGTACGGTCCGTATCACACGTACCCCTACGGCACCAGTACACTTGGGATACAAGGCGTACACACGCCACAAATGGTGTTGTATGGCCTGGTGCAGCATATCACCATTATATTGGTGTGTGTGAAGGTCAACGAGAGCAGTGTACAGCACCAAGGGGGTGGGTGTGTGGCTGCATAGGATTCCCAGCAGTGGACAGAGACATGGGGGTGGGTGCACATCACTACCAGCAGTGGACAGAGACATGGGGGTGGGTGCATATCACTCCCAGCAGTGGACAGACATATATGGAAGGGTGCAGAGGACTCCCAGCAGTGGACAGACATATGTGGGTGGGTGTATATGACTCCCAGCAGTGGCCTGCTATATGAGGGGTGGGTGCAGAGGACTACCAGCAGTGGACAGACATATGTGGGTGGGTGCACAGCACTACCAGCAGTGGACAGAGACATGAGGGTGGGTGCATATCACTACCAGCAGTGGACAGACATATATGGGTGGGTGTATATGACTCCCAGCAGTGGTCTGCAATATGAGGGGTGGGTGCAGAGGACTACCAGCAGTGGACAGACATATGTGGGTGGGTGTATATGACTCCCAGCAGTGGCCTGCAATATGAGGGGTGGGTGCAGAGGACTACCAGCAGTGGACAGACATATGTGGGTGGGTGTATATGACTCCCAGAAGTGGCCTGCAATATGAGGGGTGGGTGCAGAGGACTACCAGCAGTGGACAGACATATGTGGGTGGGTATATATGACTCCCAGCAGTGGCCTGCAATATGAGGGGTGGGTACAGAGGACTACCAGCAGTGGACAGACATATGTGGGTGGGTGTATATGACTCTCAGCAGTGGCCTGCAATATGAGGGGTGGGTGCAGAGGACTACCAGCAGTGGACAGACATATGTGGGTGGGTGTATATGACTCCCAGCAGTGACCTGCAATATGAGGGGTGGGTGCAGAGGACTACCAGCAGTGGACAGACATATGTGGGTGGGTGTATATGACTCCCAGCAGTGGCCTGCAATATGAGGGGTGGGTGCAGAGGACTACCAGCAGTGGACAGACATATGTGGGTGGGTGTTTATGACTCCCAGCAGTGGCCTGCAAGATGAGGGGTGGGTGCAGAGGACTCCCAGCAGTGGACATAGACATGCGGGTGTGTACATCATTAGCATATGCCCACAACTCCATGGGTGTATGTACGCATCCCTAAGTTTTGACTATGATGATAGTGCCATAACAACACATCACTGACAGCAGTGTCCCACTCCCAGGAGGATGGCTGTCTTTCCCACACTGCATGACATACCACATGGGGGTGTGAGGACAAATGACACATGCATACCCACCCCTGGCAGATACAGCACAATACACACACTGAGATCATGCCACAAGACTGTATAGTCATGTCACTGCCTACTAAACTAAGAGAGGCAAAGGGAACACACATTGTCACGCACATCCCAGGAATGATAGGTATGTACAGGTGCTGGGCCAGCCACCAAGATGTTGTCTCTCATGGAAGGAATAGGGTGGAGTTCCCACAGGTACAATAACCACAAATGTGAGTCACGTGCCCAAATACCCTGCAGAACAAGTACCAGATGTGTGCTAGGCCTGGATTACACACATGCATAGTGCAGAAAAGGGAGGATTTCCACATGAAGGCATTTCAACATACTCAATACACAAGTACAGTGACTAGCAAGGATGGCACAGACGATGCAGCCGGAGACATTGCTGAGCAGGCATGGCCATAGTTGAAGGGATCCGTCACCAACAAAGGAAATGTAGACACAGGTCAGCACAACAATTGGGCAACTCTTTGCAGGGAAGATGTCAGGTGCCACAGAGGAAGGAACACTCCTTGGGACAATGTCTCAAAACCATCATAACACTCACTACAAATGATACTTGGCAGAGACCTTCTGATGGCACGCACATACCATGGTCAACCTCATCACCATCAGACTCAAACATTCCTCAGAACAATAACACATTACCACAACCCCAACTCCTGAAGCCTCAGCACCAACATCAATACCGGAAATGCAATAGTGTTCAAAGGAAAATTAAAATGCTTTATTCAGCATTAAACAAAAGGAAGTAATAAGACTATATACAAAGGCCAATGGCCAGTCCATCATATAAGTCTGTGAGGGGACACTGGGGCACATGTCTCCTCTAGCTTGCCTGCACACTGGAACCCTCAGGTTCGTCGACCGGGAGGGGGGCATCATGTGGGGAAGGACCAGGCACCGCAGGCACAGGAGGGGGAAGGGTAGGTGGGGTGGGTGCAGGGGTGGACGTGTCCACCACAGGGGGTGGGGCAGCGCAAAGGTGGTGGTGAGCTCGGCGCTGCACACTTCTGCAAGGGCGGACAGAGTAAGCCCTGCCCCGGAACAAACCCCAGGGACAATGGAGGGGGGGGCGCAGGGATGGGTTTCAATGCTCCTGGGGGAGGGGGTGGACATGGGGGTGGACTCAATCCCCTGCCCGGGGACTTCCTTGACCGCTTGCGGGGTGGTGACACAGTGGGGGCAGGGAAGCCAAGGGGAGTGCTGGTGGAGGGACTGGGTTGTGAGGCATGCGTACTCAGACTGTGGCTGCATGTATGGCTTTGTGCCCCAGACCCAGTGGGTGTGCCTATCTCCCCCTGAGTGTGTGTGTCAGGATGTGTGCGCTTGCCTTTTCTTGGTGGTGTGCTGGATGTGTCTGGTGGGGTGCGTGCGTGGAAAGGTCTGTGTGTGCATGGGACAGGTATGGGAGAGGGAATTGTGAATGGGGCTGGGGTAGGGGGGGACGAAGCGCTGCAGGAGAGACACTGCTACCATCAGTGAAGAGTCCATGGACTGCAGAAACCAGCGTTGCTCAGACATCGCTGATGACATGCCCTCCATGAACGACACCATCTGTGTCAGCAGTCTGGTGTGGCCATGGAGGACATTCAGCATCGATGTCTGGCCAACCTGCAACTGCCGCTGTATGTCCATAGACTCAGCACTGAGGGCAGCAGGGGTGACAGGGGCAGGGGGTGCGGTGCCTGGATCGAAGGAGACATGGTGGTGGTCAGCACGGACAGAAGGGACTGGAGCAACTGGGAGGGCGGTGATGGGAATGGAGGAGGCGGGACCAGATGTTCGGCTGCTGCAAGGTGTAGTGGCAGCCTCCGCCCCCTCGATGAGGTCAGCCTAGGACCCGTCTGCGTCGTAGTTGGTGTCGCCACCAGACAGGTCCTCTGACTGACTTCCCTCGCCCTCCGTGCCACTGGCTCCCGATGACTCGCCAGCACTGGTGCCACTGGTGCTGGGTCCTTCCTCAAGGTCCGTGTTGTTGTCTCCCTCGGTTACCGTTGATGATGCTGTGGACAAGGTGAACATACAGAAAAACATCAGTCACCGGTATACATCTGACACATGAGTACCAAAACAATAGGTCACAGT
The DNA here is from genome assembly GCF_964204655.1 of Triturus cristatus. NCBI lineage: Eukaryota > Metazoa > Chordata > Amphibia > Caudata > Salamandridae > Triturus > Triturus cristatus. Next base: position 817,321,195 of record NC_140585.1, on the reverse strand, counting down.
GCATATCAGGCAATGCTTAATGAGTAACAGCTAGATTACTCCGCACATATGTAAGCCATGTACTCCCCAGTTAGTAGACCCACCATGCCACTTGGACACAAGGAAAAATAGGACACACCATCCCAAAACTAGACTGAGAAATATACTGAGAAGCTAGTGATTGGGAACAGGTGAGCACAGCAATACAATGAAGTCATGCCACCTCTTGTTTACCCTGAAAGAAACACGAGTGGTGCACCCAAGGCAAACCAACACACCTCAATACTAAAGGTGTCCCCACACTCAGAGCCTTGTAAGTAATTTCAAACAGTAACCCCAAAAACTTTAGTCCCTTGGGAATAACAATACTTCACACAATCGACATGTCAATAATGTGGGAATGTTCCATTTTGTGAACAGAACACACATGTGCCTGTATAAAAGATGTCTCAAAAGGAGATGCACACCAAACTACATTTACCCAGTCATTGAAGAAGCTGGCAGCCTTATCCACAGGACCCACTGTCCAAAAGAAATGGTGTTGCAGAAAGTACATATACATGGGCCCACAGAGGTCCTGATGACTTGACACTCGTAAGTTGGTATCACCAACAACCAAGCACTTACCCAAATTCCACAACACTCTGGGAACAAGTATATGTATAATCTGCTAAACAGTCTGATGAGAACAGTGGCTTCTTTTAAAAAGTGCCAGCGTGTTCCATGAAAGTGTCAAGGTGGTTTGTTGTGCACTTCCTTGGGAGACATCTGTCATGCATGCACATTATTGTTCTTCACACAAAAACATCAAACTAAAGCTATGAAAACTGGAAGACATGTTGACAAGTGTAGTGAGTGCCAAGGTACAAGAATCTTTTGACTAACAACTTTAATTATGCCAGTTGTCACATAGCCATCCGTTCCCTGATGACACAGTTGGCAACACATCTGACCCACTGCCTGTCATGTGGAGTGGCACACATGTCCAAACACAGGACAATGCATAAGCTGCGGGGCCTGCAATTGGGTCGTAAAAAGGCACACCTGCACTGAGCAGACACCCTCATGGCAAGCCAGAATGTCCACACAGATGTCAGCACACAAAGACAAAACTACGTAGCATCTGGACCACACACTGGTGCAAAAAATGTATGACCAGGAATCATGTATTTAAACTATTGACACATGCTGCAATGCACAAACATTAAACACCGCACAACATGACTGGGTCACTGCACGTTGAGTCTCTGTCAAGACAATTATTGCACACAGGTCAGAGCTGGCAAGGAGACATAAGGTTTGGCCATGTAGGCCTCGCCCGCACAAACCCCCCATACCTGAGACAATGTGATTGAGACAGATCAAGAACTGACACCTCTTAATCAGTGTTTTCTAAACTTTGCTCAAAATTTCCCAAGATTTACTCAACATCGCCTCGTGAGGCTGCCAACACATATATGTGACAAACAACCATCAACAGATAGTTGTGAATAGCCACACAGGCCAGCGTGAGTATGCACAAGCCAAATGGGGTCTCCCTGTCCAGTGAACACATGTAACACACTTTGGATAAATAATAATAAGGCCAGGGAAGAATGCCACAGAGGCAAACCAATGCTGAACACACAGAGAATGGGCACAGTGTTGGATGACACACCTGATTACGAGGCAAGGGTGTCTCAGGGGACTGTAGTGGGCACACTGCTCCTTGTTTCTGGAATGATCTGACTGTAACATGAACAACCGTCCTGCCACCATGCATATCTCCCACTCATGCACATCATGTCTGAGGCCACAACATCGGTCATGCATGCTGCAAGTGTGTTCACTGGAAACCTCACACTCCTATGGTGAGACTCATCATCATTGCAAACCAATATGGACCCCCAACTGAGTGAAGAGGACAGGGCAAAGGCAAGATACCAACACATGTCACAGACCCCCCTCACACATCATGCATAAAGCAATGTGCACTTGGATTAACTGGCAGTCCAGATGACCATGTGTAATAGTGATTACACACAGACCAGGGGACACATGTCAAGGAGGGGAAGGGATGAATAAGAGCACCGTTTGACTTTGGGGAACAGAATATGCACTGCACATATGAACCCTGGCAGTGCATCCAGGCGACAGAGCACTTCGAAAGGCTGGTGACACACAACACAACAAACACACATGTACCCACCCCCCTCCTTGCTGCTGTATCTCCTGGAACCACCTATCCAGGTCAGGGAAGACCATCGCCAGGACACACTGCATGTGGGGTGTCATGTGTCGGCACCTGCCGTGTTTCCGTGGAGGTGATAGTTTCAGCTGGACCCGGGCGATCCGCCGGGTCCAGCACCGGATGTCCTGCCAGCATTTCCGGACTTGGGCCAGGCGCCGGCTGCGATCCCCCACCGCCCTCACGGTTCTGACGATCCTCTTCCAGATGACCCCCTTCTCGTAGGCAGTTACCTGTGAGGATGACAAAGTGAGACAACATCACTACACATGCTCCATGTCACAGAGACACACATTTGAACATCTTTGACATGTTGGACAGGGCATTGGATGCTGCCAATGAATTTATTAATTCTCATATGTCCATTGGCCTCTGTGGAATCCCCAATGCACTACATGCCATTGAAAGTACACAGGTGGCAGGAGGGGTGCCACACACTCCCTGATCATGGCACACACTGTGCATCACATGCAACACCAGGCTGATGGACAGCACCTTAAAGCAGTTACATGCCCTAGGCCACTGACGCAACCTCAGCAGAGTACACAGACACACACAGGCACAGAACAATCACCTGCCATTGGCAACAGCGGATACATACATCACTCTGCACATGTGCCACTTGTCTGTGGGTTGTCACAGCTGTCGGGCTACCTCATCAAGTCACACACACAGCACGGCTTACTTCTCACATCAGATGGTTAGAGCTGTTGCCTCCTCCATGCAGCTGTGGTGCAACACTTCACATACACACTCACCCACATGACAAGGAACATTCACACACATCAATGTCCATGGGGCGTACACATCACTTGGACACTCTCACCACAGCTCCACTCAACTCACACACATCTGTGGGTACAGTCACCTGTCACACCGGGGGGACCACTGAATCACCTCAGGACAATAGACAAAATAGGAAAGAAAGGATTTGCCAGGCTGAATGTGTCATGCACTATGCAGTGAATGTCACAGTAAGCACAATGCAAGTGAGGAGTGCACACCTGAACTGCATCATGCTCAGCATGAGAGACATAAGCCTTTTCCCCCCAGGGACCCACTGTAAACAACATTGCATGTCTATCACACCTGCACACAATGGCAGAAGTGACAGTCACAAAAAAGGTGCACAGTCAAAGGTAGTGGAGTCAGCACTCACCTGTTGCCCTGGTCTCCCATACAGGCTGGGGTACTGTGGGAGGAGCACATCCAGCAGGGCCTCATTCTCCTCCAGGGTGAATGGCTGTGCCCTCTCCACAGTCCTTGACATGGTGCCAAAGCAAACACACACAGCAGCAGTGGTCGGCAGGAAAGTTGTGCAGGCAAGTGCCCTCTCATGGGTTCAGCCTGACTTATATCTGTCTTGCTGGGGGCTTTCATTTACAGGAGTACAGAGAGATTGGTCAGACTCATTTGCATCCTACGTTTCCCCCAATCCCTTTAAACATACACCAATGACAGGATTTTGCATGGTCCGAAATTTTAGCATCATAGCAAGGCAAATACCACTTTGCAACATTGTAATGTTTGGCCCAACTGACTTTTCCAGCCCTCATGATGTGCACATTGCAACAGAAATCTCAGTATCCATGACAACCTGCATGCATTTTGGGCCTAATACTTCTCCACTATGCATTTTTTGAGTCAAAAACACAAGTACGGTGCGTTTTACACATACCTGTACACGTATGGCACCACTACAATAGTGATAAGGACCGTACACACGCTCTGAGAGCGTGTGTACGGTCCGTATCACTATAGGAGTGGTGCCGTAGGAGTACGCATGTGTGTACGCTCCGTACACACACGCGTACTCCTACGGCACTACTCCTATAGTGATACGGACCGTACCCACGACGTGAGTACGGTCCGCACCACGCGTACTCCTACGGCACTACTCCTATAGTGATAAGGACCGTACACACGCTCTGAGAGCGTGTGTATGGTTCGTATCACTATAGGAGTGGTGCCGTAGGAGTACGCGTGTGTGTACGCTCCATACACACACGCGTACTCCTACGGCACTACTCCTATAGTGATACGGACCGTACCCACGACGTGAGTATGGTCCGTACCACGCGTACTCCTACGGCACTACTCCTATAGTGATACGGACCATACACACGCTCTGAGAGCGTGTGTACGGTCCGTATCACTATAGGAGTGGTGCCGTAGGAGTACGCGTGTGTGTACGCTCCGTACACACACGCGTACTCCTACGGCACTACTCCTATAGTGATACGGACCGTACCCATGACGTGAGTACGGTCCGTACCACGCGTACTCCTACGGCACTACTCCTATAGTGATACGGACCATACACACACTCTGGGAGCGTGTGTACGGTCCGTATCACTATAGGAGTGCTGCCGTAGGAGTACGCATGTGTGTATGGAGCGTACACACATGCGTACTCCTACGGCACTACTCCTATAGTGATACGGACCATACCCATGACGTGAGTATGGTCCGTACCACGCGTACTCCTACGGCACTACTCCTATAGTGATACGGACCGTACACACGCTCTGAGAGCGTGTGTACGGGCCGTATCACTATAGGAGTGCTGCCGTAGGAGTACGCGTGTGTGTATACTCTGTACACACACACGTACTCCTACGGCACTACTCCTATAGTGATACGGACCATACACAAGCTCTCAGAGCGTGTGTACGGTGTGTTTCACACGCTTACACTGGTGATAGGATGCGCACACGAAAGGAATGGAGGTATCAGACTCGCACAAGGCTGTACATCAAGTCATTGTCATAGCAGACTTTCGTGTGCATGGCCTAGGCGTGTCAGGCAGTAAAATTGCACATGTCTCCTCATGTAGTTGCACAATTGATGTGTGATGACCTATTAGAAATGGGATTTCTGGTTGGCTAGGGCTTGCGCCAAAGCCAGGCAGAAACCACCACTGTAGTCAGGGCTGGGGAGTTACACGCCAAAGATAACCCCTGCTCACCCCCTTGGTAGCTTGGCACGAGCAGTCAGGCTTATCCCGGAGGCGATGTGTAAAGCGTTTGCGCGCGCACCCAGCAACAACACCCAAGGCCCACCACAAAAGAAACTCCACACAAGGTATTATATAAAAATAGCCTTTGTATTACCAAAACACATTAGATAAAAACACACACTTTACAATGTGCCAACAGGCACGGGCAGAGTTTACAAGGGATTATATGTACAGGAGACAGGGCCACATGGACCACAAAACGCAGAGGGCCACAACCTAAACGTTGCAGCTGCCCACTAAGTGGATTTGGCTAGTCAAGACAGTGGAGAGGGGATTAAATTCCTTTATAGAATGGCAAACTCTAGCGACACTCTAGAATATATGATCACCATCTGGTTGTCTCTGATGTTATAGCTCCATATTGATGGCCTATGATTCCCAATGCTGGTGTAGTCACTTACATTTCTGTTTTAAAGTGGCCTTCTAGCTTACATGGCGAGTATTAGCCAAGCGGTGTAGTAATACTTGTGGCCTTTGGACCTACTTTACTCCAGCTATAGAAGGATATGTATACTCTGCATACTGACAGTGCTAATGTGTGCATTTAGAAATGGCCGCCACTTGGTGTGAAACGATTGCGACACGATTCAGTTGAAGCAACCTGACATGTGGTGTGGTACAATTAAATATGATGTTTTTTGTTAGATGGATGTAATCCTGATATTTGGCACTCGTTTGTTCATCTGGTGTTGATTTGAATTGCATTTTGGTGTTGTAATATATCCTGAAACGATCGTGATATCAAGTTGGTCCGTTGTTTGGACTACACTCAAAGATGGCCGACATGTTTACTGCGTATCAGTGACGTTTGAGATCACGTTATTTACGTGATTATTAAGGTTCGCGTTGCCCCAGCACTCATGCTCGGACTATGTGGCGAGACGTGCAACGGAAGGAGAATAACGGTTAACCTCTGTCAAAAAGAGTAAGTTTCAGTATTAGGTAGGAGCGCCGTATCTATTGGAAAAGATACTGTATGAGAATGTGAATTGGCGCTAACTGACTAGGTGGGTTTCTGTTTGTTCACAGAATTAGGATTTATACACCGCCGACGATAAGGGGCGTTTCTTGTAAGTAATGGCTGAGAGGCTTGTCCGTTTTGTTTTATTTATTGGTAACAATGCACTTATAGTTTATAGTTTTTGACAATTGTCTGATTTATGGCGTTTTATGTACAAACATTTTTAGATATCCAGCTCTTCTTTTGAAGACTGTGGGAGAAGTGATTCGATAGACCTTGACTAGGCTATGGTCTTTACATAGTAAGTGGCACATTCCCACCACTTTAACACGATCTATTGATTCACAAAGTGGTGAGGGTCACGCTGCGTGAGAAGTACTAATTAGTTGTTGTATTCCACGAACTGGCTTGACTAATAAAGTTGTGTCTCGGAGAATCTTTTAATGGTGGTCATATATTCTATGGTGTTTGGGCTCTTGGTCACCTGATCGGTTTTTAACCTTTGATACACCTTTTCTCCTTCATTGTATAGGCAATACCTAAGTGTAGAACTTAGATGTATATATGTATATTGGTATCAATGAGTAATGCAATATATTTGTTTACAATAGATACATGGTGCAACATTGGTCCTGAAGATGGTCTCGTTGATTAATATGTTCTAATAGGAGACCGAAACGTCGACGCTGTGACACTTATTTGGTGGAAACAAATACCCATCTGATGTGTTGTGATACTAACAATATTGAAACAAGAGTTTCCTTGATATATGACCAAACTGTGGATGGTTCATCATCATAAAAAGTGTCAATTACTACTGTTTTCTATATGTACCTAATTGACAGTAGTTTGTGTTGCCAGTGTACAAATGTAAATTGATTTTCTCATTTCTGTATATATGAATTTATTGTCACATTGAAATTTAAAAGAAGTAATCCAAAAAATTGAATAAATAATGAACTGTGATAACTATCGTTTACCTCTAGGTTCTTTATGAAATTAAGCTCACTAAGGTGACTATACGACTAAGGAGTGCTAATGAAATAAATCCTCAGGGTTTATATTGTGTTTGAAATTACACTTCTAGAAGTGGCACTTCCATACTAGGTACATGCACGCCGCACACATCATCGCGCAGCATTTCATCACACGAGTCCGCACATACCAGACTCGACCCTGCACACCCCACGTATCAGGAACTACCAGGGACACATACATTCCCCATGCATTCCTATGGGAGGGCAGGCCTATCTCACTACACGCACGCACTTTACCCTGGGACACAGCGGTAAAGTGCGCAGAAACCAAAAATCACTACCACCAGGTCACCAATAAAAGCAAAAAGTTTAGGGGTGAACCTGCCAAAAGGGCCAAGTCCAACACAACCCCCTTCCAGCCAAAACGCAGGGCAGACCAATCACCACCGTGATGGACTTCCCTGCTTGGGGCGATAGAACACGGACGCGGGCCCGCAACTGCAGGGACACCCTCCTGTTCTACGCCACGGTGAACCCATGGGATTCCTTCTAAAACCACTGTCCGGACCAACTGGGCTACCCCACTGGTACTCCCAAGCTGTCCACGGCCAAGACCAGGCCCTAGGCCACCCAGGTGCCACCGGTCCTTGCCTAATCACAGAGTGGGTGGTAGTAACCACTGGCACATAGCGGCCATTCTCCACTCTTCCTGTCTGCAAGACAGGACTAGACTGCCACTGGTTCTCCAGCCTAGGGTCTACACCCTCAGGCGGACCAGGAGTCTCAGGGAAGGCTCTCCTCCCCCTACCTCTTCTCCTAGGGTTCCTCCTCCTCTGGCGAGGGGTACACCTAGAACGCCATTCCAACCCAGGGTTTAACCCCTTAGGTGGCACCGGGGTCAGAGTTGGGCTCTCCCACCCTCTGCACCCCCTTCCAGAGCCCTGCTCCCTACCAACTGGGGCGGTACCTCTGGAAGAAGAACTGGTCAGGACACTGGTTATAGTCGTCCTACCCTTCAGGTCAGGCTGATCCTGAACCTGGCCTCTCAACCTCCGGCCTAGAACCTTTGGTGGAATAATCGCCTGGCATTCCAGGACTTCTGGGGATTTACACTCCATCCCCCTGAGGCTAACAAACGACACATAAGTCGGGTGACTGTCTGTCTGGCGCGGATCTCCCGTCCCCTGTCCACCTGACAGTGCGCAGAGATCCCCCAGAACAGAAGTGGTGTCACCGTGGTCACTACACGGGATTCTAGCCCAACTGGGTAGTCCCTGACCCACTGGCTCTTCCACTGGGGAACTCATCCCCCAATCACTCCTCACGCTGGACTCCTGTACCCTCCCTACCGGAGTTGTACTGCCAGACTCTAGAACCACAGGAGCCCTGTTTATAGGCGCTCCAGGTCCTCTACTCACTAGGAGATCTTCCTCAAATGGACTAACAGGACAGCCTAGGTCCCCAACTTGGTGTTCCCTCATGAAACCATCCAAGTCCTGAGGCAGGGTTTCGTGCATCTGGGGACCCTCGGTCACCCCCTCACTCCTGCTCCACTGAGCCAGGCAGTGAGCCCCTACACCCTCCTCGCTATCCTGGGACCTAGCTGGGCTACACTGAGCCTCTTCCACCACGCTGGGCTGGAAGATACCTGACCCACTACTTTTGGAGTCACTCCCTAATGACTCTAGAGAACCTCTAGCACTTTCCCAATGGTCTGCTTTTTCTGCAAGCTCCCAAGGATCACAGTCCTCCAACCCCAACAGGTGTTGGCGCAACTCTGGCCTACAACCACTATTGAGCATTTGCTCTACGAGAAGCATATTGAGCAGTTCACCAAAGCCATATTCCGGGTCAAGCTTTACCCAATTGACCAGTGCATCATTACATTCATCCGCAAACTCCTTCCAAGACTGGTGAGACAGTTTCCTGCTGCCCCTGAATTTCAACCTATCCTCCTCTTCTTGGGAAACAGGTACCATGCTCTGGGAACTGGGAATGGGACATCCTGCACTGGACTCCATATCGCTGCCACCACTGGACTCTACCCTCCCTGGGGAATCCAGACAACTACAACTGCGCTCAGGGGACAACCTACCCTCCAGAGCTAGTTTCTCTCTGGCAAAGGCCCTCTTAGCCTCCGCCATCTGCTTCTGAGCTAAGACCCTCTCGGTCTCCAGCTTGACGTGCTCTATCCTGAGCTTCTCTATGACCAGCTGATGCTCCCTCTCTTCCCTCCTATCTACCCACTCCTCTGGGGACAGGGAAAGGGATGAGGCGCTGCCTCCTACGCTGGACCCAGCAAGGGACTCCCTACCTATGAGGTCTTCACTCTCTACTGGCGTCCAGGTATTGTCATCTTCTTCCTCCTCTTCTGAATCTTCAGGGCTCCCCACAGACCCACCACCCTCCAGGTGTGAGGCCCGGGCCCTTTCCGTACTGCGCTCAAGATCCCATTGATCCTTAACCCACTGGATCATGTGGTCCCTAAGTTCATACAGAGTGTCTGACTCTCTCACCTCTATGTCTCTCTCTCTACAGAACCTTTCCAACTCCTGCATACTGTAAAAAACTAGTTCACTGAGATCAAAAGCAGGCTCCATTCTGGCGGACGTTCTGGTGAAAAGATTACACAGGGAACCTAGGGGTCTGAGCTTAACAGGCGCACACAATTCACAAAAAGGGTTCAGCAAGCTCTCTATCCCAGAGAACTCACACTCACTTGCCTAGTGCCACACACCATTCATCCACACACAACCCTCCCCTCGGACTGGTAAGGCAGTTTCTACCACCCCTGATTCCTCAACCTGGCCACAAGTGACACAGGTACCAACTCTGGGCGCAGGGCGGGGAACAAATGTACTGGACACTATTATGCTGCCACCACTGGATCCCACCCTCTGGTGAATCCAGAAAACACAATGCACTTAGGGGGATGATCTACCCTCCCGAGCTAGGGACACCTAACTCACAGTGCACAAGAAACACATTTCCAAAGAAATGACATTTAAAAACAAACTTAGAACAATAATCCCTATACCATGTGATTATCTAAATGCAGAGTTTTGTAGTGCGGCCAGTTGCTGCTGCGGTACAGCGCAAACGCAAGTCCAATCCCACCGCTGATCACCAATGTTAGAAATGGGATTTCTGGTTGGCTAGGGCTTGCGCCAAAGCCAGGCAGAAACCACCACTCTAGTCAGGGCTGGGGAGTTACACGCCAAAGATAACCCCTGCTCACCCCCTTGGTAGCTTGGCTCGAGCAGTCAGGCTTATCCTGGAGGCGATGTGTAAAGCGTTTGCGCGCGCACCCAGCAACAACACCCAAGGCCCACCACAAAAGAAACTCCACACAAGGTATTATATAAAAATAGCCTTTGTATTACCAAAACACATTAGATAAAAACACACACTTTACAATGTGCCAACAGGCACGGGCAGAGTTTACAAGGGATTATATGTACAGGGGACAGGGCCACATGGACCACTGTCAGGAATTAGCACTTTGTAGAACTTAGCACTTAGAACATAGGAATAATGCTTTAGAACATAGCACATACAATCACTGTAGCACTAAATAACATATGTAGCACACGACCAGTAACTACTGGTAACAGGTAAGTACCACCTACGCAACCCTAACCACCGTAGGAAAATATTGCACAGGGAACCAGGACCTCACTAGCACCACCTGTACTAGGAGAAAACAACCACCTAAGTATCACAATACCTGTAGGGGTAAACGCACATTACACCTGATGCATCACAACACATTCAGAGGTGTAAACACAAGGCACATGACGCATAAAACACATTCAGAGGTGCAGATTAGGAACAATAGCGCAAAACTCACATTAGACACCACCTGTGGCAGTCCCTAGGCCAACTGGCCTTGTCGGGGCTAGGACGCCCTGTGTCCAGCAGAGTCAGGGCAAGGCTGCGCAGGCTGCGCAAGCCAAAACGCAGAGGGCCACAACCTAAACGTTGCAGCTGCCCACTAAGAGCTGGGCAGCTGGGAAAATGAACCTGGCACCGGCGTTCCTCCTGGGCCCTCTCTGGGCTCGGGGATGCCCTACGACAATGGTGGAGCCTCGTGGGCTCAAAACAACTAGAAATGCTCCCTAGAGCCTGTCAGGGCTCTATTAAAATATTGCCCCCGACGTTGGAGTCCCGCTCGGGTGACTCGCGAGCCTCGCAGGCTCTCAAACAATGTGCCCCTTTGGTTGGAGCGCCTCGCGCTCTAAATACTCATGCCCCCTTGGAGCCTTCTAGGCTCTGAAAGAATGCGCCTTTTTGGAGCCTCGTGAGCTCTGGACCAAGAGTGGGGGCTAATGTTGGAGCGGCCCGCTGCCTTCCAGGGCCGCTCTTTTTGGTAAAACCACTGCCCCTGTATGTTAGAGCCTCGGGGCTCTCAATCAAGAATGCCCCCGCCGTTGGAGTCCTGCTCGGGGGACTCGGGACAATCCTGCGGCCCGCGTTGGAGCCTCACCGGCTCTAGAAGCACTGCCCCCGCCCTTCGAGGGAGCGTCCGGCGCTCTGACCACCACAATGTTGCCCCCACTCACCGGTACTCTGGCGGCTGCGCTTGCGGGGCTCCCTTGAGGGATTCTCTGCGCGTCTCCTCCCGTCCTCCGGCTGGGCTCAGCTTCCGCCCACGAGCCAGACGACGGACTTCCCTCGCTCCGAGCCAGGCCTCGCCCACGTCTCGGCGCGGGTTGCCTGGCTTCCTGGATGTCCCGGGCAGCGACGGTGATTTCTGATCGTGGTGATGCGGGGTGGGCACCCGCTAGGGGGATGCAACAAAAGCGGCAAGGTCCCTGGCGGGGTGGGCACCCGCTAGGGATATTAATTTTCCAAGAAAGCGGGGTAGGCTCCCGCTCGAGCACCACAATGCGGGGTGGGCACCCGCCAATTAAATAATTAAATAAGCGGGGTAGGCACCCGCGAATGGCACGGAATAATCAGCCCGTCACATGACCTCAGCCAGCCAATCGCCAGACAAGGCACACATTTCACACTGCACACAGAAGTGCCCACTTCTAGAAGTGGCACTTCCATACTAGGTGCATGCACGCCGCACACATCATCGCGCAGCATTTCATCACACGAGTCCGCACATACCAGACTCGACCCTGCACACCCCACGCATCAGGAACTACCAGGGACACATACATTCCCCATGCATTCCTATGGGAGGGCAGGCCTATCTCACTACACGCACGCACTTTACCCTGGGACACAGCGGTAAAGTGCGCAGAAACCAAAAATCACTACCACCAGGTCACCAAAAAAAGCAAAAAGTTTAGGGGTGAACCTGCCAGAAGGGCCAAGTCCAACATGACCTGTGTACACATGTCATGTGTGATGGGGCACTATGTGGCACACTTCCCCTTCACACTTTGCACATGTGTGCCTGTACTCCACACCTGTCACGCACAGCATCACTGGCATGGCACAGTCACCACCACCCGCAACCGTCCCCTGATGCCATGGACAGGGACACTACCAACTGACATTTCACGATCAGCGTGCCCCGATGTGACTATGTCATGTGTGTGTCATGTGTTCCCATGAGCTTGCTGTTAGTGTTCCGTCAACTACATCTGCTGTTGCTGCATCCAACATGTGTCTGTGTGGAGATGGGCATGGCACACATCTGCGCACACCATGCCACATGTGGATTCCCACGTAAGCATGGTCTGTATGCATTGGACATGACATTTTCACATGAGGACATACCTGCGTCGTATCAATGTCTGTGGTTTGTGTTTTCACGTGTACCCCTTCATTGCAATGTGTTGGATCTGTACATTTGACATTCCATGTGACCTGTGCGTCGAGCTTGCCGTCAGCTGTCTGTATGAGATGACATCCTTTAAATGCAGCTATGTGGATGTATGTCACTCCTGTTCACTCATACTGACCCCCAGCTCGTTTCAGGGCATGTCATGTCGACTTGCCAATCAAGGGATGTATCTTGGTTTTTGTAGGACTCTCACCAAGCTGGCATACGTGTCCTGGATGTATTGCACAGACCAGACTCTGTTTTCATCTGATGTGTAGTAGCAGTCTAGCATGTGCTCTGTTCATTGACGTTGATGATGTCATGCTCAAAATCTTCGGTATTCAATTAATTTATCTGCAGGGCACCGCCTGTCCTCCGACCAATGCCAGACTTGGATGCCATGAGGGAACGTGACTGCATCCGACGGTACAGATTCACACTACAGTTGATTGAGGACTTGACCGCCAAGCTGGGACCACAACTCCAACCACGACACAGGTATCCCACTGCGCTGACCCCCAAGATGAAGGTAATGGCAGCCCTACATTTTTTTGTCACTGGTACGTTTCAATTCACCGTAGCTGATGTTGGTGGCATGTCTCAGACAATGTTCAGCCGTGTCCTGCGTGATGTTTTGGCAGCCATGTTGGTGCACCTTGATGAATTCATCCATTTCCCTACTCCTGAGGAGTTGACAGGTGTCAAGGGTGATTTCTATGCCCTGGGAGGGATGCCGCATGTCATTGGGTCCATTGATGGGACACATGTAGCTTTGGTACCACCACAGGCACAGGAGGTAGCCTATCGCAACCGTAAACATTACCACTCTATTAATGCCCTTGTGGTGTGTCTTGCTAACATTCTGATTTCCCATGTCTGTGCACGGTTTCCAGGGTCAGCACACAATGCCTACATCATGAGGCGTAGCAGGGTGCCACAAATGATGCTGCGGCTGCACAACGAACGAGCATGTCTTGTTGGTGGGAATACTCTGTTTGGCCTGTGTGTTGTGGAATCTTTTGCGCTTACGGCATCTCCTGACCCACTTTTTTACATGATGTTTCCATGTAGGATATCCCAACATGCCATGGCTGATGACACCTCACCGCAACCCAAGATCAGCTGCAGATCACCGCTACAACAATGCACACGGGCAGACAAGGCGAGTGATTGAGAGAACTTTTGGCCTCTTGAAGAGCCGATTCCGGTGCCTTCACAAGACAGGCGGGTCCCTCCCATATGCACCGGTGAAGGTCTGCAATATCTTCCTCCTGTGCTGCATGCTGCACAACATGGCAGTGGAGAAGGCAGTGCCACTCATCCTGGATCCTGATGAGCAGGAACATCCACCCGTGGAGGATGAAGGGCTTGGTCACGAAGCAAGTGACGAGGAGGAGGATATCTGTTGGACAGGCCACACGAAGGGCTGGCTCCCTCCCCGCATGACAGGGCCCCAGCCCAGGCCCACCAGGCGTGACCCACGAGAATCACCCGCACCCCGTCTCCCGACGGAATTCCTGCCCTCGGACCTCCATGTATCACGGACCCAAGCCACCCCTGGCTCCCCCGGCCGGGTCAAGCCGCCATCTTGGGCCCTGCGCCACGAGGCCGCATGGCCTCCATCCGACCCTAACCCTGGGTCTGGCCGGCCCCGACATCCCAGCACCACCATCCACCCAGGAGGTGAGCGGACCACTTGGCAGGTCAATGGGAGAACGAAGCGCCAAGGACTCTCCCCCGCCAGGTGCCGATCGCCTCCAGCTCCCCCAGGCGCTGGCTCCACCCCCTGCTGGGTGTCTGGACACCTTCATCCCGGACCCTCCGACCTCCAAGTGCGAGGGTCCGGACATCAAAGGGCGCCTGCCCTATAACTGGGGCAGCTCCGGAGCAGGGAGGCAGTTGTATCCTGGAGTCGAGAGACACCGAGAGAACTCAGCCTTGACGGACTACTGGCGCTGCCGTAGCCCTACCTTGCGAACTATCATCCTGCCTGCTGGCGCTGCCGCGGCCTTCTGCAACATCCATCCTCGTCGGGACCTGCTGGCGCTGCCGCGGACCGTTGTAACGACCACCTTCACCGGGACCTGCTGGCGCTGCCGCGGACCGTACCTCGACCATCTTCCCCGGGACCTGCTGGCGCTGCCGCGGACCGTGTATCGACCATCTCCACCGGAACCTGCTGGCGCTGCCGCGGCCCGTACCAGCTAAACCACCAAGCTCGAGGATTGTGAGCTAATCACCATATCATCCGAACTACCAGACTGGTAAACAGACTGTCCCGCTACCCCTTTTCCTACCTTGAGAGACTTAATCGAGGGGACCCCTGAGTCCAGACCTCCTTGTACCATTTCATCGTACCTTAAGAAGTGCATATAAAGAACGCTAAATCTTATCCTTGTGTGGTATCTGTCTGTGGGGGGGAAGTTATTTGTCTGTACGATCGCTGGAGACGGCTCTCCCCGGAGACCTCTCCCCTTGTCCTCGGCCGACCCTCCCGGTCCGTCTAACATTGGTGGCCAACGGCGCGATCCGAATCAACGCGTAATCGTACAGAGAGTAGCTCACCCCACGACAAAACCACGATGTCAGCCAAAGATAGCGGTTCCACTGAAAAGTTCCAAATGGATAAGTTGGAAGAATATAGCCACCGCGAACTTAAACAATTCTGCATGGAACTAGGCATTGCTACCACCGGCCTGAGTACCAAAGATGATTTGAAGCACGCCCTTGAGTCGTGGACAGAAACTGGGATCGCCGGACCCTCCGACCAAAACAGTGTCGCACCAGAGGGGAACGCCACGGCTCCCGAGGAGCGGGGAACGGGCCTCTCGCAGGAGGAGATCCAGGAAAGAGAAAGAACCAGACTACACGAATTGGAAATGGCACGACTCAAGATGGACGGTGAACTCAAGTTAGCCGAGCAGAAAATAAATCTAGAGCATCTGCGGCTCCGAGAAGAGCGAGAAGAAAAGCAAAGACAGAGAGAGCTGGAGGAAAAAAGAATAACACTCGAACACGAGCGCAAACTGGCGGAAATAGAACTTCGGAAACAGAATAAAGAACCGGGGATGCCTGAGCGACCGCACACCCCGGGGGCAACCGAGAAAAAAGTCCACATCCCCAAGGATGTTGTCCGAGAGTATGTTCGAGAAGACGACATACAACAGTGGTTCAAAGCCTACGAGATCGCCATGACCTCCCACCGGATCGACCGGAGTGATTGGGGAGCCGGACTATGGGGGAGGTTCGTCAACGAAGGCCGCGATGCCCTGTTGCAGCTCCCAGATCACCAAATGTCGTCCTACGACCGCATGAAGGCTGCCCTCCTCACCCGCTACGGCCTCACACCCGAGATGTACCGCCAGAGGTTCAGAGATTGCACCCGGATCCCGGGTACAACTTGGGTGGAGTACGTCAACTATTTCAGCCGAGCCTTCGAGGGTTGGATCAAGGGGAGCCAGGTAACAACCTACGAACAACTCTTTAACCTTATGGTATGGGAACACCTGTCGAACAACTGTTTCGTCGAGCTCAGGCAGCACCTCCTCGACAGTAAACTGACTGACCCCCGGCAGCTCGCCGCTGAGGCTGATCGATGGGAAAGCACCCGAGTGGGCCGGAGAGGACCACACGAGCAAAACCGAAGCAACCAAGGCCAGCACCGTCCCCGGGGAGGAGGAGGAGGCCAGGGGCGAGGGAGAGACAGCCCCCCGGCAACAACCGTGACCAGCACCCCGCCCCCGACCGGCCGGGGCAACCCCCCGATGCGTCCTGGGTTCCGAGCCAACGTCACGTGCCACCGATGCCAGCGAGTCGGCCACTACGCCAATGACCCGAGCTGCCCGCAGAACCAAACGCCCAAGCCCCGCCAGGTGGCTGCCGCCGCCCTGGGGGAAGAACGACTATCAGAGGAGCAGGAAGAGTATGAGCCGGCCCAGCAAGAGTGGGAACCGGCCGCCATGGTTCTAGCGTGTCTAGGGGGAAAAGACATGGTCCCGCGGGCTCCCCTACCCGCCAACACCAGGAAATACGGTCAGTGGGTGACCATTAATGGGCATCGGGCCGAGGCATTACGTGACACAGGCGCCAGTGTGACGGCCGTCCGCTGTCACCTGGTGAAGCCCGAGCAGATCCTGCCGAACATTCTCTGCCCCGTCCGCTCAGCCGACAACTCCGAAAGTCTGTGTCAAATGGCCTGCGTCCCCTTCGAATGGGGAGGGGTCTCCGGCCTGTTGAAGGTGACGGTCCGGGATGATGCCCCCGTGGACTGCCTCCTGGGGAATGACCTTGAGAGTTCCCCGTGGGCCACCGTCGAGAGAAGAGAGCACCTGGGGATGCTGGGCCTCCCGGACTGGGCCTGCGTAACCACCCGGTCCATGGCCGCCCGTGCCGTCCCCCGATCCGAAGAACCGGAATGGCCAGCACCTCCGCCCCCGGTCGCCCCAGTAGAAGACAACGACGAGGCCAACCCCCCGGAACCAACGATCGAAGGGGACACGCAACCCCAGGACTTACCCGGCCTGGCTCAATGGCGTCAAGAAGGGGGGCCCACCCAGGAACAGTTCCGCCAGGAGCAAAAGACCTGCCCCTCCCTCGAGGGACTCCGCCAACAAGCCAGCGCCCAGAGCGCAGGGGACTCCACCGGAACTCACTGGGTCTACTGGGATAACGACCTGCTATACAGCGAACAAAGAATCGCGGAGCTAGGGGCCGGTCGAGTACTAGTGGTACCTCTCCGCTTCAGAGACTTTCTGCTCAACCTGGCCCACGATGTACCCCTGGCTGGACACCTGGGCCAGGACAAAACTTACAGTCGCCTAGTAACCCACTTTTTCTGGCCGAAGATGAGGAACGACGTCCTGAACCACTGCCGGTCCTGCCCCACGTGCCAAGCCAGCAGGAAGAGTGGCCGTAAGCTGAAAGCCCCTCTACAACCCTTCCCAGTGGTCACTACCCCGTTCAAGAGGGTAGGGATAGACATTGTGGGGCCCCTGGACCCCCGCACAGCGCAAGGACACAGGTTCATCCTAGTACTGGTGGACCACGCCACCCGCTACCCCGAGGCGGTGCCCCTACGAACTGTGACCGCTCCGGTGGTTGGCCGGGCCCTAATGGGGATCTTCTCCCGGGTGGGCTTCCCCCGAGAAGTCGTCAGCGACCGAGGGACGAACTTCATCTCCAAATACATGAAGTCCCTCTGGCAACAGTGCGGGGTCACCTACAGATTCACGACCCCCTATCACCCCCAAGGGAATGGACTAGTGGAGCGATTCAACCGCACTCTCAAGGGGATGATTGGGGGATTGGAAGAGCCCCTCCGTCGCCAGTGGGATGTACTACTCCCGTGCCTCCTCTTCGCCTACCGGGAAGTTCCCCAGAAATCCCTCGGTTTTAGCCCTTTCGAACTCCTATACGGGCACCCTGTGCGAGGGCCCCTCAGCCTAGTCAAAGAAGGTTGGGAGATGGCCCCCCTAAAGACCCCTCCAGACGTCTTCAAGTACCTCCTGGCCCTACGCAACCAGACTCGGCGCTTCAGGGAGATGGCCAAGGCGAACCTCGAGGCCAGCCAGGAAGACATGAAGAGGTGGTATGATCACAATGCCTCCTCCGTCGAGTTCGAACCTGGTCAACAAGTGTGGGTGATGTCCCCCACCGAACCATGTGCCTTGCAAGATAAGTGGACAGGGCCCTTCAAAGTGGTCGAGCGCAAAAGCCCCGTCACTTACCTCATCGACATGGGGACCCCCCAGAACCCCCTTCGGGTCCTCCACACCAACAGACTCAAACCACACTTTGTGCGCTCAGAACTTAGCCTCCTGATGGCTACGGACAGTGGGGCAGAGGAAGACTCCGAACCCCTCCCGGATCTACTGAAGGCTCAGGAGAACGACGGTTCCGTGGACGGGGTCCGGCTCTCCGATGCCCTCACTCCAGAGCAACGCCAGGGCTGCCGGGACCTCCTGCTGCGGTTCGCTACACTGTTCTCCCTCACCCCCGGGGTCACCCCTTGGTGCTTGCACGACGTGGACACCGGGGACAGTCCCCCTATCCGACACCGGGCCTATCGCGTACCAGATCGGGTACGGGCTTGCATACAAGAAGAAGTAGCCAGAATGCTCACGATCGGGGTCATTGAGCCCTCGGACAGTCCCTGGGCCAGCCCAGTTGTATTGGTACCCAAAGCCGCTGCCCCCGGCACCACCCCTGAACTGAGATTCTGCGTCGACTACCGGGGCTTGAACGCTGTCACCCGGACCGACGCTCATCCTATCCCCCGGGCGGACGAACTGATCGACCGGCTGGGGGCCGCCCGCTACCTCAGTATCTTCGACCTAACAGCGGGCTACTGGCAGATCGGCCTCACACCCCGGGCTCAGGAACGATCTGCCTTCTCTACCCCCGATGGCCACTACCACTTCAAGGTCATGCCCTTCGGCATGAAGAACGCCCCCGCCACGTTTCAACGTCTTGTAAACCAGGTCTTGGCGGGGCTCGAAGAGTTCAGCGCGGCCTACCTGGACGATATCGCTGTATACAGCCGCCACTGGTCCGACCACCTCCTCCACCTCCACGAGGTCCTACAGGCCCTCCAGCGGGCCGGCCTCACGATTAAGGCCGGCAAATGCCAAATTGGTCAAGGGTCCGTGACCTACCTTGGGCACCAGGTGGGAAGCGGGCTGGTGGCCCCGCTGCAACTTAAAATTGCTGCCATCCAGTCCTGGCAGCCCCCCGTCACCCAGACCGAGGTCCGAGCCTTCTTGGGGCTCACCGGCTACTACCGGCGGTTCGTGAGGGACTACGGCAGCATTGTGGGGCCCCTCACGGGTCTCACGTCCAAAAACCAACCGAAGCGGATTAACTGGACCCCCGATTGTCAAGCGGCCTTCGAAAAGCTGAAGGCCGCCCTGTGCACCGCCCCTGTACTCCAGGCCCCCGATTACAGTCGGGAATTCGTGGTCCAGACAGACGCCTCCGACCACGGCATCGGGGCGGTTCTTTCCCAAGTGAACCCCGAAGGTCATGACCAGCCGGTGGCCTTCATCAGCCGACGTCTCCTGGCCCGAGAACAGCGCTGGAGCACAATCGAGAGGGAGGCCTTCGCAGTGGTGTGGGCCCTCAAAAAGCTCCGGCCCTATCTCTTCGGTACCCACTTCCGGGTACAAACCGACCATCGACCCCTGCAGTGGCTGATGCAGATGCGGGGGGAGAACCCAAAACTATTGCGCTGGTCCATCTCCCTGCAGGGAATGGACTTCACCGTGGAGCACCGACCGGGCCAAGACCACGCCAACGCGGATGGCCTGTCACGCTTTTTCCGCCTCGACGAGGAGAGTCCCCAAGGAGATGGGTGACTCTCCCCGCCTTCAGCTGGGGGGGACGCATGTTGGACAGGCCACACGAAGGGCTGGCTCCCTCCCCGCATGACAGGGCCCCAGCCCAGGCCCACCAGGCGTGACCCACGAGAATCACCCGCACCCCGTCTCCCGACGGAATTCCTGCCCTCGGACCTCCATGTATCACGGACCCAAGCCACCCCCGGCTCCCCCGGCCGGGTCAAGCCGCCATCTTGGGCCCTGCGCCACGAGGCCGCATGGCCTCCATCCGACCCTAACCCTGGGCCTGGCCGGCCCCGACATCCCGGCACCACCATCCACCCAGGAGGTGAGCGGACCACTTGGCAGGTCAATGGGAGAACGAAGCGCCAAGGACTCTCCCCCGCCAGGTGCCGATCGCCTCCAGCTCCCCCAGGCGCTGGCTCCACCCCCTGCTGGGTGTCTGGACACCTTCATCCCGGACCCTCCGACCTCCAAGTGTGAGGGTCCGGACATCAAAGGGCGCCTGCCCTATAACTGGGGCAGCTCCGGAGCAGGGAGGCAGTTGTATCCTGGAGTCGAGAGACACCGAGAGAACTCAGCCTTGACGGCCTACTGGCGCTGCCGTAGCCCTACCTTGCGAACTATCATCCTGCCTGCTGGCGCTGCCGCGGTCTTCTGCAACATCCATCCTCGTCGGGACCTGCTGGCGCTGCCGCGGACTGTTGTAACGACCACCTTCACCGGGACCTGCTGGCGCTGCCGCGGACCGTACCTCGACCATCTTCCCCGGGACCTGCTGGCGCTGCCGCTGACCGTGTATCGACCATCTCCACCGGGACCTGCTGGCGCTGCCGCGGCCCGTACCAGCTAAACCACCAAGCTCGAGGATTGTGAGCTAATCACCATATCATCCGAACTACCAGACTGGTAAACAGACTGTCCCGCTACCCCTTTTCCTACCTTGAGAGACTTAATCGAGGGGACCCCTGAGTCCAGACCTCCTTGTACCATTTCATCGTACCTTAAGAAGTGCATATAAAGAACGCTAAATCTTATCCTTGTGTGGTATCTGTCTGTGGGGGGGAAGTTATTTGTCTGTACGATCGCTGGAGACGGCTCTCCCCGGAGACCTCTCCCCTTGTCCTCGGCCGACCCTCCCGGTCCGTCTAACAATATCCGGAGTCAGCTCATACGCAACTTCTTCTCATAATGGTGAGTCACTGGGTCTGAGGGTGCACGCTTGTGTCCTTGGGTGGCATGTGTTGCAATGTGTGTGTCCAGCTGACTGTCTGCTAAGTGACTTAGATGTGTGTTCTGATGTGTCACTCGAGTGAGGATGTTATTCCACACATTTTCCCCGAGACACTGTCTTTTAAATTAGCATGGGGACAACATTGTTCAGGTTTGGTAAATGACCATGTATGCGTAGAAAACTCTTTGCACTGACTTCTTGTGTGTCTGTCATTCCTAGGTACTTGCGCATGTTGTCTGCTCGTGTCATCGTTGTCCTCCTGTTATTTCTCATGAGTATTGCAACGTGTGTTGAATCAGCGTTCCATGCACGGACACGGTGGAACGGTCATTTTGGGTAAGGATTGAAGCAAGGCAATTTTTGGGGTGGTACGTGTTTGGAATGTGTGGGTACTGCTCCTGTGCGTGTTGTGTTCCCATGCATACATGTCGACTCACCATGGGGCACATAACATGTATTTTGACTCCCATGAAGAGATAGTCACCCTTCCTGACAGTCATCTGTAATGGGTGTAGGATTCTGGTGAAGGCATCAATGTGTGTAAAATTTCCCTCTGAAACCTATGGTATGCTACGGGTGGACATAGTGTGGGACATCCCCATGACAGGCTCAATGGGGAATTGCAGCATCTCCGTGTGCAGCAGGAGGTGTTTGGCTCATCCCCTTAACTTGTGTGCCAGTTCATTTGGATTTACAACATCCATGTTGTGAAGGGGGTGTCCAGCGTGGGTCCCACATGTTCAGTCAATTGACCTGTGAGTCTGTGCACATAGATGCATTTCCCTTAGTGTGAGTTTGAGTAATAAAGGTGTTCCTCACACTCATAAGTGCCTCATCTCTGTCAATGCAGGTCTCTTGCCACTTTGCATGCGTCATCTCTGGCATAGTTGTCAAAGATTGTGCCTAGGAGTGTATGTGTATTTCGTCAACATGCATGCATTTCTTCATGGATAATGATCTCAATTGTGCATGAGGTCCATGGGTGTGTATGTTTTTGTCCAGGTTGCTCACCCCAACGGGCCGGACACGCCTGCTGAGGGTGTGTCTCCTGTGCGCAGATCGGCATTCTGTTCCCTGATCCTGTGTCAGTCATCTTTGGTGATTGATCAGCCATTTTCTCTGGGTGAGCCATGACTGACCTGACACTCCTTCCTTTACGTACGCCAGTTGCAATTGTTGTCCTTTCTGACCTCCTTGTCTTTGTGTGCTACTTTCGGCCTAGTTTCCAGTACATGCCGCCTGCTGCTGCGGGCCCTGCGGCAAGGGCCCACCAAGTCCCCGGATTCTGCAACCCACACGCCTCCAAGATGCTCCTCCCTTCCTCCCTCCACCCATTCATTGGGCTGCCATCAGCTTGTCTGTGCCACTGTTGCCGCCACGCGGTGCCAAAAACAGGACCGTCAGCGCATGCAACATGCACATTGCACAACACTCATATCCTTGCATGACCCACATCACACAACAGGCTCATGTTGCAGCCACCCCCCAAGCAATGTGCAACCAAAATTCAACCACATGCTCTCAGCCATACCCTGAGTGCACACGACCCCTTCGCATGCTGAGTGTGCAACTCCAACTGCCTACACAGCGCTGCCCCGCCTTCCAGGCCCGGGCACACCAACCAGGTCATGTCCCTCCTACTCCACACCGGCTCCATCCAACAGCACGCCATTGGACTCTGTTACCTCCTCAACACAACACATCACCTTCATGACAGTGACGTGGATAAAAGCATCCGCAGCACACAACTTCTTAATTGCCATCTCAGACGGCTACAAGAGCTGCCGCAGGGACAACACTAACAATCCCGGGGGGTGAATTGATATCTATTCCCAAGTACGCACTCAGGGTCACTAATCGGGTTTGACACAAACCCCCTGCAAACCCTCAGAGTAACACTCATCTACAGATCTCCAAGCCTACATCCACAATTCAACAAAGCCATCAACACGTCCATCTTCACGCACGCACTCACATCCACAGGATACATGTGGCTGTGGGCCCAGAACTTCTGGCTGGATGAGAACCACACCAGCAACCATCATTGGTCCATCCACATTGTCATCCACGTTTCTGACAAGCAACACACTGCCACACACCCCGCTACCAAACCCCCACAGATACTTGATGTAAGTCAACACAGACATGCTGTGTGGGACACTGGAACCAACACCACCACCACACCCTGCAACCTAACACACTGGATCAGCAACTGATCCAACAATCTAGCCACGGTGACGGACTTTCCTGTGAGGCACATCAAGAATTACGCCACCTGTGACCAGGCACAGCTAGTGGACTCATGCACGTCTAGCAGGACTATTGTGCAGAGCTTGCAACACAAATAACCATCATTGGCCTTACAAGCAGGGCAAACGGCACACACAGCCATCACCATGTCATCATCAAGGACAATTGGAGATCCTTCCGAAGGTGCAGAGGCAAACACAGCGCACAACATCAAGGAGCTCTTCTGCATTGTGAGTGCACTGACATCAGCTCTCCATCCACAAGACAGCCCACCCTTGCAAGGCTGAGCCAATCCCTTTCTACTTTCTACCACTGCAAGCAAATGGACATACACGCAAGCCTTGGCACACAGAGGCAGAACGCACTTTTATACGCGGGATCAACCCCCCTCAGGTTTAGCACTTCCATCATCAGGAGATACAACACCCGGCTCATGTGCAACATCCACTGGTGATCTCCATCAGGCCCCTTCCCACACAACATCTCAACCACATCATTCCCCATCCTTGTAGCCCCCGTCCAGCATGTCATGTATGTATCATTGGAGTTAGCCACATTCGATGGTAGATAGATACATGCAGTGACCCAGACTTAGACAACGGACGGCAGGAACACAGGCTCTCAAGGAACATCACCGTGCTTCCCTAGCCAGCAAATGTCATCAGAAAGACAGTCAACGAGCAACTGACAAACTTACTCCACGCAAAGAGCTCCAGGCAACCTGCACAAGGCCATCTTCCACTGTAATCACCCCACTGCAAACGTCATCATTACCACCAACAACGACAACTTTGCCCTGCTCCACAATGGTGAGGCCACCCCCTTGACTACTCCACAGCATTAGACATGATGTGCTCACACACTGTCAGCTCACACATCTCCAACACTGGTATCCCAGGTATGGACCCTGATGAAATCACCTAGTAGCTCACCAGCAAGGCCATGGGAGTGGGACTCAAGCCTTAAGCATGTAGTACAGTGGCCTCATCTGGAACATGGCCAAGGGCTCATCTCTCAGCGTGTCAATCGTCAATGTGTCCATGACCCCCCTCTCCACCATCACATGCGCACACAACCTCATCATCATCTCGTATGCCATTGACAGCCAGCTGCTCCTCACTCTCACCAAAGACACAGCCATTGCCGCTTCCAACCTTCAAGTAGGCATGAGGTCCGTTGATGAATGTGTGAGCATCAGCCACATGAGGCTGGACTTGGGCAGTACTGAGGTTAGAATCTGAGGATAGTCCCCTTACAGCTGGGTCAACTCCTTGTGTCCCACCCGCCAGGGCACTGCACCAGCACCCAGTGACCACGCACACAAGATGTTGTGCATCCTGTACTCGACACTCACAATTGCCATGCTACTCACCAGCATCTGTACCTCATGCTGCAACACCCTCCGCATGATGCACATGATCCACAGATAGATCCACTCCAAGGCAAGACAGACCATCCCCAAGGTCCACGACACCAGCTGTGTCAACTACAGCCCCGCACCCTGCAGAGCAAGTACAGCCAAACTCCCGGTAAACTTGTCCACATCCAGGGTGCATCTGCACACCTCAGCTTCAACATCCCGTGCACCAGCCACATCAACGTCCACCTGCCCAGACCCCAAAATCAACCTTGTACGTCTGTCACCCAAGACCCCGTTGGCCCAACTCTATGCATCCGAACTTGGCCTGGCCACCATTCTTCACATCCACAAAACTCCAGCATGAAGGAGATGGTTCTCCCACCTGGCCAAACATACCTGGGACTCCCTCCCCGGGAACCTCCACATGAGCCATGACCTCTAGGCCTTCATCATCCTCTTCCTGATTGGTCTGTCCGCACAGTATTGCAAGCCCCCCCTCAGCAGCTTGAGCCCATCACAGGTGAGTATTGGGCTCCCAGGCTGTATCGGATGATACATTGTGACCCATGTGTGTCCTGTACCGGACTCAGATCCCAGGGTATGGATGGCTGGAGTTAGTTCAACACTCAGGCATAGTTTGACATTTACCCACACGTATGTTGTGGAATAATGCAAAATGACTGCAACATCTAATAATAAATAAATAGTTTTATTCTCGGAGGGGTGCGTGTTTTCTTAGAAAAAAATAAGGTGCTCTACCGGGGGCATAGAATCCAAAGTTCACAGGGGGAGATGGGATCTTTGGCATTTGAAGTCATCAGAGTCCAGACCACAGTGTTGGTCATCATTGGTCAGACTGTGACCAGCAAGTCCATGTGGCAGAGAATGTCATTGGATGAGGTGCTGCTGTTGCGCCAGAGGGCCAGGTGCCAGGCCAGGTGACCTGGGAGATGGGGATGGTCCGCTGACTCTCACGGTCTTTTCCGTGGACGACCCACCTTCCTCCGGGGACCCTCAGATGCAGGCCTTGACGATGCTGGGGACGCTCTGTCAGATGAATCCTCCTCCTCCTCCCTCCCTGTGTCTGGTGCTGGTCTACGCCTGGTGGCACAGGGAGGGTTTGCCAGGCTTTGGGCGATCTGACGGAGTGATTGGCTCACGTCCCAGTAGCTCAGCCAGTCTTGCCTCCATCCGTCCTTGGTGTTGTTGATGACTGGCATGATGCTCGACCTGCAGGTTCTTGATCTCATCGAGCGTCCCCTGCATCTGGGAGAGTCTTGACACGACCTGGTTGATGCCTCTGGTGTCACGCCGGTATGAGCCCAGGATGTTGCGTATGTGTGACATACCGGTGTCCTGAGCTGGCTGGTCAGGTTTGCGCCTCCGCCTGCCTCCACTCCCACCACCCCTGCCCACTTGAGCCTGGCCTGCCCTTGTGGGCACATCGGGTCTACGGGACCCCTGAGGGATGGCATTTGCAGGGTTGCCTGCCTCCTCCTGGGTGCCTGGAGAACCTTGTCCCTCCTGGTCAGACTGGCTCTGTTGTTCAGTGCGAGCAGGGCTCCTGGGTGTGTCCTGGGATGTGGCAGGAATGGGGGTGGTGGTTGGCACAGATGTACCTGACGCAGGTTCTGCAGGGGCTTGGGCACCAGAGGGTCCAGGTTGGTCGGGGTCATCCATGGAGTGGTGAGAGTTGTCGCTGCTGGTGGGATCATCGTCACGCGGATCCTGGGACTGTGATTCTTCCCCCCCCAGTGTTGGGGGGAGATCGACGACGTTGCCCTGTGTGTGAGAGAGAGACAATGTTAATGGTGTTTCATGCGACATCTATGTTTCAACATATTCAAGTTGACACATTTCCTCCAGGTAGTTGGATGTGCCTAGCATTCCTCTCAATGTCCACTTGGGGATGGGTATGTTGCGGGGGACAGATTGGGATGTTCTCCTGAGTGTTTGACCTGTAGATTGTTGGTTATGATGCTTATTTGGCTATGGATTGGTCTTGTTGTGTCACATGTCCATTGTGGGAGTGTGTAAATCCGTTGCCTGCCCCGGGTGTGTGTGCTTGTGTTAGGGGGGGGTGTTGTGACCGGGCGTGCTGTTGTGTGTAGTGTGAGTTGTCATTGGGTCTCCCAGGTGATGTGTCTGTCCCCTCATGGTGCATGCTGGCATGACAGTGAGTGTGATGCCAAGGATACCATCTCCCCCTGTGAACTTTGGATTCTATTCCCCCGGTACAGCACCCAATTGCATCTACCAAACCACTTACCCCGCCGTAAATAAATATTTCACTTTGGACATGAGCCGTTCCTGTCATTTTGCATCATTCAACGACATATGTGTGTGGAAATGTCAAACTATGGCTGAGTGTTGAACCAACTCCAGCCATCCATACCCTGGGATCAGAGTCTGGTACAGGACACACATAGGTCACAAGGTATCATTCAATGTACTATAACACAACAAGGCGCTGGGAAGTTCCAGTGACCTAAAGGGTATGAGAGGTGATAATGTGTAGAGTATATCCTCCCTACAAGTAACTATATTCACAAAAAAAATACTCTAATGGACCTAAAAAAAGGATCGAATAAACTGAGGGGAAGAGGAAAGTGGAAAGTTCTGTAATAAAGGTTGTACCTAACCCAACCATGAGCGTGGGGGAGAAAAGTATTTCTTTAAGTTACCCTCACACACCCTAGTGGTGTCATGCTTCATCATCGGGTCACCCAGACCCCTAAAAGTCAGGGTGGGCTCGACCACAGTGTTGGGAGTGCTTTTAATATGTTAAAGACAGTGGGGGTTAGCTAGATAAAATACCTCAGGCAGATCCCCAGTTTCCCTTTATTTTTGGGTCTGTCTGGGTAATTAAAATAAATAAAATTGGGTCTTTGTAGGAGTGTTATAGTCCTAGGACCCTAGTGCCGACATGTTTCAGTCCATAACAGGGCCAAAAAATGGTCCAGGACTTTCTTCAGGGCAAAGATGTAACTCCCCTATGTGAGTGAAATTACTGGGATGGGACGTCCCTATCCTGTCAGTATGGTGGGGGCAGAGTAGCTGCTCCACGTGATATTTCGTAAAGGTGGGTGTGTGTCAACTGCCAGGCTCCATCTGAAAAGGAAGATAGAGACAAACACCACATAAAAATTATCAGCGGTATGATTTCCGCCGTGTTCATTTCCCCTTCGCGGTGTAGTGAAATCCGCAGGTGGACATGCGTGGATTCGTGCGCTTGCTTCTATTAAGAGGAGTGTCCTCTTGATGTGCCACTCAAGACCAATTCACTGTAACATATCATTGTATATGTGACAGGCATTCTGTGGTAGTGGCGATTTTATTCGCATCCTAGCGGTATCAGCGTGATGTCTGATCTTGAAAATAGCGTGCACCATGTGTAGCCAGTCTCTATTGCATTCTATAACGTAACCATATTGATCTTCTGATTCCAGAAAACCTTTCTACGAGTTTAAAACAAGTAATGATAAATGCACAAACAGGCATACAACACACTCATTCATACACAGTTTCTAGTTATACATTACCCAATTCGGGGAGGTTGACTGTATCTCACAGGACCAAAAAGACAAAGAGGGCGGTCCTGGGGGTAATCATTCAATGTAGGCATGGAGCACAACACTCACCTGTGATGGCCTCTGGCTGCTGAGGGGGGGCTTGCTAAACTGTGCGGAGAGACCTATTTGGTAGATCATCAATAAGGCGTAGAGGTCATGGCTCATGTGGAGGTTGCCGGGGAGGGAGTCCCAGGTATGTGTGGCCAGGTGGGAGAACAATGTCCTGTATGCTGGAGTACGGTGGATGTGAAGAACGGTGGCCAGGGCAAGGTTGGATGCATGGAGATGGCCCAACGGGATCTAGGATGACAGACGTACAAGGTTGGTTGGGGTCTGCCTCCTGAGTGTGGGTGGGGAGTGTGGAGGTCACCCTGCAGCATACAGTGATCCATTGCAGCTATCCATGGTGGACGGTGAGTTGGCTGGGGCGCAGGGTGTCGAATCTGAAGTGCGCAGATGCCCCCTGGAAGTGGACCAGTTTCCTGGGAGTGTGGATGCACTTGCTCCGTAGAGGGCAGGGCAGTATTTGACACGGATGTTGTCATGGACGTGGGGGATGGTCTGTCTTATCTTGGAGTGGATCTATCTGTGGATCATGTGCATAATGCAGAGGGCGTTGCAGCATGAGGTACAGATGCTCTGGACTAGCATGGCATATGTGAGCGAGCCAAACATGATGCACACCATCTTGTGTGTGTGGCCACTGGGTGCTTGTGCAGGGCTCTTGCGGGTGGGACACAGGCACTTGACCCAGCTGGAAGGGGACAATCCTCAGATGTTCACCTCAGTCCTGTACAAGTCCAGACTCAGGTGGCTCATGTGCAGCCATTCTTCAATAGATCTCATGCATACTTGAATGATGGAACTGCCAATGTCTGTGTCTTTGTTGAGGGTGAGGAGCACCTGGATGTCAATGGCATACGAGCTGATGATGAGGTGCTGTGCGCATGTGATGGTGGAGAGGGGGTCCTGGACACTCTGTAGATTGACATGCTGAGAGATGATACCTGTGCCATGTCCCAGACGATGACACCATACTACATGCTGAAGCCTTGAGTCCCACTCCCATGCCCTTGCTGGGCTACAGAGCCGATGGGGAGTATTAGGGACGTGACCTGGTTGGTGTGACAGGGCCTGGAAGGCAGGGCAGCACAGTGTAGGCAGTTGGAGTTGCACACTCAGCATGCAAAGGTGTCGTGTGTGTGCCCAGGGTATGTCTGACAGCAGGCGTTAGATGTGCGGATGGACATAGCTCGGAGTGTGGCTGATACATCAGACTGTAGTGTGATGTGGGTAATGCAAGGACAGGATGGTGGTGCAATGTGCACCTTGCGTGTGCTGATGGTCCAGCCTTTGGCACCACGTGGCGGCAACAGTGGCATAGACAAGCTGAGGACAGCAAAATGAATGGGTGGAGGGAGGAAGTGAGGAGCATCCTGGAGGTGTGTGTGTTGCCAAATCTGGATACTCTGTGGGCCCTTGCTGCAGGGGCCGCAGCAGCAGGCGGCATCTCCTTGCAAAATGACAGAATTTGCACACATAGACTAGGATGTCAGAATGACAACTGCAACAGGCGTGTGTGTAAAGTAAGGAGTGTCCAGTGTCACATGGCACACCCAGAGACAATGCATGCACAATCACCAAAGAAGCATGACACCGGATCAGGGAACTGAAGGCCGACCTGCGCACAGGAGACACACCCTCAGCAGCTGTTGGTGGCCTATTGTGTGGACCAACATGCCAAAAAACATACACGACCATGTACTTCATGCCCAATAGGGAGCCTAACCCATGAGCAAGTGCATGCATGTTGCTAAACTACACATGGACTCCTATGCATAATCTTCCACAACTATGCCAGATATGCCGCATGCAAAGTGGCAAGAGACCTGCATTGACAGAGATGAGGCACCTTGGAGTGTGACAAACATCTTTATTACTCAGCCTCACACTAAGGGAAATGCATCAATTGGAACAGACTCACAGGTCATTTGGCTGACCATGTGTGACCTACACTGGACACCCCCTTCAACACACAGATGTGTAAATCCTACTGAGCTGGCACACAAGTGAAGGGGTTGAGCCTAACACCCCTTGCTGCACACGGAGAGTCTACAATTCCCCATTGAGCCTCAAATGGGGATGTCCCACACTATGTCCAACATTAGCATCCCGTATGTTCCTTGTAGACGTTATACACACATTGATGCCTTCATCAGAATCCACACACCATTACAGATGACTGTCAGGAAGGGTGACCATCAATTCATGGGAGCCATGCAGCACGTCATGTGGCCCATGGTGAGTCGACATGTATGCATGGTAACACAACATGCACATGAGCAGTCCCCACATATCACAAACACGTACCACCCACAAAATGGCTTGCTGCACTCCTTACCCCAAATGACTTTTCACCATGTCTGTGCATGTAACTCTGATCCAGCACACGTTGCAATACTCATGAGGAATAGCAGGAGGGCAATGATGACATGAGCAGACGACAGGCGCAAGAACCTGGGGAGGACAGACAAACAACAATTCAGCAAAGAGCTAGTAATCTGCAGACATGTACATGTACTCTACAGGAATGATGTTGTCACCATGCCCTTAACAAATTTAGTGTCCCAGCTAATATGTGTGGAATGACATCATCACTTGAATGACACATCAGAACACACCTCCAAGTCACATAGCACACAGTCAGCTCAACACACACATTGCAACACATGCCACACAAGGCTCAAAGCGTGCACACTCAGACACAGGGACTCACCATCATGAGAAGAAGTTGCGGATAAGCTGACTCCGGATGTCCTCATCCTCATCCTCATCCTCACTTGCCCCGTGCCCGAGCCCTTCATCCTCCACGGGTGGATGATCCTGCTCATCCGGATCAAGGATGAGTGGCACGGCCTTCTACACTGCCATGTTGTGCAGCATGCAGCACACAATGAAGATTTTGCAGACCTTCACCGGGGCATATGGGAGGGCGCTGCCGGTCTTGTGGAGGCACCGGAATCTGCTCTTCAGGAGTCCAAACGTCCTCTCAATCACACACCTCGTCTGCCCATGGGTGTCGTTGTACCGGTGTTCTGCAGCTGTTCTGGGGTTGTGGAGAGGCGTCATCAGCCATGGCATGTTGGGATAGCCAGAGTCCCCTACATGGACACATCATGTGAAGAAGTGGGTCAGGAGATGCGGTAAGATACAAAGATAGCGCTGAACACAGGACTAACAGAGTATACCCACCAACAAGACATGCTCGTTCCGCGTACAGCTGCAGCATCATTTCTGGCACCCTGCTACGCCTCATGATGTATGCATCATGTGTGGACCCTGGAAAACGTGCACAGACATGGGAAATCAGCATGTTAGCAAGACACACCACAAGGGCATTAATGGAGTGGTAATGTTTCCTGTTTCTATAGGCTACCTCCTGTGCCTGTGGTGGTACCAAAGCCACATGTGTCCCATCAATGGCCCCAATTACATGAGGCATCCCTCCCAGGGCATAGAACTCACCCTTGACACCTGTCAACTGCTCACGAGTGGGAAAATGGATGAATTCATCCAGGTGCACCAACATGGCTTCTATAACATCATGCAGGACACGGCTGAACATTGTCTGGGACATGCCACCGACATCAGCTATGGTCAATTGAAACGTGCCGGTGGCAAACAAATGTAGGGCTGCCATCACCTTCACCTTGGGGGTCAGAGCTGTAGGATACCTGTGTTGTGGTTGGAGGTGTGGTGCAAGCCGGCGGGTCAAGTCCTCTATCAACTCTTGCGAGAATCGGTATCTGCGTATGCAGTCATGTTCACGCATGGCATCCAGGTCTGGCATTCGTCTGGGGAGAGGCGGTGCCCTGCAGAGATTTGAAAGGAATAACGAAGAGTGAGTACATTACCACACCAATGTCACTGAGGTGAGCACATGTTCAACAGCTAATACACATCTGCTTAATACAGAGTCTGTGCTGTGCAATACATCCAGGACACGTGGGCCAGCCAGGTGATACTCCTACGAAGAGCCAGCCACAATAGTTGCATGGCAATGTTGACGTGACATGCCATAAAATAGCTGTTGGCCAGTGTAAGTGACAAGCCAGACACATTACATGAGTGACAGACATCCACATATCAGCATTAGAAGGATGTCATCTCATACAGACAGCTGGCGGGAGTCTAGACGCACAGGTCAAATGTTATCTGGAAATGGACAGATGACACACATTTCCATTAAGGGGTCCATGTCAAAAACTGATGTCACAGACATTGGGACAACGCCGATATTGCCTCATGTCAGGAAGTCATCTTCGAACCATCATGACACATGTAACGTGTGAGTCCACATGTGGCATGGTGTGCGTATATGTGTGTCATGCACAAATGCACACATACACATGTTGGATGCTGCAACAGCAGATGGAGTTGACGGAACACCAACGGAAAGCTCATGGGAACACATGACACACACATGACATAGTCACATCGTGGCACACTGGGAGTCACATGTGAGGTGTAATTATCCGTGTACCTGCCATCAGGGGACAGTTGCGGGTGTTGCTGACTGTGCCATACCAGTGATGCAGTGCTTGACACGTGTGTCGCACATGCACACATGTGCAAAGTGTGAAGTGGAAGTGTGCCACGTAGTGCCCCATCACACATGACATGTGTAAACAGCTCATCACACATCTATTGTGCCACAACATGAGGAGACACGTGCCACATCACTGCCTGACACACCTTGACCCTGCACATGAAGGACTGCACTGACAATGACTTGATGTACAGCCTTGTGCGAGTCTGACACCTCCATTCCTTTCGTGTGTGCCTCCTATCACCAGTGTAAGCTGTGAAACGCAGTACACACGCTCTGAGGGCGTGTGTAGGGCCTGTACTCACGCGTGTACGGGCCGTACACGCGTGAGTACATGCCTATCACTATCGTTGGGGGTACCGTAGGGCCTAGTGATACGGGCCGTACTCACGCGTGTACGGGCCATAAACGCGTGAGTACGTGCCTATCACTATCGTTGGGGGTACCGTAGGGCCTAGTGATACGGGCTGTACTCACGTGTGTACGGGCTGTACACGCGTGAGTACGTGCCTATCACTATCGTTGGGGGTACCGTAGGGCCTAGTAATAGGCACGTACTCACGCGTGTACGTGCTGTAACAGTCAGCTCATTCCAGGACCATGGAGCAGTGTGTACACTAGAGTCCCCTGTCACAGCCTGCCCTCCTACTCATGTGTGTCATCCAACACTGTGCACATTCACTGTGGGTTCATAATGGCTCTGCCTCTGTGGCATTGTTCCCTGGCCTAGGTAGTAGTTTTCACATGTGTGATACATTTGCCCACTGGACAGGAATACAGCAGTTTGCTTGTGCATACTCACACTGGGCAGTGCCTTTGTGGCTATTCACAACAATCTGTTGATGTTTCTTTGTGACCAATATGTTTTGCCAGCCCTACAAGGTGATGTTGTGTTAATGAAGGTAGTTTTCAAGCACTATTATTGTAACCCTGAATAAGAGCTTTCACTTCTTGATTGGTATCAGTCACATTGACTCAGGTATGGGTGGGTGTGCACGGGAGGGGCGTACATGTTCAACCCTGATGTTTCATTGCCAGTTCTGACTAGTGTGTGATGATTCGCAGTACAGAAAGTCATCGTGCAGTGCCCCCGTGATGTTGGCCAGTGCTTGCTGTTGGTGCTTCATTGGCTGTGTCAGCTCTTGGCAATCATGTATCCTGCTTGGACATGTTTGTCACCTGTGTGTGGTTCAGATGCTACACAGTTGTGACTTTGTGTGCTGACATCTGTGGGTACATTCTGGCTTGCCATGAGGGGGAACCCACAGTACAGCTAGGCTTTTTTGCTAAACAATTGCAGGCCCATTAGCTTATGCATTGTCCTGGGTGTGGACATGTGTGCCACTCCAGATGACAGTCAGTAGGTCATATGTGTAGCCAACTGTGTGATCAGGTGACGGATAGCCATGTGACAAATGACATTATTCAAGTTGTTACTCTGGGAAAATGTCCATTGGCACTCACTACACCTGTCAACATGACTCAACGTTTCATATGCTTGACCTTGTTGTTTTGTTGTGAAGGACAATGATGTGCCTGCATGACAGATGTCTCCCAAGGAAGTGCACAAGACACCACCTTGACACTTTCCAGGGACACACTGGCACATTTTAAAGTAAGGCACAGTTTGGACAACACTTGTTTGGAGTTCATACATATATTTATGTTCCCACAGTGTGCTAGCATTTGGGTTAGTCCTTGGTTGTTGCTGATACCAAATTACGAGTGTGAAGTCATCCAGTCAACCTGGTGCCATG
The DNA here is from genome assembly GCF_964204655.1 of Triturus cristatus. NCBI lineage: Eukaryota > Metazoa > Chordata > Amphibia > Caudata > Salamandridae > Triturus > Triturus cristatus. The sequence continues at coordinate 817,286,134 of NC_140585.1, read as the reverse complement.
TATATGTACTTACTGCTACACCATTTCTGCCTAACAGTGGCTGATTTGAATGAGTATGGCAGCTCAGACAATGACTGTGTACATGTAGTTTGGTGTGCACCTCCTTGTGTGACTTCTGCTATACAGACATGTGTGTTGTGTTCACAGAGTGCCACATTCACACATGCTAGACATGTCCATATTGTAAAGGGTTGTGATTCTCCAGGAGTCACAATGTATTTTTTTGGGGTGTCAAAAGTACTAACAGTTCTCTGAGTGTGGGGACACCTTCTGCATTGGCATGTGGTATTTGGCCTTGGGTGCGACAATACTGTTTGTTTCCCAGTGAACAAGAGGTGGCATGCCTTCATAGTCTTGCTGTGCTCAACTGATCCCAGACACTAGCTTCTCATGATCTTGTGATTTCAAGTTATTTGCTGTTGTGTCCTAATTTTCATTGTTTGCAAGTGGCATGGTGCGTCAACCAACTGGGGAGTGCAGGGCTTACATATGTGGGGAGTATCCTAGATGTTACTCCTGATGCCTTTCCTGTAATGCACTGTTGCCTATTTTGTTTGGACTCATGTGTCAGATGTATACAGGTGACTGATTTTTTCCTGTCTCTTCACCTTGCCCACAGCATCATCGGAGGACACCGAGGGAGACACCGGCACGGACGTGGAGGAGGGATCAAGCAGTGGTGCCACCACTGCTGTGGAGTCGGTGGGATCTAGTTGCACGGAGGGCGAGGGGAGTGAGGCGGAGGACCTGCCCAGTACCAACACAGACTACGAGGCAGACGGGTCGGAGGCTGAGCTCCCAGAGGGGGCGGAGGCTGCTCCCAGAGCTGAAAGCAGCAGTACATCTCTCGCCGCCCCCTCCATTCCCATCACCGCCCTCCCACTTGCTCGGGTCCCTTCTGTCCGTGCTAGGCCACACCGTGTCTCCTTCGTGCTAGGCACCGCACCCCCTGCCCCCCCTGCTGCCCTCACTGCCGAGTCTGTGGACATTCAGCGGCAGTTGCAAGTTGGGCAGACATCGATCCTGACTGTCCTCCATGGCCACACCAGACTGCTCACCCAGATGGTGTCGTACATGGAGGGCATGTCATCAGCGATGTCTGACCAACGGATGTTGCTGAGGTCCCTGGACTCGTCACTGACGGCAGTAGTGATTCACCTGCAGCGCTGCCCCCCCTACCCCTGCCCCATCCTGTCCCAAGCACACCAAGACATCCACACACACACACGCACCCCACCAGACACAAGCAGCACACCACCACGTAAGGGCAAGCGCACACCTCCTGACACGCACACTCAGGGGGTAGTAGGCACACCCACTGGGTCTGGGACACACAGGCAGGCACGCAGCCACAGTCCTCATCCCCATGACTCACTCCCCAGTCCCTCCGATGTCACTCCCCTTGGCTCCCTTGCCCCAGATTCGGAGAAGGAGGCCTACTTTGCTGGACTGGGCCTCAGCCTCACTAGTTCACCTGGACGCAAACGGTCACGGCACTCCACGGGTAGGGGAGTTAAGTTCCCCAGTCCGTCCACCACCTCCCCCAGTAGCGCTGCAACCCATCCCTCCGACCCCCCCTCCTTGGGGCCTGTTGTTTCTTTGGGTGCAGGGGAGACGCTTGAAGAACAGGCAGAAGTGTGCAGCGCTGAGCTCGCCTCCACCTTTGGTGCTGCCCCACCCCCTGTGGTGGAGTCGTCCGTCCCTGCACCCACAACACCTACCCTTCCCCCTCCTGTCCCTGCGGTGCCTGGTCCTTCCCCACATGATGCCCCCCCTCCCCCAGTCAATGAAACACTCTTGTGATGTGCAGGCAAGCTAGGGGAGACGCATGGCCATGTGTTCCCCCCCAAGGACTGCTGATATGGACGGGACATTGGCCTTTGTGAATAGTCTCGTTTACACATTATTATTTTCATGCTGAATAAAGCATTTTCTTTTTCTTTGGAAAAGTCTTGCATTTCAGGTATTGATGTTGATGCTGCTGCTACAGGAGTTGGGGTTGTGGGCATGTGTTATGTTTCAGGGAAATGTTGTGGTCTGCTGCTCATGGGGTGGAACCTGGTATCTGCGTGCCATCACGCGATCTCTGCAAAGATTCTTTGTCGTGTATGCTCTTTGTGTTTGGAGACATTGTCCCAAGGGGTGTTCCTTCCTCTGTGGCACCTGACATCTCCCCTGCAGAGAGTTGCACAATTGTTGTGTTGCCCTGTGTCTACATGTGCTTTGCTGGTGATGGATCCCTTCAACTCTGGCCATGCCTACTGAGCAATGTGTCCGGCTGCATCGTCTGTGCCATCCTTGGTACTCACTGTACTTGTGTATAGAGTATTTTGCCATGCCTTCATGGATAAATGGTCCCTTTTCCGCACAATGCATGTGTGTAATCCCAGCCTAGTACACATATGGTACTTGTTCTGCTGGGTATTTGAACACCTGACTCACAATTGTGGGCATTGTATCTGTGGGAACTCCACCCTATTCCTTCCATGACAGACAACATCTTGGTGGCTAGCCCAGCACCTGAACATTCCTATAAGTCCTGGGATGTGCGTGACAGTGTGTGTTCTCTTTGGCTCTCTTAGTTTGTTAGGCAGTGACATGACTTTACAGTCTTGTGGCATGATCTCAGTGTGTGTATTGTGCTGCATCTGCCAGGGGTGGGTATTCATGTGTTATTTGTCCTCACACCCACATGTGGTGTGTCATGCAGTGGGGGTTAGACCTCCTTCCTCCTGGGAGTGGGACACTGCTGTCAGTGATGTGTTGTTATGGCACTATCATCATTGTCCTAAGTTAGGGATACGTACATTCACCCATGGAGCTGTCGTCATCTGATAATGATGTACACCCCCCATGTCTCTGTCCACTGCTGGGAGTCCCCAGCACCCACCCCTCATATGTCTGGGCACTGCTGGGAGTGATAGGCACACACCCCTCATATGTCTGGGCACTGCTGGGAGTGATAGGCACACACCCCTCATATGTCTGGGCACTGCTGGGAGTCCCCAGCACCCACCCCTCATATGTCTGGGCACTGCTGGGAGTGATAGGCACCCACCCCTCATATGTCTGGGCACTGCTGGGAGTGATAGGCACACACCCCTCATATGTCTGGGCACTGCTGGGAGTGATAGGCACCCACCCCTCATATGTCTGGGCACTGCTGGGAGTAATAGGCACCCACCCCTCATATGTCTGGGCACTGCTGGGGGTCCTCTGCACCCACCCCTCATATGTCTGGGCACTGCTGGGAGTCCTCTGCACCCACCCCTCATATGTCTGGGCACTGATGGGAGTGATAGGCAACCACCCCTCATATGTCTGGGCACTGCTGGGAGTACCCTGCACCCACCCCTCATATGTCTGGGCACTGCTGAGAGTGATAGGCACCCACCCCTCATATATCTGGGCACTGCTGGGAGTGATAGGCACCCACCCCTCATATGTCTGGGCACTGCTGGGGGTCCTCTGCACCCACCCCTCATATGTCTGGGCACTGCTGGAAGTCCTCTGCACCCACCCCTCATATGTCTGGGCACTGCTGGAAGTCCTCTGCACCCACCCCTCATATGTCTGGGCACTGCTGGGGGTCCTCTGCACCCACCCCTCATATGTCTGGGCACTGCTGGGAGTCCTCTGCACCCACCCCTCATATGTCTGGGCACTGCTGGGAGTGATAGGCACCGACCCCTCATATGCCTGGGCACTGCTGGGAGTCCCCTGCACCCACCCCTCATATGTCTGGGCACTGCTGGGAGTGATAGGCACACACCCCTCATATGTCTGGGCACTGCTGGGAGGGATAGGCACCCACCCCTCATATGTCTGGGCACTGCTGGAAGTGATAGGCACCCACCCCTCATATGTCTGGGCACTGCTGGGGTTCCTCTGCACCCACCCCTCATATGTCTGGGCACTGCTGGGAGTGATAGGCACCCACCGCTCATATGTCTGGGCACTGCTGGGGTTCCTCTGCACCCACCACTCATGTGTCTGGGCACTGCTGGGAGTGATAGGCACCCACCCCTCATATGTCTGGGCACTGCTGGGGTTCCTCTGCACCCACCCCTCATATGTCTGGCCACTGCTGGGAGTGATAGGCACCCACCCCTCATAGGTCTGGGTACTGCTGGGAGTGATAGGCACCCACCCCTCTTAAGTCTGGGCACTGCTGGGGGTCCTCTGCACCCACCCCTCATATGTCTGGGCACTGCTGGGAGTGATAGGCACCCACCCCTCATATGTCTGGGCACTGCTGGGGGTCCTCTGCACCCACCCCTCATATGTCTGGGCACTGCTGGGAGTGATAGGCTCCCACCCCTCATATGTCTGGGCACTGCTGGGAGAGATAGGTAGCCACCCCTCATATGTCTGGGCACTACTGGGGTTCCTCTGCACCCACCCCTCATATGTCTGGGCACTGCTGGGAGTGATAGGCACACACCCCTCATATGTCTGGGCACTGCTGGGGTTCCTCTGCACCCACCCCTCATATGTCTGGGCACTGCTGGGAGTGATAGGCACCCACCCCTCATATGTATGGGCACTGCTGGTAGTGATAGGCACCCACCCCTCATGTCAAGAATTCCTGTCATGCGTGGGGAGGAAAACGGTAACCAGCGACAACGGACTACATCTCCCAGGATGCTTAGCAGTTGAGAGGTTATGAAAACAGGAGAGCTGTTACAGAACTCAAGGAAAACACGCCCTTATGTAAACAGGAGAGCTGTTACATAACTCAAGGAAAACACGCCCTTATGTAAACAGGAGAGCTGTTACATAACTCAAGGAAACACGCCCTTATGTAAACAGGAGAGCTGTTACATAACTCAAGGAAACACGCCCTTATGTAAACAGGAGAGCTGTTACATAACTCAAGGAAAACACGCCCTATAAAGGGAGGAACCGGGAGGTACAAGGCTGTCGGATATTGTGTTTACACCGACGTACCTGCTTCGTGAAGAGCAGTGTTCCGGAGTGGTGCTCCAGTAAGGCAAGAACGGAGGTAGGTCGAGTCGTTACTCCCTGGGCCGTGTCTTGCCCCATCGTCACCTGTGAAGGACCCGGAAGCTCTACCGGTCAACCATTGAGCTTCGCTTTTTGACTCGGCTGAGTCAAAGCGCAGTGGCGCTTTTGCTGGTTGGAGTCGTAACTCCCAGCCCGACCAGAGATACAGGGACTGCCAGCTGTCACGCACACCAGGAGGTGTTTGCCGCGTTACAGACTCGGAAGTCCACAGGATCGATCGAGCGGCTGCTCTCGGTTCAGTCTTCTTACTTTTGATTGGGGTATCGGTGACGCATCACCAGGAGGTGACTCCGCGTCCCGGTGCAGTCTGAGGAAGAGGTTGAGCGGCTGCTCCCTTCAGGTAGAGACCCCGGCTGGGTGTTTCCCTGACTCCTCGATTCTCCCCAACACTCTTCGTGCCCCTCACAGCCTACCGATTGGCATTGTCGGCCATTTCATTTCTGCCCTCTGTTGGCATACGCCGGGACCGGCGTATATGCAGAGGACGGTTAGGACCATCCGTGCGGTGGGCTGGTAACGTACATAGCCTGGAGGATTTTAGTGACTATAACTTTTGTTTATTCTTTGTGTTATTTGTGCCTTCATTAAAATAACTTACCCTTCACAAGTGGTTGCGTCCTCATTAGCGTGTCTGTTAAACGATCCTGAGACGTTCAGGGCGTTACACCTCATATGTCTGGGCACTGCTGGGAGTGATAGACACCCACCCCTAATATGTCTGGGCACTGCTGGGGGTCCTCTGCACCCACCCCTCATATGTCAGGGCACTGCTGGGAGTCCTCTGCACCCACTCCTCATATGTCTGGGCACTGCTGGGAGTAATAGGCACCCACCCCTCATATGTCTGGGCACTGCTGGGAGTCCGCTGCACCCACCCCTCATATGTCTGGGCACTGCTGGGGATCCTCTGCAGCCACCCACCCACCTGCACCCTTGCTGTGGTACACTGCTGTCCTGGGCATACACCACCACCAATTTACAGCTGATGTGCTGCACCAAGCTGTACACCTACATCCGTGGCGTGTGTACGCCTTGTATCCAACATGTATTGGGGCTGTAGGGGTACGCGTGTACGGACCGTACCCATGCCCCCAGAGCGTGGGTACGGTCCGTACACGCGTACCCCTACGTCACCGCCGCAATGGTGGTATGGCCCGTACCCACGCCCCCAGAACATGGGTATGGGCCATACCACCATTGCAGTGGTGATGTAGGGGTACGCGTGTACGGACCGTACCCATGCTCTGGGGAGTGTGGGTACGGGCCGTACCACCATTGTAGTGGTGATGTATGGGTACGCGTGTACGGACAGTACCCACGCTCTGGGGGCGTGGGTACGGTCCGTACACGCGTACCCCTACGTCACCGCCGCAATGGTGGTACGGCCCGTACCCACGCCCCCAGAGCATGGGTACGGGCCGTACCACCATTGCAGTGGTGATGTAGGGGTACGCGTGTACGGACCGTACCCACGCTCTGGGGGCGTGGATACGGCCCGTACCACCATTGTAGTGGTGATGTAGGGGTACGCGTGTACGGAACGTACCCACGCTCTGGGGGCGTGGGTACGGTCCTTATACGCGTACCCCTACATCACCACTGCAATGGTGATACGGCCCGTACCCACGCTCTGGCAAGCGTGGGTATGGGCCATACCATCATTGTGGCGGTGACATAGGGGTACGCATGGTACGGCCCGACCCATGCTCTGGGGGCTTGGGTACGGGCCGTACCACCATTGTGGCGGTGACATAGGGGTACGCATGGTACGGACTGTACCCACGCTCTGGGGGCGTGGGTACGGTCCGTACACGCGTACCCCTACATCCCCACTGCAATGGTGGTACAGCCCGTACCCACGCTCTGGCAAGCGTGGGTACGGGCCGTACCACCATTGTGGCAGTGACGTAGGGGTACGCGTGGTACGGCCCGACCCATGCTCTGGGGGCGTGGGTACGGGCCGTACCACCATTGTGGCGGTGATGTAGGGGTACGCGTGGTACGGCCCGTACCCACGCTCTGGGGGCGTGGGTACGGTCCGTCCACGCGTACCCCTACATCACCACTACAATGGTGGTACGGGCCGTACCCACGCTCTGGGGGTCGTGGGTACGACGCGTCCACGTCCACTTCCGTTGTGGCGGGACGTGGGATTGGTGGACACGCCCCCCGAAGTGACCAGACCATGGAGGTAATTAATGTGCAGGATGTATTATTATTTTGTGGGGTGTGGGTTATGTTTCCTGCCCCTTGCACACCCCCCCCCCCCTTTGCCCCTGGGGGTTGTTCTGACCTTCTGCGGCATCTGCGTCTGTTTCTGAACACGAGGTCGTAGGCTATGAGGGCCGGGATGACGCATAGGTTGGGGTCCATCGCTGTCCGTCGCGTACCGGTGCTCCTTGTTCGCGTCGTCCTCAATTTCCTGGCAGTTTTTGGCTCCCGTAAAAAATGCTGCGTGCGGAGTGACGTCGGCACGAATCGTACTTGCTGGTCCGTAGAACTCTGCCTGACTCCGTCCGGACGTCGCGTATGCGCCGTCCAGAATCAGATTTGTATGTATTTTTTTGCCGGTCGGTGTTTTTCACGACTCGTATGGAAATGGTATTTCTGTGCGAATCGTACTTGCGAGTTTGTAAGGTGTTTTTCCCGGGTACGAGTTGGACGGAAAAAACGCTCCGTACGACCATTCGTACCCGGGTTTTACCGGAGCGGAATCGGCACCTTAATAAAATTAAATTACTTCCCACCCTACTCCCCTCTAAACCCACAACCTGCTACAGAACTAAATACGCAAAATTCAAATAAAAAATACAATAATAACTACTAAAAAGAATAAATACATTTTATATAATTAAATTACTTCCCACTCTAAAAAATGCAAAATTCAAATATTAATAAATTAATAACTACTAAAACACATATAATAAAAATACAAGCAATTCTTATACAAAAAATACATACATCAAACACATGTAACTTATATACTAAAATACATAACATTAATACAAATCCAATATTTTTAACATCTATATTTTTACAAATGATATAAACACAGATATTTTTAAATTCAATATTACTTACCTAAAATCGATATTCTTGACCACGATTATTTGTCTGTCGATATTTTTGACACACGATATTTTTGCCACGATATTTGTGCAATTCAATGTTTTTGACTCAATATTTTGTCTCTGCACCCCTCAGGGCTAGTCCCTCAGCCCTCCACTGTTCAACTCCTACATGACCCTCTTAGCCAACATTGTCAGAGCCCATGGAGAAAACATCATATCCTATGCTGACAACACCCAGATCATCCTCTCACTTTAAGAAGAGCCTCTCCACCACAATGGCCAACTTACACCTGTTCCTCTTTGCCTGCAGCACTCCTCTCCTCCACGTTGTCCTCTGGAATTCTCGCTTGGGCTGGCACTTCTTCCTCTGTTTTCCCATTACCGTCACTCTCGTACTCTTGTCCGAACTTTCACCTTTCCAGAGTACTGCATCTTTGACCCCGCCCACTCCTCCACAGCTCCCAGAAGTTCCTTCCTCTTGCAACTGCAATGCTCTCCTCACTCTAAGGTGACTGCAGTTTGTCGGCGATCTTTGAAGTCCAGAGACTATCACAAATTTAGGGGTGAGCGCCGGCACTCGGGTAAACTGCGCTCCAATGGCAGCTGGTTGAGTTTTTGTGCCGAACTCAGCGTGGAGTGGCAAAACTCCGAAAACTTCACTGGCGGAGCGGAATTTGCTGCCCACCCCTATTCTATACCAGTGATATAAGTCCAAAGACAGCCAATCACAAGGAACATCCAAATGAAATTGGTGATGAACTTCTGAGCACTGCTCAAGATGAGAACCAGAATGTCTCGGTCCAAACTAACATATCAAAAAAGATAAGAAAAATGAAATCAAATGATTTAAATAAGATAAGCAAAATCAAAATCAAAGGACAGCTATAAGAATATTATGCAATTTTGAAGAAAGACAAAAAGAAAATTGCCAGAATAATCATTGATGGAGCAGAATATGCTACTTGCCAAATCGGTGCAGATGATAGCTGTCAATATTACAAGGACAATATTGAAAAAGAAAATAAGAAAAATCCTAAATTCGTCCCTATTGACTAGGGGTGGATGATAAATTGTCTTCTCTCTGCAGAGCTGGTGGAGTTTTGACCACTCCACATTATGCATGTAATGCGGAATTCCAGCTAAATTCTGCCAAGCTTTGTGTGTCAGAATTTTTGCTTGTGTGCAGCATGCCAATAGTAAATTCAGAAGCAAGAGCAAGATTTGGCATCCCTAGCATGAAATTTGGTTGCCAGTAGGCCATCCGGCAAGAGTTTCCCAAAGCAGGTGGTCGCGGGAGTTCATGACTGCTTGCAGTCAGAAAGCTGCCTCTTCGAGTAGAAAACCTACTCAAGCGGCAGTAATATCAACTTGACAAGCAGCGTCTTCAGGTGTGCTGCATGGTGCAGTTCGAGCTGATCTTTCAGCACTGAACGAGCGACTGGCACTAAAAATCAGTGCAAGCAGAGTGACGTGGCTAATTACGCCTGTTTGCAGAACTCTGGGGAATCTCGCAGAGTTTTCATATAATTCTGTGGAATTCTGTGGAGTGAAATTCTGCAGATTCAACCCACCCCTACTATTGACAAAATACCAGAAGAATGGGATTTCCAATGTCTGCGTAAAGAAATTACACTCCTTGAAATAACAGAAGCATTCGAAGACTCTAACTTTTAAAGGATTCTACCCAAATTATTATCGACCTGCTTAATAATGAGAAGAGCCCCAGAATGTATAAAAAAGTTTTTATCTAATTCCAAAGAATGTACAAATAAATGAGCTAAACAAAATAAGTAATTGGAGACCACTTTCATTTGGTACAGCATTGATGAAACTGTTTACAAAAATACTGGCCAAAAGACTTATCTCTTTCGTTAATTTGAATAAAAGACAAAAGGGCTTCATGAAAGTGAAAGGATGTCTTGAAAACCGAACACTGCTATAGAACATTATAAAAGGGACACAGAAGAATAAATACTCTTTTGCTGTGGTGTTCATAGGCATTTCAAAAGCATTTGACTCTGTCAGCCATGGTCACATTGTATGGAGTCTCGAGAGACAAAGAGTTCTGTCACACATCCGAGATCTAATAAAAGACTTATGCACAGCCTCCAGCCCATTTATGTATACAATGATCAAGAATGGGGCAAGGATACATCTGGGCATACACCCTGTCCTGAGCCTATGGGGTCAGTGGTATCACCTTCAGGACCATAGTGGCATGCTACAGACCGATCTCTCTGATAGATGCCACGGCCAAGGTCCTGGGGAGGGTGTTATTAGCTGTTTGGAAATATGAGCTACTGATAATAGCATACCCTCAAGAACCCAATAAGCCTTAAGGCATGGTCGAGGAACTGTTGAGCAGTGTCTAAACTTATCTTTAATCGTTAGTAAGTACACCAAGTTCATGAAGTGCTCACTACATCTGGACTTGTCGTCTGCTTTCAATACTGTAAACCGCGATAAGCTCTGGAGCATGATGGGAGGCATGAGGGTGGAGGAGTTCTTGGTTATCCTCCTTCGGAGACAACATCAGAATACTACGATGAAGATCCAAAATGGTCCTGAAAGTGATACCACCGACTCCATGGACTCAATCCAGGGTGTACACCAGGGGTGTATCCCTTCCCCCTTCTTGTTCCTTGTATACATAAATGGACTGGAGGATTTTTTACGGCAGAAGAAACTAGCTTGTTGAAAATTTGGACTAAGGTGAGGCAAGATGGTGGCTGTGCAGTCGGCTGTGTAAGCTCTCCACCACCTCAGACCACCCGGTTTCCCCACGTTCTATGTTTCTATTTGACTGACGGATGGTCGGCCCGCTAGATGTCGCCAAGTGCTCCGACATGATTTCTACATGATTTGGACAGTAAACAGTTTATTTGCAAATGCCACTTACCTCTATGTTGCCGGCTTACTTGGTGCCACCCCAACAGCTCTGCTTTGATCCTGAATACACTCCGACGCCAGACTCCTATGTGAGAAGCTGAGATGCCTCCAAAGACATACCTCTTTGCCGCAATGAAGATCGAAAGTACATCTCAGCGCACTGGTGTGAATGCTACCGGCAGACTCGAGCACGCCCCTGAGAAAACTCGCAACGCCAGGAAGAAATCTGCCCTGGGAGCCTCCTAATATCCCGCTCCTAGGTTTTTTTTGCATACTAAGTTCAGGTTTTTTTTCTAGGATTGTGGCCCGTGGATGGACAGGGGCCAGGGGTCTGATGGGCTGGGGGGTGTGTGTGGGGAGGGGGGGGGGTGGGGTAATTCATCTCCAATGGACCCTATTGGGAGGGAAGAAGCTATGGAGTCGGGGTGGTGGATGGAGGGGTCACGGGGTGTGGGTGTGGTGGTGGTGGTGGATTCAGAGCAGAAAATAAGCCATTTTGCGAAAATTAAGAAGCATGAAAAACCCATGTGTATCTTTACATTTAAAAACAAAGGAAATCAGACACATGGCAGCTGTCTTTGATCTCTTATGTTAATCTTAACAGCAGGGAGGTTCTGCGCTTTGACTAGCTGGAGATGCAATGATGTTGCATAGGTTCCCTATATGTTCTGTTAATATTTGTGGTCTTAACAACAGGAACAAAAGAAAGTGAGTAGCCCTGGAGTTAAAATCAATGTAGTCTGATATTGTTTGTTATCATTGAAAAATTCATATTCCAAAACATGCTAAATTGCACCTGCAAGGTAGGAAACTCGTTGACAAATATGGCCGTTGGACCATTGTGGAGTGTGTTGTTAGCTCAGTTAAAAAAACGGTATGCTCAATATACTGTTGCAATACTGATGAAGTACAGATTTGGGATTTGGAACTGGCATCTTGACCGATGCCTCTGGTTTTATGTAGGTACTTTAATATACATCTGGATGGGTCACGTACATGGATGGAGGGAGGAAGCTATACAGGGAGCAAACCTAAGGTATTCAGAGCTATGCACCGATTGATATTGAATCATGGTCTAATAGATGTCTGCACGAAATGTAGGCACCCAGACCTTGGCTTCACCTTCTATTCTTTCCCACATAATAAACTTGTGAGATTAGGCAATTTTTTTTATATCTAGGACTCATGCAGCTGAGGTCAGGATAGAGACCTTCCCCACAGTTTCCTCTGATCATAACCCATTAAGGATAGAAATTCCGCTAAGGGGATTTACTCGCTCATGCAGGTCTTTTTCTTTTGATAAAAAACGTCTGCTAGATCCCAGATTTATAGATCACATTAAACAATGGATAGAACCATTTCTGCAGAACAATCGTAGTACAGCAGCTAATGAGATAGTATGGGAAGCCTTACAGGCAGGTATTAGGGGGGAAGCTCTCAGTTTTGGACTATTCTCACAGAAGCATAATAAGATGGTGGTACAGGGCCTATATGAGGAACTCAGGAGGGCTGAGGAGAAACTTACACAATGTTTACAAAGGAACCAGGAAATAACTTTGAGACAAACAGAGGTTGCTCTCTGCAAGGCCAAAACTAATTCACATTGGACTAAGGGTATAGCTCGTAAATAACATCTGTATAAAAATAAATGTTATGAATATGGCGAGGCTGCAGTTAAACTCTTGGGAAGATGGATAAGGCATAAAGAGGTTGCAAGGGGGGATAGCTGGCATTACTGATTCCTCTGGCAGATTAGTTCCGACACCACTCAAGATCCTTACAGTGTTTAAAGCATTTTATGAAGAAATATACACAGAGGGCTCAGTAAAGGATAACATTGCCAGGAGCAATTTCTACAAGATTTGCTTAGAAGTAGGCTCAGTAGAGAAGATCAAGTCCTCCTTGATGCCCCTATTACCTTAGAGGAGCTCTCGGTTGTGATAAATTCACTATCAATAGGCAAGGCTGCCGGCCCAACAAGCTCCGCTTGGTGTTTTATAAAACTTTCTTTGAGGAATTGTGTAAGGACATGTTGATAACGTTCCAGGGTGCACAACAGGGCCACCTCCATTATTTTAGGATTTGGATAATATTGTTATTTTTAGAAAAAGGGAAAAACTACCGAAATTGCTGGGATCATACAGACCCATTTCTTTATTGAACTGTGAAGGCACAATCTGTGCAAAGATTCTGGCTACTCACTTAGCTAAGGTCATCGCTCCTCTTGTATCATACAGGCACATTGGCTTTATCATTGGGAGAGGCACTATCAATCATATAAGTAGGGTTGCCACGCTATTTGATTTAGCTAATGTACAATGCACTCCGCTTGGGTTAATTTTACTTGACGCCAAAAAGGCGTTCGACCGTGTCTCCTGGGAATTTCTCTGGGCAGTAATGCACTGGCAAGGGTTTGGAACAGCATTCTTAACAGCAATAAGGGCCATGTATAGAACACCTTCTGCCAAAATGTGTGCAATGGGACTAGAATCAGACACAGTTGTTATTTCTAGGGGTACAAGACAGGGCTGCCCGTGTCCGCTCTTGCTGTTCGCTTTGTATATAGACCCATTTTTAACTATTTTTAACTATGCTAGAACGTAGCCCCATCATTAAATCTGTATCACAGGGACAAGAAGAAGAATGGGTGCTAGCATATGCGGATGATGTCACCATTGTCATTGTCAACGGGCAGTGGCAGTTCCGGAAATTGAGCGACTGGCACATCATTTTGGGCAATTCCCAGGTTATAACTTAAACACAGCTAAAACTCAGATTATTTGCACTAGCCAGGCTCTCTTCGATGATCTAAGGATTATGGAGACAGTAGCATATCTAGGTATCAAAATCAGATCTTGTCTGGATCAAATGGTAGCAGCTAAATGGTCCCCTCTTCTTTGCCAAATGAAAAGTGAGCTTGATAGAACTGAAAGCCTCCATCTCTCACTAGCTGGAAGGTGCAACCTCTTAAAAATGAGTGTCCTTCCTAAAGTACTCTACTTTTTTTAGGTCAGTGGCCTTGGAGCTCAATAAAGTCCAGCTGCAAAAGTTACAATGTACAGAAACAGGAGTGGAACCAGGTGTTGCAGTAAGTGAAGAAAATAATAAAATACGCTAGGTCCTGAAGAATAGCCAATAGGGGTAGGCTAGAAACATGTTGACCATTAGGAGATAGGAGCATTATTTCCCTTTTTCCTAATATGTCTCCTGTTTTATAACCATACCGACAAGCAGTCGGAATAAAATAATCATAACCCACTAGCCAGGTATTTTTAAAGATTCTCTCTTCCCCTTTTCCCCACTCCTCCCTCACAGACCTTCTTGTCTCTCATAGTCAATAAAGATGCTCCTGCGTAACTTGTAGGTCACAGCATGCACCCTTCTGCAGCAGAACGGGAAGGACCCTAGGATGAAGCATGCCACCAAGGGGTAACCCTGGTGGGTGAGGGTTTCACAGAAAACCTTGTGTTTTTTGCTGGGCACAAACTAGACATTCCTAAAAATTTGTTGGGTGCTTTTTTCTGTGTTATGACAAAAAGGGATAAGCATACTGGAGATTTCTATTTGGAAGACCAGATTACCTCATTTTCTGAGCTTGAAGAAAAACACTCGCTGCTAAGGACAGATTTCTTTGTCTTTCTAGGTGCTGCCCTGTGAAATGGATCCAAAAATGCAGAGAAATGCCCTTCTTTTTTTCAAATCCAATGTGCAGCAGCATGTAGAGAAAAATAATTTCTTATATGAGAATAATAGCAAGACAGAGGGGTTGCAAAGTGGCCAGATTGTTTTTTTTACATCCAAATACACCAGCATCACTTTACAGAGTTTGCCAGTGAAGTGCTACTTTCATTTTCTCGTCTTTCTTTGAAGAGCATTGTTTTTTCCAGGTTGGGAGAGTATACCATTCCTGGAGGTACTGCAATACCTGGTTGATGGGTGGATTGGAAAACACAATGTGTACCATGGCTCTGTGTTTATGGATGTGGTCTTTTTATACCATACTGCTTACGTTTTGTAAGGATGTAAGCAATGGACAGTTAAACGGTTCCCTTCAGGGCCCTCTAGTCATGTCCATAACTTTTCAGGTGAAACCACTCGCTGATTTCTGAATAGTTAGTGAGAGATCGTTTAGGTAACCATGTTGTTTCTGCTTACATTTCACATGCTTTGCATTCCCTGAGTGGTTGCTTTTTTCTTTTTTTTTTAGGCAGCATATTACTCTTATCAAGTGCATAATTTGAATTGAGCCACATCCAAGTGTTTATAGCGGGCACAATTAGGTTACAGCTGAAGGCAGTGCGAGTTTCTGTGGGCAAGTATGGTGTTCAGTGGGGTTGTGGCACTATGGCCAGAGCTGTGGAATTTGGAACTGGGGAACCAGGTTCTGCATTCATGACCAGTCCACCACACCACTGTACTGAGGGAGCACATTCCCATGCTAGACCGTAGAAGGCCCCACTAGACCTTAGAAGGCTTGATGTCTTAGCACAAGCAGGTGTACCCTAGTGGTGTCAATTGTGGGTTAACCTTGAAGGCCTGTCCACCACAATCCATACTGAAGTCCATCTCAAATTTCCCACCTCCCAGGGTTCCCCTGGGTCTCCCGGTAAAAATGGTGCCTCACTTGTGTGGGAGGCCCAAGTACCCGCGACAGGCAAAGGCCCAAAACGTGGTGAGGTGACATCAAAATTACCTATCTCAAAACCACCTGGTTTTGCAAGGGGGGTCACCTGGGTTTTTGGCCCGGTGCTCGGCGGCCATCTAGGGAAAACCACATGATGCATAAAAACACATTCAGCGGTGTAAGAACAAGGCACATGACGCATAAAAATACATTCAGAGGTGCAGGTTAGGACCAATAGCGCAAAACTCACATTAGCCACTACCTGTGGCAGTCCCTAGGCCAACTGGCCTTATTGGGGCTAGGACGCCCTATGTCCAAATGTTAGGGCAAGGCTGCGCAAGCCCCAAGCGTGGAGGGCCACAACCTAAACATTGCAGCTGCCCACTAAGTGCTGGGCAGCTGTGGAACTGAGCTAGGGCACCGGCGTGCCTCTGGAGCCCTCTCTGGGCTCGGGAATGCCACTATGCCCTGGGGCAATGGTGGAGCCTCGTGGGCTCTAGAACAGATGTGGGGGCAACGTTGGAGCGGCCCGCTGCCTTCCGGGGCCGCTCTTATCAGGAGGAAACTGCCCCCGTACGTTGGAGCAGGGCGCTCTGACCAAGAAATGCGGGCTTCGTTGGAGCCTCTCGGGGCTCGGAAACACTGCCCCCATCGGCAGAGTCACACTGGCTCTACACAATTAATGGCTCCCAACCGTTGGGGCGGCCGGCTGCCTTCCGGGGCCGCCCGGGACTCACAAGGCCTTCCTCGTTGGAGCTCACTAATCGAACAAGCAATGCCCCCGCTGGTCAGAGCCGTCGCCGGCTCGGGACCCGAACACTCCGCCCCCTCACTCACCGGGTTGCTGCAGACCGGGTTACAATCCTCCTCATGCACGCTCGGCCCAGCGCGGGGTAGGCTCCCGCTTGGGTCGCGGGGGTGACGCTTCTTCTCCGGAACGGCCCAGCGCGGGGTAGGCTCCCGCCTGGGTCTCGAGGGGCCCAGACGAGCCGCGAGTCTTCGGAGGGAGGCGGGGTAGGCTCCCGCCCTCCTATTTCCGATTCCGGTTGTCCCGGAGGTCCGCCCCCGGCCCGCCTGACTTCCTGGTCGGGCGCCGGAGGGTGATTTCGCGGACAAATGCCGGGTGGGCACCGGCGCGTTTAAGATACTATAAATCGAGGTGGGCACTCGATATGGCGGCAATGTCCCTGGCAGGGTGGGCACCTGCCAGGGGACTTCAGGATCAGACTAGAACGGGGCAAATGCCGGGTGGGCACCGGCTTGCAGCAATAAAGCGCTCCTTGAGTGAGCCCGGTGACGCCACAACTTTCCCACACACAAATGTGTGAAAAAAGTGATTTTTTCAGCTAAAATTGAGGTTTGCAGGGGATTCTGGGTAAGGAAACGTTGGGGGATCCATGCAAGCCATACCTCCCTGGAAGCCCCCAGGTGTCTAGCTTTCAGAAATGTATGGGTTTGGTAGGTTTCCCTAGATGGCCGCCGAGTACCGGGCCAAAACCCCAGGTGACCCCCCTTGCAAAACCAGGTGGTTTTGAGATAGGCAATTTTGATGTCACCTCACTACGTTTTGGGCCCTTGCCTGTCGCGGGTACTTGGGCCTCCCACACAAGTGAGGCACCATTTTTACCGGGAGACCCAGGGGAACGCTGGGAGGTGGGAAATTTGAGTGAGCCCGGTGATGCCACAACTTTCCCACACAAAAATGTGTGAAAAAAGTGATTTTTTCAGCTAAAATTGAGGTTTGCAGGGGATTCTGGGTAAGGAAACGTTGGGGGATCCACGCAAGCCATACCTCCCTGGAAGACCCCGGGTGTCTAGTTTTCAGAAATGTATGGGTTTGGTAGGTTTCCCTAGATGGCCGCCGAGCACCGGGCCAAAAACCCAGGTGACCCCCCTTGCAAAACCAGGTGGTTTTGAGATAGGCAATTTTGATGTCACCCCACTACGTTTTGGGCCCTTGCCTGTCACGGGTACTTGGGCCTCCCACACAAGTGAGGCACCATTTTTACCATGAGACCCAGGGGAATGCTGGGAGGTGGGAAATTTGAGTGAGCCCGGTGATGCCACAACTTTCCCACACAAAAATGTGTGAAAAAAGTGATTTTTTCAGCTAAAATTGAGGTTTGCAGGGGATTCTGGGTAAGGAAACGTTGGGGGATCCACGCAAGCCATACCTCCCTGGAAGACCCCTAGTGTCTAGTTTTCAGAAATGTATGGGTTTGGTAGGTTTCCCTAGATGGCCGCCGAGCACCGGGCCAAAAGCCCAGGTGACCCCCCTTGCAAAACCAGGTGGTTTTGAGATAGGCAATTTTGATGTCACCTCACTACGTTTTGGGCCCTTGCCTGTCACGGGTACTTGGGCCTCCCACACAAGTGAGGCACCATTTTTACCGGGAGACCCAGGGGAACGCTGGGAGGTGGGAAATTTGAGTGAGCCCGGTGATGCCACAACTTTCCCACACGAAAATGTGTGAAAAAAGTGATTTTTTCAGCTAAAATTGAGGTTTGTAGGGGATTCTGGGTAAGGAAACGTTGGGGGATCCATGCAAGCCATACCTCCCTGGAAGCCCACGGGTGTCTAGTTTTCAGAAATGTGTGGGTTTGATAGGTTTCCCTAGGTGGCCGCCAAGCACCGGGCCAAAAACCCAGGTGACCCCCCTTGCAAAACCAGGTGGTTTTGAGATAGGCAATTTTGATGTCGCATCACTACGTTTTAGGCCCTTGCCTGTCACGGGTACTTGGGCCTCCCACACAAGTGAGGCACCATTTTTACCGGGAGACCCAGGGGAATGCTGGGAGGTGGGAAATTTGAGTGAGCCCGGTGATGCCACAACTTTCCCACACAAAAATGTGTGAAAAAAAGTGATTTTTTCAGCTAAAATTGAGGTTTGCAGGGGATTCTAGGTAAGGAAACTTTGGGGGATCCACGCAAGCCATACCTCCCTGGAAGCCCCCGGGTGT
The DNA here is from genome assembly GCF_964204655.1 of Triturus cristatus. NCBI lineage: Eukaryota > Metazoa > Chordata > Amphibia > Caudata > Salamandridae > Triturus > Triturus cristatus. Next base: position 817,267,561 of record NC_140585.1, on the reverse strand, counting down.
CTAGTTTTCAGAAATGTATGGGTTTGGTAGGTTTCCCTAGATGGCCGCCGAGCACCGGACCAAAAACCCAAGTGACCCCCCTTGCAAAACCAGGTGGTTTTGAGATAGGCAATTTTGATGTTACCTCACTACGTTTTGCACCGTTTCCTGTCACGGGCACTAGGCCAACCCACACAAGTGAGGTACCGTTTTTCTCGTAAGACTTTGTGGAACGCGGGGTGGGTGGAAATTTGTGGATCCACGCAGATTCCGGAACTTTCCACGACATAAATGTGGGGAAAATGTGTTTTTTTTGACAATTTTTTAGGTTTGCAAGGGATTCTGGGTAACAGACCCTGGTGGGAGGCAGTCAAGTCACCCCATCCTGGATTCCTCTGGGTGTCTAGTTTTCAAAAATGTATAGGTTCGCTAGGTTTCCCAAGGTGCCTGCAGAGCTAGGGTTAAAAAACTAGAGCTAGGCACTTTGCCAAAAAAGGGTACATTTTCACTGCGATATTGAGTTGTGACCACGTTGCGTTTTGCGCCGTTTCCTGTCGCGGGCACTATGCCTACCCACACAAGTGAGGTACCATTTTTATCGGGAGACTTAGGGTAATTCAGATTTGTAAAGGAACTGTTATTATCTATTGACTTTCGATCCAAATGAAAGACATTGTGTAAAAAATAAGTCATTTAAAAAAATTACTGATAATTCTCATGCTAGTATGAGTATTCCCAATTTCAGAAATGTGCAAATATCTACTGTTTCTAAACTCTATATTTTGTTCCCATTTCAGAAATACATAGGTGTCTTTCATACCGATTTTTCCATGTACACATTTGTACAGAATAATTACTATATACCCGGTACATAATAAAAAACCATTGCAAGTTGCTGCTCAGTTTTTGGCTCTGGGCTCGTCGGGTTCTTCGTGAACCTACAAGTCCTATATATCCTCACAACCAGTAATGTCCAGCGGATGCAACGGTATATTGCTTTCAAAGAGCAGTCATAATTAAAAGAAGTTACAGGTGAAATCGTTGACACAAAAGGCTGTTTTTTCAACTAATTTTCAATTTATCCTATATTTAACTGTTTGTTTCTATAAAAAAACCTTGATGGATCTACACAAATGACACCTTTCTGAATTCAGAATTTTGTCTTCTTCTCGAAAATGTATAGCTTTCCAGGATCCATTATTGCTTTTGTACCCATTTCTGCCATTAACTGGAAGTAGGTCAAAAGCACAAAAAATAGCAAAAATAGGCTATGTCCCAGAAAAATGCCAAAACTGTGTAAAAAATGTTGGGTTTCTGACAAAAGTCTGGTATCCCCGAAAAGCTGGGAAAATGGTGATTTCAACCCCACAAACCCTTTTTTGATAACATTTGCAGGGAAAAACCCAGATGCTTTCATTTGCAGCCTGTTTTTCCAATTTTTCCGAAAAAAAACTAACTTTTGCTGTATTTTGGCTCATTTCTGTGACCCCTCCAGGGGAATCCACAAACCCTGAGTACCTTTAGAATCCCCATGATGTTGGAAGAAAAGGACGCAAATTTGGCGTGGATACCTAATGTGGTCAAAAAGTTACAGGGTCCTAAGCGCGCAGTACGCCAAATAGCCCAAAAAAGGCCTGGCACAGGAGGGGGAAAAGGCCTGGCAGCGAAAGGGTTAAGAGTTTTTAACTATCAGGAAACGAAAAACCTGAAAGTACATGTATAGCTTTTAAAAATACATTGCACCCTGCCTCCTGGGCTGTTTAGGGACTACGCTAGGGATGTCATATATGAATTAAACAGGAAGGTTTGATCCTGGCAAAGGTTTATTCTATCTCAATAGTTATGAAGGAATGCACAGCTATGTACTCATGTTCCACTGTCTTACACAAATGCTCATGGCAAAATTATTGCGTGCAGATTTGTAATGTGCCTTGTCCCAATGGCACAGGTTAATAATTCTCCATACTAATGATGTCAATTAAACCACCTCGAGTGCAGCCCATCTAAACAGCACATTGTACACAACATTGAAGGGGATGGGTTTGGTTCAGATTTAATTAAGCAAAGGGTTGTTGAACCAATAAGGGTTCTATTTGTTTTACACATTGGAGCACACAATTAGGGGTCAAAATATTCTTGTTTTATTGAAATTTTCAATTGATTTTCATTAATTATTTTATGTATGATGAAATTGTCTGTAGAATACTGCTGTTTGTTTTAAAATTGCAGTTACCCCTGACGAAGGGCAGATGCCCGACATGCATTGGGTTATGTGAATAAGGCTGCCAAGGATGCATGGTGTTTTCCAAGGCCCGGATGGGCATTTTCTCAGTATTTGAAAATATTGGGAAACACGCTACCTTTGATGTGAATAGAGAAAGCAGAAGAACATTTGTGACAATATGTTTTGGATTAAAAAGAATTAAAGTGGACTCTTTGACATAAAGTGGATTCATTTGAATATTTCACGACTTTGCTGAGCGACTTGTAGTGGGAGCGAAATATCGCACCACAAATGCTAGTTTAAACTGCACACATAGGTTGCAATGGAAGGTCTGAGACATATTTAAAGGGCTACTCAAGTGGGTGGCACAATCACTGGTGGAGGCCCACTAACATAATTTAATTTACAGGCCCTGGGTACATGTAGTGTCACTTTACTAGGGACTTACAAGTAAATTAAATGTGCCAATTGGGTGCAAGTAAATTTTACCATGTTTAAAGAAGATAGCACATGTATTTTAGTACTGGTTAGGAGTGGTAAAGTGCACAGAGTCCTAAGGTCACCAAAAATGATATCAGGACAATTTTAGGAGTAAAGAATAACGTTTGTGTAAGACCACCCTAAGGAAACAATGGCTCTGACAAGAAAAGTGACAACTTCTGTTACAATAGCAGAGATAACAGCTACAATGCCAACAGTGACAACAACTGTCACAAGAAGGGGGACCATGCTAGAAAGTGAAGCACCCAGCACAGCAGAGCAGGGGTCACAGTTACACCAAAAGGAGCAATATGATCAGGGACCACAGCAACAAACAAAGCTGTACCGGAAGAAGGACCAAAGCAGCAGCCCTATCTGCCACTAGAGTATTCATAACAACTACCTCAATAGAAGTGACCAAAGCTCCCAGAACAAGAATCGCAGTGGCAGTGACCATAACAGCAACCACAGCTCCCACCATGACAGGGACAAGAACAATAGCTGCCAAAATGCATGAACAACAGAAATGATTACCATTGAAATCACAGCAGAAGCAACAACTGCTACAATAGCAGGAACTTCAGCAGAGACCCACAACATAGCAGCTGCCACCACAGTAGCAGCGGCTACAACCACAGGGTTCATAGCAGTGATCATAAATGTAAATGCTGTATGGCCAAAGGCAGTGACCACAACTGCCACTACAGCAGACATCAGAGCAGTGCCCACAGCTGTACTCACAACATCAAATATTGCTTCCACCACTGCAGCAATAACATCAGGGACAATAGCATCTACCATAGCAGGGCTTGAAGCAGAAACCACTGCTGTAGAATAGCTTCCACCACAGCAGGGCCTGAATCAGTAACCACTCTGGGAATAACAGAAGAAACCACAGCAGGAACTGCAGCTACCATCATGGCAGGGACAACAGCAGTTACAACAGTGGTCACCAAGGTATGGGTCAATGCTGTGAAAACAATTGGGAGACTACCAGCAACAACAGCTACCACAACAATAAGAACAACAGCTGCCACTACAGCAGGGAGTACAGTAGCTACAAGAGCTGTCACCTCAGTCATCATCTCAGTTACAACAGCTGCTACTGGAAGAACTACAGCTGCATGCATATTAGGGCCTCCCACTGGACAGCTGGGGCCAGAATAGTGACCACAGAAGGGATAGTGACATTTAGTCAAAATGAAATTATAGCTCCCTAGTAGGCAAATAGATATCACGGTAAACAACCATTACAACACAGTATTAATCACGCAATACCTTTACCACGCTGTCAATACCACGGATTAGTCTTTGCCGAACATGTCATTACCACTCATACCTTTGCAAGTCATGATAGGTATCAGTGACGGCCCGTGTAATAAATGCGATGCAGCGCGCGCAACGAAATTCGTTTTATTACATTTTTTCGTAACTTACCTGAAATCGTCCGTTTGCCGCATTTTGCAACCCCCCACCCTGCCCCTCCTCTGCGCCACGTCACCGCCCCGGTAAAACGCCCTACACGGGCCGTCACTGATAGGTATATACATTAACCGTGCATTATGGGGCAAGTATATAGGTAAGTATGGAGGTAAGTATATTTGTAGTTAAATTAGCTTATAGAGTTTTAATATGTATTTTACACGCTAAAATTAGTGGTAATGTGTAATTATGTTTATTTTAAAATAAAAATCTAATGAATCAAAAATATTTTTAAATATATAACATAAACCTTTAGGTATGGGATGCAATGGATATAGGGGTATTGGGTGGTAAAGTGTATTAAAACTCAGGTATTCATTTTAATACATGAGTATCAGTCTTAAATGAATAAAATGTATGCGATTGCATCTAAAACATAGGTCCTCATTAGGATGTCAGTGAGCCAGCCCAACGGTGGAAGCTCCACCAACATCTATGCATCTGGTCCGATCGCCAGATTAAGATTCCGGCACTCTCAGCGAGTTAGGCGGGGGGAAGACTGCCGCCTCCGACAGGCTCAAGGAATTCCATTGAGACGGCATTTGGATTCCTCATCCCTACAATGGGGAGATGCCTGCTCAGGCACCGCTGTAGAGCTTAGGATATCCCTTTCTGACTGCCTGTTTATGGCAGCCCCACCGCCATGAACAGGCAGCCGGAAGGGGACTTTGGGGCCACATGGTGCCTGGCGCACAGTGCGTGGATGTTTACAAACATATCCTTTTCCATTCTCGCTTGTGCTGCGGTCCTTTTCCGGGCTGCAGCAAGAGCTGCAATAGAAAAGGACATGTTTCTGACCACCTCATGGGCGGTCACATCGTAATCTGGCTGGTGAAACCGCCGAATACTAGTCCGGTGTTTACCATCAAACCTCTATCTTAATAAGGCCCATAATTATGTAAAATAAATGCAGCACTATTACACAAACCTTTAGGAATAGGATTTAAAGGATATATGGGTTTTGGGGGAAGTGTATTAATACTCGGGTATTAATGTCATTACCTTAATATTAATGTTTAGAAATAAAAATCTATGTTAGTATAAAACAACAATAACATTATTGATTTAAAATAATTGCGGGACAAGTTACACAAACCTTTAGGGATATTTGAGTATTAATGTTTAGAAAATAAAATATACAATATTTAAATATAACACTAATTATTTAGAATAACTGCAGGACTGTTACACAAACCTTTAGAGACGGGATGCAGGGGATATATGGGTACTGGGTGGGCATATCTATTTGTACACAGGTATTCATTTTAATTCTTGGGAATTCATGTTTAAAAATTAAAATAAATGATATTTAAATATAATATGAATTATCTAATATAAATCAAGGTCTGTTACACAAACCTTTAGAGACAGAAACCAAGGGATATAGGGGTATTAGGTGGGGAAGTGTGTTAATACTCAAGCATTAAAATTAATACTTGAGTATTGATTATGTAAGACAATTTAATAATTGGTGAGTATGATAGAAAACCAAAATCATAGTGGAATTAATCTCTAAAATACCTAAAATATTTTTTCCTAGAAAATATATTTTTGATAGAAAAAGAAACATTTTTATTATTTTAAAATGTAAAAGACAAATAATCATGCCATGTTTAATTTATAAAATCTTTATTTATAAATAGTTTAAAAATAGAAAAAGAATATTAAATAGCAAAACATATACCGTTTATTTGGAATTAGAAGTAGTTTCCTATGCTTTTCCATTGACTTTTATGGGGAAAATTGTCCCTTTTTACTTTTAGGCTCGACATTTGTGGTTGTGCATCTGTTTTTACATCGGTGGAGCGTCGGGTCAAGATCGAATGCAAGGCAGAGCTGCAGTCAGGTAAGAATAATTTACTTATCTTTTTTAGACATGTAGGTGGCTGAGTTTATTGTAAGGAGAGAGGGGAGAGGTTGTTGGATGTTACACAGCATAGAATTGTTTTAGTTTGATGTTTTTACCACTTTAACATCCTCATTCAGATCGTGTTTGTATGCCCGCATCGAGATGGTTGGATTTTTTTCAAACTAGGTTTAAACTAGGTTTAAAAAAGTTGCAATGAGAAATAAAAGCGACATTTTTAATTTTTGGTGTTGTGTTTTTTTAAATACTTTGGCAACTTTTCGGGACCAAGACCAGGTCATTGGTGAAGAAACAGAGGATTCGTGGATGGATTATTGCAGGATTTTTTTCTGAGAATTTCGTTTTGGAAAATGAATTTTTTTTTGTGCTATTTTTTTTAAAGCATACTTTGGGATTTCTGATTTTCAAACTTTATTTTACAACTATCTTGTGTTTTGGGATTTTTATTTTTGGGAATACTGTTTTTTAAACAATGTTTTTAGATTTGGAAAATGTTTTTCATGAAAAAGATTTTTCTTGAGTTAGTTTCCCTTCTTCGATTATTGGAGTACTAATGACTCTTGGTAACAGGTTGAAGAAAGAAAGGTAGGAACCCCAAAAGTTATTTCATTTGTTAAAATAAATAAATGCAAAAATGCCAATTTAATTAGAAAGTGTGGTTAGAACAGGAGTGAAAAAGTCAACCTTTTTGCCTTAATCACCCCTATTGATTGATTGATACTGTTATGAGCCCCGATGTACCCCAATATAGGCCTAGGTAGCTGCACAACCTTTTAGCTACATTTGTCATACCTTGCTCTACATAATGGCTCTGGCGCTGACCGTTTGCCTAGTAAGGTGCCGAATAAATGTTGTGTGGTTTTCTTAGAAAACTAGCCTGATTTATTATGCATGAGGATTCTTAGTATCTCACAGCAGAATTACCATCTTCTGTATAATAACTCAGTACAAAAGTCACCGCTATCTTCATCCTTGGACGGCAGGCCCACAGTACCATGACACATCTAGGTAGAACCCCTGAGGGTACCTTTCAGGTATATAAGCACCTCATCTTCGCTGGGCAAACCAGAGGAGAAACTTCCATGCTGGCACGAGACGCTGAAGTCCCTGCACGCAGACACTCCAGCATGCAGTGGTCTGACATCCCTTGCAGGGTGTCCAACTCGAGACCAAGACGGGGTCCTACGTTCTCTCCCATCAGGTAATGGGGTTGTCTCTTTCCTAGGGGGAGTCTTGGCTTCACACCTACATACATGCTAGGTACGCTTAGGTACACTTAGCTAGGGGTTGCATAGTAGGACTACTTATGATTACTGCCATGTATCCATTTGCCTGCATAGATTCATTGTTTTAGCACCATGGTAGAATTATGCCTTTTATTTACTCTGTTGGTGCTTGTAATCGTATATATCTGTTGCTGTCTAATAGTTGTTGCATCACACATCTTTTATACTAGAATGATGCTGGTTCAATAAATACTCATTGAAAATGTCCCCACCGTTATTCTGTGCATCTCTCTGAGACCAAGTGAGCGTGAGTGACTGAGCGAAAAGTGCTGTACTGTTTCTACGACCTCTGAGGGGTCAGGGTTCTCATGTTCTATAGGTGCCAGAAACTCTTCGTACCTTGGTAAGGTTGTGGGGCTTACAGTGGCACTGTGAGATAGCTGGTCTTCAGGCTAACATATCCTTTGGGGATGTCTGGAATCAGTCTGGACACCAATCGCTTAGTTTATGTTGCCTAAACATGCATATTCTATATAGATTTATAGGAACTACAAGACAATACTGGTGGTAACTGACTCTGATTGGGCCAATGCTCTGTGTAAAAGGTATATGTAATTAGGTGTAATTACAATGGGTATGACAACCTACCTGTAAGCCTCTAATATACATGGTAGGGCATGTAGGTTTAGAGGTCCAGCGGATTTAATGCACTCAAGTGTGAACTGCTGTATTGCTTTCTGTAATTTTAAAGGCAGCTTTGCAGGCTGCTTTTAAAAGTAAATTATATGCAAATTTGACTTTGGAATTAAAGGTACTTCCAAAGTCTCAAGCTACCTTATTTTTACATATAAGTCATCCCCAAGGTCTCCCCTGGTCTGGTTGCTCCAGGGTCAGGGTGCCTTGTAACTATAAGCAGATACATTATTAAAGATGTTTTCAATGCCCTGGTGAGTGAAAAACTGCCAATGTCGGTTTTCCCCATTGTAGCACAATGGCTCCATAGGCTAACATGGGAATACTTTATTAAAGTATAACTATTGATAGAAGTGCACTAAAAACACACTTCAAAGTATCAAAATTATATTTAGAATAAACCCAACAACTTTCCACTGTTAGATTTATGGTTTTTCTCCTTTCGTAATCTAGATTGCGGCACTCAGGTTAATTTTCCTTTCGATTTTCAGGCGGATGGATTGTTTACTTCAGTTGATTTGTACTGTGATCTGTAAAACAGTTTGACACAAGAGACGTTTTGTGAATGGTATAGTTGAAAACTGTTGTGTATTTCATTGTGAGGAATGTACCTGCTAAGGAGAATGGTTTTGTACGGTTATTTCAGACAATAAATTGATTTGTTTTTATATTTACTGTCAAAAACAAGAGATATTTAAGTCTATATCTTTGATGGATGTAGAAGGAAAATTGTTAAATTTGGTTATGCGTATATGTTTTAATGAATATTTACCTGAAAAGGCTTTTGTTTTCATCTGCTATTGGATTTTCCATTTTTGTAGGGGCTTTATAGGGTTTGTTAAAAGGAAAAGAAGGTAGGAAATTGGTAGTGTGACATTAGTGATTTTTCCGCGCAATTTCTGTTCACCACCTGCCCTGGGGTAAGTACTCTGCGGAGTTATAAAAGTAATTCTGCCCCCAGTCACTGTTCAGCACCTGTCCTGAGGTAAGCAACCAGTGGAATTAGCCAAGTATTTTTCCCCATCAGTCACTGTTCAGCACCCTCCATGAGGTTAGAATAGTAATTTTTCTACCAGCCTCGGTCCAGCACCTGCTTTGCTGTAGGTACTTGCTGGACTTAGAGCAGTAATTTTGCCCCCCCACCCCAGTCACTGTCCAGCAACTTCCCTGAGATAAGTACTCTGCTGAATTAAAAAAGTAATTTTGCCCCACAGTCTCTGTCCAGCACCTGCCCTGAGGTAAGTGCCCAGCAGAGTTAGAAAAGGGATTTTGCCCCCCCCAGTATCTGTTCCGCACCTTCCAGAAGATAAGTATCCGACAGAGTTAAAATTGTAATTTGGCCCCAGTCACTGTCCAGCATCTGCTCTGAACAAAGTACCCGGCAGAGTTAGAATCATAAATGTGTCCCCCAGTCACGGTCTAGCACCTGCCATGCAGTAAGTATCTGGCGGAGTTAGAATATTATTTTGCCTCCCAGTCTCTGTCCAGCACCTGCCCTGAGTTAAGTATCTGGGGAAGTTAGAACAGTAATTTTGCCCCCCAGTCACTACCCAGCACTTGCACTGAGGTAAATAACTGGTGGATTTAGAATAGTAGTTTTACCCCCCTGTCTCTGTCTACGCCAGCCCTGAGGTAAGTACCCGGCAGAGTTAGAATAGAAAGTTTTCCCCCCAGTCAATGTGTAGCACCTCCCATGAGGTAAGTACTCGGTGGGGTTAGAATTCTTTTTTTATACCCCAGTCTCTGGCCAGCACCTGCCCTGAGGTAAGTACCCAGCAGTGTTACAGTAGTAATTTTTCCTGCAGTCACTGTTCAGCACCTGCCCTGAAGTAAGCACACAGCGGAGTTAGAATAGTAATCCCCCCAGTCACTGTCCCGCACATTCCCCGAGGTAAGTATCCGGCAGAGTTAGAAGAGGAATTTTACCCCCAGACTCTGTCCAGCACTGCCCTGAGGTAAGTACCTGGCTGTCTTAGAATAGTGATTTTGCCACTCCCCAGTCAATGTCTAGCAACTTACTTGAGATAAGTGCCCTGTGGAGTTAGAATTGTAATTCTGGCCACCAGTCTCTGTCCAGTGATCCAGCGCAAAAAGGGTCGAGAAAGAGGGAGAGCACAAACCGTTGTCCCTGCGTCGCAGACCCGCCATCACACTAACTCATTCGCACACACATTCATTGGTGGGGCCCATAACACCAACACTCACACGTCTCTCTCTCACGAGTCTGCACACAGGAGGGATGATACAATTCTTATGCTGGACATGTGGGGGGAACACCTTATAACCTATAGGAAGAGAAAAGTTATCCTACAAAATATACATTAACATCCTTCGCCTATTGATCCTTAATCCTAAACATCAAGGCACTCCACCCACTTGGTCAATGGACCGATTTATTTGGATTGGCTGATGGTGATTTAGAACCAGCTAAAGCAAATTTTAAGACTCAGAATCCTCCTCTCTCTTAATAAACCACAAACTCGTATTTCTTGTTAATCAATATTTGTTTATCTAAAATTTCATAATGACTTATTTTTGCATTTATTTTGTCAAAGTTTAGAAATAAATCGCAGAACATCATATTTACCTAATCTGGCTATCTGGGGCTTCTCTATTTCATTGGCTCTGCATAACTGAGTTTTGTCATCAATCGGCCAAATATAGCAAGACAAAGCTCCAAGTCCAAAGTTCTCTGCTCGGCACGTTACAGTCCCAAAGATCGGCAAAGGACCAGAGACGTGCAAGCATCTATCATTGTCTGTGTAGTTGATCAATAATCTGCAGTCAGAGGAGCCAAGATGGCGACCGGAGCAGTCGCTTGAGCGCCCGGCTCCGTCGGCCCTTGGCCTCGGACTATCATCCTGATTCCTATCCTTGCCGATTTTCGAGGTGCAACGCGTGCGACGACGCTCTGACTGCGCCGCCGCTTTCCCGAAGTCTTAGCCCGCCCGGATGCCGGAGTTCTTGTTGCCTTTGTTCCCCGCACTGGACCCCTGCTCTACTGTGGCCTCGGCCGGCCCCCTGGAAGCGTCGCAGTCACCGGACCCGCTGGTGCAAATCTGAGCCCCGAGGTCCCGATCCCGCCTCACGCCACGGACGGTCGCCGGAGGAGCCGGGGGAGAGGCGCCCGGACACCTCCTGCACCCTGCACCTGACGGGCTGGAGCTAGAGGGTAAGCCCCGGCGTGACGGGTCTCCTACCCCGCTCTGTGGACCACGCTGTGGAAGGCTGCAGACCCCCTTCTTCTATGGTCTAGTCGGCTGCAAGAGAGCCCGAGGGAGGGGAAGCGACTGTTGGATTTCACCTGTTGCGGCGCAGACCTGTTGGGAATTGCCTCCTTGTCACGATCCCCCCCCTGGCCACGGTACCGTTCAGCGGTAAAACATGGCGCTGATTGCCTGCTCGCTGCTGGGGGGTGATGCTCCGGTCTCGCCCGCTGCCCGCTTCGCCCTCCCTCTACCAGACTCCAGCTCCCCAGTGCCGTCCCGGATTGCTGCCGCTGTGGGGGCGCAGCTTCCGCTGACATACGGCTCCGTTCTGGCTGCCCTGCGGGACTTTCGTCTGCAATTGTGTGTCGGCTTGCAAACGCTGAGTGAGCGGTTCGACTCTACACTGTCTGCTGCGGGTCGTGAGCGCCCCGTTTGTGATCAACAAGACGTGAGTCTGCCAGTGCTGTGGTCCTCCTGCGGGGAAGTAACGACTGGGTGTAGCGGTGCTCCACTGGTGTCTGCGTTTGGCTTTCCCGGCGCTCAGGATCAATCGCTCTCCTGCTCAATGGCGGATACTTTGTTTCCCCGGTCATTGCTGCCTGCTTTGTTGTTGCCTGCCTCACCGTGCCCGCAGGAACTTCCAGCTGAACTACACCTGACGACCTCGAGGAACCGTTCACGGTGGCCTACGGCTCCTTTTATGTGGAACTCATGTACTTTACAAGCCAGGTCTGGATTTTATATGGTGTGCAAGGGGACCTCAATAGATGATCGGCGGCCATTTTGTGACTCTACTTCTCCATCTTCTTCCAAGCGGCCATATTGTCTTTGTCTGTTCGGGATGCGGGGCACTCACGAGGGGGCGGGTCTAATCGTAAGCCCGCGATCGGGCCAGGGCTAGATTACTTTCTATCATCATAGTTTCACGGACGGGCTGGACTGGGACTGGAATTGTTTGCATATGTTGTGCGCACTCGTCGCGATCTGTCTGCCTTCATTTCCTTGTTGTTACATGCTATCTTCACACGACCGCCTTTGGGTGTAGTGGGGTTTCAGTGTGTGGAGGCTTGGTTGGCCGGTGGTGTCGGGCGCTCCGAGGATACGTGGGCTCCTCCCCGCCTCCTTTCTTCTTTCTTCTCTTAGTTTCTTTACTCTATTCCTACTTTCTCTCTCGTCTATATTTCGGGTTCATTGGGCGACAGACACTATGCTGGGGGGGGGGCAGGCCATAGCCTCCGCATTGGTGTAGGGTGGGGGGGTAATTTACTGTTTCTTTTTAGTTCTATGGGCCTCTTTCTTTCATGTCTCTGCGCTATACTTGTTTCGATTCGGGGTCCGGGTGTGGGGTGGATTGAGTGGGGGCGGCTTTTAGGGGGTGCGTATTTACTACTGTGATGATCCTGTTATCTAACTGCATCGCCTCACTGTATGAGATTTTCTATGGCTGTTTTAATGATGCTGCTGCTCTCCAGTGTATGAAGCCGACTCGCGGACTCGAATCTCCTTGTTTCTATCCTTTACTGATTTCTTTCTCGATAAAAATTTTTGAAAACCTTAAAATTAACCTTCACTTCTCCTTCCCCTGGTGTCAAGGATCCCTCCAGTGTATGAATCCTGAATCATTGCTAATCTTGACCTTGACGCACAGGGGATGTACTGTTTGTCTCTGTGCTCAACCGTATTGTGGCCGGCCTGATGGTTGTAGGCCCGTATTTGTTCTTTTACTATGCACAAATAAAGGTTTTTTAAAAAAAATAAATAAAAAAAAAATAAATAATCTGCAGTCATCAGGCGATCAGGCAGCATCCAGACCCTCAAAGATTCAGGAGCGATGAAGAGTCCCTGTCCTCTCTATTCTACTACTTTTATAGCCATTTTGGGTTAACATGATACATTTATTGGGGGTAAAACAACGATGATTGGCTGGTTGGGATCTTCCGATGTCTTTTCTCAAGAACCAGTTCAGTCCTAATCATGAGGTCATGTTTTAGGTTTGTGTAGCAACTTGTTCCGGCCACTTCGGAACACATGCTCTGCCACCATTTGCTTTAGGCCGCAGATGTCAACTTAAGTGAAACAAACACAAAAGAATAATTAATACATAGAATTATCAAATCTAATGTTAACCCCATACTAATCCCTCCATGTGCTTGTATTTATCTAGCGTATAGCGACATTTAAAGCCATTATATTCACCTTTTTCGATCCTCCTTGAGGGTGCACCATCACAAAGCAACATATATCATGCAGTATTCTATTACCACATATACTATTGTTAATATGCGTACGGATTTTAGTTATAAAGGTCATTTAGCCATGCAAAATACAAATCCCACGTGTAGTTTAAGTTTTAAATACAATTTAATAATGTTGATTAGTGTACATGCAACACTCATTTAATAATATTATAGTTAATAGATTATATAATTAGTATTTTCATGCAAGAATAGAGGAGGTATACAACATTTTGCACTACCTGCTCCATCACCAGCATCTGCCCTGAGGTAAGTAACAGACATTGTTAGAATAGCAATATTGCCCTCCAGTCTCTGTCCAGCACCAGCAACTGCCCTAAGGTAACTACCTGGCAGAGTTATAATAATAATTTGGCCACAGTCACTGTCCAGCAACTGACCTGAGCTAAGTACCCGACGGAGTTAGAATAGTAATTTCCCCCCCGTCACTGTCTAGTAGAGATAGAATAGAAGTTTTGCCCCCCAGTCTCTGTCCAGCACCTGCCCTGACCTAAGTACCAGTGGAGGTAGAATAGTAATTTTGCCCCACAGTGATTGTCTAGCACATGCCAAGCGGTAAGTACCAGGCTGAGTTAGAATAGTTATTTTGCCCCCCCCCCCAGTCACTGTCCAGCACCATCCCTGCGGTAAGAACCCGGCAGAACTTGAACAGTAATTTTGCCCCTCAGTCACTGTCTAGCAGTTTTACTGAGGTAAATAACCCTTGGAATTTGAATAGTAATTCTGCAACCCTGCTTCTGTCTAGCACCTGCCCTGAGCTAAGTAGCCGACAGAGCTAGAACAGTACTTTTGACCCCAGTCACTGTCTAGCACCTGCCCTGAGCTAAGTACCTGGTGGAGTTAGATTAGTAATTTTGCACCCCAGTCACTGTCCAGCACCTTCCCGAGGTAAATAACAGATGGAATTAGAATTGCAATTATGCCCCCAGTCTCTGTCAAGCACCTTCCATGAGGTAAGTACCCGGTGGAGTTGGAATATTAATTTTACACCCACAGTCTCTGGTCAGCACCTGCCCTGTGGTAGTTACACAGTGGAGTTATAATAGTAATTTTGCCCCCGTCACTGTTCAGCACCTGCCCTGAGATAAGCACTGAGTGGAGTTAGAAAAGTCATTTCCGCCCCCACTCACTGTCCAGAACCTTCCCTGAGGTAAGTTTTTAATGGAGTTAGAATAGCAATTTTGCCCCCCCCCCGTCTCTGCCCAGCACCCGCTCTGTGGTAAGTACCCGGCAGAGTTAGAATAGTAATTTTACCCTCAGTCTCTGTCCAGCACCTGCCCTGGGGTAAGCACAAGGCAGAGTTAGAATAGTAATTTGGCACCAGTGGCTGTCCAGCGCCTGCCCTAAGCTAAGTACCTAACATAGATAGAATAGTAATTTTGCCCCCCAGTCCCTGTCCAGCACCTTCTCTGAGGTAAGTACCAGCAGAGTTAGAATTGTAAGTTTGCCCCCGAGTCTCTATCCACCACCTTCCCTGAGGTAAGTACCTGGCAGCAGTAGAATAGTAATTTTGCCCCCAGTCATTGTCCAGCACCTTCCATGAGGTAAGTACCCGGTGGAGTTAGAATATTCATTTTGCCCCAGTCTCTGTCCAGCTTCTGCCCTCCGGTAAGTACCCAGCGGAGATAGAATGCTCATCTTGCCATATCCCTCTACATTAATGGAAACATCCTTTTCCAAGCTTCTGACCGGAATCTTGAACGCTTTGACAGAATTTTAATGGGGATTTAAAATACACTGGATACATAGTCCCTGTTACTCTACCTAATCAAAGTCTCCCCTCAGCTGCGGAACCTTATGTTTCTTCCTCCTCCATCTCCACCCACTCCGCCTCTCCCTCACTCTCCCTGAGTCGGTCTGACAAATCCCCCTGCTCTGAGGTAAGCACCCGGTAGAGTAATAATAGTCATTTTACCCCCAGTCACTCTTCAGCACCTGCCCTGAGGTAAGCACCCAGCGGAGTTAGCATGGTCATCCCCTGTCACTGTCCAGCACCTTCCCTGAGGTAAGTACCCAACTTTGTTAGAATAGTAATATTGTCCCCAGTCTCTTTTCAGCACCTGCCCTGAGGTAAGAACCAGGTGGAGTTTGAATATTCATTTTGCCCCAGTCTCTCCCCTGCGGTATGTACCCAGCGGAGTTAGACTATTAATTGTGCCACCCATTGTCTGTCCAGCACCTACCCTGAGATAAGTACCCGGTGGAGTTTGAATAGTAATTTTGCCCTCCAGTCACTTTCAAGCACCTTCCCTGAAGTAAGATCCTGGTGGAGTTAGAATCCAGAACCTGCCCGTAGGTAAGTAGCCACTGGAGTTGGATTATGAATTGTACCCCCAGTCTCTGGTCAGCACCTGTCCTGAGGTAAGTACCCGTGGAATTATACCAGACATTTTGCCCTCAGCTACTGTTCAGCACCTGTCCTGAGGTAAGTACCCGGCAGAGTTAGAATAGTAATTTGGCTCCAGTCACTGTCCAGCACTTGCCCTGAGCTAAGTACCTGATGGACTTAGAATTGTTATTTTGCCCCCGTCACTGTCCAGCACCTTCTCTGAGGTAAGTGCCATCTGAGTTAGAATAGTAATTTGCCCCGCCAGTCTCTGTCCGACACCTGGCCCAAGATATGTACCCGTTGAAGTTTGAATATTAATTATGTCCCGCTGTCTCTGTCTAGCTCCTGCACTACGGTGAGTACTCAGCGGAGTTAGCATGAGGTAAGTATTAGGTGGAGTTAGAATATTCATTTTTCCCCCAGTCTCTGTCCACCACCTGCACTGTGGTAAGCACCCAGTGGAGTTAGAATAGTCACCCCACTCCCAGTCACTGTGCAGCACCTTCCCTGAGGTAAGTACCCAATGGAGATAGAATAGTAATTTTCTCCCCCAGTCTCTGTCTAGCACCTACCCAGAGATAAATACCCGGCAGAGCTGTAATAGTATTTTGGCCCAAGTCACTGTCAAGCACCTTCCCTGAGTAAAGTACCGGCAGAATTAGAATAGAAATTTGCACCCCATTCACTGTCCAGCACCTTGCCTGAGGTACGGATCCGGTGGAGTTAAAATAATAATTTTGCCCCCCAGTCACTGTGTAGCACCTGCCCTGAGCTAAGTAATTGGTAGAGTTTGAATAGTAATTTTGACCCTCAGTCACTGTCAGGCAACTTCCATGAGGTAAGTACCCAGTAGAGTTAGAATATTATTTTTGCCCACCAGTCTCACTCCAGCACCTGCCCTGAGGTAAGTTCCCGGCAGAGTTAGAATAGTAATTTTGCCCCCCAGTCATTGCCCAGAACCTTCCATGAGGTAAGTACCCTGTGGAGTTAGAATATTAATTTTACTCCTAGTCTCTGGTCAGTACCTGCCCCGAGGTAAGTACCTGGTGGAGTTATAATAGTAATTTTGACCCCAGACATGGTTCAGCCGCTGCCCTAAGATAAGCACCCAGCAAGTTAGAATAGCCACCCCCTCATTCGCAGTACAGCACCTTCCCAGAGATAAGTACCCAATGGAGTTGGATTAGTAATTTTTTCCCCCAGTCTCTGTCCAGCACCTGGCCTGAGGTAAGTACCCGGTGGAGTTTGAATTTTAATTATGTCCTGCTGTCTCTGTCTAGCTCCTGCCCTGAGGTAGGCACTCAGAGGGGTTAGCATGAGCTAAGTTTTAGGTGGAGCGAGAATATTAATTCTGTCCCCCGTTTCTTTCCACCACCTGCCTTGAGGGAAGTACCTGCCAGCATTAGAATAGTAATTTTGCCCCCAATCATTGTCCAGCATCTTCCATGAGGTAAGTACCCGGTGGAGTTAAAATATTTATTTTGCCCCTAGTCTCTGTCCAGCCTCTGCCCTGCAGTAAGTAAACAGCAGATTTATACTAGTAAATGTACCGCCCAGTCTATGTTCAGCACATGTTCTGTGGTAAGTACCCAGTGGAGTTAGAATAGTAATTTTGCCCCCCAGTCACTGTCCAGCACCTTCCCTGTAGTAAATACCCAGTGGAGTTACAATCAAGCACCTGCTCTTAGATTAGTACCCGTCAGAGTTAGAATAGTAATTTTGTCCCCAGTCACTGTCCAGCACCTGCCCTGAGGTAAGTACCCGGCAGAGTTAGAATAACAATTTTGTTCCCCAGTCACTGTCCAGCACCTGCCCTGAGGTAAGTACCCGGTGGAGTTTTCTTTTTTTTCTTGCTTTTTATTTTTTATTTAAACCTTACAATAGATTACAAAGTCAATGAATCATTTTCCTGACAAAGTCCCCCCCTTCCCCCTCCCCGGGTCCTTCGACATTATCGATGAATGTTACAAGCTGTGGGAGTCAACAAAATAATGGAGGATCAACCTAACAATACTTTGAGCAAAAAATCCTGCATGAAAAAAAACTGAGATAGCAAGAGAAAAACAGAAGCAAAGCAGCTAAGAATGTAAGAAAGGGCAAAGGAGAGAGGGAGGAATAGAGGGGCGAGGGGAGAGCTGATGGAAAAGAGGTAGGGAGAGATGTGGAAAGAGAAGCAAAGAAAGGAAGACATAAGGACATCATAAGGACATAGGACATTACTGTAATTCCTGTACATTCACTGTATTGAGCCTCCTAGTTAGGGGGTCCCATATGTCTAGCCCCCTTTTTTTTGCAAGCCTGCCTTTGTTGGCGTATATAGCCTTCTCCAGTTTGTAGGTAGCCAACAATCGAGCCTGCCATTGGGCGAACGAAGGAGGGTTCAGATCTTTCCAGTACGACGCAATACAAATCCTGAGAATAGTCATTGCCACGAACAGTAGAGTTCCCCCCGTTTTCATATCAATCGTGTCATACAGCCCTAGCAGAATAGTAGTTGGTGTGATTTGGATGTCTAATAATAGAACTCCACACAAAAACCGCTGTACTTTATCCAGTAAAGGTTCTAGTTTTGAGCACGTGGCAAACATATGCACTGAGTCTGCATTGTACTCGGCGCATCTCG
The DNA here is from genome assembly GCF_964204655.1 of Triturus cristatus. Classification (NCBI taxonomy): domain Eukaryota; kingdom Metazoa; phylum Chordata; class Amphibia; order Caudata; family Salamandridae; genus Triturus; species Triturus cristatus. The sequence goes on along the minus strand of NC_140585.1, from coordinate 817,249,194 downwards.
GGCACGTTGTTCCACTGCTAGTTCCCCATTTAGCAATTCTGCAAGGAGTTATATATAAGAAGTAGCCTTTTTTATAAAATTGTGCTTGCAATTTGGATGACAGCAGATGGGTTTGTGCCAGACTTAGAGCATGACAGAAGGTGTTGGGGGGGACATTCAGTTTCAGCTGCCACTTTTCGTCTATTTTGCTTATATCATCGGGCATTTGTTTATTTAACATAAAATAAATACTTCCGATCCGTGGTAAGCTTGGCCCGAGTAGTTTATCTATAAGGTCGATCTTTGCAAACCCTGCTGGTCCACCGGTCTTGTTTGTTAAATAACCTGTAATAGCATGGTACTGAAATAGCTGATTGTTGCCCAGATTATAGCGGGTTTTAAGAGCACTGAAGGACCAGATGCCTTCGGAGGTAATCGCATCTCCCATTTTAGAAATACCAGCTTGATACCACTGTTGGAGGCATGCTTTTAAAAAAATAAGTGGTAGGTTAATATTATTTCAAATGGGGGTATAGTGATTTAGTTTACAGAGTCCAAGCAGCTTGCGTACATTAAAAAAGACCCTATAAGCGTTCATCAAAGTCTTGAATCCGACCCGCTTGTAGTAACCGAATTCCAGCTGACGCCAGAGACAACGCCTTACACTTTCACCTAGTATTGATGTGTAGGGAGATGGCAATCCTGAGGGGTTCTCAACGGGATGATCGTGCAATAACTCGGAACTATATTGCAGAGCGGCAGTCCAATAATACAGTTTTATATTAGGAACAGCCCACCCTCCTCTATCTCTAGGTAGTGAAAGTAATTTAAAAGCCCTTCTCGGCTGTGAGTAGGCCCAGATGAATTGGGAAAAGGTTTGTTCAAATATATGCAGCATATTGTTATTAAACTCTAACGGAATTCTCCTAAAAAAATTAAGTAATTTGGGGAAAAAGGTCATCTTTAAAACATTGCATCTCTCTACTATTGTCAGGTGTAAGTTGTTAATTTTTTTGAGTGACTTCTACATGTCAGCTGCTAACGGGGTCAAATTTTCTTTTACTATTATGTCCAGATCTGCAGCTATATTAACCCCTAGATATTTGGCCTTCTGAGTTACTCTATTGTCAGCCCAGTTTATTTTCTCATTTAAGACAATCTGCGTTTTTGCTTTATTAAGGGTATATCCAGATATCTTCCCAAATTCTTGGGCCTCTTGATCCAGAGCCCTAATCACCATCTTGGGTTCCGGAGTTATTATGGCAAGGTCATCGGCATAGGCCATGATCTTCGTGTCAGTGCCAAACCTACTCACTGCCATTATTTCAGAATTAAGTTAAATATTTGTGATCAAAGGATCAATATACAGGGCAAAGAGCAGCGGGGAGCAAGGGCACCCTTGTCTAGTCCCTCGTGATATCCCTATCTGTTCTGTCAAGTGTCCATTAATTGATATTCTGGCTGTAGGGTTCTGGTATAATGCCTGCAATGGCTGCAATATCCTAGGGGCGAAACCAATCTGCCGCATGATGACCCATAAGAATCAGGAGACCCGATCAAACGCTTTTTCAGCGTCCAGTAGAATGAATGAGATCGGGTCTCCTGCCACATTGGCTTCGTCGAATAAGGTGATGGTCCGACGGATATGTTCAGTGGTGCCCTTTTTCGGAATGAACCCATGCTGCCAATTGGAGACAAGAGGCTCGATATTTGAGGATAATCTAGACGCAATGATTTTAGAAAATATTTTAGAATCAGTATTGATAAGGGTTATAGGTCTATATGAAGACATCTCCAGTGGTGATTTGTCTTTTTTAGGGAATATTACGATCTTTGCGGTAGACCAAGAGCGCGGTGGAGAGGACCCATTAAAGATAGAGACTACCACGTCCGTGAAAAGGTCTTTTATTTGCTGCAAAAAGATTTTATAAAATTCAACTGGAATGCAATCCACTCCAGCGGCTTTGCCATCTGGAAGGCTTGTGAGTGCAGTTGCAATTTCCTCCCAGGTTGGAGAGATTTCCATTTGATCGCGATTCTCACTGTTGAGTTCGGCTACCGGTATTGCCTCCAGATAATCAATAATCTCATCTTCTCTATATTCTGTAGGCCTCATAATCTCTTCGTTATATAGTTTCTCGTAAGATTCCCAAAAAGCCTCCTCTATTTTTATAGGATCGTTGGTTATCCCTTCAGAGTTTGCTTGAATTGAGGAGATTACATTGGCAGTTACCTGTTGTCTGGTAGAGATAGCCAGTTGGTGGCCAATAAGCTCGCTACATTCATATAGCTTTTCTCGGGACGAGGCCCATTTTGTTGCTATTCTCTCCGCTAGTATGGTCCCCATCTCTGCCTTAGCAATGGTTACCATTGTCTGTGCTTCTTCAATTCCTGTTCGTGACTGAACAGCCTGTATTAACTTATTTTCGGCTTTTATCAGTTGGTCTTGTATGGAATTAACCTGTGCTTTCTCTTTTTTATTCCTTGTGATGGAAAATTGCAGCGTCTCCCCCCTTGTGCCTGCCTTTAATGTGTCCCACACAACCATTATCGGTGCTGCCCCGGTGTTTATATCCAGAAACTCTCGGATCCAACCCATCATGTGTTCCCGAAAGTTATTGTCGTGTAGGAGTGCCTTTTCGAAGGTCCAGTTCGAGCTTGGTCCTCTGTCTACCCATCCCTCTAGATTTAAAATGAGTGGGTTGTGATCTGACAGGAGTCGGAGAGCGGTATCAATGAAGCAGTCATGGACCAGTGCGAATGAAACTAGAAAGTAATCAAGCCTGGCCAATGACAAATGAGGGGCTGAAAAGAAAGTAAAGCCGTCTTGATAGGGTTTCAGGTGGGCCCAAACGTATTTTAAACCATGAGTGCTTATCAAATTGAGCACTGCCTGGAAAACATTAGGTTTCCTGCCTCTGTAATTCCAGGATTCATCAGATTTCCAAGTGCTAGGCAGATTTAGGTTTAAATCGCCACATAAAATTACAGGTCATGGCCAGTGTGCTAGTTCCTCATTTATTCCGTTAATTATCCCCGGATCGTCTAAATTACTTCCATAAATAGAGCAGATTGTAAAAACAAAGTTAGAGGGAAGAAAACATCCTGCGATCACCCATCTCCCTAGAGACTCGGTTTTTACCTGATTATCTACAAAAGATAATTTTTTTGGTGCCCAAAATCCCAACTCCCTTAACCCTGGCCCCTTGCGAAGTTGCCCCAATAACTTTATAGCCTAGAGAGTTCAGCTGGGATTTCTGGGCCCCTTCGATGTGTGTCTCTTGGAGGCAGACAATGTCCGCCCCCATTGTTCGCAGAACCTGAGCAGCTTTTTGCCTTTTCACAGGATCGTTTAAGCCACAAATGTTTACCGAGACAATTCTACGTTTATTTAGCGTACTCATTATCAACTTTTAAGTGCCTTGACCCTGTGTATTTATCCAAGACCCCCTTTTTTAAGGCCACATTTTGGCTACAGATAAGGATCATACTCTGCCAACAACAAAACGTATGTGATTAATTCTTCCCCTTCCTCCCCCACGTCCCAGCCTCCCCACCTTCCCCCTCTCCTTCCCATCCAACCCCCCTGGTCCCCCCCCAGCTCCACGCTCCCTCCTTTTTTGGTCTCGGCTGGCGTTAGCAGCGCGCATGCGCTGCATCGCCATGCGAGGCTTTTGGAATCGATCCGACTTGCGAGGTTCACTTTCGGTTCCGGACGTAATTTTCATTGGTGTGCGTCATTTGACATCACCAATTATGCTAAACGGCGGTGTACTGATTGTTCAGGAGACTTTTTAGTCCTTCCTGGTTACCACCCTGTCCCCGTTTGGCCCCGCCCACTGGGATTGGATCTTTTACGGGCAGATTTACACTCTTTCCTTTAAAGGACAGTAAGCACTTTTTTATTTTTATTTGCAGCGCCGTCCACACACTTGTTCTCTCTGTCTGTCTCTTGCATTCTCTTTATTTTGTCTAGTCCATCTTGCCTCCATTCTCTCTCCCTTTCCGCAGTGTGTAATTTAATTTTAATCTGTGTTTTTCCACCGCAGCTACATGTATGCTAAGCATTGCGAGTCAAGCACGTACAGCCAGAGTAAATACGTAGAACACACGTCAACACATGCAACTGGTCATCACACCCCGGTGCCCCGTCTCGGCTACTCTCTCCACGCAGATGTCGCCAGGCCCTCAAACCACATGAAACAAGTGGGCTCATTTTGTTTGAAAGATGACACTTCTGCCGCCTTTTGTGGCCGAGAACCAGGGTCCACTTGGCAGCCGTTAATGAGGCTAGGGGTCATAGGTCACGCAAAAGGCCGCTGACCCCAAAGCACTTAATGGGGCTTGCCCGAAACCCCCGGCGCTGGTGGAAATTCACTTTCAAGCTGCTTGCCTCTTCCTCTGGCCCAGCCTCGGAGCCCATGTGGGCAAACACTTGACTGGTGAGTAATTCAGCCTCAGATTGGACCAAGCAGCTCTTTGGGAAGGGGGGAGGGATGGGGTAACCCGAGCCAGCCTGGAGACAAACCTGGGGGAGAACCAGGCTGAAAGAGGAACCTAGGAAGAGGGCTGCACAGGGCCTGCAGCCCAATTGGATGTGACAAGCAGACATGGATGAAAGGGCTCTATGGCGCTAAGTAGCCCCCTTCTCATCACAGCCAGGGAGACCCGCCCTGTGCTGGCCAACGGGGGCGACATCTGATCGCGGACTGCAGATATCTGCCGCGTATATGGTTTTTATAATGTACATAAATGCATGCAAAATCATAAAGTCAGGGCTTTCAGTGGGCCGGGTCCTGCCGGTGCTCAGCACCGGCAGTTCTAAAAAGCAGGTGCTGAGACGGGTCCAGATCGGGCTCTCCGCAGTTGCACTCATCATCGGGGTGGAAAATAAATCTTCATTCTGCAGCAGTGCCACCCTTCACTGCCTTTGATGTAACTTCAAAGAGACTTGCTATAATATTTTCCCAGTCTCGTAATTTAAGAAAATATTATATACAACGAAGCCATAGTTGTTGCTTATGTATATTATGCAACTAATAACCATTGAAAAAGCCAATAGTCCAGGCTTGTTGTAGGTGTAATGTTGCTCATTGCATTAAATGTCAGGGTGCAATGACAGAAACAGCAGAATACCAGTGGGGCGACACACAATGGTAAACACATTTTTAAGCTTGGGCGTTTTCAAGCCACGCCTTTAATTATATCGACCGTGCCCCACTTGAGAGCCACCCCCTAGTAGTTTCAGCCCACTTAAAGCCCTGCTTAAAGTTACTTACTTCTCCATCATGTTCACATATTTGTTGGTCCTGGCAGCACGCTCGTCAACTTGTGTGATCACGTCCTTCATTTGGAGCACTCTCTCCTACGCATTCTGGTCCTTGTAGTGTTCAACATTATCAGATGAACACTGTTAATATGAAGGGGAGCAGGGATGGTGCCACGCAGGCATCGTGAAATCCACTTGTAATTTTCATTAATGTTTGCTGTTCAATACGGTTTGTTTAACATGTCAATAATCTTGTGCACGCCTGACCCTTACTGACACCCAAGAGCGGCTACATCTTTTAGATGGGAGGGGTAATGCATGTGGTTCATTGGCAATTTTGGCTCAATAAGAGCCAGGAAACAAGTTCACACCCAGAGGGCTCAGGCACACCCGTTTTATTTGCCACTGCAGGCTCTAGCAGTCCCAGCAAATTGGCATTTCTGTTCTATTTGGCAAACTTGCCAGCACCACTAAGCATTCTGGGACTTGTAGTGTTCATTGTTCTCAGTCTAGGGAGGAGTTTGTGACGTCATACAGTCACTGGGACATATTCAAGTGCTTTGCAATCTTCTTTCTAGCCCAGTGCAGCTCAGCAAGCACTGGAACGTGCTGCATATTTAATGCTTCTGGGGTAGGTGCAAGGTTGATTTGCATTTAACTGGTTCTTGCTCGTAACAGCAGAGCGAGATAAAAATGTAGGGTGCTGAAGCGATGCGGAAGTGTTGATACTGTGTCTACACACCTCAAAGCGGGATTAGATCAATCACATGTTTTTTCCTCTTATAATGTTGTATTAGGATCCGACCACTCAGGATTTAATTTGACTTTATCCACGCAAATAGTGGGAGGCAAGGTCCTTTAAAGGATAGTAAGCACTATTTTTTTTATTCGCAGCGCCGTCCACACGCTTGTTCTCTCGCTCTGTCTCCTGCTTTCTCTTTATTTCATCTAGTCCATCTTGCCTCCATTCTCTCTCCCTTTCTGCAGTGTGTAATTTAATTTTGCTCTCTCCATTCCCATTCTTATTTATTGCTTGGCGACTATCATTTTTAGGTCTCGCCTAGCTATTGCGATAGCAATAGCTAGGCGAGACTCTAGTAAAGGGGCTCTCAAAAGTGCTCCCAAAAGAGGATTGCATGGCGAGCACGCGCACAATCTCGTGCATCGTGCCGCCATGCAATCCGTTTGGCATCGTACTTCAAAGGGTCCGCTCCCCCGCCTGGAATGCGCTCCCCCACCCCCGCCAAGCACGCGCGCCATGCTCTGCCGGGCTTGTCTTGTGTTAAAAGCTGCTCTTAAAACTTCGGACATAGTTACCGACTTGCTCTCGCTTTGTACTAGACCAGTTCATTGCCCCTTTTCACTTCTGCTATTTAAAAGAACATTCTAGATCACACAGGAGGGCACACGGCTACCCCACCAAATGGAAACCAGGAATTGACAAATAACACGTTTACGTGGCTCATGCCTCTGTGCCCAGGTGCCACTGTAGCTGCTGCATCAGTGGAAGTTCCGCCCCGTCCTACAGATGAGTAACTCTCTTCTCCAGCATATTCATACTGTAAAGCAGCATAACATAGTGCTCAGTTAGAAACGTAAACATGAGAGTTTTCTTTCTCGAGTACCGCCTGTCCCACATTTGATTCGTCATGTAATTGACGTCCAAGTAGTATTGACAAGTGAACATGTGCTGCGCCTTTCTATTTCCTCTTCTCTTACCCAGGAAATGATGTCACAGTTTCACATAAAATAACTTTTAGTGGATTACATTTAAATGGATCTTTGTTTCCTTTACTTGCTCTTTTTAAATATTTTGTTTAGGCGATGAACTCACGTGTTTTACTGATGGGAAGAATAACTGGTATTTATTGTGTTATGCCTTTCTCTTTTTTATTGTTACTTTATGCCACTGCTTGCATTTATTGTCCTTTCCTTTACGTAGCGCTGGACTTCTTTTGGTAGGACTCGAGCATGTTTGGGCGTCTTTCCAAAGCTATTCCTGCTTGCTTTGGATTCCATGCCTGACGGGGACACACAAACGCACGCACACAAGTTCTCGCAAATAATTACTGCTGACCCCCGTGTCCTCACACATAAACACCGTTGCTCCTATACCTACATGGGCGTCTTTCCTAAGCTATTCCTGCTTGCTTTGGATTCCATGCCTGGCGGGGACACACAAACGCACGCACACAAGTTCTCGCAAATAATTACTGCTGACCCCGTGTCCTCGCACATAAACACCGTTGCTCCTATACCTACATGGGCGTCTTTCCAAAGCTATTCCTGCTTGCTTTGGATTCCATGCCTGGCGGGGACACACAAACGCACGCACACAAGTTCCTGCAAATAATTACTGCTGACCCCCGTGTCCTCGCACATTAACACCGTTGCTCCTATACCTACATTATAGCTCTTGTCCTGTTATTAACTGTCATGCTGTTATGTTTACTTTTTCCTAAGCGGACTGATGTGTCCAAATATAGCACACCGTCACTGTTAGAGCATCACAAAATAATTCGAAAAAAGTGACCATATTATCAGACAAACATCTCTTTCATACGGTGCCCGTTTGGAACCGCCCTCTCCTTCTTGACACCCTCAAACCCGCCCCCACCCGTGTGAGGCTTAATTGACTCTTTTCAAAAGGACATGCATATGGATTGCTAGTCAACCGTAGAGCCCAGTTTGGCGAATCACTTCATTTCCCCGTGCCTTGTCCCTTACTTTTCCCGAGCGCTATATAAAAACTGCCATGCTCTGGTAAAGATTCCAGTCTCCGTACGCCATTGATATGTCCTGGTGCTGTCTAATAAAGGTAAAGCGTTGTATAAATCTACGCTGGGATTGAATACATATGCGCTTATTGATGTTATTGGTAATATGGTCTGGTGCTGCTTTGAGTGTGATTAAAGTGCTGATTTTAAACCGCTATAAAAAAACGAACTTGGACACTCACATCATCGATAACGTGTTCTGGTGCTGCCTTGAGTGACTAAAAAGTGAGGAATGCTGCTTTAAAGTACTATATAACAAGCATTTGCAATGCAATAGGTCTTGCATTTATGCGAGTTTGAGCTATTGACATTGCAGATAACAATGACTTTTATATTTGTTTTCGTTTTTAACAACATTGTCATTTACAATGCCAATAGCTTAAACTCAGCGTAAATGCGAGACCTATTGCATTGCAAATGCTTGTTTTTCTTCCTTTCCGTATTTCTTTTTTTTCTGCTCTCCACCTGCCCCATACCCTCTGTCTCTCCCCCTCTGCTCATTTCTTCTCCCTCTCTGAATATGTCTTTGCCTCTCCCTGCCTATCCACTTCCCTCCTGCTCTCTCGCCCGCTATCTCTTCTTCTGATCCCGTCTCTCCCTCCTCATGCTGTTCTCCACCCTCCCTTCTTCTGCTGGTGCAGGGGGGTAGGGGTGGAGTTGTGGGGTGGATCGGGGGGGTCGTGGATTCTTTGTTAAAAGGGGTGAAACATACTCGGAGTGGACTTGTCAGTCTTCAGGGAATCTTTCTTTTCAACCGCGGAACAGGCTTCAGAATAGATAAGATTTTCAACATTACACTGTGAAAAGGAAAGCAGATTTCAAGAGAAAAAAATCGATTTCCAGATGGATACAATCGTATGAGACTCAGCTGGGAAGCCTCACAAACCGATCCGCCTCGGGCTGCTCCAGGGCTTCCAGGTTTTTAAAATATAAAGTTCTTAATACTGTCAATCAGCCTGCTCTTAGAGATCAGAATTTTGTTAGCTCAGGAGAGTGAAAAATATCAAATGGAAACAAATCTGAGCATGTACGCCTGTTGTGGCCGGCACTGCAGTAAAGGACCGACCGCATACCAATGAACCATCATGGCCTGCCTCCGAGAGGAGCAGCCTGGCCTGAACCTCTGTCTTCATAGGGGGAACAAGAACCCTGGGCGTGTTTTGGCTTTCTTGGACCTCACCAAGGAAGATAGCTTGAGTTCTCATAGCACAGCGAGCTACGGTGCCCACTTCCTGGCACATGGCCCAGGCAGGGCTCATTGAGAGGGAGAGAATGCTCAAATTATATTGAATCACTGGTAGCTTCCATCTGTGTGCCCATCCATATCAATATTCAACCATTTCAAAACCTATCCATCATCTATCCGTCCATCCATCCATCAATCCACTCATCCAGCCCTCCATCCACCCTTTCACTCACTCATCCATCCCTCCATTCATCCTTTCACCTTATCCATCTGTACACTCATCCATCTACTCTTCTACTCATCATCCATTCACTCATCCATCCAGCCATCTACCCTTTCACCCATCCAGCCATCCTTCCACTTACTCCTTCATCTACCCGGTCACTCATCCTTCAACCCATTCACCCTTTCAGTCATCCATCCATCCTCCCTTTCTCTCTCCATCCCCCTTTTATTTAACCATCCATCCTTCCATCCACCCATCCATCTACTCATTCATTGACCATATCACCCATCGTTCCTTTCACTCATCCATCTATCCTTTCACTCATCCATCCACTCTTTCAATCCTTCACTCATCTATCCACCCTTCTGTCCATCTACCCGTGAGGAGGAAGACCAGGGCACTTAGCACCGGGACCCTGTCTCACACACGAAAGATCTGCGGCAGATCACCGTTCAAAGAATGATCCTATTCTGCTGTGTTTAAGGTGCTTCGGTGACTATCGTACTGGGTACATTGTATGTGTGTTCTCTGCTTTTGTTCATCCATTTCCACACCACGACGTTTGCTTTGATTTCGGTTGGTCTTACACTTGCATTCGGCCTTGCAGTTTAAATTGCTGACCATAAGAGTTTTAATCTTAACTTCTCCTCTGATAAAATGTTGAGTTCCTGGGCAAATCACTTCACTTCACCTCACCTCCAAATGCCAGTGGGCATTATTTCATGCAGCCACTGAAATATAAGGCGCTTAGAAGCTGCAAGATCATTTCAGAGGAGATGTAAATTGGACAAATCTGAAAATGCATCTTTCTGCTCCTGCGGCCCCGGTGCAAGTTAGTGAGAAGCATAAAAGATGCAAGGGTGGCACAATATGACCAAGAGCAAGCAGTGCGACTGATTCCCAATGAGCCAGGAGTTCTTGGCAAGTTCCAAAGCCACCACAAACATTGTAAATCAGAGGGAGCTCAGGGGGCTACTGTTCCGGGTAAAGGGTCACATGTAAAATTGCCCAGTCTCCCCTCATGTGTTCTTACTGATGGTGACCTGCGTTGCTGGATGTCTTGAGGTGAGAGTATGTACACTTGAACAACTCACCCGTTTCCGGGTTAACTGCCTCTACGTGCAAGCTATGTGGTACCATGAAGACCTTTAGATTTGTTACCTACTACCACTGCTCTTGTTCAGGTGATGAATCTAAAGATGACACCCCAATACTTAGGGCTTAAATCACATATGCCTCTTTCGGAATATAAAAACAAGCATTGAAAATGCAATAGGTCTCGCCTTTGATTAACTTAAAGCAATTTGCTTTGCTAATGGTTTTGTATAGCAAAACAAATGGCTTTAAGTTAATGAAAGGCGAGACCTATTGCATTTTTAATGCTTGTTTATTTTCCTTTTACCCTCTGTTTTTCTACCTCTCATCGTGTATGCTGAATTTCCTGAATCCCTTCCAAAAATGGCCACCCAGAATTTTGAACAGAAACAACACTTTTCCCCCCACTGCATTCATTACAAACCCCCCATTCCTCCCTCCTCCCCCTCAAAAACAAGCAGTCAGGGAAACCCTGAACGATGGTGAGCGTGTGTGAGTTCCAGTCGCCAAACCACAAAACAATGTATCTGTCAGTCAACAAACTTCAGCTGTTCTGACCTGCTAGTGAAAAAGTCAAATGCTAAGAAGACAAAAACAAGAACAAAAAAAGAGTGTTAGAGTGTAAAAAAGAAAAAAAGGCTGTTAGGACCCCTGCAGGAATTGTTCGGGTGAACTGAGTGGATATCTTTAACTTAATTCAGCCTTTTTCTCCCCACGATGTCCTTTAGATGTTCCCCAGCCTTGATTTCAGACTAAAAAACCTGGGTCGTGCCTTCGAATGTAACTTTCAGTCTAGCTGGATTCATTAGGTATACTTGGGCTCCTTGCTGTTGAAAAGGGGTTATTAGTTGACGCAATCGCCATCTACGCTCGACTGTTGCATGGCAGACGTCGGGTTTAGAGAAGAAATTTATTCCATCAACTTCTTTTTGGGAATTTGGCATGGCCTGATCATACACCAGCTGTCTCAAAAGGAAATTCCCCTAAAAAACTAAAAAAGACCTGGGTTTCTAATTACCAAAGCTACTGCTGTCTCGCCGCTGCTTCAGATTGAACGGAAAGCAATGTGCCCTCTGGACCTCTTGGTTCCAGTTCCAACTAGTCTGCGATGGAAAGGCAGCACGAAGTAGCTTGATGATATACCCTCTGGGGTCCTCACCATCAACACCTTCAGGGATCCCCAATAGCCTCAATTTATTTCTCCGTAGCCTATTTTCCTGCTCCTCTAACTTAGACATTAAGTCAGTTAGACAGGCCGCATGAGATGTTCCATGGTCCTTTACATTGGTTATTTCTGCTTCCAAAGTCTCTGTCCGTGCTTCAACCTTTGAGACCCGGTCGCCGATATCGGTGCAGATCTTATTTAATTTCCTAATGCCACCTTGAAGTTTTTTGGAGGCTCCCTTGGCGGAAAGACTATCAGATCTTGCTTCCTCTTGGAACTGCTTTATAGAATCCAATATAGAGGCCAGGGAGGGCTCGGACAGACATTCGATGGTTAACTGTGGGCTCTCCTCAAGCTGGAGATTAGGGGGCACCCCCAGGGGAAATGAGCCATGTGAATCAGAGTAGTCCCACTTCAGCTGACTACTTCTTTTACTTCTAGATTATTTTTTTTGCTTAATGGTTCTAGTTGTGGGGTCGGATTCGTTATATTCTAATTTGCTGCTTTCGGTAGAACTAATGAGTTCATTTTCCGTGCCAGACATAGACCCATCAGAAACAGAGAAAGAATTTTCACCAACTAAATCCGGGGTCTGCGGGTCTGTGGGTCCGAAACTGCCATTCTCTTCAATATGGTTGTTCGTCTCATCACCCCTGCTAACCCGGGAGGCCTTTACTGCGCCTTCACTGTTGGAGATAACAGTGGCAGCATCAGGGGTGCAGGTAGAAGACTCAGGAACTAGCGCTGACGCATTCTCACTAATCCCCTCACTCCCAGTGTTGTCCAAAACTACCTGTATAGTCAAGGCATTCTGCTGAATGGCCCCCTGCTCTAAGGTCCTCTGGTTAATCACCTTTGAGTTGTTAAAGTCATTCCCGATGAGTGTGCTTAAGTCTATGGAAGTAGAGAGCCGCTTAACAACAGAGAAATGCTTGGCAATAAAGGGTGATAAGCCTGTTCCTCCCGCAGCATTCTCTTTTAGCGAGTTTGTTCCTCCTGGCTTCCCCACATTTTTTTTGCTGTGCCCCACATCCCGTTTACCTTTGGAAGGGGGGTCCGTTTTCTCTGCCTTTTCTTTCTCTGCTTCCCCTTGGTTCGAAGCTGCTTTCATCTTAAAAGTCTTCTGCCCCCGGGTTGTCATGCTTCGCTAGTTCCAGCACGTTGTTGCAGGTGCCGCTTCCCCAGCTCTCTCACCCCTGACCAGCAGTCTGAGACATGCTTGAACCCAGTCAGCCGCATACGCAGCCGTTCGTCCCTTAATTGAGGTGTTCCCGGTGTGAAATGTTAGGCGCAGTGAGACAGAGACTCGGGTTTGCGAGCTTCTGCTGCTCGAAGCCCGGACAAAAGCACCGGGTGTCTGAATCTCCGTCTTGGACGCCGACACTGACATCTGCTGAGAGGGGCAAGGTTGCAGGTCAGTTACAGGTCAGCTAGTCGATCGCCGACTACCGAGGTTCCAGCGTGTAGTGCATGGCGTGGCAACTGGATAGAAGAATTTTACTCCTAGTCTCTAGTCAGCACCTGCCCAGAGGTAAGTACCTGGTGGAGTTATGATAGTAATTTTGTCCCCAGTCATGGTTCAGCCCCTGCCCTAAGGTAAGCACCCACCAAAGTTAAAATCGCCATCCCCCCCATTGGCAGTACAACACCTTCCCAGAGATAAGTACCCAACGGAGTAAGAATAGTAATTTTGTCCCCCAGTCTCTGTCCAGCACCTGCCCTGAGGTAAGTACCCGGCAGAGTTATAATAGTAATTTTGCCCCAGTCACTGTCCAGCACTGTCTCTGAGGTAAGTACCGGCATAGTTAGAATAGTAATTTGCCCCCCCCTGTCTCTGTCCAGCACCTGGCCTGAGGTAAGTACCCGGTGGAGTTAGAATTTAATTATGTCCTGCTGTCTCTGTCTAGCTACCGCCCTGAGGTAGGTACTCAGAGGGGGTTAGCATGAGGTAAGTTTTAGGTGGAGTGAGAATATTGATTTTGCCCCCAGTCTCTTTCCACCACCTGACTTGAGGGAAGTACCTGGCAGCATTAGAATAGTAATTTTACCCCCAACCATTGTCCAGCATCTTCCATGAGGTAAGTACCCGGTGGAGTTAGAATATTTATTTTGCCCCTAGTCTCTGTCTAACCTCTGCCCTGCAGTAAGTAAACAGGAGAGTTATACTAGTAATTTTACCGCCCAGTCTATGTTCAGCACATGTCCTGTGGTAAGTACCCAGTGGAGTTAGAATAGACATTTTGCCCCCCAGTCACTGTCCTTCCCTGTAGTAAATACCCAGTGGAGTTACAATCAAGCACCTGCTCTTGGGTCAGTACCTGGCAGAGTTAGAATATTAATTTTGTTCCCCAGTCACTGTCCAGCACCTGCCCTGAGGTAAGAATCCGGTGGAAAGGATATAGTCATTTTTGCCTCCAATCCCTGCTCAGCACCTGCACTGAGGTAAGCACCCAGCGAATTTAGAATAGTCACCCTCCCCAGTCAGTGTCCAGCATCTTCCCTGAGATAAGTAATCAATGGAGTTAGACTAATAATGTTGTCCTCAGTCTCTGTCCAGCACCTGCCCTGAGGTAAATACCCGGCAGAGATAGAATAGTAACTCCCACCCAGTCTCTGTCCAGCACCTTCTCTGAGGTAAGTACCAGCAGAGTTAGAATAGTGATTTGCCCCCCCAGTCTCTGTCCAGCACCTGGCCTACGGTAAGTACCCAGTAGAGTTTGAATATTAATTATGTCCCGCTGTTTCTTTCTAGCTCATGCCCTGAGGTAAGTACTCAACAGAGTTAGCATGAGGTAAGTTTTAGGTGGAGTTAGAATAATAATTTTGTCCCCCAGTCTCTGAGCTCCACCTGCCCTGAGGTAAGTACCCAGCAGCATTATAATAGTAATTTTGCCCCAACCATTATCCAGCTTCTTCCATAGGGTAAGTGCCTGGACAGGTTAGAATATTCATTTTGCCCCTAGTCTCTGTCCAGCCTCTGCCCTGTGTTAAGTATCTAGCGGTGTTAGAATAGTAATTTTACCACCCTGTCTCTGTCCAGCACTTGCCCTGAGGTAAGTACCCAGTGGAGTTAGAATAGTAATTTTGCCCCCCTGTCACTGTCCAGCACCTTCCCTGAAGCAAATACCCAGTGGAGTTAGAGTCAAGCACCTGCTCTTGGGTAAGTATCCGGTAGAGTTAGAATAATAATTTTACCCCCGTCTCAGTCCAGCACCTGCCCTGAGATTAGTTCCCCAGCAGAGTTGGTAGCAATTTTGCCCCCAGTCACTGTCCAGCACCTGCCCTGAAGTAAGTACCTGGTGGGGTTAGAATATTCATTTTGCCCCTAGTCTCTGTCCAGCCTCTGCCCTGCGATAAGTAACTAGCGGAGTTAGAATAGTAATTTTGCCGCCCTGTCTCTTTCCAGCACCTTCCATGTAGTAAATACCCAGTGGAGTTACAATCAAGCACCTGCTCTTAGGTAAGTACCCGGCAGAGTTAGGATAATAATTTTGTTCCCCAGTCACTGTCCAGCACCTGCCCTGAGGTATGTACCCGGTGGAGTTGTTATAGTCATTTTTGCCTCCAATCCCTGTTCAGCACCTGCATGAGGTAAGCACCCAGCGGAGTTAGAATAGTCACCCTCCCCAGACAGTGTCCAGCATTTTCCCTGAGATAAGTAATCAATGGAGTTAGACTAATAATGTTGTCTCCAGTCTCTGTCCAGCACCTGCCCTGAGGTAAGTACCCGGAGAGCTAGAATAGTAATTTGGCCCCAGTCAGTGTCCAGCACCTGCCCTGAGCTAAGTACCCGGCAGAGATAGAATGGTAATTCACCCCAGTCACTGTCCAGCACCTTCTCTGAGGTAAGTACCGGCAAAGTTAGAATAGTGATTTGCCCCCCAGTCTCTGTCCAGCACATGACCTGCGGTAAGTACCCAGTTGAGTTTGAATATTAATTATGTCCCGCTGTTTCTTTCTAGCTCATGCCTTGAGGTAAGTACTCAGCAGAGTTAGCCTGAGGTAAGGTTTAGGTGGAGTTAGAATAATAATTTAGTCCCCCAGTCTCTGAGCTCCACCTGCCCTGAGGTAAGTACCCAGCAACATTAGAATAGTAAGTTTACCCCAACCATTATACAGCTTCTTCCATAAGGTAAGTACCTGGTGGAGTTAGAATATTCATGTTGCCCCTAGTCTCTAGCCAGCCTCTGCCCTGTGTTAAGTAACTAGCAGTGTTAGAATAGTAATTTTACCACCCTGTCTCTGTCCAGCACTTGCCCTGAGGTAAGTACCCCATGGAATTAGAATAGTAATTTTGCCCCACTGTCACTGTCCAGTAGCTTCCCTGAAGCAAATACCCAGTGGAGTTAGAATCAAGCACCTGCTCTTGGGTAAGTATCCGGTAAAGTTAGAATAGTAATTTTTCCCCTAGTCACTGTCCAGCACCTGCCCTGATGTAATTACCTGGTAGAGTTAAAATATTCATTTTGCCCATAGTCTCTGTCCAGCCTCTGCCCTGCGTTAAGTAACTAGTGGAGTTAGAACAGTAATTTTAGCACCCTGTCTCTGTCCAGCACTTGCCCAGAGGTAAGTACCCGGCGAAGTTAGAATAGTCACCTTCCCCAGTTAGTGTCCAGCATCTTCCCTGAGATAAGTAATCAATGGAGTTAGACTAATAATGTTGCCCCCAGTCTTTGTCCAGCACCTGTCCTGAGGTAAGTGCCCGGCAGAGCTAGAATAGTAATTTGGCCCCAGTCACTGTCCAGCACCTGACCTGAGCTAAGCACCCGGCAGAGATAGAATAGTAATCCCCCCAGTCACTGTCCAGCACCTTCTCTTAGGTAAGTACCAGCAGAGTTAGAATAGTGATTTACAGCCCCCCCGTCTCTGTCCAGCACCTGCCCTGAGCTAAGTACCTGGCGGAGATAGAATAGTAATCCCCCCCCAGTCACTGTCCAGTATCTTCTTTGAGGTAAGTACCGGCAGAGTTAGAATAGTGATTTGCCCCCCCCAGCCTCTGTCCAGCACCTGGGCTGCGGTAAGT
Source organism: Triturus cristatus (assembly GCF_964204655.1). Classification (NCBI taxonomy): domain Eukaryota; kingdom Metazoa; phylum Chordata; class Amphibia; order Caudata; family Salamandridae; genus Triturus; species Triturus cristatus. The sequence continues at coordinate 817,232,474 of NC_140585.1, read as the reverse complement.
ACCCAGTCGAGTTTGAATATTAATTGTGTCCCGCTGTTTCTTTCTAGCTCATGCCCTGAGGTAAGTACTCAGCTGAGTTAGCATGAGGTAAGCTTTAGGTAGAGTTTGAATATTAATTTAGTCCCCCAGTCTCTGAGCTCCACCTGCCCGGAGGTAAGCACTCAGCAGCATTAGAATACTAATTTTGCTGCAACCATTATCCAGCTTCTTCCATAAGTTAAGTACCTGGTGGAGTTAGAATATTCATTTTGCCCCTAGACTCTGTCCAGCTTCTGCCCTGTGGTAAGTAACTAGCGGTGTTAGAATAGTAATTTTACCACCCTGTCTCTGTCCAGCAGTTGCCCTGAGGTAAGTACCCCGTGGAGTTAGAATAGTAATTTTGCCCCCCTGTCACTGTCCAGCACTTTCCCTGAAGCAAATACCCAGTGGAGTTTGAATCAAGAACCTGCTCTTGGGTAAGTATCCGGTAGATTTAGAGTAGTAATTTCGCCCCCTTTACAGTCCAGCACCTGCCCTGAGATTAGTTCCCCAGCAGAGTTAGTATAGTAATTTTTCCCCCAGTCATTGTCCAGAACCTGCCCTGAGGTAAGCACCTGGTGGAGTTAGAATATTCATTTTGCCCCTAGTCTCTGTCCAGCCTCTGCCCTGCGTTAAGTAACTAGCGGAGTTAGAATAATAATTTTACCGCCCTATTTCTGTCCAGCACTTGCCCTGAGGTAAGTACCCGGCAGAGTTAGAATAATAATTTTGTTCCCCAGTCACTCTCCAGCAGCTGCCCTGAGGTAAGTACCCGGTGGAGTTGTTATAGTCATTTTTGCCTCCAATCCCTGTTCAGCACCTGCACTGAGGTAAACACCCAGCGAAGTTAGAATAGTCACCCTCCCCAGTCAGTGTCCAGCATCTTCCCTGAGATAAGTCATCAATGGAGTTAGACTAATAATGTTGTCCCCAGTCTCTGTCCAGCACCTGCCCTGAGATTAGTTCCCAGGCAGAGTTAGTATAGCAATTTTGCCCCCCAGTCACTGTCCAGCACCTGCCCTGAGGTAAGTACCTGGTGGAGTCAGAATATTCATTTGGCCCCTAGTCTCTGTCCAGCCTCTGCCCTGTGTTAAGTAACTAGCGGAGTTAGAATCACAATTTTATGGCCCTGTCTCTGTCCAGCACTTGCCCTGAGGTTAGTACCCCGTAGAGTTAGAATAGTTATTTTGCCCCTCAGTCACTGTCCAGCACCTTCCCTGTAGTAAATACCCAGTGGAGGTACAATCAAGCACCTGCTCTTATGTAAGTACCCGTCAGTGTTAGAATAATAATTTTGTTTCCCAGTCACTGTCCAGCACCTGCCCTGAGGTAAGTACCCGGTGGAGTTGTTATAGTAATTTTTGCCTCTAATCCCTGTTCAGCACCTGCACTGAGGTAAGCACCCAGCGAAGTTAGAATAGTCACCCTCCCCAGTCAGTGTCTAGAAATCTTCCCTGAGATAAGTAGTCAATGTAGTTAGACTAATAATATTGTCCCCAGTCTCTGTCCAGCACCCGCCCTGAGATAAGTACCCGGCAGAGCTAGAATAGTAATTTGGTCACTGTCCAGCACCTGCCCTGAGCTAAGTACCCGGCAGAGATAGAATAGTAATCCCCCCCCCCTCCCAGTCACTGTCCAGTATCTTCTCAGAGGTAAGTACCGGCAGAGTTAGAATAGTGATTTGCCCCCCCAGTCTCTGTCCAGCACCTGGCCTGCCGTAAGAACCCAGACGAGTTTGAATATTAATTATGTCCCGCTGTTTCTTTCTAGCTCATGCCCTGAGGTAAGTACTCAGCTGAGTAAGCATGAGGTAAGTTTTAGGTAGAGTTTGCATAATAATTTAGTCCCCCAGTCTCTGAGCTCCACCTGCCCTGAGGTAAGCACTCAGCAGCATTAGAATACTAATTTTGCCGCAACCATTATCCAGCTTCTTCCATAAGGTAAGTACCTGGTGGAGTTAGAATATTCATTTTGCCCCTAGTCTTTGTCAAGCCTCTGCCCTGCGTTAAGTAACTAGCGGTCTTAGAATAGTAATTTTTCCACCCTGTCTCTGTCCAGCACTTGCCCTGAGGTAAGTACCCAGTGGAGTTAGAATAGTAATTTGACCCCCCTGTCACTGTCCAGCACCTTCCCTGAAGCAAAATACCCAGTGGAGTTAGAATCAAGCACCTGCTCTTAGGTAAGTATCCGGTAGAGTTAGAATGGTAACTTGCCCCCGTCACAGTCCAGCACCTGCCCTGAGATTAGTTCCCCAGCAGAGTTAGTATTGTAATTTTGCCACCCAGTCACTGTCCAGCACCTGCCCTGAGGTAAGTACCTGGTGGAGTTAGAATATTCATTTTGCCCCTAGTCTCTGTCCAGCCTCTGCCCTGCGTTAAGTAAACAGCGGAGTTAGAATAGTAATTTTACCACCCTGTCTCTGTCCAGCACTTGCCCTGAGGTAATTACCCGGCAGAGTTAGAATAATAATATTGTTCCCCAGTGACTGTCCAGCACCTGCCCTGAGGTAAGTATCCGGTGGAGTTGTTATAGTCATTTTTGTCTCCAATTCCTGCTCAGCACCTGCACTGAGGTAAGCACCCAGCGAAGTTAGAATAGTCACCCTCCCCAGTCAGTGTGCAGCATCTTACCTGAGATAAGTAATCAATGGAGTTAGACTAATAATGTTGTCCCCAGTCTCTGTCCAGCACCTGCCCTGGGGTAAGTACCCGGCAGAGCTAGAATAATAATTTGGCCCCAGTCACTGTCCAGCACCTGCCCTGAGCTAAGTACCCGGCAGAGATAGAATAGTAATTCCCCCCAGTCACTGTCCAGCTCCTTCTCTGAGGTAAGTACCAGCAGTGTTAGAATAGTGATTTGCCCCCCGTCTCTGTCCAGCGCCTGGCCTGCGGTAAGTACCCAGTGGAGTTTGAATATTAATTGTGTCCCGCTGTTTCTTTCTAGCTCATGCTTTGAGGTAAGTCCTCAACAGAGTTAGCATGAGGTAAGTTTTAGGTGGAGTTAGAATAATAATTTTGTCCCCCTGTCTCTGAGCTCCACCTGCCCTGAGTTAAGTTCACAGCAGCATTAGAATAGTAATTTTGCCCCAACCATTATCCAGCTTCTTCCATAAGGTAAGTACCTGGTGGAGTTAGAATATTCATTTTGCCCCTAGTCTTTGTCCAACATCTGCCCTGCGTTAAGTAACTAGCGGTGCTCGAATAGTAATTTTACCACCCTGTCTCTGTCCAGCACTTGCCCTGAGGAAAGTACCCAGTGGAGTTAGAATAGTAATTTTGCCCCCTGTCACTGTTCAGCACCTTCCCCGAAGCAAAATACCCAGTGGAGTTAGAATAAAGCACCTGCTCTTAGGTAAGTATACAGTAGAGTTAGAATAGTAACTTGTCCCCCGTCACAGTCTAGCACCTGCCCTGAGATTAGTTCCCCAGCAGAGTTAGCATAGTAATTTTCCACCCAGTCACTGTCCAGCACCTTTCCTGAGGTAAGTACCTGGTGGAGTTAGAATATTTATTTTGCCGCTAGTCTCTGTCCAGCCTCTGGCCTGCGTTAAGTAAACAGCGGAGTTAGAATAGTAATTTTACCGCACTATCTCTGTCCAGCACTTGCCCTGAGATAAGTACCCGGCAGAGTTAGAATAATAATTTTGTTACCCAGTCACTGTCCAACACCTGCTCTGATGTAAGTACCCGGTGCAGTTGTTATAGTCATTTTGGCCTCCAATCCCTGCTCAGCACCTGCACTGCGGTAAGCACCCAGCGAAGTTAGAATAGTCACCCTCCCCAGTCATTGTCCAACATCTTCCCTGAGATAAGTAATCAATGGAGTTAGACTAATAATGTTGTCCCTAGTCTCTGTCCAGCACCTGCCCTGAGGTAAGTACCCGGCAGAGCTAGAAGAGTAATTTGGCCACAGTCACTGTCCAGCACCTACCCTGAGCTAAGTACCCGGCAGAGATAGAATAGTAATTCCCCCCAAGTCACTGTCCAGCACCTTCTCTGAGGTAAGTACCAGCAGCGTTAGAATAGTGATTTGCCCCCCCAGTCTCTTTCCAGCACCTGGCCTGTGGTAAGTACCCAGTCGAGTTTGAATATTAATTATGTCCCGCTGTTTCTTTCTGGCTCATGCCCTGAGGTAACTACTCAGTAGAGTTAGCATGAGGTAAGTTTTAGGTGGAGTTAGAATAATAATTTTGTCCCCCAGTCTCTGAGCTCCACCTGCCCTGAGGTAAGTACCCAGCAGCATTAGAATAGTAATTTTGCCCCAACCATTATCCAGCTTCTTCCATAAGGTAAGTACCTGGTGGAGTTAGAATATTCATTTTGCCCCTAGTCTCTGTCCAGCCTCTGCCCTGCATTAAGTAATTAGCAGTGTTAGAATCGTAATTTTACCACCCTGTCTCTATCCAGCACTTGCCCTGAGGTAAGTACCCCATGGAGTTAGAATAGTAATTGTGCCCCCCTGTCCAGCACCTTCCCTGAAGCAAAATACCCAGTGGAGTAGGAATCAAGCACCTGCTCTTGGGTAAGTATCCGGTAGAGTTAGAATAGTAATTTTGCCCCGTCACAGTCCAGCACCTGCCCTCCGATTAGTTCCCCAGCAGAGTTAGTATAGTAATTTTGCTCCCCAGTCACTGTCCAGCACCAGCCCTGAGGTAAGTACCTGGTGGAGTTAGAATATTCATTTTGCCCATAGTCTCTGTCTAGCCTCTGCCCTGCATTAAGTAACTGCAAAAACAACAATTGATGGACAGAATGTAGAACAATGTCATACATTCACCCCAGTACAGAGATCTGGGCCTAAATCCATCGTTTTTTTGCTCACCATGCCGTTCCAGTTTGAACCCAGCCATATGCAAATCAGTCTTGACCCTGTGCCTCATGGGAACAGTCCACACCGAACTGCCAAGCCAGGTCCTCCCTGGACTGGAAACAAGCATCCTAGGACCGGTTTCTGGCATTTCAGCCGTCTTCAGCCAGGCTTGCTTGATTTTCAGTGGCATGTAGAGCAAGGGACCCACGTCTGGGCATACCCTTTCCACTCGGGGTGACAAATGCAAAAACAACAATTGATGGACAGAATGTAGAACAATGTCATACATTCACCCCAGTACAGAGATCTGGGCCTAAATCCATCGTTTTTTTGCTCACCATGCCGTTCCAGTTTGAACCCAGCCATATGCAAATCAGTCTTGACCCTGTGCCTCATGGGAACAGTCCACACCGAACTGCCAAGCCAGGTCCTCCCTGGACTGGAAACAAGCATCCTAGGACCGGTTTCTGGCATTTCAGCCGTCTTCAGCCAGGCTTGCTTGATTTTCAGTGGCATGTAGAGCAAGGGACCCACGTCTGGGCATACCCTTTCCACTCGGGGTGACAAATGCAAAAACAACAATTGATGGACAGAATGTAGAACAATGTCATACATTCACCCCAGTACAGAGATCTGGGCCTAAATCCATCGTTTTTTTGCTCACCATGCCGTTCCAGTTTGAACCCAGCCATATGCAAATCAGTCTTGACCCTGTGCCTCATGGGAACAGACCACACCGAACTGCCAAGCCAGGTCCTCCCTGGACTGGAAACAAGCATCCTAGGACCGGTTTCTGGCATTTCAGCCGTCTTCAGCCAGGCTTGCTTGATTTTCAGTGGCATGTAGAGCAAGGGACCCACGTCTGGGCATACCCTTTCCACTCGGGGTGACAAATGCAAAAACAACAATTGATGGACAGAATGTAGAACAATGTCATACATTCACCCCAGTACAGAGATCTGGGCCTAAATCCATCGTTTTTTTGCTCACCATGCCGTTCCAGTTTGAACCCAGCCATATGCAAATCAGTCTTGACCCTGTGCCTCATGGGAACAGTCCACACCGAACTGCCAAGCCAGGTCCTCCCTGGACTGGAAACAAGCATCCTAGGACCGGTTTCTGGCATTTCAGCCGTCTTCAGCCAGGCTTGCTTGATTTTCAGTGGCATGTAGAGCAAGGGACCCACGTCTGGGCATACCCTTTCCACTCGGGGTGACAAATGCAAAAACAACAATTGATGGACAGAATGTAGAACAATGTCATACATTCACCCCAGTACAGAGATCTGGGCCTAAATCCATCGTTTTTTTGCTCACCATGCCGTTCCAGTTTGAACCCAGCCATATGCAAATCAGTCTTGACCCTGTGCCTCATGGGAACAGTCCACACCGAACTGCCAAGCCAGGTCCTCCCTGGACTGGAAACAAGCATCCTAGGACCGGTTTCTGGCATTTCAGCCGTCTTCAGCCAGGCTTGCTTGATTTTCAGTGGCATGTAGAGCAAGGGACCCACGTCTGGGCATACCCTTTCCAATCGGGGTGACAAATGCAAAAACAACAATTGATGGACAGAATGTAGAACAATGTCATACATTCACCCCAGTACAGAGATCTGGGCCTAAATCCATCGTTTTTTTGCTCACCATGCCGTTCCAGTTTGAACCCAGCCATATGCAAATCAGTCTTGACCCTGTGCCTCATGGGAACAGTCCACACCGAACTGCCAAGCCAGGTCCTCCCTGGACTGGAAACAAGCATCCTAGGACCGGTTTCTGGCATTTCAGCCGTCTTCAGCCAGGCTTGCTTGATTTTCAGTGGCATGTAGAGCAAGGGACCCACGTCTGGGCATACCCTTTCCACTCGGGGTGACAAATGCAAAAATAACAATTGATGGACAGAATGTAGAACAATGTCATACATTCACCCCAGTACAGAGATCTGGGCCTAAATCCATCGTTTTTTTGCTCACCATGCCGTTCCAGTTTGAACCCAGCCATATGCAAATCAGTCTTGACCCTGTGCCTCATGGGAACAGTCCACACCGAACTGCCAAGCCAGGTCCTCCCTTGACTGGAAACAAGCATCCTAGGACCGGTTTCTGGCATTTCAGCCGTCTTCAGCCAGGCTTGCTTGATTTTCAGTGGCATGTAGAGCAAGGGACCCACGTCTGGGCATACCCTTTCCACACGGGGTGACAAATGCAAAAACAACAATTGATGGACAGAATGTAGAACAATGTCATACATTCACCCCAGTACAGAGATCTGGGCCTAAATCCATCGTTTTTTTGCTCACCATGCCGTTCCAGTTTGAACCCAGCCATATGCAAATCAGTCTTGACCCTGTGCCTCATGGGAACAGTCCACACCGAACTGCCAAGCCAGGTCCTCCCTGGACTGGAAACAAGCATCCTAGGACCGGTTTCTGGCATTTCAGCCGTCTTCAGCCAGGCTTGCTTGATTTTCAGTGGCATGTAGAGCAAGGGCTGGACTGTTCCCATGAGGCACAGGGTCAAGACTGATTTGCATATGGCCATGTCTAAACTGGGGTGGTGTAGTGGGCAAAAGAACGATGGATTTAACCCAGATCTCTTGACTGGGGGAGAATGTCTGCATTGTCAGCATTCCGTCCATCAATTGTTTGTTGTAACGCTTTTCGCCCTAAGTGGGATGGGTATTCCCAGACGTGGGACCCGTGCTCACTACGCCACTGGAGTCAAGCTATCCTGGCTGATGACAGCTGATAGCCAGAAACCGGTCCTAGGATGCTTGATTCCGGTCCAGGGAAGACATGGCTTGGCAGTTCGGGCTGGACTGTTCCCATGAGGCACAGGGTCAAGACTGATTTGCATATGGCCATGTCTAAACTGGGGTGGTGTAGTGGGCAAAAGAACGATGGATTTAACCCAGATCTCTTGACTGGGGGAGAATGTCTGCATTGTCAGCATTCCGTCCATCAATTGTTTGTTGTAACGCTTTTCGCCCTAAGTGGGATGGGTATTCCCAGACGTGGGACCCGTGCTCACTACGCCACTGGAGTCAAGCTATCCTGGCTGATGACAGCTGATAGCCAGAAACCGGTCCTAGGATGCTTGATTCCGGTCCAGGGAAGACATGGCTTGGCAGTTCGGGCTGGACTGTTCCCATGAGGCACAGGGTCAAGACTGATTTGCATATGGCCATGTCTAAACTGGGGTGGTGTAGTGGGCAAAAGAACGATGGATTTAACCCAGATCTCTTGACTGGGGGAGAATGTCTGCATTGTCAGCATTCCGTCCATCAATTGTTTGTTGTAACGCTTTTCGCCCTAAGTGGGATGGGTATTCCCAGACGTGGGACCCGTGCTCACTACGCCACTGGAGTCAAGCTATCCTGGCTGATGACAGCTGATAGCCAGAAACCGGTCCTAGGATGCTTGATTCCGGTCCAGGGAAGACATGGCTTGGCAGTTCGGGCTGGACTGTTCCCATGAGGCACAGGGTCAAGACTGATTTGCATATGGCCATGTCTAAACTGGGGTGGTGTAGTGGGCAAAAGAACGATGGATTTAACCCAGATCTCTTGACTGGGGGAGAATGTCTGCATTGTCAGCATTCCGTCCATCAATTGTTTGTTGTAACGCTTTTCGCCCTAAGTGGGATGGGTATTCCCAGACGTGGGACCCGTGCTCACTACGCCACTGGAGTCAAGCTATCCTGGCTGATGACAGCTGATAGCCAGAAACCGGTCCTAGGATGCTTGATTCCGGTCCAGGGAAGACATGGCTTGGCAGTTCGGGCTGGACTGTTCCTATGAGGCACAGGGTCAAGACTGATTTGCATATGGCCATGTCTAAACTGGGGTGGTGTAGTGGGCAAAAGAACGATGGATTTAACCCAGATCTCTTGACTGGGGGAGAATGTCTGCATTGTCAGCATTCCGTCCATCAATTGTTTGTTGTAACGCTTTTCGCCCTAAGTGGGATGGGTATTCCCAGACGTGGGACCCGTGCTCACTACGCCACTGGAGTCAAGCTATCCTGGCTGATGACAGCTGATAGCCAGAAACCGGTCCTAGGATGCTTGATTCCGGTCCAGGGAAGACATGGCTTGGCAGTTCGGGCTGGACTGTTTCCATGAGGCACAGGGTCAAGACTGATTTGCATATGGCCATGTCTAAACTGGGGTGGTGTAGTGGGCAAAAGAACGATGGATTTAACCCAGATCTCTTGACTGGGGGAGAATGTCTGCATTGTCAGCATTCCGTCCATCAATTGTTTGTTGTAACGCTTTTCGCGCTAAGTGGGATGGGTATTCCCAGACGTGGGACCCGTGCTCACTACGCCACTGGAGTCAAGCTATCCTGGCTGATGACAGCTGATAGCCAGAAACCGGTCCTAGGATGCTTGATTCCGATCCAGGGACGACATGGCTTGGCAGTTCGGGCTGGACTGTTCCCATGAGGCACAGGGTCAAGACTGATTTGCATATGGCCATGTCTAAACTGGGGTGGTGTAGTGGGCAAAAGAACGATGGATTTAACCCAGATCTCTTGACTGGGGGAGAATGTCTGCATTGTCAGCATTCCGTCCATCAATTGTTTGTTGTAACGCTGCATTAAGTAACTAGCGGAGTTAGAATAGTAATTTTACCACCGTGTCTCTGTCCAGCACTTGCCCTGAGGTAAGTACCCGGCAGAGTTAGAATAATAATTTTGTTCCCCAGTCACTCTCCAGCACCTGCCCTGAGGTAAATACCCGGTGGAGTTGTTATAGTCATTTTTGCCTCCAATCCCTGTTCAGCACCTGCACTGAGGTAAACACCCAGCGAAGTTAGAATAGTCACCCTCCCCAGTCAGTGTCCAGTATCTTCCCTGAGATAAGTCATCAATGGAGTTAGACTAATAATGTTGTCCCCAGTCTCTGTCCAGCACCTTCCCTGAGAATAGTTCCCAGGCAGAGTTAGTATAGCAATTTTGCCCCCCAGTCACTGTCCAGCACCTGCCCTGAGGTAAGTACCTGGAGGAGTCAGAATATTCATTTTGCCCCTAGTCTCTGTCCAACCTCTGCCCTGTGTTAAGTAAATAGCGGAGTTAGAATCACAATTTTATGGCCCTGTCTCTGTCCAGCACTTGCCCTGAGGTTAGTACCCCGTAGAGTTAGAACAGTAATTTTGCCCCTCAGTCACTGGCCAGCACCTTCCCTGTAGTAAATACCCAGTGGAGGTACAATCAAGCACCTGCTCTTTTGTAAGTACCCGTCAGTGTTAGAATAATAATTTTGTTTCCCAGTCACTGTCCAGTACCTGCCCTGAGGTAAGTACCCGGTGGAGTTGTTATAGTAATTTTTGCCTCTAATCCCTGTTCAGCACCTGCACTGAGGTAAGCACCCAGCGAAGTTAGAATAGTCACCCTCCCCAGTCAGTGTCCAGAAATCTTCCCTGAGATAAGTAGTCAATGTAGTTAGACTAATAATGTTGTCCCCAGTCTCTGTCCGGCACCTGCCCTAAGATAAGTAGCCCGCAGAGCTAGAATAGTAATTTGGTCACTGTCCAGCACCTGCCCTGAGCTAAGTACCCAGCAGAGATAGAATAGTAATCCCCCCCCCCAGTCACTGTCCAGTATCTTCTCAGAGGTAAGTACCGGCAGAGTTAGAATAGTGATTTGCCCCCCCAGTCTCTGTCCAGCACCTGGCCTGCCGTAAGTACCCAGACGAGTTTGAATATTAATTATGTCCCGCTGTTTCTTTCTAGCTCATGCCCTGAGGTAAGTATTCAGCTGAGTAAGCATGAGGTAAGTTTTAGGTAGAGTTTGCATAATAATTTAGTCCCCCAGTCTCTGAGCTCCACCTGCCCTGAGGTAAGCACTCAGCAGCATTAGAATACTAATTTTGCCGCAACCATTATCCAGCTTCTTCCATAAGGTAAGTACCTGGTGGAGTTAGAATATTCATTTTGCCCCTAGACTCTGTCCAGCCTCTGCCCTGTGTTAAGTAACTAGCCGTGTTAGAATAGTAATTTTACCACCCTGTCTCTGTCCAGCACTTGCCCTGAGGTAAGTACCCCGTGGAGTTAGAATAGTAATTTTGCCCCTCTGTCACTGTCCAGCACTTTCCCTGAAGCAAATACCCAGTGGAGTTTGAATCAAGCACCTGCTCTTGGGTAAGTATCCGGTATATTTAGAATAGTAATTTTGCCCCCCGTTACAGTCCAGCACCTGCCCTGAGATTAGTTCCCCAGCAGAGTTAGTATAGTAATTTTTCCACCAGTCACTGTCCAGCACCTGCCCTGAGGTAAGTACCTGGTGGAGTTAGAATATTCATTTTGCCCCTAGTCGCTGTCCAGCCTCTGCCCTGCGTTAAGTAACTAGCGGAGTTAGAATAGTAATTTTACCGCCCTGTTTCTGTCCAGCACTTGCCCTGAGGAAAAGTACCCGGCAGAGTTAGAATAATAATTTTGTTCCCCAGTCACTGTCCAGCACCTGCCCTGAGGTAAGTACCCGGTGGAGTTGTTATAGTCATTTTTGCCTCCAATCCCTGTTCAACACCTGCACTGAGGTAAGCACCCAGGGAAGTTAGAATAGTCGCCCTCCCCATGTCAGTGTCCAGCATCTTCCCTGAGATAAGTAATCAATGGAGTTAGACCAATAATGTTGTCACCAGTCTCTGTGCAGCACCTGCCCTGAGGTAAGTACCCGGCAGAGCTAGAATAGTAATTTGGCCCCAGTCACTGTCCAGCACCTGCCGTGAGCTAAGTACTCGGCAGAGATAGAATAGTAATTCCCCCCATTCACTGTCCAGCACCTTCTCTGAGGTAAGTACCAGCAGCGTTAGAATAGTGATTTGCCCCCCCAGTCTCTGTCCAGCACCTGGCCTGCGGTAAGTACACAGTCGAGTTTGAATATTAATTATGTCCCGCTGTTTCTTTCTAGCTCATGTCCTGAGGTAAGTACTCAGCAGATTTAGCATGAGGTAAGTTTTAGGTGGAGTTAGAATAATCATTTTGTCCCCCAGTCTCTGAGCTCCACCTGCCATGAGGTAAGTACCCAGCAGCATTAGAATAGTAATTTTGCCCCAACCATTATCCAGCTTCTTCAGGTAAGTACCTGGTGGAGTTAGAATATTCATTTTCCCCCTGGTCTCTGTCCAGCCTCTGCCCTGCGTTAAGTAACTAGCAGTGTTAGAATAGTAATTTTACCACCCTGTCTCTGTCCAGCACTTGCCCTGAGGTAAGTACCCCTTGGAGTTAGAATAGCAATGTTGCCCCCCTGTCCAGCACCTTCCCTGAAGCAAAATACCAAGTAGAGTAGGAATCAAGCACCTGCTCTTGGGTAAGTATCCGGTAGAGTTAGAAAAGTAATTTTGCCCCCGTCACAGTCCAGCACCTGCCCTCAGATTAGTTCCCCAGCAGAGTTAGTATAGTAATGTTGCCCCCCAGTTACTGTCCAGCACCAGCCCTGAGGTAAGTACCTGGTGGTGTTAGAATATTCATCTTGCCCCTAGTCTCTGTCCAGCCTCTGACCTGCGTTAAGTAACTAGCTGAGTTAGAATAGTCATTTTAACGCCCTGTCTCTGTCCAGCACTTGCCCTGAGGTTAGTACCCCGTGGAGTTAGAATAGTAATTTTGCCCCCCAGTCACTGTCTAGCACCTTCCCTGTAGTTAATTACCAGTGGAGTTACAATCAAGCACCTGCTGTTATGTAAGTACCCAGCAGAGTTAGAATAATAATTTTGTTCCCCAGTCACTGTCCAGCACCTGCCCTGAAGTAAGTACCCGGTGGAGTTGTTATAGTCATTTTTGCCTCCAATCCCTGTTCTGCACCTGCACTGAGGTAAGCACCCAGCGAAGTTAGAATAGTCACCCTCCCCAGTCAGTGTCCAGCATCTTCCCTGAGATAAGTAATCAATGGAGTTAGACTAATAATGTTGTCCCCAGTCTCTGTCCAGCACCCGCCCTGAGGTAAGTACCCGGCAGAGCTAGAATAGTAATCCCCCCATTCACTGTCCAGCACCTTCTCTGAGGTAAGTACCAGCAGCATTAGAATAGTGATTTGCCCCCCAGTCTCTGTCCAGCACCTGGCCTGCGGTAAGTCCCCAGTCGAGTTTGAATATGAATTATGTCCCGCTTTTTTTTTCTAGCTCATGCCCTGAGGTAAATACTCAGCAGAGTTAGGATGAGGTAAGTTTTAGGTGGAGTTTGAATAATAATTTAGTCCCCCAGTTTCTGAGCTCCACCTGCCCTGAGGCAAGCACCCAGCAGCATTAGAATACTAATTTTGCCCCAACCATTATCCAGCTTCTTCCATAAGGTAAGTACCTGGTGGAGTTAGAATATTCATTTTGCCCCTATTCTCTGTCCAGCCTCTGCCCTGTGTTAAGTAACTAGCGGTGTTAGAATATTCATTTTACCACCCTGTCTCTGTCCAGCACTTGCCCTGAGGTAAGTACCCCGTTGAGTTAGAATAGTAATTTTGCCCCCCCTGTCACTGTCCAGCACCTTCCCTGTAGTAAATACCCAGTGGAGATACAATCAAGCACCTGCTCTTGAAGAACCAGAACCTTTTGGGTCTGGCGGCGCAGGGTACGCCTTAATCTCCTAGGTTCTCCTGCTCAGCTACACAGAGACACGGGGACACTCCGTCGGCGTAAAAGATCAGATTTTATTAGCTGCAGCTAGTACAGTTGTCCTAGAAGTACACACGGTATGTTCTCAGGAGACTGCCACTTCACTCCGTGGCGCACAATCTTTTATAGGTCATACGTGAAATATACATTAACCAAGAACACACCTAAAGCATATAGAAAGAGCCAATAAGAAAGGTTGGAAAAACAGAACAGAACCAATTGGAAAGGTTTGAAAACAAAGTATCGGGTAACTCAAAGAGCCTCTCCTCCAACTGTGTTTGTCACCCCTCCCCAAGAACTAATTCATTAACAGGTTTGTGGGCGACTCGCAGGTGACGAGATATGTTTGTGTGTTTTGGAGGACAGTTGTGAAACAAGAGAATACGAACAGAAGACAGCGAAGGCCAGACGATAATATAAAGTCAGAAGAGAATAGTGTGAACCAACAGATAGTTGAGACAGGGATTAGAAAACCAGACAGGGATTAGTGTACTCGGCCAGTGCTAACATCAGTCTTTGTAAATAGAGGCAGAAGGCTTATTTCGACACGAAGCTGCAGAAAAAGCAGAAAAGACTATGTTCGCCGTACTGCCTGAGTGAGGACAACACAAAATGGCGGCGGAGCACAAAATGGCGGGTCGATTCGATCACGATTGAAAATCGAATTTCCTCAGACCCTCCTTTTGCCAGAATTCAGGCAAGATACATAGACTCACATTAATCTGAGTCAATGTCGATGGCCATGAGGTCATCGAGCTGTTGCTGTAGCATCATTCTAATATTCTCTGTTACTTGGGGTTTGGGTTTAGGAATGCACATAGTAGCACACAGGTCACAGACGGCGGGACCACAGTGCATACAAAGGCAACAAGAGAAAATGATGGTCAAAACTACTCCAAGGAATGTCAATACCTTCCAACCCCATTTGGACAGTAGTCCCCAAAACCACTACAATAATGATCAATCTCCTTCGTCCTGGTGAATCGACTCAGAGATTCTATGTAACTTAGAGATAGCTTGGTATACTGTCGGAGCATCATCAGGTATGAAAATACAGCAACTTGGCCCAATCAATTTGCACACTCCACCACGATCCGCAAGAACAAAGTCTAAGGCAACTCGGTTTTGTAAAGTCATAAGACGATCTGCCTGTAGTTCTGCCGTGATATTACTTAAGGCTCCTACAGTGATGTCTATTGTGGTTTCTACGACACGAACCAGTTGCCTTATATTTCTGCTGTTGGCCATCTGATCCCAAAAAGGAAGAAATCCTTTGAGGAAATCTCCTCCCTCTTGTCCTGCTGTGTCTTTGAAGTCAATAATCCCTCTGCCATATCTGTTTCGATGATGATTTGCAGAAGCGGTGGATGTAGGGGGAAGAAGGAAGGCTATATAACAGGTACCAGAAAAACCAGTTGGCAACCACGTGTAAGCCCTATCGTGGCAGATAAAATACGTGCCTTGGGATGGTACTAGAGGAGGCGAGTTCTGAGAGGAGTAGACGTATGTGTGGGAACAGTTGTCTCTTTGTACGGTGTCAGTAGACTGACCATTTATTTGCAGACAGAAATTTCCCTGCTGAGGAATAGTCCAAATCGGTGGAGATTTCCCTTGTTTTACCTTATCACTAACGCTAGTGACATAACGGGTGACGTTCCAGTTGGTGTACGCTTTTCTTTCGTCAACGGAAATCTTACTATTTTTCATGATTTTAGCCATAGCTACCATTCCCTTTATCAATGAGCTATGACTGAAATCCGGACCACCAATATATGAACTAACGGATCGTCTGAATTTGCTTTGGTAGGCATTGGAGAAAATAACAAAATAAGCCCAAGCAGAACCCTCATAAGAAAACGGAAGAACTAAATACGGCATTCCTTTTTCTGTGGTATGTGGCATAAGTCCACACACCCAACAGTCAGTTGTATTGATCACTAATTGGTGTTGATGTAATAACTGGACAAATGAATTGTTGTAATACTCGGTTCTTCTAATGAGTTCATGCTGAGGAAGGGTATGAAATAGATGTGGAGAGACAGTAGAAGATGACAAAGAGGTAGAATGAGAGACAACTTTTTGCTGCAGAGCGTAAATAATCCAACTTATACACGCCAAAAGAATACACAGTAATATAATGATACACAAGGTTATACTAAAATGACTGTACATTAATTTACAGAATTCTTTCTTCATTTTATCCTTTCTCTCTCTTTTCCCTAATGTAGTTTCCATCTTTCTAATGGATGCTCACGGCAATCTTCCTCAATCACTTAATTATGATTATCTGCCGTCCTATGACACTGCAAGTCCTGCAGGCCTATTGCCACTACTCAGGTCACAATCAAGACTCCTACCGTGACCCTGCAACCGGGATAGAATACTACATAGGAGAGAAAAAATCTTAAGTGTTCTTCAGTCTAGGTCTTAAGTTATAGTGTTCTTTGTCAGGTCCAGTTTGGTCTCGGAACAATGTTCTCGGATTTGTCGTATTCAAGCGACGATGTGGTGTTATTGCTTCCTGAAGAATGTCGTCGTCCTCTTTCTCAGACAATGTTCCATTCAGGCGTGCATCACTGAAAGGTACAAATCATGGAACCTTCTTGCTCTCGGAGTCACTAATGCCCTTATGCATCCATTGATCAAAGGGTAGGGGCAAAGGCACTTTCTCACAATGCACGCCGTGAATCCAGTTTTTCTTTCCTTCGACCTTCACTGATGTTCTCGTGGTGAGGAGAACCAACCGAGGCTCCCTCCACCTGGGCTCCAAATTTTTCGTCCTTTGGAAGTTTTTTATGCAGACCCAGTCACCTGGTCAGATGGAATGACCTGGGTCTGTGGAGGCCTCCGGCAAAGCACTCTGAACCTATTGATGGAGAACACGCAATTTAGTTGTAAGTTCATCAAGTAATCAATCAACATTGGATATGGCAAGCCTGAGTATTTCTTAGGGCGAGGGACTCCCCATATATTAGCTGGGCGTCCAAACACCACTTCGTAAGGGCTAAGTCCCAAACGAGAGTGTACAGCAGTTCTGGTGGATAGAAGAGCTAATGGTAAGGCATTGGGCCAATTAAGTCCTGTACTAGCCTGCACTTTCGCTAACTTTAGCTTTAAGGTTCCATTGTAACATTCCACTAAACCCGCTGATTGTGGATGGTTTGTCGCATGAAACTTTTGCTTGATACCAAGTCCCGCACAAACTTTCTGCATGACTTGGCCCACAAATTCGCTTCCATTGTCACTCCAGACAATGTGCGGCAAACCAAACCTGGGAAAGAATTATTTCAGTAGAACTTTGGCTGTGGATAAGGCTGTATTGTCTTTTAGAGGGTATGCTTCTATCCACCTAGAGAAAGCGCATACTACCACCAGAACATATTTGAGGTTGTTGCATCGTTCCATATGAATGTAATCGATTTGCAACACCTCAAATGGATATGTCGGAGGAGCAAAGTGACCCGCTGGAGTTGGGGTTCCCTTTCCCGGATTGTACATCAAACAAATGATACAATGTTTTACTACATTGTCTGCACACTTTGGGATTCCGTCATTTTGCCACACTGGAGCCAGAAGTTTACATATACCTTTCGCACTTAAGTGGGCTGGACCATGTGCCATAGTAACTACTGGGAGTACATAGGCATCTGGTAACAGCCAACGTTGATGTTCAGATAATTCCACCCAACATCCCATCTCATCTAACATTCCCGTACTTTCTTTCCACTTACTCAATTCTTTCTCTGTAGCCTCTTCTTGAATCGACCTTACACTTTCTACTGTATCCTCATACATTCCTCTCTCTCTAACCCAGTTCGCAGGACCCGCAACATACATTCAACTTGTAGCATCTCTCGCTGTCTTTTTCGCTACTTCATCTGCAAATGCATTTCCTCGACCAACATCATCTGTAATCTTCTTGTGTGCACTGCACTTCACAATTGCTATCTGAGCAGGTAAAGAAAGTGACTCAAGAAGGTCAGTCACCAACTGACCATGTTGTATTTTAGTGCCATGTGAAGTAAGTAATCCCCTCTCTTTCCAAAGACGCCCAAAATTAAACGCCACACCAAACGCATACTGACTGTCAGTATACACATTCACTCTTTTTCCTTTTGACAACACACATGCTCTTGTTAAAGTTATCAGTTCTGCTGCTTTAGCTGAATTGTGTCTGATACGAGCTGTTTCCACAACTGTACGTAAAGTAGTAACAGCATAGGCTGAAACTGTACCTCCATTAGGAAGCTTAAAGCAAGAACCATCCACCCATAGAATTCCATCTGGATTTTCTTGCGGCGTATCTTTCAAGTCAATTCTTCCTTTTGTCTCTTCCTCAGTACGGAGGAAACAATCATGTTGTTTTTCATCGTTTTTATCTACTGGAAGAGGCAACAAAGTAGCTGGATTTAAAGTGTTACATCGTTTGATGTGCACATGACTAGCCAAAAGTGTCAACTCATATCCAGACAAACGATCACTCGTAAGATGCTGTGTTTTCGTTCGATTTAGTAAGGTATCCACTGCATGCGGCACCATAACAATAAGTGTGTTATCTAACACTACTCCAGCAGACTGTCGAATAGAAATTGCTGCTGCTGCTGTCGCTTTAAGGCAACTAGGCAATGCTTTAGCTACCGGATCTAACGTAGCTGAAAAATATGCACATGGTCGCTGTTTGTCTCCAAAACGCTGCGTTAAAACTGACAACGCACAACCTTCTTTTTCATGAACATATAGAGTAAATGGCTTACTGTAACCGGGAGTACCCAATACAGGAGCAGAACATAGCGCAGCACGCAAGCCAGTGAAACTCTTCTGACATTCGTCAGTCCATGGAAGGGGCTGAGGTGTATCTTTCAAAGTAAGTGCCAACAGAGGTTTGGCCAACAGAGAGAAGTTAGGGATCCACTGCCTACAATAAGAAGTAATGCCCAGGAAGGCACGTACCTCTCTTTGTGTGGATGGCACAGACATTTGCGCAATCGCCTGAATTCGTTCTGGGGTTAATCGTCGTCCCTCCTTTGATAGGAGATGACCTAAGTATGTAACCTCTCGACGAACATATTGTAGTTTGGAAGGTGAAACCTTATGATTCAGATTAAACAAATGGCGTAACAATGCAACAGTCACATTTTTGCAAATATCTTCTGAATCAGCGGCGATCAACAAATCGTCCATGTACTGGATAAGAACAGCACCAGACGGCAAATGAAAAGTATCAAGATCACATTTTAAAGCTTGACTGTAAATAGAGGGACTTTCACAATAGCCCTGAGGTGCGCGCTTGAACCGGAAGCTTCGGCCTCCAAGAGAGAAGCCAAAAATATCTCTACTTTCTTCTGCAATGGGAATACTAAAGAAAGCATTCTTTAGATCGATAACAGAAAACCAAGTCGCTGTGGAAGGTATCATTGTCAACAGAGCAGTGATATCTGGGACAACAGGAAATTGTGGTACAACAATTTTGTTTACCTCTCGAAGATCAATTACGAAACGATATACAGGTGGCTGAGAAGGATCAGTGCGTTTAAGAACAGGAAGAATAGGACTATTGCATATGTTTCCTCTCGTTTCTTCAACCACACCCTTCTGAATCAAATCATGAATGATTTCCAAAAGTGCTTTTTCACCTTCAGTAGAAATTCTATACTGTGGAATACGAGGCAATTCAACATTAGGCTTGAGAGTGACAACATAAGGTGGAATCTCAAGACAGCCCACATCGTTCGGACCCGTGGCCCAAAGCGTTGCCGGAAGAGAAAGTAATTCAGGTGGAAATTGATCTTTGGACAAATACATTGGAGAAATTAATTTCTGTCGTAAAGTAAGATGTACACAAGAAGGAGAACAGTATATCGTAGCATGCATTCTTTTCAATAAGTCCAATCCCAACAGATTCTCACCGCAACCATTCGTCAAAAGAAGCCGAGCTTCCAAATCATAAGGACCAATTGAAATGGGCAAAGGGCATGAAACCGGGTTATGAACAGGGGCGCCAGAAAATCCTACAGATACATTCATTAAGCCAGACAAAGGTGCCCCAGGGAGTTTAGAATGAGTGATAGAACTTCTCATCGCACCAGTATCTAAAAGAAATGGCTCTGAAACACCCATTGTAGTGACTTTAACATAAGGTCCATTCTGATCTACTGGAATCGACACAACTCCCTTACTTTGTCCATGGCTGTCCTAGTTAGCATGAAGACTTTCATTCCCGTCTTCAACATAACAATCCTCATTGTAATACTGTGTAGACCGAACGTTTTGCTGATCAAAGTAATTCACGGAATTAGAAGGAGGAAGGGAACGCTGTTCTTGGGTCAACATACCTCGACCTCTACCTGTTTGCTGACTGGAGGCCAGCACGACCTCGTTAAGCAGATGGTGTCCCATTTCGCTGCAATAAAACCGGACAACTATTCTTGAAGTGACGTTCCTCTCTACAATAGGCACATTGATTAGGACCTAACAAAGGTCGCGGAGTATATGGCTCAGGCTTTTGATACACCCTCTGAAACTGCGGAGGCTGTTGAAACTAGGGCTGAGCATAACGAGGCGGATAAGCCTGTTGCAAGAGAACCTTAGTTTTTAATTCTTTAGTCTTTTTCTCTTGCTTATCTCTTTCTTCTTTATCTCTATTTTCATAATATTGAGCAGTAGCCAATATCTAGGCTGAAGAAGAAACAGCCCATGAACTTTCGGAGTCTTTCAACTTATGCGACAGCTCGGGAAGCAAATTAAATACGAACTTATACACAAATAATCGCTGTCCACCCTCTGTAGTCATATCTTGACCACTGTGATCAATGGATGTCTCCTCGAAACGAGTGAAGAAATCGGAGACACTCTCATCTTTCTTCTATTTACACGCGGCTAGTTTATCCCAGTTAACTCTCAAGGCAGGCATCATCGTTTTCATTAATGTTATAATCCTACCAGGGAGTTCTGAAATCAAAGCATCAGGCTTCGCACCACCCACTTGGTTTCTATCTGCGGCGATGATAGCATCCCAATTTCCACCTAATTCTTGGGCATGATTCTCTTTACGAATCCTAGCCCATAACGCTTGTGGAACTACATTCCCCATCAACATATCAATATCTGCTAAATTCATGATGTAGGCTTCAACAGTTTGTGACAATTCTTTATAATAGCCTGCAGGGTTCTTACGAGGATCCGGAAGTGAGCAGGAATAGGTGGAACGTTACTTGCTGCTGGAACCTCTTCTCTCCATACCAGAGGAACCTCTCTCATTGGATAATTTTTCAGTGTCAACCTAAATGAGGGATCGGAATCTAGAAAAGTCTGTGAGGAAAATAAGGTTCTAAAGGAAACAAGTGTCTTTACAGCGTCCTCAACCTTAGAACCCACAACGAGACCTTTATCAAAATTAGCCTGAATGTCTAACAAACAGACCCTGAGGAACCGAACCCAAGTCCATATCCTCCCATCCTTTAATAAGAGTATCGCACATAGCATTGAAAACATATCTCTGCGTAGGCGCATTCCACTGTAAGAAGGTAGGCATAATATCAGGTACACTATACCGAGGACCCTTTTTAATCCATTTACGAGCAAGAGAGTCCAACATTTCTCGTTCTTCGGAATCTGGGAACTGACTACGAGACTGTCTTCGAGAAAATGCCGGAGACACATTTAATGCCTCAAAGAAAGGAGATAAAAGACCAGAGACCGTTTCTGTGAGTCGTTTACGCATAGACGGAGAATTGGACATAAGAATAGGGGACAAAGTATTAGGCGAACTAACTGAAAAGGAATCGGTAATTACCGGAGGAGCAGAAGGCAAAGAAGACGAAGGCAAAGGAGTCGAAGGCAAGGCTGGCAGAGGCGGCAATACTTGAGGGGGCAAATGTGGAAGAGCCGGAGCAGGCGGAGGCGCAACTGGCGGCTGAACAGGCTGTAACAACTGGGGTGCATTAGCACCTTGTGCATAGGGCGGAGGCAATCTCAATAGGTGAGACATCAAGGAATCCTCTTCTAAATCCTTTCTTTTATCAGAGGGGGAAACTGGCAACATCGGATAGCATTTATCTATTATCATACGATGCTGTCTCTCTGAAATTTCCATCGCATTTTCGACTTCACCATCTTTAAACTGCTGAGCAGCCTGTATAATAGTCATACCCTGTGCTTTCTTATCTCGTTTTTCTTGCTTAATTTTCCTCTGTTTGGCTTCCTTACGCCAAAGGCGGATAGAGTCAATCTTTGCCGGTCGAGCTTTTCTTTTGAATAAAACTGCTTCCAAATTATCTAGTATGTCAGGCTCAAAACTACCATTTTCTGGCCATTTTAAAACACCATCATTCTTCGTGTATCGGATCCATACCTCATTAAAGGCGATGGGGCCAACACCATGTTTAGAATAGAGCTCATAAGTGGGAGTTCCAACCGAAGGAATCGGACAAGAGTCCTCAAGCAGGGAATCCCTATTACAACCAAAGCAACAAATTCTTCCAAACTTAGTCAGACCAGGCATCTCGTGATTTCACCGGACTGTTCACAAACATCAAGGGGCAAACTCAGTTTACGCAGCACAAATGCACTTACCCCTCGGCTTTGGCTATTGCAATAGTGAAATCTAAGGACCAGAGGAACTAAGGA
Organism: Triturus cristatus; assembly: GCF_964204655.1. Taxonomy (NCBI): domain Eukaryota; kingdom Metazoa; phylum Chordata; class Amphibia; order Caudata; family Salamandridae; genus Triturus; species Triturus cristatus. The sequence continues at coordinate 817,210,425 of NC_140585.1, read as the reverse complement.
ACCAAGAAACAAACAAAGGACCAAAAATTGTGGGCGCGACCCACCAAATACTTAACTAAGGATGTCTTCTTACGCCAACAGAGGCCCCGTCTATCGTCTCGCCTTACCATACATCATCGAAAGAGGGCCAAGGCAGGGCGGCAGTCAGGGCAGCAGTCGTCAGTAGCCGTCAGGAAGGAGTAACCGCGCTACAAAAGACCTTCGGACCACTTTAGACATACACGGGTCGCTTAATGTGGCTCGCGATTCCTCCAGAATTTTCTTGCGGGGTTCCTCATGACCTTCAGGCAGAACCACTACCTCTGAAGCCGCCTCACGTTGGGCGCCAGTTGAAGAACCAGAACCTTTTAGGTCTGGCGCCGCAGGGTACGCCTTAATCTCCTAGGTTCTCCTGCTCAGCTACACAGAGACACGGGGACACTCCGTCGGCGTAAAAGATCAGATTTTATTAGCTGCAGCTAGTACAGTTGTCCTAGAAGTACACACGGTATGTTCTCAGGAGACTGCCACTTCACTCCGTGGCGCACAATCTTTTATAGGTCATACGTGAAATATACATTAACCAAGAACACACCTAAAGCATATAGAAAGAGCCAATAAGAAAGGTTGGAAAAACAGAACAGAACCAATTGGAAAGGTTTGAAAACAAAGTATCGGGTAACTCAAAGAGCCTCTCCTCCAACTGTGTTTGTCACCCCTCCCCAAGAACTAATTCATTAAAAGGTTTGTGGTCGACTCGCAGGTGACGAGATACATTTGTGTGTTTTGGAGGACAGTTGTGAAACAAGAGAATACAAACAGAAGACAGCGAAGGCCAGACGATAAGATAAAGTCAGAAGAGAATAGTGTGAAACAACAAATGGTTGAGACAGGGATTAGAAAACCAGACAGGGATTAGTGTACTCGCCAGTGCTAACATCAGTCTTTGTAAATAGAGGCAGAAGGCTTATTTCGACATGAAGCTGCAGAAAAAGCAGAAAAGACTATGTTCGCCGTACTGCCTGAGTGAAGGCAACACAAAATGGCGGCGGAGCACAAAATGGAGGGTCGATTCGATCACGATTGAAAATCGAATTTCCTCACTCTTATGTAAGTACCCAGCAGAGTTAGAATAATTATTTTGTTCCCCAGTCACTGTCCAGCACCTGCCCTGAGGTAAGTACCTGGTGGAGTTAGAATATTCATTTTGCCCCTAGTCTTTGTCCAGCCTCAGCCCTGCGTTAAGTAAACAGAGGAGTTTGAATAGTAATTTTACCACCCTGTCTCTGTCCAGCACTTGACCTGAGGTAAGTACCCGGCAGAGTTAGAATAATAATTTTGTTCCCCAGTCACTGTCCAGCACCTGCCCTGAGGTAAGTACCCGGTGGAGTTGTTATAGTCAATCAATCAATCAATAGTTCTTTATTCGGATGTTAAAAACACCGTAAAAGAGCATATATACACGATACAGAATATTAAAAAGACAATTAAATCAACATCATAAGAACATTTGATGAGGGGAAAAAGAACATGTCACATAATAGATACATAGCCGTACTGCCTGAGTGAGGGCAACACAAAATGGCGGCGGAGCACAAAATGGAGGGTCGATTCGATCACGATTGAAAATCGAATTTCCTCACTCTTATGTAAGTACCCAGCAGAGTTAGAATAATAATTTTGTTTCCCAGTCACTGTCCAGCACCTGCCCTGAGGTAAGTACCCGGTGGAGTTGTTATAGTCATTTTTGCCTCCAATCCCTGCTCAGCACCTGCACTGAGGTAAGCACCCAGCGAAGTTAGAATAGTCACCCTCCCCAGTCAGTGTCCAGCATCTTCCCTGAGATAAGTAATCAATGGAGTTAGACTAATAATGTTGTCACCAGTCTCTGTCCAGCACCTGCCCTGAGGTAAGTACCCGGAAGAGCTAGAATAGTAATTTGGCCCCAGTCACTGTCCAGCACCTGCCCTGAGCTAAGTACCCGGCAGAGATAGAATAGTAATTCCCCCCAGTCACTGTCCAGCACCTTCTCTGAGGTAAATACCAGCAGCGTTAGAATAGTGATTTGCCCCCCCAGTCTCTGTACAGCACCTGGCCTGCAGTAAGTACCCAGTTGAGTTTGAATTTTAATTATGTCCCGCTGTTTCTTTCTAGCTCATGTTTTGAGGTAAGTACTCAACAGAGTTAGCATGAGGAAAGTTTTAGGTGGAGTTAGAATAATAATTTTGTCCCCCAGTCTCTGAGCTCCACCTGCCCTGAGATAAGTACCCAGCAGCATTAGAATAGTAATTTTGCCCCAACCATTATCCAGCTTCTTCCATAAGGTAAGTACCTGGTAGAGTTGGACTATTCATTTTGCCCCTAGTATCTGTCCAGCATCTGCCCTGCGTTAAGTAACTAGCGGAGTTAGAATAGTAATTTTAACACCCGGTCTCTGTCCAGCACTTGCCCTGAGGTAAGTACCCTGTGGAGTTAGAATAGTAATGTTGCCCCCCTGTCACTGTCCAGCACCTTCCCTTAAGCAAAATACCCAGTGGAGTTAGAATCAAGCACCTGCTCTTGGGTAAGTATCCGGTAGAGTTAGAATAGTAATTTTACCCCCCGTCACAGTCCAGCACCTGCCCTGAGATTAGTTCCCCAGCAGAGTTAGTATAGTAACTTTGCCCCCCAGTCACTGTCCAGCACCTGCCCTGAGGTAATTAACTGGTGGAGTTACAATATTCATTTTGCCCCCAGTCTCTGTTCAGCCTCTGCCCCGTGTTAAGTAAACAGCGGAGTTAGAATAGTAATTTTACCGGCCTGTTTCTATCAAGCACTTGCCCTGAGGTAAGTACCCAGCAGAGTTAGAATAATAATTTTGTTCCCCAGTCACTGTCCAGCACCTTCCCTGAAGCAAAATACCCAGTGGAGTTTGAATCAAGCACCTGCTCTTGGGTAAGTATCCGGTAGAGTTAAAATAGTAATTTGGCCCCCGTCCCAGTCCAGCACCTGCCCTGAGATTAATTCCCCAGCAGAGTTAGTATAGCAATTTTGCCCCCCAGTCACTGTCCAGCACCTGCCCTGAGGTAAGTACCTGGTGGAGTTAGAATATTAATTTTGCCCCTATTCTCTGTCCAGCCTCTGCCCTGTGTTAAGTAACTAGCGGAGTTAGAATAGTAATTTTGCCCCCCAGTCACTGTCCAGCACCTTCTCTGTAGTAAATACCCAGTTGAGGTGCAATCAAGCTCCTACTCTTATGTAAGTACCCAGCAGAGTTAGAATAATAATTTTGTTTCCCAGTCACTGTCCAGCACCTGCCCTGAGGTAAGTACCCGGTGGAGTTGTTATAGCCATTTTTGCCTCCAATCCCTGTTCAGCACCTGCACTGAGGTAAGCACCCAGCGAAGTTAGAATAGCCACCCTCCCCAGTCAGTGTCCAACATCTTCCCTGAGATAAGTAATCAATGGAGTTAGACTAATAATGTTGTCCCCAGTCTCTGTCCAGCACCTGCCCTGAGATAAGTACCCGGCAGAGCTAGAATAGTAATTTGGCCCCAGTCACTGTCCAGCACCTGCCCTGAGCTAAGTACCCGGCAGAGATAGATTAGCAATTCCCCCCAGTCACTGTCCAGCACCTTCTCTGAGGTAAGTACCAGCAGCGTTAGAATAGGGATTTGCCCCGCCAGTCTCTGTCCAGCACCTGGCCTGTGATAAGTACCCAGTCGAGTTTGAAAATAATTATGTCCCGCTGTTTCTTTCTAGCTCATGCCCTGAGGTAAGTACTCAGCAGAGTTAGCATGAGGTAAGTTGTAGGTGGAGTTAGAATAATAATTTTGTCCCCCAGTCTCTTAGCTCCACCTGCCCTGAGTTAAGTACCCAGCAGCAGTAGAATAGTGAACTTGCCCCAACCATTATCCAGCTTCTTCCATAAGGTAGGTACATTTTGGAGTTAGAATATTCATTTTGCCCCTAGTCTCTGTCCAGCCTCTGCCCTGCGTTAAGTAACTAACTGTGTTAGAATAGTAATTTTACCACCCTGTCTCTGTCCAGCACTTGCCCTGAGGTAAGTACCCCGTGGAGTTAGAATAGTAATTTTGCCCCCCTGCCACTGTCCAGCACCTTCCCTGAAGAGAAATACCCAGTGGAGTTAGAATCAAGCACCTTCTCTTGGGTAAGTGTCCGGTAGAGCTAGAATAGTAATTTTGCATCCCCGTCACAGTCCAGCACCTGCCCTGAGATTAGTTCCCCAGCAGAGTTAGTATAGTAATTTTGCCCCCAATCACTGTCCAGCACCTGCCCTGAGGTAAGTACCTGGTGGAGTTAGAATATTCATTTTGCCCCTTGTCTCTGTCCAGCCTCTGCCCTGCGTTAAGTAAACAGCGGAGGTAGAATAGTAATTTTACCGCCCTGTCTCTGTCCAGCACTTGCCCTGAGGTAAGTACCCGGCAGAGTTAGAATAATAATTTTGTTCCCCAGTCACTGTCCAGCACCTGCCCTGAGGTAAGTGCCCGGTGGAGTTGTTATAGTCATTTTTGCCTCCAATCCCTGCTCAGCACCTGCACTGAGGTAAGGACCCACCAAAGTTAGAATAGTCACCCTCCCCAGTCAGTGTCCAACATCTTCCCTGAGATAAGTAATCAATGGAGTTAGACTAATAATGTTGTCCCTAGTCTCTGTCCAGCACCTGCTCTTAGGTAAGTACCTGGCAGAGCTAGAATAGTAATTTGGCCCCAGTCACTGTCCAGCAATTGCCCTGAGCTAAGTACCCGGCAGAGATAGAATAGTAATTCCCCACCAGTCACTGTCCAGCACCTTCACTGAGGTAAGTACCAGCAGCTTTAGAATAGTGATCCCCCCCCAGTCTCTGTCCAGCACCTGGCCTGCGGTAAGTACCCAGTCGAGTTTGAATATTAATTATGTCCCGCTGTTTCTTTCTAGCTCATGCCCTGAGGTAAGTACTCAGAAGAGTTAGCATGAGGTAAGTTTTAGGTGGAGTTTGAATAATAATTTTGTCCCCCAGTCTCTTAGCTCCACCTGCCCTGAGGTAAGTACCCAGCAGCATTAGAATAGTAATATTGCCCCAACCATTATCCAGCTTCTTCCATAAGGTAAGTACCTGGTGGAGTTAGAATATTAATTTTGCCCCTAGTCTCTGTCCAGCCTCTGCCCTGCGTTAAGTAACTAGTGGTGTTAGAATATTAATTTTACCACCCTGTCTCTATCCAGCACTTGCCCTGAGGTAAGTACCCTATGGAGTTAGAATAGTAATTTCGCCCCCCTGTCCAGCACCTTCCCTGAACGAAAATACCCAGTGTACTAGGAATCAAGCACCTGCTCTTGGGTAAGTATCCGGTAGAGTTAGAATAGTAATTTTGCACCCCAGTCACTGTCCAGCACAAGCCCTGAGGTAAGTACCTGGTGGAGTTGGAATATTAATTTTGCCCCTAGTCTCTGTCCAGCCTCTGCCCTGCGTTAAGTAACTAGCAGAGTTAGAATAGTAATTTTACCGCCCTGTCTCTGTCCAGCACTTGCCCTGAGGTTAGTACCCCGTGGAGTTAGAACAGTAATTTTGCCCCCAGTCACTGTCCAGCACCTTCCCTGTAGTTAATTACCAGTGGAGTTACAATCAAGCACCTGCTTTTATATAAGTTCCCAGCAGAGTTAGAATAATAATTTTGTTCCCCAGTCACTGTCCAGCACCTGCCCTGAGGTAAGTACCGGGCAGAGCTAGAATAGTAATCCCCCCCCCCCCAGTCACTGTCCAGCATCTTCTCTGAGGTAAGGACCGGCAGAGTTAGAATAGTGATTTGCCCCCCCCAGTCTCTGTCCAGCACCTGGCCTGCGGTAATTACCCAGTCGAGTTTGAATATTAATTATGTCCCGCTGTTTCTTTGTAGCTCATGCCCTGAGGTAAGTACTCAGCAGAGTTAGCATGATGTAAGTTTTAGGTGGAGTTAGAATAATAATTTTGTCCCCCAGGCTCTGAGCTCCACCTGCCCTGAGGTAAGTACCCAGCAGTATTAGAATAGCAATTTTGCCCCTACCATTATCCAGCTTCTTCCATAAGGTGAGTACCTGGTGGAGTTAGAATATTCATTTTGCCCCTAGTGTCTGTCCAGCCTCTGCCCTGCGTTAAGTAACTAGCGGTGTTAGAATAGTAATTTTACCACCCTGTCTCTGTCCAGCACTTGCCCTGAGGTAAGTACCCCGTGGAGTTAGAATAGTAATTTTGCCCCCCAGTCATTGTCCAGCACCTGCTCTGAGGTAAGTACCCAGTGGAGTTGTTAAAGTAATTTTTGCCTCCAAAGCCTGTTCAGCACCTGCACTGAGGTAAGCACCCAGCGAAGTTAGAATAGTCACCCTCCCCAGCCAGTGTCCAGCACCTGCCCTGAGATAAGTACCCGGCAGAGCTAGAATAGTAGTTTGGCCCGAGTCACTGTCCAGACCCTGCCCTGAGCTAAGTTCCCGGTGGAGATAGAATAGTTATTCCCCCCCCCAGTCACCGTCCAGCACCTGCCCTGAGATGAGTTCCCCAGAAGCATTAGAATAGTAATTTTGCCCCAACCATTATCCAGCTTCTTCCATAAGGTATGTACCTGGTGGAGTTGGACTATTCATTTTGCCCCTAGTCTCTGTCCAGCCTCTGCCCTGTGTTAAGTAACTAGCGGTGTTAGAATAGTAATTTTACCACCCTGTCTCTGTCCAGCACTTGCCCTGAGGTAAGTACCCCGTGGAGATAGAATAGTAATTTTGCCCCCCTGTCACTGTCCAGCACTTTCCCTGAAGCAAATACCCAGTGGAGTTAGAATCAAGCACCTGCTCTTGGGTAAATATCCGGTATATTTAGAATAGTAATTTCGTCCCCCATTACAGTCCAGCACCTGCCCTGAGATTAGTTCCCCAGCAGAGTTAGTATAGTAATTTTTCCCGCAGTCACTGTCCAGCACCTGGCCTGAGGTGAGTACCTGGTGGAGTTAGAATATTCATTTTGCGCCTAGTCTCTGCCCAGTCTCTGCCCTGCATTAAGTAGCTAGCGGAGTTAGAATAGTAATTTTACCGCCCTGTTTCTGTCCAGCACTTGCACTGAGGTAAGTACCCGGCAGAGTTAGAATAATATTTTTTTTCCGCAGTCACTGTCCTGCACCTGCCCTGAGGTAAGTACCCGGTGGAGTTGTTATAGTCATTTTTGCCTCCAATCCCTGTTCAGCACCTGCACTGAGGTAAGCACCCAGCGAAGTTAGAATAGTCACCCTCCCTAGTCAATGTCCAGCATCTTCCCTGAGATAAGTAATCAATGGAGTTAGCTAATAATGTTGTCCCCAGTCTCTGTCCAGCACGTGCCCTGAGGTATGTACTGGCAGAGTTAGAATAGTGATTTCCCCCCCCCCCCCAGTCTCTGTCCAGCACCTGGCCTGCGGTAAGTACCCGGTTGAGTTTGAATATTAATTGTGTCCCGCTGTTTCTTTCTAGCTCATGCCCTGAGGTAAGTACTCAGCAGAGTTAGCATGAGGTAAGTTTTAGGTGGAGTTAGAATAATAATTTTGTCCCCCAGGCTCTGAGCTCCACCTGCCCTGAGGTAAATACCCAGCAGCATTAGAATAGTTATTTTGCCCTTACCATTATCCAGCTTCTTCCATAAGGTAGGTACGTGGTGGAGTTAGAATATTCATTTTGCCCCTAGTCTCTGTCCAGCCTCTGCCCTGCGTTAAGTAACTAGTGGTGTCATAATAGTAATTTTACTACCCTGTCTCTGTCCAGCACTTGCCCTGAGGTAAGTACCCCGTGGAGTTAGAATAGTAATGTTGCCCCCCTGTCACTGTCCAGCACCTTCCCTGAAGCAAAATTCCCAGTGGAGTTAGATCAAGCACCTGCTCTTGGGTAAGTATCCGGTAGAGTTAGAATAGTAATTTTGCCCCCCGTCGCAGTCCAGCACCTGCCCTGAGATTAGTTCCCCAGCAGAGTTAGTATAGTAATTTTGCCCCCCAATTACTGTTGAGCACCTGCCCTGAGGTAAGTACCTTGTGGAGTTAGAATATTCATTTTGCCCCTAGTCTCTGTCCAGCCTCTGCCCTGCGTTAAGTAAACAGAGGAGTTAGAATAGTAATTTTACCACCCTGTCTCTGTCCAGCACTTGCCCTGAGGTAAGTACCCGGAAGAGTTAGAATAATAATTTTGTTCCCCGGTCACTGTCCAGCACCTGCCCTGAGGTAAGTGCCCGGTGGAGTTGTTATAGTCATTTTTGCCTCCAATCCCTGCTCAGCACCTGCACTGAGGTAAGGACCCAGCGAAGGTAGAATAGTCACCCTCCCCAGTCAGTGTCCAACATCTTCCCTGAGATAAGTAATCAATGGAGTTAGACTAATAATGTTGTCCCTAGTCTCTGTCCAGCACCTGCCCTTAGGTAAGTACCCGGCAGAGCTAGAATAGTAATTTGGCCCCAGTCACTGTCCAGCACCTGTCCTGAGCTAAGTACCCGGCAGAGATAGAATAGTAATTCCCCACCAGTCACTGTCCAGCACCTTCTCTGAGGTAAGTACCAGCAGCTTTAGAATAGTGATTTCCCCCCCCCCCCCAGTCTCTGTCCAGCACCTGGCCTGCGGTAAGTACCCAGTCGAGTTTGAATATTAATTATGTCCCGCTGTTTCTTTCCAGCTCATGCCCTGAGGTAAGTACTCAGCAGAGTTAGCATGAGGTAAGTTTTAGGTGGAGTTTGAATTATAATTATGTCCCCCAGTCTCTGAGCTCCACCTGCCCTGAGGTAAGTACCCAGCAGCATTAGAATAGTAATTTTGCCCCAACCATTATCCAGCTTCTATCATAAGTTAAGTACGTGGTGGAGTTAGAATATTCATTTTGCCCCTAGTCTCTGTCCAGCCTCTGCCCTGCGTTAAGTAACTAGCGGAGTTAGAATAGTAATTTTACCGCCCTGTCTCTGTCCAGCACTTGCCCTGAGGTAAGTACCCTATGGAGTTAGAATAGTAATTTTGTCCCCCAGTCACTGTCCAGCACCTTCCCTGTAGTTAATTACCAGTGGAGTTACAATCAACACCTGCTTTTATATAAGTACCCAGCAGACTTAGAATAATAATTTTGTTCCCCAGTCACTGTCCAGCACCTGCCCTGAGGTAAGTACCCGGTGGAGTTGTTATAGTCATTTTTGCCTCCAATCCCTGTTCAGCACCTGCAGGGAGGTAAGCACCCAGCGAAGTTAGAATAGTCACCCTCCCCAGTCAGTGTCCAGCATGTTCCCTGAGATAAGTAATCAATGGAGTTAGACTAATAATGTTGTCCCCAGTCTCTGTCCAGCACCTGCCCTGAAGTAAGTACTCGGCAGATCTAGAATAGTAATTTGGCCCCAGTCTCTGTCCAGCACCTGCCCTGAGGTAAGTACCTGGCAGAGCTAGAATAGTAATCCCCCCCCTATCCACTGTCCAGCATCTTCTCTGAGGTAAGGACCGGCAGAGTTAGAATAGTGATTTGCCCCCCCAGTCTCTGTCCAGCACCTGGCCTGCAGTAAGTACCCAGTCGAGTTTGAATATTAATTATGTCCTGCTGTTTCTTTGTAGCTCAAGCCCTGAGGTAAGTACTCAGCAGAGTTAGCATGAGGTAAGTTTTAGGTGGAGTTAGAATAATAATTTTGTCCCCCAGGCTCTGAGCTCCACCTGCCCTGAGGTAAGTACCCAGGCAGTATTAGAATAGTAATTTTGCCCCTACCATTATCCAGCTTCTTCCATAAGGTGAGTACCTGGTGGAGTTAGAATATTCATTTTGCCCCTAGTCTCTGTCCAGCCTCTGCCCTGCGTTAAGTTACTAGCGGTGTTAGAATAGTAATTTTACCACCCTGTCTCTGTCCAGCACTTGCCCTGAAGTAAGTACCCCGTGGAGTTAGAATATTAATTTTGCCCCCCAGTCACTGTCCAGCACCTGCTCTGAGGTAAGTACCCTGTGGAGTTGTTATAGTAATTTTTGCCTCCAAAGCCTGTTCAGCACGTGCACTGAGGTAAGCACCCAGCGAAGTTAGAATAGTCACCCTCCCCAGCCAGTGATCAGCACCTGCCCTGAGATAAGTACCCGGCAGAGCTAGAATAGTAGTTTGGCCCGAGACACTGTCCAGACCCTGCCCTGAGCTAAGTACCCGGTGGAGATAGAATAGTTATTCCCCCCCAGTCACCATCCAGCACCTGCCCTGAGTTTAGTTCCCCAGAAGCATTAGAATAGTAATTTTGCCCCAACCATTATCCAGCTTCTTCCATAAGGTAAGTACCTGGTGGAGTTGGACTATTCATTTTGCCCTAGTCTCTGTCCAGCCTCTGCCCTGTGTTAAGTAACTAGCGGTGTTGGAATAGTAATTTTACCACCCTGTCACTGTCCAGCACTTTCCCTGAAGCAAATACCCAGTGGAGTTAGAATAAAGCACCTGCTCTTGGGTAAGTATCCGGTAGATTTAGAATAGTAATTTCGTCCCCCGTTACAGTCCAGCACCTGCCTTGAGATTAGTTCCCCAGCAGAGTTAGTATTGTAATTTTTCCCGCAGTCACTGTTCAGCACCTGGCCTGAGGTAAGTACCTGGTGGAGTTAGAATATTCATTTTGCCCCATGTCTCTGTCCAGCCTCTGCCCTGCGTTAAGTAACTAGCGGAGTTAGAATAGTAATTTTACCGCCCTGTTTCTGTCCAGCACTTGCACTGAGGTAAGTACCCGGCAGAGTTAGAATAATAATTTTTTTCCCCAGTCACTGTCCAGCACCTGCCCTGAGGTAAGTACCCGGTGGAGTTGTTATAGTAATTTTTGCCTCCAATCCCTGTTCAGCAACTGCACTGAGGTAAGCACCCAGCGAAGTTAGAATATTCACCCTCCCTAGTCAATGTCCAGCATCTTCCCTGAGATAAGTAATCAATGGAGTTAGACTAATAATGTTGTCCCCAGTCTCTGTCCAGCACGTGCCCTGAGGTAAGTACCCGGCAGAGCTAGAATAGTAATTTGGCTCCAGTCACTATCCAGCACCTGCCCTGAGTTAAGTACCCGGCGGAGATAGAATAGTAATTCTCCCCCAGTCACTGTCCAGCACCTTCTCTGAGGTATGTACCGGCAGAGTTAGAATAGTGATTTGCCCCCACCAGTCTCTGTCCAGCACCTGGCCTGCGGTAAGTACCCAGTTGAGTGTGAATAATAATTATGTCCCGCTGTTTCTTTCTAGCTCATGCCCTGAGGTAAGTACTCAGCAGAGTTAGCATGAGGTAAGTTTTAGGTGGAGTTAGAATAATAATTTTGTCCCCCAGGCTCTGAGCTCCACCTGCCCTGAGGTAAGTACCCAGCAGCATTAGAATAGTAATTTTGCCCTTACCATTATCCAGCTTCTTCCATAAGGTAGGTATGTGGTGGAGTTAGAATATTAATTTTGCCCCTAGTCTCTGTCCAGCCTCTGCCCTGCGTTAAGTAACTAGCGGTGTTAGAATAGTAATTTTACCATCCTGTCTCTGTCCAGCACTTGCCCTGAGGTAAGTACCCTGTGGAGATTGAATAGTAATTTTGCCCCCCTGCCACTGTCCAGCACCTTCCCTGAAGCAAAATACCCAGTGGAGTTAGAATCAAGCACCTGCTTTTGGGTAAGTATCCGGTAGAGTTAGAATAGTAATTTTGCCCCCCTGCCACTGTCCAGCACCTTCCCTGAAGCAAAATACCCAGTAGAGTTAGAATCAAGCACCTGCTTTTGGGTAAGTATCCGGTAGAGTTAAAATAGTCATTTTGCCCCCCGTCGCAGTCCAGCACCTGCCCTGAGATTAGTTCCCCAGCAGAGTTAGTATAGTAATTTTGCCCCCCAATCACTGTCGAGCAACTGCCCTGAGGTAATTACCTGGTGGAGTTAGAATATTCATTTTGTCCCTAGTCTCTGTCCGGCCTCTGCCCTGCGTTAAGTAAAAAGAGGAGTTAGAATAGTAATTTTACCACCCTGTCTCTGTCCAGCACTTGCCCTGAGGTAAGTACCCGGCAGAGTTAGAATAATAATTTTGTTTCCCAGTCACTGTCCAGCACCTGCCCTGAGGTAAGTACCCGGTGGAGTTGTTATAGTCATTTTTGTCTCCAATCCCTGCTCAGCACCTGCACTGAGGTAAGCACCCAGCGAAGTTAGAATAGTCACCCTCCCCAGTCAGTGTCCAGCATCTTCCCTGAGATAAGTAATCAATGGAGTTAGACTAATAATGTTGTCACCAGTCTCTGTCCAGCACCTGCCCTGAGGTAAGTACCCGGCAGAGCTAGAATAGTAATTTGGCCCCAGTCACTGTCCAGCAGCTGCCCTAAGCTAAGTACCCGGCAGAGATAGAATAGTAATTCCCCCCAGCCACTGTCTAGCACCTTCTCTGAGGTAAATACCAGCAGCGCTAGAATAGTGATTTGCCCCCCCAGTCTCTGTCCAGCACCTGGCCTGCAGTAAGTACCCAGTCGAGTTTGAATTTTAATTATGTCCCGCTGTTTCTTTCTAGCTCATGTTTTGAGGTAAGTACTGAACAGAGTTAGCATGAGGAAAGTTTTAGGTGGAGTTAGAATAATAATTTTGTCCCCTAGTCTCTGAGCTCCACCTGCCCTGAGGTAAGTACCCAGCAGCATTAGAATAGTAATTTTGCCCCAACCATTATCCAGCTTCTTTCATAAGGTAAGTACCTAGTGGAGTTGGACTATTCATTTTGCCCCTAGTATCTGTCCAGCATCTGCCCTGCGTTAAGTAACTAGCGGAGTTAGAATAGTAATTTTACCACCCTGTCTCTGTCCAGCACTTGCCCTGAGGTAAGTACACCATGGAGTTAGAATAGTAATGTTGCCCCCCTGTCACTGTCCAGCACCTTCCCTGAAGCAAAATTCCCAGTGGAGTTAGATCAAGCACCTGCTCTTGGGTAAGTATCCGGTAGAGTTAGAATAGTAATTTTGCCCCCCGTCACAGTCCAGCACCTGCCCTGAGATTAGTTCCCCAGCAGAGTTAGTATAGTAACTTTGCCCCCCAGTCACTGTCCAGCACCTGCCCTGAGGTAAGTACCTGGTGGAGTTAGAATATTCATTTTGCCCCCAGTCTCTGTTCAGCCTCTGCCCCGTGTTAAGTAAACAGCGGAGTTAGAATAGTAATTTTACCGGCCTGATTCTGTCCAGCACTTGCCCTGAGGTAAGTACCCGGCAGAGTTAGAATAATTATTATGTTCCCCAGTCACTGTCCAGCACCTTCCCTGAAGCAAAATACCCAGTGGAGTTAGAATCAAGCACCTGCTCTTGGGTAAGTATCCGGTAGAGTTAAAATAGTATTTTTCCCCCGTCCCAGTCCAGCAGCTGCCCTGAGATTAGTTCCCCAGCAGAGTTAGTATAGCAATTTTGCCCCCCAGTCACTGTCCAGCACCTGCCCTGAGGTAAGTGGCTGGTGGAGTTAGAATATTAATTTTGCCCCTAGTCTCTGTCCAGCCTCTGCCCGGTGTTAAGTAACTAGCGGAGATAGAATAGTAATTTTACCGCCCTGTCTCTGTCCAGACCTTGCCCTGAGGTTAGTACCCCGTGGAGTTAGAATAGTAATTTTGTTCCCCAGTCACTGTCCAGCACGTGCCCTGAGGTAAGTACCCGGTGGAGTTGTTATAGTCATTTTTGCCTCCAATCCCTGTTCAGCACCTGCACTGCGGTAAGCACCCAGCGAAGTTAGAATAGTCACCCTCCCCAGTCAGTGTCCAGCATCTTCCCTGAGATAAGTAATCAATGGAGTTAGACTAATAATGTTGTCCCCAGTCTCTGTCCAGCACCTGCCCTGAGATAAGTACCCGGCAGAGCTAGAATAGTAATTTGGCCCCAGTCACTGTCCAGCACCTGCCCTGAGCTAAGTACCCGGCAGAGATAGAATAGCAATTCCCCCCCCAGTCACTGTCCAGCACCTTCTCTGCGGTAAGTACCAGCAGCGTTAGAATAGGGATTTGCCCCACCAGTCTCTGTCCAGCACCTGGCCTGCGATAAGTACCCAGTCCAGTTTGAAAATATTTATGTCCCGCTGTTTCTTTCTAGCTCATGCCCTGAGGTAAGTACTCAGCAGAGTTAGCATAAGGTAAGTTTTAGGTGGAGTTAAAATATTAATTTTGTCCCCCAGTCTCTTAGCTCCACCTGCCCTGAGTTAAGTACCCAGAAGCAGTAGAGTAGTAATTTTGCCCCAACCATTATCCAACTTCCTCCATAAGGTAGGTACATTTTGGAGTTAGAATATTAATTTTGCCCCTAGTCTCTGTCCAGCCTCTGCCCTGCGTTAAGTAACTAGCTGTGCTAGAATAGTAATTTTACCACCCTGTCTCTGTCCAGCACTTGCCCTGAGGTAAGTACCCCATGGAGTTAGAATAGTAATTTTGCCCCCCTGCCACTGTCCAGCACCTTCCCTGAAGAGAAATACCCAGTGGAGTTAGAATCAAGCACCTTGTCTTGGGTAAGTATCCAGTAGAGTTAGAATAGTAATTTTGCATCCCCGTCACAGTCCAGCACCTGCCCTGAGATTAGTTCCCCAGCAGAGTTAGTATAGTAATTTTGCCCCCAATCACTGTCTAGCACCTGCCCTGAGGTAAGTACCTGGTGGAGTTAGAATATTCATTTTGCCCCTTGTCTCTGTCCAGCCTCTGCCCTGCGTTAAGTAAACAGCGGAGGTAGAATAGTAATTTTACCGCCCTGTCTCTGTCCAGCACTTGCCCTGAGGTAAGTACCCGGCAGAGTTAGAATAATAATTTTGTTCCCCAGTCACTGTCCAGCACCTGCCCTGAGGTAAGTGCCCGGTGGAGTTGTTATAGTCATTTTTGCCTCCAATCCCTGCTCAGCACCTGCACTGATGTAAGGACCCAGCGAAGTTAGAATAGTCACCCTCCCCAGTCAGTGTCCAACATCTTCCCTGAGATAAGTAATCAATGGAGTTAGACTAATAATGTTGTCCCTAGTCTCTGTCCAGCACCTGCCCTGAGGTAAGTACCCGGCAGAGCTAGAATAGTAATTTGGCCCCAGTCACTGTCCAGCACCTGCCCTGAGCTAAGTACCCGGCAGAGATAGAATAGTAATTCCCCACCAGTCACTGTCTAGCACCTTCTCTGAGGTAAGTACCAGCAGCTTTAGAATAGTGATTTGCCCCGACCCAGTCTCTGTCCAGCACCTGGCCTGCGGTAAGTACCCAGTCGAGTTTGAATATTAATTATGTCCAGCTGTTTCTTTCTAGCTCATGCCCTGAGGTAAGTACTCAGCAGAGTTAGCATGAGGTAAGTTTTAGGTGGAGTTTGAATAATCATTTTGTCCCCCAGTCTCTGAGCTCCACCTGCCCTGAGGTAAGTACCCAGCAGCATTAGAATAGTAATTTTGCCCCAACCATTATCCATCTTCTTCCATAAGTTAAGTACGTGGTGGAGTTAGAATATTCATTTTGCCCCTAGTCTCTGTCCAGCCTCTGCCCTTCGTTAAGTAACTAGTGGTGTTAAAATAGAAATTTTACCACCCTGTCTCTTTCCAGCACTTGCCCTGAGGTAAGTATCCTGTGGAGTTAGAATAGTAATTGTGCCCCCTGTCACTGTCCAGCACCTTCCCTGAAGCAAATACCCAGTGGAGTTAGAATCAAGCACCTGCTCTTGGGCAAGTATCCGGTAGAGTTAGAATAATAATTTTTTTCCCCAGTCACTGTCCAGCACCTGCCCTGAGGTAAGTACCCGGTGGAGTTGTTATAGTAATTTTTGCCTCCAATCCCTATTCAGCACCTGCACTGAGGTAAGCACCCAGCGAAGTTAGAATAGTCACCTTCCCTAGTCAGTGTCCAGCATCTTCCCTGAGATAAGTAATCAATGGAGTTAGACTAATAATGTTGTCCCCAGTCTCTGTCCAGCACCTGCCCTGAGCTAAGAACCCGGCGGAGACAGAATATTCATTTTGCCCCTAGTCTCTGTCCAGCCTCTGCCCTGCGTTAAGTAACTAGCGGAGTTAGAATAGTAATTTTACCACCCTGTCTCTGTCCAGCACTTGCCCTGAGGTAAGCACCCCGTGGAGTTAGAATGGTAATTTTGCACCGCAGTCACTGCCCAGCACCTTCCCTGTAGAAAATACACAGTGGAGTTACAATCAAGCACCTGCTCCTAGGTAAGTACCCGACAGAGTTAGAATAATAATGTTGTTCCCCAGTCACTGTCCAGCACCTGCCCTGAGGTAAGTACCCGGTGGAGTTTTTATAGTCATTTTTGCCTCAAATCCCTGCTCAGCACCTGCACTGAGGTAAGCACCCAGCGAAGTTAGAATAGTCACCCTCCCCAGCCAGTGTCCAGCATCTTCCCTGAGATAAGTAATGAATGGAGTTAGACTAATAATGCTGTCCCCAGTCTCTGTCCAGCAACTGCCCTGAGGTAAGTACCCAGCAGAGCTAGAATAGTAATTTGGCCCCAGTCACTGTCCAGCACCTGCCCTGAGCTAAGTACCCGGCAGAGATAGAATAGTAATTCCCCCCCAGACGCTGTCCAGCACCTTCTCTGAGGTAAGTACCAGCAGAGTAAGAATAGTGATTTGCCCCCCGTCTCTGTCCAGCACCTGGCCTGAGGTAAGTACCCAATCGAATTTGAATATTAATTATGTCCCGCTGTTTCTTCCTATCTCATGCCCTGAGGTAAGTACTCAGCAGAGTTAGCATGAGGTAAGTTTTAGGTGGAGTTAGAATAATATTTTTTTTTCCCCCAGTCTCTGAGCTCCACCTGCCCTGAGGTAAATACCCAGCATTATCAGAATAGTAATGTTGCCCCAACCATTATCCAGCTTCTTTCATAAGGTAAGTACCTGGTGGAGTTAGAGTATTCATTTTGCCCCTAGTCTCTGTCCAGCCTCTGCCCTGCGTTAAGTAACTAGCGGTGTTAGAACAGTAATTTTGCCCCCCTGTCACTGTCCAGCACCTTCCCTTAAGCAAATACCCAGTGGAGTTAGAATCAAGCACCTGCTCTTGGTTAAGTATCCGGTAGAGTTACAAAAGTAATTTTGCCCCCTGTCACAGTCCAGCACCTGCCCTGAGATTAGTTCCCCAGCAGAGTTAGTATAGTTATTTTGCCCCCCAGTCACTGTCCAGCACCTGCCCTGAGGTTAGTACCTGGTGGAGTTAGAATATTCATTTGTCCCCAGTCTCTGTCCAGCCTCTGCCCTGGGTTAAGAAACTAGCGGTGTTAGAATAGCAATTTTACCATCCTGTCTCTGTCCAGCACTTGCCCTGAGGTAAGTACCCCATGGAGTTAGAATAGTAATTTTGCCCCCCTGTCACTGTCCAGCACCTTCCCTGAAGCAAATACCCAGTGGAGATAGAATCAAGCACCTGCTCTTGGGTAAGTATCCGGTAGAGTTAGAATAGTAATTTTGCCCCCGTCACTGTCCAGCACCTGCCCTGAGATTAGTTCCCCAGCAGAGTTAGTATAGTATTTTTCCCCCCCAGTCACTGTCCAGCACCTGCCCTGAGGTAAGTATCTGGTGGAGTTAGAATATTCATTTTGCCCCTAGTCTCTGTCCAGCCTCTGCCCTGCGTTAAGTAACTAGCGGAGTTAGAATAGTAATTTTACTGCCCTGTCTCTGTCCAGCACTTGCCCAGAGGTAAGTACCCCGTGGAGTTAAAAAAGTAATTTTGACCCGTCACTTTCCAGCACCTTCCCTGAAGCAAATACCCAGTGGAGTTAGAATCAAGCACCTGCTCTTGGGTAAGTATCCAGTAGAGATAGAATAGTAATTTTGCCTCCCGTCACAGTTCAGCACCTGCCCTGAGCTAAGTACCTGGTGGAGTTAGAACAGTAATTTTGCCCACAATCACTGTACAGCACCTTCCCTGAGGTAAGAACTAGACAGAATTAGAATAGTAATAATGCCCTCCCATCTCCATCCATCCCCAGCCCTGAGGTATGTACCCGATGGAGTTAGAATAGTAATGTTGCCCCCAATCACTGTCCAGCACTTGCCTTGAGTTATATAACCGGTGTAATTAAAATAGCAATTTTGCCCCCCCCTGTGTCTGTCTAGCATCTGCCCTGAGGTAAGTTGACGGCGGAGTTAGAATAGTAATTTTAATCCACAGTCACTGTCACGCACCTTCCATGAGGTAAGAACCCTGTGGAGTTAGAAGATCAATTTTGCCCACCAGTTTCTGTCTAGCACCTGCCCTGCGGTAAGTTCCAGGCAGAGTTAGAATAGTAATTTTGCCCCACAGTCACTGCAGAGAACCTTCGATGAGGTAAGTACCCAATGGATTTAGAACATTAATTTTACTCCTCGTCTTAGAGGTAAGTACTTGGCTGAGTTATCATAGTCATTTTGTCCCCAGTCACGGTTCAGCACCTGCCCTAAGATAAGCACCCAGCAGAAACAGGATAGCCATCCCCGCCAGTCACTGTCCAGCACCTTCCCTCAGATAAGTACCCAACGGAGTTAGAATCGTAATTTTGTCACCCAGTCTCTGTCCAGCACCTACCCTGAAGTAAGTACCCGGCAGAGTTAGCATAGTAATTTTGCCCCCAGTCACTGACCAACACCTTCTCTGAGGTAAGTACTGGCAGAATTAGATTAGTAATATTCCCCCAGTCTCCGTCCAGTACCTGTCCTGATGTAAGTACCCTGTGGAGTTACAATATTAATTCACCTCCCTGTCTCTGTCTTGCTACTGCCCTGAGGTAAATACTCAACAGAGTTAGAATAGTAATTTTGTCACCCAGTCTCTTTCCACCACTTGCCCTGAGGTAAGTACCCGGCAGAGATAGAACAATAATTTTGACCTCCAGTCACTGTCCAGAACCTACCCTGACTTAAGTACCGGCAGAGTTAGAATAGTAATTCACCCCTCAGTGTCTGTCCAGCACCTGCCTTGAGGTACGTACCCGGTGGATTTAGAAGATTAATTTTGCCCCTCTAACTCTGTTTAGCTCCTGCCCTGAAGTAAGTACTCGGCGAAGTTTGCCCCCCAGTCACTGTCCAGAGCCTTCCACGAGTTAAGTATTAAGTTTAGTTAGAATATTTTGCCCCCTGGCCTCTGGGTACCAGGTAAGTACCCAGCGGCGTTAGAATAGAAGTTTGCCCCACAGTCATTGTTCAGCATCTACCATGAGGTAAGTTTCCGGTGGAGGTAGAATATTCAATTAGTCTCTGTCCAATCTCTGCCCTGCAGTAAGTACCCAATAGAGTTAGAATAATAATTTTACCCCCAGTCACTGTCCAGCACCTTCTATGAAGTATGTACCCGATGGCGTTAAATTCCAGCACATGCCCTTAGGTAAGTACCCAGCAGAGTTAGAATAGTAATTGTGCCCCAATCACTGCCCAGCACCTGCCCTGAGGTGAGTATATGTTTTCCCCAGTCACTGTCCAGCACATTCCCTGAGGTAAGTACCCGGCAGACTTATAATGTTAATTTTGCTGCAAATCACTGTCCAGCACCTGTCCTGAGGTAAGTACATGGCAGAGTTAGAATATTCATTTTGCCCCCCAGTCTCTGTCCAGGACCTGCTGTGAGCTAGGAACCTTGTGGAGTAAGAATAGTAATTGTAAATAAAAAATATATATATAAAAAATAATTTTTAGTATTTAGCTGGTTAATACTAAGGGTGTTCATTGTAACAGTTTTAATTACTTGTGTGGACAGATGGCAGTATGTGAGTCCTAATGCATCTTTCTCTCCTGCTCCCAATTGTGTGTGCGGTCACAATCCAAGTCAGTGTACCACTGAGCACAAATGGTGGATGGCTTAATTTAGAGGTTTTTACGTGATATTCGATAATTCATAATAAAGTATGTATTGGAATGCACTTTTTTGTAGTTTACAATCTGATAGAATGTATATTTATTTCGTGATGTGAAAAAGACGTGTCTTTTTTAACTTCCTCACATTTACCTTCAGCCATCTTATTTGAGGACAAGCTTCACAGACAGGGTTAAAATAAAAGAAGTCTACAGTGTAAACAAAAAAAAAGTAAAAGTGTTTATTAGGGTGCAAAATATATTTGGCTACGGTTTTTAAAATATTTTTATTATGTTAAACGTGTGTAAAAATGTTTACTGTGCTGCCTTATTTTACGTACTGTTTTGGTATTTCCATGAATTAATATTTTTTTGATGGAAAGGTATTTATTTTAATATATTTTAATAATGCGATGAAAAGGTATCCGTTGGAATGGTATGTGTGCTAAAGGTACTTATAATGCACCTCTATGTAAGTTTGTGGAAATGACTGCATTTCAAAGGCATGCATTGTAAAGGCATGTGTTGTTCCATCACATAACCAACGTCACACAGGATGTGACAAATGGCTGTTTATGATTGTTTTTCTCTTGATAGCCCATACTTTAAGGGACGCCCACTTGGGAGTTATATTGAACATTTAAAAAAAAAATTTAGTCTATACCAGTATTGTCTCATAGCTGATTTCAATATTTTCATGGGGTGTTTCTTATAGCAAAAAGTGCACGCTCCATCATGTTACAATTCTCACATTTGGCTTCTTGTTTTTCACCTGTTTTGATGGTTAAATTAGTTATGTTCATGTGACAACTGGTATTCCCTGTGAAAAAGCTAAGAAATCTGTCTCTTTCTCTCTCTCTCTCTCTCTCTCTCTCTCTCTCTCTATCTATCTATCTATCTATCTATCTATCTATCTATCTATCTATCTATCTATCTATCTATCTATCTATCTATCTATCTATGCATCTGTCGGACACTCATGCAGACACGCACACACATAGTCATATCAATATCACCTACATTCACAATGCTGCACACTCAAACTCTTCAAGTAGATATTTTCGTGACCTTTCTTAATGCTTAGCGGTTTTGGGGTGTTGTGGGAGGTATGCAACAATGCCTTACGAAAAGGAAAGAAAAAATCATCTCAGTTCGCGGCTGCCACCTAAATGACCTAATTTGATCCTGCTTGGCATGCTCACAGCATCAAGCTACCCACAAGTTGCCTTTCATTTACATCACAGAGATAAGTAAAAAGGAGATCATTGTGTGAAATCCACCTTTACATTGTTACTGATGTTTTTAAAGTCTTGATGTAATAAGCATCTAGCCATGTTTCATGATAGAATCAATCTCTAGTTCATAGAAGTGATTATTATGCAGTAAAAAAAGAACTATATCGCAGACACCAGAAATTGTATTTCTTGTGTATTTGCCTGAACAGTATGTTTTATGATTACACAACTCAATTGTATTCATTTTTGTGAATTCAGAGGATAAAACATGCAAACTCTTGTCCAACGTGTGCTAAGTCCACTGGGCTACAAAAGTCAAATAGCTACAAGTCTCTCCAAGCCGAAGCCCGAAGACACCGAGCCTATCTTTGCTCCTGCAGGAGCAGGGACTGTAGGCATCAGTACATCCCAGCCATTTGCCCACTTGAATATTATGTTGTCTAGCAGCGACAAAATATTATTAATCAGTGTTCTGTAGATCTGAAATATTTTTAGGTAGGCTTCAGATAGTAATATATGTTCTAGCAGGTGAGGATTTTATTTTATTGAGTTATGTTATATACATCAGCTAAAGTGAATAAGCTAATAAAATCATATTTACTCAAATCTGACAAATATTTCAGTTTACTTTGCCTATTTCACACACATAATAAAATATACTCAGTGAGTACAGCTTTCCATCCTAATGGAAATGTGGCAGTCCACCATAACCTTGTGTGTCTGATGACACCTGACCCTGGACGAAAGGGACAAGGCTATTTACTTATTTAGCTGCTCCCTGGGATCCTGATGTGAACCCTGGGTGTACAATGAAGTATAGCTGACAAAAAAAAGTTTACCAAAAAATATCAAGGACCCAAATAGCAACTTTAAATACTTTGTATGTAAAGTCAAAAATATTGACAGCAAAAATGCATATGACCACAATAGCATCATAAAATGGGTAACTATATTGATTGCTAATCATTATGCACCATTATATATTAACTTTAAAAATAATATTACATACAAAAAAGTTATAATGTAAAATAAATATTAAAAACACTTATTTTTTTCTAATATCAAATAATTCATTTTACAAAAACTCACAATATTTAAAATAATACCAATATATTTTTAATATATATAATACAAAATACAAATCAATTATGGGATACAGTAGATGTTAAAAGAAATTAGAAAATATTAATTTACATCATACAAAATAAGTTAATACAAAAACTATCCCAAAAATAAATATTAAAAATATAATACTGAACTAAAATTTAGACAAAAATCTACATATTAAAACAACTTTAAATATCAGATAAACAATAGGCTTAAGGGGTAATAATCACTACTTCTACTCCAACATAAGCAAGTGTCGGGAAAGTTTTGGACTTTGGAGTACCAGATTTACTATTTCTAATCCAGCCTGAGCAGCAGTAGGGAAAGTGCTGGTGTTTGAAGAGGTCAAATAAACTATTCCTACTCCAATGTAAGAAACAGGGCAGAAAGAGTTGGACTTTGAAGCAGTCAAATTTACTATTCCCACTTCAGCCTGGGCAACAGAAGGGAAAGTGTAGGACTTAGGAGGGGTTAGATTTAGCATTCCCACTAAGCAACAGTAGGAAAAGTATTGCATTTTGGAGGGGAGAGAGCTACTATTTCCGCTCCAGCATAAGTAACAATAGGAAATATATAGAACTTTAGCAGCCTCAGATTTCATTTTCATATAGTAAATTAATATAAATGAACAACATATTTTATTCGAAACTATAATATAACTGCATAATTATTTATTCAACAAAAGTAAAAGTAATTAACTAATATCCAAAGTATTAAAATTAATGAAATAATTAACACCACTATCCAATTAACCAAGTAACAAATAAACAAAGAACAATCATATTGTGAAAAGTATCATTTAAAGAACTAAAAATAATTTACAAATTATTTATCTAAATGACAAATTAAAGCTTATGAAAACAGTTATAATGAATTAAAGTATACATATTTAACAAACTTCCACCTTTTCCCTCTATAAACCCAAAAACCCACCAATTAAATACAATCCCAAAAATACTAAAACATACTAAATATTAAAATAATAACAACTCATAACACAAATAGTGATATAACTCATATAAGTAATTAAGGAATATATTAAGTACACTTTGAGAAATTGGGTTGCTGGTCGTGGAGAGATTTCAACCCTACCCAAGCAACAACCACAATTCTTGCCAGGGTGAAACATAAGAAAACCCCAAATTAACCTGTGTTTAACCCCTTTGCAGTTTGGCACATAAGCAGTCAAGTTTAACTTAGAGACTGAGGGCCAGATTCACAGAACTAACTTAAGACAAAATCCTAAACTTACTACCATTTAGGTATTCACAGAAGGCACTTACTACTACTAAACTGAGAAAAATCCTAATTTTAAGACTTTCGGTATTCACAGAAGGCATTTAGGAGTCCTAAAGTTAGGACTCCTAACTTCTGTGAATACCGAAATGAGTAAGTGTCATCTGTGAATACCAAAATGAGTAAGTGTCTTCTGTGAATACGAAAATGGTAGTAAGTTTAGGATTTTGTCTTAAGTTAGTTCTGTGAATCGGGCCCAATGTGTAAAGTATGTATGCAGCACTTCCAACAGTAATAAAGTGAAAACACAGCATCAGAGAAACATCAGTGAAAAATCCCACATCAGTTTAGAAAAATAGAGGAAATTTTAATAATATATTTGACACCAAAGCGACAAATCTAATCAGTAGAACCGGAGATTTGCAATTGTAAAGGCTTTGAAGAAATAAAGCACTTGAAGCTAAAAGCACCAACTGCAGTTATCTGGTTGTGGTAGCCAGGCCCCAACTCAGAAGTTCAGGCTGACCGCAATGGAGCACAGGTTGGATACAGAACTGAGATCTGCCCACTGACAAACTACCTTGTGGCATGGGCATTGCGATGCGGTGCGGAGTCCTTGCGTTAAGCTCCATGGGCAGGAGTTGAGGAGTTGTTGGTAAGGAGCTTGCAATGTGAAGAATAGCATCAAGATGCATTGTGCAGTGGTGCAGTCAATAAAGACATTGATGGAACCAAAAGCAGCCCAAGGTCATTAAAGCAGAGCTTGGACAGCACAGCAGACTTCACAGCTAGGTTGTCCATCTTCCTGGAAGAGTCCACATGTCCAGATGTTGATCTGAAGAGTTGGGTCTGAGGGTCCCCTATTTATACCTGGTGCCCACTTTGAAGTGGAGCAGGAGACGCTCTGCTTTCAGAGGTGTCTGCAATGTATTCTGCCCTCTGCCCTACTCTGGTCCCAGCTTGTCTTGGGGCACAAAACACTAGTGAAAAACCCTTTGTGAGTTTGCTGAGCCCGAGTCTTTGTGATGTGTAAGTGTGGTAGGTGACAGCACCTTCCCTTCTTACTGAAAGAGATGTCCCATTCTCACAACACCTATTCTCCCTTTGTCTCTGTCTGGAAGAAACACAAAGACCAACTGCCAGCTACATTCAGTCATGTGACTCAGAAGACACGCTGGAGGGTCCAAATGGTTAGGACAAGAAAATACCAACTTTCTAAACGAGCCATTTTCAGAAGTGTGATTTAAAATTCAACCTTATCATTAAAGATGGTTTTAAATTACAGTTCTTTAGAGGCCAAACATGACAGTCCTACCTGCTCTCAATCGTAAGGTATTACTTATTATTAAGTAATAAGGTGACCTAATGTTAACCTATGGGAGAGGCAGGTCCTGCAGTAGTGAATGATGAATGAAAGAGTTTTTCATCACATGGACATGTAAAACCTAAAAGTATCACCTTTTTATACACCCTGCACCTTGCCCTCCGGGCTGTTTTGGATCTACCCGAGGAGTGAATTATATGTAGGCTGTCCGGTTTTAGGTTTAAACCTATAATAACTGATAAAACCCCACTGAAAGGGAACTAGCCCTCACCAGTGTAAACATATACACACTGAAAAAACACCTGCACAACCACAAACTAAATGCCATTCAAAGAAAGGAAAAGGAGTGTGAAAGTAATTTTTTTCTTCCTGAGGGGGCCAATTACAATGAAACCTTGTTATACAAGCAAGAAGCAAGAAAGACTGGGCTAACATTATTCTGCTTGAGTTTTGTTGTTCAGGGATTTCACTAAAATATTGTTTCCACTTCCTTTTTTCAGTTTTGTGGTCTTTAAAGATACAGGGTTTAGAAGCATGTTTAGGTCTTGTTTAATTATTTTATAAACTGTAGAGAATCAGGAAATTTCAAAATCATGTTTGATATTTTGGCTTCGTTTAATTCTTTCACTGAGAGGTAAAATGGCTGGTTTCATAAGAATCTATCCCAATATGTACCATCACATTTAGCCACAGAGAATGGGTAAAAACCCTTGATACATCAGCCCCCAGTTTCTAGTGAGTCAGTTTTGATAGTAGGTGAATTGCCAGCACCGCAGGCTTTAAACATTCAAAGCAAGGTACTGTGAAAAGTATATGTGAAAAAAGTGTGATCAGTAAGCATCTGGGATAGTGGTGAAAACATGACACCAGACTTTTAGAAAACATGGAACGCAGTGGCACTTGTAATGCCGCTGCAAAAAGGTTCTTTCCAAGTTCAACAAAGATTGGAGTGATATTGTTTGTATTTGCAGTGATTCAGCTATATGAAAAAGTTGTGTGATGACCTGTCAAAATAGATACCTGAGCAGAAGTGCTCCCCTGTAAGAGATCCTTGCCACTTGTTAGATGGAATGCTGAAAGCATCTTTACAATCCTCAGAGTTAATGAAGAATGCTTTTGACATTTTGGTCCATTCTGGGTTACTGTTTTGTTATGCTCTGCAACAAAAACGCAAATATTTCACATTCTGTACTTTGTGTGGCATCAAAGAAAGAGTCATCCCAAATGTGTCACTTATCTGATGGTTCTCAGTCCAAGGGACTGTGAATGCTATATTATCCATGTGGCAACCGTTTAAAGAATTTTTGCTGAGTGATGATGCCACAGGCAAGAAATGTGAGGATCTTTGGTCGCATATTGATAGCGACGTGAAAAAAGTACACTCTACTGCATTCTTTAGATTTTTACAGGAAAACATAACTGCTGTAGTGGACATAATAAAAAAACTAGCTTCTGAAAACACCCTTGTCTGCCAAGTGTTCAGCATATTTGGTGTAGATGTGAAACATCTCCTTGAGAGAAGGCTGGGTGACACATTTAGTGTTCCATGTTAGAGTGCTTGCCACTTGGTAAGCAAAGCAATGTTGAAGAGCAACTCAGGAACTTTTATTTTATAATGTATGAGAAATGGCTTGCAATGATGCATAGAAATGTCCCTTCACCAACCATGGCATTTGAAGTCAACGAAACCTCACTTTGGTACTCTGTACAAGTTCTAGATCCCTTCCGCAAAGGGGAATTTTCTCTGTAGTTCCAAAAGTGCTGCTTCATTTTTGTCCGCTTCAATAACTCTGAGGGCATAAGCGCCCAATTCAACGCTAATGTTGCAGAACCTGCCCAGAGAATCGCAATCTTCAGATGCACCAGTATTGGCATGAAAGCTATGTCAGTGACCAGAGTTAGCAAATTGTGTACTGGCTGTTTTGGCGTTGCCTGTCTCAAGTGCCAATGTTGAGAGGGCCTTTTCGCAGATAAAAGCTTACATGGGAAGGAAAGAGTGAGCGCACATGACCAAAGACTCACTGAAGAAATATTGTATGGTGTACTACAGTAAGTTTGATTTGCAAATATGTATTTGGACCTCATACACACTGTACGTACACTGTCAAATATACCATGCACTATCAGTGCAGAAAACAAGCAATAATAAAAGCAAAACTTTCCACACCGGAAACACACTATTTCTGTTGTTTTTAATAGCGCGAAAATGTGTAACCATTGATAACCACTGTTTTTTAAGGTATTGAAATCACTTGAATACACTGAAAAAACCCCACCAGAATTTACCAAAAATAGAAACTGAAAACAGGAAAACCTAATTATATGTATTAAAAAGGAAGGTTTAGGCCTGGCAAAAGGTTCATTTTGCCAGGTAGAAATTTCAGTTTAAAACTGCACAAACAGGCAGCAATGGCAGGCCTGAGACATGTTTAAAGGGCTACTTAATTGGTTGGCACAATCAGTGCTGCAAACCCACTAGTAGAATTTAATTTACAGGCCCTGGGTACATCTAATACTATTTTACTAGGGACTTATAGGTAAGTTAAATGTGCCAGTTGAGTACAAGCCAATTTTACCATGTTTAAAGTGAGAGCACAAGCACTGGTTAGCAGTGGTAAAGTGTACAGAGTCTTAACACCACCAAAAGCGAATTCAGCAAATACAGGAGAAGTCAGACAAAACGTTAGGAGGAGGACCACCCTACGGCTGACAGGTCTAAGTCCATCATACACCCAAAACATTTTTTTTATGAGATACAAGGATTAAAACATATTTTCTTACCTATTATGCTCTGCCCACAGTACTTTTGAAATGACAATACAATATATAAATCACATAAAACCCATCCCATACTGTTATATCCTAGAATCACCGTTAAGATCCAGGCTGGTAGTGAATGAAACTTTAAAAAACTTCAGGGCCCCCTCTCATTTTATATGACACAGCCACCAAGGATAAATGTAAATGAATGAATATTTGGTCTCAAGACCCCAAACAGGTCTGCAGCTTGTTAACTGCACATAAAATCAACAATACAAAACAATTGATGTGTTTGCATTACATCCTAAAAAATGTAGTTAATACATCATAAAATTATGAAATAATTTTCACAATAAAAACTGCCATAAAGTTAGTAATCAATTACATATAATCCCAAAGGTACCCTGTTACGTTCTGCATAACGTGTCATCCTTCAAGCATTATGAAAGTATTTGTCACTGCACGCACAATGAATTCATGCCCATTTGATTGTGAGATACTCAGTGCTATCTCGAATCGCCGCACATCCAGTTCTCTGCAAATGGGTAACAACCAGGATCTCCGAATGCCAGCATAAGCTGGACAAAAAAACATAAAGTGAGCTACTATTTCACATGAAAATATACAAGCTAGGCAGGTAGATGTTAATTGATTTGCTGGACACCACTTACTGCAGAACAAATTAACGGGTAAGATTCCATATCTGAATTTCAAAAAACTTCGGGAGGCTCGATCTTATTGAGAAACTGCTCAAACTTCGGCAAGCACTTTGCTTCACGAAACTTTACTGTCAAAC
The DNA here is from genome assembly GCF_964204655.1 of Triturus cristatus. NCBI lineage: Eukaryota > Metazoa > Chordata > Amphibia > Caudata > Salamandridae > Triturus > Triturus cristatus. The sequence continues at coordinate 817,182,291 of NC_140585.1, read as the reverse complement.
CTCCCTGGCAGGACCCAATGTACCACTTTTCCTAAATATGCAGCTAATATTTTATCTTGGATTTTTCGATCGCTCTCTTATTAGATGCAGGGCAATTCTCCAGCTCTCCCATATCTAAATTATGGAACCATATTGTGACATAATTAAGCCAGGGTAGTTTACATCCTGGGTCTACATTTTTTATTTCCTTAAATGCCTTTTTACATGGGTCTAATTCCTTACTGGACCAGAGCCTTATCCAGTACAAGAAGGGTTTAGGATTTGCAAAGCAGACAATGTGTTTTTATGCCAAATCCATTTGTAATGGAATCAAGGGAGCATTTTGTGGAAGGTTCAAGAGAGATCTCATTTATCTATTTTCAGCCATGGCTAATTTTGTAAGATTACCTCATATCGCAGAGCCGTAAAGTGCTGCACCACCCGCTTTAGGACTGTAAATCTCTAAAGCAGGCCATATTGAACAAAAAAAAAGAATTCTGAGCTCTCAGTGATGAGCATGCTATATGCTATAGAAGTACCTGACTTTTAGTAATCCCTGCCAACCATGTCATAACATTGGCCAGCCATACACCCTAGTAATTGAACTCCTTAACTCCTTCAAGAGGTGTTTCCGCCACCTGGAGATGTATCGTTCTTCTATAAGATCTATGGAAGTTAACAGCCATTAATTTTGTTTTATCTGTACTGATTTCTAATCTCCGAAGGTCACAGTGAGTGGAAAATTTGTTGAGCAAAGTTTGTATGCCTGCTGGTGTCCTTGATATCAATAGGGTGTCATCCACTAAGAAGAAGGCGATAATTTTCTGGCCACCTAATTTGGGAGAATTAATATTACAATTATATATTTGATCAATTTTTCATTTAATGTTAAGAGCGAACAGTATAGGGCTAAAACACATCCTTGATGGACCCCCCCCCCCTTCAATAGGGATTCTAGGCCAGATGTACAAAGCCTTTTTGCAGTCGCAAACGGTCAATTCACAAAATCAAGCCATTTGCAACTGCAAAAAAGCATAATCTTTTGTACAAAGCCCTATTTGCAATTCAGTAACCTATTACCGAATCGCAAATTGGGTTTGCGAGTCGGTATTAGGAATGAGCGTGTTCAGGGCATCCCTTCCTATACTGAATCGCAGTGATATGTGTGAATGTTTTGCAACCAAAATGCTGTCGCAAAACATTTGCATTTTACCGCCTACTTCAAGAAGTGGTAAAATATTTGCAAATGGGAAGGGGTCCTCAAGGGACCCCTTCATCTTTGAGAATGTGTGTAAAAGCATTTTTAAGAGCAGGTAGTGGTCCCAGGGACCACTGCCTGCTCTTAAAAAATGAAACAAAAATTTTGACTTTCTTTTTGAAATTCATTCTGTTTTCCTTAAAAAAAATACTTTATTGATAAGCAATCCCAGATATGGTGGTCTGCTGACCCCAGCAGGCCACCATTGCTGTGATGTTTGTGATTCCCACTGGGTCGCAAGCCAAGACATACCTCATGAATATTAATGAGGTAGGTTTATTTACAACCCACTGGGAATCGCAGAAAAGTTTAAAGCACACTATTGTACACTGGTGTTTGCTATTACCAAATAGCCAATTGCAAAAATTTCCTATTTGGTAATAGCAAACGTTTAGCTATGTACATCTGGCCCTCCGTCTGTTAACTAGCCCTTCTCCCCCTAACATACTTTCACACAGTTATTACTATATATGACCATGATTAGTGTAAGCTGTAATTCCAGGACAGTAAGGGAAAGCGGAACATGTATAGTGCACTATAGTGCTTGTGTTGGGTCACCTTCCTGATGAGACAACTTCTTTGCTCCCTGTATCCAGTCCTGCACTTTAGCTAGGATCTGTCTGCAGAAGTCTGCAGAGGTCTTATCTAAACTGGACGCTTTTCCTGACTTCTTAGAATCTATAGCTGATAACGTGTTCTCCAGGTGGACTAGAGATAGTGTGTTTGAAATTCTTCGTTTAAACAAAGGTCCTGAAAATTCATGTCAGAGAAACTGATGTCTGTATCTTGAGCCTTGTAGAGGTCTTTTAAAATGTCTTAGCCTTACGTCAGGTTGTATGTAGAATTGCTCTACCCTGGGAAGCCCTCTATTACCATGAGAAAAAAGTAGTAACAATTATTTGCTATCTTTACTTTTCAAAGTAATAGCCAAGTTCTGCCACTTTGCCTCCTCCCACTTTCTTCTGCTAATGTTTTGTACATACTGTATTCCTTTCTAGCAGCCTCTATTAAATCTTTATTACTCAAGCACTTTTGTCTCGGCCTTCCTACAGGAAGTATTATCCCATACACCTTCTTTGTCTTTACACTTCTCAGTTGAGTCTATCTCTGGGAACTGTTCTTTAAGGGAGTCAACCGTAGTTCACTGTATAGATGTTATTGGGCTCATATTAATAGGAGTGCTGAAGTAAGGTTCTAATACATCCACTACTATTGCATATATAGTGGCATATTTGATCGGACATACAATAATTCATGGACATCTAATAGTTCTTCTGTCATTGGAGGGAAAAACAGGTGCAATTGTGATGTCACATGCAGAGTTATCCAAAAAAAGGCATGTTGATTAGGGTCGCTATCTTCTCTATCTACAACCTTCATGCATATGAATGACCCATGTTTGCCCAAAGTCATAAATCCAGCAACATATGCTCAATGTTGCATATGGACGTAGCACTCTCAAAGTTATGCTTGGCATCCCGGTCTGAAGAAAAGCTACCATTACAGGCCCAACCCATATGAAGGAGGGTATTAAGCAAATTGTAAAGCCACAGGAAGTGTCTTCTTCAAGAAAGGGACACTTAGCTTAGGGATATCCTATTCCTTAGCCTCATCTAGTAAACTGACTTTAGTTTCACCCATGTGTCGATTGAAAAAACATCACGTTGATTCACCTCCCACTCTGCTTCTCCATGTTGTGCACTCAAAACTGACTCAACCCCCAACAGATTCCATGCCTGTCAACTAAACTTTAGCATATAACTTTTTAAAGCACCGCAATTATAGGTGCCACCTAATTAGGTAAATGAAGGACATCCCCTCTCACCGCACAGCATTAGATACATCTCCAGGTCTGCACTGAAGAAGAAATAAAGATACAGATTAATATGCAGGAAGCTTCATTTTACGAGCACTGTAGAATTCTGTTTACAGTCCCAAACATTGGGGGCATGGCTTTGACGTCGAAGAGGATGGTCAGGGGTTGAGAGAGTTCAGAGCCACTACGAGTGACTGTTGTTTTGTGCGCCGTTCAGTATGTTCTGTTAGCACAAAATTGAAGAAGAAGAATCTTCTAGAACTCATGGTTCAGCAAAGCAGCCCCTTTCCTTTCGTCTCCAGTTCTGGCCTTTTAGTCGCCTTGATTCTATGCTGCTCGTGCTTCCCTTCAGAGACTACTCAACCTGTGAAGGCACACATCTGCCAACACCGCAGTCGAATTCGATGTCAGGTGGAGAACGCGCCTCTTGTTGAACATTATAAAGAGAAATCGCATTCAGCTGACCATGTGAAGTGGCAAGTGATAGAGAAAGCCAGGATGCCCCCGAGAGGGGGAGACATTTCACTCATCCTACAATCTCTAGAATGTAAGTGGATCGACAAATGTGAGTCTATCCGGAAAGGGTTGAACAGCCTTGAGCTCAGATTCATTAGCCTGGATTAAAGAACTTATAACTTATTGCAGAGCAGATTCATCAGCCTGGATTAAAGAATGTATAACTTATAGCAGCTCTCATAACACTTTCCACCTAGGATGCTGACCCATCCCATCCCTCATCTAAACATGTACAACATATGTATAGATCAGCTTTCCAAGTCCTCACATGATTTCCCCAGGTGTGAATACAGACACTGGCTATTAGATTGGCACTAGGGATGTAAATGTAATTGAACTGTATCCACTTTGGCAAATGAATCCTTGTACCAATCAATTTACTAAGGATAAATATGGAAGTACCATCCATCCCATGATGTCATAACCACTCAAGAACTTCATGTACCAGCTTCCCTTGGGGCGACCCGGAGGAGGAGCTAGCAGAGTGCGGTCCATTGCGGTTGTTTATAAAAATGGCTCCCTCGAGCTTTGGGCTGACGAGCTCCTGGACGACGCACCTGCGTGCCTGTGCGGGCACTGAGGCGCTTGATGGTTGCTTGGCGGCCCTCTCTTCCACCCCTAACTATTTTCTCTACTGAGGAGGGAAGTTATCCCGAAACCCGAGCCATGTCTCGGGCGATATTTTAAAACCCGGGACATGTATCGGGTCTAGAGATCATCAGTTCAACAAGTACTTACTTGCACCCACTGGGGTGAACCACTCAAGAACTCCATCAGAGATCATCAGTTCAACAAGTACTTACTTGCACCCACTGGGGTGAACCACTCAAGAACTTCATGTACCAGCTTCGCTTGGGGCGACCCGGAGGAGGAGCTAGCGGAGTGCGGTCCATTGCGGTTGTTTATGTTTACTGACTTTGGACCTAAGTATAACAAAGCACTAGTTAGTCAGGGCTCTGACTAGGCCATATCCTTGATCGAGTGACATGCAAATTTATACTAAGTGTGGATAAGCATTGTGTATGTACTAACTATGGTTGTATATTCCGATTGTAAATATGTTTAATACTTTGGACAATAAAGCTGTATCCTCATTACATTAAGGACACATGTTTATAACTTTGCACCTCGAGATGATACCAGCTTTGAAAAAACTTTTTGTGATCAACCCGAAGAGTAATGTTTCTGCACTTTATTCGAGCACTAATTTAATCCGCATATATTGTAGATATAATATTGGGTTACTGAATGTGGAAGCCCCTATATTTGAGTTCCACACATAGTCCACCATTACATCCAGGACTCCTCTAAGATGGCCGCCATATTCACCTATAGTTTTGATTCCATTGCGCATGTGCCGGTGATCCATTTCCGGCCCACACACTACTTGGAGAGCGTCTGTGGCGGCGTCCCGCACAGAATACAAGACTCCATTTAGAAGCGCGAATCGGTGAAATTGAAGTAAGTAGCCTCCCCTACCTTTGCCTTTCAGGCTACACCCTGTAGATTAATCACCCCATTTATGGTATTATCGCTTGCTTTTCAGTTTCGTCCTAGTACCCATATGGACGACAGGCATCGATATAGGAATGGGTTTCAATTGTAACACTTGATGCTCTATTGCCAAATACTTGAACTATCAATATTGTGGTGAGTTCAGCCCACATTCTCCTATCTTCACTGTGCATGGCGCTAGCACAATTACATGATGCACTTACTGCTGCTTTACCCCTTTTGCAGGATTTGTAATCTTTGCTCATGCTCGCTCTACCGGCATAACTATGTCCGGTAAGCTATCCCTCCTACCACTTATTGTAGGTGGTCATGTGGACACTCTATTCACACGATGCTGATTTACTCATGTTTATCCCCAATAGTTACTCTTCCCTACTGTCGAGAACTACTCTAGAATTAGACGCCCAGAGTTGACTACGGTAAGTGACAGCACGCTAGTTAGTTTCAGTCTTAGCCCATCCCATGTTCAAGATGTATTCCCTTGCCACACTGATACTTTCCCCTTATCAGTCCCCAGAAACGTTGTCCTGAAGAGACCCGGTATCACGAGAAGGTCGAAACGCCATTGACACCATTAAAAGAGAGAGACAGATTAATACATTATTCATTATGTATAACTCGTCCTTTTAATATTTACCAATAACCTGTTCACTTTTTACTTAGCACTCACCACGTTAGGTTATGGTCACATCACTAGGGCTCACAAATCACCACAATATGCAGTAAATGTATACTTTCCATTTTTTTGTGTAAGGAAGTACATCTGTGGAAATTATTGTGACTATAAATAAAATCCTCTTACTTCGGCTGAAGTGAGAACCACTTTGAAGTAATTGTTGGTTTGGGCTTTTTGAAGAATATACCTATGATATTGCGTACAATTTATACTTCTCTCAGGTATCTTTACCGTGACCTTTCTAAGAAGGTTGGAAATAGAACTATATGCCGTTAATTAATTTGAACAATTTATTTCAGCTTGCACATTCTTAATTTATTCCTTAGAAATGAGTTCCTTGTGAACATTGTAATTTTTTGCTCTAAGCAAAACCCAGCTCACAAGGATGTATGAGTAGCTCTTGTTCTTTGAAATATCCCTTCAGAGAGATGGCAGCCTTTTTCTATGCTCCACAGTTCTGTCCTCTCTTCATGATGGCCCCATGATGTCTGGCTTCATCTTCCAAGATATTTCATAAGAGCTTGTTGCTCTCTCAATTCCTTCTACATGAGACATCATTTTTCACCTCCTTCCATTTTCAGCAGTTATCTGACAAGAGTAGCATCTAATTTCAGGGACATTTGGTCGATGTCATCCTCATATTGTACAGTTCTGTATTTTAAAGAAATGTAATATTGCTCTCTTGTTTGGCGTAAACTAAGTAACTGAATATTTGATATTCCATGTTTACACTCTTCAGCTTTTACGTTTAGCTATGTGACTCACTTTGCCGATACCTAATACACAAAAGGAAAACACCACAAAGAATTCCAGTACTGATATACAATCACTCAGACTTTCACTCAAAGATCACATACACTAATTACTATGATCTGCAAAAACATGATTTAATGTCTTAATTTTGATTTTTCTGTTTGTTTTAGATTCAAGTCCTTTTTCAAATTCTTGACTTAGCAAATACAAAACTTTTTAAATTATTAGACATACACTGAAATTGCGATTCTCCTATTAACATGACCAGAGAATCTGGATTTCATTAAAGACACGGAGGCTGTCATTATGCATTAATCCTTTAATGCAGTCACAAGCAGCCGCACTACATCATAAACAAAGAAAAGTTCTAGAATGTAGAGAGTAGGGTACAAATGGCATGAGGCACAAACAGACTGCCTCTTTTAAATGCAAACAAGTCGATAAAGTCCAGAGATGAGATCCAGGATGAACTAGAAGTTGAAGGTAACGAGAGGTCCGAAGTGAAGAAGGCTGGAGATAGGTGATTATCCAGAATTATCTGAAAAAGAGAAGAAATGTAAAAGACGAAATAAAGAATAAACGTATATTGAAGACATGAGCTGATATCAACATATCAAAATGCAGATTATAAACATACAAATTTCTAAATAAAACCACCAAGGGTGTGGCTAAGGGCGGGATAATGATAGCCTCCGTGTCTTTAATGAAATCCAGATTCTCTGGTCATGTTAATAGGAGAATCGTAAATTCATTACAAGACCGGAGGCTACATTGTGCATGCTGGTAGCCATGAAGTACCACATCAGACATATGTTCAACAGGTTTACAGTAATGATGAGCAAAGGTTGAAGCGTTAGACCAATCTGCCGCTTTAAGAATATCATCCAACTTACCACCAGACCAGAAGGATTTGCTTGCCATAGCACCTCTGAGAGAATGAGCTTGGAATTTAGAGAGATCAATACCGGCCAGATTCATAATTGATTTGACCCATCTAGCTATGGAGGAGGAAGAAACTGGTTTAAAGGGTTTAACAAAAGATAAAAGGAGTTGTTTGGCATCTAAAGGACGAAGGTCTTTCATTCACAAGTCATATTCTCTCATGCAGTCTATGACGCACAATTTCTTGCAAAGGTCGAAACGAGGATAATAAATCGAGTCTGACATAGTTTTAGTCCTTCTGAACAAATCAAATTTAACTCCAAACATATCATAGGATCTATAAGAAATGTCGAGACACCTCACATCTGAAACTCTACGACAAGAGATCAAACATAAAAGGGTAGCAAGCTTAAGCGAGAGAAATTTCCTGTTAAGGTAAGCGTTATCTGGCCAAGAAGAGAAAAGGTCTAGGATAGCTTTCACGTCCCACAAGTATTGGTACTTGGGTCTGGGAGGTCTTTTTAGTCTAATACTTTTCATAACTCTACAAATAATATTGTTCTTACCTACCGTCTTACCGTTGACAAGGGAATGTCCAGCATAGATAGCTGATCTGTAGCAGTTAATAGATCTATAGGCTAATCCTCTATCAAATTGTTCGACAAGGAAATTAACTATATTGACGATAGGAGCCTCCAAGGGATCCAAGTTCCTCTCCACGCACCAACAAACCCATTTTTTCCAGATGTTGTTGTATCTATAGTGTGTTCCGGGAGCCCAAGATTCTCCGAGGAGAGAAAGAGCTGACGTCGAAAGGCCACACAGTTCGTTGGATTGCCTGAAACTTTCCAAGCAAGAAGGTTCAAATTCCCTGAAGAGATTAGGTGGTGATGATCTTCTCCGTCTGCGTTGGTGACCAGACCCTTGCTCGCAGGAATGAGGAAGGACATGTCGCAAGAAAGTTCGAGAGTGGTCGGGAACCATGCCTGAGATGGCCAGAATGGAGTTATCAGAATCAGGGAACACTGGTCTGATCTGACCGGATGTATGTCGTTACAACGCACACTTTTACAACGCATGCACTTACAACGCATTTTTTACAATGCAACATCCATTACAACGCATTCCATTACATAGCATGACACTACAACGCATTTTTAAAAACTACCTTTACAACGCATTCCATTACATCGCATACTACCTTTACAACGCATACCATTACAACGCATAATATTAAATTGCATTTAAGGTAAGTATTAGATAGTATAGGGGTAAAAATTACTTTTCTAACTCCAGGGGGTGCAACAGTAGGGAAAGTGTTGGATAGTATAGGTGTAAAAATTACTATTCTAACTCCAGGGGGTGCAACAGTATGGTAAGTGTTGGATAGTATAGGGGTAAAAATTACTATTCTAACTCCAGGGGGTGCAACAGTAGGGTAAGTGTTGGATAGTATAGGGGTAAAAATTGCTATTCTAACTCCAGGGGGTGCAACAGTAGGGTAAGTGTTGGATAGTATAGGGGTAAAAATTACTATTCTAACTCCAGGGGGTGCAACAGTAGGGAAAGTGTTGGATAGTATAGGGGTAAAAATTACTATACTAACTCCAGGGGGTGCAACAGTAGGGTAAGTGTTGGATAGTATAGGGGTAAAAATTACTATTCTAACTCCAGGGGGTGCAACAGTAGGGTAAGTGTTGGATAGTATAGGGGTAAAAATTACTATTCTAACTCCAGGGGGTGCAACAGTAGGGAAAGTGTTGGATAGTATAGGGGTAAAAATTACTATTCTAACTCCAGGGGGTGCAACAGTAGGGTAAGTGTTGGATAGTGTAGTGTAATATTATGCGTTGTAATGGTATGCGTTGTAAAGGTAGTATGCGATGTAATGGAATGCGTTGTAAAGGTAGTTTTTAAAAATGCGTTGTAGTGTCATGCTATGTAATGGAATGCGTTGTAATGGATGTTGCGTTGTAAAAAATGCGTTGTAAGTGTAGTGCGTTGTAAAAGTTGCGTTGTAAATGTTGTTCCCCGATCTGACCTTCTGAAGGACTCTTTGAATCATGGCAAAGGGAGGAAATGCGTAACCCTGAAGGTTCGACCAGCATTGAAGAAAGGCATTCACTGCTAGAGCACCCGGGTCTGGCATCCAGCTGAAATATTTTGGGAGTTGGAACGACAGTCTGCTGGCGAACAAATCCACATCTAGTGGACCCCAAAAAAGAGAGAGAGTATTGAAAATGTTCACATTGAGTTTCCAGTCGGTCCGATCTGAGAGGAATCTTGAGTTCCAGTCTGCCGAAAGATTTGACTTCCCAGGAAGGTATTCTGCCTTCAGAGAAATCTTGTGTTCCAAGCAGAACATCCAGAGTTTTTTGGCTAAAGCCGACAAGTCTGCTGATTTCGTACCGCCGAGGCGATTGATATAAGATATTGCGGAGATGTTGTCCATTTTGAGGAGAACCGATCTGCCCTGAAGAGAGTGTTTGAAGCTCATTAGGGCGTATAAACCGGCTGTAAGTTCTAGGAAGTTTATGTAGTGGGAAGACTCCGCAAGCGACCATGCGCCACCAGTGTCTTGGTCGAGGAGACGAGCGCCCCAACAGTGGAGGCTGGCGTCTGATTCCAGGACGAATTCCTAGGCAGAGCCAAAAATCGCTTTCCCGTTCCAGGCGTCCAGGTGCTCTAGCCACCATGAAAGTTCTGATCTGCCCTCTTCGTCCAGGGTCACAGAGTCCTCGTACCAGAGACCAGACTTGAGAGCTGCCCCTTTTAATCTCTGAAGAGCACGGTAGTTCAGAGGGCCCGGGAAGATAGCTTGAATGTTGGAGGAGAGGAGGCCTATAAGCCGGGCTAATTCCCTTAGGGTTATAGAATCTTTCTTTAGGACATACCTGATTTCTTTCCGGATTTTTGCAATTTTCTTGGTAGGGAGAAGGAGGAGACAACTGGAGGTATCTACAGTGAATCCGAGAAATTCTAGAGATTTGGAGGGAGTGAGGATAGATTTCTCTCTGTTTAAAATAAAACCGAGACTCTTGATGAGATGGATGGTGACATTCAGGTCTCTCTGAATTTGGGAAAAGGCTTGGGACATTATGAGGATGTCATCTAGGTAAATAATGAGACGAATACCTCTCTCTCTGAGGATAGAAACAATAGTCCTCATGATTTTGGTAAAGCACCAGGGGGCGGAGGAAAGGCCGAAGGGAAGAGCTTGGAATTGGTAGAGTTTTTTCCAGCTGAATTGGAGAAAACACTGGTGTTCCTGTGCCATAGGAATGGTAAAGTACGCATCCTTGAGATCTAGTTTCACTAACCAATCTCCTTCTAGAAGAAGATCCCTTAGGAGGTGAATACCCTCCATTTTTAAGTGTCTGTAAACTAAATATTTGTTCACCTCTCGAAGGTTTATCACTGGTCTCCAACCTTTGTCCTTTTTTTGGACTAAGAAAAGGGTGCTGATAAAAGTTTTTAAGGACCAGGGTACCTGTACAATAGCTCCCTTCTTGAGCATTGAAGAGATTTCCTCTTCGACAATTTTTTCGTGTTCGACCGAAAGAGTTAGGGGTTTTGGTGGATGAGATTGGAAGGGAGTCTCTATAAAGTCTATTTTGAAACCCTGGACAGTTTCGAGAACCCAGGGGTCTTGAGTTAGCGACGCCCAAACATGGTAGAAGAGTTTTAATCTGCCCCCTACTTGGGAAGAAGAGGAAAGAGGAAGAGGAAGAGGAAGGCTTACTTGGAAGGCTGGAGGCGTTTGGGTTTCCGCGGGATCTGAAGCCTCTGTTGCGTGGTCCTCTGGCTCGATGAGGGTAGAATTGTTGATTTGAGGGGTAGAAGCCTCTACCAGAACCTCTGAAGGACGAGAAGGGCCGCTGGTTGCTGCGGCCGGAAGAACGGCCCCTTCTTCCAGCCTGGCCAAAAAGGTTTGTGTTGAAAACACACTTCATAGTCGATTGAGCCCTATCAAGGGCGGTAAAGGTGGCAACGTATTTCCCAATTGATTTGATCATGTCCTCTCCGAAGAGAAGGCCTTTAGGGTTGTCAGATGGTTCTTTTTCCGCCAATTCACTGAGTTTGGGGTTGATCTTAGAAAGGATAGTTCTCCTCCTTTCGATGTTTAGACTCGAATTGGCATTTCCGAGGAAGACAATGGCTCTTTGACTCCATCCGCGGATGAGATTGATGTCAAGAGGCGTTCTGGAAATATGTGACTCCTCAGCTAGGTCTAGGATTCTGGTGAGGGGGCCTAGGACATCAAGAAGGCGGTCCTGGCAGCCCTTAAGTGCTCTCTCCAGACCTCTTCTAGGGTCTTTGCCTAGCTTAAACAAGAATTTTATCAAGTCCGGGTCAAGGTTGGGGGTTTGGGAGACCTTCTCGTGAATAGTAGGTCTCGGACACTCTGATTTGAGTGTATTCCTTGTCTCCCTTTCAAGTGAGTTCCTTAACCATCTCTTAATAAAATTTGAAACGTGTTCCTGAGGGAAGCATTTTGAACTATTAGGGTGGGAAATACTTAGGGGGAGAACATTTCTTCCCCTAGAGGGTTAAGTATAATATTGTCAGAAGAGGAGGGGGATTCTCCTTCACAAGGAAAATTAAAGTCTAGGTCTTGGTTCGGGTCGTCAAGATCCAAGACTAATTCGTCATAGGGATTATGAAAATTTTCTTCCTCTGAATCAGAGTCTGTGTCTGCGACATCCTTAGTACCATAGCGGGTTGAACCGCGGAGGGTATTAATCATAGTTGTGCCGCTAGGGACACCCGTCAAATTTGTGCAGCGAGGGGCACCGATCTCATTTGAGGCGCGAGGGCCTCCCAATGTAAATGAGGTGCGAGGACCTCCCATGTCAACTGAGGTGCCACGACCTCCCATAGTTAAGGAATGTTCGCAGTTTTTTGATTTTTTATTTTTCTTGCCCTCGGTTACAGTGTCGATGGAATGGCCATCTAGATCAGAGGGAAAGGGTCTTTTGGTAGACATCACCTCTTTTAGTGTGGAAAGCATGCAGGATCGCATTTCTTTCTGCAAGAATTCTTTGAAGGTGTCATTATTATGAAGGGGGGAGCTAGCTGTGGCATCGTCAGAGTCAAGGTCTGACATTTTGGGTATGAAGTTGGATAATTAGTTAAGAATAATTTATTTAAAAATTTCTTAAGTATATATATATATTTGAATAAATGTTAGCAGTTTAAATAAGGTTTCTAACGCTTTTCTTTTTAAATATATTTTTTGGGAGTTAAGAAAGGCAATAACAAATAAACTAGGGCTTGATTGGGGAAAAAAACTAAATAAACTTGGCAAATTTAAGCCTAAAGGCTTATTTGAATGAAGTAGGATGAATTCCGTTAGAAATCAGTCCAGACGCGATCTCCGGCAACAGCTGATCCGAGTGGAGTAACTGAAGCACTCCCTCGAGCTCAGCTGCTGTCGGAGAAGCGTCAGCTTAGAGGAAAATGCCCTGGGGGATGCCATGGGAGCGTGCACCGTTGCTAAGGTGCATTTCTCTGGTGTTCGTAACGCGCTTGCACGGGCTAAGCGAGCGCGACGAACAGTTACCAAAAGGCAGAAAATTGGGAATGACAAGTAAACGGAGCTACACTACGAGGTCATGGAGGCAGAATTCAAGGTTTTTGGCATATAGTTATACTTGGGGGACACAATTTGTTGAAGTAAAATAATCGCGCGCGAGTGGTGAAAAAGATTGACAACCTTCATAGGAAGTCGATGGAAAGGGTGAGGAGGGGGGAAAAAAGCCCATAGACGGTCAAACGATAGTACGGAGACTACAAGGAAGCGCGCTACGATGTAGAAGGAATAACAATAGCATAAAGCAGTGGAAATGAGCGAAGGAGACAAACAGAATATTAACAGCAAAGCATTGTTTTTCTCACTTTCTCCTTCTTTAAAATAAGCAAACAAATGATCTTAAAAGCAAAATCTATAGAAGAGAAGAGAAATGTTACTTATCTGCCTGTGAGCCGCATTTAAAAGAGGCAGTCTGTTTGTGCCTCATGCCATTTGTACCCTACTCTCTACATTCTAGAACTTTTCTTTGTTTATGATGTAGTGCGGCTGCTTGTGACTGCATTAAAGGATTGATGCATAATGTAGCCTCCGGTCTTGTAATGAAATCACAATAAATACTAATAGACATACATATTACATAATACATTTTCAATACACAAATACATAACACTGAAGAAAAAGACATGCAACACATATATCGCTCAGGTTCTGTGTGAATTTTGCAACCACAATAATCGAAAGTATCTCTGGCTAATGTCTCGTTTGGTTATATATATTATTATGATTTCAGCGTATGTCTAATGATTTAAAAAGTTTTGTATTTGCTAAATCAAGAATTCAAAAAAGGACTCGAATCTAAAACAAACAGAAAAATCAAAATTAAGAAATTAAATCATGTTTTTTCAGATCATATTAATTAGTGTATGTGATCTTTGAATGAAAGTCTGAGTGATTGTATATCAGTACTGGCATTCTTTGTGGTGTTTTCTAGTATGAGACCCGGCCTTACTGATTAAGGGCCAAACCCTTTTGTAGTTAGCATTTCCCTAATACACTGCTCCACTTGTATGGGGAAGTTGAGGAAATTTAAATCTAACCTCAGGCCTTCAGACATAATATTTTCTGATTGTACTGTTTCAAGAGATACTAATACAATGAAAGCCATTTAGTCACTTGAAAATATGCCTTCAGCCATAAAACATCAACAGGCTGGCTGTTCTAAATGACTTTATCCAAATCCAAAATCTAGATTCAAAGGGGTCTTCTATGGAATCCTGAATTGTAGATGGCAACAAATAATTAGTGGCCTCCAGGATGAACTGTCTAAGATTGCAGAATTAAATGAATTTACTTTAAAAACATGCAGGAGACTTGGAACATAGAAATAGAAACACTAATCTTCACATTTATGGTATTCCTGGGGATTTTGAAGGAGAAAATCCTGTTTCTTTCTTTACTACTTTTGTTGTGACATATATTAGACGTCTCAATTGCTATCAATCTCAACATTTAAGAGCTCACAGGTTTGGTCGCAAGCATCCCACTAAATCATCTCCCTCTAGGCCCAAAGGAATCATTATTTTATTCTTGGAATATACAGATCTTTTAAAGATTCTGCAGACTGCGTAAACTAAGAAAAAAGTCCTCTGGTTTGGTCAAAAACTCTTCTTTACACAGGATGTTGCTTAGCTTATGGCTGATAGATCCCTTCTCTTCACCCATCATTAAAAGCTATGGGAGCTTGTTTTGGTTTGCTTCATCCATGTGTCTTCAAGATCATCTATACTTTTGAGGACCATACGGAACTGAAGACATTCATACAAAACACCTTTAGGGCCGACATTAAGATTGCTGGGCCTTCTACTTCTTAACTCCTGTTCATATGTTCATTTTGACTAGGCCCGGGTGGAGTTTGCGGAATGCCCACGAAGTGCCCCAAAAATCTGCCACGCTATATGGCGTTCCGCGAACGCGCTGAGCTGCTCGCCGTGTCCTTTTACGCAACATTTTATGTTGTATGCAGCGCGAAGTGCGTTCTCGCACCAGAAACTGCATGGGGGCAGCCATCCCGTTTTCTGTTCTGTTCATGGGGCTGGGCCTGTTCTTGCAATCCTTACCTAATCTTTTCACTCCTCCCCTAGCAAACTTATCTACCCCTTATTTGTATTTATTGTTTTAGTGTGTGCCTATGTGTTTGTATATTGAAACGGGAGCAGGGACAGGCAGTCACATTGCTTGCTTAATGATAATTACTATTATACTCACTAGCTCCAAGGGCATCATGACTTGTGAGACTTATGACTTGTGATTGTGAATCTCCCACTTTAGCAGCTACATCAGTGGTTGAGTTCTTATGGCCTCTTCTATCTGCAACACAGCAAAAGCTCACATAATGAATGCTAAAAAATATGGGTTGGTGGAAATGGGGAAAGGATGAAAGGTTAAAAGAAAGGATCAATGAAATGGTATATGAGTGAAAGGATGTATGGTGGCTATTGTGTAAATGGATGGATGGGTGAAAGGATGGTTAAAATGGTGGATATTGAATGGATGGATAATATGGATTGGAAATGTCGGTGAAAGACGATGAGAGAAAGTAAAGCTTAAATCATGGTGGCTATCAATGGGTGAATATAGAAGAATGAAAGGATGAATTAATAATTGCTTGGATGAAGAAACAAGGGAGCTCTTTTGGAGAGGGGCATGCTTACCTACTTCACTTACTTGGTTTTATGATTATCAATGCTTTGGTTCGAAGTGGGGGGTAATTTAATTTTTATCCTACTGCCTTGACTGACTGAATTTTTTAAGCGAGCAGATATGTAAATGTAAATGTAAATGTTGTAGACTTGTAAAGCGCACAGCTACCCCAGCAACGGGGTGTCCCGGCGCTGTAGACCGCTAGGGAATGTATTCCACCCATCATCATTCACCACTCTCTCCCTGCCTATGGCATTTTGCCACCCATTACCTAAGTGAAGTATGATTCAATTTGTGACTGCAGTGTTGACTGTGCAATGTGCTTTTGCTTCAGTTAAAAAAAATGAAAAATCCATTCTTGGCATGTGCCACATTTTTATGGCCATCTGAAGGGATTCATAAATATATTAAATGGTTTCTCATAGCAGATTGACGCCTGTTCAAAATGTTCCCTTTTGACTTTCATCAACTACAGTCACTGAATAAGCCAAAGGTTAGGCCCATGATGATCAGTGACACTTGCCTATTCTATAGAAAAAGCTCTTTTTTTTGTTTTGCTGGGAGGGACTTTTGTTGTGGGTGGAGAGGGTGGGAAAGGAGTTGGGACTGGGTGTTTGCAAACTTTCTTTAACAGTTTCTTTCTTTGGACATTGGTTGGCGATGGGGCAATTTGTTTGGGGAGAGGGGTGGGCCTATTGTGGGTAGAGCAGGTGTTTTTTTGTTATTAAATATGAAAGGGAAAAATTATTTTACCATACTTTATGCCTGAAGAAGTTTGTTTGTGTTTTACTTTTGCTTTTCACTGCTGCCTTTCTGCAATGCCTGTTTTTGTAATCTGTGTATCAAAGTGTGTACCGGTTAGTTATAGTTAGCTAAATATGCTTGTGTTACTACCCTCTGCAACTATATTGATGATTGGGGGGTATACTGCCATGACCTTTATGCCTAAAACAGCCTAGATAAACTGTTACTTATCTGCAGTAGAAGTTAGTTGCTTACTTACTTACTGAACTAGTTCACTTTACTCCATAGTTCTCTTACCTGATTAGATGAAGCGATCGCTGCTACCTCTCTCAATCTTCCAAAACCTTAGTTACTGCAAGGTTTCCCACAGTGCTGTTCTTATTCCTAATGGTGGTGGTCCCACTCCCAACTAGGTGAGCTCCAACTGTAGGATTAATCAGAAGGATTATCCATCACAGGCAACTAAATGGAAAAAAAACAGAGTTAGTGGGTTATATTTAGATCATAACTTTAAAAAGATTGAGACCATCACTAGACTACTACCACCATGACACAACAAAGAATACCTGATAATATAACAAAAAATAGCAACTTCTTCTGAAAAATGGGGAGCTACAATTTAATTAAAACTAAAGTTACAAAATCCTCTAATCAGGAAAAGTGGACTGAAATTCTGGAGTGAAAAAGGTTCAGCGTTTATACAACATAATGCCTGAATGATGGTGCTGACAAATTATGTTCTTCTACATCTAAAGTATGGATCACTTTTATGGATGGGAGGATAGATGGGGCCAGTGCGGGCTATTGCTCAGTTTATAGATGATCCCGCAGTGAGTTGGTGTCGCTTTCACCACATCAGCCCCACTAAGTGTGTGATGCATTAATAGTATATATTAATTCACACCTCAATAAATCTCACAGCCTGGGGGAAGTGGGTTAGGGTTTTGATGACAAGATGGGAATGGGGATTTGGGGAATGCTGTGACAAAGACAAACACTACACGATTACAGTATTCATTTGGCATTCCTTAGCAGCACATCATCAATCTGTTGTGGAAGGAAATGAAGGAATGAGTATGATACAGTTCAGTTAAATGCATTGCAAACAGTCCTTCCGCCCCATAGACCCAAGTTGTTATTATATATCTAAATATTCTGTCATCTAGGTTTGAAAAATACAAATTATGGAGGAGTGAAGTGAGCCCACACAGTTCTAAAAAATGATTCTTATAAATAATACTGTATTGCCAAATTGGGAAGTGCATTTGCATTCTTCTCGGATTGTCTGTCAATCTTAAGTGCCTGGCTGAAGCAGTCTGATAAGGTAAGCAGGAGTGTTATGAAGCTTTTGTCTTTTGTGCAGGAGAAGAGAAGGCCTGCATATTGTAAAAGAGAAACGATATTGCAGAGTCAAGGAGAAGGACAGTAGGTAAGCTTCATGAGGAGTATATCAAGAAGACTCGGAGGCAGAGCAAGATCATAGACTACTACAATCATTCATTTTATGGCTCATGTGCGATCAATTAACTGAGAAGTGAGAGCAAATTAAAACCAATCACAGACAAGTTGCGGCATGTACCTAGCTCATCAATCTCAAAACTGTCATCATAACATTTAGCCAAGCACGTGCATAATGCAATGTGTTGATGGAACACCACATGTCTGTCTAAATCCCCCCACCGAACACATTATAGAGGGGTTTCAAATTTGAGCCAACAAACACACTCAGCAGCATTGCATTTCCCACATTAACACACCTCTCACCGGTCCACCGAGCTGAGTAGGCCTTTAATAGTCATCATCATGTTGATTTCCCCGAAGCTGATAAATTTTGTTTTCTGGCTGTTGTTGAGGTAGTCCAACCCTGAGTCCTTCCATCACCCTCCTGACTCTGAGTAAGAAATCTGTCCAACTTCGTTCTGACTCCCGACCGAAATGAGAGAGAACGATTTGTAGTACACTGCTGTTAGTGAACAAGAAGAGAAACAGAGTATTTTTTCTGTGTATTTGTGTTTATGAACTAAACGGACAGGTCTGGTCTTTGAGGAGTGTGACCCAGAAAACAAAGGAGTGGACCCAAAAAGCAAATCTCGCTAAGTGTCACAGGGGAAGGGCTAATCACCTTCTGGAAAAATGATCAACCATCAGGTAAGAAGCATTGAATATCATCACACTCAAGCTTAGAAAGTTATAGTTGAACACCCTCCCTCACGGTCTGCCACCGCATGAATCATCACTCACAATCACACAACATATCAGTAATTGGTGCAACAGTTACCTGTTCCAATCCAAGTATGGTGATACGCATCTGTTGATCCTCAGATGCACGCAACACACATTGGCCAGTCTTGTAAATCAAATGTTCTGGGGCAATCCTACTAGGGAATGAAGAAAAGAATAGACAAAGAAAGGAGGCAGGCATTGTCTCTCCAATGTCCTTGGGGCCACTGCCTGCTCTTAAAAACGGTTTTGCATACATTCACAAAGGGAAAATGGTCCCTTGGCGACCCCTTCCCATTTGTGAATGGGTTACCACTAACTTGAAGTTGGCAAAATGCAAATGTTTTGTGACCGCATTCAAAGTCACAAAACGTTCATACATACTGTTTTGATTCAGTATTTGGAAGGGTCACCCTAAAAACACCCCTTCCAAATACTGAATTGCAAACCCATTTTGCGATTCGGTGACAGGTTACCAAATTGCAAAAAAGGGTTTTATACATGGGAAGAATTTTTTTTGCGTTCGCAAACAGCCGATTCTGTGAATCGGCTGTTTTCGAACGCAAATTTGATTGCTACATGTGGCCCATAATGTTCTCCTAGCTACATCCATAGTTTTTTTCTGGCAAAGCAGTTTGGCAACTATAGAACATTCTATGGTGCCCCAGGCCTACTCAGTCAAGGAAGAAGAGTTTGTCCTCTAACTCAGGTGGTTCGCCCATAGGTTGGGCATCTAACACACTACTGTGACCTGAGTCTGACTAATCACCCTCATCCTCCTTTTGTCGTATTTCAGGTATGGTGTAATTTGGTGATATAAGGTGTTGGTTCATTTTGATCATGGTCAATCTCTCCATGTTTTGAGGTGAGAGACTGGTTCATCTCACTGTGACAACTGTGCCAGCAACGCTGAATATACACTCAGCAGACAATCTACTGGACAGGCCAGGCACATTATTGCCAGTCTGCTGAGCACTGGCCATTGGCACTGCTCCCCAAACCAATACACCAATGGGTTATTTTCCAGATAGAACTCTATTGGGTCATCCAGATAGTCAGGGACCATCCTCTGAATGGTCATTAGTGCTGCAACTTGCTTGACCTCTTTTATCTTCACATCTGCATTGGATTTAAGACCTGCCACTTGAAACCAAGTCATTGCAAAGGTTAGGGCTGATCCTCATGTGATTGTGGTTCTTGCCAGTATTCTTATTGCTGGTGTTGGCTGCAGTGAGCCAACAGCACAGCCCTCTTTAGAAGCTGAAGGCTGCACCCCAGAACTTTCGGCCAGGAATGGGCCTCTAATTTCCACTTGTTTTTCGTCCAGATTGATAGCTTGCTCAGCATTCCTTACCTTGTATCTTGTAGTGTGAAACATCCCCTTTGGAAATTTAAATGAAAGTAATTGTTTGTACGTGGATCATGAATTGTGGTACATATGTAATGTTTGGATGACACAATGTCTCTTTGCAGCATTGTGTTATCAGCCAAGTGAAGGCTTAAACTCCCCACCAACTCATGCACATCTTTCTTTTCATCCACACCTGCATACATTTCAGACAAATTCTTTAGCTGTTCCTGTAGCATATGCAACAACATTTGACATTACTGATGTGGGTGATACTGGTGCACTGCTGCGGACAGGGCTGCTTTGTGTACAGATGTCTGTCACCCTTTTCTTCCTCATCACCTTCACCTTCCACTTTGAGCAGAGCAGATTCCTTGCTCTTATCACCTTCACCAATACTACCAGCAGTAATTTTTTTAAGGTGCTCCTCCCAGCGGATTGTGTAATGTTTTTTCATGTGGGTTGTTTGACACCCAGTACCATAGTGTGTACCAGACATTCCTCAGTGAACACTCACACGGCAAATCAAATGGAGCCTACGGCATTGCTAGGCTCCTGTATGCTAGCCATAAAGACGTCCCAAACTGAGGAGGTCAACTTTCTCCTTGGGCCACTGGTGCCACTGTCAATGTCCAAAACAGTTGAGGTAGGTTGGCATGTCAGTGAATGCAGTGCGTACCTATACAGAGCCAGTTGTGGATGCAGGTCACAGGGGCCATGCAAATATGGGATCTGGCAGTGGTATGAGTGCCTCATACCTCAGAGCAGGTTGAGGAGGGGCAATGTCGGTCTCCTCTGGGGATAGAGTAGCGTCCATAATGATGACTGGTTCATCATCCTCCTCTTCTTCATCCATAACTCTAAGGCTTTCAGTAACTTTCCTTATCCCCTGCCTCTTCTGGTATATCTTGGACTGAGGCGGGTTCCAATACATGTCCAGAACATCAGAAGGTGGGCTTGGAGAAAATGGTGGAGTACCCTTCCTTTTTCTTGCCGGAGATCTGGAAGCCAAGGGATCGTCTTAAAGAGGGGGTTCTACTCACTCAGCAGGAAGCTCCATCTACAGCTCTGCTACTACTTTGAGAAGATCTACTGTTGCTGGCGGCGGATATTGTTGTCCACTTAGCTGACATTCCAATTTCCGGCAAGGATTGGGTACTACTTTGCAAAAGAGACAAAACCAATTCAACATCACTGCTCATAGGCGTTGCCGTGATTGCAATGGCTGCCTCTATGCCAGACATGGGCTTAGGGCTAGGTTTGGGTGGGGCCGTTGATGCAAGAGTGCTGCTCCCAGCTTGCTCCCTGGAGGCTGGTGAGGCAGGAACATGACATTTACCAAAAAAGGTTTGGGCTGACACACCAGTGGTGGGAAGCTGCTTCTTCTCACTGGCCACTTTCTTGGCAGCACCTTTCTTTGGGGCCATCTTTTGAAATCTGCAGGCGGACTCAGCTATTACGGCATCTAACAGCAGTAAAATTAACTTATAAGCAGCACGCTCCGACTCCGGAGCCTGACCCAAAATGGCGGCTCGATACGAGTATAGGAAAGCGGCGGCGTAATTACATCAGACCCAGCAGCATCTACAGAGTGGGCCGAGGAGCCACCCGCAGTACGAATAGCACTGCACAACCCACTTGATCTGGCCTGAAGCAGGAAATCCTATCCGGTTTGAACTTTGGGGAAGGAGGTGAGACATGGTGCATGTTAATGCGACAGGGGCAACGGGTGCTGTTAATGCATTTTGCTGACTTAAAGACATTGGATTGTACCCTGTGGGGGGCGCGTCCCTCCGCTGCAAGGGATCGCGCTACAATTACTATCAAGAGGGATCGCTTTGATGACACTAGCCGCGCGTTATATCTTTAACACGCCGCATGACCCATGACTGGAATTCCATCCAAAATGGAAGCACATTGAGTTTTGTTAAGCAGCGTAGGTGGACAAAACGGCACCTTGTTCTCCCGCAACTCAACTCACACAAACAGGGGGGGAGCAGTCCCACAGAAAGATACCTCACCGGAGCGGGTAGCCTGAGTTCAACATGGCGCCCGCTTTGGTCAATAATAACCGACAACTCCAGCTGCAGCACAGGACACCCAATATCCTGCTTCCTGAGGTTTTGTACTGACAGCATCCGGGGTTAAGGAGGCTTTTTGAGCAGGCATGTTTGAGCAGGCAATCTTTTTGGGCAAAGATGTTTGTATGAGTGCCTCTGAAGAAATGCGCCAAGTTCCAAAATGGTGCCTGCAGTAGATTGGCGCCTGGGGTCTTATCAACACCATAAAGGAATCCCCCTGTTTGCATCTACGGCATAAATGCCACATAATAGAACAGAAATTGTATCTACTGTCTACACCCATAAGGATGACCCAGATTTGCTTCCTGGCTATGTGAGAATGACTCTGGAGGCATCACTCACCCCCTCTGAAGACATGCGGACACTAGCCCTGTCCTCCTGCCGCCTCACTGCATAGATTGCACCCCCTATGCTTTTGAGTCATTGAGAATTTTGGGGACCGACTGAACTTAACACCAAGGTCACAACCCCCCTGCCTGACCTCAAGATGGCCACCTCAGTTGGTCTCTCCATGATGCTCCACCACTCCTGGACAATAGAACTGGTAATCGACCTGATCTTAACCTCATCCCTCACCTGACCTTGATCCTGCTCTCCCTCTAGGACAGGTACTCTTCGAACTTTCCCTCGACCATTGAGACCCTGTCATTTGACCGATGCCCGGTGGAGCAACCTGTTAGTTGAAGAGGAGATGGGCTGGGGATCCCCGCTCGGCCGTCAACTACCCAGCTGGATTTTGGGCAGATGTTTCTTCGTCTCTCTGTCGTATCCCCCTCCTACCCCTTCACCCTACCTCCTTCCCCCTCTACGCTCCCTTCTTCTGGACTTCTACCCCTTTAATGTTTTTCTGTTGAGACCTAGCTATTTGACCGATGCCCGGTGGAGCTACCTCATAGCTGACGAGGAGATGGGCTGCGGATTCCTCTTTGGCCGTCACCTACCCAGCCGGACCTTGGGCAGACTTTCCCTTCGTCTCTCTGTCGTATCTATACCCTACCCCTTTTTCCCCTACCCCCTTACCCGTCTCACTCCATTTTCCTTTTCTTCTATGCTCCTTAAATGTTTTTACTGGTATCATTGGTAACTTGTAACTGATGTAAGTTTGCAACTATGTGGAACCTTATGTAAAGCGCTCTGATACCTTCGGGTCTAGCCAGCGCTACATAAAACTCTTAAAATAACTAAAAAAAAAAAAAAGTCAAGCTGTCAGTTGGCAGTGGCACTTAGCTGCACAAGCTGAAGAGATTGGAGGTCTGATGCCACGTGTTGTTGTGTGGCCATGAGTCACATGTACAGGCCTTCCGTCTGGCAGAACTTTGGGTGATGTCTGTTCTCTTGTGCACCTAAAAGGAAACAAGCAAGAGAAACATTAATGAAATGCGGCATTGTTGCAGTTTCAATTAGTGCTGACAAAGAAAATATAATTTAGTGTGGTTACTTAACTCATAAATAAATAATTAACAACAATAGAGTGTATGCATTCCAAAGTCAAACCACATCAACATGGCATAATATTTCTTTTACAATCAGGAAGGATAATTAACGATAATATACATATGTAACTGTTTGCTTTATGTGCATCATCTAGGGAGACACTTGTGGCACTCAAGGAGGTGCAGGTGGAAATGGAATAATCCTTAGAATATTAATGATGTTGTGTCGATGTGCACCCATGGCAGGCAGGGGGTTAATAGGTGGTGGGAAAATGATAAAAAAATGAAAAAAAGAAAGAACATTTGAACAAAATGTAAAAAAATTAAAAAGGTAAAAACAATTAAACAAATTTAAAAAAAAATCAAATACTTTGAAAACAAATTAGGCAAAAATTAAAAAAGAAAATAAAAAATAATAATTGCTGATGTACTAGGGGACTATGAGAAACCCTTTGGTACTTGGGATGCAATAAGGTGCAGGTGACAAATGCAAAAAAAGCATATAATATAAAACACTGTTCATAACCATAATATACAATACATTTACTATGACTCACTAGGCCTCAAGCATATTATTAAACTGATATCAGGGAAAAGTAAAAAAAGAAATGAACACAAACAAATTGGCTTAAGCCTCTCCTATCAATTTCCATAGAAAATGGCTTTTAAAAGGGTGGCTGCACAAAATGGCCACCGGCCACATGGTCAACAAACAAAGAAGACATGTAGGACTATGGCAAAACACACACTGATTGGCTACATATAATGACCACAGGCCACAAGGTTAAATAACAATAACCAGCCAGGAGGAATGGCCTCAACAAAGAACACATACAGGAGCACACTGCCTTGCTACACAAAATGTCCACCCGCCACATGGTCAAACAACAACAACAAGCAAGGAGGCATGGGCACAACAAAGAACACATGAGTTCCTCTCTCTCATTTTTTCAATTTTACAATATCAGAGGAAAAAAGAGTTCTGATATTAAAGAGCGGGCCCCTCCCGCGATCTAAATTGAACACAAAGGATAGAGAATTATTCTTAGGGGACCTTCTTTCCGATGGTGTCAAGCAGCTCATCCGCCTCCTGAGCCGATCTTACTGTGTGCATATTATTATTATGCATAACTTTCAGGATGGCTGGGAATTTCAGTTGTACCACTGCACCAATCTTCTTGAAGTCATCCATCTTCCTACCTAGTTCCCACTATCTTTCGAGGGTGACTCTGGCCAGATCTGATCGAATTTCGAAGGAGAAGTCCCTAGCCCTTAATGTTTTAGCCTTTAAAGCCTGTACTTTCTCCTTCAGCAAGTAAGTGAGAAAGTTGATTAGGATTTTTCTTGGCTTTGTTCTATTTGGGATTCTACGGAACGGATCTCTATGGGCTCTCTGAATGTCATTCCCTAAAGTTTCCGCTGACTCATCCAGCTGCAAGGCTTCCTTAAGCAGTGAGATAATATACATTTTAAGATCAGACCCTTCGCTACCTTCTGGAATGTTCATAAGGCGAAGATTATTTCTACGAGAGTTGTTCTCCAACGTCTCCATTCTATCACAGAGTGCTGCTTCCTCTTTTTTAAATACCTGGATCTCAACCTCTGGGACCTTGAGATTGACTTTTAGTTCTTCAACAGATCTCTCTAGATGCTCAGTCCTAGAGTTTAAGAGACCCACCTTCCTTTCTAGGGATTCACAACACTCCCTTATCTCACCTTGATTAGTAGCCGATACAGAGAACCCCTTTTTTATATCCTCTGTTAATGAGGCAAAAAGAGTTTCCAGTCAGACTGCTGGGTGCCCCCCCGGTACTTGCAAATTAGGGCCGTTATCCACCCCACCGCGATTCTCACTGATGGTTTCAACCTGCTTCTTTTCAGCATGCTCTATGATTTTGTCTGGGGCTGTCTCAAGTGAACCCTCGACAGCCGTAGTTACTGATACAGCCAGGGTAGGTGAAAGATTAGCTGATTCCATATCTTCAATAAGTGATTCGGCCAAAAAAAAACAGTGGACCGTCCTCTAAGAGCCTTTCCTTCCTTTGTAATATCCAGAACTTCGGGTTTCACTCTACAAAATGACCTAAGAGAGGGAGTAACTCTGACTTTACTAATGGGGGGTTGTTTTTATCCCACCCGGGTTTTGTACTCCTGCCCTTAACCTGACCTGATAAATTTGGAACGCTGAGCAGTTAATAGATGTGGCTGTATTTGTTAAACTTTCAAAAGCTTGAATATTATTCTGCTCCTCAACAGATTGTTTATTCGCCTTCCCGATCCTTTTAGCTCTCGCCAGACCCGAGGTGGCCCCACGTTTCTTATTTTTTTTACTTTTCTTTTCTCCCCCGCTTATGACCGCCTCTAAAGCACCCAGAACCAGTGAACTCTCTCTCACCTGCGTAGGGAAGCAAACCTGTACTTTCTGTCCTCCGACGGGTGATTGCGCCTCCTGAAGTTGTTCTGATTGTTCTGGTTCCACCTCAGAAAGAGTCTCCTCTACAGCCACACACTCCAGGGGAACAGGAATGGCGGGAGAAACAATAGCCTTAGAAGTTGGTCTCCGCTCCCCTTCTACCCGCTTAATCGAGTCATAAAACTGGCTGATGCTGGCGTTGCCTCCGATGCCTCCGTTGACCCGGAGGAGCCCATGAGCCTCCGCTCTGTGACCCCTCCTCAGCTCCAGGGCGGCCTCACTCCAGCGCAGCACGCAGGGCGAATGGAGAGTGCCGAGAGTCCCGACACACATCCCTAGTCAAGCAAAGGAACGTGGCGCGGGGGGCCCAAAACACGATGCAGTGCCTCAGGAAACACTCCGAAAGATCAGCGCATGAGAATAGCCAGGTAATGTGGCATCTAGCTGTAGAATGGAAGAGCGGTGCTCCGGGTGCAGGCGGCAACTCACATAGCATATAACATAGAGAGAAGAACGAATGATGACTTGAACCTTGATTAGCTCACTTATTCACTCACTTATTCGCCTATTCTCCTATCCACTCAATTTTTTTTATTTTTTATTATTTGCTGGTAGGGGTTTAAATTAAATTTAGTTTTTCCGCACATCACACAAGGTTAGGATGGGATGGATGGGGTAGCTCCGGGGTGCAACACCTGGACAACACTGGTCCAGATTAATGGGGGAAGGGTTCTCTAAGGGGGTGAGAGGAGGGAGGGGCAGCATGGGGGTAAAAAATATAAAAATTCTTCATTTGCCACAATTATATTAGATGTAGCCCAGTTAGCTGCAGGGAGATTTCAAGGGGTTCATAGTTGGTCTTTTCCTTGTTTAATGCAGCTTCGGAATTTTAGACATAAGCCTCAATGAATCCACTCCGAATACTCTCCTGGAATGTCAATGGTCTGCGCGTAAGGTCTAGAAGAGCCAGAATTTTCCAATATCTAAGGGATTCTCCAGCGCAGGTCATTGTCATCCAGGAGTCACATCTTCTTAAGGAAGAAACCAAGGAAATACTTAAAAGTCAGAAATGGGTTGGCTCTTTTATTTGCACTAACCAGATGGCCAATATTAGAGGGGTTCTGATCCTCTTTAAAAAGCAAGTTAATGCCCAGATATTACGACATTTGGTAGACCCAGGTGGCAGATGGGTAATATTGAAGGTTGCTATCATGGGCATTCTTCTTACTTTGATTGGCTACTATGGCCCGAATCAAGATGATCCTTCATTTCTTAAAACAATATTCTCACATCTTTTAGGCTTTCGAGATCCGGTTATCATGGCCGGTGATTTTAACATCGTCCTCAATTCTAAACTTGACAAATCTGCAGGTAGTAGAGCCGTCATCCCATCAAGATCTAGGGTGTATCTTCAGACCATGATGCTCCAAAATGGGTTATGTGATATATGGATGGAAAAGTCGGGTCAGCAACTGGTAGTATCGTACCGAAACTTTAAATACAGACATAATTCAAGAATAGATTATATATTAATCAGCTACAGTTTGAGGAGCAAGGTCAAAGATATAATCTACTTGTCATCCCATTTGTCGGACCATTCAGGAATATTATTAGATCTTGTATGGGACCAGGCTCGGGAGCCCAGAGCGTGGTTTTTTGATCGTACTTTGCTCCTAGAAGAAGATGAAATGGTCTCCCTACATCGAGAGACCAAATTTTTTTTAAAGACTAATTTGGCCACAGCAACTATCACTGTGGTCTGAGACTCCCTTAAAACCTTCTTAAGGGGCATTATTACTACCAGGTCAATTTATAGGAACAAAAAAAATAGGTAGAAGATCGCATCTCTTGAGGCGGAAATGTCGGCTGAGGAGGCAAAACTAGATAGTCAGGCTGCCTCGGGTAGTCAGCAAGAAGGTTTGGGTAAATTTAAGGGACTAAGGGAGCAGTTGGAGAATGTCCTTCAAACAAGGCTTACGCGTAGATGGGAGGCAAGTAAGATCACCCATTTTGAATATGGGAAAGGAGCAGGAAAATTATTGGCATGGAAGGCTAAAGCAGATCGGATACGTAATCAGATTAAGGAAATTGCTGCTGGGGATGAGGGAGTTGTTATATGCTCTGATAAAGAAATTGGTGAGGCCTTCTTTGAATATTTTCAAGATATATATCAAGAAGATTGTGTAGAGGACAGGCCTAAAGTCAAAGAATGGTTGGATAGGACCGCATAGACATCTCTGAGTCCTAAACAACAGGAAGAACGTGAGCAAGACATCACAGAAGAGGAAGTGAAAAAGGCTTTAGGTGCATGTAAGAAAGGCAAAGCTGTGCGCCCCGATGGGTTACCAGCCAAGCTTTATAGATCATTGGGCGAGGCGATTATTCCAGTGTTGACACATTTATTTAATGGGATACTAGCAGAGGGTGCAAGGTCCCCAGGGTCTTGGAATGACACTACAGTCATCTTGATATCGAAACCCGGTAAAAACTCTGCTAGATGTGGGTCATATCAGCCCATTTCGCTCTTAAATGCGGACTATAAAATCTTTGCCCCAATTTTGGCAGCAAAGTTGGGATTAGTGGCTGATGACATTCTCCATTCAGACCAAAAGGGGTTTGTTAAAGGAAGACATATATCAGACCTCACATATGATCTCATTGGAGCAATAGATATCGCCTCAACATATTCACTTCCCCTTGCAGCCTTGACCCTGGATGCCACCAAGGCTTTCGACAGGGTCAATTGGGTTTACCTGTCGGAAGTCATGGGGAAATTTAAACTGGGTAAAACGTTCTGTCGTAGTAGTCAGTCGTTATATCAAGAACCGTCATCCAGACTGTTGGTTAATGGAAATCTGACTAAATCACTTAAGATCACTAGAGGTACCAGGCAGGGCTGCCCCCTCTACCCACTCCTTTCCTACATTTACATTGAACCTTTTGCCCAGAGGCTTAGGGAAGATCCTAGAATTGTACATTTTAGGCATGGAGAGTGGGAGAGGAAGGTGGCCCTGTATGCAGATGATATTTTGGTCCTCTCGGCTGATCTAGAAACAACATTCCCGGCAGTGATCAGATTAGCACAGGATTTTGGGCAGGTCTCAGGATACAAGGTGAATGCAGGGAAGACTGAGATTATGATGTGGAATCTTGAGAGGTGTCAATATCGGGTCAGTCCCAGTATGAGATACCTGGGAGTCAGAATTGTCCAGGATATAGCCAAGATTGTAGAAGTTAACCTAGCTCTAGTCTCAAGGGAGTGCAATAAACAGATTAACTCTTGGGCCTACCTCCCTTTAACCATTCTGGGGAGAGTAAATTTAGTTAAGATAGCGATACTTCCCAAGATTACCTTCCTCTTCAACTCAATCCCCCTACACTTTGATAAACTAGCTATTGATAAACTCCAGCAGGCGGTAAACTATTTTATCTGGGCATACTAAAATACCAGAATTTCCTGGAAAAAGCTAAGGTGTAGGAGAGAGACAGTACTACACCTGGGCTTATCAGCTCACACATTCATGGATGCTGTTAAAAATGCCTGTAAGCATTGGGGCAGGAGACATATTTATGGCTATGTTAAGGGGGCTAGTCTACCTGAAGAGGGCTTTTTGTTTAAATTTGGGGCACACATTTTTTCAAAAAGGTTAAAATCAAAGTCCTCCAGGCAATGGTCAGAGTTTGGGCTAGACTGAAACATTTGGTGGGCCTCAATTATTTTTCAAATCTAGCGCCACTTTGGGACTCTCCGGGTTCGCCAGATTGTTTACAGGGTAGGCTTGCATTACCACTTGGGAAAGCAGGTTTGAAAGTTTGTGGAGACTTGGCCTATGAGGGTACTCTCATTTCATGGGAACAATTGAGAGAGAGAGTAGGAGTGGGCCTCTCACGGTTTAAGTACATCCAATTGCAGAGCTGGGTTAAATCCCAGAATAGCCAGAAAAACCCTATCGGCTGGGGGAATAATCTTGAATACCAGCTTGTAGCCAGGCCTGTAGGGAAGAGGGAGGTCTCCTATTGGTACTGGGCAATAGAAGAGGCAGTGGATGGCGAATTTACACTTGCAAACGAACTATGGAGCGAACATCTTCCAAAAGTACAGTGCGAGCGATTGTGTCAGAACTCATTTAAGACTCTTTCAACATAGTAAAACCTGCATGGTTGAAGAGAAACCACATATTCACTGTTCATAGGGCCTATCTTTCCCCTCTAAGGCTTTCTAAGTTTTTAACAGGGTCGCAAGTTAGCTGTTCGAAGTGTGGTCTTGTCGAAGCCTCGGACATTCATATGTTTAAAGACTGTCCTGTTATTGTCTTGTTTTGGGACAAAGTTCAGAAGACACTGGAGAATATTTTGAAAGCCTCAATTCAAATAGATTTGGCTCTGATAATCTTTGGCCTCCCAAAACAAGTCACTGGTCCGGCCAGTTCTCTCCTATTTTACGCTATTTTGCTTGCTAGGAGGCAAATATGTAAGCGTTGGATTGACCCCACCCCCCCCCAGTGCATTCTAAATGGTTGGCCTCGATGTTTGAGACTTCTAAGATCAATTTGTTCAGAGCCTGTAGCAGAAAAAAGACAGCATTTTGGGATCCGTTACTTAAGTGGGCCGAGGCATGAATGAAGGTGGGGAGGCACTCTCTTGTTTTGACAAGGTATTCAAGAATGGTGGGTCCTATGATTATGCCCCTTAGGTACTCTTCGGACAACGTTGGGCCCCCCCTTTCACTTGCCAACGAAGCTGTCCATCAGGTTCTTATGGACCTAGGTGAAGAGAAACCTGTCCCCCTTGTGAGGGGAAGGAACATCCATGCCTGCCAATGTACTTTATGGGCTGAAGGCACCATGAGTTTTCAACAAAATGCCTATACCCCTCAGACTGGGGAGCAAAGGTACGGCAGTTGGAAGTTCAATGCGGTTGGTGGCAAATGAGGACAAAAAAAAAGACAAAAAAAGAACACATGCAGGCCCATGGTCAAAAAACAATAATCAGCAAGGGGGTATGGCCACAACAAAGAACACATGCATGTCTGTGGCAAAAGCACACTAGTTTGCTACACAAAATGGCCACCGGCCAGATGGTCAAACAATAACAACCAGCAAGGAGGCATGGCCACAACAAAGATAACAGCAGGCCTATGGCAAAGCACACTTGCTTGTTAAACAAAATGGCCACCACACACATGGCCAAACAACAACAACCAGCAAGGAGGCATGGCCACAACTAAGAACAGATGCAGGCCTATGGCAAAGAGCACACTGACTGACTACACAAAATGGCCACTGGCCACATGGTCAAACAGCAAGCCAGGGACATGAAAAACAAAGAACACATGCAGGGCTATGGGCACTGGATATATTAAACTGCCCCTGGCCAGATGGCATGGAGAACAAAGACAAATTGTGGCCTCTGGCAAACACACTCCCACACTGCTCAGGCAAAGGAGGTATGGTAGCACTGAAGAAAAAAAGCATTAATTCAGCAATGGCAAAAACTAAAATTAACTGAGCGGTAAAATTGTACAGCATCACACATCCTTGAAAGGCATCCAATATATCTTACCCCACGCATACACATTTTGGAGGGCAAAGAAAGCGAAATACCCCCCCCCCAAAAAAAAAACACGTTTTAAATGTAATCCAATGCCATCCCTGGCCTAAATGATTTTTCAATTCAACAGACATCACAGAAACAGTTGCTTCATCCACCCATGACGAGCACTGGGCATAGTGTCTTGGTGGCCCATTGGCAAACTAAGCTACATCGTAAAATTAATGAATATTGAACATTCATTAAAAAAACATGGAGAAAATGTACAGAACTCTGCAACATTTTTCCTATACAAAGGAAGAAAAATGATATGCAAAACAATAATTAGGCACCTCCTGAAACTGCAGGACACCGACCACAATAAATGTAAAAAATAAAATAAAATTCACCCTGAAGCAGTTTTTGAACGCTCTTCTGATAGCACAAAGACAAAGTCCTGAAAGCCAGTGGCATATATGCAACAAACAAAGAGAGTGCTCGTTCCAGCTCCAAATTCAAATGAAAGTGACCAGGAGATGGACAACTGTGTAGTGCCATGGCGGCAGAAAGGCATGTGGTTTTTGCAGTTGGGGGCCCGTTGCGGGCCCCTAGAGTGTTGGGGGGTGAGGGGTGCACATGGAGGGTACCTATGGTACCCCCCCTCATTGCAATGCACTACGTGCCAGGCACCACATGGTGCCTGCCACGTAGTGCATGGCAATGCTGTGCACAGTACTTTTACATTGCGAGTCGGTCTGCAGACAGCAGATCCACCCGCAATGTAAAAGGCCCAGGATGCCCCCGCCAGTGTGGCGGGTGCATCCTAATGCACATGGCGGATCCGCCGCAACTTTAGTGGTCGGTCCCTGGCTCCCTTGCGATGGTGGGCAGTCTTTGTCAGCCTGCCATCGTAATGGACCTCTTAGTCTTAGACTTTCTTATAGCATTGCCCTGCAGTTCTCCTGACAATCTCCTGACAATCCCTAATTTTATCAGCTAAACCTAATGCCTCTATATTTATACATTTCTAAATTCTGATACTCCTGCACTAACTAAATCCTCATTAGAATCCCTTTGGGAAGCTGATTTGGAATACACATGGCCAACTTCCTTCAGGCTTAAGATTCATAAAACCTCAAGAATAGCCATTCCTACCCAGATGCTATTTTTTGTTTATAATAGTCTTCACTTTACTTCGCTTTCCATATCTGGATTTTCCAAGACTGCTAATACTTCTTGTTGGTCTTAGCAATACAATCAGAGTGATCCAAAACACATGTTATTTTTATGTCCTAACATTTTACTTTTTTGGCATGAAGTCTGGAGGAAAAAATTGTCCTATTTTCAAACTTCCTTTCCATTTAGTTTTGCCTGAATTGTTTGGTAATTTGGGTGAAATTTGGTACTCCGCTTTTTCCAATAATAAATTGCTGGATCTTTTACTTACCATCAGCAGATAAACTACCAATTAGAAATGCACCCCTAACATTTCCTATAAATCTTGGTGGTATGATGTATGTTAACATCACAAGCAACATAGAGCACATGCTGATTCTATCCTTGTGTTGCATAGTAGAGATTCATTACGGTTACACCTCACAACTTATCTAAATACTGCCAGAGCACTCTCTACCACCAAGCAGACCTCATGGCCTGATACTTTCAAACCTCCCTAAATTATTTCTTATACCCATCAATATTTGTATATTGCTATAATATTCGTGTGTATGTTATTGATTCCCAGATATTTTAAATTTACCAATATTGTAATTCTTGCGGTTCATTTTATGTATTGATTAAAACATTGTACTTATGATTTTCCACTTCTACATTCCCTCCCCATCGTCCCCCAAAAATCTTTAAAATTTAAGTTTGCATTACATAGTATATTTTAGGTGTTTTTATTTTATCTCCACTCCGTATTATGACAGTTGTTATTCACCATACATGTTCTTCTTAGACACTCTTATTATTCCATATTTTCCCTTATTGTCATGATGATGATTTCATGGATACTGGGTTTTTCACACTCTACAGGGTATGTTATTGTTTCTTAATGAAGCTTTTAAACTTAAAACAATGCCAAAACATGACTAATGGAAAGGAAGAAGATGATAGAGAATGTATGACGTTACAACGCAAACATTTACAACGCATGCCTTTACAACGCAGTTTTTACATCGCAACATCCTTTAGAACGCATGTTTTTACAACACATGCCATCACAACACATTTTTAGAAACTACATTTACAACGCATTCCATTACAACGCATACCGTTACAACGCATACCATTACAACGCATATTAGTTTTAGGTCCACAGTAGGGTAAGTGTTGGATGGTGTAGGGGTAAACATTACAATTCCCACTCCAGTGAGTGCAACAGTAGGGTAAGTGTTGGATAGTGTAGGGGTAAAAATTACTATTCCCACTCAAGTGAGTGCAAATGTAGGGTAAGTGTTGGATAGTGTAGGGGTGTAAATTACTATTCCCACTCCAGTGAGTGCAACAGTAGGGTAAGTGTTGGATAGTGTAGGGGTAAAAATTACTATTCCCCATTACTTACCTAATAATGCATTGTAATGGCATGCGTTGTAGTGACACGCGTTGTAATGACCTGTGTTGTAGTAACAAGCGATGTAATGGCTGCGTTGTAATGGCATGCGATGTAAAGGATGTTACGTTGTAATGACTGTGTTGTAAAGGTAGAGCGCTGTAATGACTGTGTTGTAAAGGTTGTTTTCCCGATGATAGAGTATCAACACCATAAGGATAATTTAACGAAGAGAAGACAATGTTTTGGTTTGGTTGGGGCTTATGATACTGCAGAAGTGGTCTAGCTGTTTTTCTAGTTTCGAGTCGTGTTCTGATGCGGCCTATTCAGGCACAGCCCAGATGAGCATCTTCTTTGCTGCATCTGTGTTTCAGGGCCAAAATTTGGTTTACATGCTCCTCGATGGTAGTACATTTCTAATAAAAGCATCTTATACATGGTGCCAAACTAGGCCAAACATCGACCCACTGCAAGGAACAAAAAAGGGTCATTAGTGAAGCCGGGAAAAAAGCATATAAAGTGTTTAATATTTCTAAAGAACCAACCAATGCAACAAGAATTGCACATATTCCTAGCTTCGTTTGCAAAGCAAAATTTTGGAGAAACAGATGACAAGACAGCAACAGGAACAAAGGGAGCAAAACAATGTAGACACGGTAGATCAAAAGCTCAGTTCAGGAAAAAGGTAGGAAATAAAATCAATTTGGTCTACATAAGAAAACAAGCAATGGCATAGCCAATAGGTCTCGCCTTTGGGACCTTATAAGTGTTTAGCCATGCAAAAGTTGCATAGCTAAATACTTATAAGGTCCCAAAAGCGAGACCTATTGGCGATGCCAAGCGGCCGTGCGGCCGCAAAAGTGATCGCGATCAAAGCGGCCATGCGGCCGCGAAAGTGAAAGTAATCGCGGTCCAGCGCGGCGCGTGTGCCCGCCACATGCACTGTAGCTCTAGGCTGGCTTGGTAGCACTTTTTGGAGCCCTCTCAAAAAGTCTCGCCAGACCAGCGCATGCGCTGGGTCAGGCGAGACCTAAAAAGCTGATCACCACCCAGTATGAATAAATGCAAGTCACTCTCAACATCATAGATCTCTCAGTCATGGACAGTATGGTTAATCACACCATTTTATTCAAAAGACTTGAATGGACAGGTCTGACCAATAATGCCTTGAGATGAATCCA
The DNA here is from genome assembly GCF_964204655.1 of Triturus cristatus. Classification (NCBI taxonomy): domain Eukaryota; kingdom Metazoa; phylum Chordata; class Amphibia; order Caudata; family Salamandridae; genus Triturus; species Triturus cristatus. Next base: position 817,147,160 of record NC_140585.1, on the reverse strand, counting down.
TTCTTTCCTTTCCAGTCACATTCAACAGATGCAAACATGGCATATACTCTGATCAACACGTAATGTGTCATCTGATGAGGCTTGACTCATTCACCACCTCTGTTACCTTTGAAAATACTTCCACTCAAACACTAGTTGGTCCATTTTCAAATGTATGTAGATAACATTCAAATTCTCACCATGGGGGTTCAACAAATATTAGGACAGGCACTGAACATGAACAGTGATCATCAGTAGCAGCTGCTACCAAACAGGGGTAGGGGGCGAAGAGGGAATAAAGAAAAACCTCTTACATTTATACGGCTGCCGCCGCCTCTCCTCTGTCCTCTTCTCTTCTTTTGGGCAGCAGGAAGCACATCGCCTCCCAGACTCCCCAGACCATTCACAACGCTGTCTTATAGCAATGTTGTGATTAGTCTGAGTGCTGTGGTTCATCACTCAGACATGGGCTGGTAGGCTGTGCATGTTCTTCACCCAGTCTGTAATGCAACCTGGCTGGAGAACATGCAAAGTGCGCATGACTGTTAGCCTGGACAGGATCGGACAAAATGTATTGCGCACTTAGGAAATGCCTCCCACTCCTCCCCCAACTCTGAACAGCCCAGCCCCACCTTCCAACCAACTGTGCCAGTACGGTTAAATTAAATAGATAATACCGTTGCGTGATTATCATTTCATTTTTCAGTTTTGAATTATTCGGTGAGGCGATGCTCCACAGCCTTAGCAGATGAGCCGCCACTGGTTATCAGTGAAAGAGCTTCTTCTACCTTAATGGAACCATAAATGAAGTCCTAATGGTAGGTGGAATCACACAATGTCCTGCTCATTGGAATGTCCTACTTGTCTTGGAAAACCACATACAAGTCATCTATGATGCTGATCCCTCATTTTCTCCCTAGATAAATGCGGTAGCCAGAAGCACCAACTTCCAGCTATATCTGTGGCATAAAATCCTCCCTCTCCTCGATACCCAACAAGGGGGCATATTTGCAAGGCCCCTGCACCACTGGAGCATCACTTTTTTTGATGCTCCAGTAGCGCACAATGCTGTGGCATATTTACATGGCCACACAAAGTCACCTTGCATGGTTTCTCATGGACTTAGAAATATGGCCTCCTTTCACGCATTACTCTGTGTGAAAGGGGCATCCCATGGGTGATGCTTAGGGTGTTCCCATGCAATACCCATGTATTCTGACACATTCCCAGATTTACAAGGCTGTTAAAACCTGGGAATGTGTCAGACTCTAATGGCTCCCTAGAGGAGGTGTTAAAGTGGTGAAATGAGGATAAATACCTTTATTTCTCTTTGTTGTTTGATTTTTATATGTGTGCTGCATTGCTCACCACTCATAAGAGGAAAACTCCATCAATGATTGTTTTTGTGCAGGAAGGTGAAGGGTGCCTAATTGGCGCTATGCAGATAATTGTGTACCAGAGCAGAAGAAAGCACAGGAATGCTTCATATTGCTGTAAATGCGATGCATCCCTGCACTTTCCTAATGACGCAGCTTAGTGCAGCAAGATGGCTTGCAGAGCTGCGCTGCGTCCTTTTCTAGTAAATATGCCCCAGAACATTGTGCTGAAAAGAGACTCGTAACGGTGTGCCTTCATTTTAGTAACATCATAAACCATGGCCTTCTCAAGGAAATAATAGTAAGAGTGCAGAGCGAAAGAAAGAGTTTAAAGTAAATTAACAAATGTTTTGTTCTGGTGCTAACCTGGTGCATCAGAACGCAAAACATAGCAGAACAATACATTAAAAAGGCCCATGAGACAGTGCAAAATTATATTGCACTGAGTCAGTGCTTACATAAATATTATTAAATACATAACTTTCTCGCAGGATAGAAGACCATATGAACCCAGCACTGAGATCCCTCCATTGGCTCGGCTGGAATAAAGAATCAATTTCAAGCTCTTATGCATCATTCATGAGGCCTACAGGAGCAAATTCTAAGTGCTCTAAAGCCCACAAACACATTATAAAACTCTGTAAATATATGAATGTTATGTTATATGAACTTGTAACGCGCACAGATACTCCAAGAAATGCATAAGTCGTGTTCTTGATGGGAGGTATTGCAGGAGGAGTTTTAGAAGCGAGGTTTGGGTTATTCATGCTTTCGACCTTAAAGACTCATGACTCTAGTTCCATGTTTATTGCACTTACACATCTAGAGGCAAATGAGTTGTCAGTCTGATGAGCGAGACTCCTGGTTGGTAGTGAGGGGCCTTTATGTGTTATATATGTAGTGTGCATAGTGCAAACGTATTTGAACTTGCTTAGTGAAGTAAGCAGGAGCAGATGGTTGGGTTTTAGAGCCGGTTTTATGTGAACTCATCTGCGAAGTTTGAGGCCAGCCTTCCAGTTTTGTTTCATTCAGATGCAAAAAGCGTCCATAAAAGATAAAATATAACTATAGTAAAATAAAAAGAGGAGTACAAAGCATAGTATAAAAACATTTCATACAAGTAAAACATCACCAAATTTAAAAATAAAATAAGTTGGTAAAACGCAGAGGGCGATATTCTCAAGAACGTGTGATACACATCGCAAAATTAGCTTAACGCAACTTTGCATATCGCAGTCCATTGCTGGAAAACAACGCCGTGCTAACGTAGTATTCTCAACATGGTGGCACCATGCGATAGTCCCTCGATAACGCGTCAAATGACCACGTTAAAATCAACGCGACGCCCCAACAATACGGAACACGAACACGAAAAAAGTTGCGATGACGCCAATCGCGATACAAAAATCAGCAAAAACCAGCCACAGTCCTGCAATTCCCACACGTCAAGCGGGATAACAGTAGAAAAAAACCATACAAACAAAAGCCAAACAACAGCAAAGCACAATGGAGGGATCCGGAGCAAGTACAGAGGACAACCAGAACCCCACAAGCCCTGGGAGGACCAGCCTGGGACCTCGGGGTCAGGGAAGGGCAAGGACAAGAAGAATAGGAAGAAACGGTTCAGTCTGCAGGAAAACAGGATACTGATAACGGAGGTAAAAGAACACCATCAACTACTGTTTGTCACCTCCACTGTGTCACAGGCAACTAAAAATGGAATATGGCAGTCCATCGTGGACAAAGTGAATGCAGTTGGAGTGCTGAAGAGGACAATGGAAGAGGTGAAGAGGCGCTGGAATGCTGTGAAGCGCAAAACCAAGCAGAAACTCGCAAACAACCGGAAGGCAGCAAAGCAGACTGGAGGTGGGAGCCCAGCGCCACAGGAGGAGCTGGATGAGATGGAGAAAATGGTGTCCACAGTCATCAGTGGGGAGACGGTGGCAGGAGTTGGGGGCCCGGACACTCCTCAACATGACCGGACACAACAGCAACAGGGTGAGTAATGACCAGGGACTGGGGGGACGGGGGAGATGGGCACAATGGCTCACATGCACAATTAAGCATAGCACATCTGCCGACAAACCATGCCCCAGAGTCCCAACTCCCACCAAGAGACCAATGCACCCAAGTATGCAACATCTCAGCAATGAATAAGCACAGAAGTCAGAGGCACACCGCATATAAGGGATTAGGGGCAGCTAAATCAGAGCTGCAGGGGCGACTCCCCCAAAATGCGGCACACACACAGTACACACAGAGCACATCAACATTGACAACGAGGCAACACGTCCGCAACAGAACAGAGGACACAACTGGTCCCGCATGTGTGTAGAAACTGGCTAATCACATTTGGCATTGCAGGGAAATGTGAGTTGACAATGTACAAGTACAAACACACATCCGTGATGTTGTCGTAATGTCCACTGTCCCGCATCAAATAGGCAGCTCCCCCAAACAGTCACAATGTACACTGTCATGCAGTCTGAATGTAAACATGCACAATGTGTCAACATACATGTGAACACAATGTTAAACTGCATCTCCCCTTCACATTGCAGGGAGAAATCCAACACTTCCTGCAGAGCAGGCCGAACCTCTCTTCTCTGATGACGAAGAGGACCACCACACCTTCTACTCCGATGCCCTCCAACAGCTCGTGGAGAGCCTCTGCAGCCCACTTCCAAGAGCAGGGAAGCCCAGCTGCTAGGAGGAGAGCCCACCCCTGCACAGGACACACAGCAGGCAGCACCCACCACCCGGCTGCCTCCCAAGACCCCCACGACGAACACATGGCCTTTCAACGCTGTGTGTTGGGGTGCCAGGAGAAGCTGGCTGAACAGGTGCAGGTGGGGTTCGACCGCATGGCAGCCAAACTAGATGCCATATGTGGGTGTCTAAGTCCCATCAGGAACCACTCACAGTCCCTAACGGACACCCACAGTCCACTCCATGCTCTCCAACGAACCATGGCTGACAGCGCTAGAGTCCTGACTCTGCGACAAAAACGTCTGTCTAGTCAGAGTGCCTCCAGCGATCTAGCCCGGGAGTTGGGACACATGCGGAGGATCATGGAGAACATGGAGCGGACGCAGGCGGAAAGAGCGGCTGCCACAGCTGCCCACCAGCGAGAGGTAGCTGGGTCCCTCAATGCCCTAAAGACTCTCCTCATGGCATTGCTGCCACAAGTCCTGGTGGTGATGCATGCTACTGCTACCACTCCATCCACATCTCCGGCTCCTGATGTGTCAGTGCCACACAATGCGGCAGACATTCTACCTCCGGCCCCTGTGGTGTTCCTGCCACACAGTGCTGGAGACAGAACACCACCAGCCACATGTGAGGCACATGCAACAGCAGAGGATAAAGATGCGGATGAATCTGCCTCCGTGGTCAGAAGGACGCAGTAGCATTCATCTCTGCCATATGGCCTGTTTCTGCTTTGGTTCTGCCCTCTGCATCATCACCTTCCACTGTCCCCCGATGCACTCTGCGACACTCACCTTGGACCTCGACATGGACTGCCATATTCTGTTTGGTCACCAATGACACAGCTATCAGACTGCGGACTGAACTCCTCCTCATCTGATGTACTTGTCATTCCCTGAAGGACTCTGGCTGGCCAACAATGTAAAGTGGGGTACTGCTCCAGCTACAACACAGTGGGGAAGTATGGATGAATGTAGGGTCAGTGAGTCCCCCTTACGTTAATGTTGCTCATGTTGTGGGACTTGGGTCACAGGGTGACACATTGCCGATTGCTGTCCAGGTGGCGCCAACACTACAACAGAGACACACGCATTAGTTACTTTCTTGTCCAGCCCAGGACAGAACCACGCCCAGAGCCCCGGGGTCATTGTTCACACCCTTACGCTGGACTGGCATACGCCAGGTCAGCCCACTCGGCTTAGGCTCACAGGAGGGGACGACAATGCTACATGTCCCAGGTCTTCCCTGTAGGGATCTGCTGCTCACAGGTCTAGTTGTCAGCATGCCACAGCCACTCCCTCAAAGCTGGTTTACACCCACACCACACCCATCCAGCACAGCCGTCACAGGACATGTGACCCTGCCAATAAAAAGGGCCTGGCGCACGTGCTGGACGCCATTTCCACTTTGCAACTGGGAGTCTCCGTGTGGTTATCATTTATGCCTGAGGGCCTAGGTCCCTGCCACCTCACATTGCCCAGTGCCGGGGGCGACATGCTGGCGTCCGCACCACGAGACTCAATCATAAAGGGTCCATGGCTTGCGGTGCACAGACTTGGTGGCACCGGATACACTGCGGCAGGCACAGGCACACCACCACGGGACGGTGTCTTTCGGTGCACTGAGGTAGGGGCACCTAAAGTGGTGAGCGGGTGTGCAGCCTGCGATGATGTGCCATCCTGGCGGTCCGGACTGGTAGGATTAGTGTGAGCCCTGCTGGACCACAGTGTAGGCCTGTGCCAGCGGGCAGTGTGGGCCTACCGCCACGTGGCGTCGCCTCGCAGTTCACAGAGTTAGTGGCACCTCAAGAGCTGAGTGGGTGTGCAGCCTGCGAGCATGCCGTGTGCACTGATATGGTCTCTGCTATTTGCGAAATCAAGACCCAGAATCAAGCGTGTGACCTGGTGGCCCGGGGTGTGGGGCTGCATGATGTGGAGGGTGCCATGCTCGTTGGCCCCTCCACATCATTCGAGCTCCCACCGGCACATGGTGGGCCCTCTTGGAGACACCCCGGTGGCGGAAGGTGAGCAGTGAGGCCTGGTTGCCCAGGGGCAGGCAATCACACTGGGTGGCAGGAGGGGTCGGGGTGCAGCAGCCTGTGTGCGCAGGGGCGGGCAAGCGATGATGGCGTGTGCAACTGTATGGACTCTGCCATTCTTGTCTTTGGAAACTGTTTCAGATAATGGTACCTGGGGGACTGCAGTGTATACCAGCACGTGGTTGGAGACACAACAGTGGCAGCGGGTGAGCAGTGAGGCCTGGGTCCGCAGTGTCGGCACTCTCTCTCCCTCTCTTTCCCTCACCCTATCTCCCTCTCCCCCCTCTCTCTCTTTCTCTCTCTCCCTCTCCTTGTCTCTCCCTCTCTCTCTCTCTCTCTCTCTCTCTCTCTCTCTCTCTCTCTCTTTCTCTATTACTCTCTCTCTTTCCCTCTCCTTCTCTCCCTCTCCCCCTCTCTCTCTTTCTCTCTCTCTCTCTCTCTCCCTCTCTCTCCCTCTATCTCTCTCTCTCTCTTTCTCTCTTTCCCTCTCACTGTCCCTCTCTTTCTCTCTATCTCTATCTCTCTTTCACTCTCTCTCCCTCTACTTTGATGAGCGCATGACACACCTTCTTATCTAGGTTTTTGTCTTGCAGGCTGTGACTTACAGAATGTCCAAAGGGGGGGGGGGGCTGCCAGGGGTAGGGCCCCGGGGGCGGGAGGGTCCTGGGGGTGGTGGTGGTGGGTGTTGTTGCCCTATTGGAGCTCCGGGCTGCATGTTCAGTTGGTCCAGGGTATCTGTTGTTCTTCATGTGTGGCTCTGGGCTGTACTCCCTTGACTGGTGTCGGTTGTCGTCAGACTTTACACCAGGTAAGAGTAGGTGTTAATTTCCTGCTGCTAACATGCCTTATCACCTGTTTTGGGATCTTATCGCCGATCTGGCTGGTCGTTGAGAATGTTGAGGTGTGTTGTTGCGGCTTTTTGCACGGTAACGCCTACCCTGCATCTCATTAGCGTTAGTTGCCGGGGTCATCTGTGGTGATGTTTTTTGCGGATTCTATTGACGATAAACTGGTGATATGGGCTGTGAGCACCAGCTTGTGAATGGGGAGATAAATTTATCGCGACTTTGGCTGCGATAAAGTGCCAATAACTCGGCGATAGATCCTTGAGAATATGCCCCAGAGGGTCATTAAATGTACACACCATCATGCTAAAAAAGAAACACGTGAGTGCAGGCCACACCGAGATCAATCAATTCTAGAGAGCCTAGATCTGTAAGCGGCCCACAAAAAACGTAATACTGCACACAGGATATAAGGGTTTGGCAAAAACTGTAAGAGCAAAAGTGCCACTTTAGCCTGCCTAAACTTCAAATTATTTAAAAGGGGTTGGAAAAATTGTTTTCGTGGCAGTGAATACAATTTGCACAATATTCCAAAGTGGAGGGTGTCCTGTGGAGATCTATGGTCGCAGCCACAAGGTCCTCTTTGGTTTAACCCCTTCAGTGCCCATGACGAGCTGGACTCGTCATGGGCTGCGGTGGCGCTGTGCCCATGACGAGTCCAGCTCGTCATGAACTCCGCCCGCTAATGGAAGGCGCGGCACTGGGCGGGGAAAGGGGCGGGCATGCAAGGGGTTAAAGAAAAAACTCCAGTCAGGGATGCTAAAAGATAATGAAGGTAATTAAATCTAAAACGTGTGATTAGAAATATATAATGAGTGCTAGTTAAAGCAGATGATAAGGCTCCATACCCAGGTCGGACTTTAACATAACATAAGCCCTCACTGAGGGTTTACTGGGCACAATATTTTCACGTTGCGCAGTAGAAAATTTACGGTATAAGCCTTTAGTGATAATGACACCCCCGGGGCTTAAAGTGTTGTGTTAAAAAAAAAGTCTGGCCTCGCTATGGCATGAAAAGACTCTTTTACATATCCTATCCATGGGATTTTATTGCTGTAATCCAAGGACAAACAGCCCATAGGGCCCATAGGACCAGGCGATTAAAACCCTTATTCTCACATGTCCATATCTTTAGCCAGCTCATTAAAGATTTAATTGCCACTTGATCCGCCAAATAGTCAACCCCTAACTCTTTGTGCACAGACCAAACTGGCATTCCTTGGCCAGGGTGCGCCCGTGCCCGTCCCGCACTGCGGGAGTCCGGCCTTGGAGGCCCCTCCCTCTCGCAGGTGCAGGTCAGTTGCAGGCTGGGGGAGCGAGTCCCACCCCAGCAGAGGATCAGTAACTGTTTGCTGCGGGCTTTGCACAGCCCGTTTTCGCGTCCCCCTGTTTTATTTGGAATGTAATGAAGTTTCCCTGTAGAGTAAATTCCAAAGTCGAGCAGAGTGAATATGCTTTAACTTCGCCTAATTCCCTCGGAAGCCTAGAATGTTACTTATCTGGGTGTTGCAATGCCTTTTAGTTACAGACTTTCTAAATTCCCCATTACCTTTCCTACACCTATTTTGTTTTTTACTAACATATTAATTTGCTTAATGTAAACCATGTTATCTGTGCGTGCAAATCAAGCACTGAAAAGTAAACATTCATGGAGCAGCTCTCCGGCCTCAGCCCCAGATTAATCATTTACCCTCAGAAAGAATAAATGTCTAATTTCTTTGCTTTTGAAGCATTATGAGTGAGGTGACTGACAAGTTGATTAAATGGTGCCCTCAGCAGGCGGGTGTTCTGGTTGTAATGTCGAAGGTCACTACCAGTAAAAACTGAAACAAATGTGAGCAATAAAGACCCTCATTACGAGTAGGCGGTATCAGATTTGACGTATTCTGTATGATCATGTGTTATAATCAGTAAAATACATACTACCATTTATTTTAGGAATATTGAGAGCCACCTCGGAAATCCCTACCTTAATAACACAACCTTCAACTTTGGTGACTAGAAATATCTTTACAATGTATGGTGCGATGAATCCCTTGGGTGGATAAAGTAGGCAAAACTTTGAAAGAGTCACCCACTGAAAGATGTCACAATAGGGCTGGCAACTGAAGCATACATCAAAGCAACATTCTGGAATTCTCATTGTTGTCGATATAGGGCTAGGCAGAGAGAACATGGTGGCCCATTTGAGAGGATCCCTTATGAAGTTCCAGATTTCCTTTCATTCCATTTTACTGCAGTAGGCTAACTGTTAGATGTGGGGGTCTCTAGTTGGCAGAGGTAGGTCCCTTTGTCCAAATAGGGACCCTTGCGTCTAGTCAGGGTAAGGGAGTACACTCCTAAAATAACCCCTGCTAACCCCCTTGGTAGATTGGCACGAGCAGAAAGGCTTATCTCAGAGGCAGTGTGTAAAGCATTTGTAAACACATACAGTAATCAAGTGACAACACTACAGATGGACACCACACAAGTTTTATATAAAAAATAAGTATTCTTTATATAGACAAAAATCCACAAAACTGTACTTTAAAATGATAGAATTAGCTTAGTTCTCTTAAGATGGTAAATGCAACACTCAGAGTTCAATGTACCTTAAGATGCGTAACGCAAGACAATGAAAGTGTTGCAAGGACAGTGATGCGTTGAAGATCTGGTGCAAAGAAACATCGATAGCGCTTTCTTCTTGATGCGACACGCTTCCCGGTGATGCCGCGGCATCTGCTTCGACATCGATCCTCTTCTCCGGCGATGCGATATGCTTCCACACGATGCGAGCCGCGACAGGCCCTGCGATACTCATCCCGGGGATGCGGCGGCGTCTGCGGCGACGTCGATCCTCTTCTCCAGCGATGAGGCGCGACAGGCCCTGCGACACGTTTACCATTGATGCGGCGGCGTCTGCTGCGACGTCGATCCTCTCCCCTGGTGATGTGAGCTGCTTCCACAACGATGTGAGCCGCGACAGGCCCTGCGATACTCTTCCCGGTGATACGGCGGCATCTGTTGCGACGTCGATCCTCTTCTCCGGCGATGAGCTGCGACAGGCCCTGCGACACGCTTCCCGAAGATGTGAAGGCATCTACGGCGACGTTGATCCTCTTTTCTGATGATGAGCCGCGACAGGCCCTGCGACACGCTTCCCAGTGATGCGGCGGCATCTGCTGTGACGTCGATCCTCTCCTCTGGCGATACGAGGCGCTTCAGTGGACCTGCGATGACTCAACGATTCTTCTGCGACACGCTTCCCGGCGATGCGGCGGCATCTGCTGCGACATTGATCCTCTTCTCCGGCGATGTGAGGTGCTTCGTGTTGTGAAGCGGCAGCAGCAGCAGTTTGGCGACACGCTTCTTGTTCGTGAGTCACGCTTCCAGCTCCTTGTGACAGGCAGTCCCTCAGAAAGCATCTCAAAACAGCAGGTACTTCCAAAGAACTCTTGGGGAGCTGGTGGGTGAAGTCTGTTGTCCCTGAGACTTCAGCAGGAGGCAAGCTCTTTTCCAAGCTCTTGGAGATCCTTCACAAGTTAAATAAAGTGCACACAAAGTTCTTTCTCCTTTCTTTGGCAGTCAGGCAACCACGGCAGGCCAATCCCTCAAGCAGCACTTCAGCTTAGGGATAGTCTCTCCTCAGTTTCTTCTGGTTTCCACTCCTCAGAACGGTGTCTTCTTGTTTCCCAAAGTGATCTAAAGTTCTTGGGTTTTGGTCCCGATATTTATACTCAGTTTCTCTTTGTTCTCTGAAGGCAGAGAGGCCTTTGCCTAGTCTAAACCAGTTCTGGTCAGTCCTCTAAAAGTGACATTTTCAAACACAGAATGTTAAAACCAACTTCACTAAAAGATGTATTTTATCATTCTGAGTTCAGGCATACTAAACTCGAATTTCTACCATGTTTCCTGAGTCAGTTAGTATTATAAGATGTAATAATCAAACTGCCCATTCTGGCCTATGGGGAACAGATAGCCTTGCAAAAGTGAAAAACGAAAATGACTGTTATTCACTATTAGGACATGCCACACACATCAGGGCTTGTCCTACCTTATACTTACAATGCACCCTGCCCTTGGGCCTACCATAGGGGTGTCTGATATGAGGAATAGGAAAGGTTTAGGGACTGGCAAGTGGGTGCACTTGCCCAGTCAGCATGGCAGTACCAGACTGCACACAGGCTCTGCAATGGCAAGCCTTAGACACAGTTTAACAGGCTGCTTCTGTGGGTGGCACAACCAGTGCTGCAAGCCCACCAGCAGCATTTGGTTTACAAGCCCTGGGCACACTCAGTGCACTGTACAAGGGTCTGACAGGTAAATCAAACCAGCCAATCCTGGAATCACTAATCCACACATCAATTTACAATTGGGAGAACATATGCACTTTAGCACTGATCAGCAGTGGTAAAGTGCCCAGAGTCATAAAACCAACAAAAACAGGTCAGAGAAAATACAGGAGGAAGGCAAAAAGTTCAGGGATGACCCTGCAAAAAGGGCCAAGTCCAACACTAACCATCCGAAGAGATAAAATGAAATGTTTTATTTGGCTTAACATCTGTTACTTCTTACTCACTACCCACAAGTCCATGTTACTTCTCAGAATTATATTATTCTTATCATTTGACAGAAAATGACTATCATCAGGCACATTCATTCGGCTCTATTTCACGCCCACTCTTTAAGTGCAGTTCTTGCCTGTGGTTTTATACTAGCTTTTTCAAGACAGGAAAACACATCATTTTTATCACCTAAACCAGCCCTGATTAAAGCCCCCTGAACACTGACTAGTATTTTTCTTATTTTTTTATTTATTGATATTTATTAAAACATAAAACCTCTACATTTGGATTGGTACTGACTATAAATCACCCTGATAGATGTAATATTTATTCTTGTGTTTTTTCCTGAGGCACTGTATATAATGCAGCAGTGCAAAATAAATATTAAAGCAATACAAACTATAGCAAGAGTCATAGAGACACGATGAGTCCATGGTTGGTAAGCCTGGGAAATAAAATAATACTTTATATGTTTTTTGGGAAAAAAACTTCAAGGACGCAAGTTTTGAATGTGCCAGAAGATCGTTTTATAATCTTGGTTTAAATGAGAAAAAAGCTAAAGTAGACAGAGATGAAAATTGTATGGGTGCTCCGCTTGGGAGAGGAACAAAGTGAAGACACAAACACTCCTATTTAGGGTGGTATAATAGCAGAAAGTAGTAAATGCTAAGTAGTACTTAATTACAATCAATCAATCAATCAATCAATCAATGAATTTGTAAAGCGTGCTACTCACCCGTAGGGTCTCAAGGCGCTGGGGGGAGGGGGATCCACTACTGCTCGAAGAGCCAGGTCTTGAGCTGTTTCCTGAAGGAGAGATGGTTCTGGGTCAGTCGTAGGTGGGTGGGGAGGGAGTTTCATGTCTTGGCCGCCAGGTAGGAGAAGGATCTTCCTCCGGCGGTGGTCTTGCGGATGCGCGGGACGGTGGCGAGGGTGAGGCTGGCGGAGCGGAGGTGGCGGGTGGGTGTGTAGAATGTGAGGCGGTTGTTGAGGTATGTGGGTCCCATGTCGTGGAGAGCCTTGTGTGCGTGGGTGAGGAGTCTGAACGTGATCCTCTTGCTGATGGGGAGCCAGTGCAGGTCTCTCAGCTGGGGAGAGATGTGGCTGAAGCGGGGGTGTCCAGGATAAGTCGTGCAGAGGCGTTCTGTATGCACTGGAGTCTTTTCTGTAGTTTGGATGTGGTTCCAGCATAGAGGGTGTTTCCGTAGTCCAGTCGGCTGGTGACGAGGGCCTTGGTGACCGTCTTCCTGGTGTCGGTGGGGATCCACCGGAAGATCTTTCGGCGCATGCGCAAGGTGTTGAAGCAGGATGACGAGACGGCGTTGACTTGCTTGGTCATCGTGAGGGAGGAGTCCAGGATGAAGCCCAGGTTGCGAGCATGGTCTGTTGGCTTTGGAGCAGAGCCCAGGGCAGGGGGCCACCAGGAGTCGTCCCAGGCGGAGGGGGATGTTCCCAGGATGAGGACTTCCGTCTTATCTGAGTTCAGTTTCAGCCGGCTGAGCTTCATCCATTCCGCAACGTCTTTCATTCCTTCCTGGAGGTTGGCTCTGGCTGTGGCGGGGTCGTTGGTGAGGGAGAGGATAAGCTGGGTGTCGTCGGAGTAGGAGATGATGTTGAGGTTGTGTTGGCATGCGATGGCTGCGAGGGGGCTCATGTAGACGTTGAAGAGGGTGGGGCTGAGCGAGGATCCTCGCAGGATGCCGCAGATGACTTCGGTGGCCACGGACCGGAACGGGGGAAGGCGGATTCTCTGGGTTCTGCCGGCGAGGAACGAGATGATCCATTCCAAGGCCTTTCTTTGGATTCCGATGTTGCTGAGGCGCTGTATCAGTGTGCGGTGGCATACGGTGTCGAAGGCTGCAGAGAGGTCCAGGAGGATGAGGGCAGCTGTTTCCCCGTTGTCGAGCAGGGACCTGATGTCGTCGGTGGCTGCGATGAGGGCGGTCTCGGTGCTGTGGTTTGCTCGGAAGCCGGACTGCGAGGGGTCGAGGGATCCGTTGGTCTCAAGGAAGGCGGAGAGTTGTTTGTTGACGATCTTCTCAATGACTTTGGCCGGAAAGGGGAGGAGCGAGATGGGGCGGAAGTTCTTGAGGTCCGTGGGCTCCGCGGTGGGTTTCTTCAGGAGGGCGCTGAGCTCTGCGTGTTTCCAGCTCTCTGGGAAGGTGGCGGATGTGAAGGAGCTGTTGATGATGTTCCGGAGTTGGGGTGCGATGATGGAGTTGGCTTTGTTGAAGATGTGGTGTGGGCAGGGGTCGGTTGGGGAGCCGGAGTGGATGGTGTTCATCGTGTGGGTGGGATCTTCGGTGCTGACTGTCGTCCATGTGCAGAGGGTGGTGGTGGGGGGCACCGGATCGGTGGTAGGGTGCGCGGTCTGTGCGCCGAAACTGTTGTGTATGTCGGCAATCTTGCGGTGAAAGAACGAGGCGAGTGAGTCGCAGAGGTCCTGCGAAGGTGTGATGTCGTTGTTGCAGGCGCTGGGGCTGGAGAGCTCTTTGACGATGCTGAAGAGCTCCTTGCTGTTGTGGGAGTTGTTGTCCAGTCGTTCTTTGAATGTGGTCCTGTTGGTGGTGTTTGCGGGTGGCGTTCTTGAGGGCTGTCATGTTTTCTGTAGTCTGGTCGTGGCGCCAGGCTTTCTCGAGGGTGCGGCAGGTTTTCTTGGAGTTTTTGAGGTGTCGTTGGTGAACCAGGAGGCTTTCTTGCTGCTGTGTCTGCTGGGGGGGTTCTTCAGTGGTGCGAGATCATCGGCGCAGTTGGTGAGCCACTGTGTGAGGTTGCGGGCTGCTTCGTTGGGGTCCGTCGTGTTGGTGGGGGGGTTCTGGCTGAGGGAGGTGGTGAGCTGGTCGGCGGTGATCTTGCTCCAGCTTCTGCGGGGAACCTGTTGAGGGTGGTTGTGGGTCATGGTTCTCCTGAAGTTGAAGTGGACGCAGCTGTTGTCTGACCAGTGCAGTCCGGTGGAGTGGCTGAAGGAGATGTGCTTGCTGGAGGAGAAGATGGGGTCAAGCGTGTGGCCGGCGATGTGGGTGGGGGTGTTCACCAGTTGCTTGAGTCCGAGGTTGGCGAGGTTGTCCAGCAGGGTGGCGGTGTTGCTGTCATTGTTGTTCTCCAGGTGGAAGTTGAGGTCTCCTAGGAGGATGTAGTCTGAGGAGGTAAGGGCGTGCGGGCTGACAAATTGTGTGCGTGGTCCCGGGGGTCTGTAGACGAGGGTGCCTCTGAGGGTGGTCTTGGGGTCGGTGTGTATCTGGAAGTGAAGGTGTTCGGCGGCGGTGAGGGTGTCGTCGGAGTTGGTCATGAGGAAGGCGACGTCTGGTGATGTTGTGTCGAGAAGGTTTCAGAGTTCGACGGCGTACCTGTGGATGGAGCGGGTGTTGAGCAAGATGCACTTGGGGTGGTCGTTGCTGGAGCCTGGCTTGGTGGGTGCGGTGCAGGATCGGGTGCAGGTGAAGTTGCAGGCGTGGCAGGTGAATGCTCCGTGGGTGCGTTTCGGGTTGGCTTGGTAGCAGGCTGGCTGTCGGCCGGTGTTGAGTGCGTGGAGGGTGGCGGCGTCGTATCTCTGTTGGGTTGGCTGGCTCCGGCGGGGTCCAGGGGTTCTGGCGCCGGGCGTGGGCCAGGCGTGGGCCAGGCGTGGACGGGCGTAGACGGGCTTGCCTTTGGCGCGCATCCGGCGCGCAATCGGCACGCCCGCTGCGTGTGGCCGCTGCGCGTACGCGCGGTCCACGCCATATATGGCGAAGTGGGAGAGAGGAGCAGCAGGGAGGCGGGAGCGGGGCGGCGAATGGGGAGCGGGTGCCAAAAGAAGGGGGCAGGGCCGCAGGAGAGCAGCGGCGGGGAGCAGAAGGGGGGGGTGGAAAGAGCGGGAAGACGGAGCGGGAGAGCGAGGGCAAGCCTGGGCAAGCCTGGGCAAACCTGGGCAAGCCTGGAGAGCAGGGGCCTTAAGGAGAGGCGGCTGCAAGAGAGGCCAAGAAGGCAGCAGCAGCAGAATCTGGGCACACGGGGGCCGTGCGGAGTGGAGTGACCGGGTCAAGGGTCACTCCACACTACATGTGCGGCGATCCTGCCACACACATCAGGGCTTGTCCTACCTTATACTTACAATGCACCCTGCCCTTGGGCCTACCATAGGGGTGTCTGATATGAAGAAAAGGGAAGGTTTAGGGACTGGCAAGTGGGTGCACTTGCCCAGTCAGCATGGCAGTACCAGACTGCACACAGGCTCTGCAATGGCAAGCCTTAGACACATTTTAACAGGCTGCTTCTGTGGGTGGCACAACCAGTGCTGCAAGCCCACCAGCAGCATTTGGTTTACAAGCCCTGGGCACACTCAGTGCACTGTACTAGGGTCTGACAGGTAAACCAAACCAGCCAATCATGGAATCACTAATCCACACATCAATTTACAATTGGGAGAACATATGTACTTCAGCCCTGATCAGCAGTGGTAAAGTGCCCAGAGTCATAAAACCAACAAAAACAGGTCAGAGAAAATACAGGAGGAAGGCAAAAAGTTCAGGGATGACCCTGCAAAAAGGGCCAAGTTCAAAACAACCCCCTTCCAGCCAAAACGCAGGGTAGACCAATCACTACCGTGATGGGCTTCCCTGCTTTGGGGCGATAGAACCTGGCCCACAACTGCAGGGGCATACACCAATCTGAACCTTTTTGGATCCCTCTGTCCATACTCTCAAGGTCCACCAAGCTAACCCATGAGGAACCCTTCTCCTCACCTGTGGACACCACCTGTGCAGCACCTAGCCTTAGCTTCCTCACAGGTGTGTCCCAACAGACAGACAGCAAGCCACAGTGGCCACTGACAGTAGTCAGTGATGAGACCCAGGCCTTATGCCTCTCAGGGCTCTCAAACCTCTGTGGCATCAGAGAGCAGGGGCAGTAGCCCCAAGTGCTTGGCACCCTTTGTCCATTCTCCCTCCTGTCAGGTCAGGTAAGACATCCTGGCACTGACCCACCCGGCGGCTGGACAAGAGACTGGGGTGGGCTCTCCCACACCAGGTCCTCCTCCTTGGGGCTCTGTACCCTCCCACCCGGAGTGGTACCCCCTTCCAGAATTGTCAGGGTGCCTGTAGCAGGTGTCCCGCACATTTTGCCCACCAGTTCAGGGGTTCTATCCTGCAACTGGGCTTCCAGGCCAGGGGGGACACCCTGAACCTGGCCCTCCTGGCTGCACCGGGGTCAGAGGCGAGGACTCCCTCCCTCTGCACCCCCTTCCAGAGCACTGCCCCCTCCCAACTGGAGTGGTACCCCTAGAAGCTACATCAGTCAGGACACTGATTACAGTTGCCCCTTCCGCCAGGTCAGACAACACCTGAACCTGGCTTCCCAACCCAGGGACTAACCCCTGTGGTTGAACACTTGCCTGGCAAACCAGGACTTCCTGGAAAGTGCATGTACCCTCCCCGAGTGTGACACATAACTCATGTGTTGTGTGACAGTCTGCCCGGCGCAGATCTCCCGACCCCTGTCCATCTGACAGTGCTTGAAGATCCCCCAGGACAGAAGTGGAGTCACCATGGTCATTCACTGGTGACTCAGCCCTTCTGGCTGGCCCCTGACCCACTGGTTCTTTCGCTGGGGACTCTTTCACCCTCCCACCCCTCAGTCTGGACTTCTGCACCCTCCACTTAGGAGTGGTACTGCCAGACACCAGAACTGATGGAGGCCTGCTTACAGTTCACCAGACACTAGGGGATCCCGCACAATGGGCAGCCCCTCAGGACAGACTAGGCTCCACATCTGGTGTTCCCTTAAAGAACCATCCAGGCTCTGAGATTGGGTTTCGGGCACCTTGGGACATGCAGCCCTACACTCACTGCTTCTCCACTGAGACAGGACGTGAGTCTCTACACCCCTCCCACTATACTGGGACCTAGCTGGGCTACACTGAACCTCTTCCCCCACTCTGGGTTGGAAGATACCTGAACCACTCTTCTTGGGATCACTCTCCAATGCCTCTCCAGACCCTTTGGAATCCACCAAAAGGTCCGCCTCCAAGTGAGCTCTCTGGGGTCAGAGAACTCACTCTCCAACAGGTGTTGGCATAGCTCTGGAAAACAGGGACTTACAATATGCTCTCCCACAATTGTTTCACACAGCCCCCTACAAGGGTTAACCAAACTGTCCTTCACCTCACCATCCAGTGCCTTGCACACGTACTCCACACCCCTCTCCTGAGATTAGCGAGACAGCATCTGACTGTCTGTCACTCAACCGACACTCTTCTGGGCGGTCTTCACACTCACCTACCAGGACTTCAACTTTGGGGGAACCCAGGGGAGCGTGGCTTCGGCGCGAGGCAGAATGGCTGCCTCTTGAGGGAGCTCCGCAAGTCAGGTTCTCTATCCGGCGAATACCATCTGCTAATATCGCCTGTGCGACGCCAGGGTGTCATGGGACAATAACGGAGAGTGGAGACATGCTGCGGAGATTCTTTTTATCCTGAAAGTGCTTCTGATGCTGCCAATCCGGGGCCCTACGGTGATGGTGCGCTGATTGCCAAAATGGCGCCTGCCCGGGACCCGATCGCAGAGCTCCGGCGCTGCAGCTGAGGAGGCGGTGCCGGGGGTGTGGTTGAAGCGATCACCATCCCTGGTCCTGGACTGCGGGGGCGCCGCTCTGAGGCCGGCGCGGTGCCGGTGCCAGCTGCACGCACGTGGGGCTGAGCTGCCGGAGGCTGCGTTGGTGCGGGAGGCGCACCCGGCGAGGGGACTCCGAGGGGCTCTCCCTGAGAAGCTGCCTGGCGTTGAGAAACTGGTGCCTGAGTGCTGGAGATGCCGGGCCGGCGGACCAGATGCATCTGCGTAGATTACGTAGCTGCGAGGCGGAGGAGCTGTGGGGGCCTGGCTGGACGCGACTGAAGGTGCCTCTGGAGCGGCAGACTGGTGCGACGCGGCCGATGCTGGTGCGGTAAGTGGGGACTGGGTGCTGGGTGTACCTGGAGCGGGGTGGGCGGTGCGGCCCTGTCGGGTTACTCCGTGAGCTGGTAGTGGAGGTGCCTGGTGGGGGTGGCGCTGCCCAGCCGCCTCGGAAGCGAGCGCTCAGTACTTCTGCTGCATACACCGGGGTTGCGCCGGCCTGACTCGCTGCGGTGGGGGGGGTGCCTGCCTGGGCGAGCTAGTGTACCAGCGGCCTGTTCACTTGGGCTGGTGGACGCTGGGCACCGGGGGGAGGCCTCAACTCTGCGGGGGGAGAAGGCACGGTGTCGCTCTAAGCTAGGATCACGCACATTCTGAGCGGTCGCTCCGCAGTGCCCTGATCCCTGCGGGGGCACTGAGCGGTGGAGTCCCCGAGCGGCGGAAGAGTCGCATGCTGGAGCTTTGTGTGGTCACTGCTCTGCTTGAACTTTGGAGGGAGCTGCGGAGTCCCTCTGAGCCATACATAGGGCCTGAGAGCGGGGACGGTGCACTGTGTGGCCAACTCACCTCGGTCCGTCCAGGACGTGCAGGGTGCGCGGCGAGCAGTGGCCACTGGCTGAAGGCCATTGGATTTGGTGATTGACGATCCGGATGCACTGTTGAGTGGGCGTGTGATGGCTCTGCTGTCTGGTGGAGAGGTCAGAGGTGGTTGAGCCGGGGAGCGAGGGTCGCGGCCGGATACTGCTTGACCTTCCTCTGCCATCCCTGTCAACATGGGGAAATCTGACCCCAAGCAGCCAAAGCTGCCCTTCGAAACCAAGCGAGCTACACAAACTGCGGACGTGGGGAGCGAACAAGCTGGTCAGCAGGGTGCACAGGGGATGGCGGAGGACACTGAGGACGACACTCAAACTATCCTGCTGGAGCTGCGCGCAGGCATGAAGTCGATCAATAGTAAAATAGATGCGATAGCGACCGGACTGGATGTGGTCAAGAAGATGGTGGAGAAGCATGAGCATCGGTTGGATGTTCTGGAAAATAGACTTTCTGACACGCAAGACTCCCAGGCTGAATCGCGGACTCAAATACTACAGATGGAGAAAGTTCTGGAAATCATTTGTGCAAAGAATGAGGACTTGGAAGCGCGCTCCAGGCGCAATAATCTACGCATTCTTGGTCTGCCGGAGTCGACTGCCATGTCCAAAATTGAGACTTTCATCGATGGGATGCTGCGTGATCTGTTTGGCCCTGCGCTGTCCCCTGTGATGATAGTGGAGAGGGCACATCGCTCCTTGGGTCCTAAACCGAGGCCGGGGGCACCCCCTCGCCCGATTATCGCGCGCCTGCTGAACTATGCTGATAGAGACGCTATCCTTCGGGAGGCTAGGGCTATGACGCCGGTCACTTACAAGGGGGACACGTTGTCTTTTTTTCCGGATAACATCCCTGGAGTGCAGGCCGCCAAAAGGGAGTTTGTACCAACAAAAAAACTAGTACAGGCTGCATCGGTGTCATATGCCATGCTCTACCCGGCCAAGCTGAAAATAACGAATGAGGGACATGCACACTTCTTCACGGATGCAAAATCTGCTCTAAAATTCGCAAAGCAGATTTGTAGATCAAAGCCTCGGCGTGAGGGGCCGGAGACTGAAGTGGCGACGTCAGGACTGGAGGAAACGGACTGAACTTGATGTCGTTGTGTCTAGTTTGATGGCAGTGATGGGGCCGATTATTTGCCTACATGCTGACAGCACTTATATCTAAATGTTGTTCAGGATGATTAGATGATGGGCGGGGGTTGAAGGAAACGTCTTTGCAGGGTTTTGTTCATAGTCTCACAATGTTGCAGTCACTTACTGTTGTCCGGGGTTCTGGAAACTGGTGGCATATATTGTCTACGAGCACAGGCGGATTATATTGTCTTAACCTGGCGACCTCACTTCGGTGGGAGTATTCGTTGCCGGCCTGCTCCCCCTAGCGGGTATTTCCCGATGTTTGATGGGTCTGTTATGGGGGGGGGTGGTTGGGGTGGGGGATTGGTGTCAGTCTCAACCTAAATGGGAGGTTAGAGTGGGTGGAGGGTGGTGGGGGGGATGGGGGTGGCATGTGTTGTATTTTTGTTTTGTTGGTTTTTTTTCTGTCAGATTGCAGTTGGATGGACAGCGCTGTGTGAAACAGGGTAGGGTAAACGAAATTGGTGAGGGCGGAACTCCCCTATCGTCGCTTGAGCCCGTACTGGGTCACATAGTTACTGCTCAGGAGGGTAATGGGTGAGAGATTTCGTATGTTGACTTGGAATGTTAGAGGCCTGAATTCGCCAAAAAAAATAAGACATGTGCTGGCCTATTTGAATCGTCATTCTGTCCACATAGCCTTGCTGCAAGAGACGCATCTGACACAACACACTGAGCGTAGCGTAGCAGGGAGATGGGCGGGTTTCAGGTTGGCGGCTTCATACTTGTCATATGCGCGTGGCACGATGATCTTAATCAAGCGTGGGGTGGTGTTTCAGCCGGCTCGTACGTATGCGGATGATGCAGGAAGATGTGCTATGGTACAGGGCAAGTTGGGAGGTGTATTGGTCACTATCATTAACATGTACGGACCTGTGGTGGATGACCCAGGATGTTTTGCTAGAATGTATGGTATATTGAGGACCTGGCCGGTGGCCACTGTCCTGTGGGGGGCGACCTGAACACATATCTACATCCGGATCTAGATAAGTCCAACCCAATGTCTCATCGAACTCCTAAGATCGCCAGGAGCATTATAAGTGCCATGTAGGAATTTGGGCTGTGCGATGTGTGGAGAAGGAGGAATCCATTAGCAAAAGAAGGGACACACGCGACACCCTCGCACAACAGCTGGTCGAGATTAGACTACTGGTTGGTGGGAGAGGAGGCAGTGGACTGGGTGCGGGGAGTGGTGAACCTACCGCGTACACTGTCAGATCATAATCCTGTACAGCTGGATTTAGAAATCCCGACGTCCATGCGGCTCCCGTTTACATGGCGTCTGCGCTCTGAAGCATTACTGGACCCCATATATGAGAACGCAATTAGGGGGACCATTGTACTTTTCAACCAATAAGGGTACTGTGGATGAGGCCTCAAAACTATGGGAGGCGTTTAAGGTGACAATCAGAGGGGTATGCATTGGGACCGCGGTGGGCATCCTTAGGGACATCAGGACACAGCTGCAAAACACTGAGAACGCCCTGCGTGAGTTGGAGAGTAGTTATGCTGAGACTCCCACGGCGAAGGTCCTGGTCCGCATTAATGAGTTGGTTAAGAAATATGACAGACTAGCTGATACGGAAATAAAGTACTTATCGCGCAGACACACAGCGCGCAGGTATGGGGAGGGAGGACGACCTGGGCGCACGCTAGCGTTTAAGATTTGGGCGCGAGTGGAACAGGCACACATTGATAAGATAACAGACGGGCATGGGACGGAACACTATCACCCGCAGGCCATCACAGAACAATTTCGGAGCTTTTATGCGGAGTTGTATGCTTCTAAGGGGGGGGCCACAGAGGCAGAAATGGAGGACTATCTGGAAAATGTAGCATGTGCATGGTTATCGAACGACCACAGGGAATACTTATGAATGCCCATTGATGAACAAGATATCAGGGCAGCGATTTCGACACTGACGGCCTTACGGTAGAATTTTATAAGAAGTATATAGGTTTGCTTGCCCCACACTTATTGGAGATGTACGCCGAGGCACATGAGGCCGGTAGGTTGCCCCCTTCTCTGCGACAAGCACTGATTATAACGCTGCTCAAGAAAGACAAGCCTCCGGACAGATGCGATTCTTATCGTCCACTGTCTTTGATCAATATAGATGCGAAGATATTGGCAAAAAGTTTAGTGACTAAACTACAACCTCTGATGCCGCGGTTGGTGCTGCCCGACCAGTCGGGTTTCATCTCTGAAAGATCTACATCGCACAACCTTAGGACGGTTTTTTCCATGTTCCATATATTGGAGCCGAGTATGTCTGCGGCGGCTGTACTGCTAGATGCAGCGAAAGCGTTTTATTCCGTGGAGTGGAAGTACAAGATGTTTGTTCTGAGGCGGATGGGATTCCCCCGCTATTTATGCAATGGATAGCGGTGCTATATGCGGCCCCTACAGCTATGGTGCGAGTGGATGGGTTGACCTCGGATCCTATCATAATAGAGAGGGGTACGCGCCAGGGATGCCCGTTATCACCACTACTGTTTGCTATAGTATTAGAGCCGCTGGCTTGCGCTATACGGCAGAGGCATAGGGAAACGGCGTTAAATTTCACATATCGCCCTGTGGCCATATCATTATACGCGGACGACATGGTGCTGTTTGTGCGGGACCCATCTCGCCTCTTGGCGTAGTTGTTGCGTGAATATGTACGTTTTGGCCACCTGTCGGGGCTTCTCGTAAATTGGGATAAATCCATCATTATTCTGCTGACGGAATCCACTAAGCGGCCGGATGTGGAATTCCCGCTGATGTGGTCCATGGATCCGGTTAAGTATCTTGGTGTGTGGATCCATCGAGATCCATGTGTTGTGATCCGTGAAAATTTTGGGAGAGCATACTCTAGGCTAGAACAGCAGGTGGACGTGTGGATCTCCTTGCCGATGTCTCTTGCAGATTGCATTGCTTTAATTAAAATGGTGGTGTTGCCGCGGTTTCTATATTTATTCGTAAACATCCCGGTGGTGCTGACGATGGATTTCTTTCAGAACATTCGTAGAGTTTTGACACGCTTGGTGTGGGGTGGTAAGACTACGCGTGTGAACTGGTCGACACTAACTAACGGGTACGACCAGGGAGGCTTTGGAGCGCCGGATTTTTAGGCCTACTATCTCAGTGCGCAGGTGCAATACATTTACTACTGGATGAGACCACATGCGTACACTCCACACGTGGTGGTGGAGGAGGGGGACACGCACCCGGTTCCGCTACACAGTATAATCACACTTCGGGCACGTGGAACTCCGAAAACCGAGATCAATGCTGTAGACACCACCGTAGCGGTGTGGCAGGCAATAGGGCAACTGGCGCGGAAGCTCCCGGTCTATGCTCCAGCCATGTACATTGAATATCATGCGGCGCTGTCCGTTACTCATGAGGCGCCCTCGATGCTCCTGCTCAGGGAGGCAGGCTTCCAGCGAATGCAGGACATATATCAGGACGGGTCGTGTGTTACCACGGACTCCCTTCGTTACATTAGTAATCAGTCACTACTATTTAGATTTGCAATGCACAGATTGCGCCAGGCGCTTAGGGTACACTATACCACCTACCCTGTGGAACCCCCCAAACTATTAACACTGCAGCTTGCCCTTACCACACCCACTAACAAGAAACTGATTTCCAGGTTATATAAATCAATGAAGGGTGAAACCACGTACAAGCCAGACAAGAGCTTGGAACACTGGAATGCCTGCTTGCCTGAACCACTTCGGGAGGTAGATTGGAAACATGTGTGCGAATTGATGGGAACGCTTAGCATGAATGGAAACTTGCGCATCATACACTTCAAATTTATACATCAGGTTTATTACACACCGGCACGGTTACATAGCTTTGGAATACGTGAGACGGATTGCTGCGTGAGATGTGGGCAGGGGAATGCGGATTTTTTGCATTTGGCGTGGGGTGCAGCAAAGTGTACGAGTTCTGGGAAATAGTGGTGAGCAATTTGAAGACTATGGGGGCGGTGGAGCTTAGATGCGCTCTGGATGTTTGCCTGCTTTGTTTTGTGCCGCATATCAAGGGAGCGAAAGGAAGATTTGTGAGATTAGCATTATTGTTAGTGGCGCAAAGAGTGGCGATTACGTGGGGAGGGAGACGAAGTCCGAAAGAGGAGCACTGGCTGAGGGACTTGGTGTATTGTAAGGACAATTTGGAAACGTACGCGGAGGAGCTACCTGTGCTTTCAAGGCCCAGAGACCTATGGGAACCGTTACAAGTATTCTTATTGAACAGAGCGGCAGAGGCTGAGCATTAGGGTGTATCTCAAATAGTTCGAATGATTTGGCGGGAGGGCGGGGGGGGTAATTGACTAGAAGACTGACATACGCTGTACTCTTCCAACTGTTAGAGTAACATTTGATTGGAATATTGGTGGGGGTTTTTTCTTTAGTTTTATGCGTTGATCAGTACATGAAGATGTGCACACACGAGGAAGATGACGGGTGAGAATAACTGGCTGATTTCTTTTTAGTGTTGATATGTAATCCTCTGTGTGGACTGCTATATATTGTAATGATCTTTATTTGCTTTTTTTGAAAATAATAAAAAAATAAAATAAAATAAAAACTTTGGGGGAACCCCTCTCCATGCACCTCTCATCTAGAATCAGTAGAGTGTCCCTCCCACTAATAGGACTATGAACCTCTGTGCCAGTTCCCCAATCCATCCCAGGGATACTGCGCACCACTGGAGCTACCTCATATCCTTAAACCTGCTGGGGTAAATTAACCTCCTCCTTCAAGTCAGGCGCCACATCTCTGGGTGTGTGTACTACTCTCTCAGCACTAGATAACTCTATATTGCTGCCACCATCTGAGCTGGATTCCACCACCAACTCAGCAAAGCTCACTCTCTGAGCTACACACCTTTCTTGTTGCTGGGCTGAGACACTCATGGCCTCAAGCCTCTCGAGCTCTAAATTAAGCTCCCTCATTCTCAACTCATGCTTCATTTGCATTTTCTTTTCCTCTAGGGCCAATTTCCTACTCTCCAATTCTAACTGCCCACTTAACTTGAGCTTGGTCAGCTCCATCTCATGCATCCTGTTTCCTTTCCTGTCTGCCAACTCCTCTGGGGACGGGCTTCTGGAAGAAACCCTGCTACCTGCTGGGGAAGGTGCTATCCTCCCTCCTGAGCCCAATGGCACCTCCAGCTGCCTTACATTGTAGCATTCCAGTTTCTCCTCTTCTTGATCATTATCAACAGATGCTATGGATGCTGCTTTCTCCATGGTTGTTAAACTTGGCAAAAATAGAAAACCCCAGGAAAACAAATCTACCAGAAGTATTGTGGTCGCGCTTTGGTCTGCACTCACTTATAGTGTTCACCAATCACTACACATGAGTCACAAATGCAAGTCCAAAATCCTCACCGCTGACCACCAATATTAGATTTGGGGATCTCTATTTGGCAGAGGTAGGTACCTTTGTCCAAATAGGGACCCTTGCGTCTAGTCAGGGTAAGGGGGTACACTCCTAAAATAACCTCTGCTCACCCTCTTGGTAGCATGGCACGAGCAGACAGGCTTATCTCAGAGGCAGTGTGTAAAGCATTTGTGAACACATACAGTAATCAAGTGACACCACTACATATGGACACCACACAAGTTTTATATTAAAAATAAGTATTCTTTATATAAACTTAACTCAAGCCCACAAATGACAAAAATCCACAATACTGTACTTTAAAATGGTAGAATTAGCTTAGTTCTCTTAAGATGGTAAATGTGACACTCAGAGTTCAATGTACCTTAAGATGCGTAGCGCAAGACAACGAAAGTGTTGCAAGGACAGTGATGCGTTGAAGATTTGGTGCAAAGAAACAAGGATGGCACTTTCTTCATGATGCGACACCCTTCCCGGTGATGCGGCAGTGTCTGCTGCGACGTCGATCCTCTTCTCAGGCGATGCGAGATGCTACAACACGATGCGAGCCGCGTCAGGCCCTGCGACACGCTTCCCAGTGATGCGGCGGCATCTGCTGCGACGTCGATCCTCTCCCCTGGTGATGTGAGTTGCTTCCACAACGATGTGAGCCGCGACAGGCCCTGCGATACTCTTCGCGGTGATACGGCGGCGTCTGCTGCGACGTCGATCCTCTTCTCCGGCGATGAGCTGCGACAGACCCTGCGGCACGCTTCCCAAAGATGTGGAGGCGTCTTCAGCAACTTCGATCCACTTTTCCGACGATGAGCCACGACAGGCCCTGCGACACGCTTCCCAGTGATGCGGTGGCGTCTGCTGCGAGGTCGATCCTCTCCTCTGGCGATACGAGGCGCTTCAGTGGACCTGCAATGACTCAACAATTCTTCTGCGACACGCTGCCCGGTGATGCGGCGGCGTCTGCTGCGACGTTGATCCTCTTCTCCGGCGATGCGAGGCGCTTTGTGTTGTGAAGCGGCAGCAGCAGTTTGGTGACACGCTTCTTGTTCGGGAGTCGCGCTTCCAGCTCCTTGCGACACGCAGTCCCTCAGAAAGCCTCTCAAAACAGCAGGTACTTCCAAAGAATTCTTGGGGAGCTGGTGGGTGAAGTCTGTTGTCCCTGAGACTTCAGCAGGAGGCAAGCTCTTTTCCAAGCTCTTGGAGATCCTTCACAAGTTAAATAAAGTGCACACAAAGTTCTTTCTCCTTTCTTTGGCAGTCAGGCAACCACGGCAGGCTAATCCCCCAAGCAGCACTTCAGCTTAGGGATAGTCTCTCCTCAGTTTCTTCTGGTTCCACTCCTCAGCAAAGGTTTCTTCTTGTTTCCCAAAGTGATCTAAAGTTCTTGGGTTTTGGTCCCGATATTTATACTCAGTTTCTCTTGGTTCTCTGAAGGCAGAGAGGCCTTTGCCTAGTCTAAACCAGTTCTGGTCAGTCCTGGAGCACCTTGTTGACAAGACTCCTTCTTTCCTTTGACAGTGTAGGCCAGGGCCATCAGACGCACCACAGGAGGTGGAACCAGCATTGTGGAGGGAAAGCACAGCACAGGTCCCAGGTGCAACTCCTCCCACCACTCAACATGTAGATAGCCCTATTCAGCCCTGCGCTGACTCACCCTGCCTCCGGGAATTTCCCCAGCCCCTGTCACTCAAACTCCAGACAAGGAATACACAACCTAGCAGAGGCAGGCCTGGATGGTTAGACAAGAAAATGCCTACTTTTTAAAAGTGGCATTTTCAAACACAGAATGTTAAAACCAACTTCACTAAAATATGTATTTTATCATTCTGAGTTCAGGCATACTAAACTCGAATTTCTACCATGTTCCCTGAGTCAGTTAGGATTATAAGATGTAATAATCAAACTGCCCATTCTGGCCTATGGGGAACAGATAGCCTTGCATAAGTGAAAAATGAAAATGGCTGTTATTCACTATTAGGACATGCCACACACATCAGGGCTTGTCCTACCTTATACTTACAATGCACCCTGCCCTTGGGCCTGCCATTGGGGTGTCTGATATGAAGAAAAGGGAAGGTTTAGAGACTGGCATGTGGGTGCACTTGCCCAGTCAGCATGGCAGTACCA
Organism: Triturus cristatus; assembly: GCF_964204655.1. Classification (NCBI taxonomy): domain Eukaryota; kingdom Metazoa; phylum Chordata; class Amphibia; order Caudata; family Salamandridae; genus Triturus; species Triturus cristatus. The sequence continues at coordinate 817,119,549 of NC_140585.1, read as the reverse complement.
GACTGCACACAGGCTCTGCAATGGCAAGCTTTAGACACATTTTAACAGGCTGCTTCTGTGGGTGGCACAACCAGTGCTGCAAGCCCACCAGCAGCATTTGGTTTACAAGCCCTGGGCACACTCAGTGCACTGTACTAGGGTCTGACAGGTAAACCAAACCAGCCAATCATGGAATCACTAATCCACACATCAATTTACAATAGGGAGAGCATATGCACTTTAGCACTGATCAGCAGTGGTGAAGTGCCCAGAGTCATAAAACCAACAAAAACAGGTCAGAGAAAATACAGGAGGAAGGCAAAAAGTTCAGGGATGACCCTGCAAAAAGGGCCAAGTCCAACACTAACCATCCAAAGAGATAAAATAAAAAAAGGTATTTGGCTTAAAATCTGTTACTTCTTACTCACTGCCCACAAGTCCATGTTACTTCTCAGAATGATATTATTCTTATAATTTGACAGAAAATGACTATCATCAGGCACATTCATTCGGCTCTATTTCACACCCACTCTTTAAGTGCAGTTCTTGCCTGTGGTTTTATACTAGCTTTTTCAAGACAGGAACACACATCATTTTTATCACCTAAACCAGCCCTGATTAAAGCCCCCTGAACACTGACTAGTATTTTTCTTATGTTTTTATTTATTGGTATTTATTAAAACATAAAACCTCTACATTTGGATTGGTACTGAGTATAAATCACCCTGATAGATGTACTATTTATTCTTGTGTTTTTTCCCGAGGCACTGTATATAATGCAGCAGTGCAAAATAAATATTAAAGCAATACAAACTATAGCAAGAGTCATAGAGACACGATGAGTCCATGGTTGGTAAGCCTGGGAAATAAAATAATACTTTATATGTTTTTTGGGAAAAAAACTTCAAGGACGCAAGTTTTGAATGTGCCAGAAGATCGTTTTATAATCTTGGTTTAAATGAGAAAAAAGCTAAAGTAGACAGAGATGAAAATTGTATGGGTGCTCCGCTTGGGAGAGGAACAAAGTGACAACACAAACACTCCTATTTAGAGTGGTATAATAGCAGAAAGTAGTAAATGCTAAGTAGTGAGGTTATCATACTTAATTACCACACTACATGTGCTGCAATCCTGTTTTATAACACACAAAAAAATCATGTCAATTTTCGTCGACAATAATCAGGTGGTAACACTGAGCCCATTAATCTGGAAACAGTAACGAATATGTCTATGTACATTATTCCACATCATAGTTTCACATCATTATTCAGTGCAGTAGTTTAAATGACCATGGAGCAAGACCAGTCAATTTCCACTCCATCCACCCCAACATCTTCCCTAACCTCTTGGTACTTGCTTCAGGGCTTGAAATCTTGGGGAGAAAGAACTGCTCGAATGACCAACAATGCCTAACAATCCGCAGGGCTGTTAGTGCGAGGTTTTGATTTTAAATGAATGTTTTTCCCAATGTTATCAACTTCGAATCCTAGGTACCTGCCTTCTCGACACCTCTGTTCAGCTGGGCTCCTACTCACACACATGGATTTTCCATCATTCATCTGCATAGCAAGTGACATCTCTGTTCTTTTGCTAAAACCATCTTTAAAAGAAGGCAAGCAGACTTTCCCATCAATCATTTGCACAGGAAGTGATACCACTAGTTTCCAGCCCATGGCACCCTATGCTCCTTCACCCTCTCAAGAGCTACTGAATAGAGCCACCGTGAGGATGCTTCAAAAGCAGGCCAGTCTGCTCCTGCCTGCTCCTGAATCACTCCCAGTGCCAGGAACCTTGGGTCTCCCCCACCCACTGCTATCCTTCCACGCTCCTCCGTGCTTTCAACCCTGGCTGCGCTCATCGCATTGCTGCCACACCCACCACCTAACACAGAAGGAGCCTTCAGATGCGTCTCCTGCAAGTTTTTATGCGGGAAACAACCTTTACAACGCAACTATTACATCGCACTACACTTACAACGCAGGCATTACAACGCAACATCCTTTACAACGCATGACACTACAACGCATACCATTACAACGCATACCATTACAACGCAGACACTACATCGCATGTCACTACAACGCAGGCATTACAACGCATACCATTACAACGCATACCATTACAATGCATACCATTGGAGTTAGAATAGTAATTTTTAACCCCTACACTATCCAACACTTACCCTATTGTTGCACCCCCTGGAGATAGAATAGTAATTTTTACCCCTATACTATCCAACACTTACCCTACTGTTGCACCCCCTGGAGTTAGAATAGTAATTTTTACCCCTATACTATCCAACACTTACCCTACTGTTGCACCCCCTGGAGTTAGAATAGTAATTTTTACCCCTATACTATCCAACACTTACCCTACTGTTGCACCCCCTGGAGTTAGAATAGTAATTTTTACCCCTATACTATCCAACACTTACCCTACTGTTGCCCCCCCTGGAGTTAGAATAGTAATTTTTACCCCTATACTATCCAACACTTACCCTACTGTTGCACCCCCTGGAGTTAGAATAGTAATTTTTACCCCTATACTATCCAACACTTACCCTACTGTTGCACCCCCTGGAGTTAGAATAGTAATTTTTACCCCTATACTATCCAACACTTACCCTACTGTTGCACCCCCTGGAGTTAGAATAGTAATTTTTACCCCTATACTATCCAACACTTACCATACTGTTGCACCCCCTGGAGTTAGAATAGTAATTTGTAACCCCTACACTATCCAACACTTACCCTACTGTTGCACCCCCTCGAGTTAGAATAGTAATTTTTACCCCTATACTATCCAATACTTACCTTAAATGCAATTTAACATTATGCGTTGTAATGGTATGCGTTGTAAAGGTAGTATGCGATGTAATGGAATGCGTTGTAAAGGTAGTTTTTAGAAATGCGTTGTAGTGTCATGCGATGTAATGGAATGCGTTGTAGTGGATGTTGCGTTGTAAAAATTGCGTTGTAACTGCATGCGTTGTAAAAGTATGCGTTGTAATGTCATACATCCTTTTATGCACTCTCCCACACCCTATACCCACCACACCTGCACCAACAGCACCCAACACTCCAGTTGCGTACACTCACACAATCCAGACATTGCTAAGGCTCACACAGACCAAACACCACCCACACAACATGCAGCACTCACATTGATGCTCCACAACACCCGCTGGTCACCAAACACACCACGAAGATATGATACCTACTGCATGACCATACTCCCGACCTGCTTACTCATGGACACATTGCTAAACCCATCCTGTGCACTGGACATCATCACAGCCAACCCTGTCAGCTACAAAATCACCAAGGAAGGTGGTCAGCATAAGCCCGGTGGTAGAGTTGCCATCATATTCAAAAGCCATCAGCTGCACCACCTACACAGACACCCCTACCAGCAACAAGAGACACCTCACATTCAAGATACGCATCATAGCCAGCCTCTCACTGGGCGGAACCCTTGTATACAGGCCACCAGAAACCCGCTCCAATTTTACCAGCAACTTCATGGACGTTGTCGCCGTCTTCATAACCCAGGCCAGCACTTTCATCCTCCTAAGAGATCTTAACTTTTAGCTAGAAAACCATATCAACCCAGATTTTACGGCCCTTCTAGAAAACATTGGAAACCTTGGGCTCAACCACTATATTACCATACCCACCTACACCATCACCACCTATTGGACGGGAATTTCTCCTCAATCAGTAATATCATAGTTGACAAGACCGCAACCATGACCTGGAAAGACCACATCCTCGTCAGCTTCAGCATACCCATCCCGCACCACCACCGGAACCACCCACTGCAGCTGGAAAAGCATCACAGAAGAGAAGTGGGCTTTTGCCCTCTCTGCTTATCAGCCCGACCACACCAGCAAATTGTCGAAAGCCATCAGACGATATCATCAGCAGATACTCAAGACCAAGCACACAGCTCCTGCAGATCGCACTGACACAAACACTGATAGAAGCAAGGAAATATTTACCATCATCACAGATTTCACCACATCCCCTACCGCCTCCAGCAAGAAGTCCTCAGAATTCTTCTGGATCAAAATCACTTCACTATACAGCAAATGTGATCCTCAAGTAAACCCTGTCATCGTTGCGGCTCAAATTCCCATCACAGCCACAGAATGAACCCTGACCTTGCGGCCCCCTGTCAGCAGACTCGAAATTTCTGTTACCATGAAGACCATCCACTTGGGTTCCCCATTTGACCCTTGCCCCCCACCATGCCTTCACCAAAGTACTCATACCAATCAGTGATGCACTATTACCCATCCTCAAGCTCTCCATCGACTCAAGCTATTGCTGGACACATGGAAACATGCCACCAGCATGCCCCTACTCAAGAAATCATCTGCTGACCCAGCCATGCTTTCCAACTACAGACTCATCTCCCTACTACCACACACAGCAAAGGTCATAGAGAAGCTAATCAAGCGACACATCATAACCCACTAAGTAACCACCAGCTGCTCGAAACCACGCCACTGATGACATCCACATGATTGGTGACATAGGAGACTTGGCAGCACTCATTCTCCTGGATCTCTCCTGAAACATTTGACATGGACTCACACCCCATCCTCATAAGGCACTTGCATGAGATTGGCATCCAAGGACATGGTTTCCACTGGATTTGCTTCTTCTTAACGGATATAACACAAGCCGTGAGCCTGGCATCTTACTCTTTGGAGGCCAGCAAACTCATGTGTGCAGTGCCTCAAGGTTCATCATTTAGCCCCACCCTTTTCAAAGCATACATAATCCCTCTGACATGTGTCACCCACTCACACAACCTCAACATCCTCTCTTATGCTGATGACATGCAACTCATACTCTCCCTCTCGGACAAGCCCCCAACACAAGGAACAAGTTCACTGCATGCATGACCAAAGTTGCTAATTGGATGAAAGCTAGCTGACAAGTTCAAACACCAACAAGACAGAAGTAATGATCTTTGGCAAGAACATTTCACCATGAGACAGCAACTGGTGACTGGCCGAACTCAAACCCACACCCAGCATCGATGCCAGAAACCCTGTAATGATCAGCAACAACAAACTAAACAGGACCGCACAAGAAAGCGCCATCAATACATGCTGCTTCAACTCCCTGAAGATGCTGAGAAAGATCTTCAAATGACTGCAAAGCAATACTAGAAAAACTGTAATTCACGTTGCACTCACCAGCACATACATCACTACAGGAACATCCTCTGCACCAGAATGACCAAGCAACTCACTAGAAGACTTCAAACTATCCAGAACTCAGCAGCTAGGCTTATAGTCAACTTCTCACACAGAACTAACATCACACCACACCTCAGGGAGCTCCACTGGCTCCTGATATACAAACTTGCTCATTTCAAACTACGCAACGTAGGTCCCTTCTACAATGTTGCATCTCCCTTCACTAACCACCCAGATACATCTGCTCTGCAAGACTCCTACTCATACACATCCCACGCATACACAGAACCAGATCAGAACGAGCGCTATTTTACTTCACGCCTAAAGTATGGAATGGCCTCCACCTCCTCTCTTCTAGCGCCAAGATAACCTTGTGGGTGACAGTGTGCTTCACAAATACACATAAAATACCATAACATCCAATGCAATTGCAGAACCAGAACCGACTGCCAGGACTTCCCCTACCTCGCTCCAAAAGCCTGGAATGACTTACCCCTGCACATCAGAGCCGCCTTGTCAGTTCTTAACTTTTGCAAGAAATTGAAGCCATGTCTCTTCAATTAGACTCAGCCCTAGCTTGGCGTGCACAGTTCCTGCTTTTTAGTGCCTGGATTCCCTCATGGGTGAGTTGGGCACTCTACAAATACCCATAACATAACAGAGAGAGAGAGAGAGAGGAAAGAGGAGTGATTGACATCTGCTTTACTATTTTTAAGCTATGTGTCTTCCTTCTAATGTTTTTGCGTAGAACCACATTGTGTTATTTCTAATATTGCAGTCCTATTTTCAACATGTGGAGTAGGCGTGAGCAAAACTCATGGATTTTCAAATTCCGCAGAGTTCCATGAAAACTGCACCAAATTTGGCAAACAGGTGGAAACTGGAAAGTCGCACTGCTCACACTGATTTCTACCGCCGGGAGCTTGTTTTGTGCTGAAAAATCAAAGTGAACAGCACCACAGCGGTTCCAGAGGGCTCTGTTTTTCGAGTTGATTTTGCTGCCGCTTAAGTAGATTTTCTACTTGAGTGGCCTCTTTCTCACCATGGCGCGACCGCCTATGTTGGGAAAATCTCACCTGGTGCCCTCCTAGTGCCCGAAAATCATGCTTGCGGGCACCAGTTCTCTCTCACCCACTTATTGTTGGTGAGCTACATGCAAGAAAAATCTCCACCACGTGGTGGTTGCCAGAATTTGGCTGGAACTCTACATTACATGTGTAACACGAAGTTGCCAAACCTCTGCCAACTCCTCCTGCGGAGCGAAATTTATCGCCCATCCCTAATGTTGAGGGGTTTGGATAGATACAATAAGGTTCAAGTGTCTGTCTTCATAAAATAGGAAAAATGTTCTTCTCTCCCCCAACCTCTCACTTCAAAGCCTTATAATGGATTAGGAAAGTGATGCATTCCCTTCCAGGGTGCATGAACATTTTCTTGTCTAGAGGATTAGTCAGGTTAAATAATGCTTGCACTTGTTACTTCAGCTAGGAAGTGTAGCTGTAATTGATTGCCTCTGGAATGGAGCATTCATGTGTTAATTCCAGCATTGAATAAGCATTCTCAAAGCCAGAGGGTTGACTTGGGTGTATATGCAGCTTGTTGCAATGGCTGCATGCTGTTGTGTAATTTGTTTGGGTGCACTAACGGAACATACACCTACAGAAACCTGTTTATACACACACACACACACACACATACACCCTCACACACACACCAACACGCACACAGAATATGTACGTACAATAAAACAAGTGCCTCCTTCAAATGCAACTCCAAGCCTATAGAAAAGCAGCTTTATATAGAACTCCCATCCCAAAGGGGTATTATGGTATTTTACATTCAACTAATTTGATTACATTACATATAACCATGTAGAGTTTCTGAAATCCAATCTGGAGACGATAAGCAAGGCCGGATCACCCGTCAAGAATATGTCATCGACATAGGACAATGCTTGGCCATTGAAATCTTGTAACAATTCCGTTTCACAGGCTGAAAACAGTCCTGGGCTATTTGTATACCCTTGTCGCAATCGACAGAACTGTTTTTGAGAACCCTGAGTGCTGAATGCGGTCAAGTACCTACTTTCAGGCACTATATTTTGGCAGAAAAATTTATTTGATATGTCTATTGGAGTTTTGTATTTTTTACCACCGTATTGTTCATTAGTGCCGCACTATGTGCGCTCTGTATAGCAAATGTGTGTGTACCAGTGTTCAAGTGTCTGTAATCTAAGACAAGACGATATGAATGGTCTGGTCTCATTACTGGAAAAAAAGGATTATTCATAGGGAGGTGCAACTTTCTATTATGCTTTGATATTCAAGTTTTGGGATTATTTAACTTGTTTTTTAGCCTCATGTTTAATAGGGTTTTGTCTGTGGTTGTAGGGTGGACCTCATGGGTATGATGTGATAAGGGGATCCATCATCCCAACTCACATGGTTGCGGTATAATGTTGGAGCTTGCAGTAATATCCACTCCTTGGCGTATGTGTGTTTCTGGAATGAGGGCGGAAAAGGCAGGTAAAATGACCTTTTCACCTTTGGGGCAATCCATAACAAACTCTGGTGTCCAATCTTTTCCAGCCAAGAGAATGCCATAGCCGAATGACAAGGTCTCCCAAAAGAGAACGTTACAGTACGTGGTACATCCCCCTCCACCTGGAGCTGCAATTCATATAATTGTCTAGGTCTCCTGTCCGGTGTTTCCACCTGGATGTAGTCACTTGTTGCTACTGCTGGCAGACACTCCATACGATTCTGGCGAACTATTGTGACTTCTGCCGCGTTGTCCAGCAAGGTCAGAGCCCACTCCGCATTCAGTGTCCTCAATATCCGTGGCATGCTTGAAGTTAAGGCCAGCTACAGTCTTCTTTTGAATTGAAGCTTGGACTGTGTAGGTTTGTCTTCCTTTTTTATTATGAAGTCGGAAGAGAGTGAGCCCTTCCTTGAATTCACGTACTCCTCTGATCTGCGCTCTGATCGTCTTCCTCTTTCTGAGAGTTTTTCTGGTTACTCCGGAAAGGAACGAGAGGGATTAGTATCAGTATCCTGATTTTGAATTGTATCACGGTTGTGCAGATTGTAGTGCTTATCTGAGGACTCCTGTTGAGGAGATCCACTCCATGTTTTAGTCTTTTCTGTATTTTTCTTACTATCCCACTTCTTTTTTGGAAACGTGTGTGTGCCTGCTTCGAGTTATCGTTTTCAGGATTACCCTTAATCTGTGGTTTGCTAAATTATCTCTACCTATTCATGCATAGGTTTCCTCAATAATTTTATTTAATTTACGCTCCTGGTCTCCCAGAGTAACATGTGTGAGTCGGTGGCGTATAGACAACGCTGCTGCTTCCCCTTTTATATAGCTTAACATTATTGTGTATACTGCAGCAAAATTACCCATCAGTTCGATCCTCAAATCCAGTGCAGGGGCTGCCCCTACTAATTCTGGATCTGTTTAAGCACTTCTAGCAAAACAGCTTGTGAGGGAGAACCGTGTGTTCTGGTACATGCTGCAGCAATGACTGTGCCCCAAGTGGCACAGTCTTCCACTGGGGGAGCCATCCCCATTGGCAAGTGAGAATTCTATTTTTTTCTTGGGTTCCGTATGGGGAAACACTGTTTTAAGCTGAGTTGTTTCAAATGCGACCCAGAACAGAATCTCTTCTTGTCTTTTGGGAACCTTACCCATCTGTCTTCATTGATGGTCACTGGGCTAATTCCAGGCATAGCCAATTGTGGTTGTGCAGCTTGAATAGCCCTTGTGGTGTTTATTGTCATTGTTTTCATCACATATTGTGTCAAACATCTATATATTCTGAACAGACCTGTGCATAGTGTATGTAGCTCTACTGCTGTCAGATTTATTATATCTGGGTATGGTGTGTAATCGGCTAAGACATGCCATGTTGCTTCCTCATTGCTGAGGGGACCTAGTCTAACATTGTTTGTTATGTGTGGTAGGGTGCCATCAAACCAATTTTTGTGTTCTTTACCCCTAACCTTGCAAGGTAACAGATGGAATGTGCAACCTCAGAACATGACAACTCTGGCTCCTTATGGAAATCATGGACATAGATCTCGAAGAGGTAACTCATGCATACCCAAAGAGATACACAAGAAATGCACAAGCATTATGATTCTAGCGTAAAATAGTTGCCCTACAATAATCAATAGAAGGAAAAAGAATAGCGTGATCAGCATTACGAGAATGTGTGAAGAAGAAAACAGTTCAACCATTGTGCTGTTACAGAGAATATATACTCGCATGGAAGTATTATGTTTTGTGCTCAACCTAGCACTACCTATGCTAGCAGGCCTAGGATGAGGGAATCTGCCAGAATCCCTGTAGGGTGATCTAACTTTCCCATTACCTGTGGGTAAGTGTTGTCGGGAAACCCGTCTTGGTGGAGAGCAGGGTATCATCCTTCGCAGGAGGTAAACAGGAATCCACTGGGCTGGAATTCCGGCATGGGGGCGACTTCAGCAGTGTCAGTGGAATTCTTCTCTGCCTTAACAAAGGAGTGATGATGTTTATATTATAAACAGCACTCATGCAATCATGCCAGAGTCCCAGTCAGGCTGCTATTGTTGATTCTTTCATCATAGCTCGGTAAGCATTTTGTGTACTGAACATAGTCCTTGTACAGAATGTTTAAGGTGCTCGATACTATATCTACGAAGAAGTGTTAATGTAAGCAAAGCTATTCCAGAGAATATTATCCAGCACAGGCGCACAAGCAAATGTGTGACAACTGTCAGCATTTAAAAAATGATGGCAACTTTAAAATGTGAGCAAGTAAAATGGTGGAGTGCTTACTCAGGCCTAATTGTGACCACATGACAGAATGAAGCATTGATTAAATGGCTTGGGGTGAATCCAGCTCAGTACCTTCATAGATTCCGGGACTGCAAGTGAGCAGATGATGTTCCATTTGAAACTTGGATTCATGGTGTATTGCATGATTGCAATAAATGAATAAATGGGTAAGAGGGATGGAGCCCCTTAGCTAGTTGATGGCGATGGAGCTACTCCAGGAGGAGTGCTCTACCAAAGTTAGACAATATCTCTCTGATTTGACAGAGAGGGTTCCCGAGAAACTTGCAGTGTTGGCACCAAGTACTTAACTTACAAGATTCACGAAGGACTAAAGTAGCATGAATCTAATCCAGATCAATTCATCCATATTTGTAAAGCGCTAAACTATCACCCCTTAAGGTTTACTTTCAAGGTGCTGGGGGCCGTGGAAGAGATTAAGTGAAATAGCTCACTTATGAAGTGAAATAGCTTACACATGATGCTGAGCTCAGTTGCCGCTAGTGCCGGGGATGGAACCAGGAGCCCCGTGCTCTGGAGTCAGCAACTCTGGCTGCTGCGCCACACCTCTCCCAAGCCAAATGGGGAGAAGAAATATCCACAGATGGGTTCTGAAATGGAGAGTAAAAGCGAGGGTAATTCTCATGGGACTCGAGTAGGGCCCAGAAAACTTGACAATAGTAATGGTGTTTCTGGGAAGGAGCATAATGAAAAGGGAGGGCAGGGAAGTTCTTTCAAGTCCAAGGTGGTAGCTAGTGTGCTGCACGTTGGTGAATGGACCTGAAAGAAACCTTTGGGGTGAACATGCACTTTACAAATACACATGTTTTATTATGTGCTCAGCCTAGTAGCTATGGACATTTGGGAAAGGGAGCCAGATGCTCTGAAGAACATTCATCCTAATACAATGGAATTTATGCAGGAGGTGAGAATCATTGGGAGGAAAGTGCCTGCTCTGAGGGATCCTAGAGCTTTCTACACCATGGTTGAGAGGAAGTACCTTAAGCCTAAGGAGATACTCCCTGGAACCAAGGACACAGGTTTGGTAGCCAGTGGAGGGGGCTAGGAGTATCTACTTGACAGGGTTGAGACTACGCTCAATGCAAGGCAGCCATGATTTATGTTGGGGTAATGGAAAAGCAAGCTGCCGGAAATCACTTGGGCAATGATTTGATTGCCACTGACTTGTAGCCAGGACCAAAGGCCTTTGTGACTTCTACAACGACAGCTGAGTTGACCAGAGCACGGGGTGCACATCAGTCTCAGAATGGGGCTGGGATCATTCCTGATTTGTAGGAACCAGGACAGGGTAATTTGCATTAAAGGGCAGAGTCGGAAGACTGAGCGTTTGCTAACTGATGGAGGGCCTGTTCTAGAAGATTCCCACAAGGCACAAGAGGAGTCCCCCATGCGTGTTTGACTTCCGAAGAAAGCCCAGGAACAGGTCAGCAAAGGAGTGGTCAGGAAACACTATGTTGGCTAAAGGATGGCCTACTTCATTGTGAGCTGGTAAATACTAAGCCAGGAACTAGCAAGAGGCCAGTGATTCAATTAGTGCACAGGAACTTCCTGCTGTCACAGGTCCGTGAAGTGCCCCTAGCAGGACATGTAGGGATTAGAAAAACCCAGGATAGGCTGGACAGTCTGTTCTATGTGCCAGGGCTGTGCAGAGACATGGAGACGTTATGTAGCCTGTCCCGCTTGTCAGATGAGTGGCAAGACAGGAGGGAGGACTAATGTAGTTAGTGCTTCTACCAGTTGTAGGTGCTTCATTTGAGTGGGTGGGAATAGACATAGTTGGTCCATTCGACACATCCTCACAGTCAGACAAGTATTTTTTGTATGTGGTGCAACACACCACCAGGTTCCCTGAAGCTGTACCTCTGAGGAGCAAGTTGTCCTGGATATCTTTTAAGGGTTGGATTTCCAAGGATAGTAGTTTCTGATCACGAAACCAACTTCATCTCTTCTTCAGTGAGGGAGATGTGGGAGTAAGCTGCTGTAACATACCACTTCTCCACAGCATACCACCCACACCCGCACCCAATGCTTTGGTGAAGCAGTTTAACAAGACACTGAAGAGCCTTTTGGAAACTCAGCCAGAGAACTGCAGAAAAAAGTGGGATCTTTCCCTGCCATGCCTACTAAGAGTTTCAGAAGAAGGGGGTAGGGCTCAGTCCCTTTGAGCTTCTGTATGGACATCCGGTACTGGGTCCTCTAACCTTAATCAGAGAAAGGTGGGAAGGAACCCCAGAATCTCCACAAAAGGATCTGGTGGACTAGGTGATTGACCTCAGAAAGTTGATGGCTCAATACATGAGTCACGCAAAAGAAAACATTGAGGCCAGCCAAGTGCTTATGAAGCAATGGTATGACCAGAAAGCGACACTGACTGGGTTTGCAGGATGGTTGAGATATTTCTGATGTTAACTACTTAGTGGACACAGGTGCCACGAGGGAGCCAAAGTGGGTGTTCCACGTGAAGAGGCTGAAGTTTTATGTCTGGAGAGACTACAAAGTGAATGTCTTGGCTATGACAGAGGGTGTAGAAGAAGACAGTGAACCTCTTCCTGACTTGCTGCATAGTGACATGAAGGATTGCAATGTGGAAGTAGTTCAGTTAGCCCTTGACTTGAGTTAGTGCCTGAGCAGCTGCGAGACTGTAAAAAGGTGTTGGAATGATTTCCCAACCTCTTCTTGCTGACTCCAGGATTGACACCTGTCTGTGTGCATGACATGGATACAGGTGACAGTCTGCCAGTTAATGGCAGGATGTACAGAATGTCTGACAAGGTTTAAGGATCCACAATTTTGGATCTGGGGGTAATTGAGACATCTCATAATCCTTGGTCTAGCTCTGTGGTTCTAGCACCAAAGCAAGGGTCTACTGACATGTGTTTCTGTGTTTAGTATCGAACCCTCACTAAGGTAACCAAAACCGTTGCCCATCCACTACCAAAAGCAGATGAGCTTGTAGATCGATTAGGTGATGCAAGGTACCTACTCACCTTGAACCTGACTAGTGGATATTTGCAGATTGCTTTGGCACCGAATGGCAAGGGGGTGACTGCATTTTTTAAGCCAGAGGGGCTGTATCAGTTTAAGGTGGTGCCTTTTGGGTTTAAGAATGCCCCTGCCACTTATAAGTGCCCGGTGAACTATGTTCTTACAGGGCTGGAAGGGTTCTGTGTGGCTTACTTGGATGACACTGCGGTATCCAGCAAATTGTGTGGTGTTCAGCAAATTATGTCAGGATCACCTGAGACACCTAGGACAGGTGTTGGCTAGGATAAAGGAGGCAAAACTGACCATCAAGACAACTAAGTGCCAAGTGGGCCAGTACTCTGTAGTCTAACTTGCTTATGAGGTGGGGAACAGGAAGATTAACCGATTGGATGCAAATATTCGGTGTGTGATGGAGTGTAAAGTACCAATTACCAAGACTGAAGTGATTGCCTTTCTAGGACTCGCCAGGTATTACCGGAGCTTTGTGGTGAACTATGAAAGCATGGTTGTCCCATTGACTGCTTTGACTTGTAGGAAGCAGTCCAGGAAAGTGATATAGACTGCAAAGTGTTAGAAATCATTTGAGGAACTGAAGAAGACATTATGCACGGCATGTGAGCTAAAAGCACCAGACTACAACTTTGCTTCTGACAAAGGAGTTGGAGTGGTGTTAACTCAACTGGATGACAATGACAGACAGTGTTCGGTAGTCTTTATTTTAGGAGATTACTACACAGAGAATACAATTGAGCAGCTTTTGAGAAGGAATGCTTTGCCATAGTGTGGGCCTGGTGTAAGTTCTGGCCTTATTTTTTGGCACTAAGTTTGTGGTTCAAACTGATTTTAAGCCACTGCAATAGTTGATGGCTATGAAGGGAAAGAATACCAAGTTGTTGAAATGGTCTGTTTCTTTACAAGGGTTAGACTTTGTGATGGAGCACAGAGTTGGATTGAACCACAGGAATTCTGATGAACTTTCCTGCCGCTTTTTCCGATCTCACCACCTAACCTTTCAAGCTTAGGAGTTGATATAGGGTGTTCTAATCTGGGAGGGGTGTCTGTTGGGACAGAAAAGTCCTCTGCATCAATCAATCAATCAATCAATCAGGGGTTTGTAAAGTGCGCTACTCACCCGTGAGGGTCTCAAGGCGCTGGGGAGGGAGGAGGTGCAGCTTCGGGTCAGTTGAAGAGCCAGGTCTTGAGATTCTTTCTGAAGGTGTGCAGAGTGGTGGAGCGTCTGATGTTGACTGGGAGCTCATTTCAGGTCTTTGCTGCGACGTAGGAGAAGCCTATTCTGCCTGCTCAGGTTCTGCGGATGCATGGGGTTTCTGCTAGGGTACGTGGAAGCAAACTCTTTCGTTGAGGTATTTGGGTCTGATGTTGTGTAGGGATTTGTAGGCGTGGGTGAGTAGCTTGAAGGTTACTCTCTTTTCGATGGGGTGCCAGTGGAGCTCTCGTAGGTGCTGAGTCATGTGTTCGTGTCATGGGGTTCCTAGGATGAGTCTGGCTGCGGTGTTCTGGATGGTTTGGAGCTTGTGTAGCAGGGCTTTGTTGATTCTGGCATAGAGGGTGTTGCCGTAGTCCAGTCTGCCGGTTATGAGTGCGTGGGTAATGTTTTTTCTGTAATCGGGGGGATCCACTTGAAGGTCTTGCGGAGGATGCAGAGGGTGTTGAAGCAGATGGAAGCGACGGCATTGATCTGGCGGGTCAAGGTGAGGGAGGAGTCTAGAATGATACCGAGGTTCCGGGCATGGTCTGTGTGGGTGGGTGGGTTTCCAAGGGCAGGGGGCCACCAGGAGTTGTCCCAGGCAGTGGGGAAGGGTCCAAGGACGAGGACCTCTGTCTTTTCCGAGTTCAGCTTTAGGCAGCTGTCGCTCATCCAGGCTGCGATGTCTTTCATACCTTCTCCTCCTCGGGGTTCTTCGTGAGAGAGAGGATGAGCTGGGTGTCGTCATCGTAGGATACTATGCTAAGCCCATGCTGTCTGGCGATGGCAGCAATGGGGGCCATGTAAATGTTGTGAAGAGTGTGGGGCTGAGCGAGGAACCCTGGGGTACTCCGCAGTTTATCTCTGTAGGTTTGGATAGGAAGAGAGGGAGTCAGATCCTTTGGTTTCTGCCAGAGAGAAAGCAGCAGATCCAGTCGAGGGCAGTTTCCCATATACCGACGTCGTGTAGTCTGGCTGCAAGGGTGCGGCGTGAGAGGGTGTTGAAGGCTGCGGAGAGGTCTAGTAGGATGAGGGCCGCAGTGTGGCCCTGGTCGAGTAGCATGCAGATGTCATCGGTGACAGCGAGGAGGGCGGTCTCGGTGCTGTGGTTGCTGCGAAATCCGGACTGGAATGGGTCAAGGATGGCGTTCTCTTCGATGAAGGTGGTCAGCTGGGTGTTGAGGAATCTCTCTGTGACTTTGGCTGTGAAGGGAAGGAGGGAGATGGGCCTGTAGTTTTTCAGGTCCGTCGGGTCGGCTGAGGGTTTTTTGAGGAGGGGCATGACCTCTGCCCGCTTCCAGTCATTGGGTAAGGTGCTGGATTCGAGGGAGGTGTTGATGGTCCGGCTTAGTTCGGGTGCTATGGCGGCGCTGGCTCTGTGGTAGATGTGCAGTGGGCAGTGGTCTGTGGGGGCTCCTGAGTGGGTGTTCTTCATTGTTGTGATGGTGTCTTCTGTGGTGGCAGGTTTCCAGGTGGTGATGGTCAGCTGGTTGTCGGTTGTGGAGGGGGTGGTGGTGTCTAGAGTCTGTTCGCTGAAGTTGTCATAGTGGGCCTAGATTTTTAGGTGGAAGTAGGAGCAGAGCTTGTTGCAGGGGTCCTAAGATGGAGTGACATCCGTGGTTTCGCTGGGGGGTTTGGCAAACTGCTGTATGACGTTGAAGAGTTCTTTTGCCTTACTTGCGTTGGTGTGGATTTTGCTCTTGATGAAGGTCCGTTTGGTGGCTCTTATGCGCTGGTGGTATTCGTTCATGGCGTTCCTGTAGTTGTTCTGGTCTTTGGTGGTTTTTCTGTTCTGCCAAAGTTTCTCGAGGCGTCTGCAGTAGTGCCTGGCTTCTTGGAGGTCAGTGGAGAACCAAGCGGCCTTCAGGGGGCATTGTTTGCCAGGGTGGCGGAGGGGTGCGAGCTTGTCAGCGCAGCCGGCGATCCGGCGGTGTAGTTCTTTGGATGCAGAGTTGGCATCGGTCGTGGCGGAGGGGGGGGTCGTGGAGGAGGTTGGTGTCGAGGTGTTCCTCTGTGATCTTGCTCCAGTTCCTTCATGGCAGGCATGGTGCGGGTTTGTGTGCGATGGTGGTGTTGAAGGTGAAGTGTACGCAGTGGTGGTCTGTCCAGAGGGGCTGCGTGGTGTGGCTGAAGTGGATATTTGTCCTTCTGCGAAGATGGGGTCGAAGGTGCGTCCGGCTCTGTGGGTGGGGTAGTGACTAGCTGCTTCAGTCCGAGGTTGGCGAGGTTGCTCAAGGAGGGTGATGGAGTCAGGGTCGCTGCGGTTGTCGAGGTGGAAGTTCAGGTCTCCGATGAGAATGTAGTCCGTGGAGGCGATGGTGTGGGGTGCGACGAAGTCGGCAATGGTGGTGGTGGAGGAGGCGCGGGGTCTGTAGTCGAGGGTCCCGCGCAGCATGGTTCTGGGTCTGGTTTGGATCTGGAAGTGGAGATGTTCTGTGTTGGAGAGGGGCTTTCTTGTGCTGGAGGTGGAGTGGGGTCGGTCCTTTCTCTGGATCTTGTATTTGTCAGGGATGGCGGTGGCGATGTCCGGGGTGGAGGTGGGTTGGTCCAGGTTTCTGTGAAGAAAACGAAGTCGTGCGAGAGTGTGTTGAGCATGTCCCAGATCTCTACGGCATGTCTGTGTAGGGGGCGTACGTAGAAGAGGATGAACTTCAGGGCTTCGGTGATGCTGGCATTCGGCGATGGTTTGGCGGTCGTGGGGGTGCTGTCGATGGTGAAGGATTGTCAGCAGTGTCGACAGGAGAACTGGCCATGGGTGGTGTTAGGTGTCGCACTTTCACAGTCATTGTTTCTCCCGGGGTGAGTGCGTGGAGAGTGGCAGAGTTGTAGTGGTGGAAGGTCCTAGATCCAGGGTTCCTGGCGTTGGTGCGGTCGGGTTACGGACGGGCACAGACCGCACAGAGGGGGCCATTAAGTAGGGTAGGGACATGTAGCTGGTAGGCGGGAACGGGGTCGCAGGTGTCGGCGGGAACGGGAGGAAACAAAACAAAACTAAAGGGAAAAGGCGAAAAAGCGAGTCAACAAAATGGGCACAGAAAGCCAATCAAGCAAGGACCGCACAATGAATAAAGATAAAAACAACTCAACAATGGGCACAAGCACAAGGAGAGAAATAAAACAAAACAGCTATGGGCACAGACAGGGACAGCACGAGGAAGAAAATTGCAGTATAGCTCAGAGAAAACCACAGAAAAGTGTCTTAAACTCTACCTGGGTGGGGATCGGAGACCAAGCACAGCACAGCGGAGCTGCTGGGAAAGAGCCAATCTCAGACCCAGGGTCAGAGGTCTTGCTCACGCTTCCCCGAAGTGGCCGCCATTAAGTAGGGGATGGGGTAGGGACGTGCAGCTGGGAGCGGGGGAGGGGTCACGGGGGCAGAGGTGTTGGCAGGAAAGGGAGAGAAAGCAAAACAAAATGGAAGGGAAAAGGCGAAAAAGCGAGTCAACAGAATGGGCACAGAAAGCCAATCAAGTAAGGACAGCACAAGGAATAGAGATAAAAACAACTCAACAATGGGCACAAGCACAAGGAGAGAAATAAAACAAAACAGCTATGGGCCCAGGCAGGAATGATACGAGGTAGAAAAATGCAGTATAGCAGAGAGAAAATGGCAAGCGCAGCAACGGGTCTCGAACCCTACCTAGGCGGGGATCGGAAGCCGAGCGCAGCACAGCGGAGCTGCTGGGGAAGAACAGATCTCAGACCAAGGGCATGGTAATGGATGTTCACTCCTTCCTTAAGTGCCCAACTGTACTGATGTCTGGGTCCCTAATATTGATATTTGTTGTCATAGGCAAACATGTGTGCCATGACATAGGCCTGTCTCATGGATTGCGGTCTTGTTGGACCAAGAGGGGCGCCTAAAGCTCTACCTTCATAGCAGTAAAAGACTACTCCCTTCATCAGGAGCTAAGCAGCACGAGCGCGGTTGTGGCAGCATACAATGTAGTGATCAATAGGAGGGGACAGGTACTTTTTAAACTGGGTCACTGAAGTGAGGCCTCTCCCTCAATCACTGTGACTCATTTTCACTCACATTGATTCTTACACTCACTAACACTATTTAACACCCATTCATCCTCTCACTTGCAGTCACTCTTACTCTCACTTAGTCTCACTCACTCTGGCACACTTATGCTCACTTACCGACAATCAATCTTATACATTATCATGCACTACCTGCCACTGGCCAATCCCTCTGATCTGGCTAACTACAGGCCAATCTCCCTGCTTCCAGCCTTTTTGAAGCTACTGGAAAAACATGTGAACCAGCAGCTATCATCCTTTCTGGAAAAGAATGGCCTGCTCCACCCCAGCCAGTCGGGCTTTCGCCCTAACTACAGTACGGAAACAGCTCTGTTAGAAGTGGTGAACTCCAGCTGAGTCAACAGGCAGGCGAGAAGGCATTGCTGATATTGTTAGATCTGTCGGCCGCCTTCAATACGGTATCACATCAGATGCTCCTGACCCGGCTTCATGCGATTGGCATCAGGGTTTGGCTTGGAAATGGCTGGCATCTTTTCTAGAGGGGAGGGGGCAGGAGGACTGGTGCAACTTTTTTTCAGCTTCCTCGCGCTCATTGAAGGTGGGGGTCCTACAGGGTTTGGCTTTGAGCCCGACCCTGTTTAACCCCTTCCATGCTGCGCAGATTCCGCCGCTGTGCTGACGGAATCTTGCGCGGGCGTGGTCATGACGGAACGGTTCCGTCATGAGCACAGCTCAACCGTGGCTCATGACGGAACCGTTCCGTCATGAGCACCGAAGGGGTTAACATCTACCTCACTCCTTTAGCCGAGGTGGCTGAATCATGGGGGGCCAAAATTGTGTCCTATGCAGACGACACACAGTTGTTGTTCATATGGAAGGCTAACGACCCTTGCTGGGTTTGCTAATCAGTTCCTGCCTTGCAGCTGTTTTCGGTTGGCTGGCCTCTAACCAGCTGAAATGTAATGCTGCTAAAACTGAATTATTATTTTTTGGTAAAGCGGCGGAGACACATCTGCATGTCTTCTGGCCAACGGACGCTCCTGCTCCCTTTGCGAACTGCCTGGTGGTGATAAATCTGGGGTTCAAATTGGATACCCAGCTGATATTTTGCGCTCTAGTTAATGCAGTAGCTGGCGCCTGTTTTGCTTTGTTGCGTCTTCTATGGAAATTCCTGTTCTTTCTATCCGAGGCTGCCAGACAACAGGTAATCCAAGCTCTGATTATGTCAAGGCTGGATTATGGAAACGCACTCTATTTTGGCATGCCTGGCTTCTTGCTGGACAGGCTTCAACTTGTCCAGAAAGCAGCAGCCCGGACCATTTTTGAGCTCCCCCGAAATTTGCCTGTGTCACACCTTCTGAGGAGCTTGCACTGGCTCCCCGTAAGGAAAAGAGTAATAATTTTTAAGCTCTGCTTGTCACACAGAAAGCACTCTATGGGGAAGGACCACGTTACCTTAAACGTAGGATTTCCTTCTACTCTCCTCGTAGACAGCTCCGCTCCGCTGATCTGTTGTTGACCAATGTCCCCGGTTTTAAAAAGTCCGGTTTAGGAGGTAAGTCTATCTCCTTTCTGGGGCCCTTCCACTGGAACAAAATGCCACTTCATTTGAGATGCATTGAATCCACTCCCCTGTTTCGGAAAAATCTGAAAACAGTGCTGTTTTCCTGCCCCTAAGTTCCTTCTCCCATGCTACTACCATTCAGCCAGCGCCAGGACACTCTTTGGAGTAACAGTGTGCTCTACAAATATCCCCACATAGACATAGACACTGATTCACTCGCTTTCACTTATACACAAATGCTTGCACATACATGCAGATTTTACAAGTATGTCTGCTCTCTCTCACATAAACACGATGCCACCAGCAGGGCACACACAACTTATATTTTAAAGCAATTTTTTTTACTCACCGCAGCTGCCATAGATGGTCTCATTCCAAGTAATTATACTGCCTTCTTGTATTCTAAAATAAGGAGAGGGGAGCTACAACCGACACCCATAAGGATGAGCTGCCAGTGTTCCTGGCACTGATTTTGCCAGCTTAAAGGCCAGGCATCACAAAGGCAGCACCAATGTCACAAGAGGTAAGCCAGGAGTGCAGCTGGTGACCACTAAATGGCATCTATGATAACAGTATTTACCTCCAAAGCGCTAGTGTCCGCATTTTGCCACAGGCCCCCATGCCAAGAATTTCCTCAAGTATGACAGCTCCAGCATTTTACCAAAAGTGCCAAGAATTAACTCTAGTATGGAATTACCAGTAGTATGTCAAGACCTACCTCCAGAACTAATTGCCTTCAGAGTGCAAGTAAAAGTATTTAGTAATATGCCAAAAATTACCTTCACTCTGTCAGTAATTTGTCACAAGTGATTGTCATGCTAAAGATTGTCAGCCCTAGTCCTTTACCATGGGTGCCTCTATTAGACAAGAATTATCTTCACTATACCAGGGCCTACGGTAGACTAACAAGAAAACTTGCACTCATTCATTCATTGTCACTCCACTCACTCTCTTGCACTCACTCTTATTCTCACTCCCTAATTCTCACTCACTCTCATTTAGTATCACCCACTCTGCCTCACACATTTTTCACTCATTCACATTCACTCAACTCTGACTCAGTCATACTTTCTCACTCACACTTACTTGCACTCACTCTTTCTCTCACTAACTCTTTCATCTCACTTAATCACTGTCATTCTCACTCATTTCCATTACAATCTCACACTCTCTAACCCTCCTTCAAACTCATTCATTCTCACTCACTGGCAGCCACTCTTACTCTCACTTAGCCTTACTCACTGTGACAAACTCATACTCACTTAAAGACATTTAGGTGCCGATTCCGATCCTGTAAAACCCGGGTACAAATGGTCGTACGGAGCGTTTTCTCCATACGACTCGTACCCGGGATTTCCACCGTACAAACCAGCAAGTACGATTCGTACAGAAATACCATTTCCGTACGTTTCTTAAAAAACACCGTACGGCTAAAAAATACATACAATTCCGATCCTGGACAGCGCGTACGCGACGTCCGCACGGAGTAAGGCAGCCCTTTACGGACCAGCAAGTACGATTCGTACCCACAGCACTCCGCACGGCTATATTTGTACGGGAGCCAAAAAGTGCCGGAAAAGCTAAGTATGCCACGATGCATGAGGAAAAGGGGGCCTGGTACGCACCGTACCCCCAGCCCCCCGTATGTACGCGCCGTACCCCCAGCCCCTCGTATGTACGCGCCGTACCCCCAGCCCCGTATGTATGTGCCGTACCCCCAGCCCCCCGTATGTATGCGCCATACCCCCAGCCCCCCGTATGTATGCGCCGTACCCCCAGCCCCGTATGTACACACCGTACCCCCAGCACGTAGCACTGGGGGTACGGCGCGTACATACGGGGCTGGGGGTACGGCGCGTACATACGGGGCTGGGGGTACGGCGCGTACATACGGGGGCTGGGTGTACGGCATGTACATACGCGGGTGCTGGGGTACGGCGCGTACATACGCGGGTGCTGGGGTACGGCACGTAGATACGCTGGTGCTGGGGTGGGGGGTACAGGGCATACATACGCGGTTGCTGGGGTGGGGGGTACGGGGTGTACATACACGGGTGGGGTTGGGGGGCCGTACGACTAGTACCCCGGGCCCAAGTGTACCCGGGGTAGGGGTCGTACAAAGTTCGCTCCATACGGGACGTTTTCCATACGCTTGTGTATTCGGGATGCCGGTACGGATCGAACTTGTGCGCTCGGACTTCAGTTTTACGACTCGTTTGTAAATCTGTCCGGGGACGTCTCGTAGACTTTTCCTGATGCAAATCGTATGTATTTTTACAGTACGAATCGTACTTCGCCGTTTGTACGGGACTTGTACGACTCGTACGTAAAAAAATACGGATACGAGTCGTACGGGAAATACTTTGACCCGATCGGAATCAGCACCTTAATATCACATTATCACTCACTAACAGTCACTGACTTTTACTCTCTCTCACTTACACACACATGCTCACACTCACACATACACTCATATTTGCACATACAAACACTCTCTGTAATGTAGACACCTGCAAGTATGCACACAACTTACTTTTAAAAACATTTTTGCTCACCTCATCTGACAGGGAAGGTCCCGGTCCAGTTAACTGCAGTCCATCTTCTATTGCACTAATAGTGAATAATATAATATCATAATATAATATGATTCACTAATTGTGTAACAAAACTTTTGCAGAAAAGAACAAAGCGAAGCCCAATGTGACACTCTTAAGGATGAGCTGCTCCTGTATTCCTGACACTGAGTTTGCCAACCCGAGGCCAGTGGTCGCAAAGGCAGTGCCAAGTGTCACAAGGGGCAAGCCAGGGGTCACAGCTGCGACCCCTGGCAGCCACTAAATGATATCCATGTATCCTCAGTTTTAAGGACCTACTCCCACGGTCATTGAGAAGCCATTATCGAAGGGAAAACGGAGACTCACTTACTGTATGTACTGTATATTGCAGCAACTTAGATGACCCAGCAATTCTCGACTTTCTGAAAAATGAACTGGCCGAGTGGCCGCTACCTATAATTATTGCCGTGACTTCAATATTAATTTGCCAGCAAACAAGAGTAGAACTCTAGATAAAAGCTGGGTTTATAGTGGGTGAAAACCAAAGGTTTTTAGAGCTTTGAGGACTTTATGTAGTGAACAAGCACTTGCCGATATCTGGCACGCACAACACCCGACTGTCCCTGGCTATACCTTTAATTCTTTTCCAAATAAAAAGCTGGTTAGATTAGATTTTGCTTTTGCATCTCAGTATATTCTTCACGAGTGTTCAATAGAAAAGGCTCCACGCATAGTGGCGGACCATAACCCATTAGTGGTGGAATTAGGAGGGGTAACAGCGACCAAGAGAGCATCGGTTAATTGGACTTTTAAACGATCACTGCTTCTAAACAATGAGTATATCAAACACATGAGGCACTGGATCCCACAATTCATTTAGGAAAATCTAGGTAGATAGAGGTGGTTTGGGATGCACTAAAAGCAGCAATCAGAGGAGAGACACTGAGTTTCTCGCTTTCCTTAAATAGAGAAAAGCGCCAAATTGCTTGCATCCGTAAAGAGTTTCTTGCCTATTATCAAAATCTATATCATGGAATGAACTTGTCTCATCTAGATGATATTACTATTTATCTCAACCAAATTATAGCGGTGCAATTGTCTCAAGAGGACCAGGCCCAACTTGACGAACCTCCTCAATGGATAGTTGCCTTTCTATGTATTAATAGTCTTCCTAATGGCAAAGCTACCGGGCTTGATAATATTCCAGCGGAATTCTATAAAACCTTTTCCACGGAATTAAAAGAGATCATGTTCGAGTTAGTCGCGCATTTGTTCAAGGGGGGGAGACCACCCAAATCATGGTCGCAAGCTAAAATTGTTTTTTTTTATGAAAAAACATAAATCGGCGCTAGACCCCGCCTCTTATCGTCTTATCACCCTGATAAATGCAAACAGAAAAATCTATTCTAAAATATTAGCGGTTCGATTAGCAGGGGTAATACATAAAGTAATATCTCCGAGGCAACATAGATTTATACCTGGACGAGGTACCATAGATCATATGAGGAGGACTATTTCATTGTTTGATGTCGCCCATATATTTAAAGATCTCATGGCACTTATCCTCCTTGATGCTGAAAAGGACTTTGACAGGGTCTCCTGGTCTTTCTTATGGGAGACCCTGTCAAGGGTAGGGATAGATCAAGGATTTATTCAAGTATTTAAGATGCTATGTTATCAACCTACTGCAAAATTATTTTTAAATGGTGTAATAACCGAGTCCTTCAAAATAACTAGAGGTACCCGTCAGGGATGCCCGAGCTCACCTCTTCTGTTTGCACTCTATATAGACCCATTTTTCCGTATTCTGGAAGACAACCGGAAAATTAATCCTATTATGTCACACGGCTGGGACACGAAAATACTGGCCTATGCCGACGACATTGCTTTGGTGACTGCTAATCCGGGAGCTTCTATGGTTGAGGTTGAAGCAGAAGCCGCTCGTTTTGGAAATGTATCTGGATATTCCCTTAACAGATCCAAAACCCAGATAATTTGCAAGAATATTAATCTAGGCAATGATACTAGACAAGTAGAAAAGGCTACGTATTTGGGTGTGGTCGTTACGGCCAATATTGAAAAGATAGTTGAGTGTAATGTTGACCCCTTGATTGATAAAATTAAACCCGAATTAGCTCAAATACACTATTTCTTTGGCAGATATACCCACACCTATAGAACTCATAATGGGTGAAGATGCATGGGGATGGGCTTGGAGGTTTCTACATGACTCTCATTACAAGAAGGTACTCTTTAAGACACTGGTCCCTGGGTTCAAAACCATGAAATCGGTCCGCAAAATGTTAGGTTTGGATCGCTTAAATCATTATACACCAATTTATAACAACCCAAACGTACCTGAAATTTTCAAAGACCCAATAATTAAAAAGTGGCAGAGCAAGGGTTTGTTTAAACTTGGTGATCTATACTATCTATCGGATATAGCATATTTCGAAAAACTTAAAGAAAGATTCGAATTGGATTGGAAAGATTTCTATAAATACCTGCAAATACGTGATTTTTTAAAGAGAAAATGCGGCGGTCGCACAGGATTTATTAATAATTCTATTATAGACAGTCTGAGAAAGAACCATCCATCTATCGGAATTGTGTATAATTTTTTAACTCATTAATGCCGGACTATTTGGCTACGCGATCCAGGAAGTGGAAAGAGGAAAATGATATTTCTAAAGACCTTTTCCTCCACTCAATTGAGTTAGCCCACAGGTTATTAATTTCGGCGCAGCTTCAAGCCCAGTATTATAAATCCTGTTTCTCGCTGTATTACACTCCAAATAAAATCGCGAAATGGGGCACAGGGAGGGGGACTTTTTGCCCTAGATGCTCTGTGTATCAGGCGGATCTCACATGTTTGCTTCTTGTGATATATTAAGCATCTTAAAGTCGGAGATCGCAAACTTTTTTAAAGAAATGCTAGGGAGAGATATTCTCCTTTCTCCTTCCCTGATATGCCTTGGGGTAGATCAGGAGAGCCAGGGTAAACCAGGAGAGCAACTGGTATTTATAGGAATAGCGATATACTGATTGTGCTTGGCCTGGCTTGATCCATCCCCCCTGGTTTTCACCAATGGCTAACTCTACCAGTGGCAAATTATAACTTTGAAAAAGCCATCTATTAAAAAAGAGGTACACGGTCTCGTCTGAAAGGCCTAAAAATTTGGGAACCTTTGACAAAATGGCTTGAGAAGTAGTAAAAGACTCAAAGTTCTCCTAGGCTTTGTTTTACCGACAGCAAATGATATAAGTGTGTGTCTAACCCCGGGGTGGGAGGGGTGGGAGAAGGGGGTTGAAATCCCAAAAATTGTGCATGATGAAAAACTGCTGACTAAATATTAATTATCTCTCTTTTTTTGTTAGGATTATTTGTATAGTTAATATAAAACTAATAGTTTGTGATGACTTAATACATATATGTATTGTACTTACAAACTGATGTGTTACTTGCAACATTGAATCATGCACTAAATAAACATGTTAAAAAAAAAAAAAAGAGAAGCCATTATCAGTATGGGTGGTGCCATGATGAGTTTGAGGAGAGAACTAGGCCATCCAATAGCTGTGCTCGCCTGGCTTCAGTTTCCCCAACCACCAATGGTGCAGGAACATTTTTCAGGGTGGGTGTGTTGCCATCACTGTTACATCACTGAAGACTTAGAGATTTTAACACAAAGAAATGGTGTAGCAAATCACCCACGCCCATTAAGCAGGAGAATTCAAAAGGTTTAGTATGTCACCGGTGGAACATTTTGGAGCACACCATCACAGATATATTACTGCAGCATGGTGGAATAGCACACTAACATTTGCAGCAAGCACATTTACTATTGAAATGGTCACTAAATGTTCACTGATATACACTTTTACTGATAAAAATATATAGCACACAAATTATAATGTGTGGAAATTAGGTTTCAGTGTACATTTATAATTTGCACATCATCAAGTAAAGTGCCTTTATTTTTTTATCTTAGTAAACTTTTGTTTCCTTCACCATTCAGAGTTACATAAAATGTGTGTCAAGTGTTCCTTCCTTCCTGTTGGAACATTTTAAAATATTTGTAAAGTTAATGTACAGCTTTTTTAATTTTGTTGAGTGTTATGGAAAAACGTTACATTATATTCCTTTCCTTACCCTCTCCCTGTACCCCAGCAAGGTTGTCACATCATTAATTTTAAAAAAATCCTCCTACTTTGCAGCCCAAGAAAAAAAAGATAATCTCCATGGCAATAGAGTAAGCAATAACTTGTCAGTGACCAGAGTTTAAGGACAGAATGATCCAAGCCTTTGCTTCTGCTACAGAAAAGTCCCGGTCACCAAACACAACAGTCCTAGGGAATTTAAATAGGCATTGTCCTGTTGAAGAAAGGGTACATTGTGGTGTGTAGGATAAAAATTGAGGCGCCACGAATTCTTGGGAAGATCTGGTATTTCGTGATGAACAATAACCAGAGCTTTAACTAAATTACTTTAACAAATCAGGAACACGGCGAGCTAAGGATTGGAGTAATATGGCTTTTCTCCTGGTTCTAGTCAGAAGTCTGTTGACTCCATTTTGCACCAGCTGTCATTGTTTTGCCAGTTTTTATGAAAGAGGGAGATAGTATGAGATGCCGTAGTCAATGCAAGATTAAATTGGAGCATTGACAACGATATGCTGTTCTTTATTGATAAACTGTAAATTTTCATTAGGAAGTTGATTTACCTAATGCTTGTGGTATTAACTTTACATTTTGAGACTTGTTTCTCAAGGAACAAGCTGGCATCAAAATGAATTCGTAGGCTGTGTGAGGTAGTACATTGACTTGGCAGAGAACCTATACTATCAGACCAGGCAGACGGACTTCATTTATCTAAGTTGTTTCTGGTGATAAAGAGCTGTGTCGTAGTTGCAATAAGTTAGGTTTCAGGAAATGTGATGATATCCAACACTGTACAGTTAACAAGATTTTGATTAAACAATTCTGATGACCCTTAACTGACCTGATGATTGACTTTGTGGGAGTAAGCCTGAATATCAGCTTGGTGCCAGTGATGTACATATGGTATTGGCCAACTAGAGAGTTCTGTATTTTTGCCAAAAGCAGCATATAGATGTTTAATAGAGTGGGAAAGGACCAACCCCTGGAGCTCACCCTCTTTTGCCTCAGATCTACAGGAGGCTACTGTGACAATATACTCCATCTCACACAAGATCCTGATATCCTTCATACAGGAATATGCCTCATCTAATCATTCTGTGCTTTGCACATCATTTGCAAGTTCACCAGGAAATGTTGGCTAAAACATGGACCACAGTGGTATAATGACCATACAATCCACATCGCTGAGGACTTCTCAAAGGAAAAAAGCTCTATGGCTCTTTCCATGTAATCCTGGGACATAAAATCCACAGGGAGATATGAAAGCTTTCAGTCCTGTTTCTCCTTCCAACAAGCCCTCAGCACATTATAATTTCAATCAATCAATCAGTCAGGGGTTTGTAAAGCGCGCTGAGGGTCTCAAGGCGCTGGGGGTAGGGGGGGGGGGCAGTGGCTCCGGATCAGTCGAAGAGCCAGGTCTTGAGGTCCTTCCAGAACGTGTGCAGGGTTGGGGAGCGTCTGATGTTCACAGGGAGCTTGTTCCAGGTCTTGGCTGCAATGTAGGAGAAAGCACTCCCGCCGGTTCTGTTTCTGCGGATGCGGGGACCTCTTTATAAGAAGGCTGACTGTTTCACATGTGTGTATGCTAATGCAGTTTCTGTCTCCACAGCCCTCACATTTGTTGGTTGACCTGCTCTTGTGTTATCCCTACACTCCCTCTCAGGAGATATTCCAGAGTCTTCCCCTATTTATCGAGTGAAAATGGCAGTCTTTTCATGTTCTCCATCATCCTTTCTTGTCTGTGAGACTGAGGTTTAATTCTCTAGATTTCTCCTTTTTCCTCCCACAGTTCTTCCCCACTATCTATGCTGCTCTACAACATGAAGTTGCCTTTATGAAGAGTATGGGACACAGTTGTGGAATGCAGAGCTCACTGCTAAAATATGTGACATAGAATAGATTTCAACCAATGTTCCTTTTCTCCTGACTTATAATTTGCTCTTTGTCCCTCATCTATCTGTGCCTCATGTGCCCCTGGTCCCAGCTGTCACAATTTCTAACCTCTCATTAAACCACACTTTTCACTTTGTGCCTCTGCAGATTTTTTTCTTCCACTCTTATTGGCCATCCCCAATTGGCCCTCACAGTTCTCCTGCAACTATTCATTATTTTCCCATACCTGGCCATCATCCTCTTTAATGTTTAGTCGTCTTTCCTCATTTATACGCTACCCCTACTCTCACCTACTCTATATCATTTGACCTCTTAACAGCAAGGCCTCTATAATCTTTTAACATCTTTAAATGTTAATGAACTTTTTCATTCTAATAAATGCAGAAAGACTCTTGCATACTCGGCTACTATATGAAATCCCCATACATCGTGGTGTTGTAGCAGATTCACACATGTGCCCACTGAATCGAATAACTAAAGAGAGGCTGGGCGAGGAAAGTTATTTCCACTTCTTGAACAGCCTCTTCTGATCCTACGTTTGCTTCCTCCACTGGTTACAAGAGGGGGGGGGGGGGAAGGGGCTGCTATCGTGCTCTGCAAGTTCCTGCCATCGCGCAGCGTGAAACCCGTAGTTGACTTGTCAGGTCGCTACGTCTTCGCAAAGTTATTCTCACAAGAAGCAACGCTGACAGTCTGCTCACTCCGCTCCTAATGGCACTAAATCTGGGTTTCTTTATAGCCCCTCCAGAACCATCACAAAATGTGGCACGGCCAGAGCTTTCACAATAAGGAATTGGAACTTGACCACTGGGCCTGTTATATACAGGTACAGAAAACTAGATCTGGTTAGAGGCTAGTACATGGGGATGCTCAAAGACCTGATGCTTGACCACGCGCTGATTGACCCCAGGAGGCTGGTCCATCTCAGAGACAATGAACAATTAATATTCCTTGTCCAGTTCTGTTCAGGTAGGTATGTCACTGTGCTGTATCATGGAGGGAGGGCTATCAGATCCCTCACCTGTACAGTTGCACTTGGACCTCGGAGAGGTGTCATCACCTATAAAACATTTCCATATTAATACCTCCATATAAGCATACTAAAAAAAAAGATTAATGCAGGTCAATATAGTCTCTTGCAGGTTGTCAACAAGAACTCTGAAACATCAGACCAATCTCGTTGAGCAAGCTGTATTGAGGGCTTTCGCAAGGAGGGTAGCCTGTAGTATGGGAGAAGAAGGCCAGAGATGCCCAGACCGCTATTGAACTGGCCATCAGAACGCTCACTAGAAGTTGCTTTAAGAAGCCCTCTGCAGCCCCATGCAGGAATTGGAGAAAGCAAAACCTGAACATAATGCTCGTTTTACAACTAATGTTGAATAGGCACTGTCTCTCAACAAAATGGAGACATTATCAACACAGCGAGAAGAAGTAGAGGCTTCTCAAAGCACATTTGTACCGGTAGTGTCAGCTATACCAGTGATCTGTAACATCTCTTTATACTCCCTGTGGCTATGACGAGGGAAACTGCTACCTTCTTTGGTCATCTATAGAACGAGGATCACACAGGGCCACATTCGGGTTCATTCAGGACCCTGGGGGATTCTGTCACTAAAATCTCTCTTATTCGTTCTTTTCCCCTTGTCCTCATTGCATTTTCTATTTTCTTGATTACTGATGTAAGATAAGAAACAGTTTGACAATGAGTTGGGGTTCATGCAAAGGTTATACGATGATTAGAATAGAAACTTGTAAATAGGCGTTCTATGGGTTAAATTGTGAGGGGTGCAGTAATTAATTCATTTCTCAGCACTCTGATCCCAATTCAAACTCATGCTTGCACCAAGATTGGATTTCATCTCTTACACTGTAATCAGGACATAGGAGCCCTATTTACGTACTATGCATGCTACAAAGTAAATGCCCCCTGAGTTCAAGAGTAGCAATGGCAAAGGTTATCAATGGGTAAGCCAAAGCCGAAGGAGTAGGTGCTCCTTATGGTTACATGTGATTGACATCCACATCACTGTGGCACCACCCCGCCGCTTCCCCCTCAAACTGCTTTGTGGCTGCCTAAAACAATCCAGCCTGCTTTAAAGAACATCGGGGCTCAATGCCAAACCCCAACTTTTGCTTGGATGATGTTGCTGTGCTGGATGCCAGAAGTCTTATTTGCAATACCAAAGTCACAGTGACTTTCCCTAGATTCCCACAGTAGTATTTTAGGATGAGCAGCATTGTTGGAAACAGACATTAATTCATTGCCGACCACTCCACGCTGCCCAGAAAGCGCAGATACGTGTGCCTGGCCCGCCATTGCTCTGGGGTGACAGACAGCACGTGCTCAAGCACAGACAATAGCCTCTGTGCCCCTTGCTTTTATGTCACTGGTGCCCCATATTTCGAGTCCTGGGCTACCATGTAACACACCAGCGCATGCTTGGGGTTGTCTTTTTGTGTGCAGGGCAATCAGTTGTCTAGAAATGACAGAACGCAAGGTTTTTATAAAAGTAAAATCCCGCTCCACAGCATGGGGCCTCGGTGACACAGAGACACATGGTCATCCAACTATTATATTAATGCGCCTTGAACAAACGAGCATAACATAAAAATTACCAGCGCTGCTCTTCAGTTACAATTCAATTCAATTAGCTTTATTGCGGTTAAATTTACCATAAAAGCACATTAAAAAAATGAACAAAACGACAAAACAGACAGTCCGTATCATACATGCAGTCACAAAATATTATATGGTTGTTTAGACATTTGTTCCTTTAAAAATTTAAATAGTTCCAAAAATTTTAAAATTGTCATAACAATATTATTCCTAAAAAAAGAAGATAAAATATTTCTACTCTCTTAAAATTCATTTTGCATAGTCTTGAGTTAAAGTAGCATTATTGATCAAGTTCCTTCGTGCAATCCACATTGAATGTAAAAATGTAGCTACTGTGCAGACGATTACTGGGTTGGTATCTGTTTTTAATATCCTAAAAAAGGCCAAATAATGTTTTATGCCCAGATTCTTGCACAACTGAATTATCCATATCTTCCTAGTATAGGCGTAAGCTGGGCAAAATAGGATGACATGAACCGGGGTTTCATCCTCAGTGAGGCAACCAGGGCAGGGGCGTACAGCTCCCCCCCTTCCACCTATCAGAAATGTAAAGAAATGGCAATGTGCCATATCTAAACTGTAGATAAAGCTTCTTAGCTAGTGTTGGTTGGATTGAATCAATCGCAGACTCAAAGCTATAAAAGGATTTTACATCCAGAAAAATATCGGTTAAGCTTGAGGATTTTACTGAGCGAAAAAGATTCCTTAGGTTATTTTCCTTGACCGCACTAGTCACAGTTTTCTTCGAGATAGCTGGGCAGGAGACTTCAGGATTAGACCAGAGTTCCGCAAAGCCATTCGATATAAGTGACTGTTTTACGAAAGCTAGCCAGGGAATCCTTCCAGAACCAATAGAAGCCATGACAACTTTGAGCTCCTCCTTATAGCTCACCAGCTCAGGTATGCTCCAGAGACGCTTCCAATAAAGTAACGGTCGAATGGCAATAGCGTCTGAAATTGGACAAACATTAAGATCGAGTCTTAATGGGAGTAGAGTGCTTTTTGGGAGGTCCAGTAGTTGTCTTAGAAAGTTATTTTCAGTTATAGATAGGTTGCTT
The DNA here is from genome assembly GCF_964204655.1 of Triturus cristatus. Classification (NCBI taxonomy): domain Eukaryota; kingdom Metazoa; phylum Chordata; class Amphibia; order Caudata; family Salamandridae; genus Triturus; species Triturus cristatus. Next base: position 817,087,492 of record NC_140585.1, on the reverse strand, counting down.
GTTAATGTGTGACCCCAGAGTTCTGCCCCATAGAGAGATGAGGCCCTAGCTTTCACTTTAAAAATTTCAAGCGGGGCACTGACTATTTTAAGGGTACAACTCTTCTGTACTTTAAGAATTCCCCCTGCTGCTTGGGTTAGTCTTAAATTGGACTTGGCCACTTGAGGACCCCAACCCATTTTATCATTTAGAGTCACACTCAAATATTCAAAGGTTGAAACCCTTTCAAGGGGTCTGCCATCCATCATTGGATGGGGGCAGTTAACAGTTTTTGCATTAAAAACCATGTACTTAGTCTTATTTATGTTAACCACCAGATTTCTTTTTGAACAAAAGTTGGAGAATTGATCTAACACGCGCTGCATCCCCATTGGAGATTTTGAAAGCAGAAGCGTGTCATCCGCAAACATTAAGGCGGGGAATTTTCGGGCACCCAATTTGGGGGAGTCTATATCTTTTTTGGCCATGAGATCTTCGATAAGCCCGTTGAGAAAAAGGGAAAATAGAGTTGGAGCATGGACACAGCCCTGCCTGACACCTTTCTCAATCGGGAAGGCTCCAGTTAACTGGCCTTGTTTACCGAAGCGTACTCTTGCAAAGGTGCCAGCATGTAAGATTTTGAGCTGGTGGCATAAATAGGGTGGAACCCCCATTGATAATAAAATGGACCATAATTGTTTTCTATCCACCATGTCGAAAGCAGATTTTAAATCGACAAAAGTAAGATAAAGACTACCCCCTTCCAGGGTCACATGCTTCCAGTATATCACTTGTAACCGGAATAGTTGATCAATTGTTGAGATTTTCGCCCTAAATCCCGCCTGGAGCGGCGTCAAGATGTTATTATCACTAGACCAGCTCTCCAGGCGTTGTAACAATACCCTGGCATAGATTTTTTGTGTAACATCAATAAGGCTAATTGGCCTATAATTAGAGGGTTGGAGCGGGGAACCCTTCTTATATATTGGGATAATCTCCGCCCCAAGCCAAGTGCTAGGCAAAGGTAACCCCTGCAGAATTGCATTGAATAAAACCAGAAGATAAGGGGCCCAAACTGTTAGTTTGTCTCTGAATAAATCACCTGGGATGCGATCAAGCCCCGGAGCTTTGTTGGGCTGGATCCTGAGTATTGCCATCTTTACTTCCTCCAGTGAAAATATTTGCACTGGCCATATAGGGTTCAGAGCCAAAGGGCTCTGCGGGGCTTCCCGAGTGCAGGAGGGAGAGAGAGAGTAGAGATCTTTAAAATAAAAGGACCAAGCTTCCTCTGAAATATTGGGGATGATTGCAGATCCTCCTTCTGGATTCCCAGTATGGACAAGGTTCCAAAAGGACCTTGCATCCTTTGCCGCGAGGGGCAGATGAGATGGCGGCCCAACGATCAGCCTCCCATTCTGATTTAGCATTTTTTAGCAATTTCTTGTATGCTTGTCTAGCCTGAATAATGCACTGTCTATTGCCTTGGCTTATAGCCAGTAATAGTGCAGATTTGGCGTCCCTACATCCTCTGTTGAACCAGGGGTTATCACCAAGACGTGGTTTGGTTTTAATGGGACCTGCTTTGTAAAAGGTATCCTTTAATAAAGAAACCATCTCACTGTGGATATCAGTGATTGCAGTCATATCAATGGTAGTAGGGTCGCTAAAGGCATGATTAGTCTCTTCGAGAAGGGGGACTACGTTTCTATATAAGTTTGACATTATTTCCACAGAAGATTTCGCGGCTGCCCATCGAATTCTTCTCCCACCTTGTTCTAGTCTTAGATCACATCTGGGTGAACTGGTTATAGCACTCTTCCCACAGGTTAGTTGAAAATCCAGCTCAGTTATCAAAGGGTTGTGATCACTTTCGGAGCGCCGACAGACGGTAAAATCTAGGATGTTTGACCAGGATGTCAGGCTCACCAAAAAGTAATCTATGACTGATGTATGCCCCAGGCCATTGTAAGTATAATAAGCAGGGGTGTCGCTATTAAAGCGACCATTACATGCTCTGAGGGAAAATGTGAGGGTGAGGGAGGTCAGTTGTAGAACTGAGGCTGACCAATTTTTAGCAGGGTAGGCAATAGGGGGAGGAACTGACCAAATTTCATCCTCAGCCTTGGTCATTGTAGGGACCCCATGTAATGGTTCGAAATGACAATTGAAGTCGCCTCCAATCAACAACACTACATCGCCCCCCAATTCATGCAGTAAGGCAGTTAACATATCCAGGGTGTCAGAGGTTCCACCAAGTTTTACTGGCCGCGAATAAATATTAATCAAGGCCAGCTTGGGTGTTCTCTTATGAGACATCAGGATACACGTGAGATCAGGGCTGTTTGTCACTATTCTTTTCAACGTGAATCCAAGATGGATGCCTATCCAGGTACACAGCCCCCCTGACGGTCTGCCTCTTACACCTTTTACTGCAGGTTCTGCAAAAGTTACATACCCTGCTCTATGGGTGGGACCTGTCGCCCATGTTTCCTGAAATAAACAAATCCCATGGGAATCCACAAAAGTATACCAATCCGGGATATCTAGATTAGATACAAGGCCTGCTATGTTCCATGATAAAATTTTTAGGGACCCTTTGTATTTGGCAGCTTAGTTCCCACACTGCCCTCATGACGGGAGCCAGCACAGCCATGATTCCCAGAACCAAGTAGATTAAAATCCGCCTGCACACTAGTAAACTGAGATTGAGGCACCAACGTACAATTAGCAATCATAGAGGTTGATCGATCATCCCTAAACTCCCCGTCTATTGTGAGCAGATTCTCTTTGGCCATCACACCAGCCTCTGTAGGTGGCATAGAGTTGGATCCAGCTTTTACCACCTCCGGATGCTTGTTTCTAGTAGTTGTCAAAACTTCATCCTTTTTGTAAGCATCAATTTGGTAGGGCAGGGGACAACAAAACGACACAGGAAGTCAATCAACTTGATCGAGCAAGCTGTATCGATTGTATAACGGGATTCCCATCATTTCCCCCCTAGGTTGACTACCCCTACTTCTAGGTACAAGGTGCCAAGAGTCCTCTTGCTGTGACCTCAAATCAAACCTCCCGTAATCGGGAGGAGTGTAAATATGAACTGTTGGATAAAAATAGTCTAACCTCCATGATTTAATCATTGTATTAGAGCTTGACTGTTGCCAACTGCATATATGGTCAACTGCCCTGTAGTCCTCAAAATTAATAATTACACAATCTCCTCCCACATTTTTAGATCTGGAACCTACCCACCTCACTCTTCTGACATACAAAATTTTACTATAAATAGATCTAGGCAGGGATCTATGAGTATTCAACCAGTGCATAGTCTTGTTCCTAAGTTCCTCATATGATTCTGATTTGTTACTCGGTAACTCCGGGACCTCCGTTAGAACAACAACATATGGGGCACAATCCGGAGGTAAATTGATGCATGGTAGAGCTTGAGAGTTAATATTTCCAGCAACATACTCCTTCCCTGGAATAACAGAGTTTGGTGGGGATACCGATAACAAGGGTTGGGTGGGATGTACCTTGTCCACAGGATTAAGGCTATTGTTAGAGTCAATAATAAGAGAGCCCAAAATTGACCCCTGTATGTTGGACATTAAAGGTTGATCTTTTGCAATGATGTTGGTTTGTGGGTGTAAGGCATTGGTCGGAAGGACTAGGGCTTTAACTTGGGTTTGAATAGCAAGTAGATCTTTTCTAAGGCCCATATTTTCCACAAGTAAAGCCTCCATTTTCCCAAGTCTGGCATCTAAATATTGCAACTTTTGCTCCACAGGCTGGATAAGAGAGGATAGAACCAGACTCAGTTTTCCCACTAATAAATCTAAATCCAGGGAGCATGAATTTGCAAGTAGTGTACCATTCTCAACAGGAGTGTCTGTTAGGGTCTCAGGGGAACAAGACTCCAAAGATACCGTGGACCGGGGAGGCGATTTAGTAGTGATTTTAGGATGTTTCGGTTTTTTACCCCGTGACGAAGTAACAGCCTTCCTCTTCTTTGGAATAGCACCCTCCTTAGGTCTTGACTCCTTGTCATTATTTAGACTCAACTCAATTGGGGCCGCAGTTAAATTAGTAAACTGTCCACATGGTGGTTGCGTGAGGCCATCAACCCGGGCATCTGTACTGGTCCCAGTGTTCAATGAGGTTGATGGATAGTCCTCAATAGCTAAATTTAATTGAGTGGGAACAGGTAAACTAGCATGAGCAATAAGACCCAAAGAGGATCTTCTTAAGAAGACCGGGTCTTGGGACAAACGGCGCTGTGTCATTTCAATTTCGTGCTCCAATACCGACGATGCCCTCGTTATAAATTGGTCGAGTGTCCCTGCTACCATCCCAACAGGTGTGGCTTTCGCGGCCCTTCTAGCAGCCATTTGTAAGGAGTGCTGACAGTTAATGAAGAAGGTACGGGTACTTACTTTGAGGTGCGGTTGATAGAGGGGTGGCCCAGCCCAGCCTCCTCCGGCCTCGGACGGCCGTAGACGGCCTGCCCTCTGCTCGGGCTCCGCCCGGCACTGCCCGCGCGCGTCCCGCGACGCGGAGGCAGCGGAGATCTTTTAAGCGCCTCCTGGCGCGAACACGGCGTCAGCGGGTCCGCTGGCGCACAGGATGCTGGGTAGTGTAGTCCGACCCTGTCCCCACACTGCGGCCGCTGGTGGAGATGGCGGCGGCGGGGGACTGCAGCACAACGAGGTAGGAAGCACTGGTGTGGGCAGCAAGTAAATCCTTCAGGGAGCGAGCAATTTTGACGCAGGAACCCGCTCCGTCGAGGCAGCTGAGATCTTTTAAGCGCCTCCCGGCACGAACACGGCATCAGCGGGTCCGCTGGCGCACAGGATGCTGGGTAGTGTAATCCGACCCTGTCCCCACACTGCGGCCGCTGGTGGAGATGGCGGCGGCGGGGGACTGCAGCACAACGAGGTAGGAAGCACTGGTGTGGGCAGCAAGTAAATCCTTCAGGGAGCGAGCAATTTTGACGCAGGAACCCGCTCCGTCGAGGCAGCGGAGATCTTTTAAGCGCCTCCTGGCGCGAACACGGCATCAGCGGGTCCGCTGGCGCACAGGATGCTGGGTAGTGTAGTCCGACCCTGTCCCCACACTGCGGCCGCTGGTGGAGATGGCGGCGGCGGGGGACTGCAGCACAACGAGGTAGGAAGCACTGGTGTGGGCAGCAAGTAAATCCTTCAGGGAGCGAGCAATTTTGACTTCAGTTACTACAATTTCCCACAAAGCTCTGTAACAACTGTTACAGTGTATGTTAACATGGAAAATCACCACCCATACCATGTCTCTATTTTTTTTTTTTTTAGAAAATTATTGTAATTGTAATTGCAATTTCATTTATACGTAGTACTACTAGCCCTGACAAGGTGTCGACGCACTTTATTGTGAGTGGCACGCTACTCCGGAACCCAGGATTAGTGGTTAATCCAGTGATTATTAGTGGCATTACTCATGTACCCTCAAGGTAAACCATTCACTGGATTTACTCCAGTTTCTTAGGCTGGGATGAATAGGCGCTGGGTGTGATCATTTGTGGGAGACATTCAGTTTCATACCAATACTTAGTGCGGTGATTAAGGACTTGATTTATATATTTGGGGTTAGCATACTGCAGTACAAATGTATATGCGGGTTATAGTTTAGCAACAGTGAAGACTGTTCCGCCTCTGCCTTTGCAAAACTCTCAGATGGCCCAACAGAGTGAGGCCCTTTGGAAAATTGGCTATACGTCCAACCACCTCCTTTAGATGGGTGGAAATATAGCCATTTATTTTTTACTGCTCATCACCACCAGGCAAACCCTGGTGGTAAGGGACAGTAAAAAATTGCCATCCTGGCCATGGTATATGACTCCCATGGTGAGGGAGGCACTTTTATATATTTTAAAAAATAAAATCGCATCAAGATTTTTCTTTTGAAAAAAGGATCATTTGATGGACAACTCCTTCATGTTAGTGGAGCCATCCATCAAACTTGAAAATCCTTGACAGGAACCATCATGACGCCGGTTCTGGCCAATGCTTTAGAAACGGCTGCCCGCTTGGCGGTCATTTCTAAATTTGGCAGGTGATTACTCCGTCATGGCATCCGCCAAAGAATAAATCGGCCCCTAAGTTTTGTAAGGTTGCAGGAATTTGGTTTAAAAGGATATAGGTTGTTATCCATGAAATTAACTATGAGTATTTTTCAGAAACGCAATATTAGACACAAGGCAAACAGGAATGCAACTTAGAGTACAATATACTACAAGAGGAGACATGCACATGATGGAAGGCAAGGACAGGGTCAGTGGTATAAAGCGTCTAAACCACTTGTGCACAACTATAGAGATCATTTAAACTGTTTAATGTCTAGGTGCACATCTTTACATTATGGTGTCAATGTGACCACAAACGCACTTCTCCATCTGCCACTACAGGACCAAATCCCAAAAGATATACTACGGTTCGTGCAGCTGTGGCAGCACATCTGTCTGAATGACACTACACAAATACCCCAAAAAAAGACATGAGGATTAGAAGCCTGAAACAAGTCCTAGAGACATTACGCAGTTTTATGGAGTGCGTAAATAGGGTAATACAACAAACAAGTAGGATACTTCAGATTACTTAAACAAGACTTAAAACATGCACGATACCTAACAAACTTTTCATAAGTACAGGGTATTATTATTATTTGGTTTTTATAGAGGGCACAGCTACTCCTATGAGTGTTCTCTAACCACCATCAGAAGAGGAGAGAGTGAGAAGACCTGGTTGAACAGACGTGTTTTAGGTGCCGTTTAAAGGAGCTCTCGTCTTTGGTGGCCCATAGATCACAGGGGAGAGCATCCCAACTGGAGGCGGCAGGGGCCGAGAAGAAGGAGCTGCCCCATTTCTTCCTCTTGGCTTTGGGTGCAGCAGCCAGCAAGGCATCTGGAGAGCGCGAAGCTCTTGTAGGAAGGTAGTGGATGAGTCTGTTAGCCAAAGACCGGGACCGGCCTTGTAAAAAGCTCTATGAACCATCACGACCCTTAGAAATGGTCTCTTCGGCAGATCAGTCTAGAACACGGGTACTCATAGTACGGCCCGCGGGCCGTCGGCGGCCCGGCAAGCCTCCCTTGGCGGCCCGCGGACCTTGCAGACATAGTGCCTGTGCCCTGTGCTTGTCAGCGAACACCGCCGGTTACAGCAGCGCGGAGCTGTGAGGCCGGGCGATTCTTTTAAAGGCCATTTACTTGTTAATGAGGCTTTGTTGTATTTCACCTCTTCTTAGCGCCCCTGCGTCTCCCCTCTGAATGAGTGGAGATGCAGGGGCGCTAAGAAGAGGTGAAATACAACAAAGCCTCATTAACAAGTAAATGGCCTTTAAAAGACCTGTGAAGTACTTGGGTGCGGCGGCCGTGTGCGTTCCCTGGAAGCTGTCAGCAAGGGGTGAGGTAACAGAGGACAGCAGGGTGAGGTGATGGAGGGCAGCAGGGAGTGAGAGCAGGGGGTGAGGTGACAGCGGGAGGAAGACAGAGGGAGGAAGAGGGAGGGAGAGAGAGGGAGAGGAGGAAGACAGGGAGAGGAGGAAGACAGGGAGAGGAGGAAGACAGGGAGAGGAGGAAGACAGGGAGAGAGAGAGGGAGACAGAGGGGGAGGGAGGGAGGGAGAGGGAGGGAGACGGAGGGAGAACGGAGGAGGGAGGGAGGGAGACGGAGGTGAGAACGGAGGAGGGAGGGAGGGAGACAGAGTGAGGGAGACAGAGGGAAAGAGAGCAATAGAGAGAGGGAGGGAGACGGAGAGAGGGAGGGAGAGGGAGAGAGAGAGGGAGGGAGGGGGACAGAAAGAAAGGGAGACAAACAGTGAGTGAGACAGAGGGAGGGAGAGAGAGGGAGGGAGACGGAGAGGAAGGGAGGGAGAGAGGGAGACCGAGAGAGGGAGGGAGAGAGAGGCAGAGAGACAGAGGGAGGAAGGGAGGACAAAGGGAGGGAGGGAGACAGAGGGAGGGAGGCAGACAGAGGGAGGGAGGGAGACAGAGGGAGGGAGACGGAGACAGAGGGAGGGATAGGGAGGGAGGGAGACAGAGGGAGAGAGGGAGAGGGAGGGAGACAGAGGGAGAGAGAGAGAGGGAGGGGACAGAGTGAAAGGGAGACAAACAGTGAGTGAGACAGAGGGAGCGAGAGGGAGACAAACTGAGTGAGACAAAGGGAGCGAGAGGGAGACAAACAGGGAGGGAGACAAAGGGAGCGAGAGGGAGACAAACAGGGAGGGAGACAGAGAGAAAGGGAGACAAACAGAGTGATGGACGGAGAGAGAGACAGAGAGAAAGGGAGACAAACAGAGTGATGGACGGAGAGAGAGACAGAGAGAAAGGGAGACAAACAGAGTGATGGACGGAGAGATAGATAGAGAGGGCGGGAGACAGAGTGATAGATAGATAGATAGAGAGGGCGGGAGACAGAGTGAGAGATAGATAGATAGAGAGGGCGGGAGACAGAGTGAGAGATAGATAGATAGATAGATAGATAGATAGATAGATAGATAGATAGATAGATAGATAGATAGATAGATAGATAGATAGATAGATAGATAGATAGATGGATGGATAGATAGATAGATAGATAGATAGATAGATAGATAGATAGATAGATAGATAGATAGATAGATAGATAGATAGATAGATAGATAGATAGATAGATAGATAGATAGATAGATAGATAGATAGATAGATAGATAGATAGATAGATAGATAGATAGATAGATAGATAGATAGATAGATAGATAGATAGATAGGGCGGGAGACAGAGTGAGAGATAGATAGATAGAGAGGGCGGGAGACAGAGTGAGAGATAGATAGATAGAGAGGGCGGGAGACAGAGTGAGAGATAGATAGATAGATAGATAGATAGATAGATAGATAGATAGATAGATAGATAGATAGATAGATAGATAGATAGATAGATAGATAGATAGATAGATAGATAGATAGATAGATAGATAGATAGATAGATAGATAGATAGATAGAGAGGGCGGGAGACAGAGTGAGAGATAGATAGATAGAGAGGGCGGGAGACAGAGTGAGAGATAGATAGATAGAGAGGGCGGGAGACAGAGTGAGAGATAGATAGATAGATAGATAGATAGATAGATAGATAGATAGATAGATAGATAGATAGATAGATAGATAGATAGATAGATAGATAGATAGATAGATAGGGCGGGAGACAGAGTGAGAGATAGATAGATAGAGAGGGCGGGAGACAGAGTGAGAGATAGATAGATAGATAGATAGATAGATAGATAGATAGATAGATAGATAGATAGATAGATAGATAGATAGATAGATAGATAGATAGATAGATAGGGAGACAGAGTGAGAGATAGATAGATAGAGAGGGCGGGAGACAGAGTGAGAGATAGATAGATAGAGAGGGCGGGAGACAGAGTGAGAGATAGATAGATAGATAGATAGATAGATAGATAGATAGATAGATAGATAGATATGTGTGCATACCGGGTCTGGTGGCTCAGTGGATGAAGGCGTCCGCTGCAGTGGCCTGTGTTCAACCTATGGTCATAGTTTTTTTTTGCTCTAGCCCCGCCCCCTCCCCCACTGGCCCCGCCCCCACCGGTGCGGCCCTCAGCCAGAAACCACACTGTAAATTTGGCCCCCGAGAGAAAGTTTGTGAGTACCCATGGTCTAGAAACACCTTGGGGCAGATTTATGAGCCCCTTGCGCCACTTTTGCGTCACTTTTAACATGGGAAAAGTGGCGCAAGGGGCTCATAAATCTGCCCCAAGGGGGCTTATTTACCAGCCTCTTGCGTCACTTTTGCGTCATTTTTAACATGGAAAAGTGACGTAGGGGTGGCGCAAGGGGCTTGTAAATAAGCCCCAAGGTACCTAACCCAGATCTAACAAGCAACTGGGAGCAGCCGGTATATTTAAAAAGAAACCAAGATACATTTTTCCCTGCACTTTCTCGAACACAAAACCAGGCATGAACGTGGCCTGTACTCAATGGAGTACAATAAATACTTCAAAAAACATACAAACAGAGGGGAGATAAACTGACTAATAAGTCGGGACTTTGGGTGCCAGTAATAACTCCAAGAGGGCTGTGAGACACCCTAACACCCGCCTTCTGTCTTGAGAGAAGGGATTAAATGCACACATGTGCCACACAGCTTTAAACACTGTTAGCTCCGTGGGGAGGGCATCCTGCGCACCTCAATCTGAAAACCGTGGGGCTTATTTACACGCCCCTTGCGCCACTTTTGAGTCCTTTTTAGGGACAAGTGACTTACGGGTGGCGCAAGCGGCTTGTAAATCTGCCCCCGTGTGTTTAAAAAGAAACAGTTTTACATGAAAAGACGCTCATACTTTGTCCCAGGCGAAACACTTCTGGTTCCTCGAATCTGAGGCATACTCGCTCGCTCGGCTTCTCCCTGTCCCCGTGTGTTTCACAGGGACAACATGACCGTACATGCCTTCTTCACTTCTCTGTTGGCTGCCAGATGATGGCTAGTTAGCAAAAAAACCTTTGTTCCAGTTACATACATTTCTTAGCTGTCTTTAAATTTTTTCAATGCTTTTTCTAACTGCACAGAAGCATGTTTGTCTGAACACAGGTGCATCGAGCGGCCCATTACATACATTTACGTTCGATTTTAGCCACGAGCGCGGGGAGTCAACAGTTATGGGAAAAGGAAATGTGGGTGGCACAGATAATATTACTTGACATCCAAAATATAGCGAACAGCCTCCCCCCCAATACTTTCCAGTCCTTAAAAGAACTGCCCATGGCCTTTTTCCTAGGTTTGGTTGCGCGTAGGCATTGTCAGCAGTCGGTAATAAGAAATATCAACTTTTAGGTCACAGGAAGTGGCAGGCAGAGGAGAGTATTAAGCACGCTGCTCGGGCACGTTAGGGTTTGGGGCTAGTCTTTTCGTTGCCCAATAAGTGTAGGCGGAAAAAGATGCTTTATTAACATTTTAGTCACCAGTAGTTTAAGACATTAAGTTCCGAAGGGCATCAGCATATAAATCCTGATCTTATTATTTCTTTGTAGCATATATTAAGATCAAATGAAATAAGAATGTAATCTTGTAAGTGAAGAAGTTTGCGCAGTGCTTAATTTATAAAAACTAAGGGCCTCATTTACAAGGAGTTGGCTTAGGGCTGACCTATGCCAAATCAAAAGGGCAGGAATGCACCTTAATTCAGCCGGCGCACAATATGGTGCCTAGCGCCATTGCAGGAACCCTTGCACCATGGTGTAACGGTGTCTGCGTTGTTGGAAGGATTGTTTTTGTGGAGGAAAGAGCACCTCCTGCACAAAACCAGATGCAGCACACATAGAAAGAGGAAAAAACAAGCTGTCCTGGGCAGGCGTACAGGGTTGATGCGTTCCCAGGCTTACAGATCCCTCTAAATCTGGCAATGCGTCCAACCCATGGGCGTAGCGTGGGACCACCCACCACAACGCCCATGGAACGACTCCCTGACGGGGCGGAAGGCAGCGCAGCACCTTGCACAGCATTGCCTTACACTATATCTACAAAGCCATTAAAAGCCACACAATGTGGCTTTGCGTGGCCTCCCAGATATGGGTCTACACTTTGCACCGCCAGAGCGTCATAAAAAGTGAGGCACCGGTGACACAAGGATAGTGAATGAATAAACAAATGTTCTTGTGCACATTTCTAGATTAGGCAAACATCATCATCATGTGACTGACTTTCAGAAGTGTCGGTGTTGACAATTAAGTGCTGGAAACCACTGACTCAAATTAAGCACTGATTATGGACAGGCTAACAACCGCATTCTGCACAATCACTTGTAGAGTCGTTTTTAATGAAGGTGACATTAGCTAATTGAAATTTCGGATGTGTGAAGTGGGACTTTTTCATAGACTGCATCATGAACATCCTGCAAGAGCGTGCGCACTTCTGTGAACATAATCAGAACATGTTCGGCTTATCAGTTTGAAATTCCTGAAAAATAAATGCATGCCATAGAGAATAGATGTCAATTAAACCGTGCTCAGAACCACTTTTACAAAAGAATAGACAATCTGCAGTGGCACACATATGAAATTGCAAGCGTTACAAGCCAGGAAGGAATAAAAGTGCCTAGACATCATGGACATGTTTGGAATGCCACCGTGACTGGCACTAACCTACGCATCTGAAATAGTACTCCTTCGACATTTTAGATCAGTGTGCTATGCACTAAGCCTTAAATGCATTTTTTCAAGATGCACATGACTGACTAGAGGTAAATATCATGTTTGTTTCAAGCACCAAGTGCATCAGTTGCAGCAATGTGTTATCCATGCCACCCCCACTCATCCCCTCAACCTCAGAAATGTTTCCTACATTCATCTGATGTGCTAGAACAAAAAAAACGAACCCCTTTCCGAAACGTACAATAGTCGTCTGCCCTCTTATTTTTAGGACACCCTGGGATTTGTATTGCCTATTTATTACTCTATACATTTAAGCAGTGCTTGAAATAGAAATATAGAAGTGAAGGTGCTCTGCGCAAGATTACCTGTTTCTTTCTGAGAAGTGCTGGTACTCTCCAATTAAAAGTATAACGTCACTCTTGAGAAGTGCAGGTACTCTCCCTCTCAAAATAAAAAAGTGCCGGTACTCAGTACCGGACAGTACCTGCTCATTTGAAGCACTGTTTTTAAGTGCTGGTGTTGACCGATCACTTGTTTAGGTGAGATGCTAAATACCATTTGGCCAGTGATCATCTCCTTGCCTTTTGAGTGAATTTGGCTGCACAGCATTACATCATGTGAGTCTTGAGGAGGGTCCTCTTGGAACGAAACACGTGTCCGCACGTGGCATATAGGTGATGTACCACTACATTCTCAAAAGTCTGGCTGTTCACTGGACCAGAGGCTGGTCAAATACAAGTGATGCACCTCTACATTTTCAAAAGACTATAGGGATGTTTTAGATGTACTTTCTAACCACAGACAAATCCCAGCAACTAATCTTAAACAAAACAAAAAAGTCACTTTTTCATCTTTTGGAATGTACTAAATCTGTTATTAGATCAAATAATTTTTGATTTGTATATTGACGTTTGGGATTCCGCTATCTTGTTTCAAACAATATATAAATAGCGACCTGTGTCTGTATATGCACTTCTGTAATAGTAACATGAATCATGATAGCCCAGTCATTTGTATGCATAGACTTTCGGTAAGATAATTTGAAATGAATGGTTCTAGATGACCAACTAATCGAAATTATTCCCACCTTCAAAGATCTTATCCTAACGCAAGTTCACGAAACAGACCAATGCATCTGCTTTTTACGAGTCGCATTTGGACCCTAAGGGATTTTCAACTAGTACAAAAGTTAGGCTTTTCGAACGAGTTGATTGACAATATTGATACCTTAGACCAACCCTGCCACAGGTGTCATGAGCCCGCCACTTTAGCAGATTCAGTGGGGGTGGATCCCATTGGGCAGTTCTGAGTATCATGAAACGTTTATATTGTTGCTTACAGACCCTTTGACTTTGACGGGAGAAACTGTCCTCTTTATAGATACTACTATAAAAGGCTAGTATTAAGTAGCCCTGGGTTAGGGTAACAACTGGGAAAAAATATCACAAAGAAAGGGAGAAAGGACGTTTGAGAGGTAGGGATGGAGAGAAGGGAAGTTGGATAGAAAACTGCACGATGGTGGATGGATGGATGGATTCAGAGATAAATGGATGGGGAGGAGGATGGAGAAATGTGTGGAGAGAAGGAAGGCAGGGACATCTTAGGGATTTTTGGGGCCCTGGGCCAAATGTATTTTGGGGGCCCCTGTTCAGAACAGCTTTGAATTTATTGATCCAACTTCAGGTCTTTCCTGCCCTCTTTGGCCAGGTCCCTGACAGTGCACAGGAACACTCCTCCAAATTCTGAATGTGTTTACATCTAATAGGGATAGTGATGTGTGTTTTCAATATTGTAACACAGCAGCAGCTCACTAATATTAATGCAAATAATCGCTGTGACACCCTCCACTTTCTCATATGTGAGGCCCTGTTTTGATCTAAAAGAAACTTTGTTTATGCATGTTGCATGAAACATAAACCCATTTCTCTGCAAAATTTGTGTACTGGACTCACACATCACATACATTAAAAATAAAGTAAAGGAAAACAGTATTTAAAACATCTGTGCAAGAAATATTCAAGGTCAGTAGGGCAAGACTGTGCAGAACAGAGATGGCTCTGTTAGGAGGCCCCTGAAAGGCTGGGGCTCTGGGCCAGAGCCCACATTGCCCATGCATCAAAAAGCCTCTGAAGGAAGGATGAAGAATGGATAGAGAGAAAAATTGATAAATGTAGAGAAGGATGTATGGATGCAGAGACGAGAGGGTGGATGGATGCAGAGAAGGTTGAATGGAAAGAAAGAAGGAAGACTTGGATGGATAGAAAAGGAAGGATGGACTGCTAGATTGATTGGAGAATCAGTGGGTAGATGAAAGGATGGGGGAAGGAAGGAAAAATAATTAAGGAAGGTAAGATGGATGGATAAAAAAGAAGAAAGGATACATGAGAGATACAATAGAAGGATGGGATGATGGAAAAGAGATAGAAAGAAGAAAGAAGGAAAAACAAATTGAATAAGACATCCAGGAGGATAGAAGGAAGGAAGGAAATTCCATAATTTCTCCAGTAGAAAGCAATTCCTTGAAAGACGCCAGCTTTGCTTTCCTCACTCACTCTTTAAATGCTGTTTACGGTTTACGATATGGTTGAAAGTAGTGGTGTTTTATTTTTCTGGCAAACCTCTAACCTAAAATCTCTTTGGGGCAGAGATGCTCGAGAATTTGTAGTGAATTCTGACACTAGTGATTACCTACACATAAAATAAGGAGTAATTCAGAGCTGTAATGAGGCAAATGGTGCCAATGAGGTAGGCTGGAAGAACTGCCTGTGAGTGCTGGGGAGGACTTAGAAAGTGTAGAGAAGGGGTGGAGGCGAAGGCCATCAATCAATCAGAACATTTGTAAAGCGTGCTACTTACCCGTGAGGGTCCCAAGGCGCTGGGGGGGGAATGCTGCGCTACTGCTCAAAAAGCCAGGTCTTGAGGAGTCTTCTGAAGGTCAGCAGGTCTTGGGTCTGCCGAAAGGGGGATGGTGAGAGTGTTCCAGGTCTTGGCGGCGAGGTGGGAGAACGATCTGCCGCCGGAGGTCGCTCTTCGGATGCAGGGGATAGTGGCGAGGGCGAGGTCGGCGGAGCGAAGCTGGCGGTTGCGGGTGTAGAAGCTGAGTCGTCTGTTGAGGTATGCTGGTCCGGTGTTGTGGAGTGGCTTGTGTGCGTGGGTGAGGAGCTTGAAGGTGATCCTCTTGTTGATGGGGAGCCAGTACAGGTCTCTCAGGTAGCGTGTGATGTTGCTGCAGCGAGGGATGTCGAGGATTAGGCGTGCTGAGGCATTCTGAATGCGTTGAAGTCGTTTCAGGAGTTTGGCTGAGGTTCCTGCGTAGAGGGCGTTTCCGTAGTCCAACCTGCTGCTGACGAGGGGCTGGGTGACCGTTCTTCTCTTTTCAGTGGGGATCCACCTGTAGATCTTGCGGAGCATGCGGAGGGTGTTGAAGCAGGAGGATGAGACGGCGTTGACCTGCTTTGTCATGGAGAGGATGGAGTCGAGGATGAACCCTAGGTTGCTTGCGTGGTCGGTGGGTGTTGGTGCTGTTCCCAGTGCGGTCGGCCACCTGGAGTCGTCCCAGGCCGAGGGGGTGGATCCAAGGATGAGGACTTCCGTCTTGTCCGAGTTTAGCTTCAGTCGACTGTTCTTCATCCACTCGGCGACGGCTTTCATTCCTTCGTGGAGGTTGGTTTTGGCAGGGTGGGGACCTTGGTGAGAGATAGGATCAGCTGGGTGTCTTCGGCGTATGAGATGATGTTGGGGTCATGCAGTCGGGCGACGTGGGTGAGTGGTTCCATGTATATGTTAAACAGTGTTGGGCTGAGGGATGAGCCCTGGGGTACGCCGCAGATGATCTCGGAGGCTTCGGAGCGGAAAGGGGGGAGGCGGACACTCTGGGTTCTGCCGGAGAGGAAGGAGGTGGTTCAGTCCAGGGCCTTCTCTTGGATCCCAGCATCGTGGAGGCATGTGCGTAGGGTGTGGTGGCAGACCGCGTCGAAGACGGCTGACAGGTCCAGGAGGATGAAGGCTGCAGTTTCTCCATTGTCTAGGTGGGCCCTGATGTCATCGGTGGCGGCGATGAGGGCAGTTTCTTGTGCTGTGGTTGCTGCGGAACCCGGACTGGGACAGGTCCAGGATGCTGTTCTCCTCGAGGTAGCGGGTCAGTTGTTTGTTGACGGTCTTCTCGATGACCTTCGCTGGGAATGGGAATGGGAGCAGGGAGATGGGCCGGAAGTTCTTGAGGTCCTTGGGGTCAGCCTTGGGTTTTTTGAGTAAGGCGTTGCTCTCGGCATGCTTCCAGCTCTCCGGGAAGGTTGCTGTCTTGAAGGAGATGTTGATGGTTTTCCGGAGATGGGGTGCGATGGAGGTGCTGGATTTGTTGAAGATGTGGTGTGGGCATGGGTCTGACGGAGATCCGGAGTGGATGGTGTTCATGATTTTGATGGTGTCGTCGTCGTTTATGTCGGTCCAGGAGAGCAGGGGGTCGGTGCGGATGGTGGTCGTGGGGGCGGAGGTCTCAGTGGTTGTCGGGGCGGTCGTGGTGTTGAATCTGTCGTGGATGTCTGCGATCTTGCGATGGAAGTAGGTGGCAAGGGAGTCGCATAGGTCTTGCGAATGTGGGATGTCGTTGGTGTTGGAGCTGGGGTTGGAGAGTTCCTTCACGATGTTGAAGAGCTCTTTGCTGTTGTGTGCGTTGTTGTCTAGGTGGTCTTTGAAGGAGGCTCTTTTGGCGGATCTGATGAGGTGATGGTGTCTGCGGGTGGCGTTCTTGTGGGCTGCGTAGCTGTCCGGTGTTCGTTCACGGTGCCATTTCTTCTCCAGCTTTCTGCAGGTTGGAGGCCTGGAGGTCTTCAGTGAACCAGCTGGCTTTCCTGCTGGTGTGACTGTTGGAGGGTTTCATGATCGGGGCAACGGTGTTGGCGCAGTCGTCGATCCACTGTCTGAGGTTGCGGGCGGCGGTGTCGGGGTCGGTGGGGTCAGCGAGGGTGGTGGTTAGCTGGTCTTCGGTGACTTTGCTCCAGCAGCGGCGGGGGATCTGTTGGGTGCGGTGGTGCATGGTGGGTTTCCGGAAAGTGAAGTGGATGCAGCGATGGTTGGTCCAGTGGAGTTCGGTGATGTGTTTGAAGGAGACGTGGGAGCTAGCGGATAAGATGGGGTCAAGCGTGTGGCCGGCGGAGTGGGTGGGTGTTGTGACGAGTTGTCTGAGTCCGAGGTTGGCGATGTTGTTGATCAGGGTGGTGGATTTGGTGTCGTTGTTGTTCTCGAGGTGGAAGTTCAGGTCCCTGAGGAGGATGTAGTCCATGGAGGCGAGGGCGTGAGTGCTGATGAAGTCAGCGATGGAGTCGCGGAACTGTGGTCAGGGTCCGGGGGGTCTGTAGATGAGAGTTCCTCTGATGGTGGTGTTGGGATCGGTGTGGATCTGGAAGTGCAGGTATTCGGCGGTGCTGAGGGTGTCGTCGGTGTTGGTCGAAACTTTGAGAGTGTTTCTGTGGACGATGGCGAATCCTCCTCCTACTCTGTTGGTGCGGTCCCTGTGGGAGATCTTGTAGCCGTCCGGAATGGCTATGGCGATGTCGGGTGCCGAGGTGGGGTTCAGCCAGGTCTCCGTCAGGAAGGAGACGTCTGGCGAGGTTGAGTCGAGTAGGTCCCAGAGTTCAACGGCGTGTTTGCGAGCGGAGCGGGTGTTGAGAAGAATGCATCTGAGGTAGTTGGGTTCTTTCCTGGTAGGTGGGTTGGGGGTCGGATGCTGGTGAAGCCGCAGTTCCAGCGGGAGAAGGATCCTTGGGTGCGCTTCGGGGCGGCTGGAAAGCAGGTGTGAGATCAGCCGGTGTTGAGTGCATGGAGGGTGCTGGCATCTTAGCGGAGATGGGCGTCGTGGCATTCGCGGGGGCCAGGGATTCTGGTGCTGGGCACGGTCCAGGCGTGGATGGGCGCAGACGGGCTTGCCTTAGGTGCGCCCGCTGCGCGCGTCCGATGCGCGGCCGCCATAAGAAGGGGAGGTGGGAGGGAGGAGCAGCTGAGAGTGGGGAGTGGAGGAATGGGCGAGCAGGGGGTGGGGCCGCAGGGGACGCAGCGGCGGGAAAACGGGAGGGGGGAACGGCAAAGTGAGACAGAAGGCAAAAAGGCACAAAAGGAGGGGAGTGAAAAACGATCACAGAAACAATTAACAAAATACAGTGCAGATACCACTAAGCAACCTACTGCCTACCACTTGCCACCAGGGAGGAGGCGCAGGTGGTAGCCTGCGGGTGGAGGCGGGCCTCGAACACAGTCAGCAGCAGCGGCAGCTGGGTACAGAGCACAAGCACAGACAGATGGAGCTGCGCGGCGTGGGGAGCGACCTGCCTGGAAACAGGGTCAAGGGTCGCTCTCTTCACCGCGCAGCGGCCGCCATAAGAAGGAGAGGTGGGGAGCGACCTGCCTGTAAACTACTTGGAGTTGTGGAGGAGAGCACTACCAGAGACTGGGTGCCCGCATATGGAGAGTGGTTACAGGGTATGGGGTACAGAGAACAGTAGGTGCGAGAGGCCAATCACAAGATGGTAAGCACTGGAACCTGGCCGGGGCCAGAAACACAGGCTGAGAGTGCGGGGGATGAAGGAATCAGCCAGACGGTTGCATGTCTCAGGCAAAAAATATCAACCTTCCAAAATATTGACTTCGAGAATATTATAATGGTAAGTATACATAGGTAAGTATAGATTTACTATTCTTTTCATCACATCGACATACCTTGAAGGTAATTATAATGGCAAGATATAAATAAGTGGAGTTAAGTATAGTTACCCTATACTTACATATTTGTCATATGAGTTACATGAGATCCCTTTAAGAGAGACATCACTAGGAACGCATGAGGGTATTACACTCCTCTGAAGCTCATTTGAAAGAGATTTTCCCTTAACGTGTGTAAAACATGCTCACAACTCTCTTCTGTCAGCATGCTGCGACTGACTGAAGGTAAATGCAGACACTGGAGGCAAAAGCTGGCTCTTACTTGACTGGAGAAGCTTAACTCCTGCACAAACAACAACATAATGTTAAGACAGCAGGCTCTAGCAGACATTAAAGCTTAATTCATTTCATAATACCAATCATCATTTTAATGTTCTAATATTGCTTGGTGCATGACACTACGAATAGAAAACATGTCTCACATATTGTGGTTCTTCCCACTATACTGTTTAGGGGCCTCTGTCATGTGATTTACTACTGAGATATTTCTCTACTGAGGTAAGGCCTATGGAACTTTTATGATATTGATTACATTTTGAGAATTGCTTTCAATGCATTCTGGGATTCTATGCTAAACTGACGGTCCACTCATTCTATTTAGAGTCGGGCAGACCATCATGCTTCTGCCAGTGGTACCCCCACTGAATCTGCCCCTGAAACCTCTACACTGATGGCTCAATGGACTTAGAGCCGCCCTATTAAGAGGTGTCTATGCTTCAAAGGAGCCACCTCCTAAAGGAGATGCCTGAATATGGATGGCAGTAGTCTGCCAGGATTGTGGAAGTCCACCAAACTGTAAAAGAGGCCCCTAATCCTGAAACAGCAAGCTCATATTGCTTCTACACTGGTGGTAGCAAGGTTCCTCTTAAACCAAGAGTAAAGACTGGATAAAACTGGATGTGTCCTGTTCTACGAAATATGTAAGTCTTCATCATACATTTTTTTATGCTTCTCCTAATGTATGCTACTTGTTCGCCTCTTCTTTATGCCTAGCTCATTCACTATTCTGTTTTAGAAATGAGACAGAACCCCTTTAATTTTAACTTATAACTTGGCCTATTTTTAAAGAATTCTTCCTGTTAAACGTTGAGTTTTTCAGGCCCTATCGAAATCATTGTGTTAAGATTTGGAATGGGTTTTTCATACTTTAACCTGTCGTTTGGTAATATAAATTTAGATTATTTTCTTACCACTTTTTGACATGCATTCTACAACAACCCTTGAACTACTTCTTGCAAGGTTGCCCATCATCAAAAAATATATAACAGCTGGAATAAAGTACAGTATTATAATTCAAAATCTAAGTTATCAACCTGGTAGTTTTATTTTTAATTTTCAGTGATTCCACTGAAATTGAATAAGAAAGAGGACACATAAAAGATGTCCCTGTAAAGTGGATTTATTAGTGCAGTGCACAGTGCCATAGATACATAGAAGGAACTAAAAGCATTGAAAGGTAGAAACCAAGATGGCCAACCTCCACCTAAGGTCAGTATTTAAACCTGGAAAAGAAGGATGTCAAATGGAAGTAGAGAACAGCTGGTTGTATGTTTCCAAAATATTGTAACAAAAATATTGTGTCCTAAATATTATCTTCAAGAATTTCGTCCCACTTGAGGTAATAACAGAAAATGTTATCCATTGTAGCAATTGTTTTGTCACTCGTATGAAAGACAATATTTTTGCTAGCATGATTAAGACATGCAACAAAAGCTGGACGATAACTTGGATATTTTTTTTAAGAATAAGCTTTAAGTGAACAATATGTGCCATTAATATTAAGTAAAGATGATAATGACATTCAAAAAACTATGCCTATCAATCAAAATTAATTAAGGTTATAATACTGTAACATCAATGCAATAAAACAATGTATTTTCGTACCATAAAAAAAAATCACTGGCAATCACAGAGAAAGAAAACATAAAAGAGAGAAAGAAAAAACAAGGAAGGGGTGATGAAGTATCAAGTGTCAATTTATGAGTAGACATAATGTTCAAAACAATTAGTTTATATATCAAAACTAACATACCCAGTTCCATGAACGCAAGGAGGTTTAGAGACCTCAATGCTAAGAATAGATCTGTATATTTAATAAAGGCTCATATCACACAGATATGTAGAGAGTAGAGACCATATAGGTTTTCTTTTTGCCGAAAGGACCCCAACTACTTATCTTGATTTTGTCAATTTTAGGAATGAAACAAACACCATTCCACAAGTGTTAGAAATAGGATTCCTGGTTGGCTGTTTATGAACCGAGGTCAGGCAGGAACCATTACTCTAGTCGGGGTAAGCTAGATACACATTAAACGATAACCTGTGCTCACCATGTGGTAGCTTTGCATGGAGCAGTCAGGCTTATCTAAAGAGGCAATGTGTAAAGTAACACAATGAATACACCACAAAAAGACTTGGAAAAATAGAGAATATTTATCTGAGTAAAATGAGATCAAAGCGACAAAGATCCAATCAGTAGATTTCTAGATAAGAATTTTTAAAGATTAAGTGCAAAAATAGTGCTTAAAAGTCATTAGCGGTCAAAAGGTTACTTGAGGTCGTGAGGGTCCGGTGCACTGTTTTGGAAATGCCACTTTTAGAAAGTGCTACGCAAACAAATGATTAATGGAATGCTGAATAAAGTATACATTCACCCCCAGTCACAGATCTGGGTTAAATCCATCATTTTTTTGCACGCCACGCCATTCTAGTTTAGACCCAGCCATGTGCGAATCAGTCTTGACCCTGTTCCCCATGGGAACAGTCCAGCCCGAGCTGTCAGGCCAGGTCTTCCCTGGACCAGAAAAAAGCATCCTGGGGCAAGGTTTGGGGTAACACCCCTCAACAGCCAGGCTCAGTTGAATCTGGTGGCGTAGCGAGCATGGGACCCACATCTGGCATACCCTTCCCACTTAAGGCAACAAATGCAAAAAAAAACAGATGATGGACGGAATGCTGAATTTGGTTCATCATTTGCTTGCGTAGCACTTTTCGCCATAAGTGGGATGGGTATGCCCAGACGTGGGTCCATTGCTCACTGTGCTACTGGATTCAAGCTAGCCTGGCTGATGAGGGGTAATATCCTGGAACATGGTACCATGAGGAACAGGGTCAAGACTGATTTGCATATGGGCGGGTCTGAACTGGCGTGGCATGGTGAGCAAAAGAATGATGGATTTAACCCAGATCGCTAGACTGGGGTGAATGTATGCTTTATTCAGCATTCCATGCATCATTTGTTTGCGTAGCACTTTCTAAAAGTGGCCTTTCCAAAACAGTACCCTGCCCTTAGGGTTGCCTCCAGCCTACCTTAGGGGTGACTTATCTGTAATAAAAGGGAAGTTTAAGGCTTGGCAAGTAGTTTTAAATGCCAAGTCTATGTGGCAGTAATCTGTACACACAGCACTGCAGTGGCAGGCTTGAGACAGGTTTGAAAGGCCACTTGAGTGGGTGGCACAATCAGTGCTGCAGCCCACTAGGAGCATTCGAAGTACAAGCCCTGGGTATATGGTATACCACTTTATAAGGGACTTACC
Organism: Triturus cristatus; assembly: GCF_964204655.1. NCBI lineage: Eukaryota > Metazoa > Chordata > Amphibia > Caudata > Salamandridae > Triturus > Triturus cristatus. The sequence continues at coordinate 817,065,094 of NC_140585.1, read as the reverse complement.
CGTACAACAAATATGCCAATCAGGTATACACAAATGTCATCATGTTTAGGGGAGAAGCACATGCACTTTATCACTGGTTAGCACTGATAAAGTGCTCAGAGTCTTAAGTCCAACAAAAAGAATCAGAAAAATATGGAGGCAAAAAGTCCTGGGGAAGACCAACCTAAGGATGCCATGTCTAAAATGTGTCTCCCCAGTGGAAAGTGGGGAGATCTACTTAACCTCTAGGGAGTTCTCATCACTAAGGCGGAAAAACCTAGATAAACCACCAGCATTGGTGTGATCTATCCCAGGTCTGTCTTCCACTCTGAAGTCCATACCCTGTAGGGAAATGGACCACCTCAACCATTTGGATTCTCTCCCCTCATTTGCATGAACCACCTGAGGGGCCTGTAGTCAGTCTGAATCAGAAAATGAGTGGCAAACAGGTATGGCCTCAGCTTCTTCAGTGCCCAGACTACAGCAAAAGCTCATCTCTCAATATAATTCCACCTCTATTCACTGGGCAGTGGCCTCCTGAAGATGGAGAGTACAGGTTGGTCTAGTTCCTCTTCATTAAGCTGGGATAGTACTGCCCTTGTGCCATGCTCTGAGGCATCTGTCTGAATGATAAACTCCTGGGAAAAGCTATGCTCATAGCTTGCTTAAGGGAGTCAAATGCAGTTTGGCATCTCTCGTCCAAATCACAATCCTAGGCTGTAATCAACACAGAACCTTTGTTCAGGTGTGTGCCCGGTGTGGCAGCTTTTGGTACCAGAACCACAGGACTGGAACAGGGGCTACTGGATGGTTAGATCACCCCCAAATCTAGTATTTTGGACACTTCAGCCTTAATGCTGGACCTTACCCTAGCTGACAACCTGTATGATTTATTCTTAGCAGGGAAGTTGCCCCCTGTGTCCACATCATGGGTTTACAGGTGGGGAGTCCCAGGGATAAGGGAGAGCAGAGAAGAGTATCATCCCAACACTTAGTGGCAGTCTCTTTGCAGTTCAGGAGTAAGAGTGGGGGAAAAGATTACTCCTTCCGCAGACCCTTCCTACTCCTTGGAGTCCAAGAGGTCAGGGAGAGGTTCACAAGTGTGGTTTGGGCGATTCACATGGAGCACCATGTGGGGTTGCCTAGGCGTCTTGAGCTCCACCAGGTATGTGGCCTCAGCCTTTCTTTCAATCACCTCATGTGGCCCATTCCATCTGTCCTGAAGGGCCATGGGCTCACCCAGCTCCATTACCCACACTTTCTGACCAGGTAGAAGTTCCACAGTGGTAGAAGGTTTGTCATACCACTACTTCAGGACTTCCTGGCTGGCTTCAAGATTACTGGAAGCTTGCTTCCTTAACTTAGCCACCTGGCGTCTGAAGGCCAGCAATTAGCTCACTGCATCCTGAGGTGCCTTCCTAGGAGCTTAATCCCACCCTTCCTTCACCAGATTCAGAGGTCCTCTAACTAGGTGCCATACAATAATGCAAACAGGGTGAAACCCACTCCTCTCTGTGGCACTTCTTTGTAAGCACACAAAAGGCATTGCAAGAGGATACCCCACTTTTTCTTTAGGGGCTTGGCAGGCCTCTGGTCATGCCTTTCAGGGTCTTGTTGAACCTCTCAACACACCCATTGGTTTGTAGATGGTAAGGGGTGGAGAACCTCTACGTTACCCCACACTCCTTCCACATTAACTGCATATAAGCAGACATAAAGTTTATGCCTCTGTCAGATGCAACTTCCTTGAGGAAACCCACTTGGGTAAAAATCCAGATCAGGGCCTTTGCCATTGCGGGTGCAGTAGAAATCCTCAGGGGAACTGTCTCTGGCTACCCAGTGGCATGATCCAACATAGCCAGGGATGAACCTGTTGCCTGATACAGTCTGGGGATACATAGGCCCTACCATGTCGATACCCACCATCTCAAAGGGGGTGCTAACGACAGGCAAGGGATTAATGTGGGGCTTTAAGCCTCTGCCTTGTCTTCCCATTGGCCTGGCAGATCACACATGTCCTACAGAATGCATTTGAGGAATTCTTTATCCTAGGCCAATAGAAATGGGGGACAAGCCTTGCAAAGGTCTTGTCTTCACCTAGAAGTCCTGCCGGGGGAATCTCATGAGCCAGCTGCAGCAGGAAGGTCCTGTACCATTGGGGGACCACTAAGGCCCTTGATGTCCCAAGCCCAGGAGCCTTAGGCTCACTGTACAGGAGGTTGTACACCCAGTAAATACGGAGACTACCAGAGGCATTACCTGCTGCTTGGGATTCAGACTGTTTCCTCATGCCCACAAGGGTTGGCACTCCCCTTGTGCCCTACAGAACTTCTCCTTGGTATGTCCTACATCCACATGCAATCCAGAAAGCTCAGGCAGGTCAACAAGGATAGCAATGTCCTTCTCAGTGGACACCAGGCAGCCACTGCAGGTGCCTCATTCAGCTCAATGGAGGTACATGTAGGGATTGGTTTACCACATTCTCTGCCATTCTGTTTCTTAGCAATTGGCTGGACCTTTTTTCCAGACTCCAGCCCTTCTTGACTCCCTTACTGGGCAGCCATGAACCTTGTCGTGGCACAGATCCACTCATGTAACCCTAACATCTTCACATGAGCCTTGAACTCCACTTCCTTCCATGTAGTGTGCTCTAGGTCATTACCTAACAAACTGTTTACAGGCATGACAGGGTTCACCATAACTTTCAGAATACCTGAACCCCCCCACTCAAATGCAACAAGGGCCATATGATAGTGATCCTCTCTGTTGTTAGGCACCACAGGCTAGTGAAATGCATTAGGAATTACCTGCCCTGGGTAAGCCAGCTGACTGTTTACTATAGTCTTACTGGCTCCAGTACCCATCAGAGCCTCCACGCCTTCCCAATTGATGGTGACCCATTGTCTATACTTTGTAGTATTTGAGGGCACATGGACCTTAGGAACAATCTCACTATCACCAAGGGACACTAGGGCAACCCCTGTAAACTCCTCCACCATTAACTGGGACAAACACATCCCCCAGCACTACACTAGTCACCTCTAGAACCTCTCCTCCAGTGGGAGATGGTGCTCTTTTTGGACACTTGGGACCCCCCTTGTAGTGTCCATACCCCTAGTACTCCTAGCATTTGATGGGTTCAGGCTGCTGACCTTTTTCAGGGTACATTTTCTTCTGGTGGTCAGATTGGGAATATGAACCAGACCCTTTTCCCTGTGAGTTGTTTTGAGGACCTTTAGAGAACTCTGTCTTTTTATCTCCCCCTCCTTCTAGTGGGAACCCTGACCACACTTTTGGGAGTCCCCTCCTGCCACCGATACCTTTTGGGAACACTCTGGAGCTGACCCAGAGGTCTGCCTCCTCGGTAAGTTTCCTGAAGTCACTAAGCTTGCTATCAACCAGGTGTTTATGCAACCCTTGAGAATGGGTATCAAAATGTGCTCCTTCAAAAACAAGTTGCACAAGCCTTCATAATCATCAACTTTGGTGCCCCTCACCATGCCCTTCAGTGGCTTACCAGCATAGTCCAGAAAATCCACCTGTTTATGTAGAGAGTTTGTGACTGGCCCTGCTCTGACTAAAATGATCTTCATGGCAGTGTAGTTGATCTGGTCCACCACCACTAGGGTAAGCAGTGTGCCCCTCTGCACTGTGGGCATGTACTGCCAAAGACTACCCCCAGAACTCCTCTGGGACCCCGTGCACTTTCAAAGCCACTTAATAGGCTGCCAACCATTTATCTATGTCATCCCCTACTCCATAGTTTTGCACCATATCTTTTGGAATATGGAATCAGGGGAGTGTAAGACTTGGCGAGTAGTTTTAAATCTAATACTACAAAGACCTGGGTGTCAGAAGGTTTTTTATGCCATACATACTGGTTCTAACCTTATAGGTCTTTTGTACTACCCCTAATCAAAAAGTCTTTGGGGGTACTTGCCAGCTAGTTAGCTACCTTCACTTACTTAAAAAACAAAAACGTTTAGCAATTTTACTCCGAGCAGTCTCGCAAATGATCGTGAAGGTGTCTAAACTCATGTGTAGTACACCTGGGGTTTCTCAATGTGATTAACTACTGAGGAAACCGTGAATAAACAAATAACTTTCAAAAAATGTGGAAGAGACGTGATGGCACCTCACGTGCGCAACCCCAATGGAGCCTGCTGGCTGGTACTCGTCAGCATTGCCCACTCTTCTCATCATCGGCAGCCATCACGCTCCAAAACAATAATAAAGAGGTGTCCAAAAGATAAAGCCAAAACAAAACAAGTAGTGCGACTTAATAGTGAAGATTAAAAAGTGAAACAGGTACACCCACTATAGGTTCAAACTTTATTCCGCCTTAGGAGTGCACCTACTTCAATGATTAAAAAGGTTGCTGAATATGCATACCCTCCTTATATGCCAACATGTTTCATCGCCTGGATTCTTTTTGGCGATTTCGTCAGGGCAACAAACGTCCCATGGCACACGATAAGGACACTTCTTAAAATCACACTCGGAGACTGCCAAGAGTAAAAAGACATACACACATAACACTTAACTATGGTGTTCATCCCTTCTTTCTAGGTCCATTCGGACTCTATTGCGTATGTCTATAAATCATTATTCCCTTACCCTCGTGGAGCCTTGGCCTCGCGTACCAGCTCGATGAATGAGGTCACCAGTAGGCTCCTTATGTGAGTCCTCGGGGTTTTGTGTGGCATTCCACCGTAATGCCAATCTGTTAATAATTTTAAACAGTTGTTCAGAATATTCTTGTGTTCTATTCCAGCCTATTATATGATCTCCCTCGCCATATAGATATTCGTATTTCTTCGGGTGTTCAAAAAGACTCTGAAGTCATGTCGGACTGTTTGTATTCCCTCTGTAATACAAATACCCTCTCTCATCGGCAGGCCAGCCCCGTTCTATCCTTAAGACTAAGAGGTGTTCTGACTCGTTCGTAACCCGGTCTCTCATGCTAGCAGGCGATAGTCTCGTGGCCTCTAACACTAAAGCATTTGCAACATGCTAGCGCCCTCCCCTCATACATCACACCTCCTTACCACCTAAAGCCTCACGGAGCTCCTTCTCTCCGCCGGTCACCGGTGTTGTGATCCCGCGGTCAATTTATGCTCCCGCCCCCTACTCGTCTTCCTCTGCGCGTAGCTAGAATGGGCGCCATCTTGGAAAGGGGTGGTGTGAATGTATTTCCCGTCAGGTGTTTCAGTGCCCTGGGCCTCGAGGTTAGTGCCTTTATGCCGGGGAAACATGCACCTACATTTGGATTGTGCCGATGTGTTGAGCAGTGCTTTAAAACAGTTATAACTTAAAACAAAAACTCCCCACATAAGGACCTCCTCATAACGGGGCAGAAACACGCGCCATCTTGGATAGGGGGGACTCGTGTGTATCTAAAGTTTTACTATTTAGCGTCCAAGATTGAATTTTGATTGCTCTGAGGTGATGTCTTATGTATATATAATGTAATCTCCATCCCACCATTTATGTATATATAGTGTAATCTCCATCCCACCATTTATGGTATTGTGGCTTACTACATGTATAGGTGAGTCTGAAATAAATGGGAGGCGTTTATCCACATATATATTCCTCTGGTAAATATGCTGCAATCTAAGTGACGCATTGGTCTAAAATGAATCCATGTTATCACTTGTGGGATCCCCCGGCATGATGTCACTTGATGCGTTTATCAATAAGTCCAAGAAGGGCCTTGCCCTCAAAAGCCTAACAACACATCCTCGTCTTGTGGGTTTTTGTCAAAATCTTAGGCACCGCAAAGGTCTAAAGCCCTCTCAGGGTCCTTCAACACGATCACAGAGAGGGTTGGCGGAAGCGAGCCTCGCTCGTTACTATAGATGTATCTCGCCTTCCCCCATTCGATTTGGTCGTTCAATCCCTCTCGGTCGGTCTTCTCTTGGAAAATCCATCTAGCTTCCTTTGAAGCCAAGATTTCTTCCACATTCTGAGGCTGACCCATCATTCTTTCCAAGACCACCCAGGTAAAGGTGTGCTTGGTGTGATGGCAATGTTGTACCAGTTTTGTCGTTAACTTGCCTGCTCTAATGGTGCTAAGATGCTCTTGCATTCTAATTTTCACCTTCCTGGTAGTTAGTCCTATATATTGAAGGTTACATTGGCAGGTTAGTCTGTATACAACATTAGCAGTGTTGCAGTTGCTAAAATACCTCAAGAACCAGGTTTTTCCTGACTTTAGAACTACACTTTGGGTTTTCTTCGTAAGTGCGCACACTGAACACGACCCACACGGGTGGTGGCCAGGGGGGATGGAAGACTCAATAGATCTCTGTTCTGCTTTAACCCGTGAATGTACCAATTTATCACCCAGGTTGCTCGATCTTTTAAAAGCAAACCTGGGTGGGGGCATCTTAAAGCCCTCAGTAGATAGCAGCGCCCAGTGTTTACGGATGGACTGTCGGATCTTAGTGGCCAACGGGTCGAAAGTCATGACTACCGGGAGGCAGTCTTCTGTAGTTTTTTCGTTCTTTTGCAGCAAAACACTCCGGGGGGTGTTCAATGCCCTTTTTCTGGCTTGTCTGATGGTCTTCCGTGGGTACTGTCTCATTTCGAGTTTGGCACAGAGTTCTTTTGACTGGTCCAAGAATGTAGTGGTCGAAGTACAGTTCCTACGGTACCGAAGAAATTGACCGACAGGAAGATTATCCCTGAGTGCTCTGGGATGGTACGACCTATAGGAAAGGAGGGAGTTCTTGTCTGTAGGCTTTTGATGTACTTTGGAACATAGCTTACCCCCTTCTGCATAGATGTCTAGGTCTAGGTACACTGCTGTGTGGTTGCTATAGTTCCATGTGAACCTCAGACTGGCATCCTGATGGTTAAGCCAGTTCAGGAATTGTAACAGTAGTTTTAAATGACAAGTCAAAGTGGCAGCTAACTGCACACACAGGAACTACAGTAACAGGCCTGAGACAGGTTTGAAAAGATACTTCAGTGGGTGGCACAATCAGTGCTGCAGCCCACTAGTAGCATTTGAATTACAGGCCCTTGGACGTACCCGTACAACAAATATACCCATCAGGTATACACCAATGTCATCATGTTTAGGGAAAAAGCACATGCACTTTAGAAGTGGCTAGCAAAGAATCAGCAAAACTTGGAGGCAAAATGTAAAAAGCACAGTGGGAGGCCACCCTATGGATGCCAGGCATAACAACAAAGCAAACACAAGGAAATGATGGACTGAGCGCTGAAACTTTTCAGACACTCAACCCCAGTCACAGATCTGGGTTAAATCCATCATCATTCTTTAGCTCTGTGACTGGGGCGAGTGTCTGAAAAGGTTCAGGGCTCCATCCATCATCTCCTTCTGTTTACTTTGTTAGGTCTAACAAAAAGGCATCATCTTTCTGGTTTATGGTAATTTATTTGAATTGCAACAGCAAAAAGCACATCTACAATTTTTCCCTTACCTGGAAGATGATGACAATCCTTCATAATACTTGTGAGCAAGATAATGAAAAGGAATATCATTATTTAAAATTGCATAAATCGTGTTCTAAACTAATAACTAAGAACGTCAGTGCATTTATTATATATAAAACAGAAAAGGGGCCAAACTTAGTACTACATGACTAATGTGTTTTGAAGCATAATTAATTTTATTTACTGGTGAATGGGTAAAAAAGCTAATTTAAGGAAAAATATAATGTTTTAAGAAGCTCTTGATGACCTTGAGGCACAATGGCTCATTCCACATATATTATTCCATCCATCAACTGATCATGTAACATTTAGTAAGATATGGAAAAGTGCGTTCTCCTTCAATTGACTTAACACATGGACATCAATCTCCTGAACCCCCACCAATCGGGCTTCAGAAAAGGGTGCAGCAAAGAGACAGCGATCCTTAACCCATTGACCGTGGCGTAAAATCCACTGCGGTGCGGGTGATTGACTGCGCGGGCGGGGCCGCGTCGGCCAACGGACGTGCGCAGCCCTACAGAGGTAGTGCTCGCAACGGCCGTTGGCCGACGGGCACATGGAAAGGGTTAATATTATAGATGATATATACAAGTCCCTCGATACAGACCAATGCTCCTTACTAATCCTCCTGAACCTCTCAGCAGCCTTCGATACGGTGGACCAGCAACTACTCATTAAGGTACTCCAAGAAAGGCTAGGGGCTGAAGAGGCAGTCTTGCGCTGGTTCAGCACCTTTCTTCAAAATCGCTCTTAAAGAGTCAAAATCAAAAACTTCTCGTCGGACTTTCATCCTGTCAGCAGAGGCGTCCCCCAAGGATCAGTCCTCTACCCGCAACTTTTCAACATATAAATGGAACCCCTCACCACTATCCTCAAAAGATCCAACATCCCCTTCGACCTTTATGCGGACGACACCCAGATCTATCTCGAAACCACCTCCATGGAAGACATTAAGGGGCATATTATTAAGAAACGGCGTTAAGATTAACGCCGCTTTAGCGGCAGTAAACTGCAGCTAACGCGGCGATAATGGGCTTGATAATATGCTTTTGAGAATTCCCATGGAAGCCCATGTTCTAGTGTCAACATGGGCTGCTATTGGAATTCTCTGCGGCATATTATCAAGCCCATTATCGCCGCTTTAGCGGCAGTTTTCTGCTGCTAAAGCGGCGATGATATTGACGTTGTGCTTGATAATATGCCCCCCAGAGACTCAACGACACTCTTAGAGAAGTCCAACACTGGCTCTCTCTAAACCACCTGAAATTGAATCAAGACAAAACGGAAATCCTCCCCATTTCTAACAAAACGGAGAACCCCCAAGTCGCAGAACGGCTAAAAGCAATTAATGCTCTAAATGAAAATCTCTCCATGGCCGACTCCGTCAAATCGCTGGGAATCACCCTGGACCCTAAACTAAGCATGGACAAACACTTCAAGAACACTGCAAAGAGCGCTTTCCTCAATGTGAAACTTCTCAATAAGATAAAACCCTTCATCCCGACCAATGTCCTGAAACAAGCAAATCAATCCCTAGTACTTTCCAGATTGGACTACGGAAATGCAACCCTCACAGGCACAGCAAAATCACACCTAGCTCCCCTCCGATCTACTCTTAATGCAGCGGCGAGAATGGTCACCGGATTAAAACAATATGACCATATCTCACCCGCACTCAGAGAGCTGAAATGGCTCCCAGCTGAATTGCGAGCCAGTTTCCGAACTGCCTGCCTCACGCACAAAGCCCTCCACACAGCGAAACCTGCTTACCTGGCCTCCAAACTCACGAAGGCCGGTCAGACAAGGAGCATCAGGAGCTCCAATACTCTACTCCTCATCCCGATGAGAACTCACAAACAAAAACCCGCAGCCCGATCCTTCTCTGGAAATGCACCCAAATTATGGCACGCCATCCCAGTCCATATCCGGATTATCTCCTCATTTCTAAAATTCAAAAGGCTACTCAAAGACCTCTACCTCACTTGTGCCTTCCCAAATGGATAGATTGCAACCAATTTCTCTCAAGCGCGCTCATTACTGCACTATGACACTTTATATCCAAGACCTCTACCTCATTCCTTGCCCGACTCCTCCCCACTATCCCCCTGGATCGGAAGGATGCACGGCTTGAATCTACTGTGTTCACTATTACGAGACTTTGTAACTTTCCCTCTATCGTTAAACAACGCAAAAGTCCTCTACTGCACCCTGTGGCTTCCTGCTCACTACTGTTATAATTTGTGTTTTCCTCTTTACAAAGTGTTGTAAAGCGCTCCGATACCTTCAGGTCTGGCTAGCGCTATATAAAACTCCTTAATAAATAAATAAATAAATGAATACCCAGTCCATGTGGCCTAACGGCTAGAGTGGTCCTCCTCGAAGCTGTGGAACTAAGTTTGAGTCTTGCCAGGGACGCTCAACATCCTATGAATCTGTGGAAATCGCTGATTCTCCCCCTTACTAACAAAATGAATGTGTCAGTCTGTAATAACTGGTGCTCATGTAAAGTGCTCTGATACTTCGGGTCGAGTTTGTGCTATATAAATCTCCCCAAAAATAAACAATTAAATTCACATTTCAATACGCAGTGCTGCTCAAATGTTTGAAACCTTACGAGGTATAGGGTTAGACAGTAAATGAATATAGGTACTAGTAGTTATACCAATTTCAACTGAATTAAGGTGGGAGATATCGCCGAATAATATTGCAAATTTATCATATCAGTATGAAGTAGATAAATTATAAGCATTTTGATGCTGAAGAAAAGGAAGTAGAGCGTCACCCAAAAATAACTGATAGACCCAAGTCAATTATTTTGCCTTTCTATTCTTCCAATAAAAAACTCTGTTATAGCTTTATTACACCGCAAGGATAAGCAAAAAAATCTGACAAGTGAATGTGAATACGAAAGAGAAAAAATAAATGAATACACGATGTCGAAAACAGATTTATCAGTGTAACCCAGAGTGTTATCATGCATATCTTTAGCATGATGACCCACTGCGTTGACAATTCATCTGTGACTGCTGATGTCTAGTGTCCTCAAACATGGCTGACAATATTGACCAGTACACACCTAGTGCCCCTTTTCTGCACTATGAGAATTGCATTCATTTTGTCCTCAACAAAGATTTGCATTGAAGCATGCAAATTATTAGGAAAAGGTGTATTCAACATACTAGAAAGTTTTACAGAGCCCTGTCGAGGTTTTTACGCATGACAGTGGCCCTGGATGGAACATTTCCTATTTTAATACTATAAAGGTAGCCACGTAACCAAAATGTTTTTGTGGTAAGTAAGGTCTCGGTTCTAGGAAGACCTCAGACCTTTGCTGCCAGTAAATAGGAGGATACCTCATCATCACGTCACAAATGAAAAGGGGGTGGTGGTGAGAAGGGAACTTTGCAAAGTAGAACACCAACTATAAAATCACCAACGAAGTCCCTCAGCAGACCATCTGTGGGTTGGGTGAGACCAAAATCACAGTGACGAGGGTTCTTGGAGGTGGGCAAAGGAGGTTAACCTTTACCCTTGTTCTCACACTGCTCTCGCGCTGCCCTAGGTCAGGCCTGCAGGATGCAAGTGCCGGCGGCTTTTCTTTCCGGTCTGCTAGGAGTCCTCCTCAGCCTTGTCATTGCGGAAGCAAAGCCCGTCTCAGGTGAAGCAGCGGAGGCAAAACGACCGTGTCCGAAGGCAGCGATGGTGCAGGCGATTGGCAGCCTTCACAACAAGACCGTCACTTGGGGACATCATCTTCCGGTAAGCGTACCAAAAGTGCAGACAATCAGATCACTGTGGTGCTTCATGCTGAAAGTTGTGGTGATGTATATACTGTCTCAAGCATCTCTTGCACAATTAGAAAAGGGTGAGCGCAGCACTATTTGCAGCAGATCACTGCAGACTTGGCTAGCACCCATCTTATTTACAGAACTTTCACTTTTGCAGAGCTTGGGTCCAAAGCGAATTTTCATGTAAACGAGCACTAGGTGTGTATGGTTTTGCTTTTAGGTCAGTATTTAAGAGACCAGTTTAAGTGGCACAAAAGTCTGCAGTCTGCTGGGGAAAAAGAAGTTGTCTGTAGTGGGGGACTTTGAGGTGTGGGGGTCTGTGGAGAACCTGAATGCCACTTTGTTGCACTGCGCAGTTTGGCTCTGCTATGTGCTTATTTGTCTACCTAGAATGCTGCAAAAATAAGGAGGGCTCCTGGGCTACTACAGGAGCACGTGTGTGGTGCGATGGGACGTTTTCACTTCCAGAGTTCCTGGGTGGTACCAATTCTTCAAAGGTGGTTGATTTCTCTCCACTCCCAATATACTTAAATGCAGCAAAAACATTTCTGACCTTCTGTACAATGTGTTTGTTATGTGTCTGCTTCACACATACATGTGACTCGTTTAATTTATATAGAACCTCATGTGTGCTCTGCAAACCAATTCATTTTGACCTTATTTGCATTTCGCAGAAAGACCGGATCATTCACCAAAAATTGTTGGACAAAGAGCTCCGGGCACAGTTCATGGTAAGATTGAGGTTTTGGGGTTTGACAAACACAGGCCAAAGGAGTGGGAGCAAAGACTGAGGCTCTGTCTAAGACTGAGCTTGATTTTAGCGTTAGGATACTGAGGGGACAGATTTGCCACATATTCCTGAATCAAGCTATTCGGTTTTTGTCAATGGAATGGGGAATAACTTGCAGCTCCAGAATTAACAAGTCCAAATGTACATGCGGAGCCTCCCTTGCAGGGACAAACTTGCTTCCATTGACCACCTGCTTTGAGCAGGTGGTAAGTTACTGGGAACCGGGGGGCCTATACAGGGTGGGGTACTGCGGGTTGGCGGGGAGTCAGTGGACAGGGGAGGCTTGTACCAGACCAAGTTGATCATTCTATCTCTTGAGCTGTCAGTGGGTGGTCAAGCAGGGAGCAAGGGCTTGGTTGGGTTGCATGTGCGCTTTACCAGCCAGATTTCCTAGCTAGTAAAATTAGGCCCAGTATTCCCACATACGGGAAATCCAGGTGCGGAAACACCAGCTATTGCCATTGGGCCCCATGTGCAATAGACTGACCACCGAGCAATGCATCATTCTGTTTGTCTCCCACAGGTAAACTGTACTGTCCAGGATGAGTTGCTCTCATTCTACCAAAGCCAGGTTTTTGGCGGGCTCCAAGCTGCAGCAGTTCCACAGATCATATTGAACACCTTTGACGAAATCAGGAGAAACCTGCGCAAATGTGTAAGTAGGATTCTCTCACTTGTATAAACAGGTTGATTTGTAGTCATTTAAAACATGTAGCATGGATCTTCTTACAATTACCAATTTGAGAGCTGTATTGTCTATCATTCAAACAGTGATGGAGCGCTGGCAATGACAGCTCTCTGTCCAGAGCTACTTGTCTCTTTGTAAACTACCAACTAGTGTAAAAATGTAAGACCGTGCATAGAGCGTGGTTTACAAACTTTTTTGAACATTGGAATAGGGCTTGGGTGCAAAGGAACATTCATTTACATTAGTAACTCCAACTCCTGGTTAGCATATTGGTATTAGGGAAACTGTGCCATGTAAGTTCAATGGGTGAAATCCACCAGAATGATGGTTTCTCCACTGTTTGATGTAAGGTGTGAGGTCACCCTGCAACAATGTAGGTTGCTTGCATTTGCTTGTAATTAAAAACGTTTGCAGATATTCATTCTCACACCCAAATCTATGTTTCTGAAAATCAGATGCAACTCATTTTCCGCAGTAGGAAAAGGACGTGAATACTAAAAGAGTAGTGGGACATAGGGAAAGTATATTTCCTTATTGAGTAAAGAGTTAAAAAGGTATATGTCCGAATGAAAACATTTTCTGGAAATTGGGGTCAAATGCACAAAACATTTTTGCTGTTGCAAATGACTTGGTTCAAAGAATCTGGCCATTTGCGACAGCAAAAATGCTTTTTGCAATGTACAAACTCCAAATTGTGATTCAGTAATTTGTTACCAAATTGTAGTTTGGAAGGGGTGTGTTCAGGACGTCCCTTCCGAATAAGGAATCTGATTGGTCTGTACCAATGTTTTGTGACTGAAATGCGGTTGCAGAACCTTCACACTTTACCATCAACTCAAAGTTGGTGGTAATTCATTTGCAAATGGTAAAGGGTCCCCAAACAACCCCTTCCCCTTGGGAACATTTGAAAAACAATGTTTCCCATGCATCAACCTAAAAGCGGTCACAAGCGGACAGATTTGCATAATCTGCCCCTTTGCGACCGGTATATTTGCATTTGGGATGCGTCATCCCAAATGCAAAAATCGCTATTTAAGGAATCGATGAATTTGCGATTCCTTAAATGCAATGCATTAAACAATTTTTTTTTGCTATTTCGCTAATATGAATCGCAAATTACCATCAATCTACAGCTGATGGTAATTTTCGATTTCTTTGAAAAGTTCACTCAAGTGCACTTTTTCAAAGTCACATGTTAAACACACACATGCATTTGGGGCATGTGTGTGCGCAACATGTGGTTAAATTGTAATTTCAAGGGTGCAACAGGGTATCCTTTTGGAACCCTTGCACCCTTGAAATTGCATGCGCAATTTGCGAGTACCTATTGGGTACTCACAAATTGCGCATGCAATTCCCATTCATTCCTATTGGGCTCTGGGACCATAGGAATGAATGGGAATCAATTCCTTAATTGCAACTCGCAATTTGCGAGTCACAATTAAGGAATGTGTAGGAATAGCAAAATTGTATGCGATTCCTACATGCATAGGCAATAGCGATTCTTGAATTGCGATTCCTTAATAATCACAATTAAAGAATCGTTATTGTCTATGTTGGTGCATGTGCCCCTAAGAGCAGTGGTCATACGGACCAATGTGCATTCTCAGAAAATAAAAAGGAAACATTTCATTTTTATTTTAAAATATATTCAATTTTCCTTTACCTCAAAAGGGCTACATGAAAAAAAAAGAATGCTTTAATAAAAGCAATCACAGAGATGGTGGTCTTATGACCCCAGCAGGCCATCATCTCCGTGATGGCATTGAATCCTAGTGGGTCACAAATTGTGACCTACCTCATTAATATTCATTAGGTGGGTCTGTTATCAACCCAATATGAATTGCTATTTAGGGAAGAAGGGCTAGATAATACCTTTTTACATTAGTAATAGTGATTACCAAAAGCGATTCACAAAAAAACAATATTTAGGAATCGCTTACTACTGTTCGTACATCTAGCCCATAGCTCTTTAGATTATCATATGTGCATTCACAAAAAGTCCATCTTAAGCTTCAAACGTGGACGTTTTCCTAAACTAACAGATTATAGACTTTTTGGTCTGACATTTGTGAATTGGTTGCATAATGTTTTAGTATATGCTCTCTGCGGCAGTTTTTTCCTGATGCCTTAGAAAGAAATGGAGCAAGCAGGTTTTGCCAATGAACAATATTGTGCAAGAATTTTGCATGAGTTCAGAAATGGCTCAAATGTTTTTCTATATGTATGATTCTTGCATTGTAAGAAATTAGAAAAATTGATATTTTTTTTTCAAATTCGGCCTCTTCTTTAATATTTGGAAAGTTAAACACAATCAGGTTTATGCATTTATTGTTACATAAGCAACAGAAATGAAGCACATTTCATTTGCATAAATTTGACATTGTCCAAAACTATAGGTAAGGCTATTGGTAACTATAGTGTGGTTTGTCTCTTCATCAAATCAGACATTTTTGTGTGTTTTTGAGCAGGCAGAACAGAACAGCATCATCTATATCCATACTGAAGTTCTCTCACTCAAAGTGGCGTGAGAGCACACTCTATTTTTGTAATGAATTGTATTTTGTATGTAGTGCTTAGTTGCTGATTAGTCTGTTCACAACTCACGGCACGCCTTGTCATGTTCTGAGGTGATTACTTACGAATGTCTTAACCACATATAGAGAAGACGCTCTCATTTAAAGTAATAATATTGCAGCTACATACTCATTCTACTAATATTGCAAAACTATTTTCCATGCACGGATGCATGCTGCTTGAGGATGAGGACTCAGTGAAGTTCCATAGTGTGTTAAAAGATGTTCTACTGACTAATTCACACTCTCAAATACTCCTCAGTGTTCAGCAAAATTAAATTAATCATCCTCAGTGAGTCTTTAAATCGGCCAGCCCTAGGGCAGTGCGACTGGTGCCACCGCACCGGATGCTGACTTCAGGGGACGCCGAGTCAGCAAGTTAATTTCGCTTTTAGAAGCCCCTGCTCCCGTCCTGTCAAGATAACTCTGGTGCTTAATGTTCTTCCCTAAGAGAGATGGAGTTTTGTCTAGTTGAGATATTGACTGAACTTAAAATAGCACAGAGGGTTAATATGCCTGCTGTACAGATCTGTACCATGCAGATCACAAGGTGCTTATAATGTAAATAGGTCAGTGGGTTACTGCTTTTCTCAGAGACATCCTTTTGTTACTTGCAGTATATAAGTTAAAATCCTAACATAGAACAGTGAGCTATAAACTGTCATCAAAGAACTGCATGCACACTTCAAAGTATAGATTAGCGCATAGATTAGTGTTGCAAAGAGGGTTCATTTGGATAGAAATCAGTTCTTATTATTAAAGAGAACTCCCAGCTATGGTTTTCCATTTTCAATTCTGAATGTGTGCTTCTTCCGACCAAGCACTCTTAAACTATACTGCCTAACAGTATGGATGACGTGACTCCTACATCTTGCAGTCCTCTGGCTTATGTAAATTTCCTATACACTGATTCACACACATATGATTGATTGTCTCTGTGTAATATGTGTTTGTTTGATGCAGAGTGCTCTGACACCGTACACTGGTCTGAGTGGCGCAACATAACTAATTAAATGCATCTGAAAGGGATTGGTCATAGAGACTTGGGAGGCACTGTTAAAAGGTGCTGGTGAGGGAATCCGTGGTGGAGGAGGTCACCACTTCCACCAAGGATGGGGGGGGTGGGGGGGGGCACCAACAAACATTGCTGCACCAGGCGCCACCAGAGCTAAAGCCAGCCCTGTTAAATCCCTCTGTATGACTGTTCTATAATCAGTTTCAGATTCAGGGGCGGATTTATAATTCTTTCTTGCAGTATAACAGGGCAAGCGTCCTTGCTGCGCGGCATTAAAGGGAAAGGGCAGAAATGTGCAGTATTTACCATTTTCCAGCGCATTCCTCTCCTTTGCTAGCACTGGCGCACCTTTGGCTACCTAGCGTCAATGGAGGCATCCTTGCGTCATGTAACAAGGATGCCTGTGTTGCAGGCAGGATTGTTTTCGTGCAGGACGGGACACCTTCCCACACTAAAACAATCCTCAGAGGCGTTTTCCTCTTTCTAAGAGTACTCCAGAATGCAGCGCACTTAATAAGAGGAAATAACAAGGAGAAATAAAGATATTTCTCCTGATTGTGCCGCGGATGGGGAGGCGCACAATTCTGACGCATTCCCCAGTCTACCAATGTTTGTAAATCTGGGAATGTGTCAGAATCCAAGGCTGGGTTGCTTGGGAACACCCAGTCTCCACCGATAGAACACGTCCCTGAAGAGGAGCGTAACTATCGATCTATCAAGCTACTCCGGCCACGTATGGGGGCCTTGCGTGCCTTGATGAATCTCATTTAAGTTTTGCATCGCCCTCGCATCTCCGTGCATGGTGTAAGGGAGACACAAAACCTTGATAAATATGCGCTCACTATTCTAAGTTTCATAATGTTGTACTTTGATTTTGTTGATCATGTTTTGTCAAACAGACTCCATTAATTTTTTCTAATCCAATAACTGTACAAAACACTGCCTACAGCAACTTCACATGTCTGAATGTTTATTTTAGTGCTTGGACACTATCAGAACATTACCCCAAATTAGTAGAATCTGGGGCTGCTTATGGTACTTTACTGAAAAACTGGAAGTGATTGGAAATAAACCCAGTCTTACTTTTAACTGGAACTTTACAAACTCACACTGACTACTCACGTGTTTTATGCTACCGTTACATGAAAATAGCTAAACGAAGATGGTGCTATTGAATGTCACTGTTATTGCAAGTGACATTTTTTAGACCTGGCTTGACCTCTGTGTCTGTCAGCTGACCTTATGTAATCCATAGAAAAAAGCTAAAAGAAGCACAACCGAGAGTGGTTTTCCCTCCACCCAAATGGTGATTTCCTTCAGTTTATATATTGAAAGGATAGAAATTGTGTGCTTTCAGATGAAAAAGGTGCTTGTACTGCACATTTTGTCTTTTCTGAAAGCTTATGCTCAACGCAGCACAATGTGAGTGCTATATTGACAAGCCCTTCATCAAGGCCAGAAGCCGGACCTGCTTATTGGGCCTAATGTGGCGCAGCACAGACCACAAACAGCTTGTTAAGTGTGAAAAAGGCCGCTTTATTGAAGACAGGTGCACCTTACAACAAATATCCTTGGCCTGTGCCGTACAAAACTAAACCTCACTAAATAATTTCTTCCTGCCTTACCCCCCACCCCCACCCCTAAAGTTTCCCCATTTGCAACCATTTATAAACCCCCAACTCTGTCTTCCCTGCCGACTCATTAAACGTGTAACGTCTTATCATTTCCTAAAATAACTATCTCCTTCCTGCGTTACTTCCCCTTCCTGCGTGTACCCGTAGTGACATTTTCCAACCAATCAACTTAAACCGTGAACCGATCTACCAACTATTACTAGGGAGAACGCCCCCTCATAAACCATAACCCTGGTACAAAAACCCCGCACCTGCTTCAAGCGACAACCAAACAGTACATGTTTCCTGACCCGGTGCACCTGTTCCCAACAAAACCCTGAACCAAAAAGAAAAAACCCCAATACTCCCAGAAAAAACCCGTGAAATGTGTCTCCTCCCCCCTTCCCTTTAACAACGGGGAGGGAGGGCGATAAAAATGTCCTCACCCTGCCAAAACCCCCGTCCGGCTGCCGTGACACCCCACTGGAATAGTGGCTGGAGACCTAAAATGGCCGCATACCTATCCCCCCAGCCCAAATGTAGCCTAACCAGCCCAAATGTAGCCCAACAAGCCCAATTAGGCTCTGGGCTGCACCACCGGCCCAAAATTCCCCGGGGGTGGCAGGCCTCCCGTTGGTCGGCCGCCTCCCCCAAAGCCCTATTGGGCCTAATGTGGCGCAGCACAGACCAAAAACAGCTTGTTAAGTGTGAAAAAGGCCGCTTTATTGAAGACAGGTGCACCTTACAACAAATATCCTTGGCCTGTGCCGTACAAAACTAAACCTCACTAAATAATTTCTTCCTGCCTTATCCCCCACCCCCACCCCTAAAGTTTCCCCATTTGCAACCATTTATAAACCCCCAACTCTGTCTTCCCTGCCGACTCATTAAACGTGTAACGTCTTATCATTTCCTAAAATAACTATCTCCTTCCTGCGTTACTTCCCCTTCCTGCGTGTACCCGTAGTGACATTTTCCAACCAATCAACTTAAACTGTGAACCGATCTACCAACTATTACTAGGGAGAACGCCACTCAGAAAATTCTGGCCCCCAGACTTTCCTGACCCCCCCGCTAGGGACACCTTCATTTATTCATTTATTTATTTTTTATACGCCCCCTCCAACCTCCTGGATTTGTTTGCGGACTAACTCCAGTCCAGAAGCGTGACCAGTGTTCCCCCCATCTTCCCGATGAATTGAACCGCAGCCTACTTAAGCCCTGCCATTCTGCTCTCCCTGTGCCCCTCGCCACCACGGCCCGTTGCACACCCCCCCCTCCCCCTCCATGGCCTTATCTAGCGCTGCTGGCTGCTCTACCCTCCTCTGGTGCCTTTGTGAAGTGAATGCGGTCCATATTCTGCACTATCTGACCCCTGCTGCCTGACCCCCCAGCAGGTCCGTCTACCTGCCGTTCACCGTGCTACGCCTTACACTGACCCAGGTCATGTCCCCCCCCAGCTGAATAAGCAACCTCGGGACGAATATCACCCTGAATCCTTCTGCGTACGTATGACACAATTCATGCCACCGCCATACCCCCGTACCCTGCCAATGAACAATGACCCACCATGAGACGAAAACCCCCATCCAAACCTTCCCTTTGAAATTCATAACGCTCTGCCCATATGACGAAGGACTGTCCCACGATCCATCTGGAAGAGGCCACCCCAGGAGGCCCTGCTACCGCACCTGAAAAGACACATATATGAGCCCCAGAAATGAGCGCTATGTTACCCCTTCCCTGGAGCCCCGCAGCTGAACTGTATGTTATAACGCAGCCCGACGTCCCATGCACTGCCGCATAAGGTCAACCCACCAAACATACCAGGCATGAGGCCCAACCGGGCGAAGAGACTGTTACTGCTTGTGCGTGCTGCGCTCCCACCCCCGCCCCTCAGGGCCCCGAAACCGGAACTGCCCCCCAAGTGCATCCCAGACCGCCACGTGACCGGCGACCCCCTTCCTCCACCACCCGGCAGAATCTGCCGCAGGACCCACTACAGCCGGCCAGCAGCCCGATATACACAAGCCTGGGGCCCGCCTCCCCTTTCACGCGCCCAACCATCGTTACGTAACTGCCCCATTGTCCCGTCGAAGTCCCTCAACTCCCACATAGTTTGCCCATGCAGGTTATGCCCGACAGCCTACCCGCCATAGATACCGTAGGCCAACCGTCGCCCCTCATGGACAACCTAAGCTACCCCACCTGCTCCTCCCTTTCCCCTGCCCTGCTCGTCACCTTGGGCCCCCCTCATGAAGTCCCCGCCAACCTGCTCAGATGGCCTCTGTGTGGCCGCGGCCATTGACCCCAACCCCAACCGCGTAACCCTTTGCCTCCGACGTATCACATCCCCGCAGGGACTGGCACCCTGCCCTTTTCCACTCCCGTGACTAGCATATGCAAACTTCACCACCTAGAGAGAGACCAAGCGTCCACTGTGTACGAGCTCACTCCCGGCCCATGCCTGGCCTGGAACCGGATACCATGGTCCACCCTCGCCGCACAACCTCCCGCGGCCTCCGCGCCCGGGCCTCCCAAGTTGATGGTCTGTGTGCCCCCAGTATTACTGCCATGGTGTCCATCACTGGCCACCCTACAGCTAAAATTGTGGCGCCCAACCGAAACCGTACTACCCTACACCACCCCCACTGACCTCCCCCAGCGTGGCCCGCGACCCATCGAGTCCCCTCAGCATGTGCAGTTGCTTGTCTCTCCGCAAGCGGGCTTGTATCGCCCCCACCACCAAATCCCTACCAGTAAAGTGGCAGAACTGCACTAGAACCTTGTGTCAATTCTGCTGCCAAGTGCGCCCCAGGTGACCCGTGGGCTCTAAAAACTTGCCAGTTGCTACCGACAGTCCACAGAACCGGGCTGGCCCCCGCTGTGATGTAGTCTCTGAAGACGGAACCACCCCCTGAATGCCCTCCTTGCCCGGGGAAGAGTGGGCCCACCCTGTAATGCCCGCGACGGCCTGTGGTGCCCCCTTTAGTGTATATATGAGCAGTTAACCAAAGGGCACCCCCAAAACGGGTCCCCCATGCACCCTTCCCGGTGTTCCGGGTTCCCCGCTGCTCGCCCCACATCCCCACCGAAACGCAACTTACCAAAGCCCACCGGGGCCCCTCCCCTTCCTGTGGCGTGCCATCGCTCCTCGTGTACCCCGGTGCCTTACCTGGCTCCAAGGTCGGCGTCCTGCTGAAGCGCGCCGCCTAACCAGTAGTGAAAGCGGGGGAGGCCGGCATTCCATCCGCCACTGAACGCCATCTGTCCTGCCTTCTGCAAAATTAGACATCACATTAGTGACCCCCCCCTTTTCTGCACCACAGCAATGGGCCGTCCTCCGTGGACTCCAGCCCCATGCTCCCAGCGCAATGGGCCGTCCCCCGTGGACTCCAGGCCATGCTCCCAGTGCAATGGGCCGTCCACCGTGGACTCCAGCCCATGATCCTACAGCAATGGGCCACCCTTCGTGGGTTCCAGCCCGTGATCCCCCCCGCCATGGGCCGTCCTCGGCGGACTCCAGCCCGGGATCCCCTAGTTTACCATAACATATTCTGGCTCAGGGAAGGGCATTGCCATCAGTTTTGATACTATGTGCAGCCATGCAAAGCGGATCAATCCCCCTACTACTCCACACTCCTGCAGCAGTACCGCAAGCCCCTCCGTTGTATCCTGCTGTTGTTCTGGACCCCCCGTGCCCCCAGAGGCCGCAGCGACCCACCGGGCCATAGTCCGTCCAGTAGGTCCCTCGCTGGGGCAGGCCGCCCGCACGAGACAGAGCCTGCCCATCCGCTCGGTGGGTGGAGCCGCATGTAACTCACCCGAGTGCCTGCTGCCCCTGCAAAGGAAACGAGGAGTCCGACATGCCGGGGTTATTCTCCCTGTCTGGCCCTGTCCCCCTTGGCTACCCTCGCCAGGGCCCTGTGAATACATTTATACAAGTAAACCCCTTTTACGAGCATCAACCACCTTGTTTGTGAATCCAAATGATGGGTTTGGGCTTCGGGAAAACTAGTTGTGCCTATATATGCATGCCATACGTACACAGCCACACACCCCGAAAAACTTGGCCAACTGTCCCCCACCGAGGGAGATGTCGGCCTCGTGCCCCAGCGCATTCTCAATATCGGCATGTATACTGAAATAACTGAAAATCGTCATGTTAGGAAAGCAAACACCCGTGTTCTACATAATATTTTTATTTTACAATGTGCATACTTCCTAGATATCATCCTAAAATGAGCACATCGTGTCAAAATTCTCAAAATAGAAATCACTGTCCTTAAATGGAACACAAGAAATGAAAAATAACTGCGCTATACACCACCTATGTACAAACATATAGACGATGCAATTGTTCTTATACATCTTTCCCCAGACTATATAACCCAAGCCCAGGCCAGTTAAGTTATCGAGTGTTTTAAATTCTTTCTGGCGACGTAAGGATATTTCAATCTCTTGGTTCTGCTATAAACCTATGCCCCATTCTAATATCAGATGGGACTGTGACGCCTCTCTGAGCACTTGAAAGCAGGCCAGAGCAGAATTCCTATGGAGCATACACTACTACAGCACAGCGCACGCTGAATATAAATACAAGACTCTACTACGTTCGACAGAAGCTACGAATAAAATGAACATCCGCACCAAACGGCACCTTTCAAAACAGCAAAAGAAAGAGGCGAAGGACGTAAACCGGAACACAACGTCAGACGTCTGAACGCCCAGTGGAGACATCTGTGACTAACCTACAAACACGGGCTCGAGTTGGTTCGAGCCACAACAAACCCGAGTCGATTCCAGCCTGAACAGTAGCAGGGACACCTGCTGTACCAAGTATGTAGTTAAAAAAAGTCAGCATGTAGCATGTCCAATAGGGCCCCTGGGGGAGGCGGCCGACCAGAGCGCCCGGCGCCGTCCTGAATTCCCACCTAGTTCCCTCGCGAAATCCAAGTTCCACGTCACCAGGCGCCTTCCACCACCCACGCCACGAAGCCGTCAATCTGTCTACCCTACATGAACCTCCCGCACTCCCAGCACCAGCCCAAAATTAACAAACCAAACTTTGCGCAAAACCACGATCAACTAAAATGTAGCTTTCCTTAGCAGGCGACCACCCCACAGTTCGCCCCAACTATCTTCAAAGTTGCGGTAGGACGTCCGTAACCATGCACTCAGAAGTAACAGCCGACACGCAAACTGGCACCGCAAGCAAAATGCTAACATTTCCAAAGACGTGAACAAATCAATCTACAATTTAAGCCTTTCATTCTCCCGCCAAAATTCTTCCTCACCCCATTCCAATTTACACACCAACAGCAGGAACAAAAGCTGAAACTCACGAGGCAGAAACAGGGGATCCAGCGGGACCCACCTCCACGGTGCAGAGAAGACTCACGACGCCACAGTCTACCGATATCTCGTACGAACCTCTGCGACACGCTGCAGCTTTCCGACCACCAATTACAATCTCACAAACAGCGCCCCACTCTCCGCAAAGCGCCCCAACGTCTCGTCAGGGGGAGCAAGCGCCACATCAAATCCATCCACAATTCCTCCTTTTACCTCCCAGCAACCACGCAACGCATTTGCCATCCCCTCAAAAATGTCCTCACCCTGCCAAAACCCCCGTCCGGCTGCCGTGACACCCCACTGGAATAGTGGCTGGAGACCTAAAATGGCCGCATACCTATCCCCCCAGCCCAAATGTAGCCTAACCAGCCCAAATGTAGCCCAACAAGCCCAATTAGGCTCTGGGCTGCACCACCGGCCCAAAATTCCCCGGGGGTGGCAGGCCTCCCGTTGGTCGGCCGCCTCCCCCAAAGCCCTATTAGGAAATGTTACAACAATGGCAGCAGGCTAATTTATTTATTGTGAAAAAAAATGTGTGAAAGCCAAGAGGCTTTCAGGGTTGGATCGTATGTAATTAGCCACTTTTATCGGCTAATTTGCAGAACGGTTACATTTTAATCTGTTAGGGCATGGCTGGGGCATCACATTTCGGTACCAATTCACACAAAATTGAGATATCAAATTTGTCATTGAGCATGAATTCCTCTAAGCACTAAGGATGGAGCGCGTGGACTTTCTAGAAAGAGTTTTTATCACAAGCCTTTTGAACCACAGATTTTATTTAAAAAACAGAGAAAAGAAAAATACTTTTTTTTCATAATGTGCCCGTCCTCCATTAAAGAGAGACATTTGCTCTGAAATCTGTACAGCTAGTGGTTTTGCGTGAGTGTGACGATTCTTGCCACTACGGGTATCCTATGGTGTTTCCCTGTCTTGTTCCTGTTTACTTACGTGATTTTAAATTAACTTTGTGAAATGCAATAATATATTTATGAACATTATTCTTTGTGGAGTGACTAGATTTTTCTATCTGGTTGCCTAAACGATTATACTTTTAAAATTATTTTTAGATGGAATGGTGATGTAATTTACAATGTCATACCTCTTTTGGGAAATAAAGAAAGAAATAGGAGTTGTAGATTTATTAAAAGATAAGTTATAGAACTTAAAAAAAACAGTTTCATGGCTAAACAGACGCCTCCTCGTTTTGAGCCGGAGCCATGTTGAAAATATTCACCTTACCGAAATGGTAGCAATGCACTACGTGTTCCCCAATGAACAATACTTTAAAATGTGATATATTCATTATCTCGCACCTCAAAGGTGTATGTCATTATGGACAAAAGTAGACCAGCCATTGAGAGGAATGGAATGGAAAGACCATGCATGCAGCCTTGTTTACATTTTGTGACTTGCTGCAGAGGTTTTATGGGAAATACCAGGTTAACAATATAGAGTAACATGAGAAAAGGTTAATCAGACGTCCAACATATGGTTGCCCTGATTTCTTTCCTGTGACAAGAGAAAGTAAAGTATAGTGCCCCCCCAGGGAAGCGTTTGGGGTTCCTCATAGTGGTGTGATGTGTGTGACGTCAATGAACCTCAGTAACCTAAAGGTGAAAGGTCTTGTTGCAATATCAGAGGTGGGAATGACTAGAGGCAGCAGGTGACAAGTGGTGGACAAGATTATATGAAGTGTGCAGATGTCTGGAAATGGAACCACCAGCCACAATGCATTAGTTGGTAACCAGCATCTCTCGCAGGCAGGGAAGGAATTAGCCATGAGACACGACTGTATTGCAACTTGTGCAGGGAAGTTACTTTGTGTAGATGTTTAAATTGTGTTATCAAGGTTTGACTCTAATTAAAGATGTCCTGTATTATTCAGAAATGTGTTTACATGTAAACTACATATTGGTGAACTACATATGAATAGTTAAACTGGTGGTCACAACCATCATTTTGCACCAAGAACCCAAGGTGGCTTGCCTGCCGCCTCCTTATGTTGGGACCTCAGGCTTAAAAGGCATGCCTAGGTGAGAAGAACCCATGCAAAGCTTGTTCAGGCCTCGCGCTGCCCGAAGCCAAACGCACTTAACCTCTCATTTGCCCACATCATGGCCCTGTAAGTTTGAGCCTTATTTAATTTTGATGTCTGAAATCTAAGAACTACTGCTAATACTTGATGATTTTTACCTTGTAATGTGTTTTCTAAAATCTAGGATGCTGCAACATTCTGCTGATTTAATATTGAGCCCACCCCCCACCACGAGGAGCAAACAAAGCAGCTTTCCTCAAACCAAATACGAGGTTGCATAAATCGATGCACCCAAAAATGCATGTGAATCTCAGAAACAGAACATTCCAATTTGTACCCTACTGAACGCTCATGCCGGAGCATCCAATGCGACGTATATCCATGGTCCACTTATCTTATGCAAATTTACATTGTCTTTTGCTTATTGAAACATAGCTGAGAACGACCTGTGCTAATAATGAGCAGGTTTAAAAAGGAGGGATACAAATTTATTTTGGCATGACTTAAAAAAATTCATGTATCCCCAATCTACATATTGCCTGAGTATGGTTCACCCACAGCTGGTCTCAATTGCCTTTTAATTAAACTTAGTTGGACTATCCAAGCCCCATCCACAATGTCCCTGGTAGCAACAGAGAGATCTCAGGATGAACAGTATGCATGATATGTGTGCCATGGACAGAGACCCCTGAGCATGCAAAGAGCGACTGCGCCCATGCACATTCCGTGCAAAATGCTCTGGCTCCAGATTTGACTTGCAGCTAGCGTTAATTGCCGCAAGCAACAAGGGGCTATAATACAGCCACACTATGCAAAAAACTCTCCTTTCCATGATATATCCCATAACTCACCAGTGAGGTCATAATCGTTTGAAAAATATAACCCTATTCACTTATAATATTATTTCCTCCAGGGCATTGTTAAACCTGCTATTACTTCATGGGTCTAAATGAAACCGTTTAGGATCACAATCCATACATTTTGTGATTGAAATGTGTCAATTTACAGAGTAGTTCTGCTCATATGTATGACAATTTTAGTATCAATGGCTAAAAACTAAATACATTGGTATAAAAATGAGGCTATTTCACAGAATAATAACAAACATGCTAATAATTAAGTATTCAGTATAATTATCATTAGTCTTGCTACAAACGAATAGTTCTGGAATTGTGTGACTCCTTGCAAAATGCGCAAAGTCCTTTCATTCCATCATTTGTTACAAAGTTACTAACTTTTGAAAATGCAGAACCGTTCTGGTTTCTAGTAACTTTCACAAGTTACTTAGATAAACCTGGTCTTTTTGTATTTCTCCCAAAAAAATGTATTTAATAAAAAAGAGTGGTTACTCAATGCTTGTTGTAAACTTAAACAACCCAACGATATATATGAGAATAAGTTATGATCACCCATTCATCAGAACAGGAGATGCAAGCCTACTAACTCTGACTTCTTTAGAAAAGTAGGTGTTAGCATCAGCTGCTACAAAAAGCTGTCACATACAAAAAACATGTTGAGAGTGCTAATTCAGCCATACCTAGACCTGATCTGGAAATGTGCCAAGAATCCACATCATCAGAAGATGCTGTAGTAGGTAGAAAGGGTATGACCAACTCAGCAGATACAGAGCACAGTTTCTGTTCTTACTAAGTAGTGTATTCACTTCAGAGGAGGAAATGTTTTGATAAGGCTTGACTTTCTTTGCAATACAAAATAGTTGGCCACTGACTGCTCGGGAGTTCTCCCATGCAATGCGCAATATTTCTTATATTTAATTCAACAAAGATGTTTGATGACATGCTAAAGCAGGTCCTCACTACTCAAAGCATGTGGACATGTGTGTGAAAATCTAAAATGTTGGAAGATTAGGAGGGATTGACCCTTTGCAACAAACCCATGACTTATAAAAAGTGCTGTCACCTCCAAAGAGTTGTCTGCATAAGAAAATCAATCTTAGTCTTGAAGAAAATCAGGCATAGTGTCGGTGAAAGTGTATAAGTTCTATGGGACGAACGTTCTGTGACATTATTAATTCTTGATCTTGTAATATTTTTAACTGAATTATATATTTTTATTTTTTAGATACATTGCACTGGAGCTTCCTCAGAGTCCAGCGTTATCAGACAGTTGAAGGACAGATTTGAAAAGGTAATCATCAAATAAACTTGTTTTAGATTCAAATAACTTCCCCTAAACAATATTTCTAAAGTTAATACATTGCATGCTTTTTTTTGCAGATCAAAGATCGGGGACAACTGCAAAGAAGGAAGTACAAGGCCATCAGTGAACTCACAGTTCTGATTGGCTGGCTCAACACATTCTTAAGTCAGTAGGGATAAAAGCAAATGAGCCTCCCAGCTCCAATAAGATCATTGCAGTACAGGCAGTACCAGGCACAGACTACTGAAGGTTAATTTATATAGTACTGCAAATCGTTTAGTGGAATATATTATGTAAGTATGTGTGTGTGTGTGTGTGTGTGTGTGTGTGTGTGTGTGTGGCATTATATGCATATGTATGGATATGTATGCACACGTAGATGTGTGAAAAAGAGAGAGATTGGTGAGAAAGAGAATAGAACGTGGACATAAGAACAATAAGAAATGAACGAAAGGAAGAGAAAGATGTGTCAACAGATGAGAAGGAACTTGGGAAACACGATTACCCAGGCGACTAACATACCACGGGCAATGAAAGAAAACATGGAGAAAGAATAGGTAACTGTTCCTTGGAGTAAAACCTGCATACCAGCGTGAAGACAGTCCATGTTTTGAATATATTGAATCCTTCACCTTTCACTGATCCTGTCGATTAGTGCAGCTATTGCTGCTTTGTTAGATGTGGGTTTATCATCCGGTGGACAACCTGACCGCTGAAACTGAGCTGAGGATGTCAGTTCATGACACACTGGATGCTGGACGGCTTTCAGTCATGAGTGGAGGGTCACTTCCGGCTTGGGTGAGCAGTAACTGTGCAGCTTATGAGGGAGGTTTGCCTTCGCCTTGTGACAAACCAAGAACCCATCCAGTCTCATCTCTGATTGAACTTACACTGCACGAATGTGGGGAGAGTCTTCCTCTGTTAAAAATGTTCGGGTCTAGCCAAGACATTTAAAAATGGCGTATCTGCCATGGTATCAAAAGGCAATATGCCTGTAGTATGTTTACATTGAAGCAATGAGCACGTGAATTATGTTTATGTTTGTTGAATTTCCTGAAACCTCAAATGCACATTATTTATTTTATTCAGATATGTTAAGTGTCCGCTTTTCTTCATGATTTTTTTAGTACCAGCACTTGTCATTACCTGTTTTTAGCCAGGTTTAACAGAACATGCCAGCGTTTCACATATTTATTTTCTTGTATACAAAATGCTGTGCATGTGTCATATTTATCATGGTTGTTTTACAATTGTTATTGGTAACTGTGTCAATATATAATTATTAATTAAAAGGAACAATATTAAGTACTTAAATGGAATTACTTGTTAACATTGGAATACGAATAAATACCATGTACTTTAACTTTGTCTGAGTTTCTATTTTTATCAGTAATGAAAACTTTTGATCACTTATCAAAGCAGAAGAGTGGCAGATTGGTTTTAAAAATCAATTCGGGGAAAATTGGTTTGGGAATCCCATATCACATTGGTTAGTGTCAGTCAGCACCTGTGACCAAGGCAAGAGCTAATACTAATAAGCAAACATTTCCATTACAATTTCCTGTAACAAGTACATGCTGTGCAGTACCTACCATCAGGTGATCCCATCTGAACTTTACTAAGAACGTCAAATGTGCCACAGGTGACTTTTAATGACGCTGAGGGTGGGGTGAGGGCTGGCGGCGAGGGTAGGCATTGAAAAAATCTCTAAGCAAAGAACTGTTAATACAAAAATGTAGTGCCCCGTTAAGCATAATACAGCTTTTATCACACATACTTGGTGAAATGACCAACACTGTTGTTGAACCCTAATGTTGACTTTACACCATGGGACAATGCTTTTTTCAGCATCCTTCTCTATGTTTATAACGTATTGCTGGCATTTTTCTGGTGTTACAAACAATGAAGCTACAGCTATCTATGTCAGAGTAAGTTGTGGGAGGGGCCATTGTGGAAGCATACACTGATGGGGTGGCAGTTAATGTTGACCCCCGGTTTTCATTTTAGCAGACGGGTGTTAGTAGCATGAAATATGCGGTGTGTGACGGTGCCCAGAAGTAACCCTGTCCATTTCTTCCTGAGTCATCATGAGGCACATAAACAATGCATGAGGGCAGTGTCAGTTGCGACCTGACATACAGCTGATTTCTCTAGCTGCTAGTTGTAGGAAGGTGGTGCATTATGTGGTAATGCTGGTTAGGCTTCACCATGCAATACTGTCACAAACCCCAAAGATGGTCCTTGGATTCACACTAATAAATCCTCAGCTCAGTCCTGGTAGTGTGAAAAAGAGCATTCAGGCTTTACTAGAGGAACATGTGTTAACCATTTCAGAGTACCATTATGGACGATAATTGACATGACTCAAGAGAAATGTGACACCATTTTATAAAAATAGAGTGTATTTTTATGTTAACTTAGATACCAAAATGAACGGAATACCATACATATAGCTGGAACCATAGATTTTGAAGGAATTGTGCTCCCTGCAACGCCAAATCTGCCCTAGTCCAGGAGAGTCTCAGGGTGCTTCAGGCTTCCAAAGTGTCTCCTCTGTCTGGGGGAATGGAGAGATAGCCTAGGATAAGTCTCGATCAGGCACTTCCAGGAGCCTTGCCAAAGGTACAGGGTATCCATATTTTGGGTATGGAAACAAGTAGTCAATGGGCTGCTAGTCCCTACAGCTAGTCTGCCCCTGAGATGATCACCTCCGGGGCTGTTCGTCGCCTTTTCTACCCAGAACCCTCTATTCTGCCACTTCTAAAAATGACAGAGCCCTTCTTCCAGTGTACAGACTGGGCTGCTCAGCCTTCTGGGGGTGTAAACCTCAGTGACTGTCAAATTTCCCTCCTGCCCGGGTACAAATGCCCTGGAGTTCAGGGAAGAGATGTTTCCTCCTCTGGAAGGCAGCCCTGATGCATATCAGAGGTGGTGCAGCCTTTGAAGCTCACCGCCTTGATGTGCCATTTCACTAGCCTACCTGGGAGAGAGGAGGTGTGACCTTCTTCCCTTCCAGGCCTGTGTTTCTGGCTCCTGGGAGTGGCCCCACTAACTGGCAAGAGGTTAGAATCCTGTGTTGGTGGCAGCAAGCGCAAGAACCGTGGCTTGCCAGCCAGAGCACAGAGAAACTGGGGCAACCAGGTGGGCAACCCCTAAGGTAGCCACCTGGGTGCATTCCACATCGCCCTTGAGATGAGATTCATGTCATGGTTGAAAAGGCACGTTGTTTGATACCAAACATGACATATTTAGGTGGCACCAAAATGGAGCTGCCAACCTCAGGTTTGCTCGGGTGCCAGCCCATGTTATCCTATGGACCGTCTATCATTTATAGTGTCCTTTAATGGTAAAGGGGACTACAGGGTCATAAAAGCTTGCACTTACATGCTAACACTTTTGAAATAATGCACCCTGCGTCCTGGGCTTTAGCAGGCCTTCCTTAGGGATTGACTGCCATAATCAGAGATAGTGCATTGACTTTGCCACACATGGTGAGGGTAAAGTAGAGTTCGAACAGTTTGCACTGCTCCTGCAGTCTGCAATGACAGGCCTGTTGACAGTAGTTTATTTAGTCACTCAGAGTGGTACAAACAGTGCTGCAAGCCCTGGGCACCCCTCTTCACCACCCATACCCTTGGTACCACTAGTATCATATACCAGGCACTTATAAGGGGTCCAGGTAAAGTCCTTGTCAATTGGGATTGCCAAATCACACACAACAGTTTTAGAGAGAGAGTACTGGCACTGGGGTCTGGGTAGCAGACTTCACTGCACTGTCGGAGTCATAACCTTCAGCATTGGAGCAAAATGTGGGAGGTGACCATTCTAAAAGGGCACTTTCTTACACTAGGTCTTAACTATGCATGAAGTTTGCTCACTCTACTTACACAAAAGTACATCACTAGCGACTCATCAGCAGCCAGGAACATATTCCTCACACACAAGCACAACTTTATCATCCACCTGGTGATGCCAGCACCTATCACAATGTGTCATCAGCATGCACTTAAAAGTGTTTGTCCGAAGAAGTCTTTCAGTCTGAAGGAATACAAGGAAATTAAAAAACAAGAGAAAAAATGTACATGTGTTTGAAGATATTTTGCTTATTGCCTTGCATTTAATGTATTTGCAATTCACTGCTTAACATGTGCTGGGGATCTGTCAAATGATGCACTTAAAAGTGCACAAGCAGCTTCATGTGGGACCATCATTCGCACACCAATGTCTGACTGGTACAGCTCAGAGCAGTTTACATCTCACTCCAAGCAGCCCTTTGATGCAGATTAGAAACAGTCCAATATTTCACTCCCTTTTCTCTCTTATAAGAAAAGGCTTCACCACGGGTAAACATTGACAGTTTGCCCACTTGACAACTGTAGAGCCAACACTACTTGCAGCACCATGTGCTAGCCAGAGGTGTCTTCTATTCAGTAACCCCAGAAGATTAAACTGTGCCTCACAGCACCACTTACAAATGACATCAATTGAAAGCATGCAGTCTGCTTGTACCTGTCACGATTACCCTTCTTCCAG
Source organism: Triturus cristatus (assembly GCF_964204655.1). Taxonomy (NCBI): domain Eukaryota; kingdom Metazoa; phylum Chordata; class Amphibia; order Caudata; family Salamandridae; genus Triturus; species Triturus cristatus. The sequence continues at coordinate 817,033,092 of NC_140585.1, read as the reverse complement.
GAGTTTCCTCCATTACTTGGGGTATTGGCTCTCTCCCATTTCTCGGTGCTTCGGCACCCTCTCACATCCCTTGTCTTCACATTCTACTCATCGTGACCTCTCCCTAAGGAGGTGGCAACCTCCATTTCCCTTGTTAGCACTGGCGGCATCATCAACGTGGATCCCTTCATCCCCGCAGGCTTGCGTATCTCTCCACTAACTGCAACCGCCTGGCCTAAACAGCACACAGGATTTTCGTTTTTGAGCCATGGCCTTCGCGCCCTGAGCACCTATACGGCATACAGGCTCCTGGCTTTAACAGGTCTCAGGTATCACTTGTTTTGTCCTGAAGATGACACCAGAACTGTGCAAAAGGGATCGAAACATCGTCGACTCCTCATCTCAGACACAAACGTATACCCCTTATTATGATGTACTTGAGTGTTGTATTGTATTCAAATGCCTGAGTTCCTTTTCCTTTTAAATGCTGCACATGTTCCCACTTTTATGTTGTTTTTTTAATTGCTTACATTAAACGATCTTCTCCAGTTGGACAGTTACATATAGACATCATTGTATCTCTATCTAAATCTTTTTTACAAATTATTTCATTGATAGGGAACATTGTTCCTGTAAAATACTCTGCACTTAAGGTCACTAACCATAAATTGAGCTCCATTGTTCTTGTAAAATATATACCTGTTAAGCACCCTGATGCCCAACTGCGAATAAATCTTTACCCACCCTTCTCATCGGGCTCACGGGGCTCCTCCGGCCTGGCTGCGGATGCCAATGTCACTAGATGACAGATTTAAGGGTGCACAAATGGCAGTTTGAATCTGCAGGACAGAGGAGCTTTCCCCTTTGTGTCACCCCAAATGTAGCCTATGTATTCCCCAGAGACCTTCTGCATATCCACGCTCTTCAGTAACTGTCGTCTTGGACTGGGTGCTGACTTCGGATGGGTATGCCCTGTTTGCAAATATATTATGGTTTAAAAAGCACCTGCTGCTACATTCCTTGCCTCCAGCAATTTTCAGCCAACAATTAAAATGTCAGTCAAGATAACTATGGTGAATAATGTTCTTGCTGGACAGAGATAGGAGTTGTATCTAGTGGACGTTTTGACTCATAGTAAGGTAAATATACTGCTTACCAGTATGGATGACTTGTTACTTCTCAAGTCAAGTAAAAAAAAAGCTTTATTCGAGAATTTCTCATAAAAGCAATACACATAATAATTATTAAAATCATACGACATAAATATACAAACCATCATTTTAGAAAAGTAAGTATAAATACAATAAAATAACACAGTGCCAATATTACATTCGTCTGGACGATTAGTTCCTAGGCAATTGTTCTCTGCCTAATGGACCATGCCCACCCCAGGAATTTAGCAGTTGCAACAGACAATTGGAGGCAGGAACTAGTAGAGATAATTCTCATAGCTACAGAACCATTAGGGACGCTTAAATTTCTACAAGCCGGTGCTAGCCAAATACGCCGAGGGGCTGTGTAGGCCTTGCAGGAAAACAAGAAGTGCCCAATGGACTCTTTTGTAGTTCCACAGGCAGGACAGGTAATATTAGTGGACCCCCTCCACCTCCCAGTTAAAGACCTTAACCTCTTCTGTGCCCATGACGAGATAGTCTCGTCATGGAGCACGGTCGCGCTGTGCCCATGACGAGACTATCTCGTCATGAACCCCACCCACTAATTTAAAGCCCGGCACAGGAAGGGGAAAGGGCGTGGCACAGAAGGGGTTAAGGGGAGGGCACCTATCCTCAGTTGGAAGAAAAGTTTCCTATCCCTTGGGTTAGTTATGATATCCCAAAATAATTCTAGTCTAGGGGGGGACTTAACCTCCAAAAAGCGACCAGACATAGAGCCTGCGTCAGATTTTCTCCATGCCTGCTCGAACACAAAGGCCCAATACAGCTCCTTAATTGTTTGCTTGCTTGGGAAGGCGACTTCTTGTGGAGTGTCCCATAACGTCTTCAACCCAAGCATACATAACAATGCTCTAAGTTTGGTCAGCCATTGGATTTTATGAAAAATGTCGGCCTTAATCACAGCCGCAAATCCTTCAGCATAATGCTTAAGTTCTGGTGTAGTCCAGAGCCACCTCCAATACAAGATCGGGCGTAGCCTTGCCAAATCCCCTACTGCCTTCCTTCCCAAATCATATCTGAGTGGGATCAGGGGTGTACTTTTAGGGAGACCAGTTAATGACCTGAGAAACTTATTCTCAGACATCTGCATCGAATTAAGATGGCCAAATCCCCACAATTCTGCACCATACAGTGCAGATCCCAGAGTTTTTGCTTCGTACACCTTCAGAGCTGGTGCAATGGGTTTCGACTGTGATTTCCTGTGCTCAAGCCCAAGGATTCCAGACACTTGTCTATGCTTTAAAGCTGCCAGTTCAATATGCTGAGCCCATCTTAAATCGTCAGTTATGTAAATGCCCAGGTAAGTAAAGGCTCTGACTACATCCAGGGGACGTTCACTCAAATACAGCCTGGGTCTGACACTACGGTGCGGGTTAAAAAACATGAGTTTGGTCTTTGCCACGTTGACTTCCAGACCATAATTCCTACAAAAATCGTCACAGATACAGAGAGCACTTTGCAGGCCACTAGGGGTCTTGGACATGATCAACGTATCGTCGGCGAACATCAAGATCGGTATCTTGATGCCCGCCAATGAGGGTGCATCCACATTCTCAGCTAACATTCTGGCCACTACCCCATTAATAAACAGAGAAAAGAGCAGTGGCGCCATCGCACAACCCTGTCGCATGCCCCGTTCTACCGGAAAATCATCAGTAGTCTCGCCCTGCGTACCCCACTGGATCCTAGCGAAATTTGCCTCATGTAGCCGCATGATCATAGTCAACAGGTCGTCGGGCAGACCCAGGCTTCTTATTTCAAACCACAACTTGGACCTAGGCACCAGGTCAAAGGCGGCCCGTAAATCTACAAAAGCAGCGTACAAGCTGCCGCCACCCAGTGTCACAGTTCGCCACTGAACCAGAGTGAATCGGAACACCTGGTCCATCGCACTAGCAGCCCTCCGGAACCCTGCTTGGTAGGGTGATAATGCATTGTGCTCATCTACCCAATTCATGAGTCTGTTTACAACCATCCTCCCCACAACCTTTTGAATGGTCGCTATCAGACTAATAGGCCGATAGTTCCCAGGCGACCCCCTATCGCCCTTCTTAAATATGGGAATGATGATTGCACCCCTCCAACTCATCGGTACTGGTGCTCCTTGAGCAACTGCGTTAGCTAGGAGAAGGATGTATCTACCCCATCTTTCCTTGTCATATGTAAAGAGATCAGCCGGAACCCCATCCATCCCAGGGGCTCTACCCGACGATACAGCACTTAGAGCCAACAAAACCTCTTTGAGGCTAAAAAAAGGCTCATTCGGGTAGACAGCCTTAAACCCTTCCATCTCCCTGCCAGGATTAGGTTCAGCATATTGGGGCTTAAAATATTTAACCCACTCCTCCTCCTGAACATTGTTATCAGGGCAATCGGGCACTCCACCGCTCCCCCATCTGACAATACTCCAGAAAAGCCTGGAGTCCTTGGAACCACAGGCTTCCAACAACTCGCTCCAGTGCCTCTCGTCCCACTCCTTTTTAGCTGCGACTATGCAATTTTCATAGTTATTTCTAGCGCCACGAATTACCACCAAATCCCTAGACTTAATAGCACTGCCCAGGGCCAACCTTGCCATCCTGCACTGTGCATTATACCACTTCGCAGTCTTCTTAGGGGCCCTGTTGTTATTAATCCTACCTACCTTCTGGAAGTGTGACTTGATAGTTAAAAAGAGTAAATCATGAATTATTGTCGCTTCCTGCGACCCCTGGGTAGCAGTGGCAACCTGCTCCAAGGCCTCAATTGCTCTATCCACCTCCATATTTATACTAGCCATAGAATCTTGGTTAGCCAATACACGGGGCCATTTTAACCGACGTGTGTTATTGGAAGAGACTGGTAGAGGGAGACCTTCCCATTCTGTTCGTATATTCCCTCTAGGCAAGGGCCACTATCTATGACAAATACACAGAGGATTGTGATCACTTTCCAACCGGTGTATAACCTCCATGTCATTAACCTGATTCCATATTTCCAAGTTGCACATAACATAGTCTATTCTGCTCCTGCTCCGATTATTATCAAAGGTGCAAGCCCCCATCCTATCGCTCTTGGTTCTCCCATTCAGCGCACGGAGGCCTCTCTCTAGACAGATAGCATTTATGCAAATGATATCATCGGACCATCGTTTTATCGGTTCTAGATCAAGTGGAGGGACACCCCAATGCCTATCTTCTTCTGTCCCTCTACAGTCATCACCTATATCTAGTGGTTCGAATGTACGGTTAAAATCACCAGCAATTATTATATTGCTAACCAGGGAATGGGTCTCTAAGAGAGCCACCAAGGAAGCTAAAACTTCTGACTTCCCACCCTTGATGCCCCTAACGTATACATTGTATAGGTTAAGGCACCCCAACGATCCCAAATCTAGGTTTATTAGTTGGATATCCCTGCTCCCTGTCTCAATAACTCTAATGTTAAGACACAGGTTTTGCCGGACCCAGATCGTCAAACCTCCCATAGGTCGGCCCTTTTTACTCTTGGTTGCTTGGACATGATAGTTCAAAAAGCCCTGAAGGAACACGGGTTCGCACGCCCATGTCTCTTGGAATAGACAGATATCAAAACCATTGACAAAGTCAACCCACTCTTGCGACTCCTGTTTGTGACGCAAGCCCGCTATGTTCCATGACATTAAACTTCCAGCCTCAACCCCGCCTTTGTTAAGATCATTCCTGCCTGAAACAGACAAGAGCGATGGCACATTAGAGGTTGTAATTAAACCTTTTTCGTCTACAACAGGAGTCACACCAACCATCAAGACATTGTCCCTGCAAGTATTGTCATAGGCAATATTGGGCTCACGGTCAGTAAGGGGAGCAGACCAAACTATTTGGTTACTAAAAGATACATAACATTGCGGAATCGCGTGGGTAACACCCCCAATCGGGCGAGCCCACGAGCCCCACAACGGCTGTAATCTTCAATCGCACCCTTCCATATCTGTGAGCACATCGAACCTGTTTACAGTCTCCAAAGGTGTGAAAGGTCTTAAATGCTCCATTCTCCTACTAATGTTTCTATGGGATCTAGGAGGAACAATATTCCACACAAAGGGGTCCGGAACAGGTGCTAAATATTGTGCTTGTGCAGGGTGCCCCATAATATAAGGTACTGAATAGTTTGGGTAAATGGGTGCTTGGCCGCTGACATGAGTTGTAGGGAACACAAGTGATCTGGGATAGAAGTATGTCAAAGCACGAGGTATGATGGAGTTTATTCCATTACCCAAAGGCCAGTTTAATATGTGGTTGACCACACGTGGGTCTCTGAAATTGACCACGACTACATCACCCTCGAGATCTTTACTTCTACCACCCAACCATGGGAGTCGCCGAACATGCACTATTTCACCATTGATGTTATTTGTGACTGGTCTATATATACTAAACCAGTGCATGATTTTGTTTTTTAATTGGGCAAACCCTTCCCTTTTGTTATCTGTCAATGTGGGAACCCCCGTCAAAACGACCACATAGGGCACTGCTTCAGGGGGGAGTTCAACTATTGGACATTTGCTCATTGAAGCCCTTGTATATCTATTCCTCCCCCCCCTCCCGCATTTTTCCTGCAGATACATTATCTATTCCTCTCATAGGATCGTTTGCAGCAATTACAGTTGATTTATTAACCAACATTGGGGGAGGTGGTCTTTGTTGATGGGGTTTTACTAGATTGGAAGATACTGATATAACTTTAGGGTCTGAGCCATTTGGTTGTACAGCCAGATTTATGGGGGACACCGCCGTACTCCCAATAACCCTAGTTGCAACATCCTTACTGTTAATAACGGACTCGATAACCTCAAGACGTTTCTCCACCCTCTTTAGCCCCTCGATGATTGGAGAGACGAAAGACCTAAATAGTTGTTCCATGCTATCTGGTAAAAGGGTGTTGAGTACTGTTTCCAATGGGGAGTTGGCAGGAGTAGCAGTAGGTACAGTGTTGCTTGCTTCCTTATCAATGTGGCTAGATTTAGAGGGGTTAGCCAAAACAGCTACTGGCGCCTGATCTAATCTAATGGTCGGCTTAGAAGGCCTGCCAAAGTCTTTGTGGCTAATCTTGGATTTTTGGTGTTCACCCCCTTTACGTCTTCTTTTACCTGGAGGGGGGCCATGTACCTTCGGCGGGATTGATTTAATCATCTTATGTCGAACAGATTTTCCCCTACTGATAGTTGGATTAGTTAAATTGACAATTAAGGCACTGGTACTAGAGAGGGGAGTCTGACTGCAAGACGGTTCGATGGAAAGTGTAGATATAGAATCGCGTAGCAAAAGGGGGACACTCTCAAGAGACATAGGGTCGTCGATACCACTGGGGCTTACTCCACTAAGAGGGAGGGCGTAAGGAGTGAGATCTTTTGGAGCCAAGTTTTTCAGGCATTCAACCGAGCGACGGCGCTCCGCCCCACGCTCTTCTAGTATTACCTCCCTATCCAGATCGGTGGGAACCCTTGTAAAATAACTATCGAGAGTGCCGTTTAACAACCCCCCCGCCTTTTCTAAAGTAACATTAACTGGACTCTGGGCCATAGCAACAGTACTAGCAGACAAATCAATGCAACATACAAAGGAACGTAGGGGAATAGGCCCGCCCTTTGCCCGGGCTTAGCCCCGGCCTACGCCCCGCACGCGTCCCGCGAGACCACATGTGGGTTAAGTAGGCAAGGGGAGGAGTCGGGAAGAGGAACCAGGTGCAACAGGTGAGTAGTGCACAAAGCACCCTGGTCCTCGCAGTCCCGAGTAAGAAGAGTTCAAGATAAAATCCCCGTGCCTTTAGAAAACAGCGTATTGTCTTCACCAGCCGCCAAACACATCCACGAAGGGAGCCCAGCCGATAGAAGATGCAGAGTCCAAAGCCTACGAGCGGCGCCCGCGAAGCGGGGGCTGCGAGGCGTAAAGTACTTGCCGGGGGAGGAGTCGGGAAGAGGAACCAGGTGCAACAGGTGAATAGTGCACAAAGCACCCTGGTCCTCGCAGTCCCGAGTAAGGAGAGTTCAAGATAAAATCCCCGTGCCTTTACAAAACAGCGTATTGTCTTCACCAGCCGGCAAACACATCCATGAAGGGAGCCCAGCTGATAGAAGATGCAGAGTCCAAAGCTTACGAGCGGCGCCCGCGAAGCGGGGGCTGCGAGGCGTAAAGTACTTGCCGGGGGAGGAGTCGGGAAGAGGAACCAGGTGCAACAGGTGAGTAGTGCACAAAGCACCCTGGTCCTCGCAGTCCCGAGTAAGAAGAGTTCAAGATAAAATCCCCGTGCCTTAAAAAAACAGCGTATTGTTGTCTTCATCAGCCGCCAAACACACCGACGAAGGGAGCCCAGCCGATAGAAGATGCAGAGTCCAAAGCCTACGAGCGGCGCCCGAAACTAGCTAGCCAGCCTCCCCAAAACGCCTAGGCACGCACTTGCACTTGCTGCGGCTGTCTGTTAAAGACGCACTCACGCTCGCACTCTAAAGTCGGAGCAATCACCGGCGGTCTCCTACCACCCCCCAGCGGGGTCTTTTCCAGACTTCACCCTGAAAAGCAACCCAATGAGTGAGATGGCCACGTTCTAGGCGGGCCCCAACAACGTGGAAACGTGCACAGTCGGGCCGGACCGGGATGTGAAGGGAGAGGGATGCGGGGAGGAGCGGTTAGCGGTTTGCGGTCTCGAATTCACCACAGATTTCTCCGCTCACGCTCACGCTCACCCGGGCACCCGCTGACTCTCTCACTCGTCTCAGCGATGTTTCCACATCTCCAGCCTCCCGTTTGCTCGTTTCCGCAGCTCGCTGCTCCCGTTGCTGTCGTTGCTTGCCGCTCCGTTACTTCTACACCTTGTAGTCCTCTGCCTTATGTAACATTTCCTATAAACTGATTTACACACATATAATTAATTGTCTCTGTGTAATGTGTGTGTGATATTAAGTGCTCTGACACTCTACACTGGTATGAGTGGCGCTATAAAACTAATTAAATGCATTTGAGAGAGAGTGGTTATGGAGACTGGAGGGACACTCTTAAAGAGTGGTAGTGAGGGGAATCAGTGGCGGAGGTGGTCATGGGGGGTGCCAACAAACATTGTCGCACTGGGCACCACAAGCGCAAAAGCTGGCCCTGCTGTCGCCACATTGTTAAAGCTGGTTGTGGAAGTCCTCACAAGAAAGATCCATAACACATGGTAGCGTAGATAATAGTATCTTTAGTCAGTACAAAACCTATAAATCCAAGAAGCAAAGCTTAGGTTTTGTCAGAAATGTGTCCTTCCCTAACTGTAAATTATCTGCTACCCTTCACCAATCCACGCTTACTAATATTCTAGCATCATCACATTCTTACTTTCTTTCACTCAACCTTCTACTGCATCACAGGGAAGAGGTGCGGTGCGCCCGCAGGGTGGCTGACTCTGGAACAGAGGGGCTCACAGTTCGATCCCCCGTGCCGGTGCCAGGTTAGCCCAGCACCTTGTGACTCTGGGCAATAGCTCCCTTAATCTTCTCGGCGGCCCCCAGCGCCGGGACACCTCTTAGGAGGTAGCTGTCGGAGTTACTGGCGGCCTCAAAAATAGACATGAAAGGGGGCATACGGGTTGAAGACGTTATTCTGACAGAAGAGTCTCTACAAGTCAGGGTGCGGAGATCAAAAACAGACCCGCTAGGAAAAGGGAGTTGGATCCAGTTAAGGCCTATGGCAGGGGCCACATGTTGCCCAGTGAACCTTACAAGGAATATGTTGCGCATCAGGCCAACTGGGGGGGACAGCAGATTGCTATTACATGACGATGGGTTACCTCTCACCAGATTTCAATTTACTAAAGTGTGCAAGCTAGCGCTGGGAGAACTAGGGTGAGACACGGCACATTATACCTCTCACTCATTCCGCATAGGCGCAGCCACAACAGCAGCAGCATTGGGCCTTCCAGATGAGATTATCAAGAGATTGGGCCGGTGGAAGTCGACATGCTTTGAACGTTATATACGCCCCCAGCTAATATAGATAAATAGACTGTCCCCCCCTGTTTATGACATCTCACGTTGATCATGTCAATCTTCAATTTGCTCTAGGTACACCTTCTCAGAGGTCTCAAATATGCTGGTGTGGCCACTCCTATATACGCAGGGCAGGGCTCATTTTCAAGGATTCTCAAGAAGAGAGAGATCAGAAGGCGAAAAGAATTGACCACCATTGGGTGGGGGTAGGCGGACAACGTTTAAGGGGTGTTTCCAAGGACCTGCTGGGCGCCATGGCTAGAGGCATGCCGATCCCAGATGTTTTGGTAATACACTCAGGGGGCAACGATATGATCCCAGCAGGAAGGAGGGGGGTCAAGGAAACTTTGTTCCTAGTGCTGGCAGAAGTCAAGAACATTTTACCAAAAACTAAGATATTTTGGTCCGAGATCATACCACGACACCGTTGGGCAGAAGGGGCGCCTCCCAAGGCTATAAATAAGTCGGTGAGGCGACTGAATCAGTCGGTAGCAGGAATTCTGAGGGGATCTAGCATACATAACATTAGACACAAATTGATACAACCAGCAAGGCTGGATCTATATGCAGAAGATGGAGTTCACCTTTCTAAGGCAGGTAACGTGTTGTTCTTACAGACGATTTTAGGAGCTATCGAGGAGGTATTAGATTGAGCAGGGGGGAGGGCGAGCCCGCCAGGGAGCGTGTCGCCCTGTGGCGGGGTCCTGGCCAAGAGAAATGACATGGACTCCGTTTGTCGGTGGCTTTTTTAGGACCAGAATGGTCTTGAAGTTTAGCAGGGCTCCGGGCTGGCGAGAGAGGGAGGGCTGACCTGCTGGTGGCTCCGGACTCTCTGGCTCTACCCCAGGAAGCCAGCGGTTGTCACAAGAGGTGGCAGACTATTTACCTGCGGCTCTGTTGACCGGAGGGCGGTCAGCTTAAGGAGAGCCGGTTATCTTGGTTGAGGCCTACTGGCACAGCCCGAAGATCAAACCTAAAAATGTAGAATCTTACAGTCAATTTGAGTGCTGTGGTGTGTTGTGTAAAAATTTATTAAAGATGCTCACGAATAAATAAAGTGGCCAATGAGTACATGGCCGGATCTAAATTAATAAAGTCGCACTGTGAAGACCAAGATGACTCAGGTGTTTTATATGGGGAAGAATGGAGGGAGGTCAAGTGCACTTTGTATGCCAGCTATGAGGGGCGCCACCCCACGTAAGGGGCGTGGCGCCTTTAGTGGCATCCAAAGGGCCGTAGAAAGAGTAGTAATCCCTTCCGGGGGCGCGAGACCCGGAAAGGGAAAGGTACATGCAAAGTGACCGGAAGTGACTAGGGCGAGAGATCGTGGAGTGACCCAGGAAGCAGTTGGTTTATGGCGGTGGGTTTAAAAAGGGAAGGGGCGGGAACTTCGCCCTCTTTGTCCGCGATCCTGCTAAGGGGTCGGAGGTCGCGAAGGAGTTGCCCACCCACCCATCCCTGAAAGTGGTGCGTTAGTTAGGCGGGGTCCTGGCCAAGAGAAATGACATGGACATCGTTTGTCGGTGGCTTTTTTAGGACCAGAATGGTCTTGAAGTTTAGCAGGGCTCCGGGCTGGCGAGAGAGGGAGGGCTGACCTGCTGGTGGCTCCGGACTCTCTGGCTCTACCCCAGGAAGCCAGCGGTTGTCACAAGAGGTGGCAGACTATTTACCTGCGGCTCTGTTGACCGGAGGGCGGTCAGCTTAAGGAGAGCAGGTTATCTTGGTTGAGGCCTACTGGCACAGCCCGATGATCAAACCTAAAAATGTAGAATCTTACAGTCAATTTGAGTGCTGTGGTGTGTTGTGTAAAAATTTATTAAAGATGTTCACGAATAAATAAAGTGGCCAATGAGTACATGGCCGGATCTAAATTAATAAAGTCGCACTGTGAAGACCAAGATGACTCAGGTGTTTTATATGGGGAAGAATGGAGGGAGGTCAAGTGCACTTTGTATGCCAGCTATGTATTTTTGTGACAATTGTAAAGGTTAAGGAAAACTTCACAAATGTGTGTAGTTTACAAGCTTTCATTTTGGAAGGTCCGTCTGAAAATCATGGCTTTTGTGACCGTTTATGTCACATATATACTTTTTAAGCCCAAAGTAATGATTCTGCAGAAAATCTATATTACAAAATATGAAGTAGTGTTTGCCTCTGCAAAGCTCCTGTCCCCAAAAAAGCTCAGCAAAATGGAAACTTGCAAAGAAGTATTCTGCATATATTTTACTGCGTGAATCTATGACGCAAATAGTAACTTAAGGCATGACACACCATGTGTTGTATTGTGCATAGCTGCATTTCTTCATTTGTGGGAAAATATGTGTCAAGTACCAATGATTTTCTTAGGAGCCAGTCGCCGGTACTTGTGAAAGCCAGACATGTCTAAAACCAGGGCTAGCTAGTCTTGACTCCACCTCACGCTTCCTTCTCCACCACCTCAAACTTCCAGTTTCTTTCTCTCACACCAACAGGTTCTTTTTCATCCTGCTTTCTTCTTATGTCTGTGTTTTCCTAGGTTTTTCTCACTCCTTATTTCGTCCTTTTGTACCTTATTCTCTCTTTTACTCTGATTGTAAAAAATAAGTCCAAGTCCCCAAAAATGAGTTCCAGTGCCAACCGCCGGCACAAATTAAGCATGTTTGGCCCATGCCAAACCAACGCTGCTTTTTTTTGGGAGTGTGGTGGTGGCGTGAGTCGACGGTCGTCAGCAGGTCACGTCACCCCTTGGTAGACTAGTAGTAGCTATCGCCCGGCGACTCCGCTACACAAGATTTATTCGAATGATCATGATGAGAGATGCACTGCCTGACCGGTCGCCGCCTAGTACTAGCCGCCGCCGGCGGTAAACAGGTTTGTTACTGAAAAGTTTGCTGGAAGTTGAACCCCAGCTTGCAATGCGCCAAGAGTGATGCTACTGATAATCAGAATTGATAGCTCGCCTCGGTCTATACGAGCTGCGAAGATTACCTGCATCAAACATACGATGGATGGAGCTGTGCCCTTTACGAATGCTAGTAATTATTTCATTTCATACACATCATCCACATATTCATAAGCTGAGGCGCTACAAACGTTATGAATGTGCTGTGCCAGCACCCGTCTGGAGACAGATGAGTGGCACCTGAGTTGCTACCCCTGAAGAGGGCAGTGAACCCTCTCCTGGCAGCATGACATGGAGAAGAAGTCATTGGTCAATGTGCACCGCAGGGGTTTGTGGGGCCCCAGTCTTAATGACTCCCGCTGCGTGTTTGTAAACACTCAATGATAACTTATAAGGCCCCTTGAAGCTCCGGCTGCCGTCCTGTCCCACAGCTACAGGGAAAGGAATCCCAACATGTACCTAAAGCTAAACTGCGTATAGTTAATCTCTTCTGTGATAGCAATGAGAACAATTGGAGTAAAATCTGCTCAAAGAAATAACAGTGGTATACAATATTTCAAGCAGTCTCATCAGCACGTTTTTATTTTTGTCAGTGTGACTGCCTAAGTGGCATGGGCCTGCCCAGGTGTGGCCCCATAGAGACTGAAGCTGTACCTTAAGGAGGCACAATAACGCTGAGACGCTTGTGTGGGTGCCTGAGTTTCCTTTCAGAAGACATGTGGCCCGTTTTAGGGCAGGCATAAGCATATTTGCATACACTATGTCCTCTTCCACCATGCCACAGAAAGTCAAAAAAGTATGTTGTGGTAAGCATTCAGCGTAATTACCAGTAGTACACTGACATATTGACTCCACTCTGCTTTGTTCATTGCTACATGGCAACAAATCAAGCATGACCTGCATACCTTGCTGTAAGTAGGGCGTGTGTGAAATATTGCAATATTTGCTTGTAATTTGGTAAGATTCCATACGTTTGGTGAAAATATGCTTTCATAGCAAAATGTGGCTTGCTGTTTTCTCACATCACTGTTGTTACCCAGGCACGAACCTAGCATATAACAGTCTGTGAAGGTACCAAGGGGCATATTAACAAGGGCTTTCTCTCCGCTTTTTTGGCTTTAATAGCCAAAGAAGCGGAGATAAAAATATCGCCCTATCAACAACAGGGTACTAACATGCAAAATCGCATGTTAGCACCCTTTTTCACTACGCTTCCCATTGCATCTCTAATGAGATGCAAAGTGGGCGTTCCAGAGCAAAATAATAGGAGAAATGTCGCTAAGCGACATTTCTCCTATTATCAAGCTTGACGCTAACCCTGTTAGAGACAAAAAAAGCAGCGCTAACCACGGTTAACGCTGCTTTTTTACATCTGCTAATTTTCAGATTTAGCCATGTAATCCAATGGGAGGTGGATTACATGGCTAAATCCACCATGGGCTAACAACAAGGATATCCCTATCCTTGTAGTTTTATCGCTGCATTACCAGCGATAACCTCCAAAAAAGGCCGCTATCGATGGATTTTTTATCGCCTAGGCGGTTAGCGTTGTTAATAACGCGATAACCAGGCGATATTATCTAGCGATAGCGGGCGTTAAAAAAATTAACGCTAAGCGCCCTTAGCGTTCATTTTCCCTGTTCCTTGTTAATATGCCCCCAACAGAGGACAGGTGTGAGCAGAAAGTATCGTTGGTGAGGCATTTTTTGCCTGAACCAGTCTCCTGCAGTATCTCGTGATACTCTTTCTTTTTTAGGTAAGGTGCGTGCTCAGATAAAAAAAAGTAATGCTAAGTTAAGAGATGTAAAATTTATTAAAATGTTACACATTTTTCTTAAAGTGAAATTGAGAAATTTCACGAATTAAAGTTTTGCTTGGCCTAGCTTTAAAGGCATTGTGCCATAGTGAAGTTTGCAATTAATTTCTAATTGTGTTGCACAGTTAAAGCAGCACAATTCCCGTACTGCAACCTGTATCTCTCTAAGGGGCATATCAGCAACACCCGGCGATAATTATCGCTCAGCGTTCTTAGCGTGAGGATAATTATCGCCAGGTAACGTGGATTTTTAGCAACGCTTATCTCCTCAGCGATAAAAATCCTCACGCTAACTGCCTAACGTGAGAATATAGCTGGAAATCCAGCGAAAATCTCACGCAATGTGGCGTTTGCTTGCTAATAGGGACTCACAAACTTATCCATGATATCCACCTTCCATAGGATATCATGGCTAAGTCAGTCCTGAAAAGGGCGTAAGGAAAGTAGCGTTAACAGGGGTTATCGCTACTTTTCCTGACGCTATGCTTCATAGCGTGGGGCTTGATGATAGGAGAAATGTCGCTTAGCGACATTTTGAAGAACCGCGGTTTAACCCAGCGGTGTCAGGGGCATGCCTAAGATCTTCGAGTTCACCTGTCTTGGTATACAGAGACACGGAATACTTCTGGATGGCATCAGAGACCAAGTTTATTAGCTGCAGCTAGTAACAGTGATCCTAGAAATACATCACGGTGTAAATTCTCAGGAGACTGCTCATTTTACTAAGGCGAGATGTCTCCTTTTATACCCAATATTCACATTATAAATGTACACCCACTGCACAAAATTCTAGCCAATAAGGTACATTTTCAAACAAAGTGTCACATAACAAAAACTCAATTTACAGTATCCCAACCCAAAAGTTAATTATTAGGAATGTCCCGAATTCAATCTCCACAAGCCGGACAAACCTATAATTGAAAGCATAACCCATGTAATGAAGAAACATAAAAAAAGAAACGGTAACAGATGCTGAACAAGATTAGGCATGTGCAAGGAAACTAAAAGTTAACGATGTCCTGAACATTGATTGGCAATCTCAGACAAAGATCGATCAGGGAAATTGGCTTTGCGGGGTCAGTTTCAGGTGCAGAGGTCAGTTTCTTACAGTTCATTTCAGAGTCAAAAAGAAACCTAGTTAATGTATACATGAACTAAGAAGGCCAGGCCACTTTATTCGCCAGGCTACCTTCACAGGCCTACGTGAGGGCAACACAAAATGGTGGCACAGAACAAAATGGAGTCAGACTCGAGAATTACAGAACCTCAATTTCTCCTGTCATGTTAGGTCAGGAATGCCCACTTTGCATCTCATTAGAGATGCAGAGCTGGGCGTTAGGAATCCCCACACTAAAGCAAGGTTTCACGCGTTAGCGTGGCCTTGCTAATTAGGCGATAAAATTATCGCCGCTTTTCAGCCGAAAACGGCCGCAAAAGCGGCGATAATTTTTTATCGCCAGCTTGTAAATATGCCCCTAAATGTGCTGTGCCAACAAGTAATTTAAAGTTCAAAAGGTTTTCTTTCTGAGGTGTCATAGTATTCGTCACATTGGAAGTCGCCTTCAACCTGCCAGTCTCAAACAGTGCTGTGCCAATATATAATTTGAATTTCCAATGCTGTTTGGTCTCAGGTAACTCAGGGGCAGATTTACAAAGAAATGACACAGCGTGGCGCTGCAAGCAATTTAACAGTGCCAAGCTCCGTCATTTAAAAAACGCAGGGATGCACCTTATTCACAAGAATACGGCACATCCCTGTGTTTTCCCTTGCGCCGGTGCTAAAAAAACTGCCTAGCACCAACTCAGACATCCATGCACTATGGTGTAAGGGTGCCTATGTTGCAGGGATGATTGTTTATGTGCAGCATGGAGCACCTTCCTGCACATAAACAATCATTAAAGGAGATTTACTCCTTCTATGTGTGCTGCAGAATGCAGCACACATAGAAAGAGCAAAAAATGAGGAGAAATAAATGTATTTTTCCTCGTTGCGCCACTCTAACGCCTGCTTTTCAATGGCACTAGTTTTTGGTTCTGCCTCAGATCCTTGTAAATCTGGAGCAGCCTCAAAAAGCAATGGATGTTGCGGTAGAATGCCTAAAGCAACCCTAACCCTGGGCGTAGGACTACGCTATGCTCGTGTAGTTTGCGTAGTTTGCGCAACTACGCGTTATGCGAATTGCACGTAGCACAGTGCAAAAACGCGTAGCGTAGCATAGCGGGCATTTTTTGCTTGCTCGCGGTCCTAAAACG
This sequence comes from Triturus cristatus, assembly GCF_964204655.1. NCBI lineage: Eukaryota > Metazoa > Chordata > Amphibia > Caudata > Salamandridae > Triturus > Triturus cristatus. The sequence goes on along the minus strand of NC_140585.1, from coordinate 817,017,010 downwards.
TCAAGTTGGTGACCGCGAGCGAGCAAAATAACATCCTGGCAAGACTTTTTCCTCGTTCGCGATCAGCAACATCAAGTTGCCGATCACGAACGTGGAAAATAAACCTCCCGGTGAGATTCTCAACGCGGGGAGGTCAGGTTTCTCATTGCGAGTGGTCGCGTATGCTCGCGACCACTCGCGATGAGAAACTACCAGTCCAGGTTGAGAAAGCTGCCGCTTGAGTACAAATCTACTCGAGCGGCAGAAAACGACCGCTTGCACTGTGCAAGATGCGATTTGCAATGATTGCACAGTGCGGACATGCATCGGGCACTGTGCAATCAGTGCGAACAGCATTTTGCACAGCGCACTACACAGTTCGCATAGCTACGCATAGCTTGCGTAGTGCGAAGTGCACTTCGCGTAGCCACACGTAGCGCTACTACGCAAACTACGCCCAGGGTTAAGCAACACCCGTAGCACGCCCCTTCAACGCAGAAAACTGTATGGAAGGGTACGATATTTACAATTTGGCATTAAGCCACACACAGTGGCTTAGAGTTGCATTGTAAATATGGAGCAGGGCATTGCGCCACCGGAGTAAAAAGTGACGGTCCGGTGGCTCAATGCCCTTGTAAATATCCCTAGGTGTTCTTCCAAACTGTGGTTCAACAATGAGATGCTTGTTTTACTTAAGCTGTGCAGTGTCAAAATGGAGTTTGCATTTTAAATGGTATTTTCTTAAAAATATCACAAGAGCTCATTTAGAACCTGGCGGGGTAAGTCTGTCATAGAGGCCTTTGGTAGACAAACAGCTAATGTGGAGGCTCCATTGAGGCACTCATCCTGTGCCGATATTTTTTTTTTTGTACAGAATAGATAAAAAATGTCTCTTATGCATAGGGAGTTTACTCCCTGTGTTTGGGAGCCACTGTATATTTTCCCTACATGGAACTGCCGTGGTTCATATGGCAGTCCCAGGCAGAGAAAATAAGTGAGGGTCGCCCCGCCCTAAATAGGACAGGGTCACAATCGGTGTGACCTCATGTCCCTGTTGCCTGATTGGCCACCATGCCAGGGGCCTACAGAACTCAACACTGGATCTGAAAGAGTAAACCTAGTGCTTCATCAGATTTTAATAGAGCAGGGAAACAACTAGTTTAGCGGAGTAGGTGTAAAGTTGATTTAAGGCTGCTCTGAAATATCCTAAACGATTCCTATCTTGTTGCACCACAGTCTGCGTTTCTCATTTGTACTACAGTGTAGTGCCTAAATATAATTTCAGCTTCATCTAGTATTCTCTGTCAAATAATCTGAGCTTTCTCACTTCAAATCAAACATGGCCGTCTTGCCTCTTTCTAAGAGTTCACTGTGACATGTAATTTAGTCTCACGTAATGCAGTATGCTCAAAACTGCCTCAACGTCCATGCACCACTGTGACAGTCCCGTGTTAATGTGTAATGTCGTGGTATTTCATGACCCTTATTTCCAAGGTAATGAGGTTTGTCTGCAAGGGGAAAGTAACATGGTCTACCCATCCCACTTTAGCAGTGCTGGGGCAATTTATAATTTCAAAACCAAATCATTTTCTCTCTCAGATTATGGAGTGTTCCCTTATACTGCAAGTCAGCCATTGTCTACGCTTCTCACTTTAGCCTTGCAGTGTCAACATTTAATTTCAATTTTAAATACTGTCTCTCTGGGAAAACACCAGCTGCCAGCACTGGAAGTCGAACAGACTTCCAGTCTAACTCAGTGCATGTTATCATTTAATTTGAAATGCTCTGGTCAGTCTAGTCATTTTAATCTATGAGCAAACCAGACCAATGCCTGAGGCTTGGCCAGCCTTTGTATACAATTACTCTGTCTAATACCAGCCAAAAGTTATTTTCTGATCCCTAAAAAAACTATTTCACTTTAAACAAAATGAATGAATTAAGGTGTCTGTGTGGAACTGTGCCCTTCTTTTCTCAGTCCCAAATACAGTTGTTCTCTGAAACTATCACAGCAGCCACGACAAGCACACGCCTCGAAAACCATCACTTTTATAATCTTTTTCACACCTCGCTATGAATCCCATTTGTCAGTTTGACAAAAGCTTTGGGCGGTGGTTTGTGGAATTGTGAACTACACAAATACAAATTCTAGTTTGTCCAGGATTAACCGGGACCAAAAACTTGCCTGTAAACCTTTTCGATTTGTGCTACACCCTAGAACATTTTAGAATCACTCAGCGGAAAACGAGACGCATGGCTCCTCTCATCACCAAGCCCATAGAGTCAACCTCCTCCTCAAGAAAGCCTGTGCTTTTCTGTTCTCAAAAATGAATAAAACACCCATTCTAAGGAAAACTAACAGAAACGTTTGTTACTTGATGTCTGTTAGCAAAAGCAGGGGCGTATCTTAGGCAAGATTGCTGATGGGGTGGGGGTGAGTCTGAGATTTCCCAGCAAGATACTTGGTGCTGGTGCAGCTGTAATAGGGATGCATTAGAGGTGTCAGTTTTGAGTAATTTGAAACGAAAATATAATTTAAACCAAATCGACCTTATCCCTGTTCTCTATTCGAGCAAGTCCACCAAACCTTGAAAAGAAACTCTTCCCAAGACCTGTCTATGCATGAGCAGCATCTGAGCTGTAATCTTCCAAATCTGGTAAAGGAGATCGTGTCTCGTTCCTCTGCTGCAGCCGAACTAGAACTCCATGCATGGAAAAGTCACGGTTTTAAGGCTACTGGGCTCCCCCGCTTTTTCTGAGGCACTGTACCCCACACCCTTCTAGGCCTGTAAGTATAGGCCCCAATACTTTCTCTGAACCTCTTCATTATATAGGGGCAACACCCCTACAAGACCCTTCTACTCCCGCCCCCTTCACTCCATCAGACTTGAAACACCCAAAGGAGCAACTTCATGAACTTTGTCCCCCATCTTGAAGTTAGCTTCCAATAAATACCTCCCTCTCCCCTTTTATAGAAAGAAAGGAGAGACTTCTCTGTGTTCTTCTCAGAGACACCTGCCCCTAAACTAGTAACTAAACCCAGATATGGCAGCTCGTCTGAGTGATGTGACTTCCTGGGGTATAAGTTATTGGTTAGATCAAGACTGGTCTGTGGCTTTTGACTTTACCTGAAAGGAGTCAGTTTCTACTCTGTTTTCAGGTTTCTGGAGACCAAGGCCATTCAAACATCTATGTTAGTAGTGTTATTCAAATCTCTTTTTGCATTCCTCTGCTTAGGGCAAAGGCAATGATAATTACAAAAGCCAATATTTTAACTACTTGAGACATTAAAGAGCCTCATAGAAGAGTAGCTGGCAAACTGAATTGATCCATCAGTGGGCTAGGCTGCAACTGCATAGTATACTCTATGGAAAACACATCTAAAGAGGCTAGAGTAATTCTGTTTAGCTGAAAGAACTAGACGGACCACAACCACAACCAACCACAACCAAAGACGTAGGGGCATATTCACAAGGACTTATCTCCGATTTATCTCTACCTTAACGCAACAAAAGTGGAGATAGATTTAACACCCCATTCACAAGCAGGTGCAAACTGCAGACATCGCCAGTATTCACGCAATCCCTGCCCCAAAATCTAACACCACGGCGGACACCACCAACTAACTCTAATGAGATGCAGAGTAGGCGTTCCCGTGCAAAAACACACGAAAAAAAAACACCACCACTTTCCCAACGAACTGACAGAATTGCGAAGCAAACCAAAAACAGGCAATAAGCCGTGGTGGCATTTTCCGTATGCTGTTCTTGTGCTTGTACCCTCATTGTGCGTGAGTTTGCTGCCCTCGAGCTGCTTATCCCTGCTTTCCTCATCGCGGAAGGGCTAATCGCAGGTTTTCTGGTGTTGTGGTTTGTGTTTTTATCTCCGTGGTGGTGGTTGTATAGCAGACATACTCTGGTGCCGATCACGATCCGGTAAAAAATGTCCCCGTGCGACTCGTATCGGGTCTTTTTACCGTACGAATCGTACAAGTGCCGTACGAACTGGCAATCACGATTCGCATGGTAAAAAGTCCATACGAACCGCACTGGGAATCATTCCCCACACGTCCCCGTGTCGGAAAATGTGTCCGACACGTCCTCGGACGATTTACCATACAAACGTGAAAAACCAAGTCCGACCTAGGAATCACGATCCCTCCCGTGCGTCCGAGGTAACAACCGTATGGAAAAAACACCGTCCCCACCGAACTCCTACAGCAACCATGGAGACATGTGCCCGCATACGCGCCCAACACTCCCCCCAGCCCCCGTACGTCCGACACGTACCCCCCGTATATGTATACCCCCACCCGTCTAGGTACACCCCAGTACGTTCAAGTCGAACCCCCACCCCAGGACGTGTCATAGCCCCGTCTACCCACACCCCAGTACGTTCCAGTCGTACCCCCACCCCAGTACGTGTCGTACCCCCCGTGTACCTACATCCCAGTACGTGCGAGCCACACCCCCACCCCAGGACGTGTCATAGCCCCGTCTACCCACACCCCAGTACGTTCCAGTCGTACCCACACCCAGTACGTGTCGTACCCCCCGTGTACCTACACCCCAGTACGTGCGAGCCACACCCCCACCCCAGGACGTGTCATAGCCCCGTCTACCCACACCCCAGTACATTCCAGTCGTACCCCCACCCCAGTACGTGTCGTACCCCCCGTGTACCTACACCCCAGTACGTGCGAGCCACACCCCCACCCCAGGACGTGTCATAGCCCCGTCTACCCACACCCCAGTACGTTCCAGTCGTACCCACACCCAGTACGTGTCGTACCCCCCGTGTACCTACACCCCAGTACGTGCGAGCCACACCCCCACCCCAGGACGTGTCATAGCCCCGTCTACCCACACCCCAGTACGTTCCAGTCGTACCCCCACCCCAGTACGTGTCGTACCCCCCGTGTACCTACACCCCAGTACGTGCGAGCCACACCCCCACCCCAGGACGTGTCATAGCCCCGTCTACCCACACCCCAGTACGTTCCAGTCGTACCCACACCCAGTACGTGTCGTACCCCCCGTGTACCTACACCCCAGTACGTGCGAGCCACACCCCCACCCCAGGACGTGTCATAGCCCCGTCTACCCACACCCCAGTACGTTCCAGTCGTACCCCCACCCCAGTACGTGTCGTACCCCCCGTGTACCTACACCCCAGTACGTGCGAGCCACACCCCCACCCCAGGACGTGTCATAGCCCCGTCTACCCACACCCCAGTACGTTCCAGTCGTACCCACACCCAGTACGTGTCGTACCCCCCGTGTACCTACACCCCAGTACGTGCGAGCCACACCCCCACCCCAGGACGTGTCATAGCCCCGTCTACCCACACCCCAGTACGTTCCAGTCGTACCCCCACCCCAGTACGTGTCGTACCCCCCGTGTACCTACACCCCAGTACGTGCGAGCCACACCCCCACCCCAGGACGTGTCATAGCCCCGTCTACCCACACCCCAGTACGTTCCAGTCGTACCCCCACCCCAGTACGTGTCGTACCCCCCGTGTACCTACACCCCAGTACGTGCGAGCCACACCCCCACCCCAGGACGTGTCATAGCCCCGTCTACCCACACCCCAGTACGTTCCAGTCGTACCCACACCCAGTACGTGTCGTACCCCCCGTGTACCTACACCCCAGTACGTTCAAGCCACACCCCCACCCCAGGACGTGTCATAGCCCCGTCTACCCACACCCCAGTACGTTCCAGTCGTACCCCCACCCCAGTACGTGTCGTACCCCCCGTGTACCTACACCCCAGTACGTGCGAGCCACACCCCCACCCCAGGATGTGTCATAGCCCCGTCTACCCACACCCCAGTACGTTCCAGTCGTACCCACACCCAGTACGTGTCGTACCCCCCGTGTACCTACACCCCAGTACGTTCAAGCCACCCCCCCACCCCAGGACGTGTCATAGCCCCGTCTACCCACACCCCAGTACGTTCCAGTCGTACTCCCACCCCAGTACGTGTCGTACCACCGTCAATGTACACCCCCCCACCCCAGTACGTGTCGTACCACCGTCAATGTACACCCCCCCACCCCAGTACGTGTCGTACCACCGTCCATGTACACCCCCCCACCCCTGTACGTGTCGTACCCCCCGTGTACCTACACCCCAGTACGTGCGAGCCACACCCCCACCCCAGGACGTGTCATAGCCCCGTCTACCCACACCCCAGTACGTTCCAGTCGTACCCCCACCCCAGTACGTGTCCTACCACCGTCAATGTACACCCCCCCACCCCAGTACGTGTCGTACCACCGTCAATGTACACCCCCCCACCCCAGTACGTGTCGTACCACCGTCAATGTACACCCCCCCACCCCAGTACGTGTCGCACCACCGTCAATGTACACCCCCCCACCCCAGTACGTGTCGTACCACCGTCCATGTACACCCCCCCAACCCCTGTACGTGTCGTACCCCCCGTGTACCTACACCCCAGTACGTGCGAGCCACACCCCCACCCCAGGACGTGTCATAGCCCCGTCTACCCACACCCCAGTACGTTCCAGTCGTACCCCCACCCCAGTACGTGTCGTACCACCGTCAATGTACACCCCCCCACCCCAGTACGTGTCGTACCACCGTCAATGTACACCCCCCCACCCCAGTACGTGTCGTACCACCGTCCATGTACACCCCCCCACCCCTGTACGTGTCGTACCCCCCGTGTACCTACACCCCAGTACGTGCGAGCCACACCCCCACCCCAGGACGTGTCATAGCCCCGTCTACCCACACCCCAGTACGTTCCAGTTGTACCCCCACCCCAGTACGTGTCCTACCACCGTCAATGTACACCCCCCCACCCCAGTACGTGTCGTACCACCGTCAATGTACACCCCCCCACCCCAGTACGTGTCGTACCACCGTCCATGTACACCCCCCCACCCCTGTACGTGTCGTACCCCCCGTGTACCTACACCCCAGTACGTGCGAGCCACACCCCCACCCCAGGACGTGTCATAGCCCCGTCTACCCACACCCCAGTACGTTCCAGTCGTACCCACACCCCAGTACGTTCCAGTCGTACCCCCACCCCAGTACGTTCCTGGCGCACCCCTAACACAACCTCCTAAGTACGGAGCGCACCCCTTGCCCCAACATCACAACCGCATGTACGAGTCTTACAAAGCCACACACAAGGACAAAATCGTACAACCAAATGGCCCATGTACACACCGTACACACGCTCAAAACGCACGTACACAACAAGGACAAAACAAAACAACTCAACAATACACCATTCGAAAGGCACACAGCCACTAAACATGGCCAACAACCACTAAAATAACACAATCACTGACCTGAAACTGTCAAAAACAAACAGAGGCCCAATACACCACCACTCCTTATAACACACCCACCCAAAATTCAAACACTGCCACACCCACCCATGGACCAATGAAAAGGGCCCACACACACAAACCATGAGCCTTTGCAACAGACCCACTGCTGCCAGACACCACAGAACCAGACTACAAGCGACACCACATCTTACACTTGCACACCTTCACACGACCACCCTCACAAACACCCTCTCATCACATTCACACACACACACAACCATCCACACCCCCCCCAACATCCACACCCCCCCCACACCCACACCATCCCCACCCACACCCCTCACCATGCCCACTACCAAGAATCCAAAGTTCAGTCACCGAGAGTTGGAGGTCCTTGTTGATCAAATCCTCAGAGTCGAGCCACAGATCTTTGGAACATTGGTCAGAAGCACCAGCCAGGCAGCCAAAACAGCCATGTGGCAGACCATCGTCGATGCTGTGAATGCTGTTGCGGACACCAGGAGGACCAAGCAGGATTGCCAGAACAGGTGGTACGATCTGCGGAGGAGGGTCAGAGCCAAGAGACAGGAGGAACACGACCAGGCCAACGCCACCGGAGGAGGGCCCTCCCGCAGAGCCGTACAGTACCATCCCTGGGAGGAGAGGGTGATGGCCATACTGCCGGTGGAGGCAGTTGAAGGAGTAGAAGGACTCCGAGACCCGGGTGAGTACACAAACAACGCACCTCACATGGGGGGAACTGCAACCACAACCAAAATTAATAACAGGCACGCAACCACCACAAGCCATCGCATTACTCAACCACACTCCATGAGCAGGCACATGCCACTGCTGCCACCATGCCCCATGCACCCAGCTGGACAATGTCAAGTCACAGGCCACAGAAGACAACAACACATGACACGGTAACCCGGATGGCGGGAGGCTGGGCACCAAGAATCACATAGTGCGACTCCAAAGCAGACAACAATGCCCTCTGCCCATATGGCCTAGGTCACAGCCAGACAAACACTGTGTCCCAACACAGGAATGACTTGCCAGCAAATGGCGGACGCCTTGCATCAACACATGGGGGTGAAGGCACTGTTTTGCACATGCCAGCAGCTAATGAACAGCCAACAGTGTGAAAGAGTGGCAGCACACACCACCACAGCAGCAGCGCACAGACACACAGCAGACAAAATGGGTGCCTGGAGATCAGAAACAAACTCACATCAACAGGCCAAGGGCCACTCAAAGATCTGCTAACAGTGTGTGCCCAGGAAGCTGGGCCAAGGTGACAGAGGGTGACACACGGAGGGAGGGAGAGGGGGACACAGAGGGAGGGAGAGGGGGACTGAGAGTGAGGGAGACGGACAGAGGGAGGAGGCTGACACACAGAGGGAGGGAGAGGGGGACAGAGAGGGAGGGAGAGGGGGACAGAGAGGGAGGGAGACACAGGAAGATGGACAGAGGGAGGAGGCTGACACACAGAGGGAGGGAGAGGGGTACAGAGAGGGAGGGAGAGGGGGACACAGAGGGAGGGAGAGGGGGACTGAGAGGGAGGGAGACGGACAGAGGGAGGAGGCTGACACACAGAGGGAGGGAGAGGGGGACAGAGAGGGAGGGAGAGGGGGACACAGAGGGAGGGAGAGGGGGACAGAGAGGGAGGGAGAGGGGGACAGAGAGGGAGGGAGAGGGGGACACAGAGGGAGGGAGAGGGGGACTGAGAGGGAGGGAGACGGACAGAGGGAGGAGGCTGACACACAGAGGGAGGGAGAGGGGGACAGAGAGGGAGGGAGAGGGGGACAGAGAGGGAGGGAGAGGGGGACAGAGAGGGAGGGAGAGGGGGACTGAGAGGGAGGGAGACGGACAGAGGGAGGAGGCTGACACACAGAGGGAGGGAGAGGGGGACTGAGAGGGAGGGAGACGGACAGAGGGAGGAGGCTGACACACAGAGGGAGGGAGAGGGGGACAGAGAGGGAGGGAGAGGGGGACAGAGAGGGAGGGAGACACAGGAAGATGGACACAGGGAGGAGGCTGACACACAGAGGGAGGGAGAGGGGGACTGAGAGGGAGGGAGACGGACAGAGGGAGGAGGCTGACACACAGAGGGAGGGAGAGGGGGACAGAGAGGGAGGGAGAGGGGGACAGAGAGGGAGGGAGACACAGGAAGATGGACACAGGGAGGAGGCTGACACACAGAGGGAGGGAGAGGGGGACAGAGAGGGAGGGAGAGGGGGACAGAGAAGGAGGGAGACACAGGGAGAGCAAATCAGTCCTGTGGTGTGTGGGAATGTCTGCTCGTCAGCAGGTGGACTGCGTGCATGTAGACAAGGGTGGCCAGTGCCAGAACCCCCCCTCTTCATCATGGCAAAACGCAGGGCCATGTCACAACCTGTACACGAGCACAAGGACAGCCACCTGCATCATATAAGTGTGTGGATCCACTCCATGTGCACATGTACAGTGCTACAAGGAAGGCGCAAATGCATAGCTCGGCACACATGCACACTCCACTGCTGACTGCAGTCACACTTGACGCAGCAAGTAAGACTGTGCCACACATAGTTAAAGGGGCCAAATTGGTGCCCAATGGACACACACATGCACAAGTGCACTGTGAGTGGAATGCAAGACAGATCCTAATTCCAAGAGGAAATGTGCCAACTTTGTAACGGATGAAACATGGATGTTGCATGGATCAAAATTAACATTTTCTCTCTCACACACAGGTCAACGTCGTGCTGCACCCCCCAACACTGGGGGGGAACACTCACAGGACCCGGATCTGCAGGAGACCGATCCCACCGGCAGCGACCACTCTCACCACTCTGCGGACGACCCCGACCGACCTGGCCCCTCTGGTGTCCAACCACCTGCAGCACCTGCGTCAGGTACAACCGTGCCAACCACCACCCCCACTCCTGCCACATCCCAGGAGACACCCAGGATCCCTGCCCCAACACCACAATGCAGCCAGGCTCGCCAGGAGGGACACGGTGTCCCGGGCACCCAGGAGGAGGCAGGCGACAACGCCAATGCCACCCCTCAGGGGTCCCGGAGACCCCATGTGCCCACAAGTGCAGGCCAGACGCAAGTGGGCAGGGGTGGTGGGAGTGGAGGACGGCGGAGGCACGAGCCTGACCAGTTGGCTGGGGATCCGGTATTCTCCCATGTCTGTAACATCCTGGACTCATACCGGCAGGACACCACGGGCATGGCCCAGGTTGTGTCCGTCCTCGAGGGGATCAAGGTCCAGCAGGCCCAGCAACATGCGGAGCTAATAGCCTGTCTACAGCTACACCAACGGAGGATGGAGGACAGACAGGCTCAGCAAGTGACGGCGTCCCAGGGGATTCACGCTGAACTCCGTCGGATGGCCGACACCATGGCCGACCCTCCCTGTGCCAGAAGGCGGAGAACATCACCACCCACAGGGAGGGATCATGAGGAGGAGGAGGAAACATCCGACGGAGCATCCCAGACGTCGTCACGGCCTGCTGCTGAGGTTCCCCGCAGGAAGCCGGGTCGTCCACGGAAAGGACCGTGAGGGTGGCTGCTACATCACCATCTCCCAGGACACCTGGCCTGGCACCTGGCCCACAGGAGCAACAGCATCACAGCATCAAGAGACATTCTCTGCCACATGGCCCTGCTGGTCACTGGCTGACCAATGTTGACAAAGACTGTGGCATGGACTCTGAGGATTTCCTATGGCAAGGACACCAACTCCCCTACTGAACTTTGGATTCCCTAATCCCGGAAAGCCCCTCACTTTGTCCCCCCCCCCCCCCCCAATAATAAATCACACTATTAAGAGTAGATGCCTGCTGGTATCATTATCACCTAACATGTGTCTTGTACAGTCTAAACATGCCTGAGTCATCTGTTCACTTCAACCATCCACACCCTGGGGCCTGAGTCTGGCACAGGACACATGGGTCACAGTTTATTAGGCAAGACAGACATGGAGCACCATACACACCCGTGATGGTCAGAACCAGCTGAGGGGGTGGCCGAACAACCGTGCTGACAGACACATTGAGTACAGCAACAGTCATGCGCAGAGGTCAGGGATCCTGGCCCGTGTCCTGGGGGGCACCCAGGTACGTGTAGACAGGTGGCAGAACCATGTCCTGCAAGCTTGGGTCCGGTGGATGCAGAGAATGGGGGCCTGGACAACGTTGGATGCATGGGGATGGCACATGTCACACTACCCACACAGTCATGGACTTCATGCCCAATACACAGTCTCAGCACACACACACAGCTTGCATCTTGCCACTCGACACATTGACACATAGCCACAATCAGGGAATACCATGCCAGACATGCAGGATGCACCGTGCCAACACACCAGCATTGACTGAGAAGAGGCACCTTGGAGGCATAGGGACACCTTTAATAGTCATGTTATTGGGATTGCAGAGGCAACTTGAAGTACACATGAACACATCATGTGGAGTAACATGTGGCTCAAACACTGGCACCCCCCTTCTGCAGCACAAATGCGTGATAGCCATGGAACTGGCACACAAGTGTCGGCTAACAGCTAAATACCCACAGCTGCTCACGGAGAGACTGCCATACACCATACATCCGCTGATGTGGAAGTCCCACGCCATGTCAAGACAATGTTAACCGTATGTGTCCGAGGGCAGTGTCACACACATTGATGCCTTCATCACAATCCACTATCCCATCACTGATGACTGACAACCAGGCAGCCCATCTATTCAGGTGTACCCAGCTGCATGTTGTGTCCCATGGGGATGCCACATGTCTGCAGAGGAACCACACCCCGACCGGGGCAGTGTGCACACATCGTGAACAACTGCCACACCCAATACACCCCAGATGCATCCCTTACCCCATGGAGACTTCCAAACGTGTCCGTGCCTGTAACGCTGAGTCAGCCCACGATGCCATGTCCCATGAGGAATAGCAGTGCCACAACAATGCAACCAGAAGACGGCATGCGCAGGTACCTGGGGAAGAGAGACACACAAGAAGTCAGCCACAAAAAGCACAGCCACTTGCATGTGCATTGACTCGACACATGTATGGATGAAAAAATGCTAGGTCACAATTATGAGTGGGGAAATACTACCATCACTGCCACCATCACTCCAGTGACACACCCACGCACACCTCTGACTCACGTGCCATACATGCAGGTGGAGACACGCATCACAACACATGCCACACGGGGACCAAGGCGTGCACACTCAGACACTGGTACTCACCACTAAGCAAAGAAGTCGCGTATGAGCCGAGTCCGGATGTCCTCTTGCGGCTCCACATCCTCCACATCACTAGCCCCATTGCCAAGACCTTCGTCCTCCACGGGTGGATGGTCCTCGTCATGTTGATTCAGGATGAGTGGCACAGCTCTTTCAACTGCCATGTTGTGCAGCATGCAGCAGACCATGAAGATCTTGCAAACCTTTGCCGGGGCATATGGGAGTGCGCCGCCGGTCTTGTGGAGGCACCGGAATCGGCTCTTCAGCATGCCAAACGTCCTCTCTATCACTCGCCTTGTCCGGCCATGGGCGGTGTTGTAGCGGAGCTGGGCCGGCGTGATGGGGTTGCGGAGAGGTGTCAGCAGCCAAGGCATGTTGGGATAGCCAGCGTCCCCTAAATGGAAAGCACATGGATATCGTTAGAACTGGCGAAGCGGTAGTGCTGCTCGGCCAAACAGAATACAGGACAGACAGACTGTACCCACCAACAACACATGCTCGTTCGTTGCGCAGCTGCATCATCATATCAGGCATCCCGCTACGCCTCATGATGTAGGCATCGTGTGCTGATCCTGGGAAACGAGCACAGACATGTGAAATCACCATGTTGGACAGACACACCACAAGGGCATTGATGGAGTGGTAGTGCTTCCGATTGCGGTACGCCACCTCCCGTGCGTGTGGTGGTACCAAACCTACATGTGTCCCATCTATGGACCCAATGACATGGGGCATCCCTCCCAGGGCATAGAAACCACGCTTGACCTCAGTCATCTGTTCAGGGGTTGGGAACTTGATGAAGTCATCCAGGTGAATCAACATGGCCTCCAAGAAATCATGCAGCACACCGCTGAACATGCTCTGGGACATGCCACCAACATGAGCTATGGTATTTTGGAAGGTACCCGTGGCAAGGAAATGTAGGGCAGCCATTACCTTCAGCTGGGGTGTCAGTGCCGTAGGATACCTGTGCTGCGGTTGCAGGTGTGGTGCCAGTCTCGCCGTCAGCTCCAGAATCAACGGTTGGGTGAAGCGGTAGAGCCGGATCCTGTCATTCTCCTGCATGGTGGCCAAGTCTGGAATTCTTCGGGCAACAGGAGGCGCTCTGCAGTAATTTGGAAGTGACAAGGAAGAGTGAGTGCACTACGAGAACAACTCATGTCTACTGAGCACATGTAAATCTGGCAATACACACATGCCACATAGGGAGTCAGGCATGTGCTACATGCCCAGGACACGTATGGATGCAAGGTGACACTCCTTCCAAGACCCAGCTACACACGGTGATTGAGAACCTCCCCATGCCACGCCATGGAAATAGCTGTGTCCCAGTGCAAGTGCACTGCCCGACGCAAGACAGGAGTGACATACACCCACACATCAGCAGAAGTGTGATGCCGATTGCAGAGACTGGCAGCGGAACACTTGAGCCACAGGTCACATGACATTACACTAGTCCAGCCCACACACCTTGCCATGAAGGTGCACATGTCATGACTCACCACACATTCCTTGTGAGTTTGCTGACATGGCCTTGTCACGCTACTCCGTGTCCCTTGCATACATGTGCACCTCACATCCGAGAACACATGTGGCATGGTGTTGGGAACAGTGGGCAATGACAATCTACACACAGCCACATGTTGGTTGCTGCAACGGCTGCAGCTTTTGAGGGTGCTACAACATCAACCTGATGTAAATCCCGGACACATATATGGCATAGTCACATTGTGCACTGTGGGTAGTGATAAGTCATGTGTCATGACCCCTGTACCGGGCATCATGGGACACTTCCGTGTGTTGGTGCCCGTGCCATGCCAGTGACGCTCACCCCAAGTGCGCAGTCCCACATGCACACATGTCAAAGGAGTCAAGGGCATGCCTGGCACACATTGCACCCTCACACAGTACACATGTACACATCTCATCATACATCTGGTGCCTTCTCCACTCAGGAGGCATGTTCCACATCACAGCCTGTGACACCTGTGCCCCACACATGTGGTAATGCACAGACGATGCCTTGATGTCCATTCCTGGACAAGTATGTCCATCCATGGGCAAGTATGTCCGCCCTATTCCCACATGTGTGTCGCCTATCACCACAGTGATGTGTAAAATCCGCCGTACTGCTGCTGAGAGGGCCTGTGCATGTTCCCAAATCACTGTGGGAGTGCTGCCGTATGTGTACCCATCGTGATGGCGAGCGTAGATGCGAGTGTACGGTCCGTACCACTACGAGTACGCATACGCGTGCAGACCCATAGTGATAGAGAGCGTAGATGCGAGTGTACGGCCCTATCACTATGGGTCTGCACGCGTATGCGTACCCGTAGTGGTACGGACCGTACACTCACATCTACGCTCTCTATCACTATGGGTCTGCACGCGTATGCGTACCCGTAGTGGTACGGACCGTACACTCACATCTACGCTCACTATCACTATGGGTCTGCACGCGTATGCGTACCCGTAGTGGTACGGACCGTACACTCACATCTACGCTCACTATCACTATGGGTCTGCACGCGTATGCGTACCCGTAGTGGTACGGACCGTACACTCACATCTACGCTCTCTATCACTATGGGTCTGCACGCGTATGCGTACCCGTAGTGGTACGGACCGTACACTCACATCTACGCTCACTATCACTATGGGTCTGCACGCGTATGCGTACCCGTAGTGGTACGGACCGTACACTCGCATCTACGCTCACTATCACTATGGGTCTGCACGCGTATGCGTACCCGTAGTGGTACGGACCGTACACTCACATCTACGCTCTCTATCACTATGGGTCTGCACGCGTATGCGTACCCGTAGTGGTACGGACCGTACACTCACATCTACGCTCACTATCACTATGGGTCTGCACGCGTATGCGTACCCGTAGTGGTACGGACCGTACACTCACATCTACGCTCTCTATCACTATGGGTCTGCACGCGTATGCGTACCCGTAGTGGTACGGACCGTACACTCACATCTACGCTCACTATCACTATGGGTCTGCACGCGTATGCGTACCCGTAGTGGTACGGACCGTACACTCGCATCTACGCTCACTATCACTATGGGTCTGCACGCGTATGCGTACCCGTAGTGGTACGGACCGTACACTCGCATCTACGCTCACTATCACTATGGGTCTGCACGCGTATGCGTACCCGTAGTGGTACGGACCGTACACTCACATCTACGCTCTCTATCACTATGGGTCTGCACGCGTATGCGTACCCGTAGTGGTACGGACCGTACACTCACATCTACGCTCACTATCACTACGAGTACGCATACGCGTGCAGACCCATAGTGATGGAGAGCGTAGATGCGAGTGTACGGTCCGTACCACTACGGGTACGCATACGCGTGCAGACCAAAAGTGATGGAGAGCGTATGCATGCATGTACGGGCCGTTGCCATGCATTTGGGGTGCCCTAGGGCCCCCACACGCACCGTACCTGTGTGTGATGCTCCAAATTACATAGGGGACAAGTATTAAGGCCTACATGCATGCTGGTTGTCATGGAGACCAAGTTCAAAATTCGAAATTGTTCTGGAAGGTGCACAGCAGAAGTCAGTTGGGATTTGTCTACTTTGTTGCAATGTGTTTGTGGGGCTGACATCATGCAGGAGAATGAAACCGATAGAGGACCCACAGACTGCTAGGTTTGAAGGGATTGGTGGAAACATAGGATGCAAATGTGAGTGACCAATCTCTCTGTACTCCTGTGCATGAGACTGGGCAGAAGGGCACATATAAGGCAGCCAGGTCCCATGAGGGAGCACTTGCCTGCACATCTTTGCATTCGTCGACCCAGCTGCTGCTACTGATTCCCTGGAACCATGTCAAGGGCTGTGGAGAGGACACAGCCATTCACCCTGGAGGAGAACATGGCTCTGCTGGATGTGATCCTCCC
Source organism: Triturus cristatus (assembly GCF_964204655.1). Classification (NCBI taxonomy): domain Eukaryota; kingdom Metazoa; phylum Chordata; class Amphibia; order Caudata; family Salamandridae; genus Triturus; species Triturus cristatus. The sequence continues at coordinate 817,000,549 of NC_140585.1, read as the reverse complement.
ACAGTACTCCATGCTGTATGGGCGACCAGGTTATCAGGTGAGTGCATAGGCCACTGCCACAGACTGTCCCTATGTGGTGACTGTGACTTCTGCCATTGCGTCCAGGTGTAACACACATGCCATGTACTGTCGGGGGGGTCCCAGGGGGGGGTGCCTGATGTCTCCCAGCAGTGCCCTGACACAGGAGGGGTGGGTGCAGAGTCCTCCCAGCAGTGCCCTGAGACAGGAGGGGTGGGTGCAGAGTCCTCCCAGCAGTGCCCTGACACAGGAGGGGTGGGTGTGGAGTCCTCCCAGCAGTGCCCTGACACAGGAGGGGTGGGTGTGGAGTCCTCCCAGCAGTGCCCTGACACAGGAGGGGTGGGTGTGGAGTCCTCCCAGCAGTGCCCTGACACAGGAGGGGTGGGTGCAGAGTCCTCCCAGCAGTGCCCTGAGACAGGAGGGGTGTGTGCAGAGTCCTCCCAGCAGTGCCCTGAGACAGGAGGGGTGGGGGCCTATCACTCCCAGCAGTGCCCTGAGACAGGAGGGGTGGGTGTGATGCACAGTGTGAGCCTTGATCATTGATTGTGACATTGCCATCATTCCACCTGTGTACCCACTGTGGCACGCAGTGCTTTTTCCCTCACCAGGGGATGATGTCCCTATGACAAAGGTGCAATGCGTTGGCTGCATGACATGCCTTGTTGTAACCAGCTAATTTGTACCCATATGTCTCTCTGTGACATGTGGCTGGTGTATTGATGTGGTGTCACTTGTTCCTCCTCACAGGTAGGCGCCACTGCCAAGGAGCAGATCTGGCTGACCGCCGTCAGTGCCGTGAGGGGTGTGGATGGTCGGAGGCGGAGCCTGCCCCAGGTGAGGAAACGCTGGCAGGATATCCGGTGCTGGACGCGGAGGATTGCACGGCTCCTGCTGGGGGACTCACCTGAGAGCCACAAGAACCGCGGCCGCCGCCGTCTGAGCCACCTCCACAGGCGTGTGCTGCCGGTGGTCTTTCCAGGCCTGGAGAGGCGCTTACAGGCGATGCAGCAGCCGGAAGGGGGTAGGTACATGTGTGTTTGTTGTGTGTCACCGGCATTTGTAAGGGCACAGTAGCATGAATCCACTGGCAGGGTTTAAAGGTGCTGTGCAGATCCTGTTTGCCCCAGTATAGCGCTGTGCCCCTGCCACCCTTCCCCTCCTTGCAATGTGTTCCCTGGTCTGTGTGTAGTCACTCCTTCACAGGGTAATGTAGGCTGGCGCTTTGTCCACGGGAACAATGTCTGTAGCATCATGTGTGGGGGTGGTGTGTAACAGGTTGTGGGACCTTGCCTGTGCACTGTCAAGTTCACTGCATGTGGGTTCCATGTCAGTTGGCACTGATGCTGACTCCAGACATGGGAGTTGGTCTCTCATGTGTCATGCCTTACAGCGCGCATGTCCTATGTAGTGGCCTGTGACATGATGTGCATGAGTGTGCGATACACATAGTGCAGGGATGGTGACGTGTGTTGCAGTCATTACCATTCAGTAGCATGTAGTTGCGTGCCCACTACTGTCCCCTGGGGCACCTTTTCCTCAGTGGTGTATGTGTCATCATAAACGTGGCCACTGTCAGTGTCTACAGCGTAAGTTGTGCTCTGTGCCATTGTCCCCTGTCACCATGTATATAGACGTGCTATTTTGTACAGGTGTCCACTGTGCAGCCTGACCTGATTGTCCTTCTTCATACTCACAGTTGCCAGTGCCTGTGTGTCTTGTTATACTCATCTGAGGATGGGCACTGGTACCTCATTATTTGTACAGGCGCACCTTGGCTGTTTGGCGTCCAATCTTGCTTTTTGCCTGCCCCTGTGTGTATCACCCAGACTATGAGATGTTGGTGCCACCTGTGTCTCAACAATTTGCCTCGTGTAGGGTCTTGTTGGGGCGGGCAATGCCTATGTGTTAAATCCTGATTACCACTTGCTGGGTCTGGGCAGTGTGTGATGTGCCTGGACACACACGCAATGTGCAGTGACCGAGTCATGTTGTGCATGTTTTCAGCATTACCTATGCAGCATGTGTCTCAAGTTCATGGATATGGTCCCTGGTCATCGGTATTTTCGCCAACGCTGTGTGGTGCAGATGCAGTGCTGGATTGTTCCCAGGGCCTGGGTGCTATGTCAGACTCCTTTTCCTGTGTTTAGCTATTGTCTCATGCTCTCCATGGTATTTCAGTGGCATGGTGGCTCAACCAACTGTGTGTTTCATGCCCTACATCGGTACCCTGTTCAGTAGATGTTAGGGATCTTCCTTTTCAGGCCATGCAATGTTACCTATGTAGATTGGACTCATGTGACAGATGTGTACAGGTGTCTGAATAATTTCTGTCTCTCCACCCTGCCCACAGCATCGTCGGGGGACACAGAGGGAGACATGGACACAGACCAGGCGGAGGGACCGAGCACCAGTGCCAGCCGTGACATCGGGTCTGGCACATCGAGTGGGACAGAGGCGGAGGAGAGTGTGGCCGAGGACCTGTCGACTGGCACATCAGACTACGAAGCTGACAGGTCCGGGGACGATGTCTCCGAGTGGGCGGAGGCTGCACCAGCAGCTGACAGCGGAACAACACCTCGCACCGCCCCCTCAGTTTCCACCAGCCGCCTCCCACTTGCTCGTGTCCCTTCCCAGCGTGCCCGGTCACAGCATGTCTCCTTCCTGCCAGGCACCGCACCCCCTGCCCCTGTCTCCACTGCTGCCGCCAATGCAGAGTCTGTGGACATCCAGCGGCAACTGCAGGTTGGTCAGGCTGCGATCCTTAATGTCCTCCATGCCCACGGCAAAACCCTCACCAACATCGAGGCTTTCTTGGAGGGCATTCATTCATCGCAGGCTGACCAACGCAACTTGCTGAGGTCCATCGACTCCACACTGACTGCAGCAGTGGGTCTCCTGCAGCGCGACCTCCCCCCACCTACCCCTGCCCCATCCACACTTCCCACTCCCATGCCTGTCACACGTACACCCAGACGTCGGCATGCACCCACATCAACGGACACGGGCACCACACCAGCAGGGAAGGTCCACCGCACTCCTCCTGACACGCACACACAGGGTGAGGTAGGCACACCCACTGGGTCGGGGGGCAAACGTGTGACACGCAGCCATAGTGGGAGTCCGCATTCCACCCAGTCCACTCCCTCCAAATCCCCTCCCCTCAGCTCTCCTGGCCACATCTCCCCCAAGGACTCCTTCATGGCCGCTCTGTCCCTGAGCCCCACAGTTACACCACCACGCAAGCGGTCAAGGAGGTCCCCGGTCAGGGTGGTTGAGTCTCCCCCCCTGTCTCCACCCTCCCCCGGTGGCGCTGCGACCCATCCCTCTGACCCCCCCCCTCCTTGGGGCCTGAGGTCCCTTCGGGTGCAGGGGACTCCCTGGATGACCTTGCAAAGGTGTGTAGTGCCATCCTGGCCTCCGCCTTTGGCACTGACCCACCCCCTGTGGTGGAGTCCTCCATCCCTGCACCCACAACGCCGCCCCTTTGCCCTGATGTCCCTGCGGTGCCTGTTGCTTCCCCCCCCCTGATGCCCTCACCAGTGTGGAAGACGATGCCATTTGACTGTGCAGGCAAGGTAGGGGACACGCATCCCACTGTGTCCCCCATCCAGCTGAGAATCATTGACTGCCCTATGGGCTTTGTGAAGATTGAACTGCCTGCGATCCACGGACATTGTGCTCATGCTGAATAAAGCTTAATTTTGTTTTCATTATCACACTACTGCTATGCTGGTATTGGTGTTGGTGGGGCTGCTACATGGTTTTGGGTGGTGTGTAAGGGTTTGGGTGTGTGGGATATGTAGTAGTGTACTGCTCATTGGTGGGACCCTGTGATCTGTGTGCCATCACAAGGTGTTGGCTAACTTTCTTTGTTCATGTAAGCAGTTACTGCATGGTGCACTTGTCCCAGGGTGTATTCCTTCCTCTGTGTACCCAGCTTTCTTCCCTGCAGGGTGTTCCCAATGTTTAGCGCAGAGCTGTGTCTACATGAGCTGTGTGTGTGAGGGAGCCCTTCTACTTTGGCCATGCATGCAGGGCCATGTCTCCACCTGCGACAATCGTGGCATCCTTGGTGATCACTGTACTTGTGTGTGGAGTCTGTTGACATGAGTTCATGGGGACATGTTCCCTTGTAGCCAGTATGCATGTGGATAATTCTGGCCTCACACACATGTGTTACACCCCTCCTGTGTCAGGGCACTGCTGGGAGGACTCCACACCCACCCCTCCTGTCTCAGGGCACTGCTGGGAGGACTCTGCACCCACCCCTCCTGTGTCAGGGCACTGCTGGGAGGACTCCACACCCACCCCTCCTGTCTCAGGGCACTGCTGGGAGTGATGGGCACCCACCCCTCCTGTCTCAGGGCACTGCTGGGAGGACTCGGCACACACCCCTCCTGTGTCAGGGCACTGCTGGGAGGACTCTGCACCCACCCCTCCTGTGTCAGGGCACTGCTGGGAGGACTCCACACCCACCCCTCCTGTGTCAGGGCACTGCTGGGAGGACTCTGCACCCACCCCTCCTGTGTCAGGGCACTGCTGGGAGGACTCCACACCCACCCCTCCTGTCTCAGGGCACTGCTGGGAGTGATGGGCACCCACCCCTCCTGTCTCAGGGCACTGCTGGGAGGACTCTGCACACACCCCTCCTGTGTCAGGGCACTGCTGGGAGGACTCCACACCCACCCCTCCTGTCTCAGGGCACTGCTGGGAGGACTCTGCACCCACCCCTCCTGTCTCAGGGCACTGCTGGGAGGACTCCACACCCACCCCTCCTGTCTCAGGGCACTGCTGGGAGGACTCTGCACACACCCCTCCTGTGTCAGGGCACTGCTGGGAGGACTCCACACCCACCCCTCCTGTGTCAGGGCACTGCTGGGAGTGATGGGCACCCACCCCTCCTGTCTCAGGGCACTGCTGGGAGGACTCCACACCCACCCCTCCTGTCTCAGGGCACTGCTGGGAGTGATGGGCACCCACCCCTCCTGTCTCAGGGCACTGCTGGGAGGACTCTGCACACACCCCTCCTGTGTCAGGGCACTGCTGGGAGGACTCCACACCCACCCCTCCTGTCTCAGGGCACTGCTGGGAGTGATGGGCACCCACCCCTCCTGTCTCAGGGCACTGCTGGGAGGACTCCACACCCACCCCTCCTGTCTCAGGGCACTGCTGGGTGGACTCTGCACACACACCTCCGATTTCAGGATATGTGCGCTTGGCACATACACGGTGGGGGTACGCACAATGCATTCGAGGTGAGGGTACGAGTCTACTGACACTGGTGTGGTGGGGGTACGCTCCGTACGTCCGCGGGTGGGGGTACGGGTCGTACTTACACTGTTGGGCTGGGGGGTACGCTCCTTGCATTCGCGGGTGGGGGTACGGGTCGTTCTTACACTGTTGGCATGGGGGGTACGCTCCTTGCATACGCGGGTGGGGGTATGGGTCGTACTTGCACTGTTGGGCTGGGGGGTACGCTCCTTGCATTCGCGGGTGGGGGTACGGGTCGTACTTACACTGTTGGGCTGGGGGGTACGCTCCTTGCATTCGCGGGTGGGGTTACGGGTCGTACTTACACTGTTGGGCTGGGGGGTACGCTCCTTGCATTTGCGGGTGGGGGTACGGATCGTACTTACACTGTTGGGCTGGGGGGTATGCTCCTTGCATTTGCGGGTGGGGGTACGGGTCGTACTTTCACTGTTGGGCTGGGGGGTACGCTCCTTGCATTCGCGGGTGGGGGTACGGGTCGTACTTACACTGTTGGGCTGGGGGGTACGCTCCTTGCATTCGTGGGTGGGGGTTCGAGTCGTACTTCCACTGTTGGCATGGGGGGTACGCTCCATGCATACGCGGGTGAGGGTACGGGTCGGACTTACACTGTTGGGGTGGGGGTACGCTCCGTACGTCCGCGGGTGGGGGTACGGGTCGTACTGACACTGTTGGCATGGGGGGTACGCTCCTTGCATACGCGGGTGGGGGTACGGGTCGTACTGACACTGTTGGCATGGGGGGTACGCTCCTTGCATACGCGGGTGGGGGTACGGGTCGTACTTACACTGTTGGGCTGGGGGGTACGCTCCTTGCATTCGTGGGTGGGGGTTCGAGTCGTACTTACACTGTTGGCATGGGGGGTACGCTGCATGCATACGCGGGTGAGGGTACGGGTCGAACTTACACTGTTGGGGTGGGGGTACGCTCCATGCATACGCGGGTGGGGGTACGGGTCGTACTTTCACTGTTGGGGTGGGGGGTACGCTCCTTGCATACGGGGTGGGGGTAGGGTCCGTACATATCCGTCCCCACGCTATGTGATGTTTGTGCGGCCCGTACCCAGGCCTTTGCCACGTGGGTGCGATCCGTCCCGCCATTGTTGGGGTGACGTGTGTGGGCGTGGTCCGACTCGTACCCACGCTCTTCAGGCGTGGGTACAGGACGTACCTGTCTGGTTGTGTTGCCGGTTCGCGTGGTGACGGACTTCCGTTGTGGCGGTCGCTGGCTTATCAGGACACGCCCCCACCCCCTCGTGGTGACCAGGGCATGGGAGTCAGGTATGTCCAGGCCATGTGTGGTGTGTGACTTATGTGGTTGTTTTGTGGCCTGCCCTGGTCGTGCCACCCCCACCCCACCCCACTTTCCCCCCTCCCTTAGTTATTCTGACCTTCTGCGGCGTCTGCGGCGTAACCTGTAGAGGAGGTGTACTGCTATGAGGGCAGGGATGACTCGTAGGTTCGGGTCCATGTCTGTCCGTCGCGTACTGGTCCTCCTTGTTCGCGTCGTCGTCTGTCCGTCGCGTACTGGTGGTCCTTGTTCGCGTCGTCCTGATTTCCCGGCAGTTTTTGGCTGCCGCAAAATATTCACCGTGCGGGGTGACGTCGGTGCGAATCGTGATTCCTGGGTCGTGAATGGCTGGCTGCGAGCGTCCCGACGTCAGGTCGGCGCTTTCCCGGATCGCATTGGTAGGTGTTTTTTGTTCGGTCGGGCTTTTTTACGAATCGTACGGTAATGGTGTACCCGTGCGAATCGTAATTCCTTGTTTGTAAAAATTGACGACCGGGTACGCGTCGGGCGGAGATTATGCTCCGTCCGACGGTTCGTACCCGGTTTTTGCCGGATCGTGATCGGCACCTCTGTGTTTTCAGCAGACTATCGCATGGTACTGCCGTGTTGTGAATTCCACGTTGACACAGGGTTATTTTCCCGCGATGGGCTGCGATATTGAAAGTTGCGTTGCGCTACTCTTGCGGTAGTTATCACACGTTCTTGTGAATATACCCGCAGTGTTTAAATAGCTTCAGAATTTCAGGAGCTTTTACTGTAAACTGATGGTTGAAGCATTCAAGAATTGGGTCCTTTTACTGCAGACCATTGGTAATTGTCACGTTAATACCTGTGTGTAGCATTACCAAAAGACTGAATCCCACTGATCCACAGACTGAATTTCAGAAGCCTCTTACATAGAAGACTGAAAGGGCCTCCAAGACTGAGGCACATACCGTCACAAGGTACATGTCTCAATTCCAAGTCCTATGGGCTCCCCTCAACTGCTGAGCTCTGGACCAAATGAAAAACAAAACAATTATATATTATACAGCAAAAATGTGTATTGTTGATTTGTTTGTTTAGGAGTTTTATAATGTGCTAGGTGGGCCATTAAGTTACTTTAGAGTGGGAAATTTGAAAAACATTTTCAGCGACAACACTCAATCCAAGATATACAAAATTCTGTCTTCACAGGAAATCATAAGCCATACAGCATCAAGGCCTACAAGAGTTCACCAGTAGGACCGAGTGCGGCCAGAGAGGTATAATGGGACAGACAACAAAGTCCACCCCATAACAATTGAATGGTGCCCACCATCGTATTTACCCACAGGGGGTGGAGACCTCGTCCCACAATCCACCAGTGGATCGTCAACGGATAGTAGCAGCCTTGATATCTGGTTCGTGGAAGTCGGCTTGACTTCAGGCACAGTACCCAATAATACCGAACTTCTGTGGGTAAATACGACAGTAGACATCTACCACAACTATTGTGGATCACTGGCGTTAATACCTTTTTAGTTTTCACACCACACTTCAACTCCAGTATTTGTCAGAGTGACTGTTCTCCTAAATTAATGGCTCTGAAGAATGCCTAGAACCTGCTTGTAAAGTCACGAGCAAGGTAGAAGCGTACTGACCCCTTTCCACTTGGGCTAAAGTTCACTCCCCTCTGAGTTATAACTTATCCCTTGGGGACACCAGAATAAAACCTGTTCAGCCCACCAAGAAGTCGTTTTACCTTACCCCACACTCAACCCACACTCTGCATACCTCACCTTCACCTTTGACCCTCATAGGACCTCTATTTTAAAAAAAAAAAGACTCCCAAGAGCTCATCCTAGATTTAAGGGGTTGCAGAAGCCTACACCCAAAATCCTTGGTTCTGGACCAAGGAGGAGCCGCATGATGAAGCATGCCACCCATGGGTGGGTGAGAGTTACAGTCCTAAGTTACGGATTGACTGGCAGTACAAGAATATCCTTCCCTAGAGAATGATCTCAGGTGATAACACAGTTTTCTTAGATGGTGGGTACCCTAATTGTGCTTTATATGGTCACAATGTATACACACCTAGCAGACTGCAGGTGGTATACAGGCATCGTATGTAGGCAGGCATCTTATAGGCTGCACAGAAATTGCACACACTTCTTGAATTAATATACAGACACAACATAAAGCACTGTGTACAGAGACACACGAAATTGCGAATACAGGGCTATGGAGTACAGATATAATATATAGCACCTCACAGGCTGCAGGTACATTTTATATAGACTTCATTAGATACAGTAAGAACAGGATGCTGGTGCCTTAGATGATCTAGATAGGGTTACTTATTACAAAGAGTGCAAATGAATTATGTTAGATGCAATGGCCTAGAGCAGGTGAATTAACCCTCCAACCTATTAAAACAGATACCCACTGATTTCACTCAAATTTCTCTGCTTCCAACATGAGTATTATGCATCCGAGTTACCTCACACCATAGGGCACTAGGAACACCCATTATCACAGCAATTCAGAATCTCACAGCGGAAGACATAAAGCACTAACTATAACTAAAATGAAGTACTGTTAATATGCCGAATTAAAATGTACCTGTCTCTAGATCAATGTTATGCTCAGTTTGGCATTGTTCCCAGCACCTCCATAAAGCTCACCCTACTGCCTGTATGAACTACAGGGATGATTGGGTGGCAGTTCAGGAGAGACCATGGACAGCAGCTATCATGTTGGGGATTTTGTGCATTCCAAACCAAGCGCTAAAGTTCTGTGGCATACAAATCTGAGTCTATTGGCACAATTACATACGTTTAAAGCTTGGAAGAGGAACAATCAGGGCTGCTGCAGGGACTCAGAGTCTCAATAACTCCCCGGCTCCTCTGTGAAGATGTATATGTCTATCCTGTGTGAGGTCACTGGGGCCCTTTCTTCACCCAGTCCTGTCTGCACTGACAACCAGACCAACAGTCAAGGGATGTGTGACCCAACTGAGCAATTATTATGGGTATCTGTGATATTTAAAAAATATATAAATCAATAATATAAACATAATGTGCTTAAGGCATTTAAGCACATTATGTTTATATTGTTGGAAAGGATACAAGGGAGAAGGGATGACATTTTCTGTTGTAGACTTAATTCGTATATGAACTGTTAGTTGAAATATATATTGATTTATATATTTTTTAAATATCACAGATACCCCTGAAGAAGGTCGCAGGGACCGAAATACATTGGGTAAAAGCACACGTTTAAGTATCATGAAGTTTCAGCACTTGCCTGTGAATAGGCCCGGATGGGCAATCTCAGCGTATTAAGATGCATGAAGGATGGAAACTTTTTGCCTTTGACGTGATGGTTAAAAACTAATGAAATATTAGAATAAACTGGATTAACTTGGATAAACCACAGAGCATGTGTGAATATTGTTTACTGATGTGTATATCGCTGTGCAGCTCCTTCGTGACACGCAAGCCACGTGTCACAATATTCACTCATAGTAATGTCGGCGCTTATATTGGGACGGAGCGCACAGGAGTACTGCACGCTAAAAATGAGAAAGCAATAAATTTGAGCATCAAGAAAGAAAGGGTGTGTTTCAGGTTCAACAAAACTGATGAATCATTTACCTCGTTCCAAACCCTGTCAGAGCACCCCGTCGGAAGACCTAACAAAGAATAAAGGAACATTACTTACATTTACACGTCAGAGGCTTTCTAAAGAATGTGACGATGCACTAACCACTGACGATTTTAAAATGGACTATGACTTCGGTTTCACATTTATATGTATATTATGTATTTAAATTACGTTTTATTAATTTCTTTTTAGTAATTTTATGAGAAATGTGGGGTTTGATAGAATTGTGTTATTGATGATGATTTGTTTTCATTCAGATTGATTAAAGGGTTTTTAGTTGTGAGTGCACTTTAAGGAGAAGGGCGGGATAGATACGAGGTAGTCATTCAGCACAGGTGGGAGAGTAAGGTTAAAAGAGTTGCGTTGGAAGGGGCACGTTTAGAAAGCCTGTTGGAGAGACAAGCAAGCTTATGCAGATTTGAAGATGAGGATGTTAAAAACAGGTATGCACAGGGGGGCGTGGCTTGCGCGCCGCTGGGAGATGGCGGTTCGCGCTTGAGCTCCGTGACGAGCGGGGGCCGTTCGAGGATTTCTTGCTGCTTTGGAGTGCCTCATATCGGACTAAAACTGGTCACATGCTTCTGACGATGCGGTGGGCTGAGTGAGAGACTCTCTTGCTCTCTAACACTGCCGGTGGCTTTATTTATTACGTTTTATGGTGGCGCTCGTTGGCTTCACGAGCGGCCGCCATTTTGTTTTTCTTTTTTCATCGCTGAGGGAGGTGTTTATTCTCCACAACATGACATCGTTTTTCCTTTGAACTGACCAGAAGTGAGGATATACAGATGCTGGTGACTATCTCCTCAATTACAAAGTGTAGTTTGTTTTTCTTTCTTTCCTCCTTTACATTGATGCCTATGGTGAGAGCTTTTTTGGGGTTTTCTACGTATACATCTCTTCAGGGCGCCTTTATTACCTTGGTATGGTATTTTTGTGAGGGAATTCTCTCTTTTGACATGTAAGCCCGCCATTATTATTATCCTGGATTTGGTGCTGACAGTGCGCTTTCCAATTTTTGCGCATTTCTGGTTTGCATATTCTGTACACTTGTTTCCTCTGGTTTTTCTTTTTTTTTCTTTTTTTTCTTTTTCCTTCTTTTCATTTCTCTGAAGAGATATATTTTGCTCCCGCTGTGGCTGTGGGCTCTATGGCTGCGAATATGTGCTTGTCACCAAATGCTAAAGATGCTAAGGAATCTAAAGCTTCTCTTAAGAGGTCCAAACAAGTGTCTCCTTCACCTGAGGCTGTTCAAAAAGACACTAATTCCACTCTTGAGACTATTCTGACGCGCCTTAATGATGTTCATGTAATTGCGCAGTCTACCAAGACTAATACAGATTTGTTGCAAGTGGAGGTGTCAGCCATTAGGAATGATTTCAAGGCTTTGTCCCTTCGTGTTTCAGCCACAGAAACACATATTAGTGGTGCAGAGGATACTATCCAAAAGCAATCCGGGTCTCTTTGTCAGTTTGAGCATTCTATGGCGGCATTGCGGAGGGATCTCACTGAACAAGAAGATCGTAATCGTAGATCCAATCTGCGCATTTTTGGTCTTCCGGAGGACGTTGAGAAAGACGCACCCTCTATGATTGATTTCTTATATAAATGGATTCCTTCTACACTGCAAATTTCATTCCAAAGAGACTTTGAGCTGGAACGGGCACACCGAGTTCTCACCTTTCGATCTAAATCGGCCACGCAACCAAGAGCGATAATTTTTAAGCCACTGCGCCATCAACATACGGAACAAATTCTGGCCCATATGCGGAAGGTTAAAGGTGTCTCATGGAATGGGCATCGTATTTCAATTTCTCAGGACTTTGCCAGAGACACGGTAATAAGGAGGAAAGGCTTTCTTAATCTCCGGAATCGTCTCTCTGAGATGAATATTCCCTTCTCTTTTTCTGGTCCTTCAAAATTCCGCATTACCTTCAAAGGTCGTTCCAGAATTTTTGATGAACCTGCTGACTTGGCCTCGTTTTTGGATAATCAGATGGAGCTACAAATGGATCTTCAAATGGAAGCCTCGCGCGATCCTGGGCTCTCTGGCACCTGATGTGGTTTCATTTAGCTGCAATGAGTCCTCTTTTTTCCGGATCTATTAAGCTTGTCTTTTTAGTTCTGTGTGGTGGTCTTATTGTCCACTGCTGTTGGCGTGCATTTGTTGTCTTTTCGTGCGTGGCTTGGTACGCTTTGTAAATTTGTGATGGGTTGTGTTCTTTTCTCCTTTTCCATATCTGTTCTACCTTCGTATCCTTGTGTTATAGTGTACTACTTTTTCTGGTATATCTACTTTTTGTATTCTCTATTATTTTGTGGTATTGTTTCTTTGTAGGTTGTCCTCACTCATGCTCGTGATTTCTTGTCCATTTCGGGTTTCGGATCTTTTTTACCTCACTTTGGGCCTCATGTAGGTAGCGAAATACCGGTCGGTAACGGCCGATTTTCGGTAAATATGCCGTTACCGACCGGTATTCAGACAAGTGAGATGTAGGAGTCCAAAAACCACTTTTCGGTAAATATGAGGCGGTAAATACCGATTCATAGTTACCGAATTCTAAAATACCGATTCATATTTACCGAATACATCATTAACGAATCGGTAAATATGAAGTGGTAAATATGAAGTGGTAAAAATTTAAAATGACATGTAGGAGCAGTCGGTAATTAAGAAATCCAGGAAAATCGGTAAATAAGAGTCGGTAATTAACACGGATGGAAAGCAGGTGGTAACCATCAACAATGCACATAAGCAATCCCAAAATGCAACAGCGTGGACAACATGGCCGCCATGTACGTCATTGCAAGGCGCCTACGTCTACAGGCAGCAGGACTGAGGGTGTGGCGACGGGAGGAACAAATCTACAGACAGCGCATCACACTATTCCAGCTGACTGATGCAGAGATACATGAGAGGTACAGGCTACACCCCGAAACCATCATGGACCTGATAAGGGACCTGCACCCACTCCTGGACCAGCCAACAAGAAGGGCGCACGCCATACCACCACATGTGCAGGTGCTCTGCAGCCTACATCTACTGGCATCCGGCAGTTATCAGGTGGTGACAGCTGCGGTGGGTGGTGTATCCCAGAGTTGCCTGTCCCGTTTCTTCAGGAAGTTCCTGGATGCCATGATGCAGAGAATGCACCACTACATAAGCTTCCCAAACACACAGGCTGCACTGCAGAAAACAAAAACAGACTTTTATCACATGGCACAGTTCCCCCATGTCATCGGCTGTATCGATGGTACACACATCCCAATCTGTCCACCAGCTGATACAGAGCACATCTACAGGAACAGGAAGTCCACCCACTCCATCAATGTGCAGGTGATCTGTGATGCAGGGAACATCATCACAGATATTGTTGCAAAGTTTCCTGGGAGCACCCACGACTCTTACATCTTCCAGAATAGTGGGATCTACACACGACTGAGAGCCGGAGAATTCGGAGAGGGATACCTGCTGGGTAAGTAACAGTGACGCCCCTTGAAACCTGCAAATCAGAGTGTATAGAGGCATGTAACTGATGGTTCCCTTTTACTCATCCAGGCGACAGTGCATATGCATGCCGTTCATTCATCCTCACTCCCTACCTACACCCAGCAACCCAGAGTGAGAGACGATACAACGTGGCCCACAAATCTACACGCAATGTGGTGGAGCGCACGTTTGGACTACTGAAGAGCAGGTTCCGCTGCCTCCACAAGAGCGGAGGCGCACGCCAGTACAAACCCATCACCTGCTGCAAGATAATTGCCACTTGTGCAATGCTGCACAACCTTGCCACGAAAAAAGGTACAGATGTGGAACTAACATATTTTGAGGACAACGAGGATGAGTCAGGCCAGCCAGAGGGCAGCGCAGCTAGAGTGCCAACTGCAATCGATGGGAGAGAGAGACGGGCAGAGATCACATGCAACTATTTCTGAGTAAGTGAGGGGACACAGCGAGTTGTGAGAAGTCATGACGTAGTTTAATGTGGCACCACGCCATGAACACATGAACAGGCCAATCTGGCAATATGCCATCTATACAATGAGTATGTCCAGGGTTACGTCACCCAATGGCAAGTGGATAAGCAGGGCCACATCAATGTTTGCGCATACGCGCTGCAGTGGTGGATTGCACGGCCTGTGCATCCTCACTAGAGCCAACCCCAAGCCGCCTGCTGCTCCTGCGTGCTTCGGGGACGGGGGGTGTGATGCTGCTGCTGGTGTCGATGCTCTCCGCAGCATCCCCTGCAGCAGTTGTCGACGCCTGACTAGTCAATAGCACCCCTAGTGCACTTGTCACCTGCACCATCCCCCGAGACAGGTCGCTGCAGCACTGTGTTAGGCCCTCCTGCATCGTCACAGAGCGCCGGCAAAGTAGGGAAGTCGCAGTTGCCAGACGGTTGAGTGCCCTGCTGGTAGTGTCCCTTCTCTGGCGTTCCCGGCGCCGTGCTTCGATGTCAGCATCTAACTTGCTGCACAACTGCTGGATTGACTGGGACATGTCCCGAATGCCCGCAGCCATGCCGCCAATGTTTGTGTCCATGTTGACTAAGCTTGTCTTCATCACCCGCATGTGCCTCTGGACTGACATGACTGCCTTTGATTGCAGGCGCTGTTGCTTCAACATTTGGCCCTCGAGCCCCAAGAAGACACCATGGCCGTCAGTGGGTGCTGGTGGACTCTGGACACGCGACCTGCGGCGCCCTCTTGCTCCCGTCTGTGCTGCCTGTGAGGTGTGGGGCACAGTGGGATGGCTCCCTTCCTGGGGCCCGGTGCGGTCTTCTGGGCCAATGCTGTCGTCTGACGAGGTGTCTAAGGCTCGTAGCCTGGCTGCTGGACGCCTCCTCATTCTCACACCTGCAAGCGGAGATGTGGCCGGTGAATCGAACATGAGTGGCGATGCTGGCTCTGGTGGTGGTGATGCTGGCTCTCGGTGAGGTGATGCTGGCTCTGTGTGCGGCGAGGCTGGCTGCGTAGGTGGTGCGGCTGCAAGTGGGCCTGCTCCCTGGTCTGAACTCGTGCTGGCTAGAGGTGATTTTTGTGGCCGGTGTGCCGTCTCCCCTGCAGCATGCCCTGTACTGCATGATGTCACATCTGTGGACAGAAAAACAACATTGGCTCAGTGTCCCCGAAGGGCTGCATTGCAAGCGTCACAATAAATCATTTCACATTCCAATCTGTCCTCTGTCTCCTTGTGCCTCGAGTGCGTGACATGCCTTGTTGCCCTGTGACATTTACGTCATGGTTAGTGTTGCCCTGACTACATCTCCCGGAATGCATTGCCTGTCTGCACTGACATGTGTGGACTGCAGTGTGATTCTCGTTTCACAATGGGGGATGTGGGATAGGGGTAGGGGAGGCTACATTGCTGTGCTTTCGTCTTACCTTGGTGTGTTGCGGCTCTGGCAGAGCTGTCGGCGTCCCCAAGACCCACGACGCTCTCTTGCTCGAGTGTGGCCGCCACCAGCTCCTCCAGTTCGGTGAGGGCAGGTGCCCTGTTGGTTCCACCTCCGGTCTGGCTGGCCTCCTTCTGGATGTCGCCCATCTTCCTCTTGGTCACAATCCTCAGGTCATACCAGCGCTTTTTGAGGACCTCAATGTCCCTGTGGGTCACTCCCACAGCATTGACCTGCGCCTGGATGGCCAGCCATATGTTGCGCTTTTCGGCCTCAGGCACTTGCAGGGATTGCCTCCCAAACAGCTTCTGGTGCTGCTTCACCACCTCCTCCACCAGCACCTGGAGTTCCTTGGGGCTGAATTTGAGCTTCCTCCTCCTTTCCCCTCCGTCTTTCTGTGTTCTCTGGCTGGACATGCTGTTCGTTTCCCGCTCGCACATGCAACTGCTCCCTGCCTCTCCTCTGCACTCCGAGCCTCTCCAGGGTCGGCTAATTATGTACACCTGCCTGGGTGTGGCCACTTCGGCTAATTGTGTACACCTGCCTGGGTGTGGGCAGTTCCTGGTTGGGTGGGCTGTCGTTGCACAGGATTAGCTGTTTCGTCAAGTCATGTGATGTTATTTACCGAATCCGTACGTACCGATTCGGTATTTTCCGATTCGGTAGATACCACCTCGGTATTTTCCGATTCGGTAGATACCACCTCGGTATTTTCCGAATCGGTAATTATCACCTCGGTATTTACCGAATCGGTGAATTCCGATTCGTATTTACCGAATGTTACCGAATCGGTAACTGTTACCGAATTTTTACCTACATATAACTTACCGATTCTAATTTACCGATTCGGTACGGCTCGGTATTTAAGAACCGGTAACATTTATTTACCTACATGAGGCCCTTTATGACTTCTTTTAATTCCTTGGTAGTTTTGAGTAGACTTGCTCTTCCTTTCTCCCTGATTCCAATTAATGTTACTTCCATTAATGTATTTTTATTTGTTCTTTTCGCGTGGTGTTTTTCTCTTGTTGTTGTGTTTATTTGGAGTACACCATTAATGATTATCTATATTGTTTGCTAGTATGTTATATAAATTGCTCATAGATATTTAGTACTTGCTATATATAGAGTTAATTTTAATTTTTGTACAGACATTTTTACATTTATTATATTGCTATATTATGGATTGGGTTGTTTACTCATTATTATTAACTACCTCTCGCTATTAGCTCTAACTTAACATATTTGTATTGCACTTTTATTGTCTCATGTTATTACTTATATGGTTATAACTTTACGATATTCTTGCCTCTTTTGCGTTACATTAATATAATATGTTTTTTATATTTAAGCACAGTCAACTAGATGTCTATCTTTAGTTTTTACATATTTACATATATACTTGTTTCTTCTATTTATCTGCCATAGTGCTTCATAGTTTGTTATAATGATTCAGTTGTTTTATGCCTTTCTCTATTATGTCACATTTATTCTCTTCCTATTTTACCTTATAGCCTTCTTTTGAAATGTATTTCTTTCTCTTTATTCTCTACGGCTCTTCATGATGTCTGCTTCGATTTCGTTTCTATCTAATATTAGAGATAGTTATTAGCTTATGCCACCTTTTTATCATTGGCACATTCTTGTTGCCTTTATAGTATTATATAATGACTTGTTTCTAGAATACCATATTTAATTCCTGTTTATATTTCAGTTATTTCCTTTTCTTACATAAGTATATTTATTATATATTGTATTGGGGCCTTTATGCCGATTGCTTTTATTCCTCGTGATGGCCTCCTTGCTCATCTTCCCATGTCCCCCTAGTATGAATTTGGTCTCTTTCAGACCGTTCTTGTTGTTTCTTCTCTTTCTTTTTCTTTATACTTTCTTTCTTTCCTTTTCCTCTTCTTTCTCCTTTTCTCTTTGGATTTCCTATTTGGACTCTTCCTGTTTCGTGTTGTTGGCTAGTATGTGGGGGTGCATTTCTGTGGTTATTGTATATCCTCTATCATTTATGTTGCTTCTTTTTTCCCTTTTAGTAGTTTTATGACTGGATTGAATATACTTTCCCTTAATGTGAAAGGGTTAAATCACCCAGTTAAAAGGTCAAAGATATTAGACTACTGCAAATCTCTTTCTTCGGATCGAGTCCTTTTTCAAGAGACGAAGGTGTCTGCCAGAGAGGCGCTATTTCTGAAGAAAGATTGGGTTTCTGAGGTTGCTTGTTCAGATGCTTGCGGCAAAAGAAATGGGGTAATCACTTTAGTTTCTAAACATTCTGGTTTGTCTATTGTTTCCTCTGAATGTGATACTGAGGGTCGTTGGTTATTATCCAAGTTGACTGATGGCAATGTTGATCTTTTTGTCATGAATATTTATGCCCCTAACACGGACGATCGGTCTTTTTGGAAAGTAATCACCAAAAAGCTAAATGACACACCTCATTCTGGTAATCTTATTGTAGGTGGAGACTTTAATTTACCAATGGATCCCATCCTTGATAGGAATTCTGCCTTTAACTTTCGTCCCCCTAAATCACATAAACAAATGATTAATATGTGCTCTCTTATTAATCTTCAGGATGTCTGGCGTCTTCATAATCCCACTGGTAGTGATTTCTCCTTTTTCTCTTCCCCCCATTCGTCGTTTTCACGCATTGATTATCTTTTGGTTCATTCATCTCTGGTTCAATCTTCCTTATCTCCGCTTATTCATCCTATTTTGATTTCAGACCATGCCGCGGTGACTTTCACACTTTTCTCTTTTGCCCCTAGAGCGAGATCTCGATCTTGGAGACTAAACACAGAAGTCTTATATGATGAATCCCAGTTTCGAGAGTTTTCTAATGAGATTGAGACATTTTTTCTTGAGAATATTGGTTCAGTTGATTCCCCTGTTGTTCTTTGGGACTCTTTTAAATGCACTTTCCGTGGTCAGATCATCAAGTGTATGTCAAGGAGGAATGCTGCTATTAGGAAAGAACTCTCGGATTTAGCAGCTGAGATTAAAACCCAAGAATCTCTTTTTCGACAATCTAAAGATAAATCTTGTTTGCAATCTATTAAAAATTTAAAATATACATACAATACTATAGTCACTAAAAGAGCTCATATTGGTCTTCAGGCTCAGAAATCTAAGAAGTTGCTGTTAAAAAAACCGTGCTGGTAAGCTGCTTGCGGCCACATTAAAATTCCAGGAATCCTCGTATAAATCTTCCCAAATCTCTTCTATCACTGATCGTCTTGGTAAGAAAAAATTTCAGACTACAGAAATTCTTGAGGTCTTTCGAGATTTTTATAATAATTTATATACCCCCTCTAATCAATCTTCTTTTGAACAGTGCCAAGAGTTCTTAAAGACACTTCCTGTGAAAACTGTTTCGGAGGAAGATAATAATTCTTTGAATGGCCCGATTACCCCTGACAAAATTATTTCTGCAATTAAAGCTACTCGCTCTGGTAAGGCTCCTGGTCCTGATGGATATCCTATTTTGTTTTATAAAACCTTTTTATCTGTGATTGTGCCGCATCTTCAATCCGTCTTTGATGCTTTTATTAAAGATGGTTCTGTGTCTGGTTCTGCTGCTGATGCCACTATTGTGGTGATCCCCAAAGAAGGGAAAGATCATTCTGACCCTAAGAATTTTCGCCCTATTTCCCTTCTTAACATGGAAGCTAAGATTTTTGCTAAAATCTTGGCTAAACGCTTAGAATCATTTATTCCTCAATTGGTTCATCCTTCCCAAACTGGTTTTGTAAAAGGTCGTCTTGCACATGATAATATCCGTACTTTTTGTCACATTCTCGGTTCAGCCAAGCGATCCAATCTTCCGGCGGCGGCCTTGGCCCTTGATGCTGAAAAGGCCTTTGATAAGGTCTCTTGGCCTTTTCTTCGTGCTGTTTTATGTGCGCATAATCTTGGTGATTCCTTTATCCGTATGGTTATGTCTCTTTATTCCCGTCCTAGAGCTAACATACGAGTGAATGGAGCTACGTCGTCTTTTTCTAATCTTCGCCAAGGTACTAGGCAAGGCTGTCCCCTGTCTCCTCTTTTATTTTTGTTATCTATTGTTCCTCTTCTCAGAATGATTGATTTACATCCAGACATTAAGGGGTTCTCTTTTGGGTCTCATCAGATAAAAACAGCTGCCTATGCGGACGATGTTCTTATTTTCTCTGAGGATATTGCACTGGCCATCCCTGCTATTTTTGACATGATTTCTCTTTTCTCGAAGGTTTCAGGATATACTCTGAACAAAGATAAGACAGAGATGTTCCCCTTAAATGCTTATTGTTTTTCTTCTCATATGGGTTCAGCGGGTTTCAAATGGCAATATAAACAACTAAAATATCTGGGTATTTATTTTTGTTCCACCCTTTATGCTACGGCTTCTTATAATGAATCTCAAACTATTCTTAAGGTGCGACGTCTTTTAGAAACTTGGTCTCCGAAACATATTTCATGGTGGGGTCGACTACAGACTCTTAAAATGATGATAACACCTATTATTAATTTTCTTTCCTCTATGCTTCCGGTAAAGCTCTCTGATTCCTTTTTTCATGAGCAGGACATACTTACTTCCAAATTTTTATGGAATGGTAAAAGAGCTAGAATTGCTTATAAATTCTTATGTAAATCTTTTGATATGGGAGGTTGTAATCTTCCTGATTGGGAGAAATATCAAACTGCTTTCCTGGCGTCTCAGGGTGCTCTTTGGTTTTCTTCTCCCTCTACTCATGTTCCATCTTGGTTGCTAATAGAACAAGAACCGGCCTCTCCGCTGACGACGGCTTCTTTTTTAACCACGAGTACCCTTTCTATTCCATTCTCTCGATCTATTATTTTAGACACTATTGCTGCGGTTCGCAAGGTTGATAAGAAGGTGGCAACTCCACTGCATAAAACTAGATGGTCGTCTATTTGGCGGAATTCTAAAATCAAAATTAATATTGAACCTCAGTTGATGTCTTATTGGGCTGGGAAAGGTATCTCACTTGTTAAACATCTCTATGACTCCAATAATGATCCTATCCCTTTCTCTTCCCTAGCTCTACAGTTTTCTTTATCTAACTTAGACTTTTACACCTTTCTTAAGATAAAGGTAGCACTTGCTAAAATACATTTTCATCCCTCGTCCCCTACGATTACGCTTTTTCAATTATGGATCAAGACTGGTCATGTTGCGCCCAGAATTTATAAATTCCTATCGTCCTCTACACCTCTTTCCCAAACGGTCGCACAGCAAAAATGGCTACGTCATTTTGATCATAGTGTTACCGATCATATCTCTTCAGAAACGTGGCAAGACATTGGTAAACTTTCTCTTCGTTGCAAAATTGCCCCCTCTTTAATGCAGTCTAAGTTTTTTTCTATTAATCTTCTTCATTGGACTCCCACTCGTTTGTCTGCGTTGAATCTCAAAGATAATAATATGTGTTGGAGTTGTAGGCTGTTACCAGGTGACTTTCAGCATATGTTCTTTGATTGCTCCCTTCTCCAACCCTTTTGGAACTTGATACACAAACACCTCATGATTATATTTAATATTGAGTTTCAACTCTCCTTTCCATTAATTATATTAGGTCCGCTGGCGGCTCCGACCCCTCTGCCTCTAGACTCCATGGAATTACAATTGTTGGATCTGTTATTGACTGTTGCAGTCAAAGTTATTCTCATGGAGTGGAAATCTTTTTCTTCTGTTTCTTATCATACTTGGTGGGCTTGGGTTTCCTTTTTACGAAGTGCTCATACGTCAGTTGATCATGCTCATCTTTCTCCTTCTATATCTGCTGGTGTTTGGAAAGCTTTAGATACGTATATGGTCTTGGCCTCGGAGGGGTTGGTGGATCAATATCCTTTTGATTTGCCTGGTTAAGGATGTCTGGTTACTGTTGTCTTGTGGGTCGGATGAATTCTTTGGAAATCCTCTCCTCTTCTTTCACTCTTATTTGTCTTTCTCTTTCTTTTTTTTTTCATCTCTTTCCTACTTTCTCCGTCTTTTCTTCCTTCCTTTCTTTCTTCCTCTTATCCCTATCGTATTATCTGATGGTGATACTCTTGATGATTACTTCTGCAGGTTATCAATTCTTTCATCCTTAATTAATTTATTTATATGATATCTGCAGAATAATGATTGTTAATGGTATGTTTTTTCTTATTTAATTTCATTCTATTATATTGTTTATCCTTGTCTGATATCAATTGTATCACTTTTGCTTGTATCTTATGTCCTTATTTGCTCTTTTTAAAATAATAAAATTCTTTTGAAATTAAAAAAAAAATAAAAACAGGTATGCACAGGAATTAGTTAGGGTTTGTTTTGAAGTGAGTTGCAGGTAAGGTTGGGGATATGTTAGGATATTTGTTGGTGAGTAGAGGTAGTGTTTATGCGAAAGACATTAGTTTTTAATTTTAAAGGATTTCCAGCGCGATGTTTACTAGGAGGGCGCATCGAGTTATGCATCATGAGAACTGGGGAAGTTTCAGCGGGGAGTTTAAAATTGTATGAAGGGGTAGTGAATATCGTGTTTAATGGCCTTAAGCACATTATGTTTATAATATTGGAAGGGACACAAGGGAGAAGGGATGAAATGTTCTGTTGTAGACTTAATTTGTATATGAACTGTTAGTTGAAATATATATTGATTTACATATTTTTTAAATATCACAGATACCCCTGAAGAAGGTCGCAGGGACTGAAATGCATTGAGTAAAAGTACACGTTTAAGTATCATGAAGTTTCAGCACTTGCCTGTGAATAGGCCCGGATGGGCAATCTCAGCGTATTAAGATGCATGAAGCATTGAAACTTTTTGCCCTTGACGTGATGGTTAAAAACTAATGAAACCTTGGAATAAACTGGATTAACTTGGATAAACCACGGAGCATGTGTGAATGTTGTTTACTGATGTGTATATCGCTGTGCAACTCCTTCGTGACACGCAAGCCACGTGTCACAATATTCACTCATAGTAATGTCGGCGCTTATATTGGGACGGAGCGCACAGGAGTACTGCACGCTAAAAATGAGAAAGCAATAACTTTGAGCATCAAGAAAGAAAGGGTGTGCTTCAGGTTCAACAAAACTGATTTTCCTGCCTTAGCCATTTAGTGTCTGCAGCCAGTATCTGGGTCGTGTGACTGGGTGTAGTTGGCAGTTGGACTTTGTGTATTCCTCCTAGACAGCTACACACAATGGAGAGCTAAGGTGTTCCTGGATGAGCTATCACTGGCAGGATGGGAGGGTGGAGTTAGGCACAACCCCACTTACACCTGAATAGGCTGTGTCCTGCATTCACACAAAAGATTGCATGCCGCCTGTAGTTAGTCTGGAGCCAGGGCTGGGAGGCAAAAAACCTATGCACATCAAAGAGAAACCTCTAGAAGCTTCTCCCACTTCAAAAGAGGCACCAGGAATAAATATTGGACCTCAAACACAAACTCTTCAGTAAACTTCTGGACCTGTGGATAGTGCAGAAGAAGGACTGATGTGCTGGTTTGCTGCCAGAAGGACTGCCAGTCTGCTGTCCAGGTAATCTGCTGCTCTGATGCCTGCTTCCCTGCTTACTGAGAAAGAACACAAGATCTGCACTGTTCATCAGAGGCTAAGGTGACTCCAAGGGTCAGCCAGCTAACCTCCTGTTCTGAGCTACAGGGACATAGCAAGATCCAGAGGCCCCCTGTAACTGCACAGCTGACCTGCTACCTGGACCTGCCTGAGCCCAGCTGGGCTCTGCTGGAGTGAGCTCCTGACTGCCAAATGGTGGCCCTCAGGTCTTGGACCCTTGGTGTGGCCTCAGTTGAGGAACGTGAATAGGCTTGTTGGCACCAAAACCTTGCAGCTTGCTGCCATTACTAATGCAAAGTTCCAGCGAATCAACTGCACTACAGCAGAGATCATCGAGGTGACAGTCAACACAAAGCTCCAGCCACAACCGTTCATGACCCAGGCAGGATAATTGTGCTACAGTAAAAAACATCTGCACTGCACGCTGGCCCTTCAGGCTACTTGAACGGCCAGTAAACATAGGGATCCACCCGTAGGTTGAATGTGTAACAAGACTCCCCAGGGGGACAAAGATGTATCCCACAGCCGTGGAGAATACAAATCAGTTGTTTAAATACCCCTCACACACCAAAAGGGCCCTTGGTGTCATGCTTCATCATGGGGGTCTTCCCGCCCCTCTACGGGACGGGGCGTGCTACGACCTACGACTACGCGGGAGCACTGTTAACAATGAGAAGACTATGTGTGATGCAAGGGTGTGAGAGGAAGGGTCAGGGGTGAATGGAAAAGTGAATTAAAAAATACCTGGCTCTTTGGTCTAACGAAATTTATTATACCGTATGAGCTGGTATTAATAAAAATTAGTGGGGGGAGGAGGAAGTATGCCTCAATGAGCTGTGCCTCCTAATGGTGCCGACATGTTTCGAAGCTTCCCCGAGCTTCTTCTTCAGGACCTTAAGGATCCCTTCCTGAAACTCACTGTGATGTGTCAATAAATAAAAAGGTGTGAATAGATCAATATAGGAAGAAAATAACCTCCTATGGTAATGCCTAGATAGGTCTTATACGGTCCATAACTTGCTGTAAAGAGAAAATTGCCTCATGAGCTCTGAAACCGGGTGGTGGGATTGCCCACTCGGCTATGAATCCCTGGATAAATATCCGCCAAATCACCCACCCCGGTCGGCCATCCATGATGCTCTACCTGCTCCTCACGGCCCTTTCACCGTAACTGAGAAGATAACCCTTTCACCAGGACTAACTGGCCCTGTATTGGACCTGTGCTCCCTCGTGGTAGGCCTGAACTTGTGATTTTCTCCCAGTCTTGCACGTCAAGATATCCATGAGTGTCGTTTTGTGCTTTCACATGCTATTCTCCCTTAAATGTTTTAAATTGCATATCTCCATTTCTACGTATTGGATTTTTGTCATTTTATTCTTGTTTTATTTATTGGAGCTTACTCTTGTTCTAATTTAGTGTGAGATTGTTCTTGTGTTTTGTTTTCACTTTGGGGTCGATTCTGATCTGGGTCGGAAAGCACTCCGACCGAGTCGGATCCGGAGTGTTTTCCGACGGAGCTGGACCCCTACAGTCTGACCGAGCGAGTACGATGTGCACGTATGCTGTTGGACTCGGTTCGGTCGGACTCCCATAGAAGTTAATGGGAGCCAGTTGTACGACACGTACATGCGCTCCCATTGACTGAATGGGTACGTCTCAAACAAGTGCGCCCCCTACAGTGGGTACGCGTCGGTGCCATCCGCACCGTACATGCCTGTGTTGGGGAGACCCATGGGTCTCCCCCTGTGTCCGAGTCGTAGGGCTGCGGGTATCAGGGGGTTCGATGCGGACCCCCGAAGTCCGACTCCGGGAGCTTTTGCGAGCCAGACACTCCGGCTCGCACAGGCTGTCCGACACGTGCATCGTACTGGCTCGGTTGTAAATCGCATCCATTGCACGCAAGGTTAGCTTCCGACCGAGACGTACGGAGCGGTTCGGACCCGGAAACGATTTGGTCTGTGAATCTCACGTAGCTCGCATCGTACTTGCTCGCTCGTACAGCTGTACGAGTCGGCCGGAAAACACGCGTACGGCTTGTAGTTTTTCAGGCCGGATCGCATTCGGTGCCCTTCCGACCCGGACCGGAATCGGCCCCTTAGTGTGGTCTGAAGTGCTGTCTAAATGCTTTTCACAATGCGTCTAAGTTAAGCCTGGCTGCTTTGTGCCAAGCTACCAGAGGACTGAGGTCAGGTTAATTTGAGGTTTGCTTGTTAATTCATCCTGACAAGGATTGTGGTTGCTGCTTGAGTAGGGTTTCATCCCCCTAAACCAGTAGCCCAATATCTTACAGCCACCTATATGTAGTAGTGTGAAAAATATATGGCACAGCAAAAAATAATTTAATTCAGGTCTAAAGGAATTTACTTACAGTGGAGACTTTTGCGGCCGTATAACAGTAAGGTCCTTTAAACTTTTTGAGATATGATAGAATGTCTTCAGGCTTTGTAGCATCTTTTTTTATTGAGTTCAGAATTATACGTCATCTCGAATGTTTCTGGATATGATGGACGGTGGTTGTCTTTGCTGAGGGAGGTGTACCAGGGACCAGATGGTTTGTGTTACTTTTTTATTTTATTTTATTAAACATACGTCAGCATAAAAATATAGCATTATCATAAGTCCCATGTTCTATGCATCCTCAGTACAATAGTGCATAATCAGCAATTAATATTCGTAGGAGCACGTTACAATCAGAATCTCAATCTAACACAAATCTCTTCTCCTGCCCTCTCCCTGATCTAGCTTCCAGGAATCTCCCAGTTGCCTCTATAAGATTTCCACTGTTGCCATACTTTTCCCCACTTCTTGAGACAACCCCTACCTTCGTATATAGTCTGTTCTGCGTCACAGCACCAGTCCATGTCTCGCTTCCATTGTTTTTGCTGTTGGCATTTGTGTGACCCCCCAAGCTCTGGCAATATTCCGTTTGGCAACCATTGCCATATTTTTGGGTATTTATGCCATGCTTGTTCCCCTGATACACATAATATATGCCACCGGGCTTAAAGAGGAACCTCCTGTCCCACTACCTCTGACATTATGCGTATCACCTTCCGCCAATAACGCTGGATGACCGGGCATTCCCACACCATATGAAAGAAGGTACCTCTTTGATTACATCCCCTTTGACATTGATCCGTAGGAATGCGTTCCAGCTTGAACATGAGTATACTAGTGGAATAGGATCTGTGAATTATACTTAGTTGAACCAGCCTGAACCTTGCTCGAATCGCCACCTCCCTGGGGCTTTGTATCACCTCCGCCCAGTCATCATCTTCTAATAGGCCTACATCAGTTTTCCAGGACATCCGGGGCATTATTAATTATCTTTCTATAGGTTCATGACAGTGCTTTTTCCGGTATTGGGTCCAGTAGCAGTCCATTTTCAAGTTGGCTATATTCGGGTATCTGTTCCCCCTCCTTTAAATATTTGTTCAAAGCATGTCTCAACTGTAGATACCTGAAACATTCTGTTTCGGCTAACTGGTAATCAGTCTGTAGTTCAGAGAAAGTGAGCTTATGTTGCCCCCGCCACACATCTCCCAGTCGTATAATGTCAATCAGTTTCCATTTTCCAAAGCCCTGCAAGCTACCTACTTCCTGGAGCATATCACTGTCCCAGAGAGGGGTCTGATCCATTAATTTATCAGTCCAGCCGAGAAACCGGTTGGCCTTTATCCATATGTCAACGACTATCTGAGAATGTGGTGGCCTGCCTCCCGTTTTTGTCCCTGTCCCATTTGCCCAGTGGTCCACCCTAAACGCTGGGTCATTCCTGTCTGCGAACACCCAGTCATTAATTACCATTAGATGTGAGGCCCAATAATATTTTTGTAAGTCCGGAATAGCCAGCCCACCCTCATAGATACCCTTCTGTAGTTTGGCTAGCACGATTCTTGTACCCCCATCCCACAGCAGTGTCCAAAGTTCGCTATCCACTTCCCTAAAGGATTTGTCCGGGATTGGGCACGGGGTATTTTGTATTACAAAGAGCATATGGGGTAATGACATCATCTTATATAGCACCGCCCTCCCCATCAGGGACAGCGGCAGCTTTCTCCAATGAGTAATGTCCCTTCTCAGGCGCTCCAGCTGTGGCTGTAGGTTCTCCGTCAGAAAAGCTGCGTCGGTTTTTGTTATCCGTATACCCATATACTTAAAACTATCTTTGACCATCAACTGTGTGCCAGCACTAAGCCGTGGAGGTGGTCCATCTGACAGTATATACAAGAGGGACTTATCCCGATTAATTTGGTACCCAGAATACCCTTCAAAGAGTTTAAAGATCTGCAGTAATCGGCTTATTGTAAACCGCGGTCACGTCGCATAGAGAAGGCCATCGTCAGCGTAGAGTGATATTCGTTCCTCCCACAGCCCCCCCCAGAATACCAGCAATCACTGGGTCACCTCTCACCCAGGTCGCAAGCGGCTCGAGTGCCAACGCAAATAAAATCAGTGACAAAGGGCGTCCCTGCCGTGTGACCTTGTGGATCGCAAAAGCACACAAGACCTTTCCATTTACCCGAACTCTGGCTAGAGGATGTGAGTATAGAAGCTTTACCCAGGACTGGAAGTGTGGACCAAACCCAAACGGTCCTAGGACCTCAAACAAGTAATGCCATTCTATACTATCGAACGCCATATGGGCGTTAAGTGAAAGGAGCGCTGCCTCCATCCCCGGGTTTGTCTTCACTAGGTGCATCACCCCATAAAGGCGTCGAAGATTGAGTCTGATGCTTCTGTGAGGCATAAAGTCGGATTGGTCAGGGTGTATCAGGGTCGTAATGGGAACCAGCAAACGATTAACTAAGACCTTAGCCAAAATTGTAATTTCCGCGTTCAACAGGGATATTGGTCTGTAAGAATTGCACTGGTCCGCCAGCTTGCCGGGTTTGGGAATTACCACGATGGTAGCTGTTCGCTGGTCAACGGGTAATCGTCCCCATTTCTGCGCCTCATTGAACATGTCTAACAAATATGGGTCCACCACACTTGCCGTACATTTAAAGAGCTCGATGGGCAGACCATTTGGACCCGGGGCCTTGCCAGCTTGTGCACCCTGTATAGCTCCTGCTATTTCTTTGGTAGTTATGTCCCTATCTAATCCATCCCTATCTTCCTCAGTCAGTTTTGGTAGTCGCATTTCTTCCAATAATTCTCAACAGTCAACGGCTGTCCTGGTGGAGCGGGACTCATATGGCTCCTCATAGTAATCTGCAAAGGCCCACGACATATCCTCCCCAGTATTATGTACCCGTACCTGGCTATCGCGTATTTCCGCCACCCAACTCCTGTCCCTGTCTCTCTTTTCGACCAGGGAGATCATTTTGTTGACTTTATCCCCTAGGTCATAAATACGTTTCTGTGTTGCGATCGTAGCCGCTTTGGTCACATTGTGTGCCATATCCTGGAGTTCTTGCTTCCCAAGCGCTATTCGATGTGCTAATTCCTGATCTGTTCCTCCCCTCCAGGTATGTTGTCTCCAGTTCCAACACTGTCGCTTCTAATTTATCCCACTGCAACCTCTTCTCCTTATTAGTGCCCCCTGTACATGCTTGAACAGAGCCCCTCATAACTGGCTTGAAGATCTCCCACAGAGTACATGCTTCCGCCACTGTCCCTGCATTTTCTTGAAAGTAGAGCTGTGCCCGGTCCCAAACCTTCTGGGAATTGTCCTTATTTGAAAAAACACAAGAGTTCAATCTAGGGGGAAGGGTATGTGTTCGAGTCGGGCCCCTCACCGTAATATCCAGGGGCAAATGATCCGAAATACCCTGTGGACCGATATGAGCCTGTGAGAACCAAACCTCCTCCCCTCTGTGTGTTAGTATGTAGTCAAGTCTGGAGTAACTGCCATGTGCCGCTGAGTAAAAAGTGTATTGGCG
The DNA here is from genome assembly GCF_964204655.1 of Triturus cristatus. Lineage (NCBI taxonomy): Eukaryota > Metazoa > Chordata > Amphibia > Caudata > Salamandridae > Triturus > Triturus cristatus. The sequence goes on along the minus strand of NC_140585.1, from coordinate 816,971,494 downwards.
GGTGTGGAGGTTATGTAATCGCCAAAGGTCTGTCAGGCCCATCGCATCGACAAATGCCCCCAATAGTAGAGTTCATTTCACCTCCCAACATTAAGAGTCCCCGCGGAAGGTCAACCAACAATGTCCCCAGAGCGTCCAATGCCTCAGATCGCATCACTGGTGGTATGTAGCACGGGACCACGTTAATCGTTTGGCCTTCCCATGTCCCAGTGATTGCCACGTATCTACCCAGGGGGTTGTGCCAAACTTTCCACACTACGAAAGGGAGACCCCGTTTTCATTAGGATCCCACCATCTCGTGAGCCAGTCGTATAACCTGCATGCGCAACCATTTTATAGCCATACCTATCCAGTGCACGATATCTGTGGCCCTTGAGGTTTGTTTCATGTATAAGTACAACTCCTGAGGAATGTCTGTGCAGGTATTGTAAAACTATGCTTCATTTAATACAGCACCCCAGACCATTAACGTTCCATGACAGAAGTTTGAGGCTGTTAAGTCCCTGCTGCCCCCCCTCCAGAATTTCCTACAGTTCCTGTATTGGTCCTCTTGTGGGTGTCCCCATTTGTGTTGTAAGTGACCCTCTATTCCTACTTTTGTGTATCTTCTCATCCTCCTGAGTGTGCAGTGAAGTGAAACTGACTCTAATCTAGCAAATCCCATAAAACTTAACATTCCTCTAGTCCTCTCGAATTGTACCCTTCTGTGAACATGCTCGCACATGATAACATAGCTGACCTTACAACAAAGAACCACTATAACACTTAACAGTACCTCCCCTCTCCCCACCCCCCTCCCTGCTACCCTGCTGGCAGGTACAACAACTCCCACCACCCCAACTCGCAGAGTGCCCGTCGCCCTGAACATAACCGTCAACAGTGGGGTTGGTCGGTTCCTACCCAGGTCCCCATCCTCTATAGCAACCATACGCGCCAGTATCTTAGTGGCTACAATGACAATTTTGAGAGCAGCTAACTACATCGGTTATTTGTCCATCTATATATACACTCCAACCACCCCCAAACAATGTTCACCCCCATACGACCTCAACTTTACATTTTGTGGTTCATTCTGAGGCAGCTTCCGCAAGTTCCAGACCCTCCATACTTTCCGACTCCAGTTCGCCGATCAGTCCGATTCTTCTCCTGCCATCCTCCTGTCTTTCTTGCCACTTCCCTCTTTGTGAGTTGAGGCCAACAATGCGCCATCCTTCCAGTCAGTCTATGGCAGCTTCCGGGGTTCCGAAGAACCATGCCTTTCCGTCAGCTTCGACCCTCAGTTTGGCTGGGTATATCATGGAATACTTGGTTTCCTTAACCCACAATTCCTTTTTCACAGCATCAAAAGTGTGCCTCTGATGTTGCACATTGAGTGTGAAGTCCGGGAAAAATCTATTGACAGCATTCTTGTATAACAGGTCACTGTGCTCACGCTCTGTTTGCAAGATGACGTCCCTGTCTCAAGAATTAAGAATCCGAGCAATAATTGTTCGTGGCAAAGTTCCTGGTTTGGGTTTAGGGATGGGAGCTCTGTGCCCACGCTCAATGGTGAAATGAGCGGAGAGGCATTTGGGTTTGAGGTGTTTCAGTATCAAGTCTTCCAGGGCTTCATTTGGGCAGACACACCGACACAGCAACTACCACAAAGGATAAAGCCCGTATAATTCACTCACCCCACTAGGAGTCTATTGGGTCTTATTCACCCCCGCCTCCACTGGTCTGACAGGGTCTCTATATGCACCCGCTTCCAGCAGTGTACTGCGTCCTCTACTGCCTGCAGAGTAGGAGCCAGCCCTCTGGATCACACTTCTCGCAGGAGGGTGCGCGCACCTCATTTACTCCATCCCACTGCCGATTTCCATACATTCCGCACTGGTCGGTGGACTGACCTAAAGCCTCTATAGGTACTCTCTGTTAGTCCTGTAGGGAAGATTGCTGTCCTTCTGTCCCTTCCTTCACTATAGGATGATCTCACTGACCAACTGGTGTCCCCGCAACACTCAACCTGCCTCCAGAGTCTCCACTGGCTGGTGTTCACAGATGCCCAGAACTATGCCAAAGCTGTTTTAGATTGCCACCCCATGAAGGACTTCAATCTGGGCCCTAGTCATCCCTTGATGATGGGCTCTAGGCCTGTAGCTTGCCTACTTTGCAGCCCACTGAATAGCCGAGTTGCTGTGCTAGCCGAGCCGCCCCCTCGTTCACCAGGTTTGGGGAGCGTCTACATACAGCTGGGCGCCTCACCTTCCCAAAGCGGCAACTTCTGAGGCCTCGGGCCGCCAAACTGTTCTACCCACAGCTGTTGATAAAATTGAGGCCCGGGGGTGGATCTCAGCACTGGCAAATGCTACCAGTCTCTGCGGCTCTCCACAGCTGCCCCTTATGAGTCTTCTGGCCTTGGACCACTGCAGCACTGCAGTCCTCCAATCCTGAGCGCATTGTCCCAGCACCAGCCGCGTTGTGAGGCGGACACTTTCCTGCCACTGCTCAGCATGATCTATGTTCCCGCATAGCTCCGAGGTCCTCTGAAGACTCGGGGAAGCGCCGCTGCGTCACTCCGGCTGGCAGGTGAGCAATAGCAGTTAGCTCCATTTTTGTCGCTGTGTTCAGTTCCCCGATGTTCCGCTGAATGAATACGTGTTTTTTGTTGCTAATGGGTCGGCTGAATTAACGGATTTTCTGGCTTTAGGGACCCGAGGGACGGAGCACTCTCAATACGCCACCATTTCCCTCGGCTCCGAAGCCATGCCCCTTGTGTTACTTTTTAATGCAAACCTTGTGCAAAGTGTTGTGGGATTTACAATCCAACACATATTACGAGTTACGTTGGATTGTAACCCAGAGTAACACAAAGCTTGCAATGCGCTGCTTTGTGTTACTTTCCATCAAGTGGGAGTTTCATGAGTGGTGCATGTGCATTCCAATGCATTCACCCATGGCTAGAGATGCAAATTCCTGTCTACAGAAAATTGTACTTATGAAACAAAGAGGGGAGTGAAGAGGAATAACGGTACAATCGTCCTCCTCTAAATACTATTTCTCAACAAAAAGATTCTACCGTTATATATTGGTTAATGACCTTGAAACCTTGAAGGTTCTAGTCATAATGATGGTGTAGAAAAGATGTTATTTTCAAGGCACCTTCTAGCTGTTCACAGAAGGGAACCCCTTTGGGTTTGTAAAATACCCCTCACACACTGAAAACTAATTCAGTGTCATGCTTCATCATTGGAGTCTTCCCGTCCCTCTATGGGGCAGGGCGTGCTACGACCTACGTAGACGCGGAAGCACTTGAGTTCGTGATAGAAGTTATGTGTTGTGCATGGGGTGGTAGGATCATGAAAAAAGGTGGTGTAAGAATTTAAAAGTTTCCTGGCTAGTGGAACAATAATTTTATTGCCTTCCCTAGCTGGAAACAGTAAAAATAGGAAGGTGTAGATGGTGTACCGTAATGCGTCACCTTCTACAGGGTCAACACGTTTCAAAAGCCATCCCACTGGCTTTCCTCATCAGGACTGTTAGAAAAGGTAGACGGACCGGGAGGGCCGGCCGGGGTCAGGGGGAGAGGTCTCCGGGGAGAGCCGTCTCCAGCGATCGTACAGACAAGTAACTTCCCCCCCACAGACAGATATCACACACGGATAAGGTTCAGTGTTCTTTATAAGCACTTATTTAAGATACGGTTGAATGGTACAAGGAGGTCTGGACTCAGGGGTCCCCTCGATTAGAGTCTCGCAAGGTAGGGAAGGGGGTAGCGGGACAGTCTATTTACCAATCAGGTAGTTCGGATGAGATGATGATGAGCTCACAATCCTCGAGCTTGGTGGTTAGATGGTACGGACCGCGGCAGCGCCAGCAGGTCCCGGTGCGGGTGGTCGATACAACGGGCCGCGGCAGCGCCAGCAGGTCCCCGGAAGATGTACGGTCCGCGGCAGCGCCAGCAGGTCCCGGTGCGGATGGTCGTTACAACGGGCCGCGGCAGCGCCAGCAGGTCCCAGGAAGATGAAGGTTGCAGAAGGCCGCGGCAGCGCCAGCAGGTCCCGGTGAGGATGGTCGTTACAACGGGCCGCGGCAGCGCCAGCAGGTCCCAGGAAGATGAATGTTGCAGAAGGCCGCGGCAGCGCCAGCAGGCAGGACGATGGTTCACAAGAGCGGCTACGGCAGCGCCAGTAGACCGTCAAGGTTGAGTTCACTCGGTGTCTCTCGACTCCAGGATACAACTGCCTTCCTGCTCCGGAGCTGCCTCAGTTATAGGGCTGGTGCCCTTTGATGTCCGGACCCTCGCACTTGGAGGTCGGAGGGTCCGGGATGAAGGTGTCCAGACACCCAGCAGGGGGTGGAGCCAGTGCCTGGGGGAGCTGGGGGCGATCGGCACCTGGCGGGGGAGAGCCCTTGACACTTCGTTCTCCCATTGACCTGCCAAGTGGTCCGCTCACCTCCTGGGTGGATGGTGGTGCCGGGATGTCGGGGCCGGCCAGGCCCGGGGTTAGGGTCGAGGTGAGGCCATGTGGCCGCGTGGTGCAGGGCCCAAGAGGGCGGCTTGACCCGGCCGGGGAAGCCGGTGGGGCTGGACCCCGTGATGAGTAGGGGTCCGAGGGCAGAGGGTCCGTCGGGAGACGGAGTACGGGTGCTTGTCGCGGGGATATGCCAGGTGGGCCGGAGTTCGGGCCCTGTCGTGCGGGGAGGGAGCAAGCCGTCTGGGAGGCCTGTCCAACATGCGTCCCCCCCAGCTGAAGGCGGGGAGAGTCACCCATCTCCTTGGGGACTCTCGTCGTCGAGGCGGAAAAAGCGGGACAGGCCATCCGCGTTGGCGTGGTCTTGGCCTGGTCGGTGCTCCACGGTGAAGTCCATTCCCTGCAGGGAAATGGACCAGCGCAAGAGTTTTGGGTTCTCCCCCCGCATCTGCATCAGCCATTGCAGGGGTCGATGGTCGGTTTGTACCCGGAAGTGGGTACCGAAGAGATAGGGTCGGAGCTTTTTGAGGGCCCACACTACTGCGAATGCCTCCCTCTCGATGGTGCTCCAACGCTGTTCTCGGGCCAGGAGACGTCGACTGATGAAGGCCACCGGCTGGTCATGACCTTCGGGGTTCAACTGAGAGAGGACGGCTCCGATGCCGTGGTCGGAGGCGTCGGTCTGCACCACAAATTCCCGACTGTAATCGGGGGCCTGGAGCACAGGGGCGGTGCACAGGGTGGCCTTCAGCTCCTCGAAGGCCGCTTGACAATCAGGAGTCCAGTTGACCCGCTTCGGTTGGTTCTTGGATGTGAGACCCGTGAGGGGCCCCACGATGCTGCCGTAGTCCTTCACGAACCGCCGGTAGTAGCCGGTGAGCCCCAAGAAGGCTCGGACCTCGGTCTGGGTGACGGGGGGCTGCCAGGACTGGATGGCCGCAATCTTAAGTTGTAGTGGGGCCACCAGCCCGCTTCCCACTTGGTGCCCAAGGTAGGTCACAGACCCTTGGCCAATTTGGCACTTGCCGGCCTTAATAGTGAGGCCAGCCCGCTGGAGGGCTTGTACGACCTCTTGGAGGTGACGGAGGTGGTCGGACCAGTGGCGGCTGTATACAGCGATATCGTCCAGGTAGGCAGCGCTGAATTCTTCGAGCCCCGCCAAGACCTGGTTCACAAGGCGTTGGAACGTGGCGGGGGCATTCTTCATGCCAAAGGGCATGACCTTAAATTGATAGTGGCCATCGGGGGTGGAGAAGGCTGACCGTTCCTGAGCCCTGGGTGTGAGGCCGATCTGCCAGTAGCCCGCCGTTAGGTCGAAGATACTAAGGTAGCGGGCGGCCCCCAGCCGGTCGATCAGCTCGTCTGCTCGGGGGATGGGGTGAGCGTCGGTCCGGGTGACAGCGTTCAAGCCCCGGTAGTCGACGCAGAATCTCAGTTCAGGTGCGGTGCCGGGGGCAGCGGCCTTGGGGACTAATACAACCGGACTGGCCCAGGGACTGTCCGAGGGCTCGATGACCCGATCGTGAGCATCTTGGCCACTTCCTCCTGTATGCAGGCCCGTACCCGATCTGGTACGCGGTAGGCCCGGTGCCGGACAGGGGGACTGTCCCCGGTGTCTACGTCGTGCAAACACCAAGGGGTGACCCCGGGGGTGAGGGAGAACAGGGCAGCGAACTGCAGCAGGAGGTCCCGGCAGTCCTGGCGTTGCTCCGAAGTGAGGGCGTCAGAGAGCCGGACCCCGTCCACGGAGCCGTCCTTCTCCTGAGTCTTCAGGAGATCCGGGAGGGGCTCGGAGTCGTCTTCTGTACCACTGTCTGTAGCCATCAAGAGGCTTAGTTCGGAGCGCACAAAGTGTGGTTTGAGCCGGTTGGTGTGGAGGACCCGAAGGGGGTTCCGGGAGGACCCCATGTCGATGAGGTAAGTGACGGGGCTTTTACGCTCGACCACTTTGAAGGGCCCCGTCCACTTATCTTGCAGGGCACATGGTTCGGTGGGGGACATCACCCATACTTGCTGCCCAGGCTCGAATTCAACGGAGGAGGCATTGTGATCATACCACCTCTTCATGTCCTCCTGGCTGGCCTCGAGGTTTGCCTTGGCCATCTCCCTGAAGCGCCGGGTCTGGTTTCGTAAGGCCAGGATGTATTTGAAGACGTCTGGAGGGGTCGTTAAGGGGGCCATCTCCCAACCTTCCTTGACTAGGCTGAGGGGCCCTCGCACAGGGTGCCCGTACAGGAGTTCGAAGGGGCTAAAACCGAGGGACTTCTGGGGAACTTCCCGGTAGGCGAAGAGGAGGCACGGGAGCAGTACATCCCACTGGCGACGGAGAGGCTCTTCCAATCCCCCAATCATCCCCTTGAGAGTGCGGTTAAAACGCTCCACTAGTCCGTTCCCTTGGGGGTGATAGGGGGTCGTGAATCTGTAGGTGACCCCGCATTGTTGCCAGAGGGACTTCATGTATTTAGATATGAAATTCGTACCTCGGTCGCTGACGACTTCTCGGGGGAAGCCTACCCGGGAGAAGATCCCCATCAGGGCCCGGCCAACCACCGGAGCTGTCACTGTCCGTAGGGGCACCGCCTCGGGGTAGCGGGTGGCATGGTCCACTAGTACCAAGATGAACCTGTGTCCTTGTGCCGTGCGGGGGTCCAGAGGCCCCACAATGTCTATCCCCACCCTCTCGAACGGGGTGGTGACCACAGGGAAGGGTTGCAGAGGGGCCTTCAGCTTCCGACCACTCTTCCCGCTGGCTTGGCATGTGGGGCAAGATCGGCAGTGGTTCAGGACGTCATTCCTCATTTTCGGCCAGAAAAAGTGGGTCACCAGGCGACTGTACGTTTTGTCCTGGCCCAGGTGTCCAGCCAGGGGGACATCGTGGGCCAGGTTGAGCAGAAAGTCTCGGAAGCGGAGCGGTACCACCAGAACTCGACCGGCCCCCAGCTCGGCGATTCTTTGCTCGCTGTAGAGCAGGTCGTTATCCCAGTAGACCCAGTGGGTTCCGGTGGTGTCCCCGGCGTTTTGGGTACTGGCTTGTTGGCGGAGTCCCTCGAGGGAGGGACAGGTCTTTTGTTCCTGGCGGAACTGTTCTTGGGTGGGCCCCCCTTCTTGACGCCACTGAGCCAGATCCGGAAGGTCCTGGTGTTGCGCGTCTTCTTCGGTAGTCGGGTCCGGGAGGTCGGACTCGCCGTTGTCCTCTACGGGGGCAACCGGGGGCGGAGGTGCTGGCCATTCGGTTTCTTCTGATCGGGGGGCGGCACGGGCGGCCATGGATCGGGTGGTTATGCAGGCCCAGTCCGGGAGGCCCAGCATCCCCAGGTGTTCTCTTTTCTCGACGGTGGCCCACGGGGAACTCTCGAGGTCATTCCCCAGGAGGCAGTCCACGTGGGCATCGTCCCGGACCGTCACCTTCAGTAGGCCGGAGACCCCTCCCCATTCAAACGGGACGCAGGCCATCTTACACATACTCTCAGAGTTATCTGCCGAGCGGACGGGGCAGAGAATGTTCGGCAGGATCTGTTCGGGCTTCACCAGATGACAGCGGACGGCCGTCACGCTGGCGCCGGTGTCACGCAAGGCCTCGGCTCTCTGTCCATTAATGGTCACCCACTGACTGTATTTTCTGGTGTTGGCGGGTAGGGGAGCCCGCGGAACCATGTCTCTTCCCCCTAAGCACGCCAGGACCATGGCGGCCGGTTCCCACCCTTGCTGGGCCGGCTCGTACTCTTCGGGTCCCTCCGATGATTGCTCTTCCCCTAGGGCAGCGGCAGCTACCTGGCGGGGCTTGGGTGTTTGGTTTAGCGGGCAGTTCGGGTCATTGGCGTAGTGGCCTAGTCGCTGGCACCGGTGGCACGTGACGTTGGCTCGGTACCCAGGCCGCAACGGGGGGTTGCCCCGGCCGGCCGAAGGCGGGGGGCTGGCCACGGGTGTTGCTGGTAAGGCGTCTCTCCCTCGCCCCTGGCCCCCTCCTCCTCCCCGAGGACGGTGCTGGCCTTGGTTGCTTCTGTTCTGGTCGTGTGGCCCTCTCCGGCCCACTCGGGTGCTTTCCCACCGGTCAGCTTCGGCGGCGAGCTGCCGGGGGTCAGTCAGTTTACTGTCGAGTAGGTGCTGCCTGAGCTCGACGAAACAGTTGTTTGACAGGTGCTCCCATACCATAAGGTGGAAGAGTTGTTCGTAGGTGGTGACCTGACTTCCCTTGATCCAACCTTCGAAGGCCCGGCTGAAATAGTTCACGTATTCTACCCAAGTTGTACCTGGGATCCGGGTGCAATCTCTGAACCTCTGGCGGTACATCTCGGGCGTGAGGCCGTAGCGGGTGAGGAGGGCAGCCTTCATGTGGTCGTAGGACGACATTTGGTGATCGGGGAGCTGCAGCAGGGCATCGCGACCCTCGTTGATAAATCTCCCCCAAAGTCCGGCTCCCCAATCACTCCGGTCGATCCGGTGGGAGGTCATTGCGATCTCATAGGCTTTAAACCACTGTTGTATGTCGTCTTCTCGGACATATTCGCGGACAACATCCTTGGGGATGTGAACTTTTTTCTCACTTGGCCCCGGGGTGTGTGGTCGCTCAGGCACCCCCAGTTCCTTATTCTGTTTGCGCAGTTCTATTTCCGCTAGTCGGCGCTCGTGCTCGAGCGTTATTTTTTTCTCTTCCAGCTCTCTCTGTCTCTGCTTTTCTTCTCGTTCCTCTCGAAGCCGCATATGCTCGAGGTTGAGTTTCTGTTCAGCTAACTTGAGTTCCCCATCCATCTTGAGTCGTGCCATCTCCAACTCGTGTAATCTGACTCTGTCTCTTTCTCGGATCTCCTCTTGCGAGAGGCCCGTTCCCCGCTCCTCGGGAGCCGTGGCGTTCCCCTCTGGTGTGATGCTGTTTTGGTCTGGTGTGACGCTGCTTTGGTCGGAGGGTCCTGTGACCCCAGTTTCTGTCCATGACTCAAGAGCGCGCTTTAGATCATCCTTGGTACTCAGGCCGGTGGTAGCAATGCCAAGTTCTATGCAAAATTCTCTCAGTTCGCGGTGGTTGTATTCTTCTAATTTCTCCATTTGGAATTTCTCGGTGGAGCTGCTATCTTTGGTCGACATCGTGCTTATGTCGTGGGGTGAGCTACTCTCTGTACGATTACGCGTTGATTCGGATCGCGCCGCTGGCCACCAATGTTAGAAAAGGTAGACGGACCGGGAGGGCCGGCCGGGGTCAGGGGGAGAGGTCTCCGGGGAGAGCCGTCTCCAGCGATCGTACAGACAAGTAACTTCCCCCCCACAGACAGATATCACACACGGATAAGGTTCAGTGTTCTTTATAAGCACTTATTTAAGATACGGTTGAATGGTACAAGGAGGTCTGGACTCAGGGGTCCCCTCGATTAGAGTCTCGCAAGGTAGGGAAGGGGGTAGCGGGACAGTCTATTTACCAATCAGGTAGTTCGGATGAGATGATGATGAGCTCACAATCCTCGAGCTTGGTGGTTAGATGGTACGGACCGCGGCAGCGCCAGCAGGTCCCGGTGCGGGTGGTCGATACAACGGGCCGCGGCAGCGCCAGCAGGTCCCCGGAAGATGTACGGTCCGCGGCAGCGCCAGCAGGTCCCGGTGCGGATGGTCGTTACAACGGGCCGCGGCAGCGCCAGCAGGTCCCAGGAAGATGAAGGTTGCAGAAGGCCGCGGCAGCGCCAGCAGGTAGGACGATGGTTCACAAGAGCGGCTACGGCAGCGCCAGTAGACCGTCAAGGTTGAGTTCACTCGGTGTCTCTCGACTCCAGGATACAACTGCCTTCCTGCTCCGGAGCTGCCTCAGTTATAGGGCTGGTGCCCTTTGATGTCCGGACCCTCGCACTTGGAGGTTGGAGGGTCCGGGATGAAGGTGTCCAGACACCCAGCAGGGGGTGGAGCCAGTGCCTGGGGGAGCTGGGGGCGATCGGCACCTGGCGGGGGAGAGCCCTTGACACTTCGTTCTCCCATTGACCTGCCAAGTGGTCCGCTCACCTCCTGGGTGGATGGTGGTGCCGGGATGTCGGGGCCGGCCAGGCCCGGGGTTAGGGTCGAGGTGAGGCCATGTGGCCGCGTGGTGCAGGGCCCAAGAGGGCGGCTTGACCCGGCCGGGGAAGCCGGTGGGGCTGGACCCCGTGATGAGTAGGGGTCCGAGGGCAGAGGGTCCGTCGGGTGACGGAGTACGGGTGCTTGTCGCGGGGATATGCCAGGTGGGCCGGAGTTCGGGCCCTGTCGTGCGGGGAGGGAGCAAGCCGTCTGGGAGGCCTGTCCAACATGGACCAATAACGATCCATACATCACTGGTTTTAAGTGAAAGATTCCAAATGTACATAAGCCTACTGGTCTTTAGTACATGTATAAGATGCCCTAGTATGGCATTTAAGTGAATACCCCATTGGTATTCTGTCAATGTTCTGCAAAGGAAGGGACAAAAAACAAGGGACAAAAAACATCACCAATCTCATATTGCACATTGTTTTCACATCACCATCAAGTGGAAAGGATTGTGGTAAATACCACTGTGATATATTTTTCTTTATACTCATCATTTAAGCATCATTCTCATGCTTGTGGGTGGGTGCTGTGCTACCCAAAGGTGAATTCAACTGGCTCACAGAATGAAAAACACTTCTCACAATTGGTCGTGTAAGGGTTAAGTTGCAAAGCACACGTTGCACACTTGCTCTCACCACATACATACTTATTTTCGCTAGCGCCCATGTTTCAGGTCTTCAAAAATTCTTATTCTCTCATACATCATGCATACTTTGTTGTCATGATCCTGTGTACAAAATATATCACAGTTTTATTTATTTATTTATTTATTTCTAACGTTTGGGATGGGGGCTGCCCAGAATGGACATGCCAATGCCCCCACCCTCCCCCCAAAATACCGCCGTCTTTCTGCCCCCCACCCAGGAGGCATATGGGGCAGTAGCACCTGATATGCCCCCGGGGAGGGGAAGCCAGAAAGCACACTAGGCAGCAGGGATTTTTTTCTTTTATATACGTAGGGGTGAGGCCTGCCCAGAATGGGTATGTCAATGCCCCACTCTAAAAAAAAATATGCTACCATCTTTCTGCCCCACCTGGGAGGCAGATGAGGCAATAGCCCCATATCTGCCCCCTTGGGGTGGGGGGCAGAAAGCCCACTAGGCACCAGGGATTTACTTTTCTCCAAAGTTTGGTGTGGGGGCTGCCCAGATTGGGGATGCCAAAGCCCCACCACCCTAAAAAATGCCACATTCTTTCCCCCCCCCCCCCAGGAGGCAGATGGGGCAGTAGCCCCTGATCTGCCCCCGGGGGGGGCAGAAAGCCCACCAGGCACCAGTTATTTTTTTGAAACATAGGGGTGGGTGCTACCCAGAATGGGCATGCCAATGCCCCAACCCCCCCCCCCAAAAAAGGTGCTACAGTCTTTCTGCCCCCCTCAGGAAGCAGTAGCCCCTGATCTGCCCCCGGGGGGGGGGGCAGAGAGCCCACCAGGCACCAGTGGTTATGTTGGCTTTTTTATACGTAGGGTTGGGGGCTGCCCAGAATGGGCATCCTAATGCCCCCACCACCCCAAAAGAATTGCCACAGTGTATCTGCCCCCCTTTGGGGCATATCGGGGCAATAGCCACCGATTCCCCCCTCCCCAGGGCGGCAAAAAGCCCACTAGACTTTTTTCCAAAATGTGCCTACCTGTGGATTTTGGGTCCTAGCACAGCTGGTGCTTTGGGGAATGCAGGTGGGTGGAAGTTTTGTGGACCCATGCAAATTCCCAGAACTTACCACCACAGAAATGTGGGGAAAATGCGTTTTTTTTGACAAAGTTTGAGGTTTGCAAGGGATTCTGGGTAACAGAACCTGGGGAGAGCCACACAATTCACCCCATCCTGGATTCCCCTGGGTGTCTAGTTTTCAAAAATGTATAGGATTGCTAGGTTTCCCTAGGTGACGGCAGAGCTAGGGTTGAACATTTACAGCTAGGTACTTTGCAAAAAAAGGGTCTGTTTTCACTGTAAAAATATGGTGTGTCCACGACGCGTTTGGGCAGTATCCTGTCGCAGGTAGTAGGCCTGCCCAAACAAGTGAGGTACCATTTTTATCAGCAGACTTTGGGGAATGCTGGGTGGGTGGAAGTTTGTGGATCTGTGCAGATTCCAGATCTTTACATCACAGAAATGTGAGGAAAATGTGGTTTATGGACAAAGTTTGAGGTTTTCAAGGGATTTTGGGTAACAGAACCTAGTGAGAGCCACACAAGTCACCCCATCCTGGAAGGTCCTGGGTGTCTAATTTTCGAAAATGTATAGGTTTGCTAGATTTTCCTTGGTGCCAGCAGAGCTAAGGTTCAAAATCTACAGCTAGGCACTTTGCAAAAAAGAGGGCAGTTTTCACCGTAAAAATGTGGTGTGTCCACATTGCGTTTTGGGCCGTTTCCTGTCGCTGACACTAGGCCTACCCACAAAAGTGAGATACTATTTTTATCGAAAGACTTTGAAGATGTACAAATAGCTACTGTTTCTAAACTCTACATTTTGTCCCAATTTCAGAAATACATAGGTGTCTTTCATACCGATTTTTCACTGTTTATATTTTCCCAAATGAATGGCTATATACCTGGTACACAATAAAAAAACCATTACAAGACGCTGCTCAGTTATTGGCTCTGGGTTGGTCGGGTTCTTGGTGAACCTACAAGTACTTTATATCCCAACAACCAGAAGGGTCCAGCGGATGTAACAGTATATTGCTTTCATACTTAGAAGAAGTTACAGGCGAAAACGTTGTTGAATTCAGAATTTTGTCTAGTTTTCAGAAATGTATAGCTTTCCAGGATCCATTATTGCTTTCTAATCAATTTCTACCATTAACTGGAAGGAGGTTGAAAGCACAAAAAATAGCAAAAATAGGCTATGTCCCAGTAAAATGCCAAAACTGTGTACAAATGTTTGGTTTTCTGACAAAAGGTTGTCAGTCCCTGAAATATGGAAAGATGGGATTTCAGCACCACAAACCCTTTGTTGATACCATTTGCAGGGAGAAAAACAGTCAGTTTAATCTGCATTACGTTTTTAAAAAAAAAATAACAAAACTGTAGCTGTATTTTGGCTAATTTCTGGGTCCCCTCCAGGGTAATCAACAAACACTGGATACCTTTAAAATCCCTATGATGCTGGAAGAAAAGGACACACATTTGGCACAGATACCAGGGGCCTAAGCGCGAACTACCCCAAATAGCCAAATAAAGGCCTGGTAGGGATGGGGTTAATGCCGAGTTTCAGGGAACACAGGGTGAGCGATAAAGATAACCGCCATCCCTTTACGGGTGAATTTCGACAGATACATATTAAATGATATATGAGTTAGGATCAGCCCTGGTGAGCACACTTACACAATACTGAAGGGTGAGTTGGAACTTCGTTGTAGAACTGCTTTCAGGCCGAGTGTGTAAAAGAAGAACGCATCTATTTGTATTATTGAGCCTGTCTTGCCATCTAGTGGTTATCCGGTATATAACAACAGTTCAATATTTCAATCCATGGATTCTGTTCTTAGCCAATGTTATCATATAATTTATTCATTTCAAGCTCATTTCATATTCCACTTCATGTGTGTTTTTGCGATCTTAACATATAACAATTGTTTAGTGTTTCGCATTACATTCGATGTTGATTGCGTGGCTCGTTTATGATTCTAAGCTTCTTTTCTGCTTTCAGCATTCATGTACGGTTGATTGGTTGTGTTGGCTTGTGGGTGGTTAGTATAGATTTACTTCGAAGTCTATTGTAGAAGAGGTTTGTGCTGGTTATTGTTAAAGTACAGGAGTATAAAAAAGCTGCAACTGGTGAGGGGGCCAACACATTTGGCGGGGCACACCTTAGATGGGGTATGTTCTAATTTGGCCTGGTTATCGGCTGATACCCCTTCTCCACAGGTATGGTCTGACCATTTTTTCGTTCCCCTTATGCTTAGAATTCCCCAGAAGTCTCAATTAGATAAGTCACCTAATGAATTCCAACAAGGGACCAAATGGGCACATATACCCGGGAATCCTAAATTAGTCACTCTGGCTCAGGCCTATACTCCCGCCTTGACAGGTAATACAGAGCTTGATTCATGCCTCTGTCAGTCCTGGATAACTAAAGTATGTAATATACTCTCTCCTCTGGAGAAGCAGAATAAGCATATGAAACCAAAAACTTCGAAAGCCCCTTGGTTTACGCCCTCACTGGCACAAGCGCACTTGCTTTGTAAACAACATGAGCGTCAATGGAGAAAGTTTTATAATGATGAACAAAAAACAGTGTTCAAAAAGAGTAGAAGTCCTACTTTCGCCAGATTAAATTGGCTAAAAAAGAATACTTCACTAATAAAACAAATGAAGCTAAGCAAGATCAGAAAGCAATTTTTTCAATAGTGAAGTCGACTATTGAAACTGAAGAGGGACTGTTACCCAGAAGCATACTTGAACATTAAAGGAAAGACCCTTAATAAACTACTTACTTTTGCTTAGAAATGCACAACTCTTTAAAGGAAAGACCCTTAGTAGGTACAAACTTCCATTTTGAAAGCCCAAACAGCCATTTTATATTCCCCAGATTTTAAACCGACTTCACAGTTAACTAGCTTCACTCACCTTTAGACCTGTGCTCACTACCATGTCGTCAGATCCCTCAACAAGCTCAATGGAGGAGAAGATAGAGGGACTAATCAACAAGGCCCTTGACAAGGTTATGGGGTCACTGGACGACACCATTAACAAAAAAATTGAGAACTTATCTAATTTGACGTCACAAAGGAAAAGGACATCTACCGACATCCCTCTTAAGGGTAACAAAAAAGCCAGATGCTTAAATATTCAGAGTTCACGCACTGGCCGTGATAATGACAGTGCCTTTGGCACAACTGACGGGCAGAATAAAGGCCCAAAGTACCCCATCCTCATTGATAGTGACGAAGAGGTGGATGAGATCGACCTTTCCTACTCCTCAGACTTTGACTCTGAGGAGGAAGGCGAGATTGTGGATTCACAAGGTGAGGCATCTAAGGCCTCAGTGTCTTCTATGGGAATCCTCGACCCCTTTGGGGAGTGCATGTTTGACCCTCTTCTTATTAAGCACCCCCTCTCCCCTGAATGGGTCCCCTCGCAACACATAGGGGAATATCTCTCATTGTGGCTCCGTAAGGAGATCCCTAAAGAGGTAAGATCTCGTCTAAGATCTGAATGCCCTCGGCCCTCCCTCCCCGACAAGGTAGCTATGACCCCCGACCTTGACACCAAGGTGGTGGCGTTCATTGCCAAAACAGGAAGAGACCCCAGGAAAGGTCTTGACAAGGGACTTAGATCTTGTCAAGAAAGACTCTTAGACATCACCGGTCCCCTGACCAAGATATTCGAGTTGGCCGAATCAGCCTATGTTAATAACAATCCCATAGACCCTAAAGAACTGCGCCAATGGGCACAAAGGGCAATCTGCCTGTTAGGCAATGCTAACACTGCAATCTCTAATGAGAGACGCAAGAGTGTACTCCTCAAGATCGACCCTAAGCTCGTTGAGCTTGCTAATAAAGAAGGAGCGTCCTCCCAAGGGCTTCTCTTTGGAGAAGAATTTATAAAAGAAATGGCCAAATACGTAGGAGTATTTAACTCCATCCAAAAGTCCCAGAAGGACATCAAAAAAGTCTTTAATAGTAGAGTTTTTAACAGGGCCGGGAAAATGCGGGGTAGATTCCCCGGCCGAGGAAACTTTTCTTCAAGATCCTTCACGGGACGGGGAGGGAGATTTCCCCATTCCGGCTTTGCCACCCAGTCCCAATTCTACCCACAGAGACAAAGGTTCCGCTCAAGAGGCTTCAGGGGTGAAAGAAGACAAAGAGGTTTCACATCAGGTAAGCCTAACCAAAGACCATTTAGATACCCCTATAAAGGTGGGAGGGAGACTAGCCCTATTTTATGGGAACTGGAATATGGTGACTCAAGACCCTTGGGTATTAGATACTGTCAAGGGCTACAAAATAGAATTCATAGACTCACCCATTCAGAAAAGATTCCCCAGGGAAATTCTTTTTTCAAAGAAGGACTCCGCTCTAGTCTCTCAAGAGGTGAAGGACCTTTTTACAAAAGGGGCAATACGAGAAGGGAAAGAGATTGGCTTCATCAGCAATGTCTTCCTAGTAGAAAAGAAAGACAAAAAAATGAGACCTGTAATAAATCTAAAGGAACTAAATCAATGGGTGGTCTATCGCCACTTCAAAATGGAGGGGATATACCTCCTCAGGGACATCCTAAGGAAGGGAGATTGGCTCACTCGTCTAGACCTAAAGGACGCTTACCTCACCATTCCCATTTGGCCCGCACACCAGAAATTCCTACAGTTCCTATGGGAAGGGAAGCTATGGCAGTTTTCAAGCCTCCCCTTCGGTCTTTCATCAGCCCCTTGGTGTTTTACCAAGATACTCCGTCCAGTAGCGGCTTGGCTAAGGAACCAAGGAATAAGACTAATTCTATATCTGGACGACATTTTATTAATGGCTCAGTCCAAAGAAGTTGCCTCTCAACACACAATTCTGACAATAAATCTTTTAGAACACTTGGGTTTCGTGATAAACACACAGAAATCTTCAACAACTCCAACCCAAGTTACTCAGTTCCTTGGTTTTACAGTAGATACAGTTCAGGCAGAGTTAAAACTCCCTGGGGAAAAACTAAGAAAACTCAGGAAAGAGTTAAGGAAAATTCTAAGGATTCAATCCTTTCCCTTAAAATCCTTAGCCAGAATACTAGGCCTCCTCTCCTCGACTATCCAAGCCATATATCCAGGCCCATTATATTACCGGGCACTTCAGAGACTCAAAGCAAAAGCCCTGAGAAGGAATCCTTCTTACTCTCAGATCGTGTTCCTGGACCCAGACTCCAGGAAAGAGATACTTTGGTGGTTGAGGAATGCAGAAGCGTGGAATGGCAGAGCCATCTTTGGGGAGGAGCCGGACTTGATAATAGAATACGATGCAAGCCTTCTAGGTTGGGGTGCCACATGCGGCAACTCGTCAACAGGGGGCCTTTGGTCTCCTCTAGAGAAACAGCTACATATCAACTGCCTAGAACTACTGGCAGGATCCTTTGCAATCCGGAGCTTCACGAAGGACATGATGAAGTGTTCAGTCATGCTCCGCATGGACAATGTCTCTGCCGTGAGATATGTGAACAAAATGGGGGGACCTCACTCCAAAGGTCTTTCAGACCTGGCCAAGAATTTTTGGGCCTATTGCCTCAACAAAGGTATCTCAGTGTTTGCAGAACACATTCCAGGCCTGAACAATGGGGTCGCAGACTGGTTTTCCAGGAATTTCAAAGATTCCAGCAACTGGAAACTGAACAGACAAGTTTTCCTGTCCATTCAAGCTTTATGGGGTCCCTTTGGAATAGATCTGTTTGCAGACAGACTCAACACTCAACTACCGAGTTTCTTCAGTTGGAGACCGGATCCTCGGGCGTTGGCGGTAGATGCCTTCTTTCAGAACTGGCTTGGTCTGAACCCTTATGCTTTCCCTCCTTTTGCCATGCTCCCTCGTTTTCTCATTCAAGTCCGGAGAAACAAGGATCCAGTGGTAGTAGTAACTTAACTTTGGAGGTCTCAGGCTTGGTTCCCAATTCTAATGGAAATGTCCATAGACTTTCCAATTCTCATCCCTACGTTCGAGACGATAATATCCGGTCCTCGTGGAGAACGACATCCCCTTGTGATTCAAGGCCTCCTGTCTTTGATGGCTTGGAGGATTTCAGGAGACAATGGCGCCTCCCAGGAATTTCGGAGAATGCTTTCAGACTCATATCAGAGTCTTGGGCACCTGGGACAAGGAAAGCTTATAGACTGGCTTGGCGTAAATGGGTTTGTTGGTGCGTTCGACGGAATTACGATCCCATTTCAGTCGATCTAATTCAAGTTATTAATTTCTTATCTGAAATTTTCGCTTCAGGTCTAGCTTATCGTACCGTGAACGTCTATAGATCAGCAATTGCAGCAGGACACTGTCTAGTAGATGGTATCTCGGTAGGTCAGAACCTATTAACCAAAAAAATCATGCGCAGTATGCGTGTCATAAATCCACCCATACCCAAGTATTCTGCTTTATGGGACGTCAGGGACGTTCTCAGATTAGTCGTAAATTGGGGTGAGAATTCTTCCCTCTCTCTAAAGAGACTCTCCTATAAACTCACTGTTTTATTATGTCTTGTTTCCTTCAGAAGAACATCGGACGTCAAAGCCTTAGACATCTCTAGTAGGGCTTTTCAGCCTGAGGGAGTTTGTTTCTTCCTTAAGAAAAGAACTAAAACTATGTCAACTTCGGTCTTCTATCCCTTTTTTCCTGAGAATGAAAGCTTGTGTGTGGTCAAGTGTTTGTTAGAATACGAAAAGAGAACTTTAGGAGTAAGAAATTCTGTTGACCAATTATTAATTTCTCATAGACCTCCTCATAGAGCAGTTTCTTCCCCCACCTTGGCAAGATGGGTTAAGGATGTTATGAAGGAAGCCGGGATTGATACTTCTGTTTTTGGTGCTCATTCTCTTAGAGGTGCTTCAGCTTCAAAAGCTTTTATTTTGGGTGGCAGCCTTCAAGATATCCTTAGGGCCGCAGACTGGTCAAATGAACGAATTTTCAAAAGTTGTTATTTTAAACCTGTAACAAATGCTATTGATAATGTGTTAAATACACTTTGAACTTGCATAATGTTGGCCTCCGTGTCATGCCATAAAATTTAGATTTTTCACAGCCTGGTGGGCAGAAAATCTGGATTTTATTAAAGACACGGAGGCCAGGATTATCCCTCCACATGTAAACCCTCCCTTGTAATATGACTGTTATTTTTCTTTCAGATTAATTGATTTCGGAGATCTGATGTCTTCTTTAAGGAAGTTATTTGAAAGGATCTTATTAGAAAAATGTTGTTTGAGAAGAATTTTTTTGAAGTTATCTTGTTCGCTGCACAAAGAAGGGAGATGACTGCGTGCACATGGACTTTATACTATGATGGAATGTTTTACGAAGTTCTAGATCTCTTCATTGTTGCTGCTGTGAGCTGCGCAATAAAGGAGATTTGCATAATCCTGGCCTCCGTGTCTTTAATAAAATCCAGATTTTCTGCCCACCAGGCTGTGAAAAATCTACATTTTTTCAATAGTGAAGTCGTACACAAATCCCAAAGCGCAACAGAAAGAGCTTCCTGCCTCGCAGAAATTATGTGATAGGATTTCACTATTCTTTGAGGAAAAAATTCAAAGAGATTTTCCAGTCTCTCCTGTCCATAATCAGGATTTCGTTTTTGTCCTGTTCCAGTGAAGATTTCTGATTCTATTGGTACTTTTGAACCTGTCCCACTGGAACTGACTCTTGCGGCTATAGAGATGTGTAAATCAGGCTCGCTGTTGAATGCCTGCCCTCCGTTGATCCTTCATAGAATCTTAGATATGGTGAATCCTATCATTAATCATATAGTTAATTCTTCCTTAAGGACAGGCATAGTACCAGACGAGTGGAAGCTCGCGCCGGTAAAACCGTTAAAAAAGAAACAAAATATTGATCCTTCGTCCGATTTCTCTCCTTCCCCTGTTAGGAAAAATAACAGAGAAATTTGTTCATAAGGAAGAAGTTCATTGAAGATCTTCAACTCCTTCATCCACAACAATCTGGATTTCGACCAAAGCACTCTACAGAATTGGCTCTTTTGGAAATATCCGAAATTCTTAAAATGATCGCCGATAAAGGCAGGAAAGCGGTTTTGATTCTTTTGGATTTGTCGGCTGCATTCAACACCATCTCCCACAATATCCTTTTGAAGTGTCTCGAATGCAGTGGCATCTCCGGTACGGTACTGGAATGGATTAAGTCGTTCCTTTCTAACCGGAGACAAGTAGTTACCCTGGGTACGTTCCTTTCTACAGAACGTAACTTAACGGCAGGGGTCCCTCAAGGGTCTTCTTTAAGCCCCTTATTATTTAATGCATATATGACCCCACTTATCTCTTTGATTGGATCATTTGGGATAGAGGTCACTTCATACGCAGACGACACCCAGCTGATCCTTTCAATAGAAAATTCTACCACTGACGCTGAGACTAATTTTAAAAGTTGTCTGACTGCTGTTCTCCGGTGGATGAGGAATAACCAGCTAAAATGCAACACGGACAAAACAGAAATTCTCCAGATAGGGAAAGATGTCTTTTTCCAGCCTTCCAAATGGTGGCCTGAAGGCGCGACTCCTCCGCCAGATGTGGTAGAAGTTGCTAAGAACTTGGGGGTACAATTTGACACCTCACTCTCTTTTTTACCTCATGCTAAAGCAGTGGCAGGAACATGCTTCACCCTCATTAAATCACTAAAAAAGTTCTTCAAATTTCTCCCTTTGGCAGCTAGGAAATCTGTGGCAGTAGCTTTGATGCTCTCGCGCCTAGATTATTGCAATAGCCTCCTTGCAGGAGCTAATAAAACCATCTTAAATAAGTTATCGGTTGTGCAGCATGCAGCAGCACGGTTAATGCTTAAACTTCCAAGAAGATCTTCAGCCTCTGCAGCTCTAAATAGTCTGCATTGGCTCCCGGTGCATAAGAGAATCCTTTGTAAGATTCTCCTGATCACTTATAGAGCCAAGCTTAACGTGGGACCCAAATATTTGGCAGCACGTTTTGCAAAAACAACAATTGATTTGACAGAATGCAGAACAATGTCATACATTCACCCCAGTACAGAGATCTGGGCCTAACTCAATAGTTGTTTTGCTCACCATGCCATTCCAGTTTGAACCCAGCCATATGCAAATCAGTCTTGACCCTGTGCCTCATGGGAACAGTCCAGCCCGAACTGCTAAGCCAGGTTCTCTCTGGACTGGAACCAAGCATCCTAGGACCGGTTTTGGGGTTTCACCCCTTTTCAGCCAGGATAGCTTGATTCCAGTGGCATGGAGAGCACGGGACTCATGTCTGAGCATACCCGTCCCACTCGGGGTGACAAATGCAAAAACAACAGTTGATGGACAGAATGCAGAACAATGTCATACATTCACTCCAGTACAGAGATCTGGGCCTAAATCCATTGTTTTTTTGCTCACCATGCCATTCCAGTTTGAACCCAGCCATATGCGAATCAGTCTTGACCCAGTGCCTCATGGGAACAGTCCAGCCCGAACTGCTAAGCCAGGTTCTCCCTGGACTGGAACCAAGCATCCTAGGACCGGTTTCGCGGTTTCACCCCTCTTCAGCCAGGATAGCTTGATTCCAGTGGCATGGAGAGCACAGGACTCACGTCTGAGCATACCCGTCCCACTCGGGGTGACAAACGCAAAAACGTTTAGCTCCACACACCACAATAAGACCTATTAGATCTTCCTCAGCAAATTTTCTTAAACTCCCCAGCTTTAGATACAAATTGAAGGGAGGTAAGACCGTGGCTTACCTGGGTGCCAAAGCCTGGAATTTGCTTCCATCTCATCTTAGGCTATGCAACTCAGAAACTTTATTCAGGAAGGCCTTAAAAACCTGGGTTTTTTGTGTTTCTGATGAATCTTGTCTTGCTCTTATCTAGTCTCTATATGGTTCTTTCTCACCTCCAATCCAGCGCCAGGATACTCCTTGCGGAGTGACAGTAGCGCTTTACAAATATAAAATCAAATCAAATCAATTCTTTCTAGTGGGTTATGTGTAGGGACTGATGTGCTGATTATCTTGACTGCTTGTCTATGAACTGGGTGGGCACCTGGTCATTACCTCGCTTATGCCACCGATTGTTTCCTAGGCAGTGTTGTGGATGTATGATTAAACAACTACCATCTAAATCATGCATACCTGAATCAGGCAGGCTAAATCACGACCAAACCTAAACCACTAAGGTGCATATTTACAAGGGCTTAATCTCTGCTTTTTTGGCTTTTAAAGCCAAAAAAGCGGAGATAAAACTATCGCCCTATTTTCAAGAGGGTGCTAACATGCATTAGCGCATGTTAGCACCCTTTTACCCAACGCCTCCATTTGCATCTCTAATGAGATGCAAAGTGGGCCTCACTGGGCAGGACAACCTTGTAAATATCGCTGATGTTCACATTGCGATATTTACAAGGCTGCCCCAGCATTTTAGCACACGTTAGACTTACCTATCCCTAACATTGGGGTGGATTATTATCAGCAAGGGTATCGCCGTTTTGCAGGGAACATCGCTGGAAAACCAGCGATGTTCCCTGCAAAATGGCGATTTCCCCACTATCTCTGGAATTTTTAGCGCCCTGGAGTAACGCGTTGTTAATAACGTGTTACCAGGGCAAGAAATACCAGAGATAAACGGCGATAAATAACAAAGCGCTAAGCGAGCTTTGCATTTATTTATCACCGTCATTGTAGATATGCCCCTAAATTTTGAACCACGACTTGCGTTATAATGAAAATTACACCATTTACACATAAAACGATACAACCACTACAATTGAAACACCGCAAGACTTAACCACAATTTTTTTTTAAAAGGCACAAAACAAGACATTGTATTTTCTTGGAAATTTGGCATCTAATCAACATTTAAAAGAATTATTGAAGTACTTGGAGAGTGTAAGCAAACGACTGTCGAGAAAGACTGAAAAAGAACTTCGTCTAGTTTTCCAATAATAACACATTAGAAGGATAACAAGAATGGCGAAGCATCGAACGGTATGTTAAATCTAAATGCATTAACCAAAGCGATTATAAAAAGAATACATTCTCACAGTAGATAACCTTTGAAAAAATACGGATTCCAAAACATATTTTCTTTTAAAAAACAATAAGCTCTACTAAAACATATAAAAACGGCCATAAACCATTTTGTCAACAGTTCAACTGTGGATACCGCAGATGTATAGATCACAGCTGAGCAAATCAACAGCCATAAACAATCCAAGAGTGCCATCTACTGGCCTCAAAAGGTAAATTTAAACTAAATAAATTATTACAAGTGCATAACTAAAGGTAAGAAAATGTAAAAATGAAAATTAATTTAACAATATTTTATGGACGTTAAAAAAAAAATCAGACAGATTTAACTAACTCTAACATAAGAATAAAACTCTAACATTAATGTGAATTAAACACGATTATTATAATAAAAACAATTATATCTTCAGAATATTTAAAAAGGTACAAACAGTCCCCCCTCAAAAAAAATATATATACATTTTCTTGTTACATTTCAGAAATTCATCTAAGAAAAGATATCCATTTGACAAATCAAGGAGCATACTGAAATCCACCAATAACCAACAACAGTACAAAGTACATTTTTCTGTAAAAAAAAAATAAAATACTATTAATAAAAAAGATCCAAATTCTTCTTCCAAAACAACTGGGTTCTTACATCAGGGCAGGTGCTGGACAGTGACGAGGGTCCAATTTTATTTTCCAAATCTACCGGGTACTTACCTCAGAACAGGTGCTGGTCAATGATTAGGGGCCAATTCTATATTCCGACCCCACCGGGGACTTACTTCAGAGCAGGTGCTGGACAGTGACTAGATATATTATAAATCCATTGGGTACTTACCTCAGGGCTGGTGCAGAATAGTGAGTATGGGTCCAATGTTTTATTTCAAACCCACTGGGTAATTACCACAGGGCTGGTGGTGGACACAGACTTATTGTACACTTTCTTTTCCAATTTCAGAATTCGCTCAAACAAAAGCTTTGGATTTCTAAATTCAAGGAGCCTGCACAAATAAAAAAAAATAACTACAACTGCACACAGTAAGCTATTGGTACTTACAAAAGGACACATGCAGAACAGTGACTTTGCGAACAATTTTAAAATCCAAATCCTGCAGATACTTACCTCAGTGCTGGAGCAGAACAGTGACTAGGGAACAATTTAATATTTAAACTCCACAAGGTACTTACCACAGAGCTGGTGCTGGACAGAGACGAGGGTCCAATTTTATATTCCAGCTCCACGAGTACTTACCTCAGAGCAGATTCTGGACAGTGACTAGGGTTCAATTTTATATTCCAGCTCCACCGGGTACTTATCACAGAGCAGTGCTGGACAGAAACTAGGACCCATTTTCCACTCCAACTCCACCAGGTACTTACCACAGAGCATGTGCTGGACAGTGACGGGTCTAATTTTATATTCCAACTCCACCGGGAACTTACCTCAGAGTAGGTGCTGGATAGTGACTAAGGTCCAATTCGATATCCCACTCTACTGGGTACTTACCTCAGAGCAAGTGCTGGAGAGTGACTGGTGTCTAATTTTATATTTAGTCACACTGTGGTATCTGTTCCTTACAGGTAAGAAAGTTCAGAGACAAGACTCAGTCACTGAAAAGTAGAGAGAAGAAAAGGAAGACAAAGAGAGAAAACAAATCTCTGAAACTGAGGTGCTGCCCCCCTAGGGGATCTCTCCTACTGAAATGTAGTGCCCTCACACACCCTTGCGAGTGTCATACTTCATCATAGGGCGTTGCTCCTCGTGGGGGTGGCGCTGCAGTCCCCCACGGGCCCCGCGAGAGGGCTCTTTATCGGAGATCTTTTTGTAGGAACGCCGCAGTTGTGCATGTGGGTGTGTGACTAAACGTTCATTTTTGGGAGTATTGGTTCTGGACCTAATTTTTATTCCTAACCCACTCTCAGTCCCTCCTTCTCCATTTTGTTCATGTCTAATTTTATATTCCAACTCCACTGGGTACTTACCTCAGAGCAGGTGCTGGACAGTAACTGGGGTCCAATCTTATATTCCAACTCCACTATAACTATTTCATAAACAAAATAATCTCAATCAAGCATACTACATCTAAATTGTTTTACTTTTGTCAACAGAATAAACAAAAATGGCATCCAGCAGACAAGCAACATATGTGAAATTGCGGACTGGGAAAAATCTTCTAAAATATGGTGGATACCTCTTTGGTAAAGACAGATCTGTAGAACCCAGTAGTCATTGGAGGTGTGTGCAATATTTCTCTTCCCATTGCACAGGCAGAGCGGTTACTCTGGAAGAAACCCTTGTTAGGACAACAGACCATAACCACTCTGCCTCTGCAATGGAAATAGAAGTACGTGAAAATGTCAAACAAATTAAACTTCTGGCACACACCTCCAATGAAAGCTGTAGAACAATTTTAAGGGAAGTAGATCAAAACTTACCCTCACATGTTGCTGGTAGCATGCCCTCCATCCCCAATCTGAGATGGATGGTTCAAAGACAAAAACTGGCCAGTAATCCACACCATGTACCCCCCCTGCACACATTAACATCCCTAATCAGTTAACTCTAACTTTCTCAAATGAATCTTTTCTCCTATGTGATAATAAAAACCTCTTAAAAAAATTTAAATTTTTAGTACTATCCATAACCTGATAAACCGAGAGAATAGTCCAATTTAGATGATGGCTGGTACTTTTAAATCAACATCCCATCAATGTTCACAAATTTCCACTATTCATGCTAATAGGAATAACAAACACAACAGTTCCATTAGTGTGTGCTTAGCTGCCTGACAAACAGTCCTCAACATATATTCCATTTTTAACAGTGATAAAAAGCAAAACCATGAATAAAAGTCCTTGAAAAGTAATAATTTATTTTGAATTACCAATGATTAACACTGTGCCAAATTATACCATGAAACCCAGATCCAAGGATTTTTCTTTCACTTTTCACAGACATATTGGCATAAGATTCAGAAATCATTCTTGGTTGAAGACTATTGGACAAGCAGCAAACTACAATTTGAAATGAGAAAACTAACAGCGTTATGTTTCGTACCACCAAAAAGTGTAAATGAATTCTACACTTTCATTACCAAATCAGACTATTTTACCCAAAATGAAGAAAAATTGGCCCCTTTACTAAATTACACAAATCAGTAGCCAAACATCATCCTAAGTTTTATCATTTTCTGGAAATTTTGAAGAAGGAACAAAGGGGGTCATTACGATAGCGGAAGGTCCGCCACCACCAGCTGTGCGGTGGCGGGCCCTCCGCCATCGTACATAGATTCCCCGCCTGCCAAATTAGGATGGCTGAAGAAATCATCAGTGCAGATTGGCGGTCGCAAAGGCCGCCTGCACTGTTCCGCAAGGCGGTCCTTTTCCGCCCGCCTTGTGGAACCAAAGCTTAGGGAATGCTTGTGGCGGCAATTACGATATCCCTTTACGCCAGTCATTTTGTGGCGGTCATCCCACCGTGAAAACACAAGTGGAAAATAATTTGGGGGCCCGTTGTGGGGCCCTCTTGTGTTAGGGGAGGCAGTGGTGCACTGGGGGGTACCCATGGTACCCGCCTGCATTTCCCTAAACTGATTGGCAGGCACGGTGTGGTGCCAGCCACACAGTGCAGGGAAAGGCACTACATGCATTTTTACTATTGCGGAGGGGGCTGCGGCCAGCAGCACCCGCCGCAATGGTAAACATGCAAGATGCGACCGCCACAGTGGCGGTCACATCGCAATTTCACATGCGGGACCGCTGCCATACAAGCAGGCGGTCCCAATCACCACCTTGATGGCGGGCGGACTTGCCCCCAAAGTTTCCAGGAAATGAGACTGGCACATTTACTGTCAGGTAGTCTGAATGTGCGTATTTCTAAAAAAGTAAAGAACTGTTTGAGAGACTATTGGCAAAACTTCAACAATTTTCATTGATGGTGGCTTCTGACTACCTTGACAGTATTGCATACATATTAAATTTCTAATCATTACTAACAACTTTTCCAAATTACTTGCCAGTTTTAACTCAAACAATCGTTCAATTGGAATTTTTTTATGATTTTCCTAAAAAATAGGAAAGTTGGGGTCCCTACCTAATGACATCTTCTGTGTTTTTCAACTCATGGTGACTGCTATACATTCCAGGTGTCACCATGAGTCTCCAATTCTTAGAACCATATTCATTTCTACACTCTTCTTTTCTTTATTTTTAAATCTCCCTCAAAAAATCCTAAGAAATATTCAAAAAAGATATCAAGAACTTCAAAAAAAGGCAGCTACATTAGCGTTAATCCACACCATGATTAATGATTCCTTTTAAAAGTAATCCAGTCACCAATTAGTGTCCCATTAGATTTTATGAGTTTTTTTTAAAAAATGGTCACTACATTAGCCATAATCCATTCAGAGACTGCTTTTAGATCAAAATTGAAGAACTCCATGCTTTTCATAAAAACGTTTACAAAAAAACTTCAGGCAACTGTATTAGCCTTAATCCAGCCGAAATCCATATTTGACCTCTAAAGAAAACATTTCTTCGTATCCAAACTTTTTCAAAATAAAATGCATTGGACAGACTCTTGAAAAAAAATTGTCTTCATTTTATAAACCTTCAAACTGATCTCCCCAATCCGAAAAGTCCTCTGCAAAAATCAATTACATTACCATCCTCCACATTTGCTTCTCCAAATGCCTTCTTCAGAAAATGAAACTTTATTAGCTTCTGTGAACCCCTCGATGGAAGTTTCACCTTAACAAAAAACAAAATGCCACAAATTTGACAAAAAGAAAACAACACGAAAATACCACTCCCAAATGCAAAAAGCTTTCTCTAACATCAGACATTATTTTTAAAATTTTAATTGACTGAACCATCCACAAGGAGGAAATATTTACACCAGCATGCGCTGTAATGTTAAACAGGTTAACTCAAGTTAACACCTTGAGCTAACCACATTAAAACATCGATACCTCCCTAACATCAGTCTTTACAATAGAAGTAGCCACAATATATCTTTATAATAATATTTTAGAGAAACTTACCCGACCGCAAAACATCCGCCCTTTCATCTTGAACACGACTCTCTTCTTAATTGAAAAGAACACGTTCTTCTGCGTAGATCACCAGGTGCAACAAAACTAGAAAAAGGACATTCATCCCCATTGAAAGTAATGGAAAAGCGTGAGACAAACTTTAGTTGTATTGCAAATAACAGAAATAAAGCATAACATTGCAATATATATCAAAAATTATTTTTGTATAAAATTAACAGATATGCAGATGAAATAAAAATAATTTTAATAACAAGAAAAACTGCTTATGTTTATTTTTTTCAAATATATATTTTTTAAGTATGCTTTGGCTCTGTGTTTAAACTCAATTTAACTAAATTGTTTCATTTAAAAATCCAAAAAATAAATTTAAAACCTAGGCATAAAACTTGATACCTGAATATTAAATTGCTTCCCCACTCATTACCCCTATATTCCCAACATTCCGTCCCTTGAGGTAAGTATTTATGATATTAAATTCATTGCATTAGTTACTTGAAATGCTTCATAATTTACATTAAACATATATAATTAAAAATATATATATAATTAATCATCATAAAAATGAATACACATCTTTTTTGTTACCACCAAAGTAAATTATATTTTAATAAAAAGCTAATTTAAAATTATGTATTTAAAATTTTGCTAAACATGTGTCAAATAAAAATGTAACCCATTTAAAAAAAATATATAATTCATTAACCAGGCATACAAATTAATACCTGAGTATTAAATTACTTCCCCACCCATAACCCCTATATTCCATACCATATTCCATACTCCATACCATATAATCCGTCCCTAGAGGTAAGTGTTTATGAAATTATATAAATAAATGTAAACACTTTAAATGTTTCATAATATAAACAAAAAGAAAAAAAAAGAATAAAAGGTTTTCTTTTTGAATAGCATCCAAGGTATGCATAATTGTTTTTAAATGAAATTAAATAATGTATTCATTTATTTTCACTACACGTGTCAAATAAAAATATTTGTTTTAAATAATATTTTTACAATTTAATAATCAGGCATAGAAAATGATACCTGAGTATTAAATTACCTCCCTACCCATTACCCCTATATTTCCTACATCCCGTCCCTAGAGGTAAGTATTTATGATATTAAATGCATTGCATTAATTATTTTAATTGTTTCTTAATTTACTTACAAAATATATAATTAATAACCATAAGAATTAATACACATCTTTTTAATTCTCATCAAAGATTATCACATTTTTTTAATAATAAATTAAAATAATTAATTTAACATTTTGATCTACATGTGTCAAATAAAAATGTGTCAATTAACAGATTTGCCCAAAAAATTGTTTATATAATTTAATACCCAGGCATAAAAATTGATACCTGAATAGTAAATGACTTCCCCACCCATTACCTCTATAGTCCCTACATCCCGTCCCTAGAGGTAAGTATTTATGATATTAAATACATTGCAATAATTACTTTAATTAATTTATAATTATTTTATTAATTAATAAATGATTCATTTTTTTTCCACACACTTTATATAATATATTATTTCTAATAAAAATGTTTATATAACTTACCAATTAAATTGTGGTTCAAACAGGTCATCGTAAATGCATTAGTGATTGAAGAACTTGTGATTCAGGTCCAGGCCATTGTTAATGAGTTGTGGTTCAGGTCCCTCGTTGTAAAGTATTCGTTGTAAAGGCCATTCCCTAGTGTTGTTAGCTAGCCATAGAGCTATGAAGCTTATGTTGTGCATGTGAGCATTGAGTAACTTTACCTGAATGGTCTTAAAAATTTTGTGTTGACTTTCTTTGTAGAGATGCTGTGAATCCATGCTGGAGATGAAAGACTCTCATAATGCTGTCAAATTGTGTCCATTCACATAATCTGTACAAAACCTATCTCAGTAAAAGAACTGGAAATACCCACTGGTGACAATACAGAAGAGTTAATATGCTGGGAATCACTGTGCAGGATAGCTCGTGAGCAAATATGTGTTCACAAATCCATTTATGTATGCACTCGATGATTTTTGTATGAGTAAATCTGCTCATAAGGCCTTTGATTAGTTGGTGAGTGGGCATTCCTAGGCTGGAAAGCCTCTCAAATATCCATATTTTGCAGTTCAGACAGTTCCTCCCATATCATACTTCCTGTTGTATCCTCTCCTGGCAGGGAGAACCTCACTATCAGCTGCCTAACACAAAACAAACTCCTATTCACTAACTAACAGAAGATTTCTGAAAAGATACTGCATCTGCAGTTGAAACAAAAACATCTTGTGCAAAACAACAACTCATCGTGAACCGTATGCCTTTCAATATTAGTATATACATCTCCATTAACATGAAATTGAAAGGTAGGCTAATTTAAGTCAGTCCATTATCTTTCTTCACTTGTATGCATGCAACATCTAGGTATGACTACCCACTAAAAAATTGCATTTTTTATGTGTGATATTCAGAATAGAATTTGCATTTTTTAGCTAAATGTGTTTTTGTTTGGAAAATCAAGCACGGTGTTTCATCAGCACCCTGCCCCCTTGATAGTTAGAATAACCATCACAATTTTCCACAAATTAATCTCAAAGATACACCTTCCCTCATTACCGTCTCATGAAATCTACTTTTCAAAATCTCAGCTTCCTTCAGCACTTGTATGCCTTATTTTTCCTTTCTTCCATTTCTATGTCTTCTTTCTGTTGTCTTTCTTTATTTTTCTGCCTTGTTAGGCAACATCTAAATCTCTTATGAAGATATTAAGCAAAATACTAATGATTAACACAGATTTTAATATGACTCTCTATAGTTCTAAGCCTTCAACTTATAGGTTAAGCTCCCTATGGTTGCTAACACATATAGGTGCCGATTCCGATCGGGTAAAAAAAATTCCCGTACCACTCGTATCCGTATATTTTTATGTACGAATCGTACAAGTCCCGTCCCACCGGTGAAGTACGATTCGTACGTGAAAAATACATACGAATCGTATTGGGAAAAGGTCTACGAGACGTACCCGGACAGTTTTACGTACAAATCGTAAAAGTGAAGTCCGAGTGCACAAGTACGATCCGTACCGCCCTTCCGAATACACAAGCGTATGTAAAACGTCCCGTACGTAGCGAACTCTGTACCACTCGTATGCTGGGTAAACTTGTGCCCGGGATACGAGTCGTACAGCCCCCCCTCCCCCGCATATGTCTGCATGTACCCCCGTATGTCAGCACCGTACCCCCCGTATGTCAGCACCGTACCCCCCCATGTCCACACTGTACCCCAGCCCCGTACTTGTACGCACCGTACCCCAGCACCGTACCCCAGCCCCGTACTTATACGCACCGTACCCCAGCCCCGTACTTGTCCGCTCCGTACCCCAGCCGTACTTGGACGCACCATACCCCAGCACCGTACCCCAGCCCCGTACTTGGATGCACTGTACCCCAGCACCGTACCCCAGCCCCGTACTTGGATGCACCATACCCCAGCCCCGTACTTGTACGCACCGTACCCCAGCACCGTACCCCAGCCGTACTTTGACGCACCGTACCCCAGCCCCGTACTTGGACGCACCGTACCCCAGTCCCGTACTTGGACACACCGTACCCCAGCACCGTACCCCAGCCCCGTACTTGGACGCACCGTACGCCAGCACCGTACCCCAGCCCCGTACCTGTGTGCACCGTACCCCAGCCACGTACTTGTACGCACCGTACCCCAGCCCCGTACTTGTACGCACCGTACCCAGCACCGTACCCCAGCCCCGTACTTGGACGCACCGTACCCAGCAGCATACCCCAGCCCCGTACTTGGACGCACCGTACCCCAGCCCCGTACTTGGATGCACCGTACCCCAGCCCCGTCCCCCAGCATCACGTATGTACGGACCTTACAACAACATTGCGTATGCGAGCACGGTACAACAACATACGCGAAAATGACTCGTACTGAACCAGGACACTGTAAAACAGCACAAGGAGGGTCAATTCGACTCGCACAACACCACTAAACACGCCTACAGTAGGAAAAACATCAAAATTACTGACCTGGCACATCCAAACAGGCAAAAAGAGGCCCAAAGTCACAACCACCTCTTATAACACATCCACCAAAATTTCAAACTCAGGCACACCCACAAATGGACCAATAAAAAGGGCCCACACACACAAACCATGAGCCTTTGCAACAGACTCACTGCAGCTACAGAGCACACCCCAACAACTGCACCCATACACCTTAACATATACACCTTCACACAAACTCCTTCACATATACCCCCTCTTCACATTCCCACACACACCTTCACATTCACACCCACACACCCACAACCATCCACACCCTCACCCCACACCATGCCCACAGACAAGAATCCAAAGTTCACAAGGGAGGAGCTGGACATCCTTGTCAAGGAAGTCATCAGAGTCGAGCCACAGCTCTTTGGAACATTGGTCAGACAGACCAGCATAGCCGAAAAATCACGCCTGTGCCAGAGGATCGTCGATAGGGTGAATGCTGTTGCACCCATCAGAAGGACCAGGAATGAATGCCAAGCCAGGTGGTACGATCTGCGGAGGGCAGTCAAGCGGAAAATGAACGAGGACTACGCCCAGAGCAACATCACTGGAGGTGGGCTGCCCCGCAGACCGGTACATTACCATCCCTGGGAGGAGAGGGTGATGGCCCTGCTTCCGCCAGTGGGAGTACACAGACTTCAAGGACTTCCAGAGCCTGGTGAGTACACAAACAACTCATGGAACATGGGGGGAATGGCATCCACACCCCAACTACACAAAATGCACGCAACTACCCCCAAGCCCTCATCAGACACAACCACACTCAAAAACAATGCTCATGCCACTAACATGTGTATGCCCCATTCACAAAACAAGGCCATGCCATGTCCTAGGCTACACGAAGCACTAACCCAAGACTGGATGTCCGGGATGCTGGGAGGGTGGGGCTCACAAAACGCATTGTTCAACTCTGAATAAGACACCATTGCCCTCAGCCCATATGGCCCAGGTACATACCCATGCACCATGCGCAATGCACAGGGACTGGCAAAGAACTGACAAGGTAGCTGACACTTGGCCCTGCTGTAGGCAGCACAATGCCCTCCTGTGACCACTGCAAACTCAAACACCAACACAACAAGCTCCGATATCTAGGACATGAACTCACACTCACTGTCATGGCAGCATGCTCCATGGGGGGACAGATACATCGCCTGGGAGACCCACTGCCAAATCACACTACACCCACCAGCAGGCCCTGTCACACACACCCCTTACACAAGCACTCACCCCCGGGGCAGCCAATGGATTTACCCACTGTCACAATGGACATGTGACACAACAAGATCCATCCATAGCCAAAGAAGCATCCAAGGGAAAAATCTACATGTCAAACACTCAGGAGAACATATCAATCTGTCCCCCGCAACATACCCATCCACAAGTGAACATTGAGGAGAATGCTAGGCACATACAACTACCTGGAGGAACTGTGCCAACTTGAAAATGTATGAAACATGGATGTCGCATGAAACAGCATTAACATTGTCTCTCTCTCACACACAGGGCAACCTGATGGATCTCCCCCCAACAATGGGGGTGAAGAATCACAGTCCCAGGCTCGGGAGGAACCTGAGCCCACCGGCAGCGACGCCTCTCAACACTCCGCGGATGACCCCAACCCACCTGGAACCTCTGGTGTCCAAGCCCCTGCAGCACCTGCTTCAGGAACATCTGTGTCAACCACCACCCCAATTCCTGCCACATCCCATGAGACACCCAGGAGCCCTGCCCGCACTGAACAACTGAGCCAGTCTGACCTGGAGGGACATGGTTCGCCGGGCACCCAGGAGGAGGCAGACAACCCAACAACTGCCATCCCTCAGGTGTCCCGTAGACCCGATGTGCCCACAACGGCAGGCCAGCCTCGTGTGGGCAGGGGTGGTGGGAGTGGAGGCAGGCGGAGGCGAGAACCTGACCAGCCAGCTGAAGGGACCGGTATGTCACACATACGCAACATCATGGACGCATACCGGCGTGACACCAGGGCCATCAGCCAGGTAGTGGAGACCCTGACAGAGATTAAGAACCAGCAGGCCAAGCAACACGCCAGTCAACAAGAACACCAAGGACGGATGGAGGCAAGACTGGCTGAGCTCCTGGCGGTGCAAACGGACATAAGCCGTTCACTCCGTCGGATCGCCCACAACATGGGCAACCCTCCCTGTGCCACCAGGCGAAGACCACCACCAGCCACAGGGAGGGAGGAGGAGGAGGATTCGTCCGACGGAGCGTCCCATGCATCGTCAAGGCCTGCATCTGAGGGTCCCACGAGGAAGGTGGGTCGTCCATGGAAAAGACCGTGAGAGGCAGTGGCCCATCCACATCTCCCAGGTCACCTGGCCTGGCACCTGGCCTTCATGCGCAACAGCATCACCTCATTCACTGACATTCTCTGCCACATGGACTTGCTGGTCACAGTCTGACCAATGATGACAAACACTGTGTTCTGGACTCTGATGACTTCAAATGCCAAGGATCCCATCTCCCCCTGTGAACTTTGGATTCTAGGAACCCTGTATAGCACCTATTTTTTCACACAAAACACGCCCCCCACCGAGAATGAAAATAAATATTTTTAAGTAGATGTTGCAGTCATTTTGCATGAGTCCACAACATACGTGTGGGGAAATGTCAAACTATGCCTGAGTGTTGAACTAACTTCAGCCATCCATACCCTGGGACATACATGGGTCACAATGTATCATCCAATACAGACATGGAGCCCAATACTCACCCGTGATGGCCTCAAGCTGCTGAGGGGGGGCTTGCAATACTGTGCGGACAGACCTATTTGGAAGAGTATCATTAAGGCGTAGAGCTCATGGCTCATGTGGAGGTTCCCAGGGAGGGAGTCCCAGGTATGTTTTGCCAGGTGGGAGAACTATCTCCTGCATGCTGGAGTTCGATGGATGTGAAGAATGGTGGCCAGGGCAAGGTTGGATGCACGGAGTTGGCCCAACGGGGTCTTGGATGACAGACGTCCAAGGTTGGTTTGGGGTCTGGGGTTGTGGACTGCCTCCTGAGTGTGGGTGAGGAGTCTGAAGGTCATCCTGCAGCAGACAGTGATCCATAGCAGCTATCTCATGTGGACGGTGATGTGGCTGGAGCGCGGGATGTTGAAGCTGAGGTGTGCAGATGCACCCTGGATGTGGACAAGTTCTCCGGGAGTTTGGCTGTCCTTGCTCCGTAGAGGGCGGGGCTGTAGTTGACACGGCTGGTGTCATGGACCTGGGGGACGGTCTGTCTTGCCTTGGAGTGGATCTATCTGTGGATCATGTGCATCATGCGGAGGGTGTTGCAGCATGAGGTACATATGCTGGTGAGTTGCATGGCAGTTGTGAGCGACGAGTCCATGATGCACACCATCTTGCGTGCATGGCCACTGGGTGCTGGTGCAGTGCCCTGGCGGGGGGGACACAAGGAGGTGACCCAGCTGTAACGGGACAATCCTCAGATGATTACCTCAGTCCTGGCCAAGTCCAACCTCAGGTGGCTGATGTTCAGCCATTCATCAACGGACCTCATGCCTTCTTGAAGGTTGGAACTGGCAATGGCTGGGTTGAGGGATAAAAATTAGATTTCCCGTGCACAAGGAGTATTGGACCTATGTTATGTTAGCATGATGTATCTATATGTATACTTTCTGCTTGATATACATGTCTTTTGCTAGGAAGAAACCCTCCTTTCCTTCCATGTAAATCTGCTGCTAGACGAATAGGCCAAGAACCATACCAACGCCATTTTCTTAGCATGTGCTGATCACATGCTGTTTTTAAGCTCCCTGTTCATCTGAGTTATTGGTAGCAGCTGAAGGTAGCCTGTTTACTTTACTGTTTTAGACTCAAGGTTGCATCTGGCTTTGGGAGTGATTAGAGCATTCCAGAAGGCGCCGCCTCTTCTTTCCCAAGCACAGAGATGAAAGGGAGTCACCCCTCCTGCCCTCATAGATAGCTGTGCCTTTGTTCTTATCCAAGCTGTGCCATATATGGTCCTTTCCTGGAGCTCCAGGGCCAACTGGTGTTTTTCCATTCACTGTATTATATGTGTTGAACTGAAAAGTATATAACCTCATGTTTGAATATGAGCCAGCAGTCTTCTCTGTGCAACTGATGGGTGAGGTTCAGAGAGGCTCCTCAATAGAGTATTTGTTTAATAAATGATTGAACCTTCTTCACTGCCAGCTGACTGATTATTGGTAATGGTATTGGGACTATTGGTAAGTATAGTCCTTTAGTTTATTTTTTGGTACTTCAGTTGGCGACCCTGCCGGGACTCCGTGCTAGAGTCATCCTCCCCGTAAGCGGGTGGTAAGGA
Organism: Triturus cristatus; assembly: GCF_964204655.1. Taxonomy (NCBI): domain Eukaryota; kingdom Metazoa; phylum Chordata; class Amphibia; order Caudata; family Salamandridae; genus Triturus; species Triturus cristatus. The sequence continues at coordinate 816,934,909 of NC_140585.1, read as the reverse complement.
CAAGGGGTAATCCTGGTCGAGCGGATGGACAGAAAAATTATCCTTTGAAATTTAGCCATTTTTGGTATGAACTTACTCCACTCTCATGATCAGAGTATTCCCCAGCTGCTAGTGACCCTTCACCGGAGTCCTACGGGCATAACCCAGGAATTGGCCGTGTTGGTCCCAGGAAGCTGGCGGCGAAGAACGTGCATTCGTACCTGTGTGCACCAGGTGAGTGGATTTGTTTTGGTGGAACGCACTGTTGAGCAGTGCTTTTGGAAACAGTTAACTGTATTTTGATTTGGGGGTCATGAGTACCCTAGGAGAATTACGGGGGTCTTGCAGGGTGGTGTGGTAGGGACTGACTGTAGAGACTCCACGGATCTTTTGTGATTTAGAGACGCTGATCAGATGCCTAGTTGTTACCTGCGTGTAACACACGGCCGGATTGTATTCGGAAAAGCCTGTGGCTGTAATTGGGTAGCCATGAGACATACCTGAGGTGAGGCTCGCACCACATCAGAACAGTCTCAGTGGTGAACCAAGGAGGTCATGGGATGGTCTGTAGTCCAGTCCATGGTTGTCAGAGGTGCGCTGGAATCTCCACGGAGGCAGAATGTTGCTTTTTCCCAATGCCCGCCTCCCGGAGCTCACTGCGTTAAGCAGCTTCTCCAGGCCGGGGGAAAGGGGAAGTGGACAGAGAAGAGACACTCGTGCTGGACCTGAACTCCTTCGTCGCCTTTCTTAGATGATACGGGAGCACCTAATGCACAGAGGGAGACAACACTTCAATACTACACTTGTACCTACTTCTGACTTCTTCCTCCTTATCGAGCTCTCTCTCTCTCTCTCTCTCTTGAATCCTACCAGGTTCTGCGTGAGTATTGCTTCTCTTCTTTCTTTTTCTATATATTCAGAAGATTGCAGCTGGGATTGAGGGACAGCTACTTCCTAGTGCACATGGGAGAGAAAAGTAACAGTTAAACTCCATTCCTAACCTACTTCTCTAATTCTTCTATGGGCCTCTCTTCCTACCTTCTCACTAATTCTGCGACTACCTAATAGAGGAGTCTGGTTTACAACATACAGCAGTTTGAGTAGTCTTCTTGATGAAACGATAGTCAGTACTTCTCATTGCATTCCAAATCTCTGGGAGGGAAGGCGAAGCCTTGGGATGAAAGCAGATTTCCTTATGCTCAGCTCATAGGACTGTACGCGCAAAAAGGAAGCCAGGTAGGAAAAAAGGGTGGAGGTAAGAAAAGGGAAGCACGCATGAAAGGCGGGGGAAAAAAGGAGACTGAGCATTTATTATCACAGAGTTGTAACTTGCTGTGTTCTCGACGCAGTCTTTACAAAGTCTAGCTCTTACTTGTCTCTGGTCACAACGGTATTTCACTGGCTCACCTCGTATTTGACGATAGCCTACCGGAGCCGTGAAACAGTAGGGAGCTTCTCAGGAATTCGACGAGCAGAGGGAAGCTTTGAACTTCTCAGCGGAAGGGGCAGCACAGTTGACCAACTGCCCAAAACGAGGAGCTGTGATGAGGACGTACTAGTCCGAATGCTACTCTACTCTTCTGAAGAGAATGTGCATTAACTATGAGGGACGCTACCAGTTTTGACAAAAACTGTAGCGCGACACGAAAATAAACTTCTACTCCAGTCAAGACTCAAATTGAAGTGCGCAATGGATTGCGCGCGCGCCGAGGATGAAATCTCGGATCACGCGATATCCATGCCTTAGCACAAGTACATCAGAAGAATTAGCAAATAGGGCGGCCATCTTAAAGGGGTCAATTCCGCCTAGACGTTTACCCAACAATTGCAACTAGAGGGCTTCACAATAACCCTACGATTGCAATTCTGATTCTCCATTACAGAAATGATGTTCACTAGGTTCCTGACAGTACCCCCTCTCAATGACCGATTGATCAGTCTTGGTTTGAAGGGGTGTTGCAAATGAAAACGTTTTATATGTAATGGAGCATGAACCTCTTCTGCAGGTTCCCAGGATCTTTCTTCAGGACCATACCCCTTCCAGTCAATTAGATAAAATAGTTTTCCTCTAATCTTTTTAGAATCTAAGATCCCTTTAACTTCGTACTCTAAATGTTCTTCAATTTTTAAAGGGGGGGTGTCTTACTTTTCCTAAGATTTGATGCCACAGCCTTTAAAAGGGAAACGTGAAAGACAGGATGGATACCCAAATGAGCAGGTAGTTTCAATTTAACAGTCACTGGACCCAAGACCTGTTCTATAGGAAAAGGACCCACAAAACGAGGCTGAAATTTTCGATTGCCTTTCAATCTGAGGTGACGTGAGGACAACCAAACTGAATCTCCCACTTGATACTTTCTTGCTCTCTTCCTATGTTTGTCTGCTTGCTTCTTATAGCTTTCTTTTGCCTTGAGTAGGTTAGATTCCGCTGACCTATGAGCTGAGGATAACTCTGTAAATAGATCCTTAACTGAAGGCACCCCAAAATCTCCTTGAGTGGTAAAAGGATTTGGATGTCTCCCAAAATTCAAAAAGAATGGGGAAAACCCTGTGGAGACATTCTTTGCGTTGTTTTGTGCAAATTCAGCCATCCACAACAGGTCGGACCAATCGCCTCCCTGATCCAGAAGGAACAGCCGAAGGTACTGTTCCAACTCTTGATTCATCCTCTCGGTCTGACCATCTGTCTCAGGGTGGTAACTAGTGGAGAGTCTGACCTCTACTCCTAAACCTTTCATAAAAGCTTTCCAGAAGTGGGACACAAATTGGGGACCTCTGTCAGAAATTAGAATCTTGGGAATCCCATGTATCTTTACTATATGTTCACTAAAAAGCTTAGCTAACTCTGGAGCCGAAGGAACCCCTTTTACTGGGATAAAGTGACTCATCTTAGTGTAGGTGTCTACTACTACCAATACTGTGTTGTAACCTCTACTCAATGGTAGGTCCACTATCAGGTCTAATGTGACAGTATGCCAAGGGTGCTTTGCGATGGGTAATGGTTGCAAAAACCCCTGGGGAGCCTGCCTAGTGGATTTCCCTCGGGCACATAACTCACAAGAATCTACATATTGTTTAATCTGGGTTTTCATGTGGGGCCACCAGAAGTAACGTTGAATTAGATCGGTAGTTTTCAGGGTGCCCTTATGGCCAGCCAAAGGGTGATCGTGACAATCTTTCATAACATGTTCTCGAATCTCCTCAGTAGGCACATAGAGGGTTCCATTAAAGTATGGTAAAGAATCCACGATCTCTCTTCCTTTTTCCTGACTTGCCCATTCTGTCATTTCAGAAGGAGACATGTGTTTTCCAATTTCTTCTTTGTAGTCGGTCAAAGAGAGAGTACATACAATCTTTGATTCTGGAATGATCAGCTGTGGATCTATCGGGTGTTCTGTGGCTTCTGTCTGAATTCGCGATAAGGCATCCGCCTTGCCATTCTTGTTTCCTGGACGATAAGTAATTACAAAATCAAAATCTGCAAAATAGAGGGACCATCGCAATTGGCGAGGAGTTAAAGTTCGTGCGGACTTGAGGAATTGCAAATTCTTGTGATCGGTGAATACTGTAACCGTATGTCGAGCTCCAAGCAAATAATGTCTCCATTCGGCAAAAGCATCTTTGACTGCCAATAACTCCTTCTCAGCAATAGTGTAATTGATCTCAGCTTGACTAAGTTTTCTTGAGTGATATGCCACAGGATGCAATTGCCCAGTAGTTTTGTGCCTTTGGGACAAGACTCCTCCAATAGCTTGATCTGAAGCGTCCGCTTCCACATAGAATGGCTCGGCTGGATCCGCATGAAGCAAGATTGGGGCTGAAGTGAAACTCTTCTTGAGGTACTCAAAAGCTTGTTCCGCCTCAACTGACCACTGGAACTTTACACCCTTCTTGAGCAATCGAGTAATCGGGACAATCTTTTGCGAAAATCCTTGAATAAACCGGCGATAGAAATTGGCAAACCCCAAAAAGCTCTGGATCTCTCTTACATTCTTAGGTGGAGGCCATTCTATGACAGCTTGAACCTTCTTAGCGTCCATTGTGATTCCACCAGGAGACACTAAGAATCCCAGAAATTCTACTGACTGTACACTGAAAGCACATTTTTCTAATTTGACATACAGTTGATGTTGACGTAGCCTCTCTAGTACAGCCTTAACATGACCAGAATGTTCTTGAGGATTCTTGGAGAAGATTAAAATGTCATCCAAATAGATGACAGCAATCTTATCCAACAAATCTCCCATGACGTCGTTGATAAAATGTTGGAAGGCCGCTGGGGCATTGCAGAGACCAAATGGCATAACCTGATATTCAAACAATCCATATTTGGTTCTGAAGGCAGTTTTCCATTCATGCCCCTCCTTCATACGAATAAGGTGATAGGCCCCTCTCAAATCTAGTTTGGTGAATATCTGAGCATCTTTAATCTGATCAAGAAGAACAGAGATCAATGGTAGTGGATAACGGTTCTTAATAGTTGCTCGATTAATTGCACGATAGTCTATGCACGTTCTTAAGGAACCTTCTTTCTTCGGAATGAAGAACAGCGGAGAAGAGACCGGCGACTGAGACGGTCTAATGAAGCCGTTGGCAAGGTATCTATCGAGATATTCCTTAAGGTAGCCGTTCTCTGCTTCGGTCAAAGCATAAATCCTACTGCAAGGCAGCGCAACTCCTGGTTCCAAGTCAATGGCACAGTCATAAGAACGATGTGGTGGCAACTTCTCAGCCTCTTGTTCACTGAATACCTCCTTGTATTCCTCATATTCCTTTGGAATTTCCAGGGTATCGATAACTCCAATGGATCCTCCTCCATAGGACAACAGAGTTGCTAGCGAGGGCTCCAAAATCTCTTCAGCTTGAGGGAAACAATGTTCTGAGCAAAAGGATGAATCCATGTTGACTGTCCGATTTTCCCAATCAATATTAGGGTTATGCAAGGAGAGCCACGGAATACCTAGGATAATTTGAAATTGCGGGGCATCAATTAAATTGAATTGGATATTCTCTCGGTGGCCGTTGGACTGAATGAGTTCCACCAATTCTGTATGATGTGTAATAGGGCCCGAAGAGAGGTTGGTTCCGTCAACTGCTCTAACTGATTCCTTACGATCCTTAAGCACCGCTTGGATTCCCATCTTTCTGGCATATTTAATATCGCAAAAGTTGCCAGTGGCCCCAGAATCAATCATGATGACCACTCCTGTGATTTCTTTCTTGCTGAATCGTACAGTCATTTGCAAAGTTAAATGTGGACTTAGAGTTTGAAGGGTATTCATAATTTGATGGCTCACAGGAGTCTGATTCCCTTGTTGCACCACCTGAGCGACTCCGCCTACAGATGGTTTTGGGAGTTTCCCGAAGCTACGGTCTTAGGTCTCTTAGGACACTCCTTCACAAAATGTCCAGCACTCCCACAATACATACAGAGCTTCTTTTGTCTTCTCTGTTTTTTCTCTTCTCGGGCCAAGGGACCGCGAACAGATCCTATCTGCATGGGTTCACCTTCCATGGAAGTTCCTGAACTCTTACTCTGATCAGCTCTTGCTCTATCGAATCGTGGAATATTCCATCGTATATCTCGTGACCTCTTTTCTCCTTTTCTCTCTGAACTTCGGAAATCAATCTCCAACACCAGGTCCACCAGTTCTGAAAACTCTGTAGGCCGATTCGGAATCTGTGCCAAAGTATCTTTGATGTCATCACGTAATCCCCGATAAAATAGGGCAGATCTTTTTTCCTCTGGCCAGTCTGTTTCTACTAAAAGTTTATTAAAATGAGTCAAATATGTTATAAGGTCTTTGGATCCCTGACGCAACTCTAACAATTCATTATCTGTAGCTTGGGAGATTCTGCGTCTATCAAAGATCCTCAAAAATTCAGCCTTAAAACGTTCAAAGTCATACAAAAAAGGATCATCCCGTGAAACTAAAGGCATGGCCCAGTTTGCAGCATCCCCACTCAGGTAGGATAATATAAAGGCTACTCGTGACTGAGCATCAGGAAAGAGAGTAGAACGACACATAAAATGTAAGGAGCACTGCGTGAGAAAAAGCTGGGCCTTTTGTGGATCTCCACTAAATCTTTCTGGGGGGGCCAAAGGAATGAGTGGAGAAACTGAATGCACTACCTGTGCTACTGTGCGTTGGTCTTGGTCAGCTGGAATGTTACTAGACAAGGACTGGGACATGGGAACTCCTGTCGTGATTTCACTAACCCTCTTAGAGAGTAACATAGTCTCTTGACGGGAAGCTAATATATCCTGCCTTAAATTTTTGTTGTTTTCACTAAGTGTCCCCATTTCTCGCTGAATTCCCTCTAGCATTTCTCCTAAAGCCTTTAAACTAAATCCCTCAGCCATTCTGCCTGGGTGAAGGAAATTCGTGGGCACTTCAATCTGTCAGAGGTGCGCTGGAATCTCCACGGAGGCAGAATGTTGCTTTTTCCCAATGCCCGCCTCCCGGAGCTCACTGCGTTAAGCAGCTTCTCCAGGCCGGGGGAAAGGGGAAGTGGACAGAGAAGAGACACTCGTGCTGGACCTGAACTCCTTCGTCGCCTTTCTTAGATGATACGGGAGCACCTAATGCACAGAGGGAGACAACACTTCAATACTACACTTGTACCTACTTCTGACTTCTTCCTCCTTATCGAGCTCTCTCTCTCTCTCTCTCTCTTGAATCCTACCAGGTTCTGCGTGAGTATTGCTTCTCTTCTTTCTTTTTCTATATATTCAGAAGATTGCAGCTGGGATTGAGGGACAGCTACTTCCTAGTGCACATGGGAGAGAAAAGTAACAGTTAAACTCCCTTCCTAACCTACTTCTCTAATTCTTCTATGGGCCTCTCTTCCTACCTTCTCGCTAATTCTGCGACTACCTAATAGAGGAGTCTGGTTTACAACATACAGCAGTTTGAGTAGTCTTCTTGATGAAACGATAGTCAGTACTTCTCATTGCATTCCAAATCTCTGGGAGGGAAGGCGAAGCCTTGGGATGAAAGCAGATTTCCTTATGCTCAGCTCCTAGGACTGTACGCGCAAAAAGGAAGCCAGGTAGGAAAAAAGGGTGGAGGTAAGAAAAGGGAAGCACGCATGAAAGGCGGGGGAAAAAAGGAGACTGAGCATTTATTATCACAGAGTTGTAACTTGCTGTGTTCTCGACGCAGTCTTTACAAAGTCTAGCTCTTACTTGTCTCTGGTCACAACGGTATTTCACTGGCTCACCTCGTATTTGACGATAGCCTACCGGAGCCGTGAAACAGTAGGGAGCTTCTCAGGAATTCGACGAGCAGAGGGAAGCTTTGAACTTCTCAGCGGAAGGGGCAGCACAGTTGATCAACTGCCCAAAACGAGGAGCTGTGATGAGGACGTACTAGTCCGAATGCTACTCTACTCTTCTGAAGAGAATGTGCATTAACTATGAGGGACGCTACCAGTTTTGACAAAAACTGTAGCGCGACACGAAAATAAACTTCTACTCCAGTCAAGACTCAAATTGAAGTGCGCAATGGATTGCGCGCGCGCCGAGGATGAAATCTCGGATCACGCAATATCCATGCCTTAGCACAAGTACATCAGAAGAATTAGCAAATAGGGCGGCCATCTTAAAGGGGTCAATTCCGCCTAGACGTTTACCCAACAATTGCAACTAGAGGGCTTCACAATAACCCTACGATTGCAATTCTGATTCTCCATTACAGAAATGACGTTCACTAGGTTCCTGACAATGGTCGCACCTGTCTGACTGCCTCTTGCCAGTCTTTTGGAAGACTGCTCGTTGTGATTCTGTCGGTCCGGTATTTTGAATAATTCTCCACGAACGGGAGTCGACGGGCTCGGTTCGTTTGTTTGGATGCATCAAGTTTGAATAAGTAGGTTGAGGTTGAACTGACGTCATTTTGAATATCTTTGTATATATATATATATATATGTTATTGACTTGTGTATGTTTGTATAAGTGTGAGGTGGTATGTGGTGTGAATGTGTGAACATGGCCATGTTTGGAAGTTTATTTGAATGATTGAATGAGGAACATGTGACGACAATCATTATGCCGAGTTTTAGCAGATTGAGTTGTTTTGGATGTTGTTGCCGCCCTAATGATACGCATCTGGCTGAAAGCCAAGCTGCCCCACCTGAGGGCAGCCCAAGTTATGATATGTATGTAAAGGATGATATTACACCCCTTTTTGTTTAATGCGTTGTGGCTGTGAATGTGTGAGAGAATGGGAGAAGTGAAATTGTCGAGGAGTGAGTTTAATTTGGCCTCATCGCCATCAATGCGTCGCAAAAAGTAATTGAAAGGGGTGTAGCTAGGAAAAGAGCACCCCCTGTGACTTGATGATACCCTTGATGTACAAAAAGTACTAATGAAAAGTAAATATGGACAGATCAAAAGTTCGGTTTAAGGAAAAAATGTGTGCATTTGGAATTTGCATGTAGTTCCCATCTGGGGTTGTTTTTTTATTTGGTGGCTCAGTTATACCAACGTGCCTGGTGCAGAGGTTTGTGTTTAACATCATGGTTGTAGGTCCTAATTTTAGCTGGACCTACTGAGACTTCCATCCATTTGAGGTTGATAAAATGAGTACCATTGCGTGGGGTAGTAACAAACATCTGTTCTATGCTGGTATGTTATGTTATTATGTTCTGTGAATTATTCACAGTAAGTGTTTTCATAATTTGAGGATAGAAATAAGTTGAGGCTCCTAAAAGGAGACAGTATATAAAAAATAAAATAAGAAAAAGTGTATTTTTAAATAGGGTTAATTATTGAAGGTTAGAAAGAATTATGAAGGCTTTTTGTCTTTGACAGCTTCAGAGTGAGGAGAAGGTGGGGGCTAAAGAGCGCAGAATGCGATGCAGAAATTGAAGGCAGATTTTGACCTTGTAGTCTGTAAGGTGGGGGCTAGAAATAGGAGCGAGGAAACCAGGAGGTGAAATCATTGCTTTGAAAGCTTCTCTGACATAGAAATGTGTAATGCTTGCAGCAGGAGAGCCTTGGAAAGAGGTGGGGGCCAGGACCAGGAGTGCTTGCAGTGGCTGGCTAACAGCCCAGAAGTTCCGTGCTGAGGTGCTATTTTTAGCTTTTCTGATAAGAAAGGACAGCAGAGAATCGAAACTTACGGAGCCCTGTCTGTTCCCATATTGTTCAAGACAAATTTAAAAAAGTGTGCTGAGAAGGAAAAAGATACATTCGTATTTCTGTTTTTGAAAAATAATGTCCACGTAGTTGCCTTCATTTAACAAATGTGGCATTATACTTAGACAAAAAGTAAGATGAAACTCTTTCTTAGAATTTTGTGGGCTACATGCCTAGGTAAAAACGATCAGCAAATTAAGATTTATTTTTCACAGGAGGAATTGTGGCGCAAGGAAACCCAGAGTGTCTGTGAAAATGCTTTCTTTTAGACAGTCAAAATTAAGGTGGCTTAACATGCTTACATGTTTTAGTCCTTGCAAAGTTGACAAGATGGTTACAGTTAAGTACCGCTAGGTTTGTATTTTTTATTTTGTGTTTTGTTAATGTGTGTTATACGTGTCTTCTGATTAAAAGTTACAGTTGATAATTTTGGTGTGTTATGTGAAGTGTTTTTCTTTTGTGTGTTGTGTTTTTTTTTTTTGCTTCTGCCCTCAGATCATTCATGCATTGTTCTGGGTGGTTCTAGGGCTGGCAGGACTACAGTTGGACACGTGAGTTGGTTTGACGAAGACGTCATAGTTGTGAAGGGATAATGATGAAATGAGCGCCCTGAATGGCTATAGGCAGGAAATCAGGGTGAGAGAAGTCTAGAACAGACTGAGAATGTTACAGTAGGTGCAGAGGAGTAGTGAAAAAGCAGGGGTCAACAGCAAACGCAACGGCGATGGTCCATATCATGAGGTGGTGGAACGAGTGTTCCATATGTACCTGTGGGACCTAATCAATGTGCAAATTGCAAAAAGGAGGGTGCCGTCAGCTGTGTGTTGAAACAGATGTGTTTTTTGCATAATTTCTTTGGAAAGAAATGTTTGTGTTTATTTTTGTGCATTGTGTCTTTCTATGAATTGTTCAGAAGCGACACAGTAAGTTGTGTTGACAGCCGGTCACCACTTTGGTGACCTGCTGTCAAAGAGGGGGATAAGGAAATGGAATATTATTTTTGAGCCTGACAAATTAAGCAGACAAGAATATTAGTTGTTGGGTTGCAGGTTCATTGTGCATAAAGTGCATGACATTGTGTTGTGCGTCACCGCTCATTTACATATGATATTGAAATTTGTCTATGCTTTCTGTGCTTGGTATACAGCAAGTATACCTGATGGCTTGACATGTGTGTTTTTATTTTATGCACGTTTTTCGTTTTTGCGTTGTTTTTACGTTTTTGCTTTTAATACTATTACAAGCTCCCCTGTGTTGTGAGGGGATGGTCATGACGATGCCCATCGCTACGCAACAATTGGTTGGACTTGTTCTGGTTACTAAATTTCACAGATATGATATTTCATGCTGTGAACATGACAGACAACACTTCACCAATGCATGTCTATTTGGCCATAATGGTATTGAAAAATAAACAAAAGAGATATACAGGATTAAAGGTGTGTCACCTGCAGTTAGTCATGTAACTGCTCCTTCCTTTAAGGGACGAGCAGCCTGGATTGATGTTCCCTGATTGGACCCTAAGGATGAACTATAAATCTGTGGCTCTTGCTAAAGGTGACCTAACTTTCCTTATGATATTGCACTTCTACATGTAGTCTTATTTGCTGTCCTGAGTAGCAGGACTGTGATTTTAAGTGAGTATAGTGCCCCCCTCCGGACAGGTGACTAGGGAAAGGATAAATTGTAGATCAGACACCAGAGACCTGAGAAATATTAGACTAGGGTGACAGGTATTCTCAGTGATCATGAGGAGACAATGTTTAGCCTGTGTATTGCATAGTGCACTTGATGCCCAATCATTAAAGGGAGGTATCTTCATGCCCCTGATAATTTGTATCATGCGTTTCCCCTTTTGAGGTGTTCTGGATAAGGAATGTAGAGACACACAGATGTAGTAATTTAAGAGATGTTTATCCCATTAGATAATGTTGCTATGTGTGTGATGTACAGTCAGGATACAGCCCCTGGGAAAGACCCGCCTGCAGGGGATATAAATTACCCTCATTGCACCAGGGTCGAAACTTCGACACTCTCCCCCAGTGGGCCTGTACCCGATATCATCCCAGCCTGCCTTTTCACAGATGAATGTTCTTTGTGCCTATCAGAAAATCATGAAATGAATATTTGTAAATCCATAAGGGACTGGCCTATCTGTAAAACTGGTGCCACTATGAGCCACGTCCAGTTTTACTAATGATACCAGAATGTTTAATTGATTGGTTATTAAATTTGCCTTTCGGATTCCCCTCCTTTATATCTGTCCTACCTCATGAGCACTTTCCTTTTTCACACTCCCCTTGGAGCAACCTTTTTCTCTATTTGGAGCATTTAATATGGTGATCTGTTCTAAAAGTCTCTTAATTTTTCTCTGGTCTGTATCATACCCTGTTCTCCTCAGACTTTGAGCTTTCTTTAATAGGCACCTACTCTGAAATTGATTCTGTGCTTGACTTCACCTCAGAGTGTTACTTTGAAGATAACGGCGAGCTACCAGTGGCTCCCGAGCTACTCGTTGGAGACCCCTGGACTAGAAGTACTGCCTTTGCCCTTGCATCCTATGAGAGTGACTGTGCATTCTAAACCAGAGTTGTCCCATGGCTTCTGGCCACTCCCTTGAAGATTGCAGGCCACCTGCCTGCAGTCCTATTGTTAAATACAATGAATTCTTTTTGTACTAATTTGAAGGAAACTAACAACTGTGTCACGTTCTTATATCACCAGGTTCTGCAGGAGCTACATATGAAGGGCGGATGTCTTGGACCTACAGTCCCAGTACCCAGTAAGTAGCAAGACTGGACAGCCATCTCCAGCGCGCCATCAATGACATCTCCAAAGCATTGTGCTTGCTCCACCAGACGGCATTGGACATCAGAGAAGAAGAAGGGGCTGGATCCCTGTTTGCCACAGAACCAGAATTTCAGTGCAAATGAGCGAAAGAGAAGGATCCCTGTTGTTGACGGCAGGGCTGGTTTGAAGCTTCAGTTTTTCTACCTGTCATGTGCTGGTAACCTCTGACAGCGCGTAGTACATTGAGTCCCTTGTCCTAAGTTTGGCCACCCCCCCTTTCCTTTTGCCCCAGTGGAAGGGCAGTGCACCTGAGGATCCAAGATTGGCAAAAGGCACTACATTGTGGTACCCATGTTGAAAGGAAAAATAAAATAAAAGAGCAGCCCGAGTGTCCTCTGACACCGAATAACGAGTGTTGGAACCTGAGGGTGTAGCGGAACTTGAAACTTCATTGCTTTTTCCTGTTTAAGCAGTACCTGGGTCTGCACGATATGATCTGTGCCCAGGACCAACGAAAAGCACATCTGTAGTGCCTGCCACAAGAGGAGAGATACTGGTGCACTGCATTGAGACATTGAGACTTTCGAGTGAGCTGTGAGTGTTTGCCAGGAGGGCACTCCAACAGATACTAAGAAGAACTATTTTTTTCATGGAAAGGCCTGGATCGAGAGGCCCAACGCGGAAGAAGACAATGGAAGCAGATTTGATGGACGATAGAAGCCTACCAAAGAGGCTTAGAACGGACTTTGGGCATAGTTGCACAAGTGATTCCAGTGCAATTGTATAAAAAAGGTGTTAGATATGTTCTCATTTGACTGAATTGCCATGGAAGAGGAATGGCCTCTAGTAGCTCCGCCCCTAGCATCCAAGATGATCCCCCAGAAGTGAATTTGTGTGACCGTTCTTACTGTTCTGCTGGCACTGTTTTAGAGTAGTGTTCTGTTTAGTAGGAAAGCATCAAGTCCGTACTCTGATAAAGAGTATCCCCATTTCACATGAGAGCATTGATAAGGATCACCACTGTTTTACCTGAGTATATCTATGACACGTTGATTCCGCACAAGGACGGACACAGATGGAGTGATGATAGTATCTACTAGCTGTAGGGCCCATGGATTGCTTCCCATTCTGATTAGCAAAAGATGATCTGGTTTTGTCCCTATTCTTGCTATATGTGAGTAGATTGAGAGGCCTAGTTATGGTGGTATATATTTATTACACTCTAAGTTAAGTAAATTAGGTTATAAAGATGTCCTGGAGTACAGTGCATTGCATTAGAGTCAGATCCTGAAAGAAGGACGGAGAAAAGGGTATTGTGCATCTAAGTGCTTGCCTGAATGTAATGAGGGAAGCATGAATGTTTCCTGGCTAGATAAGAAAATGAAGTGTAGGGTGTCCAGTGGTTCAACATCACTGAGTACTTCAGGTCTTTACATGAGCAGAGTGTTTCCCATGAGAAAAGTCATACCTATCCTAGTAATGGATACAGCAACCCTGTTCTGTGCAGAAGGGATTGGGAGTATTTCTGTAGGAGGAAGTCATGATAAATAGCCCATCCTTGTTCATACACCCTGAATGCATATTGTCTGAAATGCCCATGTTGATGTCACGTTTTCAGTAGATTGTTCAGGTTGTGCTATGTTTAATTTCTTCTACCCTCAGTTTATTTAACCCCATCCAATTATCATACTTGTCAATTCTTTTGTTGGGTGTCATCAAAGCATGCAAATGGCGAAGAGCCAGACATCAAGAAAATGTCTTAAAGAAACGAGAATAGCAAATGGAAAGACTACAGAACAGTCATTACCAGCATCTGAAAGGGTTAGAGAGATTTAGACAGGGACAGCAAGCTAGATCCTCTGTTTAGGTCGGTCAGTTCCACAGAGAGAAGTACACTAAAGTAAAAGAGTGTTGGTGTTATGACACAAGTCATTAGGGGGGGGGACTGATAGGGCGCGTTCTGCACTCTATTTGTATAGGTGCCTCATATTCATGATCTTCAGGCATCTACCTTTAATCATAAGAGGTATGCAGTGTTTTTGTGTAATAACGTGTGTATTCAGTTGAATCAATTAGACATATATAATGTGAAATGTCATTATTTGAATATGTATCCGGATATCTGCATATAATCAAACAGAACAATATTATTTCATACATGTCATCCGACAGTATAAGTTGACCTAGGCCTTAGGCCTCAATTAGTATTTTCCTCATGAAATCTCCTTGGCTTTCAGTGAAATATGAATAATGGTTTTGTGCAAGGTAGTTGTGATCTCACCCCTCTGCAGGCAATGAAACTGATAGAGAGATATTTGAAGACTGAACTGCTTTAGTTAGCTACATCATGCTAAAGGGATAAAAATTAGATTTCCCGTGCACAAGGGGTATTGGACCTATGTTATGTTAGCATGATGTATCTATATGTATACTTTCTGCTTGATATACATGTCTTTTGCTAGGAAGAAACCCTCCTTTCCTTCCATGTAAATCTGCTGCTAGACGAATAGGCCAAGAACCATACCAACGCCATTTTCTTAACATGTGCTGATCACGTGCTGATCACGTGCTGTTTTTAAGCTCCCTGTTCATCTGAGTTATTGGTAGCAGCTGAAGGTAGCCTGTTTACTTTACTGTTTTAGACTCAAGGTTGCATCTGGCTTTGGGAGGGATTAGAGCATTCCTGAAGGCGCCGCCTCTTCTTTCCCAAGCACAGAGGCGAAAGGGAGTCACCCCTCCTGCCCTCCCCAGTAATAGATAGCTGTGCCTTTGTTCTTATCCAAGCTGTGCCATATATGGTTCTTTCCTGGAGCTCCAGGGCCAACTGGTGTTTTTCCATTCACTGTATTATATGTGTTGAACTGAAAAGTATATAACCTCATGTTTGAATATGAGCCAGCAGTCTTCTCTGCGCACATGATGGGTGAGGTTCAGAGAGGCTCCTCTATAGAGTATTTTGCTTAATAAATGATTGAACCTTCTTCACTGCCAGCTGACTGATTATTGGTAATGGTATTGGGACTATTGGTAAGTATAGTCCTTTAGTTTATTTTTTGGTACTTCAGGGTCTTTGGTGAGGGTGAGGAGCAGCTGGCTGTCAATGGCATACGAGATGATGATGAGGTTGTGTGCGCATGTGATGGTGGAGAGGGGGGTAATGGACACATTGAAGATTGACACGCTGAGAGATGAGCTCTGGGCCATGTGCCAGATGACGCCACTGTACTACATGCTTAAGGCTTGAGTTCCACTCCCATGGCCTTGCTGGTGAGCTACTTGGTGATTTCATCCTGGTCCATCCTCTGGATACCAGTGTTGGAGATGTGTGAGCTGACAGTGTGTGAGCACATCGTGTATAATGCTGTGGAGAGGTCAAGGGGGGTGGCCTCACCATTGTTGAGCAGGGCAAAGTTGTCGGTGTTGGTGGCAATGATGACGGTTGCAGTGGGGTGATTACTGTGGAAGATGGTCTTGTGCAGGTTGCCTGGAACTCTTTGCGTGGAGGAAGTTTGTCAGTTGCTCGTTGACTGTCTTCCTGATGTCATTTGCTGGCTCGGGAAGCACGGTGATGTTCCTTGAGAGCCTGCGTTCCTGCCGTCCGTTGTCTAAGAAGGGCCTGGGTCACTGCATGCCTCTATCTACCATGGAATGTGGCTAACTCCAATGATACATACATGACGTGCTGAACGGGGGCTACAAGGATGGGGAATGATGTGGTTGAGATGTTGTGTGGGAAGGGGCCTGATGGAGAACCCCAGGGGATGTTGCACATGAGCCGGGTGTGGTATTTCCTGCTGATGGAAGTCCAAAACCTGAGGGGGGTTGGTCCCGCGTATAATAGTGCTGTCTGCCTCTGTGTGCCAAGGCTGGCGTGTATGTCCATGAGCTTGCAGTGGTAGAAAGTTGCAAGGGATTGTCTCAGCCTTGCAAGGGTGGGGTGTCTTTTGGATGGAGAGCTGATGTCAGTGCACTCACAATGCTGATGAGCTCCTTGATGTTGTGCGTTTTTTTGCCTCGGCCCCATCTGAAGGATCTCCAATTGTCCATGCTGATGATATGGGGATGGCTGTGTGTGCCGTTTTCCAGGGTTGTAAGGCCACTGATGGTTATTTGTGTTGCAAGCTGTGCACAAGAGTCCGGCTAGACGTGTATGAGTCCAGTAGGTCTGCCTTGTCCCAGGTGGCTTAATTGTTGTTGTGCGTCACAGCAAAGTCCGTCAATGTGGCTAGATTGTTGGATCAGTTGCTGATCCAGTGTGTGAGGTTGCAGGGTGTGGCGGTGGTGTTGGTTCCAGTGTCCCACACAGCATGTCTGTGTTGACTTACATCAAGCATCTTTGGGGGATTGGTAGCGGGGTGTGTGGCAGCGTGTTGCTTGTCGGAGACGTGGATGCTAATGTGGATGGACCAATGATGGATGCTGGTGTGGTTCTCATCCAGCCAGAAGTTCCTGGCCCACAGCCACATGTATCCTGTGGATGTGAGGGCGTGCGTGAAGATGGACGTGTTGATGGCTTTGCGGAATTGTGGCTGTAGGCCTGGAGATCTGTAGATGAGTGTTACTCTGAGGGTTTGCAGGGGGTTTGTGCCAAACCGGATATGTGACCCTGAGTGTGTACTTGTGAATAGATATCAATTCATCCTCCAGGATTGTTAGTGCCGTCCCTGCGGGTGCTCTTGTATCCGTCTGAGAT
The DNA here is from genome assembly GCF_964204655.1 of Triturus cristatus. Taxonomy (NCBI): domain Eukaryota; kingdom Metazoa; phylum Chordata; class Amphibia; order Caudata; family Salamandridae; genus Triturus; species Triturus cristatus. The sequence continues at coordinate 816,918,305 of NC_140585.1, read as the reverse complement.
GGCAATGAAGAAGTTGTGTGCTGAGGATGCTTTTATCCAGGTCACTGTCATGAAGGTGATGTGTTGGCCTGTTGTGTTGAGGAGGTAACAGAGTCCAATGGCGTGCCGTTGGACGGAGCCGGTGTGGAGTAGGATGGACATGACCTGGTTGGTGTGACAGGGCCTTGAAGGCAGAGCAGCGCTGTGTAGGCAGTTGGAGTTGCACACTCAGCATGCGAAGGTGTCGTGTGTGCGCTTAGGGTATGCCTGAGAGCAGGCGGTTGATTTTTGGTTGGACATTGCTTGAAGGGTGGCTGCAACATGAGACTGTTGTGTGATGTGGGTCATGCAAGGACATGAGGATCGTGCAATGTGCACGTTGCATGTGCTGACGGTCCTGCCTTTGGCATGGCGTGGCCGCAACAGTGGCACAGACAAGCTGATGACAGCCTAATGAATGGGTGGAGGGAGGAAAGGAAGAGCATCTTGGAGGCGTGTGGGTTGCAGAATCCGGGAACTTGGTGGGCCCTTGCCGCAGGGGCCGCAGCAGCAGGCGGGCATGTACTGGAAACTAGGCCAAAAGTAGCACACAAAGACAAGGAGGTCAGAAAGGACAACCGCAACAGTCGTACGTAAAGGAAGGAGTGTCAGGTTACTCATGGCTCACCCAGAGAAAATGGATGAACAATCACCAAAGATGACTGACACAGGATCAGGAAACAGAAGGCCGAGCTGCGCACAGGAGACACACCCTCAGCAGGCGTTGATGGCCCGTTGGGGGGAGCAACCTGCCCAAATACATACACAACCATGGACTTCATGCACAATAGAGATTATTAGCCATGAAGAACTGCATGCATGTTGCCGAACTACACATACACTCATATGCACAATCTTTGACAACTATGCCAGAGATGACGCATGCAAAGTGGCAAGAGACCTGCATTGACAGAGATGAGGCACTTTGGAGTGTGAGGAACACCTTTATTACTCAAACTCACACTAAGGGAAATGCAGCAATATGAACAGACTCACAGGTCATTTGACTGAACATGTGGGACCTACGCTGGACACCCCTTCACAACACGGATGTTGTAAATCCAAATTAATTGGCACACACGTTAAGGGGATGAGCCAAACACCTCCTGCTGCACACGGAGAGGCTGCAATTCCCCATTGAGCCTGTTATGGGGATGTCCAACACTATGTCCACCCGTAGCATCCTGTATGTTTCAGAGGGAAGTTTTACACACATTGATGCCTTCATCAGAATCCAAAATCCATTACAGATGACTGTCACAAAGGGTGACTATCAATTCATGGGAGTCATGCTGCATGTGATGTGCCCCATGGTGAGTAGACATGTATGCATGGTAACACAACATGCACAGAAGCAGTCCCCACACATTCAAAACACGTGCCACCCCCAAAATGCCTTGCTGCAATCCTTACCCAAAATGACATTTCCCCATGTCCGTGCATGGAACGCTGATTCAGCACATATTGCAATACTCATGAGGAATAGCAGGAGGACAACAATGTGCAAGAACCTGGGAATGACAGACACACAAGAAGTCAGCTAGATTTGTCTCCGCATACATGGTCATTTACTAAACATGAACAATGTTGTCCCCATGCAAATTTTAAAGAAAGTGTCTCCGCAAAAATGTGTGGAATGACATCATCACTCGAGTGACACATCAGAACACACATCTAAGTCACTTTGCATACAGTCAGATGGAAACACACATTGCAACACATGCCACCCAAGGCTACAATCGTGCACACTCAGACCCAGTGACTCACCATTATGAGAAGAAGTTGCGTATGAGCTGACTCCGGATATCCTCCTCCTCTTCCTCCTCCTCACTTGCCTCGTGACCAAGCCCTTCATCCTCCACGGGTGGATGTTCCTGCTCATCCTGCTCCAGGATGAGTGGCACTGCCTTCTCCACTGCCATGTTGTGCAGCATGCAGCACACGAGGAAGATTTTGCAGACCTTCTCTGGTGCATATGGGAGGGACCCGCCTGTCTTGTGAAGGCACCGGAATTGGCTCTTCAGGAGGCCAAACGTCCTCTCAATCACTCGCCTGGTCTGCCCGTGTGCATTGTTGTACCGGTGATCTGCAGCTGATCTTGGGTTGCGGAGAGGTGTCATCAGCCATGGCATGTTGGGATATCCAGAGTCCCCTACATGGAAATATCATGTAAATAAGTGGGCCAGGAGATGCCGTAAGAGCCAAAGATACCGCTACACACAGGACAAACAGGGTATACCCACCAACAAGACATGCTCGTTCGTTGTGCAGCCGCAGCATCATTTGTGGCACCCTGCTACGCCTCATGATGTAGGCATCGTGTGCTGACCCTGGAAAACGTGCACAGACATGGGAAATCAGCATGTTAGCAAGACACAACACAAGGGCATTTATAGAGTGGTAATGTTTACGGTTGCGATAGGCTACCTCCTGTGCCTGTGGTGGTACCAAAGCCACATGTGTCCCATCAATGGACCCAATGACATGGGGCATCCCTCCCAGGGCATATAAATCACCCTTGACACCTGTCAACTCCTCAGGAGTAGGAAAATGGATGAATTCATCAAGGTGCTCCAACATGGCTGCCAAAACATCACACAGGACACGGCTGAACATTGTCTGTGACATGCCACCAACATCAGCTATGGTGAATTGAAACGTACTTGTGGCAAAAAAATGTAGGGCTGACATCACCTTCATCTTAGGGGTCAGCGCAGTAGGATACCTGTGTCGCGGTTGGAGGTGTGGTGCCAGCTTGTCGGTCAAGTCCACAATCAACTGTTGAGTGAATCTGTAACGTCGGATGCAGGCACGTTCGCTCATGGCAGCCAAGTCTGGCATTGGTCGTGGGACAGGCGGTGCCCTGCAGAAAATTGTATTGAATAACGAAGATTGAGAGCCTACCAACATCAATGTCAATGAACAGAGCACATGCTAAACTGCTACTACACAACAGCTAAATACAGAGTCTGGTCTGTGCCATACATCCAGGACACGTATACCAGCTTGGTGATACTCCTACGAAATGCCAGATACACCCGTTGATTGCCAAGTCTACATGACATGCCCTGAAACGAGCTTGGGGCCAGTCTGAGTGAATAGCCAGAGACATCACAGGAGTGACATACATCCACATAGCTGCATTTAAAGGATGTCATCTCATACAGACAGCTGACGGCAAGCTAGACGCACAGGTCACATGGAATCTCAAATGTACAGATCAAACACATTGCGATGAAGGGGGACACGTGAAAACAGAAAACACAGGCATTGAGACTACGCAGATATGTCCTCATGTGAAAATATGATGTCCGATGCATACAGACCGTGCTTACGTGGAAATCCACATGTGGCATGGTGTGCGTAGATGTGTGCCATGCCCATCTCCACACAGACACATGTTGGATGCAGCAACAGCAGATGTAGTTGACGGAACACTAACAGCAAGCTCATGGGAACACATGACACACACATGACATAGTCACATAGGGGCACGCTGATCGTGAAATGTCAGTTGTTAGTGTCCCTGTCCCTGGCATCAGGGGACAGTTGCGGGTGGTGGTGACTGTGCCATACCAGTGATGCTGTGCTTGACACATTTGGACTACAGGCACACATGTGCAAAGTGTGAAGGGGAAGTGTGCCACATAGTGCCCCATCACACATGACATGTGTACACAGGTCATCACACATCAATTGTGCAACTACATGAGAAGACATGTGCAATATCACTGCCTGACACACCTAGGCCCTGCACATGAAAGTCTGCAATGACAATGACTTGATGTACAGCCTTGTGCGAGTCGGAGATCTCCATTCCTTTCGTGTGCGCTTCCTATCACCAGTGTAAGCGCCCCGTACACACGCTCTGAGAGCGTGTGTACGGTCCGTATCACTATAGTAGTGGTGCCGTAGGAGTACGCGTGGTACGGACCGTACACACGCTCTGAGAGCGTGTGTACGGTCCGTATCACTATAGTAGTGGTGCCGTAGGAGTACGCGTGGTACGGACCATACACACACTCTCAGAGCGTGTGTACGGTGCGTACCATGCGTACCCCTACGGCACCACTACAATAGTGATACGCACCATACCCACGATATGGATGTGTGAGTACAGTACGTATCATTATTGTAGTGGTGCCATACGTGTACGGGTACATGTGAAACGCACCGTACATGTTTTTTGGATTCAAAAATTACATAGGGGACAAGTATTAGGACCAAAATGCATGCTGGTTGTCATGGATATAGAGATTTTAGTTGCAATGTGGCCATCATGTGGGCTTGATAAGTCAGTTGGCCAAAAGATTACAATGTTGCAAAGTGGTGTTTGCCTTGCTATGATGCTCAAAATTTGAACCATGCAAATTCGTGTCATTGGTGTATGTTTAAAGGGATTGGAGGAAATGTAGGATGCAAATGATTCTGACCAATCACTCTGTACTCCTGTAAATGAAAGCCCCCAGCAAGACAGATATAAGTCAGCCAGAACCCATGAGAGGGCACTTGCCTGCACAACTTTCCTATCGACCACACTGCTGCTGTCTTTGCTTCCTCTGGCACCATGTCGCGGGCTGTGGAGAGGGCCCAGCCATTCACACATGAGGAGAATGAGGCATTGCTGGATGTCCTCCTACCACAGTACCCCAAGCTGTATGGGAGACCAGGGGAGCAGGTGAGTGCTGACTCCACTACCTTTGACTGTGCACGTTTTTTGTGACTGTCACTTCTGGCATTGTGTCCAGGTGTGACAGACATGCAATGTTGTTTAGAGTGGGTCCCAGGGGGGGGGGGGAGGCTTATGTCTCTCATGCAGAGCATGATGTAGTTCCTGTGTGCACTCCTCACTTGCATTGTGCTTACTGTGACATTCACTGCATATTGCATGACACATTCAGCCTGGCAAATCCTTGGTGGCATTTTTTGGCTATTGTCCTGGAATGATTCAGTGGTCCCCTGGTGTGACAGGTGACTGTACCCACAGATGTGTATGAGTTGAGTGGACCTGTGGTGAGAGTGTCCAAGTGATGTGTATGCCCTCCTGGACATTGATGTGTGTGAATGTTCCTTGTCATGTGGGTGAGTGTCTATGTGAAGTGTTGCACCGCAGCTGTATGGAGGAGGCAACAGCTCTACCCATCTGATGTGAGAAGTAAGCCGTGCTGTGTGTCTGACTTGCTGAGCTAGCCCGACACCTGTGACACCCCACAGGCAAGTGGCACATGTGCAGAGTGAGGTTTGTATCCGCTGTTGCCAATGGCAGGTGATTGATCTGTGCCTGTGTGTGTCTGTGTACTCTGCTGAGGTTGCGTCAGTTGCCTGGGGCATGTAACTGCTTTGAGGTGCTGTCCATCAGCCTGGTGTTGCATGTGATGCACAGTGTGTGCCATGATCAGGGAGTGTGTCGCACCCCTCCTGCCACCTGTGTACTTTCAATGCCATGTAGTGCATTGGGGCTTTCACAGAGGCCAATGTCTATATGAGAAAGGTGCAATTCCTTGGCAGCATCCTATGCCCTGTTCAACATATCAAAGATGTTCAAATGTGTGTCTCTGTGACATGGAGCAGGTGTAGTGATGTTGTCTCACTTTGTCATCCTCACAGGTAACTGCCTACGAGAAGGGGGGGATCTGGAGGAAGATCGTCAGGGCCGTGAGAACGGCGGGGGATCGCAGTCGGCGCCTAGCCCAAGTACGAAAACGGTGGCAGGACATCCGGTGCAGGACCCGGCGGATCGCCCGGGTCCAGCCGGGGCTCTCACCTCCACGCCCCCATGGCGGGTGCCGACGCCGACGCCTGACCTCCTACATGACGCGTGTCCTGGCGGTGGTCTTCCCTGACCTGGATAGGCAGTTCCAGGAGAGACAGCAGCAAGGAGGGGGTAGGTACATGTTTGTTTGTTGTGTTGTGTGTCAACAGCTTTTGGAAGTGCTCTGTAGCCTGGATACACTGCCAGGGTTTATATGTGCAGTGCATATTCTATTCCCCAAAGTCAACCGGTGCTCTTATTCATCCCTTCCCCTCCTTGCCATGTGTCCCCTGGTCTGTGTGTAATCACTATTGCACATGGTCATCTAGGCTGCCAGTTAATCCAAGTGCACATTGCTTTCTGCATCATGTGGGAGGGTGGTCTGTGACATGTGTTGGTACCTTGCCTGTGCCCTGTCCTGTTCACTCTGTTGGGGGTCCATATTTATTGGCACTGATGATGAGTCTCAACATAGGAGTGTGAGGTTTCAAATGAACACACTTGCAGCATGCATGACCAATGTGGTGGCCTCAGACATGATGTGCATAAGTGGGAGATATGCATAGTGCCAGGACGGTTGCTCATGTTACAGTCAGATCATTCCAGGAACAAGGAGCAGTGTGCCCACTACAGTCCCCTGAGACACCATTGCCTCGTAATCATGTGTGTCATCCAACACTGTGCCCATTCTCTGTGTGTTCAGCATAGGTGGGCCTCTGTGGCATTGTTCCCTGGCCTCATTTGTATTTATCCAAAGTGTGCTACATGTGTTTACTGCACAGGGAGACCCCATTTGGCTTGTGCATACTCACACTGGGCAGTGCCTGTGTGTCTATTCACAACTATCTGTTGATGGTTGTTTGTCACAAATATGTGTTGCCAGCCTCATGAGGTGATGTGGAGTACATTTGGGAATTCTTGCTACACATTTTTGTGAACCCTGATTAAGAGGTGTCACTTCTTGATCTGTCTCAATCACATTGTCTCAGGTATGGGGGGTTTGTGCGGGCGAGGCCTACGTGGCCAAACCTTATGTCTCCTTGCCAGGTCTGACCTGTATGTGATAATTGGCTGGACAGAGACTCAACGTGCAGTGACCCAGTGATGCTGTGCAGGGTTTAATGTTTGTGCTTTGCAGCATGTGTCAATTGTTTATATACATGATTCCTGCTCATACATTTTTTGCATCAGTGTGTGGTCCAGATGCTACGTAGATTGATCTTTGTGTGCTGACATCTGTGTGGACATTCTGGCTTGCCATGAGGTTGTCTCCTCAGTGCAGGTATGCCTTTTTTACAACACAATTGCAGGCCCATTAGCTTATGCATTGTCCTGGGTTTGGACATGTGTGCCACTCCACATGACAGGCAGTGGGTCAGATGTGTTGCCAACTGTGTCATCGGGTAACGGATGGCCATGTGACAACTGACATAATTCAATTTGTTAGTCAAAAAGTATTGTACCTTGGCACTCACAACACTTGTCAACAGGTCTTCATGTTTTAAATGCTTTAGTTTGATGTTTTGTTGTTAAGAACAATAATGTGCCTGCATGACAGATGTCTCCCAAGGAAGTGCACAACAAACCACCTTTACACTTTCAGGGAACACGCTGGCACATTTTAAAATACGGCACTGTTCTAATAAGACTGTTTTTCAGATTATACATATACATGTTCCCACAGTGTTGTGGAATTTGGGTAAGTCCTTGGTTATTGGTGATACCAACTTACGAGTGTCAAGTCATCAAGACCTCCGTGGGCCCATGTATATGTACTTTCTGCAACACCATTTCTTTCTAACAGTGGCTTCTTTAAATAAGGCTGCCAGCTTCTTCAATGACTGGGTAAATGTAGTTTTGTGGGCACCTCCTTGGGAGACATCTTTCATACAGGCACATGTGTGTTCTGTTCACAAAATGGCACATTCCCACATTCTAAACATGTCGATTGTGTAAAGTATTGTGATTCCCAAGGGACCAACATTTTTTCATTTTGTGTTCCAAAGTACTTACAGGTCTCTGAGTGTGGGGACACCTTTAGTATTGAGGTCTGTTAGTTTGCCTTGGGTGCCCCACTAATGTTTCTTTCAGGGTAAACAAGAGATGGCATGACTTCATTGTATTGCTGTGCTCACCTGTTCCCAAACACTAGCTACTCAGTGTATTTCTCATTCAAGTTTTGGGCTGGTGTGTCCTATTTTTCCTTGTGTCTAAGTGGCATGGTGGGTCTACCAACTGGGGAGTACAGGGCTTACATATGTGCGTAGTAATCTAGCTGTTACTCATGATGCATTGCCTGATATGCACTGTGACCTATTGGTTTTGTACTCATGTGTCAGATGTATACAGGTGACTGATGTTTTTCTGTACCTTCACCTTGCCCACAGCATCATCATTGGAAACCAAGGGAGATACCTGCACGGACCTGGAGGAGGGACCCAGCACCAGTGCCACCAGTGCTGGCGAGTCTGCGGGAGCCAGTGGAACGGAGGGCGAGGGGAATCAGTTGGAGGACCTGTCTGGTGGCGAGGGGGCGGAGGCTGCTACAACACCTGGCAGCAGCCCAACATCTCCTCCATTCCCATCACCGCCCTCCCAGTTGCTCCGGTCCCTTCTGTCCATGCAGAGCCCCACCATGTCTACTTCGGGACAGGCAGCGCACCCCCTGCCTCTGTCACCCCTGCTGCCCTCAGTGCAGAGTCTGTGGACATACAGCGGCAGTTGCAGGTTGGGCAGGCATCGGTGCTGAATGTCCTCCATGGCCACACCAGACTGCTGACACAGATGGTGTCGTTCATGGAGGGCATGTCAGCAACGATGTCTGACCAACGCAGGTTTCTGCGGTCCATGGACTCTTCCCTGACGGCAGCAGTGTCTCTCCTGCAGCGCTTCGTCCCCCCCTACCCCAGCCCCATCCACACTTCCCTCTCCCATACCTGTCCCATGCACACCCAGAAATTCCCAAGCAAGCACCCCACCAGACACAGGCAGCACACCACCAAGTAAGGGCAAGCGCACACCTCCTGGCACGCACACTCAGGGGGATGTAGGCACACCCACTGGGTCTGGGGCAAAAAGACATACACGCAGTCATAGTCTGAGTCTGCAGGCCTCACAATCCAGTCCCTCCAAAAGCACTCCCCTTGGCTCCCCTGCAAAACGGTCACCCCAGCAGCTGTTACTTGCTGAGCTGGACCTCACCCACGCTGAGCCACCACCCCCCAAGCGGGTGAGGAAGTACCCAGGCAGGGGAGTTGAGTCCCCCACCACCTCAACCCCCTCCCCCATGAGCGTTGCGCCCCATCCCTCGCCCACCTCACCCTCCCTTGACCCTGGGCAATCCTCTGGTGCAGGGGTTAGCATGGCCGTCCTTGCTGCGGTGTGCAGCGCCGAGCTCACCACCACCTTCGGCGCTGCCCCACCCCCTGTGGTGGAGACGTCCACCCCTGCACCCACCACACCTACCCTTCCCCCTCCTGTCCCTGCGGTGCCTGGTCCTTCCCCACATAATGCCCCCCCGGTCGACGAACCTGAGGGTTTCACTGTGCAGGCAAGCTAGGGGAGACACGTGCCCATGTGTCCCCCCAAGGACTTCTATTATGGACTGGCCATTGGCCTTTGTATATAGTGTGATTTCACATTTTTTTATATGCTGAATAAAGCATTTTATTTTTACTTTGAACACTGTTGCATTTCAGGTATTGATGTTGGTGCTGAGGCTCCAGGAGTTGGTGTTGTGGTAATGTGTTATGGTTCTGAGTAATGTTCTAGTCTGATGGTCATGAGGTGAACCATGGTATCTGCGTGCCATCACAAGGTCTCTGCAAAGAATCATTGGTAGTGTGTGTTATTTTGGTTTTGAGACATTGTCCCAAGGAGTGTTCCTTCCTCTGTGGCACCTGACATCTTCCCTGCAAAGAGTTGCACAATTGTTGTGCTGACCTGTGTCTACATTTCCTTTGTTGGTGACGGATCCCTTCAACTATGGCCATGCCTGCTCAGCAATGTCTCCGGCTGCATCGTCTGTGCCATCCTTGCTAGTCACTGTACTTGTGTATTGAGTATGTTGAAATGCCTTCATGGAGAAATTCTCCCTTTTCAGCACTATGCATGTGTGTAATCCCGGCCTAGCACACATATGGTACTTGTTCTGAAGGGTATTTGGGCACCTGACTCACAATTGTGGGCATTGCATCTGTGGGAACTCCACCCTATTCCTTCCATGAGAGACATCTTTGTGGCTGGCCCAGCACCTGTACATTCCTATCAGTCCTGGGATGTGCGTGACAGTGTGTGTTCCCTTTGGCTCTCTTAGTTTAGTAGGCAGTGACATGACTATACAGTCTTGTGGTATGATCTCAGTGTGTATATTGTGCTGCATCCGCCAGGGGTGGGTATGCATGTGTTATTTGTCCTCACACCCAAATGTGGTGTGTCATGCAGAGGGGGAGTCACATCCATCCGCCTGGGAGTGGGACACTGCTGTCAGTGATGTGTTGTTATGGCACTATCATCATTGCCCACAGTTAGGGATGCGTACATTCACCCATGGAGTTGTGGTCATCTGATAATGATGTACACCCCCCATGTCTCTGTCCACTACTAGGAGTCTTCTGCAGCCACCCCTCACATGTCTGTCCACTGCTGGGAGTCATCTGCACCCACCCCTCATATTGCAGGCCACTGCTGGGAGTCCTCTGCACCCACACCTCACATGTCTGTCCACTGCTGGGAATCCTATGCAGCCACCCACCCCCTTGGTGCAGTACACTGCTGTCCTGGGCCTACACACACACCAATATAAAGGTAATATGCTGCACCAGGCCGTAAGCCGACATTCGTGGCGTGTGTACGCCTTGTATCCCACATGTACTGGTGCCGTAGGGGTACGTGTGATACGGACCGTACCCCCGCATTCATAGGGTGTGTACGGTCTGTACCACGCGTAGCCCTACGACCCCAATCCAATAGTGATACGGCCTGTACCCACGCTATGAATGTGTGGGTACGGTCTGTATCACTATAGTTGTGGTGCCGTAGGAGTACGCGTGGTACGGACCGTACACACACTCTCAGAGCGTGTGTACGGTCCCTACCATGCATACTCCTACGGCACCACTACTATAGTGATACGGACCGTACACACGCTCTCAGAGCATGTGTACTGGCCGTACCACGCATACACCTATGGTCCCACTACAATAGTGATACGGACCGTACCCACACTATGGATGTGTGAGTACAGTGCGTATCATTATTGTAGTGTTGCCGTAGGGGTACGCGAACACGTCCACTTCCGTTGTTGCGGGACGCAGGGATTGGTGGACACACCCCCCGAAGTGACCAGACACTGGAGGTGATGTATGTCCTCAATATTGTAGGTTTTAATTTGGGTAGTGGGCATGTTTCCTGCCCCTCACCCCCCCTTGGCCCCTGGGTGTTGTTCTCACCTTCTGCGGCATGTGCGTCGAGTTCGGTGCACCAGGTCGTGGGCTAAGAGGGCCGGGATGACACGTAGGATGGGGTCCATGGCTGTCCGTCGCGTACCGGGGCTCCGTTTTCACGTCGGACTCAGTTTTCTGGGATTTTTGGGCTGCCGAAAAAAAATAGCTGTGCGGAGTGACGTAGGGACAATTCGTACTTGCTGGTCCGTAAAACGCTGCCTGACTCCGTACGGACGTCGTTTATGCGCTGTTCAGGATCAGACTTGTAGGTATTTTTTTGCCGTACGGTGTTTTGTACGTTTCGTATGGAAATGTTATTTCTGTACGAATCGTACTTGCTAGATTGTACGGTGGATTTCCCGGGTACGAGTTGTACAGAGAATACGCTCCGTGCGACGATTGGTACCCGGGTTTTACAGGATTGGAATCTGCACCTAATTGTCTCTAAAGTTTCTAATTCAGGTTTTAAATCAAAAATCTTCTTTGAAAATTCTTCTATCTTTCTATTCTTATCAGATATGTATGAGCAGCAATGTAGAGCCTTCAATATTTTACAGGGTCTGCCTTTTTCCACCAGCATTATGTCTAAAACTAATCGATCTTATAAGACCATTGATCTAATAGCGACTAATTCTGTTTTCACTGCTAACAAACCACAAGGTGTAATAATAGATAGCTTGTATACTACTGTAGAAAGTGTTCTAATGTTATCATCAATCAGAACTTCTCCTACAGCAGGAATAATTCCACCAAAAATGTCTCCCACTAATTGTGTCCCATCAATGGTACTACATGTTTGCTGTGAGATGAAGTCATTGTTAAAGCATCTGTGCTGTTTACATGATTCATCTGAGGAGATAATAGAGCTAAATAGCAAGCCCCTTCTCAGTCAGCAGCAACTGGAAATATGCATCTTGTCGACATTACATCTTCAGCAGCTGGCAAAGGTAAGTGTGCACAAACATAGCAATATTTAGCGTCTAAAGCTTGTGTGTATTCTTAAAATGATCTAGAATAAATATTTGACTTCAAATCTACATTTGAAGTGTCCATAAGATAAGCTTTTAATTTATTTTCATCAATCATACGTGCAGGTGATGTCAGTGCAGGTGTAGATCTAAGTGTTTCTGCCTCTGGGGTCAGACTCATACCAACTAAAAGAACTATAAGGGGACGATTTTGATGTCAGACAGACTCAGGTCCGTCCGAAATCGGTCAGGAGCCGTAACCGACCAACCAGCTGTCGTCGGTTATGGCCTGCAAGTATGATGCAACCGAACAGGGTTCGGTTGCACTCGTATACCTCACAATGGGAGCATGCATTCCGAATGGAATGCATGCTTGCATTGTGAAAAGCAGGGGGGCAATTCATCCCTGCACCCTGTGGCTGGCACCCCAAGGTGCCTACCACCGGGTGCAGGGATCCACAGAGGGGCACCATAGGTGCCCCCAGTCTGCCATTTGGCAGCCTCACACCCATGGGGGCCCTACTGGGGGCCCCCAAAGACAGTTTCCAACTGCCTTTTCGTGCTGGAAAGACCGGCACAAAAAGGCAGTAAAAACCTGCCATCGTACTCCCTCGGTCGTAAAGAGGCGGCCTGGGGAGTACTGAGGGATATCCGGACGGCGGACGGGCTCTCCGAGCCTATCATCAGCCATCCGGAAATCCGAGTCGGATTCCTTTCTGACCGAGCCCATCGAAATGGCTCGGTCGGAAAGGAATCCGGCCCACACGTTCCGATTCGGTCGGAAGGGCTCCAACCATCGTTCGGAGCCCTTCTGGCTGAAATCGGAATCAGCCCCTTAGTGGTAAGACAACAACTATTAATTTTCTACATCTAGTCTTGGTTTTGAAACACATTTGTCTAGAGTAAGAACTTTAGTAGAATATAGCAGCAGGCAGATTCAATATTCTGGGGCTGATTCCGATGTCGGACGGACTCAGGTCCGTCCGAAATCGGTCAGGAGCCTTAACCGACAGACCTGCTGTCCTCGGTTACGGCCCTGCAAGTACAATGTGACCAAACAGGGTTCGGTCGCACTTCACAATGCAAGCATGCATTCCGAGCGGAATGCATGCTTGCATTGTGAAAAGCAGGGGTGCAGTTCATCCCTGAACACTGTGGCCAGCACCCCAAGGTGCCTGCCACTGGGTGCAGGGATCCACAGAGGGGCACCATGGGTGCCCCCAGGCCGCCATTTGGCAGTCTCGCACCCATGAGGGCCCTACAGACAGTTTCCGAATGCCTTTACGTGCCGGAAAGACTGGCACGAAAAGGCAGTGAAAAACTGCCATCGTACTCCCTCGGTCGCAAAGAGGCGGCCGGAGGAGTACTGAAGGATTTACGGACGGCGGACGGGCTCTCCGAGCCTGTCGTCCGAAATCCGTAAATCCGAGTTGGAGTCCTTTCTGACCGAGCCCATCAGAATGGCTCGGTCGGAAAGGAATCCGGCCGACACGTTCCGATTCGGTCAGAAGGGCTTCGACCATCGTTCGGAGCCCTTCCGACCGAAATCGGAATCGGCCCCTCTGTGTTGATTTCTACTTGTGCAAAACGTTCAATGGTTAATTTGTGGGTATTTCATTCAGCTTATTTACATTAATCTTCAAGAGGCATCCCTAGCTGTACTCCGTCTTCTTTTAGAAGTGTTATCCCTACTCTCCTACATCAGCCTTTGTCCAAGGATATTCATCTTAATTCTTTTTATTTGTCATTGTTAATGAATAATTGTAATGTTCATTTTCCACAGTCTTTACAATTTGGTTTATTTACAGTTGATTGTTTGTAGAATTAGATCTTGGTGCTTTGAGTTAGCTAAATATTACTTGTCAAGTTTCATTTTGTAGCATTGTTTGAGGAATTTAAATCAAATGCTGTCTAAATGTGGCATATCATGAAGTGTTAGGTAATTTCTCTGTATAGGAAGTCCATTCAAGTGCCAAATAGCTATGATAAGGTACTCTTGCTCTCTTGGGTGTTCTTGGTATGTTTTGATCTTCTTCTGACTCGTTGATACCACTGGATTCTGTTTCTTTGACAGCAGTTTGTGGCATGCATTCAACTGACACACTAGGGGCATCATTAGGATGGCGGGCGGACTTTGTCCACCCACCATCCTTTCGTAGAATGGGACCGCCCGCCATTTGTGCGGGGGTCCCGTGGGTGACATTGGGATGCACCCGCCACACTGGCGGGCACATCCTGCATTCTTGACATCGCGGCAGGCGGTGCTCTCAGCACCGCCCACCGCAATGCCAAAAAGGCATGTCATGCAGTTCCATGCACAACGTGGCAGGCACCGCGCGGTGCCTGCCATGTTGTGCATGGAACTGCAGGGGGGTACCATAGGTATCCCACATCTGCACCACCCACCCCCCAGAATCCCTGGGGGCCTGCTACGGGCCCCCAATGGCGAGAACCGCCTGCCACGGAAAGGCAACACCCCGCATGCATCTTAATATGGATGGTGGTGTCTACCAGACACCGCCACCATATTAACTGCTTTTCTGCCCGTTAGGCAATCGGGCTGATTGCCTACCGGCGGAAACTGGCGGACGGTCTTTCCATCCGCTAAGATCCCCCTGCCATAGCAATATGGCGGCGGGGAATTGGCATGTAGGCTGGCACAAATGTCGGGCTGATCGCCACCGCCTTGCGGGCGGTGGCGATCCACCCGACATGCTAATGGGCCCCTAGATCTCAATTGCTACTTCTTGGCCACTCTGATCTCCATTGGTTTTTTTTTCTTTTCACACCTATTTCTTCACCATGATCATTTATTTGCTCTGTTGGCAATTCAACAGCCCCTCTATTTTCAGTTCTAAATGTTCAGGTGACACCACTTTGTATGATTTCAGGATTTTGAACAGGTGAGGAAATCTGCTGTACTTCATGCCCCTCTAGTCCTTCAAGACACAGGTGATCTCTGACTTAGCTCAAAAGTCACCACTTCATCTATTGGACACCTCAATCTCTGTTTGTGAGAGGCATGCACTCAATTAAGCACCCCAGCACACTTCACAGCTGTGTAGGTGATTGAAATCACCTAAATGGGTCCTTTCCACTTTGGTTTCAGCCACAATTTTCGAATGTGATTTTTGATCAGGACCTAGATACTAGGGTTAAGATCATGTCACTGCTCTTGGCTTGGAGTGACAGTGACAGCTCCAACCTGGCAAGAAACAGAATGTACCACATCAGCCAATCCTTTTCAATAGTCAAGGATCATGTCATCCGTGATATTTACAAGTGCATACGCAGGCACAGCAGGCAGTTACATAGCACATCCTGTAAGGATCTCTTGGGGCAATAATGCGGTCCTCCTGTCAGAGGTGCTTGGGAGACTCATCAGCACTAATGGCAAAGTATCTGGCCATTTTGAAGAGGTGGATGCACAGAATCTAGCCAAACGGGATTTTAAATGTCCTGTTCAATTGTTCGACAATACCCAAAGCTTCTAGACAATAGCTACAATGCATTCTCTGTTGTTACACTTGAAGTGCCACACATAGTATTCTAAGGACCTCGTTGTTAATATGGGTTCCTTGGTCTGACTCCAGAGAAACTGGAAATCCAAACCATGGCATGAGTTCACCTAATAGCAGTTTGACTACAGTGAACTATCATTTCTCCATGTTGGGTAGGCTTCCACCCACTGAGAGAAAGCACACACTATAACCAGCATATATGTCAGCCCGTTACAAACAGGCATTGTGATAAAATCCAGCTATATCGTGTTAAAGGTCCTCCTGATATTCCTGTATGACTCAGTGTTACTTTGGTTCTCCTCCCTACATTCATCTGCTGACATGTGAAACTCTATGGCATAACTCTTCCTCTAATGCTCAAAATTGGAGATTAAACCAATTCTGCCTGAATATTCTCACCATTGCATCTCTCCTAATGTGTGCAGAGGCATGAAGTCAAAGGGGCATCCAGTATTGGTAAAGGCAGCTCTTAATAGGCATCTTGCAGCAACGGGAGTAGAATTAAAGGACAACACAACTAATGCAACTGCAATGGATGCACAAGCTGATTTATGTCTAGAGACTGGGACAACTGCACAGCATGTCCCAAGTTCAGAGCACACACGAAAGAGCACCATAGGCATTGAAACACAGGCTGTACTCTCCGAAACCACATGGGCCAAAAAGACAAAGACCAGTTCTCGTTCAGTTCCAATAACAAAGAATCTCTAAAATACAGCATCATGCATTCATAACACAGGAGGACATGTGGCAGTTCCATTACTATGAGGCCTTGCTGAGAGACATCAATTGCATAGTATAAAAATAGGACCAATATAGTGACCAGAAGAAACAGCACAATTGAAATACCTCGATAAACGCTTGAATACAAATGTACAAAAGACAGAATAACTTCAATCACAGTTTGAAACGTAGAAACAAATCCAAACCCAATCACTTTTAAAAAGTGTGCCAGTAAAGCGTTGTTAGAAGCATTAAAAATACGGTGTGCAAGTTCAACCAAAATGTGGCAGTGATTGAGTGCGCACTTGTGATTGTACCTCAGACAAGGAACGGGCTACTTGGAAACCCAAAGTTTTTCAGGTAGATGTTAAAGCCACATCCTTTTGAAACAATAAGGCTTTCAGTCTGCTTAATTTATCAAAGCTGATTTGTGATAGAGGGACATTCGACCACAAAGTCACTTCTAAAGTGGAATGTGTAGGGGTATATAAGAAATTCATACAGCAAGCCACAACTTTAGAAACAGTGACTACCTGGTTTCATCCTGCAGCAACTCTGATCATTTAAAATTAAGTAGCTGCCATTTGAAAGTCACAAAAAATCTAACAGTGTCAACTGAATGGGAACACCCTTCAAATAACATGCAAAGTTAGCCATGGACGCATTACAAACACCCAGAAGTGTTATCGCTTTACTGACAAGGACCTGTTCGACTCCCTGGTTATTAAGGTTACGTGGCTCAGTGAGTAATAATTCATTTTTGTTTTCTAAAAATGCAACAACAACAAAAAAATAGCATACTGCTCACACTCAGAGGTAAGTTAAGTTTATGTGACCAATAATATCTGATCCAGTTTGAGCTAGCCAGGTGCTTGGAGCTACCTAAACGGTGCTTGCTTGGGCTGATAATTTAAGTAGTGATGCAGACTCCTCTGCCCTGTCACTAAGATAAGAGTATATGAGTGGATTAATGTTCTCAGTGCCTTTCTATATGCAACTTATACAGTCCCGATCTCCCAGTGATGTGTAGTATGCATTCAAAAGTGAGTTGGCCCATCAAAGGGGGGGAGAAGCAAAGATCCTTCATGGCAATGCATTAGTAGTTCAAAATGTGATCTGATTTAGATAAATTGAATGCTACTGCATCTGCATGTCAAAATATTATTTAAGAAATTAACTGTACCACTATTCTTTTTTATCTTCTTTATTTCTTACATCAGGACCCAATGGCAAGAGGGCATGAGAGCAAGGTGAAGGGGATGCCACCACCAGCACTGTGGTGGGTCGAACCACTACCATCAGCAGTGCTGCAGCCGCTGCAAATGTCTCTGCTGGGCCCACTAATCCCTGTTTTTATTATTTACCTAACTTCTACCTCTTCTCACTAGTGAAATCATTTTGCCTTATGTATTTGTTTTTTATATTGTCTCTTTTTTCAACTCCTCTATCTAATATTTGTTAAATTATTGTTATACCTGCATTATCCTTTTTTCTGTATTTCCTGATTCTATAGCTGACTACCTTCTGTCTGTAGCTTTTCGTCTACTACTTTAGTTAGGTTTACCTCTCCGACTTAAATGTCTTGTGGTACTGTAAGACTAAAAGAAAATATTTTTGGTACTGCAAAGAATACAGGCCCAAGTAAGCTATTATTCATTAATGTTTGTTGAGAAGGCTTTTTTGCTCAAACAGTCAAAACAAGGGAGTGGCCATGATCATGGACACTCCAGTGTTATCATTCATTTGTACAGTCTAGCAGCATTTTCCATGACAATGCACCCTGGCAGAAAAGTACTGAGATCGCATTGCATTTGCCAACCAGAACTATGTCCTTCATTGACCATTCCACCCATTCATTGCTCTTCAATGACTTGTCATAGCTCTCTCCCTTCATTATTTAAAAAACGTTTTGGGTTGTCTTGATTACCAGGCACTTCTAACATGTCAACCAACAAACCTTCCATAGTTATAGTTTCAATAGCAGATACTGCTAACCAAACTGTAGTGAGGTATTGCTGTTCTACTTTGTTCAAAACAATAATAATTAAGAAGAGAATCTGGTATTTAAAATGGGATTTTTTTTTCTCTAGCCCAAGATACCACCAGTGCCGGAGCCAGTGCCAGCACAAGACAGGGGCAGCAGAGAGTGCGACAGAAGAGACCCAGGAGATTGGAGGGGGAGGAGTCCCAGTGGTGGCAGGGATGAGTGGTGGGAAGTCACATTGCTTGCTTGCTTATTTGCAAATTAAGGGTACTGTGTACTGTACTTGTTAAGTTAGGCAGACATCCCTCCCATCATCATCACATCCCTGCCCATTGGCATTTAGCCACCCATGACCTAACTGCAGCATGGTTAATTTCAGCATTGTAGTGTTAGCTGTGTAATGTGCATCTACATAATCTATTCATCTAGGATGTAAGGCTTTCACGTTAGGAACACTGGTCTTGATGACAGCCTCTAAGGCCAGAACAGGAGACACCACAATTGTGCGTTTCCACTGAACCAATGGACGTTCCTTCAGGACAAGAACTGCAGTGAAATAAAATTCTGTTGATGCAAAATGCATTTCTGCATTTGGAATATAAATGCGATTTATAAGCAATCTTCATTGTTTCCCCTTCATTGAATAAAACATATGTACAACCACTGGAACAAAATTAGTAGTGTGAGCATGTAAGTGTTTAGACTCAAACATGTCAGTATGTTCAGTAGTCCAATGTTTATTAGAAAAATCTGGATGAATTAAGTCATGCAACGGTTTAACCCATTGTGCATAGTCTAGTATGTATATTCTATCAAAGTTTAGGAATCTTAAAAGCGAGTGAAGGTTTTTCAATGTATGAACTGTTTGCAAGAGAGTACATTTCTCTATGAAATGTAGTGATTGGCTTTTTTAAAGAGAGAAGAGCTGTTGCAAGAAAACAAGAAGGAGACTAAGAAAGTATTTGAGAATGAGGATACATTTAGATTGATAACCACTTACTCAGAGAATGTTGGAGATTTTAAGAGGATTTTATGAAAAAACTGGCATACTCTTTTGTCAGACACTGTGATAGGGAAAGATCTTCCACCCAATCCTCTAGTGACCTTTAGGAAGGACAGATCTTTGAGAAACAACTTGGTCCACAACCATCAAACCACGGGGGCTACTAAATCTGTGTTGGGCCCATTAAATGGGTTTTTCCACGAGGGAAATGTAAAGCCTGCAAAGGCAGTAAGAAGGTTTTGTCCTATAACATCCCAGCAGTGGACAGTCCAAAAGGAATAAGGAAATTCCTCACATGCACAACACCGTATACAGTGTACTGCCTGAATTGTCTGTGCGGCCCTAAATATATAGGCAGCACCATTCATCCAGCCAAAATTCAGATTTTAGAGCATATGAGGGCCATAGCAAATGGAGATGAAGCTTATCCGGTTGCGCGACATTTTAATAATGAACATCAACGCAACAGATTTCTCCTTAGCTATTACTGTATTGACCATATACCAGTCAACCCATGGGGAGGGGATGGAGTTTTGAGGTTAAGATGGTTAGAATTCCGTTATATTATTGATCTTCAAACTAAGACCCCCCTTGGACTGAACAGTAGTGAGGAACTGGCCATCCATTTAGGAGACTGATACTTTTGTCTAGGTATGTCAAGATTTTCAGGTTAGATTATTTTGAATACTTGTTTGAGTACCCACTTGCTTCTCCTCTATATTATGATTGATTGATTCACTTCATTGAGAATTTGAGTCTGGTTTCCACAAATATTGAGATGAAATTGTATGAGATTGTATATTTTGCTGCTTCTTTTTATCATTTGATTGATTAATTTTATTCCATTGTGGCAACATGGGAGAAAATACATTGATGAATCATGATTCTGAATAATGTTGTGCCCATCCAGGGCAGGATTTGGCACATCCGGAGAATATCCGTGTAGGTTGTGAGTCGTGATTCATAGGAATAATGAGCCCATCAAGGGCGAGATTAAGTGTGTTGGTTTAAATATGACCGTTTAAATTAGCGGCATATTCTGTTGCATGCGTTTGTTTTTACAGGCGATAGAAAGCATAATACTATATCATGTGCTCAATATGAGGGAGATTGAATATGAACCAATAATTTCATTTTTTTGAAACTGAGAAAGCCTGTTTTGAATAATGTTTGGTAACCAACCCATTCAGGGTAGGATTATGTTCACCATATATTTATTTTATAACGTTTGCACTGCTGACACTGGGCTACGAAATAGGATCAAGATGGTGGCACTTTTAGTGGTGTTATATTTCACCCGGTTCTATGTGGGTAGTCCTTTGTTTATGTTGCCACGCGGAAATGTGACGTCAATGATGTTTAAATATGGTGGTTTTGGCGTTTTCCGGCTAGCATCGACAAAGGCTGTTGTCGAAACGCGTCTGTGCATGTGGTCCGTCAAATAAACTTCGGAACCTGTCCACGTGAGTGCTGTCTTATTTGGGTAACTTTTCTCGTTTGGGAGGAATTTGGAGCACTGCTATTTAATAAGCCTGTGCTGTGTAAATTGTGTACAGCGAAAGTGTGTGTAGGACTGTTTAATTGCCTATAGTCTAAACCTATGCAATAAGAATGATCTGGTTTAAGCACTAGAAACAACAAATTATTCATAGGGGAGACACAAGGCTCAATAACTCCTTGATATTCTAATTGTGTTTGTATCTCCCTAACAGGGTGTTTTGCTTCTTGTTTAGCAGGGTGTTGTGCTTACACCTGCAGACTGGACCTTATAGGTATAACATGAAAAGGTGAGTCTTCATCCCAACTTGCTTGGTTGCGGTATAATACTAGTAATTGACAAAGAGCCCATTCTGTAGCACATGCTGCGTTAACTTCCTCAGGAACAATAACGGAAAAGAAAGGTAATATTACATCCTCACATCCTCCCCTTATGGGACTTTTTGAACAAACTCTGCTGGCCAATCATTCTCAGCCACGAGAATGTCATATTCATTAGTTACATTCTGCTAGAATATTACTTTGATAATATGTGGAAAGCCACCCACAATTTGGATGTCTAAATCATAGAGTTTATCGAGAGGTTCAACCTGTATATAGTCATTACTCGGTCTCACCACCAGAAACCCTTGAAAGAGCTGGTACATTATTATGACCTTTGCTGCATTGTCGAGAAGAGTTCTCACCCACTCTTTGTTCCGAAGAATAGTTCTGAGTATTTGTGGCATTTTTATCTGAAATTCCAGCCACTTTTCCTCTATTTAAACTACATCTTTGGTTGTGGGAGTTTCTCTTCCTTTTAAATGATGAGGTCAGAAGAGCGCTGTGAGTCAGTTTTCGGTTTCGCCCTCTCCTCCTATCAGCGTTTGCCTCATCCTCCTCTCTCTGACCGCTTGTCTTCGAGCTACCCTTTGGTGGTGTAGGACAATGTTCCCATTGGTTATACATAAATACATTTCTAGGTGTTGCAGATTTATGCAAGAAATGATGACCATAGTGGTTATAACAATACAGTTGTTCATAGTCTGATGAACCTTGTAAATATTCATTATTAGTGAATGCAGTTGACACAGTCTCGAAGTCCCAACCATCAGAAAAGGTACTGGAGGTAATAAAGTCACATAATGAAATTTTAAATAAATGTGGAATCCTCAAAAACTCAGACGGGCCAAAAATGTAATATTCGGTTTTGTCCCAAACTATACCATCAGGTATAGTAATCGCTGTGATGTTCACTGCTAACAAGTCTCTTGCTTCACGATGGGATGATTTGTGTGGCTGGAGAAGTAAGTTCACTCTTTTAATTGCTAGGTCCATTTGAATATATCTTCCATTAATCAGCATACCCAGAGTTATTACCAGAGCTAACCAAAGTATAAAGAAGAATATTCCCAAAACAATCCATACTTCAATTCATGGTGAAACCAGATAAGTTTTTTCAGGAGATGAAAAAAGTCTGTTGCTTGTTCTTTGAAAGTTCTTTGTACAGGCGTCGTTTCAGGCTTGCTGGGATCCTCAGAAAACGTATCAAAGTTCATGAAATAGCCAGAAGCAGTTCTGTCAATGGTTGGAATTGCATCCGTATTTGATGAAATTGCTGGAACCAGTTGATCACTTGTTACTTCGTTGTAAACAGGTGTATCTGGACGAACTGTTATTTGGGTTTCAAGAGGTACAAGGTCCATAGCATTGTTGCTTAGTCCGCTATTTCTTACTGTCGAATCTTCAAATGTGATGAGTCTCTCAGTTTGAACCTCTTGGATTGTAGCTAGAGGAGTGTGTCTGCTACATTGGTGGAGTCCACTTGGCCTACTATTCAGTATCAGCCACATAGTGTGGTTTGATCAGATCGATGGACACAAATCTTTTCTCCTTTTTACCAGCAAGGGGCGGCAAAAGTACTGTTCTTGATCCGTGGATTGCTAGGCCAGGTATTGGTTGTCTGTATGAAGGCCCAAATTTCTTCTTATCCGTGATCTTTTCTCTGACTAGATCCCAAAGCTTTGGGCTCCAGACAGGCCTTGCTGGGACGGCCGGATTTTTCTCAGTGGTGGTAGGCTTCAGGACCATGTTGCTTTATTGCGTTCTTAGTTTATTTAAGTCCTGTAAAACAGCCAAACGATCTTTGATATCAAATTGTTTGTTTTCCACCACTGTGCCTTTCATATCTAAGTCCGGAACCAATATTCTAGTCCCAAACAGGACCTCATATGGAGTGACACCCCCTAGAGAATTTCTTGGCAAGTTGTTTATTGCGCGCTGGACCCCATATAAATGTTTGACCCACCCATCACCCAAACGTAATACCCTAGCTTTTATAGACTGCTTTATGTTCCGGTTTTTTCTTTCCACAACAGAATTTCCCTCAGGATGGAATGGAGAAGAATACCGCAATGCTACGCCCAGACTGGCAATGGCTTCTTTGTAAGCCCTATAGCTAAACGCAGGACCCTGGTCAGAATGTAGTGTGCCTATTGCGTATGTGCCGATAAAGACTCGCAAATCTTTTATTACAGTTCGAGCGTAAGCCGATCCCTGAGGCCCCATCCGTAGGAACCTAGACTTAGTGTTTCTGGGATTGCATTCGCCCATGATGACGCATGTATAGCATTAGTCTGATGCCATCTAACAATGGTGTCTGAACTGGGCTGGCTACATTGTAGTCAGGTGTCTGGTGGCGTTCTGTACTGCGATCTCTATTGCATGCTATACAGTTATTAATGAAGATGTGAATGAGAGTATTCATCCCTGGCCACCAGTACATTTCTTTTAACTCTAAAATTGTCTTTGAGAGGCCCTGATGTATCAGACCCTCTCCCAGATGCACTTCGTAAATCAAAGCTGCTCTATGTTCCCTGTTTAGAATTACTCTATACCCCACTCCAGGGATTCGAGCAAACGGAACCCCATTCGCATCAATTATCTATGAGTATTTGAGTGGAAACTTATTAGGTAATGCCGCACCACTGCCTTTGCTTGATGCATTGACATTCAGCATTATTTCGCAGTCAATTTTCGTTTTTGAACGAGTGATTGCAGCTACGGAAGCTGTTTGCATACCCCTTTCGCGGCTTCATCAGCCAATGAATTCCCTTCAACGTCAACACCATCACGTTGGTGACTCAGCGTGTGTATCACATGAGTGTTCTGTAGTCCGTTTCGTAACTGAACTACTTGTTCCCAAAGCAATTTGTGCTTGATTGTGCCACCGTTTGCATCTTTGAAACCATTTTGAATCCAATTCTGTAAATATTAATTGTAAGACTGAACACAGTAAAAAGAATCGCACACTATCAGTGTGGGAAATTCGCGATCTGTATTTTCAAGTGCCATCTTAAATGCTTGTAGTTCAGCTTGCTTAGCTGTACAATCTCCTAGAGATTGGGTTTTTGTGATCATTGGTCTAAATTTGCCATCCTGCATGCGACCTTTAACGATAGCACACGCTGCACTGTAAGCTTGTTTACTCCCCGTAGCGGGCTGTGCAGAATCGTCAGTATAAATTATAAATTTGTACTGGTCAAGAGGGAGAATTTCAGTAGGCAGAGGACATTCATGTTCATATTGCAGGAATGCTTGTGTTTTTAAATATGGATAAAAAACGTATTCAACATCAGTTGCAGCAAGAGAATTAACCCATTGCGTCCATCTTGAATGTAAAGCTTTTGCATTTGAAATGCTAGCCTTTGTTACTGCCTCTACGGCTGGTACAGGAGTCACAACCATAAAGCGTTTCTCCTGTTCTAGGGCTCTTTCTTTTGCTACAGCAGTTTGAACTGCTGTCAGAATTTTTTCTGTAGAAGTGAATTTCATTTCTGCTCGTGTATACAAGTGGGATTTGTATACAATTGGTACTTTTTCACCTTCGTTAAAAGTTAAGTAGGTGAATCTGTATTGACCTGGAATTATTGGGATCACTAAGTTGCTTACGTTTACGCGTGTTTGCAAGTATTTCATTGCTAACATGTCTGTTTGGAGTGAACGCAAAATTTCTGTTTGTTTTTGTGTTCAATGTGTGATTTTAAAATCAGGTTTGATTAATGCGTAGAGAGGTTTAACTCTTTCTGCGTCATTCAAAATGTAAGTTCTTCCAAATTTCAGGAAACCTAGAATCGACTGTAAACTTTTCCGCGTTTTTGGTGGTTGGAGCAGCGCACACTTTTCAAAAAAATTGGCTGCCAGGCTTTTGCCTTCACTTGATAGTTTATATCCTAGGAACAGGACGTTGAGGTGGGCAATTCTTGACTTTTTAAAGTTGAATTTGTAACCCTCTGAGGCGAAGCCCAATATTATGGGGCTCACCCTGTTCAAGTGCCTATCCAGGTCATCGTCTGTCAGATATATATCATCGACATGACAATGCCACATCATCATAAGTTTGTAGTAACTCTGTTACCCTTGATGAGAATAACCCCGGGCTGTTTTTGAATCCCTGGGTCAGTCGACAAAATTGACGCTGAGTCCCTATTATTGAGAAAGCGGTCAGATATCTGCTTTCTGGTGCAATATTTTGACAAAAGAATCCATTTGAAATGTCTAATGTGGTTTTATATTTTTTACACAAAACGTTATTCATTAATGCTATACTATGTGCATTTTGCACTGCAAATGTTTTGCAACAAGAATTTAAGTGTCTGCAATCCAAAACTAGACAATATGTATTGTCTGATTTGGAGACACGAAACAAAGGATTGTTCATTGATGAGGTGCATGTTTCAATCACCCCCTGATATTCAAGTTGATCTAAAATCTCCCTGACCTGTTTTTTAGCTTCCTGCTTAACTGGGTACTGCCTTTGTGCAGTCGGTTGATTTTTTAACTGGATTTTATGATGAGGTGAATCCTTATCCCATCCTACATGATTTTTATACAGTGCTGGGGCTTGGGCTACTGCCCATTTCCTGGCTAATGTATATTTTAAATGAACTGAAACATGGTTGGAGAAGGCAGACATAATGATGTCCTCGCCATGTGGGTACTTCCTGACAAATTCTGGTGGCCACTCCTGTTCGGCTAGAAGTATATCATAACCCTTTGAAAGATGCTCCCAAAAGAGTGCTTTCACTTTTCTTGGTATGTCTCCCTCCATCCAGAGTGTTATTTCATATAACCTATGTGGAGAACTAGCCCTGGTGTCAACAGTCTCAACTTGTATATCTTCATTCAAGTCCACTGTCTCCAGAAGTCCCTTCAAGTTCTGGCAAGCTATTGCAACTTCTGCTGCACTGTCCAGCATGGTCTGGGCCCATTCTCCATTCTTGAGTTGGGTTCTCGGTATTCTCGGCATGTCTGATCTTCAGACCTGCTTCCTTTTTCTTGGAGAATTGAGGTTTTACTTTATTTTTCTGAACGTGTTGATCGTCTTTTGACTTCACGCGTTCTTCCTTGTTTTCTGACCGTCCTCTTCTTACGGATGTCTGTGACTATATCTGAAAGGTACGAGAGGGATGTGTATCATTATCTTGATATCTGTCAGGTTTTCTCAAATTATCCCTATTCCTGAGGTTGTACCTCCTTTCAGAGGGCTCCTTCTGTGGAGGAGACCTGCCTCGGGAATGAGAACGCTTCTCTTTGGAATTCTGTTTGTTATTTTCCCACTTCTTTTTAGAAGAGGTAGGAGTGTTTTTAGGAAAGGCCTTATCAGGACTTTCAGACAGTTGTGGTTTTACTGGTTTCGCTCCCAGACTGTCTCTGCCTAATTCCTCATAGGATTTTCAATTATTCTGGCTAGTTCTTGAGGTTGTTCTGTTACATCAAATTCCCTTAGTTTCTTTTGGATCGCCACTGATGCTGCTTCTCCTTTAATATTAGATAATATTATTGCTGACAACTGGTCAAAATTTTTAAGTAACTTCATACCTAATTTTAGAGCAGGCTTTGCCCCGTATTAATTTTGAATCTGTTTCAGGACATCAGGTATTACCGCCATTGACGGAACACCATGTGTTTTTGTGTAGATAGCAGCAAAGACTGTGCCCCAAGAGGTGCAGTCTTCCAGATGTGGTGTGATCCCCATTGGTAAACAAATGTTTAAAATTCTGTGTTTTTCAAAAGGGGTAGTATTAGGAAATACTGCCTCGATTTGAGTCATTTTTTGAGCTAACCAGAATGGAATTTGTTCGCGTTTTGCGGGTAATTTACCCATGACTGAGTGTAAAGTCTGTGGAGTAATTTTTAACGTATTCACCTGATGAGGGGCTGGATTTTGAATTGTTAATGGTGGTTGGACTGTTAAAGTCCTCATGACATATTGAACCAATTGTCTATATATTTTGATTAGCTCCTTTAGTTGAGCAAGTAATTCTACATCTGTCATTTCTTCAATGTCAGGATGTGGTGTGTAGCTGGCTAAAATCGGCCATGTTGTTCCTCGTCTAACTAGTGGACCGAGCCTGGTAATGTGATTGTAATGTTTTAGGGCGCCTTTAAAATAGAGCTCATGCTCCTGGTATGTGAGTGGAATTTCAAATCCTCGAAAGGAATATATTCCTCAGGTGGTTCACCTTCTTTGTAGAAGTGAAACACATGTGTTACTGGATTTGATTCTGGGAATACTATCCATGAATAGAATACCTCTGTCTGGTGAGATTCATGTGCCTCTATGTCAGGATCCCTAGTTTAAGTCCCAAAGAGTTTCGCAATCGGTTAAACTCTAGTGGTGCCACAGGGTCGAAAACCAGACATAAGTGGTCGAGTTGGTGGCATGTCCGCAATTCCAAGATGGCCGCTAAGGTGCTGGGGTGTGCGGTCTAGTTGATTTGCAAATCCAGAGAGGGCTGATGTGACGCGCGCACACCTGCAGTATTGCGCACTTCACTAATGCGTTTCCTCAGAGAAGGTAGATATTCTAGCGCCCGTAGTTTTGAAGTTTAAAATCCTAGATTTTCGAAGCATAGTCTGAACCTTAGTGACCCTTCTCTAGTCATAGAACTGAAAATAATAGTTACCTTGGAGAAAGAAGATGCACACGGAGTTTCGGTGTTGAAGTAAATTCCGGAGCAGAACACGGAGTTTCGTTTTTTCTTCACGTCGGACCCGAGCAGTGATTCTGCTATACCAGAAAAGAAAACAAAAGAAAAGCTAAGTGATTAATGAGAGAGTGTTTAAAGGAATAGTAAATGTTGTCTCGTAAATGTAAAAGAATACCAATTTGAGAGAGCAATTAAACTTACAGTTGACAGCGGTTATTTAAAGACGCTGGACCCTGTAAGGAAAATAAGAGAAGATAAATTAATTATGAGAACAAGATTAAAGAGGTGTAAATCACAAGGCATTAAAGACAGTTAAAAAGATAGAGAAAAAACTATCTGTGGAGAAAAACTTACCAGAGTCGAATCAGCGCTGAGTCTTCCTGTGGAGAGAAGGCGAACAGAAAATAATTAGAGCTTAAGGAAGAAAAAACCCAAACTGACAATAGCTAATGTAAAAAGAAAAGAATAAACGACGAGGTTTTAAAGAAAAAGCCCGAATAAAACACACCCGGTAGGTAAAAGAGTAGAGGAGTAAAATAATAAGAACAAAAGAATAAGTTAGGTGATTAATCAATGAAAAATGTTTTACAGATGATAAAGACCCACTCTAACAAAGAAGAGGAAAAGGGAACATTGGGCCAAGAAGAGAGGCAAGGTGTTTTAGGATCTTGGGTAGGTAGCTAATCACAAGAAATTATAGGAATAAGAAGTAGGATAGAGTAGAGAAGGGAAAACATATAATTGTTGTGTGTTTAGTTTTCCTTAGGAGGCTTCGGTAGGCAGATCAAAGGCTGAAGAAGATCCCAGACAGAAAACCAGAAGGTCCAGGACCAGTCTCTTCTTATTGTTTATTATTTTATCCACTTTTCCCCCTTCCCCCTCATTGATCAGTTAGCGCCAAGTAATTTCTCTTGGGGCTGAGTGGTTGGTAGTGGGAGTCGGGAAGTTTGCGACTTCTGTTCCTGTGCAAGACTACAGAAACCAGCGAGAAGCTGAAAGTGAGCCCTGACAGAGTGAAGTGCCCACGTCCTAAATCTTGCACCCGAACAGAAAAGAAATGGTTGAGGGAATAAATTTGCAGACCTTAGGGTCGGTCCTAGAGGCAATACAAAAGGAACTGGTAGCGGTTAAAGAAGAGAATCAAAGTCTAAGGCAGGAGGTCATGAATTCAAGGAAAGAGACGGCAGAACTAGCATAGAGAATAAGGCAACCGTACTCTGCTGGAAGGGAGGGTCCAACCACATCTATGGGAGACACAAATAAGCTAACAACGCAAGTCATACATTCCTAAAGACGAATACTACCCTTGACGCGATTACTGAAGAAGGGGACACGATTCGAATGGTCAGAAGAAGCAGAGCAAGCCTTTAAGGAATTGAAGAGTGAGTTCACTACTGCGCCCATCCTCCTTCATGCCGATCCGATGGAGCCCTTTTATGTGGAGACGGATGCCTCAGATTTTGCGGTTGGTGGAGTACTTTCTCAAAGGAATAAAGAAACTGGCCAATTGCACCCAGTGGCCTATCGATCCAGAAAGTTGACGCCAGCTGAAATTAACTATACAATTACGGAAAAAGAGTTATTGGCTATAAAAGACGCTTTCAAGGAGTGGAGACATTATCTAATGGGAGCTCACCATGTGGTAACAGTTTCCACGGACCATCGCAATCTAAAATTCCTGAAGTCAGCCAGAACTCTAACACCTTGCCAACTTCGTTGGTCACTGTATTTTGCTGATTATGACTTTGTGGCAACTTATCGGCCGGGTACGCAAAATGGAAAGGCGGACGCCTTGTCCAGAATGGGAACCGGAGAAGAAAAAAACCCACTCAGTGCTCAAGCGATCATACCAGACACTAAAATCATCGGTGCCACAGATATTCTGAACTTCAAGGAGCAGGTGATCCAAGCTCTGACCCCCAAGAAATGCTGGATTGGGCTCAACACGAGCATGGAAGAGAAGTTCGAGATGAATTACCTTACAAAGAAGGTGCATTGTATTTGCCAACTATAGCGTTGCAGAAGCAAGCCTTGCAGGAATGTCATGATCATCTGTTAGCTGGGCACAAGGGAGAGTTCAAGACGGCAGATTTAATCAAAAGAAAATATTGGTGGCCACAGATGAATAAGGATATAGAACAATATGTGAAAACCTGTGAGATATGCGCTCAGGGAAAATCAGAACGGCACGCTCCCCAGGGGCTGTTGCAACCCTTGCCCATTCCTCCTCATCCTTGGCACACAATCACCTTAGACTTAATTACAGATTTACCATCATGTCATGGAATAAACATAATCCTAGTAGTAGTAGATGCATACACGAAAATGACAATTTTTTGGCCTTAAAGGGAATTCCAACAGCGTAACAGTTAGCAAATCATTTTAGTACACAGATTGTAAGGTTGCATGGAATACCCAAGGTCATAATATAGGACCGGGGAACTCAATCTGTCTCACATTTCTGGAAGGCTTTTATGAAAGGATTAGGAGTAGAAACTCGTTTTTCCACCAGTTTCCATCCGGAGACGGATGGACAAACGGAAAGAGTGAACCAGGTCCAACCAAACCCAGGGTGGGAGGACCATCTTTGGTGGGGGGTACTGTCAGGATCCCTAGTTTAAGTCCCAAAGAGATTCGCAATCGGTTAAACTCTAGTGGTGCCACAGGGTCGAAAACCAGACATCAGTGGTCGAGTTGGTGGCATCTCCGCAATTCCAAGATGTCCGCTAAGGTGCTGGGGTGTGCAGTCTAGTTGATTTGGAAATCCAGAGAGGGCTGATGTGACACGCGCACACCTGCAGTATTGCGCACTTCACTAATGCGTTTTCTCAGAGAAGGTAGATATTCTAGCGCCCGTAGTTTTGAAGTTTAAAATCCTAGATTTTCGAAGCATAGTCTGAACCTTAGTGACCCTTCTCTAGTCATAGAACTGAAAATATTAGTTACCTTGGAGAAAGAAGATGCACACGGAGTTTCCGTGTTGAAGTAAATTCCAGAGCAGAACACGGAGTTTCGTTTTTTCTTCACGTCGGACCCGAGCAGTGATTCTGCTATACCAGAAAAGAAAACAAAAGAAAAGCTAAGTGATTAATGAGAGAGTGTTTAAAGGAATAGTAAATGTTGTCTCGTAAATGCAAAAGAATACCAATTTGAGAGAGCAATTAAACTTACCATTGACAGCGGTTATTTAAAGACGCTGGACCCTGTAAGGAAAATAAGAGAAGATAAATTAATTTTGAGAACAAGATTAAAGAGGTGTAAATCACAAGGCATTAAAGACAGTTAAAAAGACAGAGAAAAAACTATCTGTGGAGAAAAACTTACCAGAGTCGAATCTGCGCTGAGTCTTCCTGTGGAGAGAAGGCGAACAGAAAATAATTAGAGCTTAAGTAAGAAAAAACCCAAACTGACAATAGCTAATGTAAAAAGAAAAGAATAAACGACGAGGCTTTAAAGAAAAAGCCCGAATAAAACACACCCGGTAGGTAAAAGAGACGAGGAGTAACATAATAAGAACAAAAGAATAAGTTAGGTGATTAATCAATGAAAAATGTTTTACAGATGATAAAGACCCACTCTAACAAAGATGAGGAAAAGGGAACATTGGGCCAAGAAGAGAGGCAAGGTGTTTTAGGATCTTGGGTAGGTAGCTAATCATAAGAAATTATAGGAATAAGAAGTAGGATAGAGTAGAGAAGGGAAAACATATAATTGTTTGTTTAGTTTTCCTTAGGAGGCTTCGGTAGGCAGATCAAAGGCTGAAGAAGATCCCAGACAGAAAACCAGAAGGTCCAGGACCAGTCTCTTCTTATTGTTTATAATTTTATCCACTTTTCCCCCTTCCCCCTCATTGATCAGTTAGCGCCAAGTAATTTCTCTTGGGGCTGAGTGGTTGGAAGTGGGAGTCGGGAAGTTTGCGACTTCTGTTCCTGTGCAAGACTACAGAAACCAGCGAGAAGCTGAAGGTGAGCCCTGACACTCTATCACAAAAACTGCTCTACCACCTCTTGGTGTTAGGCCATGTTTTAGAGTTTTGGCTCTCCTTAAATTTGGAGGGATGATTATAGCATCCTTGTCGGTTTCTTGAAAACCTGTACAATTAAAAGCTGCTGTGACTTGGTCAGCCGCAGCTCCACCAGTATCGGTGTTTGTGCCGTTTTCGATCATTGTTTAATGAAAGTTTCAGAGCAAGTTTCAAGGGAACAAAGATAAGGTGCACAATATTTTGGAACACTGTATCCTTCAACGTTGAACAAAACAAACAGCTAATCCATAGGACTTTCGTCCTACTCAGCTATGGCGGATATTATCCCTACCCACTCCAGACGTCTTATGGAGTTTTATGAGTAGAGGGTCTCTGAGAAAAGCACGACTGAGTTACTTCAGTATCTAGCGTTAAATTAGTGCCTTACCAAACCATTGGGCGCCATGTAGTGTAGTTCCTATATCCCTGATAGGCTCTGCGCATTGGAATAACATTAAGGGTGGGGTAATGTGTGTAAGGGACCTATGCGGAGAGGCACGGAGATGGAACCAATCTCCTCACTCTCCGCATAGTTCCGTTACGCACATCCCGCCTCCCACCCGCCTCCCGCCCACAGTATTAAATACATAAAAAAATAAATGTTTAAATAACCTTACCATATTGGCAGCGTCCCCAGGCTTCAAACCTCTTTCAGCGCGTCTTCTTCTGAGAACTGTGCATGCACGGGAGCCCGCGCATGCGCATTCCTCCCGAAGAATGCGCATTTGCGGGCTCCCGAGGAATGCGCATGCGCGGGCTCCCACGCATGCGCAGTTCCGAGAAGAAGACGCGCTGGAGGAGGACGGAAGCCTGGGGACGCCGCCGATAAGGTAAGGTTATTTAAACATTTATTTTTTTATGTATTTAATAATGCGGGCGGACAACTTCCGTTATGCCCCGAGTGTGCGGAGATGTGCCCTGTTTCTCCACCTATTATCGCAGAAGGCGGAAGGGCAAATCTCTGCACAGTCCGTGGGCGGAACGGAGTTCTCTGGCCACCCTTAAATAACATACACTATAGATTTGACATAGGACTATGGTCAGTATGAGTCTATCGAGTATATTATACTTAATTACTTGTGTGTGCCAGCTAACTCAGAGGTCACTAGAAACTTCTCGAGTATACAAGAAGGGATTAGTCTCTGACAACCGCATAAACATGACAACTTTGTTTCCTTTTAGAATCGGAACAGTCTCAGAATCGTGGAAACAATAGATAACAGTTTCACTCAGTCAATCGTGCATGCTTTGTTTCTACAGAGTTGCACAGAAATAGAGAGACGGGCGTTTAAATAAAAGGGTTTATTGAACAGTCTTATTTCTCATGCAAGAGATATCAATTGCTACAATCGTAAGACAGGCTGTGAAATACAATATGTACGAGGTTAGCAGTAAGATAAAATAATACTGTAATAGCATGGTTTGTAGCTATGACATATATTGATCAAAATACATACATAAATAACATAAGCTAAAATGTGATACTCATCTGATGCTTCTAAATTGTTCTACCCCAGTGTACCTAACCTAAGTGCAGTACGAGGTTTGAAGTAGGTGCCATTTCTAAAGTATAGCTAGCTATATTTTAGTTTAGCCAAGAGTTGCCAAAAGTTTCTCTAAATTCTAGTCAGCTCCATACCTTAGAATGAGAGAGGTTGGAATCTCTTTTCTGGACTCTATAGTCTAGCCCCCCACAAGGGAAGTCAGAGAGCACTGGAGCTGAATTCTCTGCGAGGAGGATGGCAGCGTCAGGCCAGTGCATCAGGCTGGAACTCGATCTCCTTCCGAACTTGCCGTGGTGAACCGCATAGTCTGGGTTGGATCAAATCGTCCGGGAACCGCAATTTGCCAGGGCAAGTGCTGGTATATTTATACCGTGAAGGTGTCTAGGAATGCCAGTATTGACGTAAAAGTCGGGCAGAGGAACGTCATGAATGAACCCCTAAGGAACAGATGTTCATGCATACTTAATGAGTTCTTGGAGAAATCAAAATTCAAGCTGAGGGAAATTCCTAAAGGCTTAAGGGTATGGTTTTCCAAGAATTCGTTGTGACGTGAATGGACGGATGTAGGTGGCCATGCCTTTATTTGGTTTGTACGGACAATGTTTAAATAAGGGCCGGATTTCTATGTCCAAATAAGGGCAATGTGAATTGTACCCATATAAGGGCATAATTCGGGAAACCTATATACGGAATCTAAATCTGCACACAACAGGAACAAGAAGGACGCGTATTAGAATACGATACCTATCAGGCTGTTTAAATGTGTCACTTTTTTTGTAAATTGTGATGATTTCCAGAAGACTCTGGTTGCAGATACAGTCAGTGTTTTAGCTTTAGCTTTGTTTTTATCACAATGTTTTTAGAAGACTCAGGTATCTGCTTGGCAGTATCAGCATCAGATTTGCTTTTAGGTTGTGGCTCATTAGGCCTGGTTCCCAAATTTTTACGACCTATAGTTGTGTAGGTTTCAGAAATTATTTTTGGTAGCTTTTGTTCCTGATATGCAACAGGAACTAAGGTGAGCTGCTGACATTTCGCCAGAGAGACTGCCTCCCCTTTAATATTAAGTGAAATAATTGCTGATACTGTGGCAAAGTTGTCTATGAGTTTCATCCCCATATCCAGGGCAGGGGCTATTCCATGTTCAGCCTGAATCTGTTTAAGGACTTCAGGCAAAACAGCAACTGAAGGAGTAGCATGGGTAATGGTACAGATTGCAGCAAATACAGTATCCCATTCACTACACTGCTCAACTGGGGAATCCATACCAAGTTGAATACACATAGTGAGAATTCTAAATTTATTTGGGATCCTGTATGGTGAAACACTACCTCAAGCTGATTTCATTTTGAGCAATCCAAATTAGAATTTCATCATATTTGTTAGGGACTTTACCCATAATGGCACTAATAGTAATAAGAGTAATTGCAGACATAGCAAAATTATCCTGACCAGCATGAGGAACCCTTGCTGGGGCAGTTGTTAAGGTATGCATAATATACGGTATCAGACATCAATGCAGCCTAACCAAATGGTTTAAGAGAGCAAGTGTATCACATTTGTTTAATGTTTGTGCATTTGGATAAGGCTTATAGCCTGCTAAGACTGGCCAGGTTGCTTAATCATTCCTGAGAGGACCCAGTCTGACGTTGTGAGCTGTATGTGAGAGGGCTCCTTGGATCAATTATGATGTTCCTGGTAAGTTAGTGGTACTTCTAAATAGTCATAAGGCCTATACGCAGCTGGAACTGCAGCCTCAGTGTATGTGCAAAATGTGAGTGATTTGGCATTGACTGAAGAAAAATCAACCCAGGAAAACAAAACTTCACATCTGTACGCTTTGTGTGCCTAAACCACTAAGGTAACTTCTCCACCGTCATTGGTGAGTTCATGTCCAGTAAAATAACTAGCAACAACCTGTCTGCAATTAACAGGAATAATTACTGGTTGCACCATATTTCATGAATAGAATTAAAAAAAAGGAAAACACTATAAGGGACAATCCTTTTTTAAAAAAAAATCAAGCTTGATCAACCTATAGACATAAATAGGCACTTCCTATTACATTGAAGAGAATAAACCCTTACCACCACAGATGTCTCCTTATAGAGGCAATAAAGTAACCTTGGGCACACACAAGTGAACTACTTAGGAGACCCATTGAATAGGTACCAAATCTAGAATGTTGGTGGCATTCTGTCATACAGTTCCTACTAATTTAGTAGGACTGTGTATTAGGCCAATAAAACGTTCATAATATTGAGACTGCATCTCCCAATATAATCAATAAATATTGGTTTGTTTGGCTAGCTCACAGTACCTCATCTAAACCCCTAACCTTTCAGAGTTGTAACCTCAAAGCTCAAACATGACCACTCTGATTCACAAGGGATTAGTGGAAACGGATCTAACTCTTGTGTTTGTCACTTCTTCATGTCCAAGGTGTCACAAAGAAAAGATGCGGCAATGCATTTTCAAACATTTATTGAAAAGCTCTTATCTTTGTAATAAAACACGAACTGCAAGTATTAGACAGAGAAAACAAATCATTGTTATAATCATTATGAGAAAGGTGAAAACACAAACAATTCAACCATGTTCATTTTTTATAATGTTACTAAGGGTACTCCTACCTATTAAAAATGTACTTTCTAAAGAGAGCTTGTTGGGAGTGCCCATCTGCCAGGTCTATTGGATGACCCAACCCCATTCCGTTGTACTGTATGACAGGAATCTGGCCTCATTGCATTAACTAATGCACCTCTGTCTAAATGTGCAGGCCTGCACACTTCTCTCACATGGCTATCTTCCTTCTCAGAATGAAGGTCAGGGCTGCAGAGCTCCATCTCATTCACAGCTCACTGCAGCTTCCATGATAACGTTGGCAGGAAGTGAACCTCTCACTGACTTCAGCAAGGACGCTGTTTAAATAATGAAATGGTAAGCTTATCACACGGTGCCAGAGGTGCAGAAAAGCATCTTTAATTAGTCTGAGGAGAAATAGTTGTCTCCTACAAGCAAAAAATAGAGCAATGCATTGTTTTTTAATTTGTGTGACCCTTAAACTAAATGTACAGACTACAGGGCGACAATGCCTATCAGAAATGAATGTGTGAATTGCACATTCTTGCATTAGGGAAAATATGTGCAAACAACCATTAGTGAAGGACGCTAGGTTAAAAAGGAAAAGAGCTAACAATAGAGGCAAAATGTTAGGCTTGGCCACTTGGGAAAAGCTGTGCATCCCCTGTCTACATTAGCCCACTATTCCCAGGAACATCCTAACTTCTCTCTGTGCCCTGGGTGGGTTAATTTTTAAAATTGTTGTGATTCTCTATTATTACAGCCTTCTCATTCCTTTTTCTATGAGATGTCCTTTGTGAGCTCATTCTCAGCCAAATGATTCAAAAGAGCAAGACTATCCTGTTTACAAGCTTCTTGTGTAGTTGATGTGACAAGTAGGTCATCAATGTACTGCACAAGAACTGAGTTGCAAGGCATTCGTAAAGTCTCAAGATTATTTTTCAATATTTGATTAAGGATTGAAGGGCACTTTGGATACCAGTGTATGTATCAGCACCATGCCAAAACAAAATTGACAGTCCTCATGCAACGGGATGGAGAAAAAGGCCTGGCAGATATCCACAACAGTTAACCATTCTGCATCAGGCTATCTGAAATAGTATTGTAGCTGGATTCAGTACCATGGGACAGCATGTTACTACGATATTGTTAGTTTTTCAAAAATCCTATACAATTCTATACTAGCTGTTGGGCTTCTGAAAACCCATAATCGATTAATTGCAAGGACTCAAACAATTTCTCTTAAAATTCCTTGTTTGAGCATTGAATCCGTCACTGGAGGGATTCCAGCCACTGTTTTAGATGTGAGATTATTTGGGATGGGCAATAAATTCCACTCAGATGGTGGAGTTTTGGCTAGTTCTGTCACAATTCCATCAACTGCTGCATTTGGTAGTTTTTTCTCGCATGCGGCTCACCAACGGTAAATTGGCGAGCAAGAGTTGGCATCCCCTAGTGCTATTTATGGTTGCAGGGTGGGCACCCGGCGAGATTTTTCCCAATGCTGGCAGTGAGACATCTGCCGCTCGAGTAGAAAATCTTCTCGAGCAGTAGCAAAACCGACTCGAGAAGCAGTGACCTCTGGCACACCTGTTGGTGCCATTTACAATGATTTTTCAGCTCAGAACATTAAAAATCACCACAAACAGTGCGACGTGCTGATTTCTGCCCGTTCGCTGAGTCTCAAGAAGTTTTCAAGTAACTCTAATGAATTTCGTGAAATGAAACTTCGCGACTTCTGCCCACCCTTAGTGATTATATGGTGGCCATAATTGGAAACACAGCATTTTTCTTTGTAGTAATTCAACTTGTTTCTACACCGTTGTTTAGTCTGATGTCTATTCCTGAAAAATCCCATACTCCTGATTTTACAGTATCTCATAGATTGGGACGTAAATCCTACATCATTCTAATAGGATACAATCCAAAAATTGTTCCTTGTCTGACTATTTTAAATTCAACATTTTCATCATGTGTTCGAAACTCATTACCATCTGCTGTACAGTAAATTGTGCAATTCAACCTGCACTGATGCACTGGACTTGAATCACACACTGCAAATTGATGATCTTCCTCAAGAAAACCTATTTGTACGGGAACTTTCTTTGAAACAGGGTTAATTATTTGCTAATTTGTAACAACTACTACTTGGATCTTCCTTCCTGAGAACAGTAGGTCTGGGACCTCCGCTGTTCTAGCGTGTCCATGAGAAAAAACACTTGGGCCCTCATTACGATGTCGGTAGGTGCTCCGGGCCACATTATTAGGATGTGACTGCACATGGTGTGGTTGCACACTCCGATTTTTTGTATGGGAGCTTTGGCTTTCTGACTTACATCGTTATGAGGGCCTTGGTGGCCATTTACCTCTCCTCCTAAAATGGTCCACTTTGGTCGCCCTCCAAGACTGTACTAAATACGCAATCTTCCTCCCCCCTCAGGTACCATCATTGTAAATTATTGGATTCAACACTCTCATTTTCAAACGAGGGAAACTGTTGAAATGGGTTTTGATTTTGGAGCAGATTTGAATTTCCTGTTGGTACTTGATTCATATTGAATCTGCGATTTCCCATGTTCTGTGAGGCCACTGAAGCTCGTAGAATCAGCATATCATAGGGACATGTGACTGATTAGGTGTCTGAATTCCTTAAACTGGAGTTTGAACTGGAACATTTTGCATCTGCGTTTGGTTTATAAATTGCATTTGCCCTTCAACAACTTACTCAATTGGGATTCTGTCTACATTCCCCCTACCTATGGCCGAGCCTGTTACAATTATAGTGACAAGTTGTTGATTTCTTCAGCACTGCAATATCTACCACTGAAGTGGGATCAACAGGAGCACCTCGACCTCTACCCTGTGAAACGCCAACTCCACCTTGTGCCATTTGACTTCTAGTCTAAAAACCAACACCGTGCATTCTACCAGCATTCCCTACATTTGAATGAATTTGAAACTCTTTCTTAGCCAGCTTAGTCTGGCCCAACATAAACTTCTCCTTCAGCCTTTTCTGCATCATCTCTTGCTCCTCACAGCAGTATTTTGCATACTTCAAAATTTCATCTGAGGGCTTTGAGTTCTAACAAATTACATTATGTTGTATGTGCATACTGATTTTTTGTCCCAACTCAAGAACAAACTGTGAAACAAAACTTCCCATTTTTCCTTTTCGGAATGTTCTTGTCCATTGTGCTGGTTAAACACCTCCAACACTGGTTCATTATAAGCATTAACTCATTTGTTTGCTTCTTGAGTTCTATTGATCTTTAACTAATCAATGTTCCTTACTGGATCTTTCCCTTTCAAAAAAGTGATCACCCCATAGTACATCTCTTGGAAGCTCTGTACAAGGCCATTGTACAACTATCTTACATTTAGCCCATAGATGACTTGGTTCCACAATATCAAAGATAGTATTCAAATGTGTCCACAAAACTTTCAATTTTTTCACAAACCTGTCAACTTGTATACCACTGGGCAGGATTCTCTCTCAATTTTGGGAAGCTGTTTGTGGATGTCGCAAGATCACCCCTACTCCATGGTACATGTACATACCCTCCACCTGGTATCTCCTTCATGGGGAAAGTTCGAGCTTCATCTTTATCTGTCAGTGGTGATGGTGGCTTACCATTAACTTCTGTATTATCTGAGAATTTCCTTTTCTTTCCTTGTTTCTTTGCCCATTTAGGGGCACATGCATCAAGATAAGGAATTGTGATTCCTTAATAGCGATTTTTAAGGAATCGCTATTTAGGAGTCTCAATTCCTTATGCATGTAGGAATCGCAAAATAAATAGCGATTCCTACACATTCCCAAATAGCGAATCTCAAACTGCAATTTACTATGAGGGAAAGCATTCCCATTAATCCCTAATGGCCTAGAGACCCATAGGAATGAATGGGAAAGCATTCACAATTTGTGATTACCAAATAGGTCATCGCAAATTGTGAATGCAATTGCAAGGGTGCTAGAGGGCCTAAGACCCCCTGATGCACCCCAAAAAAGGTCGGTGTTTAGAAGTGGCGCACACACATGCCCGAAGGGCATGTGTATGCGCCACATGGCACTTTGAAAAATGCAACTTTGTGCATTTTTCTGAGGTTTTGCAAATTACCATCAACTTGAAGTTGATGGTAATTTGCTAATCCTTAACGCAAAGCCACATTTTCAAAATACTTCATGCATTGCATTTAGGGGATTGCAAATTGCGATTCCCTTAATGCATTCTCAAAATAGGTAATCGCAAAAATTGCAATTACCTAATTGGGAATGCATTTGTGTTTGATGCATCGGAAATGGCTTTTTACAGTCGCAAATGGCCGATTCTTTGCGACCGGTAAAAAGCTTGATGCATGTGCCCCTAAGTCTCTAATGTGTCAAACTTGATCCCTTCCCAACTGCAGTTCACCAATTCAGCAATGTGTAATCTCATTCCTGAGGACCGCATGGTCACAATTGCTTCATCATCTAATTGTGCCATAAACCTTTTCTGCAAAGGGATGCTCTTAGTGAGATCATCCTCTACCTTTACCTGGCAATTCTGTCAATTTATTGTGTGTGGCGGTTGCACGACTTGTGAACTCCTTGCTCAGATACATCAGCTCAATCTCCTGGTATTGACTCAAATGTGAAATATCTAAACATACCATATAATCTCTTCCAATGCCACCTTCAATTTTGGTACATCTAAGGGGCATATTTACAAGCAAGGGCGCAGTGTGCAACATTAGCCTCCTTGGCTTCGCTCCGCCACTTCTAAAACACAGTGCTGTACCGTATTTACAAGAATACAGTGATGCTCTGTGTTCCCCCTGCGCTGGCGCTTATTTAGCTGCCTAGCACCAATGCAGGCACCCTTGCACCATAGTGCAAGGGTGTCTGCTTTGAGAGGAATGATTGTTTATGAGCAGGAAGGGGTCCCTTCCTGCACATAAACAATCTGAAATGGCGTTTCGAAACTTCTATGTGTGCTGCTCAAAGCAGCACATGTAGAAGTTGCAAAACATAGTTTTTTAAATGACTGTTTATGTGCAGGAAGGTGTCCCTTCCTGTAAATAAACACTTTCCTGCACATAAACAATCAATGGCGTTTTGCTGTTTCTATGTGTGCTGCACAAAGTCTTAATGTTGGCGCTGGCCCATATTTGCGCCACCCTTGTAAATATGGGGCAGTGTCAAAACCAATGGGTGCTGTGGTGGAACGCCCACCACAACACCCATTGCCCACCCCTTTCGCGCTAAGTGTAGCGTGAAAATGTGCCTTATTCACAAGGCGGCCTTAAGCCACGTTAAGTGGCTTAACACCTACTTGTGAATAAAGCGAAGCCCCTATCACCACCACAACATCGAGAAAAGTGATGTTGCAGTGGTGATAGGGACTTGTAAATATGTCCTTAAGTGTCTTGTCCTTTCCTGGCTTGTAGTTCTCTCTATATCTCCTGCTCTTTTATTTTCATCATCAAATGGTTCTGTCTCTCCCTGTGCAATTGGCATTGTAAATATGATTCTTCTCCCTTCTCTCAATGATTGAACATTCTGGGGTAGGGGTCTAGGCAACAAGCTGTGTGTTTTGTTAAGTTGGGATAAAGCCTGTGGTGGCTATCCCTCGTACATCATTTGGAACAGCAGGATTCGGTACAATTTTGATTAGTGCAGTTGCATCACAAATTGCTAATGTCTGGGCTGATACAACATGTGACAATGGTGTAGGAGTAGTCACAATTGAAGTTGTAACACCTGATACAATTACAGTAGTTGC
This sequence comes from Triturus cristatus, assembly GCF_964204655.1. Lineage (NCBI taxonomy): Eukaryota > Metazoa > Chordata > Amphibia > Caudata > Salamandridae > Triturus > Triturus cristatus. The sequence goes on along the minus strand of NC_140585.1, from coordinate 816,876,550 downwards.
TGCTTCAACAGGTGCAGTTGCACATGTAGGTCAACCAGCATGGTAGGAACGGTACCACTAGTGGTTGTAACACTTTCTGAACGTGATGTCGGAGCTGCATATGGCGACGGAAGTGGGGACAACAAAGCATCTAAAATGTCAAACGCGAATGTCAGTATCAGATTTCTCTTGCGGACTCCTCATCATAGTTTTCCTACTTTCGATTCTTTTTAGGCTTGTCTGTCACTGTGGCCGGATACTTTCTAGATTTCTCAACTACCATCCTTCCCCATCTCTGTTGTTCTACACCCCAATTACCATCCATGTAATTCCATGCTGCTCTCTTTGCTATGATCTGGTACCGTTCTTTCTCTTTGTCATGAGAGGCTCTCTCCCAGGCATTCAATGCTTCATACTGTGTAGGTCTAGGAGGCGTTTTTATTTTGTGCAGTTTTTCCCTCAAAAGTTCAATAATCTTCAAATCAAAAGTACCATAGTGTGGAAATCTGAATACTCATTCTTTTTTTTTTAACATACTTTATTGAGGACCTTGACATCACATTCAATGCAAAGAGTAATACAGAAGGTCTTTTGTTCTTGGGACAGTTACTACAGATGCATTGCATAAATCTACTATACAGTGTTCAAATAACACAACAATGAACTTAAAATACTTCCGAATAATAGCGATGAGTTTCGGTAATAGTGAAGTTGTGTCACATAAATATCAATAGCATAAAGCATATATTTTCCAATTAACTGAACAAACAAACCCAACTACGCCCCCTCCCTCCCTAACCCACCTAACCCGTACTCCTGGTCTATCTATGCTAATACCATTAGTAGCCGAAAGGGGTCTAGCAGGGTATTTCTAGAGGACCTACATTACCAATGGATTGCAGCATGTGGGCCAGAGTTTGGGACCGTATCGCAATTTATGGTGTTGGGGTACACTGTGGGGGTAGTAAATCGAGTAGTTCGAATTTGTGTAGAATGATATCCCATTCCAATGAGATGGGTTGTTTTTGCAGTCCCTTCTCTTCCTCCCTCCGAAGGGCTGTGCCCTCAGCCCTCCCCCACTGAATCATGTTGTCTTGCCAGCTGGATAACGTCGGGCACCTGGAGGATTTCCACCTCATGGTAAGGGCTGTTATTGCCAGTATGAGGGCCAAATCCAAGAATCTCAGTTGTGCTTTCTGTGCACTCGTACGTCTATGACGGCCCATGAGGCATTCCAGGGCGTCGTCTGAGACAGGAATGTGTGTGACCTTGCCTAAGGACTGACGAACTCCTCTCCAGTAGTCCTGGAGGCGGGGGCAGGACCATAGCATATGAAGGAAGTCTGCCTCGTCCTCTTTACAACGAGGGCAGCAATGGTGTGCTTCAGGGAACATACGGTGAATTCTCTGTGGGGTGAGATATGATCTATGAAGGACCATTGTCTGTACGAATTATAGTTTGGCATTACGGGACACTCTTTTAGGGTGTTCAAGCATGCACTTCCACGCTTTATCTGTGATTTCTGTAGCAGAATCCTCGGACCATTTTGTTCTAAGGGAAGTAAGTGTGGTTGCGGTGTGTGCTCGTATACCCGTATACAGCCATCTGACTAGGTGTCCCTCATTCCCCATGTAATATATGAGATGGACCAAGTTATGCTGTGGATGTTCACTACGTTGTGGGGTCCATGTGTTCCTAATGTAATGGGAGACTACAGCGTGTAATAGGTATAAACGTGTTGGTGCACTTGTAGCCTGTAGAAAGGATTTGTGATCAAGCAGATTACCATCTCCAAAGAATGCCCCGACATCTTCCACTCCTTTCTCTACCCAGTCACGGATCCTGGCCCTCGTAAGCCTGCCCTGCGGTGTGGGAATACCCAGTAAGGGGATGTTCATCGAGTATGGGGTCGCTGCAGAGGTATATGACAATGCCTTCTTCCAGCACTGTAGTGCCGTCCTCAGTAGGGGAGGGCTATCTACAGGGATTTTAGCTTTAGGCAGAAGCAGGGAGTGCAGTTCGCCTCGGTCTCTAGGTGTATAGCCAATTTCTTGTAAATTTCTCCCGGCAGTCCAATAAGACAGCCACTGGAGCTGACTAGCGTAGTAATATGCTCTGAAATCGGGAAATCCCAGATCTTCACTACGAGGCTCTAATTGGTGTTTCTGTAGGCTCACTCTTCTACGGCCTGTCCCCAGATGAGTTCTACTAATATAGCATTCAGGGTATTAAAAATGGACTGTGGGACTACAATAGGTAAGTTCACAAAATAATACAATAGGCGAGGGAGCATCACCATCTTCGAGATGGCGATACACCCCATCACCGATATGGGCAGGGAAGTCCAAAAAGCCACACTGGCTCGAAGGGCCGTTATGGCCTTCACTAGGTTGCCATCAAGTTGATCTATCTGCGTTCTATAGACTTGAATGCCTAAGTATTTAAAGGTGGTGGGGGTACTGGCAAGGCATACGCGCCAAATCATAATTCGTCTGGGTATGGTATATCCTGGAAGAAGTAGGCCAGAGATTTTCTCGGATTTATAGCAAGGCCCGAGACTCGTTCGAAAGTGGCAAAAATATCGGGGAGGGGAGCATTATTGGCAGTGAAATCACGTAAATATAATAGGATGTCATCCGCATAAATTGAAATTAGGTGGGTCGTGCCATCTATGGGTATCCCCAGACGGTCCGCTGACCGTCTGAGTGCTACCGCCAGGAGCTCCAGTGCAAGAACGAACAATATGGGAGACAGTGGGCATCCCTGCCTTGTACCTCTATGAATTCTATACTGGCTCGAAATGTAGCGGCCCATACGGGCTCGGGCAGTGGGGGAAGCATACAGTAGGCATACCCATTTAAGGTATGTGTCCGGGAACCCGAAATGTTGAAGTGCTGTAAACATGTAATCCCAGGAGAGGGAGTCAAAGGCCTGCCGAAGGTCTAATGCCAAGCATCCTGCGAACTGGTAGGTGTCAGGTTAGGCCCTCTGCCCAGGCCCAAATCCACAGAAGCGAAGATGAAAGTCCTCCACACTTCCCAAGAGCTAGCGCCCGGAATGGAACAACGTAACACACTCAAGGGCAGCAGCTTCCATAAAGTGTGGGGGGAATTACCCACGGAGTGATCCCCACTCTCCCCCAGCTAGATGAGGCTGCAGCGGGGAATTGAAGAAGAGCAGGAACTGCAAAGAAAAGGTTAGAATGCTCGTTTAGTACGATTAATACCTATACAAAGCTTCTTTTGGAGTGTGTTCAACACCGCGCTCCACTTACCCCACTCTTGTGAGCACAAGGCCTTGGCGAGAGGTCTTCTGTGAAAGGAGTCCAGTGGAAGATGCAAAGAGTCACAGAGGCTCAAGCCAGTAAGGGGCAATATAGGACCAACAGAGGGAAATAAACAATCAAGGGTAACACTCTCTCTCTCACTCTTGCAACACCCTATCTCATAAGCATAAGACAGAACAGGGTGTCCTTCTCCTCTGTATGGTGGAGCGTTGCCCGACTCATAAGCTAAAGACAGAACGGGACGCCTGCATGCACCAATGCAAATGACTATACTCGGCTCTTAAACTGAAGACGGAGCGGAGTACGCATTTACCCGGGATAGAGGAGTTAGGTGAAATACGTGTAATCCAACTCCTAAACTGAAGACAGAGTGGAACTACACCACCTAACCCTTGAGGAGAGAAAGAGAGGGCTACTTCACCCCCTCCGGTATCTACAAGAAGATACGGAGCGGGGTAAACACACACAAACACGTTCGTACCAGGTAACAATAATGAAGGGGGAAGGGAGTCTACACACACTCGCACTGAAAGGCTGGGTCGGAATACAGGGAAGACGAGAGGCGAGACCAGTCAGGGAGTTAGGGAAACACGAAGAGCTGGCCAAACAGAGATGCCGGGGAACGGTAACCCCGGAGGGTGTAAAGGATATAGGATAGCAGGATCACGGGGTAAAGGTAAGAAAATTCCCACCGGGAAGTTGTCTCAGGGAAACAAACAGGAATCCAGGAATCACAGCGGCTACCTCCGTGCCGCTAAGCGAGGAACAAACACGGAATTGACCAAAGGGGCGTGGTTACATCAGGAATCAGTAAGCCAAGCAGCGGCTTACGCGTCAGACGTTCCTTTTAAGATCGTAGGGATCGTCTGCAAATTCCGTCCTGTGAAGGGAGCGCAATGCTGAACACACACACACACGGAAACCCCGCCTCGTCTCCGTCTGCCCCTAACAGTACTCCCTCCCAAAGGCCTTCTCCCCAGTCAAGGTTTGGATGGATGCACTTTATGGAATCTCTGAACCAATCGAGGGGCATGTACATTTTCTGCTGGTTCCCACGTTCTATCCTCAGGAGGATAACCTGCCCAATCTATGAAATATTGCACTTTCCCTCTGTATCTTCTTGAATCTAGAATTCTATGGACCACGAATTCTTCAGAATACAGAAGGCTTTTTCTGCTTCCAGGGTCCAAGAGAATTCTATCCCTTTTTTTAGTAGTTTCGTAATTGGCGAGATTACGTCAGAAAAATTATCAATGAATCGCCTATAGAAATTAGCAAACCCTAGAAATGATTGAACCTCCTTAACTGACGTTGGGCTCGGCCACTGGATGAGAGCTTTTATCTTTTGAGGATCCATTTGAATCCCTTTAGGCGAGAGCACAAATCCCAAGAAATCGATGGTATCTGTATGAAACGTGCTTTTATCCAATTTAGCATAAAGCTGGTGCTCTTTCAATCTATGTAAGATCGTTTGTACATGAAGCAGATGTTCCTTCTCGTTTTGTGAATAAATCAGTATATCGTCAATATACACTATGACAAAAATATCGAGATACTCCCTCAGGATGTCATTCATGAAATATTGAAAAGCTTCAGGGGCATTGCATAATCCAAATGGCATAACGCAATATTCATAAAGCCCAAATTTAGTGCAAAATGCAGTTTTCCACTCATCACCTGCCTTTAATCGAATGAGATGGTATGCTCCTCTAAGGTCGATCTTTGTGTACACTTTAGCCCCTCTAACTTGGTCTAATAAGACAGGGATGAGCGGGAGAGGAAATTTGTTTTTTATTGTGATCTTGTTCAATGCCCGATAGTCCAGGCACGCTCTCAGGCCTCCCTCCCGTTTGGGGATAAAAAAAAGAGGTGACGAGACTGGAGAAGTGGAGTGTCTAATAAACCCCTTTTTTAACATATCGTCTAAATATTCCTTGAGATATTCAGTTTCTGCTGAGGTGAGAGCATAGACACGACTGTTAGGCAACTTAGATCCTGGAATTAAATCTATGCGACAGTCGTAACTGCGGTGTTGCGGTAGGTTAGTGGCTTCCTATTCATTGAAGACAGAAGCAAATTCGGAATACACCTTTGGAACGCTGGAGGCAGTGGCCACCGTATGGATCGCACAACATAAAGGACTCAGGCTGTCAGTAGCTTCCTGATAGTAATGAAGCATACAGAAAGGAGATTTGAGCGTGACAGTGCGGGCTATCCAATCAATTTGTGGATTGTGTAATTGGAGCCATGGAACTCCCAAGATAGCTCCCAAACTGGGAGCATCTATTAGGTCAAAGGATATATGTTCTGAATGTCCATTTCCGCATACCACTACTAACGGAGGTGTTTGATGCATGATTAAGCCTGAAGATAATTCAGAACCATCTACTGCCTTTACTGGTTCAGGGCATTTCTTGGGAATGAAGGGAATGCCTAGCATTTTTGCCACTTGAATATCCAGGAAATTCCCAGTGGCTCCCGAATCCAAAAGAATAGACATGTTGTATCTATCCTGACAGGAGACTATCAACGTAACATTTAACAAAAAGTGTTTCACAGGCTTCATCAATGCTTTATGCGTCTTGGAGATCTGAGATGGGAAGACACTTGAAGAATCGATCCCTGCATTCTTCAAGTGATCTAGTTTTCCGAGTTACTTGCGACCTTCTTTGGCGGAACCGAAGGTCTAACAGGGCATTCTTTAGCATAATGACCTCCCTTTCCACAGTAGAGACATAAATTGAGTTTACGTCTCTTAGTTTTTTCTTCTACAGATAGAGGACCTCTTATCCCTCCTATCTTTATGGGTTCAGGTACGTCTTTACTGTCTTTTTTCTCTGGTCGGGACATTACATATCTAGGTACGGCCCCACGGGGTTTTTCGCCTCTTCTTTCTTGCAAGCGCTGATTCAGTTTCACCGTGAGTTCTATGAAAGAGGGACAGTCATCAGGGGGATTAACGATTTGAGATAACAAATCCTTTAATTCATCTGAGAGACCCCTATAAAACAGGGAAGTCCGTTTATCTCCCGGCCAATGTGTTTCTACAAGCAGCCGATTAAACTGGGTGATATACGTAAGTAAGTCTTTAGATCCCTGCTTTAGGCTGAGAAGAGCGGTATCACTGGCCTGCATATAGGTATGTTTGGCAAACAGGCTTCTCATTTTATCTTGAAAGGTCGTGTAATTATATAACAAAGGATCATTTGTGTCCACCAGAGGGACGGCCCATTCCGCTGCATCCCCAGCGAGATAGGAAATCACAAATGCCACTTTTACCGCATCGTCCGGAAAGGCAGAAGCTTTACACATGAACTGCAAATGACATTGAGTCATTAAACTGTTATAATTCGCACTATCCCCCGTGAATATTTCTGGCATTGCTAAAGGAACCCAGCCTCGTATCCGTCTGCCCCTAACAGTAGGCGTGCGGGGTGGCCCTTATGACATAATGTAGCCTTCTCATGTTAAGGGATGTGCTACGGTTCGGCAGCACCCCGTATTGGTCACTATGTATGAGAAAATTAAGGTAGGGCTGTATGCGGTTATCAAGGGCCTTGCTCAACATTTTAAATTCGGTCGCAACAGGGAGAGGGGCCTATAATTGGACATATCAAGGCTGTCTCGTCCCGGTTTGAGCAACAAGGTGACCAACGCTTGCATGGTGGATTGTGGAAGATGGCTGGCTTCCAGGGCAGCCCTATATACTGTCTCCAGCGTGGGGACCAACACGTCTGAGTACGTATGATAGAATTCAATAGGTAGCCCGTCGAGCATAGGCGCTTTATTACGATTCAGACCTTTAATTGCGGCTCAAATTTCCTGTTGGGTGATGGGACTCTCTAGTTCTTTTTGTACTGCATCTGAGAGTACAGGAAGTGTAAGATCTTTCAAAAACTCCGCAATAGAAGAGTTCTCATCTAGTGTGGGTGCAGCACAGAGAGTGCTAAGATATGTGTAAAAGGCTATGTTTATCTCTCGTTGAGTATGGGCTATACTTCCATTTGGTGTGCGGATTTGGTTTATGATTGGTGGGTCAGGCCTGTCTCGCACCAGGCGGGCTAGCAGTGTCACAGTTCTGTCAGCTTCCGAGTGTTTTCGCTGCATGAATGCCCTATGATCAATTGTCCTTAGTGTCTCAGCGTGGCTAATACGGGCATTCTGTAGTACCTCTCTTTTGTCTGGGTCCGTCACTGCTTCCTGTTCTAGTGTGGTCATTTGTTGTTCGATTCGGAGCAAGTGTTAGTGTACCTCCTGCCGGGCTCCCACTATCTGTCCTATTGACGCCCCCGTACCACTACCTTTAGTGCGTCTCACTCTATTAAGTTAGATGAGGTTGTGTTCCATAATTAGTAACGGTGGTGGAGAGTGCTGTTCGAAATGGAGCATCCTCTAGTAATCATGGGTGTAATTTCCAGGTGGGTACTGGGGTTGGCACATTACCCCAGGTAAGTGTGAGCTCTAGGGGGTTGTGGTCTGAGAAGGTTTTCGCTAGATATGTGGACTGGCAGACCTGAGTGACAATGGAATTGGAGCAGAGGAATCTATCAATCCTGGTATGAGACTATGTACGGGGAATAAAATGAATATTCTGTATGAGTAGGGTGTAGACATCTCCATGCATCTGAAAGCACCCAACCATCTGCCCATTTATGAAATATGTCGGCTAGCTTACGGGCATTCGTACCGTGAAGGGGAGGATGGGACCTATCCATGTTATTGTCTAAAACAGCGTTCTAATCCCCTCCCAACATCCAGGGGATACCGTCCCACTCAGCCAGTGCTGCACCCAATCGGTGGAGGAATCGGTCCTGATCAAAGTTAGGGGTGTAAATACTGCCCAGGATCACCAGGGAGCCATCAAGCGTGTCCTTCAATAGGATGTATCTCCCTTGGTCATCAACTCGGCGTTCTAGTTCGGTAAAAGGGACCCCATGGCGTAACAATATGGTCGTTCCTCTAGCAAATGCTGAGTAGTTAGAAGAGTAGAACTGTCCCCGCCATTTCTTGCGTGCTTTTTGTGCTTCTGACTCAGTTACATGGGATTCCTGCAGAAAGACTATATGGGCTTTTTGCCTAAGGAGATAGGCGTGTATACAGTGCCTATTCTGTATCGCCCCCCATCCCTCGTACATTCCATTTTATTAGGTCGATAGACCGATATCGACCAGGAGTTCCCTTTCCCTCTAACACTAACAAAACATGGCTCAGCGCCCGAACTACGCTGGGCCCAACAACTATCTTCAACAATCATACAACGGATAACGGTGCGTACGCTTGTAGGGGGTCGCTGCCACCGATCATAGTCACGTCCATACTGAGGCTAGAGTCCTGGCGGCTCTATGGAACCCAGGTGGGGGGGTATAACTGATCGTGTCAGAGACAGTAGTCCTGCTTAAGTAATCCTATGTAGGCTACAGCCGGTATCCCAGCAAAACAGTGATAAATTCGCAGAGGCACAGGAGCAGTCTGTCATTACATTCTTCGCAGAAAATCTAAACTCACTACAGAGTCATACAGATTAAAACATAGCAATAGCATTTATATTCAATATGTGAAAAAAGGATATAATGGACGCGGGAAGTCTGAGTCCGCATCTTCTGCACAAGAGTTCAAAGTGCAGCGAGTCCTGTGTTGTTCCATGCTCGTTGTGTGTCAATATCCTGCTTCAATTGTTGATTATGTCATCCACTGTTCGGGGTGTAATCATGGGGAACAGAGTAATACTATGCTCAGAGTCTGAATTTAGGGTGCTGTCCTCCGTGTCCGTGGGGATCTTGGTGGAGTCCTCTCTAAATGTCCCAGCAACAGCAAGGGTCCCCTCCTGGTTGAGTCGCTGTTGTTCACGTGATGGTCCAGCGCCGCCTTTATTCTGAGTGGACTTCTGTATCTGTTGGTAACCCTGTCTCTGTAGTTTGCCGGAGCCCTGCGAGGAGATGTCTGAGTGTCTGCACTGGCTTGAACCAAGGCACATAACCTCGAGCCATTCCTCGGCGGCCTCAGGGCTCTCAAAGAAGTGAGTTTTTTTGTCATAGACCACTTTCAGTCTAGCTGGATACAAAAGGGCGTATTTGAGCTGCGCTTTTTGGAGTTTCTTCTTCACAGCTTGATAGGACGATCTCTGTCTTTGGACCATGATAGTGTAGTCGGGGTACAGAGAAATGCGATGGTTTTCGTACTGGATTAGCGCTTTTTCTCTTGCTTTTTTCCCTATAGTTCAAGATCTTTACTATCAGGGGGTGAGGTGGTGCGCCTGGCTTGGGTGCCCCGGTTGCTATTCTGTGGGCCAGAACAACACAGAAGTAAG